>NC_063066.1:10587381-11834881 GCF_018812025.1 Megalobrama amblycephala | reverse complement strand
AAAGAGCAATTTTGGAACGCTGGAGAAAAAAAGATTGCAATGATTATGTAAACTCTATAAAAATCTTGGTAACACTTTACAATAACGTCCCATTGGTTAACTAAAATTAACAAACAATGAGCAATTCGTTTGTTACAGTATTTATTCATTTTTGATTATAGTAATTAAAGGTGCAGTGAGCGATTTCTGAGAAACGCTGTTGAAACTGGATCGGACCGAGCACCAAAACACACTTGTAGCCAATCAGCAGTAAGAAGCGTATACACTCATTAGGGGGGAGGTGCCTGTGTGGCAATACATTTGGGGGTGGAGCTATCAAGATAGGGGTGTGATCCTTTTGGGTAGGGGCGTGTTTGTTTTGGTGATTTCAAATATTTCTCAGAAATTGCTTACTGCACCTTTAATAGCTGTTAGTTCATGTCTGCTTAGGTGGATTAAAAATATTACCAGATACCACTTTTGAGGATTTATTTGGAAATGTTCATTAAGATATGTTTTAGAACTATTTTTAATTGTTTGTTCATAACTAATGTAGTTAACTAATGTTAACAAATAGAACCTTATTGTAAAGTGTAACTAAAATGTCTAACAATGGCCATGCCAAACAAATATTTTCAGTTTACTGTAACTACAGCAATTTAGTATTTAGCTTTGCATTTTATCTAAGCCTGATAAACTCTCACTTAAAAAATTGTGCTACTTCATCAGTTCTGTTTAAAACTGTCATCAATTACAATATTAAAAAAACAAATTTGCAAATACAAAAGTAAAGAAAAAGTAGGCATATGGATTATATGGATATAGAGAAAATGGGTGTCTTACCCTGAAAAACTCTTTTGTTGAACCAGAATCTAAAGTTCCATAAGCAATCTCTGTTTGCTTTGCTAAGTCCTCTGCACTCTCAATTGGAGACACCATCCTTTCCACTGTTAGGAAGGCAGCCAAGTTAGCCGTGTAGGAAGAAATTATGATCAGGGTGAAAAACCACCAGACTCCTCCAACGATGCGGCCAGAAAGAGACCTGATGAAAAATGTCCAATGAAATACATTAGACATGACAGCAGGATCGCAGTTAAAAAATTGCATTCTCAGCTACGTTGAAATCAAACTGTGTTCAATGTAAAACTAAACCACATAACAATATTTTGTAAATTTGACATATTTTCCATGACATGCAACTCTTGTGTGATCTCTGAAAAGATATTTATGTACAAGAGTTGGTGACTAAGGATTTTGAAGTCAACATGAAGTCTGAACAGAAGCTTCACTAATGATTTTAAGGTATTTGTGAGAATAGCTGCTAGGCAGAATTTGCTTCGCCAGCTTAGATGAGTCTGTCATGCATAATGAATAATGAACATCTAAATATATGGTAACACTTCACAATAAGGTTCATTAGTTAACAGTAGTTAACTACATTAGTTAACATGAACTAATAATGAACTGCACTTCTGCAGCATTTATTAATCTTTGCTGATGTTAATTTCAGCATTTACTAATACATTATTAAAATCTTGTTAACATTAGTTAATGAACTGTGAGCTAACATGAACAAACAATAAACAACTGCATTTTCATTTACTAAAGTTAACGAAGATTAGTAAATACAGTAACAAATGTATTGCTCATGGTTACTTCATTTTAGTTAATGCACTAACTAATGTTTAACTTATGAACCTTACTGTAAAGTGTTACCAAATATATAATGTTTTATCTTATTTAAATGTAGTGTAGTATATTTATTTCATCATAGATGTAACTAATTATCAGTGTTGGGGAAAGTTACTTTTAAAAGTAATGCACTACAATATTGCATTGCTTCATAAAAAAAGCAACTAGTTGCATTTCTCAGTTACTTTTTATAGAAAGTAATGTTACGTTACTTTTGCATTACTCTTTTTTTCACCTGGGCTTGTTTGTTTATTTTTTAATAACAATATATATATATATATATATATATATATATATATATATATATATATATATATAAATATATATAAATTCCTGTAAAATTGATAAAAAATTGGAACCAAAAATTATTCAGACACTTTGATCTGACCATGTTTTGCTTGTTATCTGACATAATTAAGATTATTTTTTTCTGACACAGTTTAAGTCAGATCTTGTCATATTTTATTACCATTTTTATTTAAACTATAGTGAAAAAAACTCTATTAATAAATGAAATGTTCAAGGTGTCTGATATATATATATATATATATATATATATATATATATATATATATATATATTGGCAAATTTAAAGGCCCTTTCACACCAGAAGTGAAATGAATAAGCCTCAGGCTAAAGGAAATGCAAATTCACGCCTGTACGGTTAATAAAGTGAGATTAAATACATAAAGTATATGTGCTATTTACACATTTTTCATTATTGGAGGTGTGTGTAATATTCAGAGTTTGCATTTCACTGTTTTTATTCATTTTGGGGAATACTGAAAACATTAACCATCATGTTTACACAACACCTCTACTCCTGATTTCTCTCAACATTGGGACAAGAGAGGTGTCAGTCAATAAATGAGAAAACAAAGTAACTTGTGTTACTTACTTTAAAAAGTAACTCAGATATTTTGCTGCATATTTAAAATGCATAACTTTACTAGTTATTTGAAAAAAGTAATCTTATTAAGTAACTTGTGTTACTTTTATCACATTAACACCCAACACTGCTAATAATGTATATTAAATCAATAATATCTTTCGACCAAGACAGTCAATGACTAAGCCACTGCTTTGCATACAAAAATGCATTTGCCTTTATAAAACCAGCATTTCTTGAAAAAATGGCATGTAGAAATATAAAGAACAAACCTTGGTGAAATATCACAGCCTTGTCTCATAAAAGCTCCAAGAGAGAACCAAAGGCTGTTGAAAATCCCAAACTCATTGGTTGACTCATTGGTCTGGATCTGGCCGTCTTCATATTCCTCTGTGTGCCACTCATATGGACTGAAACGACTGACCAAGAAAAGCACCACGCTCACCCCGATGTAGGCAAACACGATACACATCCAGATCTCATAGGCCAGAGGGTCCAGGAATGAGAACACACCAGGCTTGGACTTCTGAGGCTTCTTGATCATGATGGAGATGCCCAAACTCATGAATGGCTTTGAGAAGTCGATGACTTCTTCTCTGACTAAAGTGATAGTCAATGGAGCCACTGCTATGTCAGCTTTCTAAAATGAAAGAAATGTATTTTTTTCACTTTCTCGACCTATTCTCTGAACTGAAAAATGTACCGATCAAAGAAAATTGTTTATGTTAATGGTTAAGACTACTTTTCAGACTAACAGCAGCTACTTATCAATTTTGTCCAACTTTGAAAGTTTAATAAATAAATCTTTCTTACCCCATAAACCAACTCTCCAACCATTCCATTCCAGATCTTCGTCTCTGCATCTCTAGCTCCATATTTGCCATCTCCTACTATTTTCAGCTGATATTTAAATCCACAGTGCTTAGCTATTTCAGCTGCCAAGTCCACACAGTACCCCTCATATCTTTCATTATCCATAAAAAGGTCAGCATTCTTCTTCAGCATTACATATGGTGCTTCCTGAAAATGAAAGTAAGGAACACCTTGTCAAAGAGCTGTGGACATTATACTACAGTGCAGAGCAGCATAATAGCATGGAAAACCACAGGTAAAACCTACTAGAATGGTGGTGACAATCACAGTCTTGTTTTCCAGCCCCATTGTATCATTTGGGAAGAGATCAGACTTTGTCACGACCATTTTATCAACTTCATTCCAATAGCCAATCTGAAAAAGAGAGGCATTTGCAGTTAACTTAAGATTTATGTGACATATGTTGTATCTTATAATGTAAAATGATAAATTATGCTTTCCTTTCCATACATTAAGAGTCTTACCTTAACTGGTCCATTGCTTTTCAGTTCCATGACATTGACGGTGTAATTCACCCTCTTTCCATACTGGTCAAACTGAATGTTACCAGTGAGACCATCAACTCTCACCTGCATAAAAAGGATGTGAAATAGAAGCATTTCATATAGAGGTCAGGACAATTAAATCAATTAGAAAATGCCATTATTTAATTAAAATAATTATATCAATTTTTTGTGTTCATGGGACAGGGTGGCACGGTGACTTGTCACCTGTTTTAGGGCACGCTCAATCTCAACCCCCTGTGCCCATGGTACAGCTGGATTAGCCAGGCAGTCTCCATTGTTAGCTCTACGTGAGATGTCAATTCGCTGTTTGTGCAGGTAGCGGAAGGCCTCAGTCATCACTTGAACTGCGTCATACGTCAGTGCTGAAGTATACTGGATGCAGAGAGAGAGACAGATGGTGGTCGTGGGTTAGTTACAAGATCTGAAAAATACTGCTAGGACGTATAGCAATTCAAAATGTAATGTGTGGTACAGAATTATTGTCACCATTCATAAAAACTAGGAGAATTTAAATATAATTAATATAATATAATATAATTAGTGCTGTCAACGTTAATGCGTTAACGCATGTGATTATTTTTTTCCAGTTTAACGCATTAAAAATATTGAAATTGAGTATCCTTCATAAAAGCAGCCTTGAATGCATTAAAGTCTTAAATGAAAGTAAAGAACGCATGTGAGATCAACGTCATGTGCAGCAGCGGTAGATCTTAAAGTGACAGCAGCCAATGTTGTCTGTCACTGAATATAATCAAAGAACAAAGGTAACAGAGAAAATTACTCACTGCTCTTGACTAAAGTACTTTTGTAGCTTTAATAAGGATTAATCTGTATTTAATTTAGGCTATACCTTATGCAGTACAGACTGTTTGATAATAACTTTATTCAATTTCTGTATATTTGTTAGAGGGGACAGGTAAATATGACATTTATTATGGGTTTATGTGAGGATTGTTTTAAGTTCACTTAAATTAAAAGTTATAGTTTTTGAAGCCTTATAAATGATTGACTGCTTTCAATTACACTGTAATGTAGAATGACTATAATTATAATTTAAAATCGGGGAGAAAAAAACTATTTCATTGAGACATCAGTAGCTGTATTAGTATCAGTGATACTGGCCTTCATTCATAAAAAGATGTCATTTAACAAGTATTTAAAATATACTGTCTTTATAAAAAATATAACATAAAACATAAAAACGTACGTGTTTTAATCTCTATTAATCACAGAAAAAATGTGTGATTAATCTAGTTAATTGTTTTAATCGATTGACAGCACTAAATTTATAATATAATATAATATAATATAATATAATATAATATAATATAATATAATATGAATAACACAAATAGGGAAGCCATTTAATCATTTATTTGGTGAAGCCGTCTCTGAAAGAATAATAGCAGGTATATTTGAATTTCATTAAATTTGAATTCTAATCACATAAATTCAAATACTGCATTATGTTTGTTATGTTTATGTAGGTTCAATTCAAACTCAAAAATTTAAAAGGCATTCTTGGTTCTGAATGGTGCATATTCAGGATTCATTAGTATTGTAAGAATGAAACTCTTGATTTCAGTCCCAGGAAATTAAACACCTACTTAGTCTTTGTAAATTGGTGAGAAGACAGACGAGACCACATTTTATCTGCTAGTAGAAAATGACTAACACACTTGTCTTGCAAATGGCCTGAACAATACAGGCATTTAAATGAAGACATTTTATGTTCATGTAGCAATTACCTGAACATCTCTTTTAATCATATTTATTAAAGCTGTCTGAAAAAGAAAAAAAAAATGAAGAGACACACATAGAAATCTCACCCGTATTTTACTGTCTGCTCCAGGATATTCTTTTTCCTCCAGAGCTTCCCAGCGCTGGTCAAATTTGGACACCAGGGGGTCATCGAAATCCACAATCTGAAAGCCTGATACATTGGCTCCACCATATTGGATTTTTGAAAGATCTCCATCCACAAAACCCTGAAAACATGACATGTTGTTCTCAGCATTTGTCATATGTCATATGTTTTTCTTTGGTAGTGTTGCATTTCAGATCATTTACCAGGTTTGCTATGATGTAGTGATATCCCTTCACATGCCTGCCAATAGTTATCACCTGCAAAGAGAATAATAAAAATCATCAAATTAATGAAATAAAAATAAAATAAAACTAGTGTTCAAATACATGACAAGAAAATGTGTACTGCTCCACACTGCCGATCAAACAGATGGACTACAATAAAAGCAGCGTCAGAAGTTTGTGTGTTCTGAGGGCAAGGTGCTTGTGATGTGTATGTGCAAGTGTGTGTGTGTAGATAAAGCTATATTATAGGGCCAAGATCAGTTGCATTGATTTTGGCGGTTGGTTAAACACACTTCTGCAGGCCTTAAATACAAATCAATAGCTCTTCCCTGAGGGTGCAGCGAGTGTATATGAAAAACCCATCTCATGAGGACTTTTCTGCCCGCTAACGATATTTGTATGTGCAGTCTAATTAATGATTCATAGTTATGGTAAGTTCTTAGTTTCTTTCATTTTTACTTTTATAATTATTATATAGACTTGAGATTTATATAAAGACAAACGTTTCTTTTGGATTGTCACTTTTTTTTTTCTTTAAATGTTCTGACGTTTAAAAATTTGTGGTTGGTAAAATTTTTTAATGTTTTTGTTTTCTTATTTTCACCAAGGCTGTATTTTTTTTTTTTGATCATACATACAGTAGCAACAGTAATATTGTGAAATATTATTACAAAACTGTTTTCTACAATATATATGTAAAATGTATTTTACTCCTGTGATGTCAAAGCTGAATTTTCAGCATCATTACTCCAGTCTTCAGTGTCACATGATCCTTCAGAAATCATTCTAATATGGTGATGCTCCTCAAGAAACATTTCTGATTATTATCAATGTTGTGCTGCTTAATATTTAATTTGTTGAAACCCATGATACTCTTTCGGGATTCTTTAATAACAATATATAAGTTCAAAATAACAGCATTTATTTGAAAAGAAAAAAAAAATCATATGTAACATTGTAAATGTCACTTTTGATCAATTATTGCATTGCTGCTAAGAGGGAATAAGACTTTTCTAAATAGATATGAGGCTAAACCAGCACATATTACGCCTGGTCAGTTTAGTTGTTTTTAGTGAACATATTGCAGATTTGTGAGCTTAAATGTCAAAATGTATATTACATAAATACTATTTAGTACATGTTTTGATGTTTATACCTGCTCCATGATGTCTTTAACTTTGTCTTGCTCACAGTCGAGGATGACTCTCCGCTCCTTCTTGGTTTCTAGGTCCTGAAAGAGCGAGCGATATGCTTCATCCTTTCTCTCATCCTTCATGTTGCCCACGTTGATGGCGGTCACCTGCCATTTCTTCTCTGCTGCTGTGTCCAGCACAACTTGGAGTGTGGTAAGTCCTGATTATGAGGAAAAGGAACAAATTAGGTTATATAATAATGACTTGCAAAGCTAAAAGGTCAAATTAGGCTCTTTATAAATGTGACTTAGCAATAAATTCTTTCTCTACAAGTGAGTGGGAGAGGACTGTTTTGCAACATTCATAGCAAACAGCAATCCAGGGGTAATACATGATATGATAATTGTCTTTGTTTTTATTTAGTCACTTTTTTCCATTTCTTTCCATGCTTAACAGTGCTTCAAACCATTCAGAGTTGCCAGTTACATTATTAATAATAGTCCATGGGGGATTTGATACAGATAATAAGACTCTAAAATTGGAATTTTGATTTCTGTCAGTCACAGGGGAGGTAAACAACTAAAACAATCAATTAAGCGTGACGGCATAACAGCTACAGCGCTTGTAGTCAATGCGAGTGAGTGTCAATGTTGAGTGAGTGTTTGTTTGCTAGATGTGTATTTGATTTTTAAGATTATAAAACTGTATATGTGAAGTGGTTTGACCTATTGAATTAATCATGGGTAAAATCTCAGGGAGTGCAAGGCACAGTGGGCTCCCATGTTTAACCTTTGTTAAATGTGTGTCTAGGAGACACGCGGATCAAGGCTTACAGCTATTCTTGGAGATAAGTGATTAAAAACTCGTTAGTAAGGGCCATTAGCGCTAACAAATGAGATGATAGCATTGAAATGCATTGTTACTCCAGCACACTCCAAAATCACTTCTAAATCTAGGAAATCCTGATGTGGGTCACTTAAAGACTAAGAAGCAAATGAGATGATAGCACTTTTGTTCATTATTGTTCCAGCACACTCCAAAAATCACTTCTGAAACTAGGAATTGCCTGATGGGGACACAGAAACCGAATATTTAGCCATTGAAATACAGGCAAATTACAGATTTAAAAGTACTTTTGTGACTCCAACATCAAGACAATGTTAAAAGGGGTTAGTTAACCCAAAAATTCACCTTTGGAACAAAAATTAAGATATTTTTGAAGAAAATGGGTTTCTGAAGCACACATGCAGGAACATCATTTCACCTTTTGAGGTCCAGAAAGGTATAAGACATTGTTAAAATAGTCAACGTGACTACAGTGGCTCAACCTTAATGTTATGAAGCGACGAGAATACTTTTTGTGCGACTTTATTCAACAATTTGAACTGTTGTCATACACAGTTGACGTAGTGAATGCAGTTTGGCATTCAGATGTAAACACGGATGCACTGAATTGCATTCACTATGTCAACTGTGTATGACAACAGTTCAAATACAGTATTCTTGTCGCTTCATAACGTTTCAAGTTTGAACCACTGTAGTCATGTGGACTATTTTAACAATGTCTTTGCTACCTTTCTGGACCTCAAAAGGTGCAATGACGTTCCTGCCTATGTGTGCTTCAGAAACCCTCGGATTTCATCAAAAATATCTTAATTTGTGTTCCGAAGATGAACGAAGGTCTAAAGGGTTTGGGACGACATGAAGGTGAGTACTTAATGCCAGAAATGTCATTTTTGGGTGAACTAACCCTTTAAGGTGATGCATTTAAAAAAATAAATGTTGTTTATTTTCTATTAGTAATTTATTTACCTAATTTGCTAGCTATTTCCTTAACCATAGATTTATTCTTGTGATTGGTAATGCTGGATTTTCAGCAGCCATTACTTCAAGCTTCAGTGTCACATGACCCTTCAAAAATCATTCATATGCTGAAACATTTCTTATTATTATCGATATTCAAATCTGCTTAATATTTTTGTAGAAACCGTGATGCATTTTTTCAGGATTCTTTGATGAAGCACACAGCATTAATTTGAAATAGAAATCTTTTGTAATGGTATAAATGCCTTTACTGTCACTTTTCATCAGTTTAATCCATCCTTGCTGATTAAAAGTATTAATTAAAAAATCTCTTATTGACCCTAAACTTTTAAACAGTAGTGTATTTTTATTCTTTTTATTATTTTATTTTATGCTTCATAATCTTGTTACATAAACATGAGTGAAACCTTAGTGAATAATGGTCCAATAGTCTATTGTTTCCCGGTATGGGGTCTCCCTCATTGAACTGTAATGTCAACTATATTACATAATCTCATTGTCTCTCTATAAGCACTACGCAGCTGGAACTTTGTAGATCATCAGAGGTGTTAGGCTGATTTAATTAGCCATCCCAATTATGCAGAGGTTATGGATGAGTCTCACAGTGAGGGAGAATTAGTCTTTGTGCACAGCCAATCCTTTATTGATTATATAAGACACTTTAACATATAGAAAACCACTAAAACAAGATAAAGTACAATGAAACAAGGAGCAGTGGCTGTCTTTAATATCCTTCAAGATCAAAAAAAAAAAAAAAAAGAAAGAAAAAAGCACAATTCAGACAAACGTCTCTGTTGTTGTTTTTTGTGAAGTATCAGTCCCTGATGACAACACACCACCTTACGAGAGTGTTTGTGAGGCTGTATGTGTGTGTTTGTCAGTGTCGCTTTGGGTCCCTTGTCTCATGCTTTCCAGGACCACGGACAGCACCACAGCAGATCCACATGGGCTGCAAGCAGGGTGATGAAATGACCCTCAGCTGCAGTCACTTCAGTGCTCATCAACACTGAGCACAAAAGGGACGCTGGCATCTCTGTCAGGTGGGTGATGAAAAAGTATCTAAAGAGATCAACTGTCCTGCAGAAAGCAACCAGCATCCTGTAAGAATCCACCATGTCTTCACATCCACGTGACTGAACGAAACACTAAGCTGGAATCTTCACACAGTTTACGTAAGCACAACAACTACCACCCTGGCCACCAGTCACTTTCATTTCCACACTTTGTGGATTAAAAATAAAAGCCTTTCTGGGCTTATAAATTATGAATTTGTTTCCTGCTAAAGTGCTCAGTATCAGGCTTGAATAAACTCTTTATTAACTCATCAGCAATTTCTTTACTAAAACATTCATAATATATTCAATGCAACAACAAGTGTGTATGCCTCTATACTGTATGTGAAGGTTATCTGGGCCATTGGAAAATGCAGTGGTCTATAGACTTATAAAATGAGCTGACTTTTTTTAGAATTCATATTCCGGTTCAGTTTGATTGTTACACTTTTTCTAAGGATTTTGAAAACTCTTTTACCAAACACTTTGGACTATTGACAAGAAGAATTTTTTTTTTTTTTACATTTTTACAATACTGTTCAAAAGTTTGAGGTCAGTAAGTTTTTTTTTTTTTTTTTTTTTTTTTTTTGATTAAAAGTGACAGTATTTATATGCTGTTCTTTTGAACTTTCTATTCATCAAAAAATCCTGAAAAAAAAATATATATACTGTATGTATATATATATATATATATATATATATATATATATATATATATGTATATAAAGCAGTGCAACTGTTTTAAACTGATAACAATAAGAAATGTTTCTTGAGCAGCAAATCAGCATATTATAATGATTTCTGAATGATCATGTGAAAATATATTAAAATATAAAAATAGGGGTGTGTGATATTGACAAAAATTTATATTTTGAAATTTTGGGGGATTTTTTCAATAACGATAATTAAACAATATTTTGCTGATTGTGTTTTTGTGCAGGTACCTTAGCTGGTTTAGGCCTGTCATGGATAAATAAATAAAAAAAAAACTAAAACCGCCAGTAGGTGGCAGCAAGTCCCTGTCTTAATGAGTGATTCATTGAATCATTCATGCAAACAGATCATTCAAAAAGGCTGCTTTATTTAGAAACGAAGCAAGTGTCTTTATGAATCTTTATGAATGGTATCAATCTTCATCATAGACTCAAATAATTCATTCAAAAACACAGATTCATTCAGGAATGAAACACACCAGTGTTGCTCTGAGATGCACAACAATTCAGCTCTGGCTTTGTTTGGAACTATTTGGCGAAACAGAAAAAAAACAGACAATATTGTGTCTAAAATCGAACTCGCTCATGTTAAGTTCTTGCTTGTTGAACTGCTGTATATAAAACTATATCACATTTGCGATCACGCTCATGCGTTGATATTTAGGAAAACGGTGCTCTTGCTTGCGTGATATTACTTAACTATATCATACAGTATGTTAAAAATATAAAAATCGAAAAACTCATACAATACAAGGATATTTTTTGCTTTCATAACTTGAATTATAGGGGCAACTGCTTTCAAATAGGCCTTATCAAGCAGTGAATGCTTTTGGACTCTCAAGATGTGTTTGCGAAGTGAGTGTTATACTCGATAATGTCAGCTCGCATGTTTTTAAAAAAACAATTTTGATATTATCGTAGACGATTGCACACCCCTGATATAAAATAGTTATTTTAAAGGTGCCATCAAATGAAAAATTGAATTTACCTTGGCATAGATGAATAACAAGAGTTCAGTACATGGAAATGACATACAGTGAGTCTCAAACACCATTGTTTCCTCCTTCTTATGTAAATCTCATTTGTTTAAAAGACCTCAGAAAAACAGGCGAATCTCAAAATAACACAGACTGTTACGTAACATTCGGGATCATTAATATGTATGACCCCAATATTTGCATATGCCAGCCCATGTTCAAGGCATTACACCAGGGCAAAACGTCTGGATGTGCACAGCTGAATCATCAGACTAGGTAAGCAAGCAAGAACAATAGCGAAAAATGGCAGATGGAGCAATAATAACTGACATGATCCATGATATCATGATAGTTTTAGTGATATTTTTAAATTGTCTTTCTAAATGTTTTGTTAGCATGTTGCTAATGTACTGTTAAATGTGGTTAAAGTTACCATCGTTTCTTACTGTATTCTTACTGTACTCCGCGCTGCATCTGCTCCGCATCCGCGATTAAAACCTTACCTAAGCGGCAAATTGACACAACCGTTACAGTAAAGGCGCATGCGTGTCCACGGATCCGACATGGGTCCGCTCAGGATCCGCTGATTGACAGTAGAATTTACGGCGCCGCCCGGAGGCAGAGATGATCCTCTGGGCGGTGCCAAAATGAATGTGACAGTCACGCGGGTTTGGCGACTTGAACGCGGATCCGCCTAGGAGTCTCCTGCTGTGTGGGATGAATGACGAACACTTTGTAAAGATCCATTTTGAGGGTTATATTAGCTGTGTGAACTTTGTTTATGCTGGTTAAGGCAGTCGAGAGCTCGGGGGCGGGGGAGCGCCAGATTTAAAGGGGCCGCACACTGAATCGGTGCATATATAATTATGGCAGTTAAAAAAATTTATTAAAAAAAATCTATGGGGTATTTTGAGCTGAAACTTCACAGACACATTCAGGGGACACCTTAGACTTATATTACATCTTGTTAAAAACTGGTTCTAGGGCACCTTTAAATTGTAATAATACTTCACAATATTAAATTTTTTTAAATGCATCCTTGGTGAGCATAAGAGACTTTTATTAACAAAATTTTTTACTAATCTTACTAATTTTAAACTTCTGAAGACTAGTGTATATTAGCAGATTAGTATTTAAAACCAGATTCAAGTTTTTGTATTTAAACCTTTTTTCTTTAAAAATACAAACAACTACTATAATACAGAAACAAACACACGTATAGCTTTTATTTGTTATTATTGCTCTTTCTTAGCCCCTATTATTCATAGTCACCTTCTTTCAAATTATCAGTCAACAAATCCTCTATGAACACCACAAGTGCAACGATGGTCGCAGACACAGATGTACCGCTATAAACCCGCTCACTCGCAAATCATCGTTTCAGTCAAGTAATTTCGAGTACATTCAGTTTAGACACGACCAAAAGCGATTTCTGAGGAAGTGTGTCGTTTATGTTGCACTGATTTAAAACTAATAAACTCTGAAAATGATGTTCTATGTTCTCTAATTCTCCCTGTGTTTCACATACCACAGCATGTACATCATCTGAAAATATAAGTAAGTATCCTATTCCTATAAGATGAAATGCGTATTCTATTATGTACCCTCAATCTTCCATATTATTTGCACAAATGGAGAAGTGAAATACTGGATGTGGAGTTAAGTTTGCATTTATGTCAAAACGATCTCACCAGTGGAATGCATCATGACCACAGGCGCTGTGCTGCTGCTCTCACACTGTAACGTTAATAACACACACAGCACAATGGTTGCCATGGGAATGCAGCGCCGATTGACCTAATTAGTATGACAGGTGATGAAATATGCACCTTGACGCACGTTTACATACCACAGACACAGCCACACAAATCTGAAAGAAATCATGTAGATTCAGCCCGCAACAAAAGCAAACAGTCACGAACGCATGCATGCAAAAGCACACACAAAGAGGATTTTTTTTTTGGTGGGAACATTGGGTTATGTATACATAATTAATTTTAATAAATTATAAATGACACATTGTGTGCATACCGATCTTCATCACAGGAAAGTTAAAAGTAGCAACCTCGCAGTTAATAAAACGTCCCCATTAGAGACATTTATGACACCACGGTCCTTAGAGAGACACATCAACCATTCTCATTTGTGCCACAAAGCTCTCAACCTCCGCAACCATCAAAGAAATGGGAGGGTGACACAGGAAAATGAGTAAGACAGAAAGGGAGACTGAAAAAATTGAGAGTGAGAGAGACAGACACACTTGAGGCAAATGAAAAGCTGAGAAAAAAAGGCCAGTGGGTCCAACAAACACAAAATGAACCTTTAATAATTCTGTAGCCCACAGGATCTTGCCACTCTTGCTCAAGGTGCAAACTGAGTTTTATTGTAGATATGCCTTTTGACAGGCTATACTCCCTTAATATCCTTAAAATATGTGTGACTATTCAGAATAAAACAGCCATAATCTTATTTGTACCATTAAATATTGTGAGTGATTATTGTCCAGGGCCCCATGCATTTTAACTGACAACCCTAAAAAACACATACGCAGCAAGACACTTCACTGATATTTATTTTAAAAATCTAGAGAAATGGATTCATCCATATGTGATGATTTTGATAAAAAAACAAAGCTGTCCCACAGGCAAGACACAAATTGAGTCCTATTAAAAAGTAAATCTATTATTTCTCTTCAACCCACGCATCTCATTGTTCATATGGTGTTGAATATGTGCAGTGCTTTACCTCGGTCACTGTCGTACAGGTAGGCAAACTTGTCCCATTTGTAGTACTCAATGAGACTCAGGAGAGGACCTTTGATGTCTGGTCGCATCTGAATGATAAACTGCTGATTTCCATCCAGGGGAAAGCTTGGTGTGATGAAGGAGACGTGAAGTGTCCCGCAGAACGACGTTATTGTGTTCACTGACTTCTTGTCATAAAATCCAAAAATAGCATAAACTCCCCTTGAGAACTGAGAACAGACTGGAAAAAAAGAGAATAGATTAGAATCTGATAGAAAAGTTATGAGAGTCACAAACTCTAGAATATTATTTGTAAAAATCAGTCCCCCTTTCCTCAAGATTTCTAGAAAAAATTGAAATTATATATAACTACTAGTATAACAGTCATTGTGAGTGTATAAATTGAAGTGTTTTCAAGAATTATGTAAAATATGACTTGAAAAAAGAATTTGTAAATTTGTATTAATTTTTCATCTTCAACAATGTGACTCATTATTGTTTGATCTCAAAATATAATGCCATAAACAACAATGCAATATTAAGTGGTAAAATAAAATAAACATCACAATGTAATCTTTTGGTATATGACTCTATACATCAATAATTAAAAATTATTATGTTACTACATTATTTTTATTACATCTTTTCGTCTCTATATATACCAAAGTGGTGCATGACCTAAAAAAAAAAAGATGAAAAACCCTGATCTACAATTTTATTGCAAACAAAACCTGAAAGCCTCCAGCACAAATAAAAATCTCATTCGGATCCACTAATTTTTAAAGTTCTCTAATGGGCTGATGAAATGAATTTGAGATCTGAGCATCGTAAACTTCGTTGTTCCTATATGATGTTAAGTCAGCAGAAGCAATAGATGAAGACTATTACTGAGGGATTGCATAATCAAATTTATTGATGAAATATGCATTGCAATCAGTGTAATTAACTCAGGGCCTTTGAGTTATGAAGACTTGCCGACCAAATTATGCCTTTATGATTGATCAAAATGTTAAATTAGTAAATTAAAAAGCCATTTACTAACAATTTTTTTTTAACCACTTCCATATTGGTCTTACTGCCTGGTCAGGCTCAGGAGTATATAAGCAAGAGCAACAATATTACTAATGGTTGCTGGCACCCATGCCATGCATGAGTATAATTCACCTCATATATCAAGATAACAAAGTAGCTACTAAAGTACAGTGTGTCCTCATGTTCGCAAGATGGTGCAACGTACTATAACTGGGCCACCTCTATATATCAATGACCATCTGGATCTGAGCCTCTGGAATTTTTCCTGCTTGATCCCTTCCCCCACTCCACCCACAACAACAGCTCTATTTTCGTTACCACCCCCAACCCGGACTGTCGCTATTTCCCAAGACGCCTTTCTGCCTGTCACCTCCATGTATACATTTTATACAATGAAAGCTGCCTGGCGTGTGACAGATCATAAACCAAAAGTGAGCAGCTGCTCTTTAGACTGGTCCTTAATGAGTATGTTGCTCAGCACTATTAGTTAAACCATTTATGGACATTAAAAGTTTCTTATCTCTAAGCAGTTTCAACATTTACATTGATCTAGCAAAGGGTCAAGAAGAGGCCAGGCTATCTGATGGGTCAGGTCAGGTCATCTTGTAAATGGTTGATGAATCAACAAAATGTGGCAGTGTGCTGATGCTGATGCAAGCATACACAGCAAAATTGTATAAATATTCAATACAAATGTCATCCATAAGACCTGCTTTTAATATTTTTATCTACCACATCAACCCCATGAATACATTTTTCCAGCCATATTACAACAAAATAGGTGAGAAAGAATGTCAAGTGCAGATAAAGATGCACTTTTGAATTGCCTTTCCTCAGGCTATTGCTGAATAAAATAATAGGACTGGTTCTTTACAATGCTGCCAATTATTGCTTGCAGTCAACCTCAATACATGCTGAGTGATTCTTTCTTTAGGGGAACTGTTCCGGTCTCTAGTATGAATTTAAAGGGAAAAAATGCAATTATTCTAGTTGTAAAGGGCAGATTGTAATAGCCTTAAACTTTTTTATTATGGCTCTGTAATTACTGTTTCCTAATTAGAGTGCTGAAATGTTACATTTACCAGAATTTCTCAATATCGGTCCACTATTCAGACTTCCCTTGTTGTAAAGAATTGTTTGAGTTAATACAATAAAATTTGAGTTAATACAATGATGGCAATTGGTTTAATCAACAGAAATGTAAAATATTATGTTATCTGAACCACATTAATTATCTAAGTTGATTTGACAAAAGAAAAAAATGTTCTAAAAACAAATCACGAAAATACGAAAAGACGTCCTACCTTATACTTTTTCCTAAGAACTTACGAAATTATATTTTAAATGCATTTGCTATGTACAGTATGTTTACATTTTTTTCTAACAAAGAATTTCTGTCCTACTTATTATTAATATTTTAATTATTATTATTATTATTATTAGGATTTCAAGTTTTCAAAGTTTCTCAAATTGAAGAATCTTCTATATAACCCATATCTCAATATGTGCTATGTAATGAATAGAAACTTGAGACTTGAGTTCATTTAAATGTTTGTATGGCCCAGTCAGTCAAGTGTGGAAGAACAGTCGATGTACGTCTTATTAAAGTCTTTTAATCAAGAGCAAGATTGCCACCATATATAGAGCGAATGAGAGACCCAAGAAGCCATTAATGACACTGTCACATATGACTGCTTTTCAATGGCACAGTCATTAGCATACAGAAACAACACCAACGAGTAAAGTGTGTGGATAAATTACTCCAGGCTGTTAATAGCTCTGCTTATTCATTTCATTTCTCAACATTATTATTTTTACATTTAATCGAAGAAACACAATAAAGTCAGATCTGTCTTAAATGATGTATAATCTGTATGCGTTCTGTCTTTAGTCACACTTTAGAGTCCAATTCTCATTATTAACTAACTATTAACTATGACTTTTGCCCCAATAAACTCCTAATTACTGCTTATTAATAGTTAGTAAGGTAGTTGTTAGGATTAAGGGGTGAAGAATATGGTCATGCAGAATAAGGCACTGATATGTGCTTTATAAGTACTAACAAACAGCCAATATCCTAGTAATATGCAAGCTAATAAACAACTATTTAATAGTGAGAATTGTGTTACCCAATCTTCTCTTAAAGGCACCATGAAATCAAAATTGACCTTTTTTTTTATGGAATATATCATTATATTTCATAATCTTTAATCAAAATAACTTATCTTCTCTAATGATTTTCGGCATGAGGGCGGAACAACCTGTCACTCACATGAGATCACAGCAATAGCAAACCACAACCATCCAATCAATTCCTGATGGACAAAATCAAGTACCGCCCTACATTTTTTCTTGCTCGAGACGTGGTTTCACTTGGATTTATGTCACAAAAAGAATTGTGTCTACTGAATTCCCTTTCATCTTTGAATCTCTAGACTACAAGGCAATGAGCTAACAAAATACCATGTGAAAGAACACAGATTGCCAGGTTTGGATGGAAATTATTTTTCATGTAATTCTGCCAAAGAACAAGTATTGTTACTTTTTTGTGAACTTTAGGTCTTAAAGAAATGGTTAACATTCCAAGATCTTCACAGGGTCTATGCAGTTCCAAAAAAGATAAACAACACTGCTAAAATAGCATTATAAAAGCTACTAATGCTGTTAATTTTTCTTTTTTTTTTTGGAGCTTGACAAACCTGGTCACTTTAAACCATTGCTGTATGACGAGTTGCATTCTTCAAAAAACAAATCTTACTTTCATTCTCCAAAGAAAAAATAACAGCGAATGGGGTCAAAACAACACGAGGGTCAACAAATAATGACAGATTTTTCGAATGTTTGTTCTAGCCTTGGGCACAGAAATAAGTATGTCTTCTATGAAAATGATGATGGTCCAAACCCCAGATAAAGCTCTATATGGGCTCACTGGGCCTGATCATAGTACTGATATTAAATGTGTCCTCGTGTAATGAAAGCAAGGTAACCTTCAGAGAGAGAGAGAGAGAGAGAGAGCAGAACGCCTGTAGTGGTATATTTAGCTGTCCTCATTAGTTGGCCTTATTTTCTTCTGTCTGACACATTCTGTTCTATAGGGCTTCCATTTCCTGTACCTGCGATCAAGTTCCTGCAAAACGTGTTCCTTGATGGACTTGTGAGCTGACTAAGAACAACTACACTATTGACACATCATTTTCCAGCCTCCATGTTATGTGTCAGTCACCTTTGATGAAATAATTATATTAACTAGAATGAAAATGGGCACAATACTGTGCAATACATTACACGCATGGCACAAATAACTTATTTACGCATGGATAAATTGCATAGGTGCCACACAAGAGCATTAAACTCCCCCTTAAGTCCTCATTATTGTTTCTAATTTGTTGTTTACTCATTTTCTTATTTGTTTGTTTATATTGACTGAGAGCGTGCACAGTACGTCTAATTAAATGTTGATTTGTTAGCATGATAATTTCTACTGTTCCTCCTCCTCTTATGTGTTTGACATTACAACGTATTGCACATGACACCTTATCGCTGCTTGCCAAATCGTTTCAAAGGGTTTGTGCTGTTAGCAAACAAAATTGTGGTTCTCTTTTTATGGTTGGCAGTACATTACTCTGTCACTTTTCACAGCATGATGTGCTAAGGATGTGAATGCTGAAATGGCTGGTTTTGGTCAGGTTTAATAGGCTCTGACTGTTACGGTCTGGTCCTGTGTGTGTTTAAGTCCGTATGTGTCTCTGTGTATAAAAGCAAGTTTATCTGAGCAGACATGTCTGAGCGGACACATTCCTGCTATCGGTTTAAGAGGAGCATTGTGGGATGGATGTGGTTCTCACAGTCTCTTCCTGCAGCTGCTCCATGGAAACACAGAGAGCCTCAGTCCCCAGCAACCCTCATGTTTACAGAGACCGGATAGAAGCATGCTAAAAAGATAGGGGGAGGTAAACCAGACAAAAGCCTGACCTAAAAGATCTGATTTTAAACACATGGGGCAAAAGTTCAAACACATTTTAACATGGCATCTGGAAATGGAGTGAATTTCTGGTTAAAAATATAATGCTCTCTATGAAATGAACAAATTATATTTAAGTTATGCGTGTATTTTTTGATGCTCAATTATTTTTATCTCAATAAAAAAAATTAAGGGGAGAAATACACCAGTAACACTAGCTCAACCATTGGTGTGAGTTTGGGGCGGGGCTTCCTCAGTATTCAGCCAATGGTAGTCGGGGAGTTTTCAGGAAACCTAATAGGTTGTTTGCACATGACGTCACAGCAGCAGCGCGAATGAGTCTGGAGGGCAGGGAGTGATTTTTCTATATAGGAATCCTAACAAAAACTCAAAATTCGTATGTTTTGTGTCATTTATGGTTGCTCAAATCGATAAAATCGAGAACCCAGAACGTGTTTATAACGTTTACATAACTTATACCGTTTTTATAACTTATATCGTTTAAAAGTTGTCGCCTTTAATAGCGTTTTGCGTCTGCTGATACTGAAATGAATATGGATACCTGCTTACCTTATTTGTTTTTGACTTGGTTAAATGTCCACATTCTTCATGGTATCGTTTGCAGGGAAGAGAAGCTATTTTATCCCATTGAATGATAATTTGATGTTTTCACTTAAGTTTTGTAGTATTCCATTCACAATGTTGATCTGGTTACCATGAGAACAGTGTCACGCGCTGCTGCTTCAGCCATCTTATGGTAGAAATGTCCAAATAAATAAATGTTTAACAAGCTGACAGAAGTCGATTCAACAACAAAGACAACACTTTCAAAAACACTCAGCTATGTGATTATTTTATTGAGTGATAGGGAGTGGGTTAAATCAGTGACATTATTAGATTTGATATATACGGCGTCTCCCTGTCACCTCCTCAATCTGCTTCCCTTAGTGTGTTTTTACACGTATAAAAGGCAACAATTGTATTACACCATCCAGTTTTTTCTTTGAAAGATGAAGTGAGCACCTGTTGCAATTCTCGATTCAGCATAAATGACCTACAATGGCGACATTTTTCACAATCACGACTAGAACTGAACACAGCCTGACGGCAGCTTCACATTCTCTATATCTACCTCCTCGATGGCAATCAAGTCTTTCAATTCAGTGGAAAAGTAGCTCATCTTCATAACATAAAGATCACGTCCAACATATGTTGTGATTTTCTGTTTATACCTTTCTAAACCAGCACAGAAAGGACTTTTCTCCATCTCTTCCATTCTAATTTTCACGGCTTGCCCTCCACCGGTATTTCGCGCGTCACCAGAACCACGTGATTGCAAACAACCTATTAAAAAGTCTTCTCTCTCCTTTTTTCCCTTCTTCCATTTGGTGACACTAGTGGTAAAAAAATTACACGCATCACATTTAATAGACTCCTTGGGACAAAGGAACGTTTTTTGGGTGGAAATCATTATGTTTTTATTAAACTTTAAAAGTTTATAAAATATTAATGTAGTACCTCATTTAACATGGCCAGGAAGACAGTTTTCTGTATTCCTAAATTAGATTCTCTTCTTTATGAGAAAAATAACTCCTCTGGATCAATGATCCAGTAATATACTAGCAAAAAGTCAATTTAAATGTTCTACTGCTTTATAATGGTTCAGTTTCTGTTCATTTATTCATTTTAAATTTGTAAACCAGCATTATGTTAGTATTATTTACGTATATACTATATAGTGTTTATTAACATTTTTAATTAGCTTTTATTTTTTTATATTTTCAGTTTTCATTTCTCTATTTTGAGTAATTTTGTTTTGTGGTTTTGCCATTTTTTTTATCAATTTATATTTATTTAGTCTTAGTAATTTTAGTACTTCAACTTAAACATATTTTATTTTAGTTTTTTTCTTCATTTAAATTTATATTTAAATCGAATACTTATATTTTGTTTCAGCTTTATTTCAATTAACAAAAAACACTGGTGTCAGCTGTCTAAATAATGTTTTTTGTTGTTTGTTTGTTTTTTAGCTGATTTGAGGACAAGATCAGTGAATTCCGGTACAAATAAAAGCCTGAATGCAGAGCAGGTGCGTATGACAAAAAAAAAAAGGAAATGTGAAAATTCTGCAAATGGCTGGATGAAGAGAGTTCAGTGCACTGGTGTGTCACAGCATCTAATAAGGTTCATAAGTAGCTCGGAGTCAGAGTCCAGTATAATAAACACATGAGACTTGATGTTTGCTCATTATTGACGTGCCGTTGCCATAGAAACAGCAACAGCCAGACATTCAGTGGAGTGAGAGGGAAAGCTGAATGTTTCAAAGGCTGTGAAACAAACTTGAAAAATGATTAAATATGAATCGCGTAAGATCATCATTTTGTTTTAGAACACACCTAGCAGTGGGAAAATCATTTTAACACAAGGACTATATAAATGATGTGTAGACACAAAAAGCACTGTTCAATAAGCAGTTAAATTTATTAATAATAATTAGTGGAATAAACATTTCAACATGGCACATCCAATCAGAATTAAGAATCAAAATCCTTATTTTTTTAATAATAGTGCTTTTATAATATTTGTATTAATTATGTCATACTGCTATCAATTATACCGTGAGCTTTTATAAATAACGCAATTGTCTTTGTAGATTGAAAAAGCAAAAGCACTTCGGCGGAAGTTCATATAATGCATTCTGCATGAATACCGGCACAGCTTGCAGACTTTCAGATACTGTTCTGAATCCACTTCTGAGATTTCCTGATCAAACATGCACACTGTAACCACTAACTGAGAGAAACCATGATTAGTCATGCTTAATTTCAGTCTTGAACACTTTATATGGATTACAGCAGGGCGACAGCGATAGATGCAATTTCCATTATGTAAATGCAACCCTTTAAAGGAACCCAGCATCTCCATGGTGACCGTCGAATAGAGCGTGTATCTTTCCTGTGTGTATGTATGTGTGTGTGTGTGTGTGTGTTGAAGTTGATTTCACACTCTGGCAGGACAAATCATATTCCACCCACACATACAAAAACACACACACACACACACACACACACACGTTCATTCTGAGGGAGTTCTCGGCGGCAAGTGTACAAGCTTAGGAGCAGATAGATAAACCACAGGGTGTTAGAAAAGTCTTCCTATAAGGGGGAAGCTCATCACTATGGAAACAATGGCACAGTCTGGAGCACAGGCTGTGAGGGATACTAGTTGGAAGTCCCTTCGTTTCCTGTGAAAAAGATCCAGCAATGTCCATAAAATGTGCACATTTCAAGTTTTAGGATTATTATCTCAGAAATTATAGTGTTTGTTTTGAAAGTATGTTTTATTTACTTATTTATTTTAATTTTATTATTATTATTTTTTTGTATGATTACTAGGTTATTGAATGTACCTTATGTAACCTAAGCTCAGGTGTATTCAATACATTATTTTTAATTTGGAACTGTCTCCAAATTGTGCTATTGCTTTTTCATGCTTTTCTATGGCATTGCACATATATCTCAGTTCACAATTAATCGTAAAAAAAAAAAAAAAAAAAAATGTGTTCTTGATTCAAACATCCACAGAGTTTTTAATGACAATGATTTAGGTAAGCTCCTAATTTGGGGTCGGTAATATTAATATATATATATATATATATATATATATATATATATATATATATATATATATATACAGTACAGTCCAAAAGTTTGGAACCACTAAGATTTTTAATGTTTTTAAAAGAAGTTTCGTCTGCTCACCAAGGCTACATTTATTTAATTAAAAATACAGTAAAAAAACAGTAATATTGTGAAATATTATTACAATTTAAAATAACTGTGTACTATTTAAATATATTTGACAAAGTAATTTATTCCTGTGATGCAAAGCTGAATTTTCAGCATCATTACTCCAGTCTTCAGTGTCACATGATCCTTCAGAAATCATTCTAATATGCTGATCTGCTGCTCAAGAAACATTTAATGTGTACAATTGTACAAAATATTTGTGTACAATATTTTTTTTCAGGATTATTTGATGAATAGAAAGTTCAAAAGAACAGTGTTTATCTGAAATCTAATCTTTTGTAACATTATAAATGTCTTTACTGCCACTTTTGATTGATTTAATGCATCCTTGCTGAATAAAAGTATTCATTTCTTTAATTTCTTTTTAAAAAAATAAAAATAAAAATTCTTACTGACCCCAAACTTTTGAACGGTAGTGTATAATGCTACAGAAGCTTTGTATTTCAGATAAATGCTGTTCTTTTGAACTTTCTATTCATCAAGGAATCCTGAAAAAAAAAAGTACACAACTGTTTTCAACATTGAAAATAATCATAAATGTTTATTGAGCAGCAAATCAGCATATTAGAATGATTTCTGAAGGATCATGTGACACTGAAGACTGGAGTAACGATGCTGAAAATTCAGCTTTGCATCACAGGAATAAATTACTTTGTCAAATATATTTAAATAGTACACAGTTATTTTAAATTGTAATAATATTTCACAATATTACTGTTTTTTACTGTATTTTTAATTAAATAAATGTAGCCTTGGTGAGCAGACGAAACTTCTTTTAAAAACATTAAAAATCTTAGTGGTTCCACACTTTTGGACTGTACTGTATAGAGTAGGCTATATGTTCATCAATGCTGCATTTATTTGATTAAAAATACAATAAAACAGTAAAATGGTGGAATATTATTACATTTTAAAATAACTTTTCTATTTTAATATATTTTAAAATATTTCTTTGATGGGGAAAATTTTCAGCATCATTACTCCAGTCTTTAGAATCACATGATCCTTCAGAAATCAAGAAACATTTCTTATTATTAATAATGTTGAAAACTGTGATACTGTCTTTACTGTCACTTTTAATCAGTTTGATGCATCTTTGATGAATAAAATTATTAATTTCTTTAAAAAAAAAAAAAAAAAATCTGTGACCCCAAACATTTAAACATACCATATGTCTACTAACCCCATTGATTCGTACTGTACGATCACACTGGTGTGCTTTGAAAATTAATTTCAGTCAGTGCATTAGTAGTAGTAATTTTTCAGTTTTTTTTTTTTCTACGTGTTACATAGTTATGCCAGTAGATGGCGACAAGTGACTTTATGAGTTAAGTCTATGAGTGTTATACACAACAAACTTCCGTATTCTGTAAAACAGTTTGCATCGATTCAGGTTCAGGTGTTTTGTACATGCTTCCTTAAAAGGAACGAAGATGAGCATAACTGATGTCCATCGCATATGCAGATTGATATTGAAAATTGTTTTATTTTTCTTCTTCTCACTAACATTTAGATATTTAAATCGAATAAAAATTCAATGCTGATTACCTTAAAAGTCCATAGATATTGGCATCAGTTCATACTGCCATTAACACTTTCTCTGACAAGCTTATGCAATGAGACCTGTTTTCCTGTTGTATATTTGACGTTCGGCATAAAGCCTATTGAATCATTCATTCAGTCGAGTCATTCAAAAACACAGCTTTATTTAGGAACAAACAAGTGGCTGCCTATAGTGAGTCACTGAATCATTTATTCAACTGATTTTTTTATTTTTAATAAACTGAAGTGAAAAACATTTTGTTCAGAACCTCTGGTAAACTGCATGCTATTTTGTTAACTAGCCTAATGTTCAGGTTTTGTAAATCACTGAAAAAACATTTTTCTCCAGAATTATGAGAAACACAATTTCTATTGCAAGCAAAAAATAGTGATTCGCAATTGATCCAGAAGCGTGCAGCTCTAGTTCAAAGCTATAAACAATTGTATCCATTTTTATACATGGATCACAGGTGTGAACCATTTCTGGCTATAGTTGAATGGAGCACAGACTAAAAAATAGGCCAAATTGAGATGTTAAACAGTACCGACTCTCACTCATTTGTCATGATGAGATGATGGACTGGACTTAAGCAGAAATATGACAAAGCTACGCTGTCTCATGCGGCTCACTCTTAAATGCTCTTATTAGATGCCACACAATTACTGCTTCCCTCTGTATGAGAAGGCCGGAGAAAGTGGAAATCGAACTGTCAGATAATTTATGCAGCCCATTTCTGTTATGTAGCTGCAGCCAGGGGAAAAAAAAGGGCTTTTAATAGATGGGGGTCATCCCTGTGTGGGGTGGGGGATAAAAGTGTGAGCTGCTGTACTGCACTTCACTGAAGACACCTTCCCAACACAGCCTCTTTCAATTGCAACAAGGAATTTTCATCTTTTTTCTTTCTTTCTTTCCTTATTTCAAATTCAGTTTTCAGTAATTTCATGCAGGATCCAATTTGCTGAAGTCCATTTTTACTACCATTTAGCAAGTTTTTGGACAGTAAATAAAAGTTACTTGTCAATTGCTTAGTGAAGTATAACAATGATCATTTGACCCTTGTTGATGTAGATGAGCAATTCAAATCAAACCATCTACTAAAGAAAAAAAATCTGTCGCTTTTACCTCGGTGGAAAATATGTCGTTTAGCTGAGCCTAAAGTGTATTTTTTTCTCCAGAACTGTGGATAATTCCACGCATTAAGCCACCAAAACGGAAATATGAGGAACAAAATTGCGATGAGTCATATTGTGACAGGTGCAGTTTTACCTAGAGACAGAGTCATAGTATGATTTTTTAGTGAAAAAAAGTAAAACTTTATATATATATATATATATATATATAAAGTTTGATGGTCAGTAAGAAATATTTCTGACTAGTAAATGTCCTCAATTCACTCTGCATTGGCAGGTGTGGCATAAAGTTTATTTTGGACCCTGACTTCAAATCATTCAGTTTCTAATGCTCTTTTACTGTTCCGTGCTTTTTTCTCAGCAGTGCAGCACTAAAGCCTTTCCCAGGCTGCTGTGTGACAGCCGGATCAGAGCGAGCAGTCCTGAGAACCCTGCTGTGTCAGGTAGGAAAAAACAGCAGGTCTTTTTAATTGAAAAGGGATTGAATCACCCAGTTAGCAGAAGATAGTCGAACGACTTATGTATGTACTGACAAGAGACAAGGATTGAAACACACGCAGCTATTGATCATGATCACGTAATTTATTTCCCACGGTTAATAGACTTCACACTCCCAAACCAGATTGAAGGATGTGGGAGAGGATATCAGCATAGGGCTCTCGCTGTTTTTATGACTACTGGTATATCTGGGGGTTTCATTGTTGCAGCATTTAGTGAAGCACAAATCCACTGAAGCAAGATCCAACACTGGAACTGCTTCCAAAACCAGGGATAAAACCACACTGGATATCAATCAGTGCTCCCAAATGGAATTTTGTCCGCTTACATGCAAATGAATGTCCTGAGAAAGCACTCAGAAAACATGAGTCCTAGCACACACAGAATTGATTTCACATTGAAATATTTTATAAATATATTTCACATTGTAAATATTTTTATTTTTTTATTTTGATGCATTGATTTTTATTAGGATTAATTTGTGTGTCTAAAACTAAGACATACCACTCATTTACTAATTTGTACAATCAGTGCTAGGTAGATTACTTACAAATTGTAGTACGTTACCGATTCCAAATTACATGACAAATACTGTAGTTATTAACATAATCCATTACATTACATATAAGGTAATATAATCAGACTACTTTTGATTACTTTTTAGATTACTTTTGACATAACTTTATTACATTGATTTGAATAGGATAATTCTGTACCATATTGATATAAAAAATTTGTCTGGCTATCACCAGATCAAGCTCAATTTAAAATTGAACATTGGTCTGGGGAGTCTGTATGTATTTTCTACTGCAAAAGAGGCGTGATCAATGAGCATTATTCACGCAATTGGATAGTCCTTCAACCAATCAGATCAACGATCCGGGTGACGTACTTTGCAGAGCGACATGAAAACTCCAGACAGGTTTAGTTTGTATTGGTTTGTAGCATTGATCAGTGGTTTGCAGAAGCAGAAATGGCATCGAGCGATTTTTGCAGGTTGTGCAAAAAAAAAAAAAAATATATGAAAGTGAGTGGTATTTACACCCACTCGAGCGATTTGTTTGCTAAACTAAAGTCATTCAGCATCGTCGAGAGGTTAAAAGGAATTGGATTGACGGTCGTGCTTGCCGTCGCTTCTCTATCGTCATCGTGTTATACCCGCCAATAGCAAGCAAGTTGGATAAGCCAGTCTGTGATTGGTTCCCACAAAAGTGTAACAGAAGCAGTAGAAATGAATGTACAGGTTTCCAGACTGAGTTGCCGGGCGAAATCAAATCGCCGGCAGATCAGGCTGGGTTTACCCAGTCTAATAAAAAATACAAAAAAATAGAAAATATATTCCATTCTTTATCAACAACATGAATCACCGCAGTTCTGATTTGAAATTTTGTCCGGTGAGTGGCACTAAAAGTGTAGTGCTCCATTATTTTTTTAAATAACGTACATTCAACACTACTTCTAAACCCATCCAATAGTGTTAACAAAAGCAAAAAGTGCTTGCTGTTTTACTGCCTCTAGTGTTGATTTCTGTTGGAAACTGCAGTGATATGTACGTATTGGTACGTATTTTTGCAACTCATGAAAATGTTCCCACAGGTATGTCTTTCCATGAGACCAGGTTGGATTAAAGGTGCAGTAAGCAATTTCTGAGAAACTCTGTTGATATTTGAATTCACCAAAACAAACACACCCCTACCCAAAAGGATCACACCCCTATATTGAGAGCTCCATCCCCAAATTCACAAACACATTTTAATGTGTTTGAAAGACAAAAGCTTTCCAAAGACAGTAATACGTGGTTAAATGACTCACTGAGTGATAATTAAAATAATACTTAAAGGGTTACTTCACTGAAATATGAAAATAATGTCATTTATTACTCACACTTATGTTGTTCTACACCTTCGTTCATCTTCAGAACACAAATTAAGATATTTTTGATGAAATCCGATGGCTCAGTGAGGCCACTATTGAGAGCAAAGCCACCAAACCTCTCAAGATCCATAAAGGTACTAAAAACATGTTTAAAACAGTTCATGTGACTACAGTGGTTCTACCTAAATATTGTAAAGCGACGAGAATACTTTTTGTGTGCCAAAAAAACCCCCAAATAACGACTTTTCAACAATATCTCGTGACGGCCGATTTCAAAACACTGCTTCTGAGCTTTACGAATCTTTTGTTTCGAATTAGTGATTCGGATCTCCTATCAAACGGCTAAACTGCTGAAATCACGTGACTTTGGCGCTCCGAACCACTGATTCGATTCATAAAGCTCCGAAGCAGTGTTTTAAAATCGGCCATCACTAGATATTGTTGTCGTTATTTTGGTTTTTTTTGGCGCACAAAAAGTATTCTCGTCGCTAATATTAAGGTAGAACCACTGTAGTCACATGAACTGTTTTAAACATGTCTTTAGTAGCTTTATGGACCTTGAGAGCTTCAATGGCATTGCTCTCAATAGAGGCCTCACTGAGCCATCGGATTTCATCAAAAATATCTTAATTTGTGTTCCAAAGATGAACGAAGGTCATGAGGGTGAGCAATTAATGATAGAATTTTCATTTTTGGGTGTTCATCAGGAGATGATTAAATATGCAGTGTTGCATTGTTGAGAAAACACTTCTTAAAAATGAAATGATTCCTGTAAATCCAGTTATCAAATGCTGTGTGCATCTCATTTTTCAGTGATAGATAGGCTCATGACTAGTGGCTGTCTGTGAAACTCCACAAACCTGGAAGACATTCTAAACATATACGTATAAGCAGTAGGCTTATATACAATTTAAAAAAAAAGAAGCTTGGGAAAATCAGTAAATTATATAAATAATATACTACCACTGTGAGAATAACATGTAATTAATTAAAAAGTAACTGTAGTCTGATTACGAGTATTTTAAAACTTAATATAATCTAATTACAAGTACTTAACTTTTGAATCTGATTACATAATCTAGATTGCATGTAATCATTTGCTTCCCAGCACAAATGAGATGAAGATATAGTTTTCTTCCCATTAATTTGATAATTAATCTTCAAGAAATATCAAGGGGCAGCAGACTCTTTATCTACAACTGATTTGTGTCATATTTTGTGTAATGTCAGCAAACATGCTCCAGATATATCTTCCAGATAGATAGATGGAAGGCCTAAGGAAAGCTGACAAGCACAGATCTGCTTACTTGACTCAAATATATGCATACAAATATGAATCATAAATCCAGTAAATTAGATTTTGAGGCCCTGTGCAACGTAAAGCTTTTATGTTTAAAAGCTAGGGTGTTTTATTATTCAGTCTAGTTCATTCCCATTTTGAATTTTTTAGTTCTGTGAAGTGAACAAGCAATCATGGTCAAATCAGAACCTGCCATACATAACATT
Source organism: Megalobrama amblycephala (assembly GCF_018812025.1). Lineage (NCBI taxonomy): Eukaryota > Metazoa > Chordata > Actinopteri > Cypriniformes > Xenocyprididae > Megalobrama > Megalobrama amblycephala. Next base: position 11,805,054 of record NC_063066.1, on the reverse strand, counting down.
ATCGTTGCAGCTAACACTTAACCTACCTTTAATTGTTACACCTTTTACTGTAAAACAACAGAAAATATGTAACTCTAACACTTCCTGAGAACATATTTCTCAGTGGACAGTTTAAATCAATTTGAAGTTGGGATGTGACAAACAACAGTATTTACATGATAGTACAAGTGCCATCAATGCCTTTCAGGTTATTTTGCGACTGGGTTGATTCACATCTGAGGATAAAAGCTAATAATACACAGCATCTTGCCAAAAGCTATATAGCTTCAAAGAAGAAGAGTCTCATTAACTGCATCTCATACTAAGGTAGCATATATTGCAGTTTGTCTCATTAGAACAGCCATTTAACACTAAGCCATTCGCAGTATCTGTTCTAGAGTTGTCATACTTCAGTAACAAGAACATTCTGACTCATGCCTAACCAACAACACAGAACAAATGTCAGGTTTAGAGAGTAAATGTTTTCCGAACCAACAAGACCCATGAAGTCTTCCATATACCAGAGACCAAAAACCTGTGCTGCATTATGGATCATAGCACCGGCTGTGTTCTTCACATGCTTCATTTTAAGTAAAGCACACCATGACTGCTCTACATAGAAAGAAAGTCTAAATGATATATATAGTGTGGTCCAGATTAAATGCGACCGATGAACACATTCTCCCCAGCTGCTTTTAAAAGGACACACTAAACTCTATGGGAAAGATGGAAAACGATAAAGCAGTGCCTGTAAATGCATAGTGCCATCTAGAGGGTTTTTATGTTTGAGAAATAAAAGGAACGACGCCTGAAAGACCTATTGTTAACAGACAACACTCATCTTGGGAAAGAAATTGAGTGCTAAAGTACGTTTTTCAGTAAATTTTGCACTGCATATGTGACCATCATAGAATAGAATGTTCTCATAAGGTTGTTATGAGAAAGTTCAGCAAATGATTTAGATTTAGTTTTTAGATTTAGTCTTTTTGGGGAAATGTTCTAACTAAACCTCTTGAAGAGACTTTCTTCAACAAGAATCATTTTTGAAATATTGCTTAGCAACAGCCCACTGAATACTTAATGAAATCCTTGAATATAAGTGATCCACTTAATAAAGGCTTCATTTATTCATCATCTAATAAAGTTCTGTCCTGATTAAATCTAATGCAGGGATGCTCAGTAAATGTAAGAGAGGTTTCTCATGCACTGGAAATGTCTTCTTTTTACTCTTTTGATCATTTCTAGATCAACAGGCTACTCACATTAAAACAGCAAATATGTGAACGCAGATCTACCATATGATATTTTATAGCCTATATACTGACAGAAAAAAAAAAATACAAAATCAAATATTGTGCCATAGTTTCAAATGTCTGGATATTTAACGATATTTATTTTGCCTGCATTATGAACCTCTTGTGTTAAGTGGGTAGTTTATTCAGATAAATGGACATATTTTCCTAAGGCACATATATATATATTGAATTGAATATTCAATGAATAACGCAATCTGATTAACAATAAATGTTAAAGAGCTTTGGAACATATCTTGGGCAAAATGCATAAAAAAATTTAATAAATTAATCACTCTTGCATTTCATAATAACTCATGCAGTTTATAACAAATATGTGACTGGAGCAGTCAATATTGACCAAATTTGCACATCTGTCGTAACAAATCCATTCATCCATACTTTTGCAAAACAGCTATAGGTTATTAGAAAAATTCCCTTGGTGTTTGAAAGCATCCCTTAAAAGCCTATTATCCCATTGTAGCCAAACATAGAGAAAGGTGTGTATGAGTGGTTAAATATATATTTTGGTCAAATTTTATATCCCCCCCACCCCCCAACAAAAAAGAGGCCATAGGCGAAAAGTCATAATCCAGTTCAAAATTGTGAAATTGTTCAAATCCGGGTCAAATTCGACAACAAAAAATAGTATCTTATATATTTATATATATATATATATATATATATATATATATATATATATATATATATATATATATATATATATATATATTCTTAATGTCAAAAGCTTGATTCTAATAACAAAAACGGTAGTACTGGATAAGACAATGGAATGGTTAAGATGCTTCTGATTAAGAGAGCTCGTGTTCATCTCCGTTACTGTGGAAACCAACTTCACATCCTGCTATAGGCTACACAAATTCCTACCAGTAGCTACAATGAAACTTCAGCATTGCAAACTATTCATTCGAATTGACAAAATGTCTAAAAACGAACAGTTGTGAGAACTATGAAATCACATTTATCATGATAAAAAAGAAGACATCATAACTTACAGCAGTTAGTTACCGCGAAACTGTTAGCTACTTCCAGATTGTCGATGTGAGGCGTCAGTCTAAATTCAGCCGTTCCGAACTGAACCATTCCGATCCGAAACGCGCTGTATTCCTGATCAGCTCCCCTCGGAAACAAGCCCCCTGCACGACACACACCAAAATGTTTTTAAAAAATCATACAGTTCACATGAATTAAAAACGTTTATTTACCAAAAATGACGCCCATATTAAACGTACCAATTTGAACACTTGGAGACCCTCCAGCTGACAACCCACATAAAAGGGAAATGAGGCAAATCGATAAATTCTTAAACTGTTGCATCTCCACGACAGTGTGTGTTTACCCACTGTATGAAGGAAGTATTTGTCGTTTACACACTGTTTAATCAAATCCGTAACATATTGAGGCGTTGCTGGAGAATGAGAGCGGCTGCTGTCTGCAGGTGGTTCCTCTATCGCGGACTCCTGCCTCAGTCCCGCTTCTGGAGGAATAATGCAGATTTATCTCTCTCACACACACTCTCTCTCTCCCTCTCTCTCTCTCTCTCTCTCTCTCTCTCTCTCTCCCCCCTCTCCCTCCTCCCTCTATTCGCGCGCCTTCCTATGAGTTGATACCTTCACTAACATACAGGAACACTGCATATACACGGTAGGCTAACTGGCGACGAATGATAACGAAGACACGTATTAAGGGACAATGATAAATGGATCTAAAACACATTTGCCAAATTCTTAATTTTTGTGTTTATGTTGCTTTCATACATTTTTGAAAAACCTTTAAATCAATTATAAACACAGTTTGAATTAGAATAAATAGCCGATAAAAATACTAAAAGACCGTCCTTGCACCTTGAATACAGGTTTGAATAGGCTACTTGAACACATTTTCAAAAAAAGTTTTCAAACATATTTTTCAAGGTTATTATTGAGTCATAAAGTATGTAGTCTTGTGACAACAAAATGGCTTCCCGTGTTTGTTACACGACACTGATTTTGATTTGGCTGACAAAAGTTTTTCAAATTTTAATAAACAAAATTGCTTAACTGCTACTCAAAGAAATAATAATAAAAGAGCGGGCCAAACTACATATGACATCTTTGTTGTCAAGAATTTCCGCATTTTTTTATTTTACAAACTCTAGAAATTTAAACCACCTATAGTCTTTTTTTTTAAAGCCCAACAATATATATATAAAGAAAGAAAAAAACGAAAGAAAGTTTAATTTCAGTTTAAAATGGACTTTCATGTATCCAAGATTAAAATTATAAAGGGGCTTGATTGGCTGATAGATATTCTGGTCCATTTCCCCTTTTAAAGTGTGATGACTCACTCAATGAGAACAGGGGATCGTAAATGAATGAATATTTTATAGTCAAACGAAAAGCACTAAATGAAACAAGTTTTACCATTCATATAGGCTAAATATAAAGAATGTATTACTGCAGTGTATGTAAAGAGGACTGTAGCTAGAGTCTTGAGTCATTCCCACCACTCACCCCACTCTCAACCCTGTACTAGAATACTGGACTTCATGTTGGCCAAATCTCTAATGTATCTAGAAGTTGCATTGCATTCAGGACCATGGACAGGTCCCTCTCACCTCCACAAAACAAATGACATGAAAAGTGACCTGATTTGATGAGCCGAATATATAGCATATATACACACTATTTGTGCACTCACATGTATGTATGTGGTTCAGTTTGCATGACATTTAATACATCTGTCCCAACCAATAACCCTATAGTTTGTACCTCTGTTCCACAACACTGTATTAGTGTTGTGGGCTAAACCCATAGGCTAAACCCCAGTCTCTGATGAAAGACCTGACTGCTTTCATTGCTGAATATATAATGGCAATGAATCTCCTAATACTTCTCACAGATATCTGATTGAATTTTGGAAACTGTTCGGTTTCCTTCCCCTCCTTTTAGTACAGACCACAAGCAACACCTTAATCATCATCTCTTACAGCTCCCCAACCACCATGTCCCAGTTTCATTCCCCTCGGCCCATGCTCCATACTGCATGAGTTGCTATAACAAGATCCCAGTCTGCAAGGTCTTTCAGAGTTAAATTGCAAATATAAAAACTGTGCTCACTGAAGTGATAAATGGAAAATTAAATATTTTATGATGAAAAAATGACAATGTGTTTATCTAAAGAAAGGTGAGGATAACCATAACCCAAGAGGGGGCTTTTAACCACGTTTAATCTATTTAGACTCAGGTACAGTAACTTCTAATCACTTCACAAGCACTTCAATCTTCAATCAGTATAACTAAAATTCCCTAGGAAATCTGTCTGCATGGAAAGACAGTATAATATAATATGCTGAATCTGTGGGGTTTATTAAAATTAAATTAATTAGTGAAATACCTGGTTTGGTATAGTGATCAGCCCCTTGGAGTATACCATTATTAACTTGCTCAACTAATCAACTTCCAGATCAAACACCAGGCTAATTGCCCCAACTGACATCAATTGTAGCCAGCCATAAAACTAGCTGTTTCTTGAAGACTATTAATAGTGCATGGTACTGCAAAGAATACACCATAGTTGGGAAAGTGCTTTCAAAAGGCCTTTGGGATAAAGTTGTAGAAAGGCACAAGTTAGGAGAAGGCAACAAAAACATTTTGAAGGCTTTTGCTATCCCTCTGAGTTCTGTTCAGAGCATCATTAAGAAGTGAAAGCATATGGCACCACCAACACATCGCCTAGATCAGGCCGTCTGTCTAAACTGGATGACCAAGCCAGGAGGACATTGATCAGAGAAGCTACCAAGAGGCCAAAGGCAACTTTGAAGGACTTAAAATGCTTTATGGCTAGAACTGGGCTGCATTTCCCAAAAGCATTGTAAGCCTAAGTTGATCGTAGAGACCATCTGTGGCAATTGTTCTACAATCAACTTAGGCTTACGATGCTTTTGGGAAAACCAGTCCTGGTCAGTCTGTGAATGTGAAAATTATCTCATCCAAATTACTGAGAAAAACCTGCATCCTCAATATAAATTGAGAGGTTTAGTCCAAATTTTCTAAAAAGACTAGAACACTTTATATGATGAACAAACTTAATTTAGGCTTTTATTCACATATAAATCATCAAACATAAACAAAAGCTTAACCGAACCTGCTTCACACGCAAGAACAAACCTCTTCTGGAAGCTCAAACGTGCTGTGTGACACACAAGAATGAACCTCATTGGTTCTCGCACATCAAACAGACATGCTTGAGCTTCCGATTACCACAACTGATGTGAGAGTTGATTCATGTTAACATGTGAATAAAAGCCTAAATTCAGTCTGTTCATCATATAAAGTGACTGAGTTTCTTCAGAAAATTTGGACTAAACCACTCAATACATATGGATTATTTTTTATAAAAATGACCGTGATTTTAACAGTAAAAGACTGTAAAAATGCTGCGGTGAAAAACTGTCAATTGGTTTACAGAAAGTTTCTGTACTATATACGGTGAATAACTGTAATAGATCTAATGGTACATTTAATGTAATTTTATGGTAAAATAACGTTAAATTCACAGTTTTTGGAAGTGAAAAATAACAATTCATTGTAAAATTTACAGTGAAAAACCGTAAATTGACATTCCCACAATTCCCTGCGTAACACTTCACATTTGATATATTTTCGTTGAAATAACTCTGTTTCTTCTTAGTTTTTCTCATTTTTTTCTAATCAGTTATGTACATTAGGGTTTTATGTTACATCTAATGTTGTTAAATTACTGTTTATTGCATTTTTAAAATTTCATGCATGTTACCATGATGGTGTTTAGTGTGTGTGTGAATGACACTGTGTGCACCTTCTATATGTTAGTGTTGTCCTTCTCAGTTTGTGGAAAAGCTGCTTGTGATGAACTTTGATTCATCATGTGACTCTTATCACCACTGTGTTTGGTGAATGTCAGTGTATTATAAAGGTACAAAACAGATATTAGTACTTCATTAGGTTGGTAAATTAACATTATATCAGTTAATGAAATACGTTATTTTACCGTAAATTTAACAGATTTTTTTTTACGTTGCTACTGTATTTTTACGGTAAAGTTCTGGCAACCACAGCTGCCGTTTTTTTACAGGAAATTTTACTGGGATTTTTTTTACAGTGTACGATCTCTTTATGAACTTTTTGAAGTGTCAAAGTTTCAGTTGCATAGGGTGTCTATGGAGGGATAGACATCTCTCAGATTTCATCAAAAAGATCTTCATTTGTGTTCCAAAGATGAACAAAAGTCTTACGGGTTTGGAACAACATGAGTAATTAGATTTTTATTTTTGGGTGAACCTAACCATAAATTATAAATAAAATATAGATTAATCCTTATTACTGTGAAGTGTTTGATCATTTTATTCAAATATTTAAATAAATATACTGTCTTTATTTTGTTTCCACATTAATTTGGAGATTAAATGTGAAATAATTACAAAATAAAAATATATTATAAACTTTAATGTTAGGTGTGATTAATTGCAATTACAGAAAAAATGTGATTAACACTTTTTTAATTGTTAAGTACAGTACTAATATATATGTGTGTGTGTGTGTGTGTGTGTGTGTGTGTAGAGTTAGGAAGATGATAATGTCATGTAGATGAATTAATGAGAAGCAAAAATGTATTTGTTCCATTTAAGCTTTAGTATATCTTGTGGATGACATATTCATGCTCTCGCTTTCTCTCTGTGTGTCTACTGGTACTCTTCAATGTCCTTTTTCATGCTCATGGCTGTTTATCAAGTGGGTCGTCCTCACATTAACACGTTACTGCTCTATCCCCTCTTCTCCTCTTGGATAAGCCCCTGTGAATCTACACATATATGAGTACAAAGGTCATGCAGTGGGCAAGGAGATTTGCTGCAGGACTAACGGCCATTTCGCACGACATGGACCTAAGTGTGACACACTGAGAGAAGTTCACATGATATAGCATGATTTAGCCTATCACAGGCTAGTGTGTTTGTCTTTCTGGCTTCCCTTTAGTAGAAAATACTGGCATAATATACACATTACAAAACATGATATTGTTCAAAAGAAGAGCATTTATTTGAAATATAAATATTTTGTAACATTATAAATGTCTTTATTGTCACTTTTGTCTAAATTAATTTGTTTTTGCTGAATAAAAATATTCATGTTTTTATTTTGTTTTTTAAATATCACTTACAACAAAATTTTTGAATGGTAGTGCATCACAGTTTCCACAAAAATATTAATCAGAAAAAAATGTAACTGAAAATAATAATTAAAAAAAAAAAAACATTCAAATCAACATATATCATTCAAGCAATTTAAGCTTATGGACCTCCCCATATATGTGTGCAGCTGCTCTAATCCATGGTGACAAGACATTGAGGCCATAATCAGCAGTGTCACCCATGCAACATGCAGCTATATTGGTCAGAAAGAGAGAGAGAGAGGCTGAGTTGGGGGTTGGAAGAAGAGATGGGGAATGAAAAAGACAAAAAGAGGGAGAAAAAATGATTTTCATCATCCATTTCCTCCACACATTATTCTGTCTCGTTCCCGTTCTGTCGTCCCTCCATTTGAAAGATGGCAGCCCTTTCAAACACCAAAACCAAATTTATGCACACACTCCATATCAAACCTTATCATGATAAATTTTGACTTCACTCATGCGTTACTTCCAATTAAATTTTTTATTGACACCCCTTCTGATTTACAGCAACACCTTTGACTGAAATATTGCCAGTTTGTCTGAAATGCTTATAATGACATCAGCCATATTAACATCAGCAAAAGATATGTCACTATACACTCTTAGAGGAAAAGTTCTATATGGAACCTTGTCAAGTCAAGTCACCATTATTTTTATAGTGCTTTATTGTTTCAAAGCAGCTTTACAGTGATAAACAGGAAAACGATTCAATGATGCAAACAATTCACTTCGGCTACATGTACAGCAGCTCTAAAGAAAATAGTGTCATTGTTCAGCTGAAGTCAGTTCAGTGTTGATTCAGTTCTGTTTTTAAGATCATCAATAACGAAATTTGTTAATTTCATCTATAAAGCAGTTCTGGAGAAAAACAGTGACGTCGTCTTCCAGCTCGGTTAAATTCTCATCCAATATTGACAGTGCAGTCAAATCAATAATATTGTTGAATATTAAGTATCCCCAGCCAAGCAAGCAAGGAACCCAAACTCCATCAGGTAACAGAATGGAGAAAAAACCTTCAGATGATTTTGAGCTTCAAATGGAGAAACCAAGCTCAGTCAAGGGGCCAGTTCTCTTCTGGCCAATAAACAACATGGTGTAATTCTGATTCATCATAAGTCAGAAATCAGATTGTTGATTGGTAGCATACAAATATTTCATATTGAAATTTAAAATATTTAATTCTCAGAACCTTAACAGGTTTTGTCATATATAACATTTTAGGAGTACCATTTAAGACATCTCTTTACATATAACTGAATAAAAGGCTTAAAAGGCTGAAATATGAGGTTTATCATTTTATAAAACTTTTTTGTCAAAACTCTGTTTGAACATGTACTATATGTTAGTAGATTACATTATGTTAAAGGTGCCCTAGAACTTCTTTTTAAAAATAATATAATAATATAATGTAATATAAGTCTAAGGTGTCCCCTGAATGTGTCTGTGAAGTTTCAGCTCAAAATACCCCATAGATTTTTTTAAATAAATTTTTTTAACTGCCTATTTTGGGGCATCATTAACTATGCACTGATATATAGGTTGCGGCCCCTTTAAATCTCGTGCTCCCCCGCCCCGGAGCTCGCGCTTGCCTTAAACAGCAAACACAAAGTTCACACAGCTAATATAACCCTCAAAATGGATCTTTACAAGATGTTCGTCATGCATGCTGCGTGCATGGATCGGATCATGTGAATATAGTATTTATTTGGATGTATTACATTTGATTCTGAATGAGTTTGAGGCTGTGCTTCGTGGCTAAAGCTAACATTACACACTATTGGAGAGATTTATAAAGAATGAAGTTGTGTTTGTACATTATACAGACTGCAAGTGTTTAAAAATGAAAATAGCGACGGCTCTCTTGTCTCCGTAAATACAGTAATAAAGGATGGTAACTTTAACCACATTTAACAGTACATTAGCATCATGCTAACGAAACATTTAGAAAGACAATTCACAAATATCAATAAAAATATCATGTGATCATGGATCATGTCAGTTATTATTGGTCCATCTGCCATTTTTCGCTATTGTTCTTGCTTGCTTACCTAGTCTGATGATTCAGCTGTGCACATCCAGACGTTCTGCCCTTGTGTAATGCCTCGATCATGGGCTGGCATATGCAAATATTTGGGGCGTACACCCCGACTGTTACGTAACAGTCGGTGTTATGTTGAGATTCCCCTATTCTTCGGAGGTCTTTTAAACAAATGAGATTTATATAAGAAGGAGGAAACAATGGAGTTTGAAACTCAGTGTATGTCTTTTCCATGTACTGAACTCTTGTTATTTAACTATGCCAATATAAATTCAATATTTAATTCTAGGGCACCTTTAAATTGTCCATTGAAAACCCGATTGTCATTGTTAATGTTATTATTTTAATATTTATGCAAACAAAAAGTGCATAGTATTGCTGATTTTATTTGTTGGATTTCAATGTAAAACTAAATTGTAATTATTTCAGTGTGTAGCCCACCAATAGGGCTATTTTTTTAACATAGCCTACGGCACATTTTAACAATATAATATTTAACAATATATATATTAACCGTGATAATATTGATAACCGCGTTAAGTTTGGTCACTCTAATCGTGATATGAAATTTTCATACCGTTTCATTTTACTAAAGGGTGATGAGTGTGGAAACTGCAAGGAAGAAGCGGCCGTCATTCCAACCCCACCTCACCCAGTGTGTGTTCAGGTTGTATTAAGCAGTAGTCTATGTGATATAGGTTACAGAGTGAACTGACCTGTGGGGTGGGAGGACAGATAACCAGCAGGAATCAAGACAAGCTGCTTGAAACAATGTGCGAGACAGCAATCACAGAGAAAACGCAGAGGCGAACGCGTGTGGGTGGGCTTGGAAACACACGCTGAGTGGTGTCACGCTCAAGCACACAACTGCAAGCTGCTGAAAATAACTTTGAAACCTCTGAGACACATTTTTGAAGATTTTACCTATTTTAAATGCTATTTTTCGAGTTAATCTTCTATGTTTGACTGTCAATGTCTACCTTATCTTGCGCAATGTAATACTGAAATTACTGACATGCATTTTAGAGTGAAACATTTCACGAGAGCTGGCTTTTTGCGCTTATCAAACTGATATTCACACACACTGTATTCAAAGGCTTACACCTCCAGGTTATCCTGTATTGTTACACAAAGGAAGCGGCGCTACCACAGTAATTAGTCAAATGACTGTGGAGGAGGATTTCACTTTATAATGCTCAGAGGGAGGAAATAGGCTACATATGAGAACTTCATAAGTATGGTTCGGGAACAGTTTTTCAACAATTCACACATTTCTGTAATTTTGCATACAGGCTACTGTACAGTTATGAGCTTTACTTGACGATTTAAGTCTCTTTAGTGAGTTAGTTCATAAGTTGTACCCCTAGAGGGCTCTATAGTGCATCTTAACATTTGGAAGTCTGAGGTTAAACTAAAGTAGGCTACTTAAAATACATAATGTCTAATCAAAAACATGTCCAGATGCGGGTATTTATAAGTGAAAAAACTGACTGAGATGACTTCCTCCAGCAGTCTGAATGTAATGTGAGTGCTTTAAAGGTTTCAAAAGCAGACCTGGCTCCAGACACAGTCAAACCTGAGACAGGGAAATATATCAGCAAAATCACGCAGTAGCTGTCTCGGTGTCTGTTGCCATAGCAACTAACTAACCATTCGACACATGCTCTGCAACTCTTTGTATACCACAAAGATAAAATGGAGGGAAATAATGTGGTCAGGTTTAAGACAATTTCTTCCTGCCCTTCCCTTTTTATATAAACAACTCCAGGTTTCTCGAAGATTTATTGACATGGCCTATTTGTTGTGTGAATGTGGCAGGCAGGGGTGGGGCATTCTCCATTTACCACGCTTCATTACATTCCAGACAGATTTCATATTCCAACTAGTGCAAAGACACCCGTAGGTCAATCTGCCAGCATATTTCACAACATAATGGATACTCGTTCTTGGGTTGGGTGCAGGAACAGGTCAAACCATAACTCCCAGAAAACTGTGTAGGCTATTGTGTGTCTTTGGTCTGAAGAATATGCTAGGTCAGTCACACACATTACAAGAGATCTGCAGTAACTTCCAAACAGCCCTTACATAGAAAAATACTGATAATTTTCGGCTAAATTATCTGTGATATTATAATTTATGGCTTCAGCACTGTAAAAAAATCCAACTTCTTTTTTGTTAGACACACATAATTGAACTAATGTAGAAATGTATCATGTAATCAATTATTTTGAGTCACCATTAGCATTATTAGTATTTGTTCAATTGAACATATTCAAGCTGCCAATAAGTTTTTAGTTTAGTGGACTTCAGAACCACCAGTTTTGAAAACTTGTTTCTTATAGTTAGCACAGTAGTTTTTCAAATACTTAAAGGTGCAGTACGTTATCTGGGAAATGCTAAAGTTAGCTTGCTAGCATTGAAAGCATACGATCCCACCCACCCTGTAAATCGCTGTCCAAAGCCACGCCTCCTTTAAACCTCATGAACGCACGTACACACGCACACAGCTGCTTAAACTACCTCAAAGCACAAAACATTACAATAATAATGAACATAAACAACTTAAAGAGCTTGTACTTGACTGCTGCAGATTCATTTCAGTGTTAATACTGTTGACATGGAAACGCATAATTCTGAGCTCCGGTTAAGTCAGGCACACATTTAACGACTAGCTAAAACATTCTAAGACTGAGCTCAACATACAGCGATTGTTTCCTGCGACCGAAGCAGATTTATATATTTACACATGGAATTTGAACACCGACTGTAATCACAGACTGAATGCAACTGGCTCTGACTGGACGCGTTTGAGCGCGATCAGTCATACATATCAATTTACATTTATAATCGGCCTTACAATCGTTATATGTGTGCGCGGCTTTAGTGCGTCACGGGTTAACATCTCTTCATTTACAGTAGCTATGGCGTGAATGCAGAATAAACTCATTGTTTTGGAGGAAATGTAAAAGGTGGCTGCTGTTTGTCTGTCTGTACTCTGTCTGCATAGCATGAAACACGCTGAGGATATATGATGTCTGCGAGAACAGGGTGCATGAGGGTTTGTAAAAAAACATATACTGACAGGCAGGTAGGACATCGTATTATTTCATTCGGACCAAATATAAAGATTGGATGAACATTTTATGGTCCTACACCTGCCACAGACGATATATAGATATATTTATAAAAATACATTTAGCCCGTTCAACATAGTGATTGCTATCAGCTATCAGATTGCATAGTGATTTTCAACCAGTATAACAAAAAATGTTTCTGTAGAGAATCACCTATTGCACCTTTAATGTACTTGCTGAAGATGGTTGATTTACTTTAAAATGTTATTTTGGGTGAACAACCAGTTTAACTTTAAAAAATTAGTTGGCACAACTACAACTACTGAACAAACTCAAAAAACTGCTTTGCAGCTGGTTCCTTCCCAGGTGAAAAGAAAGTATTTCAATAATGTACTTAAAGTGCTCTATTTTTGTGCACTAATTTTGAACTTAATATACTAAAAATTCTTCTTTAGTACTTCTTAAGATAATCTTAAGAACATCTAAGTGTACTTAACTGTGTTATTTTGAGACACCATGAATCAGTGTATCGAACCATGATTCAGATCGTGTGTCAAACTGCAAACGGCTGAAATCACGTGACTTTGGCGCTCCGAACAGCAGATTCGATACACTGATTCATTTGTGCTCCGATGCTTCCTGAAGCAGTGTTTTGAAATCGTCCATCACTAAATAAGTCGTTATTTTGTTTTTTTGGCGCTCCAAAAATATTCTCGTCGCTTTATAATATTAATATTGAACCACTGTACTCACATGAACCGATTTAAATATGTTTTTAGTATGGATCTTGAGAGAGGAAGTGTCATTGCTTCCTATGGAGGCCTCACGGAGCCATCGGATTTCAACTAAAATATCTTAATTTGTGTTCCGAAGATTAACAAAGGTCTTACAAGTGTGGAAAGGCATGAGGGTAAGTAATAAATGACAGAATTTTCATTTTTGGGTGAACTAACCCTTTAAGAAGTAGTAAAGAAGAACTTTTCGTATATTAAGTACAAAATTAGTGCATGAAAATAGAGCCCTTTAAGTACATTATTGAAATTTACAATTTTTTTTCACCTGGATTTTTAAGGATAACAAATTTCTGTTTTTTTAAGCATCTACAGACATGATCTAACAAAACTATACAGGGAAATTGAGGATTTTTGAGGGTTTCATTTAGGTACATTCTTTAAAATCATAGTTTTTTTCCCTAAATTTCTACAAGTTGACTTAAAGATATTAGTTTGAGAGATGATTTAGCAGGAAAATGAGTCATAGGTCATGAGGTCAGCTGAGCCATTGGGCCATTTATTGATGGATGATTCACAAGCACAGAAGATGTTTGTTTTTTTTATATACAGTTGCTTGTAATTTGGAATGCTTGTAATAGGAACATCATCAAAAGACAGTTCTTATGGCAGTGTTTTTCAGTACAAATGTCTCAGCATAATCTTAACAGCTGATCTGTAGGTCAAAAATTATATTATATATTTTAAATACAATATATTAATATCCATATATTCCATTTCCACATGCAAGATAATAATTTCTCTCTTGTTTGTGCATAAATTAAATATAGTCTGAAAATCAAACATGTTTCAAGCAATGCCTTAGCTCTTTCTAATAGAAAATTTTACTTTTGTTTAGCAATACTGTTTCTTCCCATAGTTTCGCTCTGCGCACCTGTTCCAATTGATGTCTAAGGTAAAAAACAAAAATTATATGGGCCGAGACGATACGAAGGAGGGAAAAGTTAGCTGAATGAAAGCAGGTTGAACTTTACACAATCACAAATACACAGACCAGTAAATGACATTAAAGAAAAGGAAGGAGAAAGGGAAGAGTGCACGGGCATATAGATCTATGCGCTTAGCTGCCGAGGGGATGACAGGTTTAGGAGGTGGCGGCTTCTTGTTGTTTTTGGCTTGCGATTTACCGAAAGCAGTGCCGACTTCAATGGGTTTGCCGTAGCAGTCAAAGTTTGAGAGTTCAAAGTCCCGTGGCAGAGAGCCGACGATGCTGAAGTCATTGGAGCGCAAATCTGACTTGGAGGTGCATACCTTTTTGCACCTTGTCTCTGTCACCTAAGAGAGATAAAGAGGGAGAGAGTGAGAAAAAGATGAATAAAGAGAAAACATGTCAGATCTCAGCAACATCTGGTATGATTTTTCTGTCCTCATTTCCATTCATTTCCTCAACCTCATGTTGTTCCAAACCTGCATGACTTACTTTCTTCAATGAAAAACAAAAGGTGTTATCTAGAAATATGTCCAAGCTGCTCTCTTCTATACAATGAAAGTGAATGGTGACCAACAAAGCTGTCGGGGCTAGAAACAAAATTCTTTCATTCGATTGTACCCTATGACGTCATTTTCCGTCGTTAAATTTTTTCCGCCATTTTGAATTTTCCAAAAAATCTACTTTTTCGAACTCCTCCTAGTCCGTTGCTCCGATTTTCACGACAATTGAACCAGATCATCTTCAGGCCATGCTGACAAAAAGTTATAGAATTCAAGTCAAACTTGGTCCATGTCAAGCATAGCCTGAGGTTTCATGCTGTGTTTCGTCGCGGCGCCACCTACTGGTCCAGAGATTGCTATTTTTGCTTATAACTTCTGAAAGGTTTGTCCAAAAATCATAAACGTGGTCTCGTTAGATTAAGGGTGTCATGCCAAGTCGAATGATATCCGATATCAAATATCAGCCTTTTTGGACGTCGGCCATTTTTAATTTTGTCGTAAAATGCTATATTTTACAAACGCATTGCCATATCGTTTACAAAACTCGATATGGGTCTTCGGCTCCATGCACTGAAGGCACTCAACAAGTTTCCTTGTCGTCAAAAGTTACAATGAAATTTACAAAAATGCTAATAACTTTTGACTATATTAACCTATTGTAATGAAACTTTGGGTCATGCTGAGAACATAGATACCAATTTTGCCATAGTTGGGCGAACTTCCTGTCCGCTATTTAGTTTTTCTATAAAAATCTACTTTTTCTAACTCCTCCTAGACTGTTATTCACCAAAATTGAATCGTATCATCTTCAGACCATGCCAACAAAAAGTCATGGAATTCAAGTCGATTCATCAAACCATTTTCGTATACCGCAGCAATGAAGTTGAGCCATGATGCAAAAACAACTCTTGAAGCTTTATCTCCGCAATGCTTTTTCACACTGACACCAAACTTTGTCACCTCACTCTGACCATACCACATCAATTTGGTCATAGCACCACCTATTGGTCAAAAGTGATAAATCATTATTATTGACTATTTTTATGATTTTTTGGTCATTTTGCTTAAATATGTCTGCAATTGGTCATTGTTGCAGTCAGTCTGATGCTCCCAGCTGTGCTTGCATGACTTGTTGTGCCTTCTTTGTGCTTGGCCCCTTAATTGCTGCATGCAGCTATACTTTTTACTATTATTATTCCAAGAATACCATACTATATTTCCAAGAAACATGTATTTATTTGTTTGTTTATGATCAGCAATCCTGAAATGTGTATACAGCTAAAAATGTCTAAAAATGAGTAAAATAAACAATTTGCAGTACATTAGAGTGCTCTTATTATGCTATTTTAATTCTAATTTTGTTTTGGAGGTCTCCTACAATAGATTTACATGGATATGAACAGTAACTATGGCGTTGATTTTTCCGCATCCGTATTAATTCTGTATCAATTCCAGCATGAGTCATCTTTTTGAATTGCATGCAAAGTGAAAAACAGTGCCTTTTTGACATGTCGACAACACAAACCAAGCTCTTCCAGGTCTCAGCTATAACTACACTGTAAAAAATGACCGTGATTTTAATAGTAAAAGACTGTAAAAATGCTGCGGTGAAAAACTGTCAAAATGGTTTACAGAAAGTTTCCGTACTATATACTGTGAATAACTGTAATAGATCTAACGGTACATTTGATGTAATTTTACGGTAAAATACCGGTAAATTCACAGTTTTTGGAAGTGAAAAATAACAATTCATTGTAAAATTTACAGTGAAAAACCGTAAATTGACATTCCCACAATTCCCTGCGTGACACTTCACATTTGATATATTTTTGTTGAAATAACTCTGTTTCTTCTTAGTTTTTCTCATTTTTTTTTTTCTAATCAGTTATGTACATTAGGGTTTTATGTTACATCTAATGTTGTTAAATTAATGTTTATTGCATTTTTTAAATTTCATGCATGTTACCACGATGGTGTTTAGTGTGTGTGTGTGAATGACACTGTGTGCACCTTCTATATGTTAGTGTTGTCCTTCTCAGCTTGTGGAAAATCTGCTTGTGATGAACTTTGATTCATCATGTGACTCTTATCACCACTGTGTTTGGTGACTGTCAGTGTATTATAAAGGTACAAAACGGATATTAGTACTTCATTAGGTTGGTAAATTAACATTATATCAGTTAATGAAATACGTTATTTTACCGTAAATTTTAACAGATTTTTTTTTTACGTTGCTACTGTATTTTTTACGGTAAAGTTCTGGCAACCACAGCTGCCGGTTTTTTACCGTAAATTTTACTGGGATTTTTTTTACAGTGTACAATGTTTGAGGGCGGGTCAAAGTTGACGTTGTCCACAGGCAGCCAATGGACCATAGGCTGGCATTATGCAAATTTGTTACATTGTTATGTAGGTATGTAACAGGATGTGAGATTGGAATTGCTGACAACTCATTTTGACAGTTCAGAATTGATCCTTTCTTTTAGGAGACAATAACTTTATTTGCCATGCACTTTGATCTTTAAAACTTTGCAGACCTTTTAAATTCACAAATAGCTATATTATACACTGCATGAAAGGTAATATTCGAAAAAGCTTAACGGGGCACTTTAAACACATTATAAAATGATTACAAAATTTAATATACAAATCATACTGGTGAGTTAATTGAAAGAGTAACTGATTTCGTTATTAGATTAGCGTTTTCCGAAGTGTGAATTAGGGTTATGTATGCAGTTTCGTGCTTGACTGAAGAAAGAAAATCACACTGGTTCGGAAAGACATGAGTGTTATTAATAACAGGACATTTTTGACAGAACTATCCCTTTAATTTCACACTTAGGTATTTTAATTTGTATGATTAGGAAATTAACAAATGATAGCTGGCAGGTGGATCATTTATGCATTATGATACTCATTCAGGCATCAGACATGGACAACTCAAACCAAATGATTAAATGTTTCCTTCAGAATTATGTCCCTCAAGTAGAGGCACATACACTCTCTATCTCTTTCTTTTAGCATTTTCCTTTCTCCTGACACTCTGAGCTGCTGGGAGAGGGGGATTTTGAGGACAGGCAATTATTTTGGGCTCTTCCTAAAGCCCTAACAGGGCCGAGGCAGTGTAGCATGGCCCTCCCACGCAGGAACAACAGGAAAGGAAAAGAAGCGGTGTGAAGAAACACCTACCTTGCATCAAAATAGAAGAGGACAAGACAAGCATTAAGAACTGATGTGACATTGCACTGTCTGTTTCTCTCTCTCTCTCTCTCTCTCTCTGACTAACAGAGCAGAGGGATGTCTGGATAAGTGATGTCTGATGGTCTAATGCCAACTTGTCTGTTGTATTTGTTCTGGATGTGTGGAAAGGGGCAGAAGCCATGCAGTGCTGGACCGCACTACTTCCCACTGGGCACACAACACTTAAATCCTCAAACAGCTTGATATATTTTCTAGTGCACAGATTTAGGGAACTGTCTGTCAAATACAGTATTGGAGCTTTCATATCCTTCTAATAAATATTGTCTGCTCAAAAGCTTTCAGCATGTCTGAACAGCCATTAAATGGCTGGAGAATCGGTGGCAGAAAACAAGCCTTGGGACGCTTCCAAACTGCTCTAATTCAAAGCAATGAATGAGGTTTTCTTGGAGGTCAGTAACTGTGCAAAGAGCATGTGGGTTAATTTCGGGTCAGATATTCTTCTGGTAGCTGTCGAAGGTCCAGTCTGGGAGTAAATGTGTGACAGTGGTTGCAAACACACTGCATCCTTAAGCCTCCCTCTGGGGCCAATTTAAAGCTTATAATAGACTTCAGTAAACCACATTATTCAGCCTATTTCTCCTGTCTGTCAGGCAACCCTTGCCTTCAAGCTCCTCTTCCAACTGTTGCTGTAAAGCTGTCTGTTGTCTGAAGAACATGAAGTACTGTGATTATCCCACCTACACTTTACACCTGACATTAGCAGTGCATGATTTTAGATTATATAACTACAGGGACAGCAATGCATCTGAACATAATAAAAACAGAATTTAAACAATGATCTCTTTAACAAGGTAAAATGACCCTTTTAAACATAACGTGTGTCCCCATGTGCTGCTTATTTTGTGTCTCTATATTGTATACTGTCATGGAATAAAACATACTTAGAATGAATACAGATGTGTCTGAAATATATCAAATAAAATAAAATAAATAATTAACAATAATAAATTGTTATAAGTAATATATTTAATTGAATATTAATATGTTTATATATTAATGTTAATATATAAATTACTGTTCAAAAGTTCTGGGTTTTTGAAAGCAGTCTCTCACCAAAACTGCATTTATTTGATCAAAAATACCGTAAAAAGTCATATTCTTGCAATTTCAAATAACTGTTTTGTATTTTAATATTTTTTAAAATGTCATTTATTCCTGAGATGGCAAAACTGAATTTTCAGCATCATTATGCCAGTCATCAGTGTCACATGATCCTTCAGAAATCATTCTAATATACTGATTTGGTGCTCAAGAAACATTTCTTAATATTATCAAAGTTGGAAATGTTCTGCTTAATATTTTTGTGGAAACTCTAATGCTGGATTATTTGATGAAAAGAAAGTTAAAAGCATTTATTTGAAACGTTAATCTTCTGTAACATTACATACTGTCACTTTTGTCCGATTTAAGGCGAAATATAGAAGTATGAATTCATTTAAACTTTTGAATAGTAGTGTATATTAAATATATAATTACATACATAATTATATACATGCTTTGTTAAAAATTGTTAAATATATACTGTATATACTGCGGCACCACATGATACAATTTTGGTATCAGATGGTAAAAATGCTACGGAAAAAAATTGTAAATAGGTTAACAGTAAGTTCCCGTACAGTAAAATGCTGTAAATTTCACAATTTTTATAAGTAAAAAATACAAAATCAATGTATAATTTACAGTCAAAATCTGTAAACTGATATTCCCACAATTCCCTGTTTGACACTCCCACATTTGAAAGTATTTTGTTTAAATAATCATGTTTCTTAATAGTTTTTGTTATCAGTTATGTACATTAGGGTTTTATGTTACATCTTCTGTTGTTTAATGAATGTTTATTGCATTATTGAAGTGTTGTGGGTTACCATGATGGTGTTTTGCGTTTGCGTGAATGACTCTGTGCACCTTCTATATATTAGTATATACTTCAGCTCATGGAAAAGCTACTTGTGATGAGCTCTGATTTTTCATGTGGCTTTTCTCTTTTACCATCTGCATTGAGTGGTTGTCATATGTTAAAGTTACAAAACAGATTTTAGTAGTAGTGTGCATTGTTGAATTTATTAGTTTACATTCAAATTTTCTTAAATTACAGTTTTATACTGTAAAATGTACAGTTTGTTCTGTAAATGTGTTTACAGTTTTTCTGTATTTTTTACAAAATTATTCTGGCAACCACAGCTGGCAAAATTATTTTGTAAAAACTACAGAATTTTTTTTACAGTGTACACTGTAAAAAATGACCGTGATTTTAACAGTAAAAGACTGTAAAAATGCTGCGGTGAAAAACTGTCAATTGGTTTACAGAAAGTTTCCGTACTATATACGGTGAATAACTGTAATAGATCTAACGGTACATTTAATGTAATTTTACGATAAAATACCGTTAAATTCACAGTTTTTGGAAGTGAAAAAAAAAACAATTAATTGTAAAATTTACAGTGAAAAACCATAAATTGACATTTCCACAATTCCCTTCGTGACACTTCACATTTGATATATTTTCGTTGAAATAACTCTGTTTCTTCTTAGTTTTTCTCATTTTTTTCTAATCAGTTATGTACATTAGGGTTTTATGTTACATCTAATGTTGTTAAATTAATGTTTATTGCATTTTTAAAATTTCATGCATCTTACCATGATGGTGTTTAGTGTGTGTGTGAATGACACTGTGTGAACCTTCTATATGTTAGTGTTGTCCTTCTCAGCTTGTGGAAAAGCTGCTTGTGATGAACTTTGATTCATCATGTGACTCTTATCACCACTGTGTTTGGTGACTGTCAGTGTATTACAAAGGCACAAAACAGATATTAGTACTTCATTAGGTTGGTAAATTAACATTATATCAGTTAATGAAATACGTCATTTTACCTTAAATTTAACAGTTTTTTTTTTACGTTGCTACTGTATTTTTTACGGTAAAGTTCTGGCAACCACAGCTGCTGTTTTTTTACCGTAAATTTTACTGGGAATTTTTTTTACAGTGTACTTTAAGAGTATGGTAGATTGCCATGTCCAAAAACTATGGTATTATCATAGTATTATCACAACCAGTAGTGCTTTTTATTATTATTATGAAATATAATTAGCAATTCAGCACATTTTGTTTAAATAGAGTTAGCAGGTTGTCTCTGACCTGTAGCGTACTGACGTGTATAGGGGTGCTTCCCATGCCATTGATAGTGTTCTTGGCAGGGGTCTTTCCCTCTGCCTTCTCTTTGCTTGCAATCTTTGCTCTCTCCGCCTCCAGCAGCTTAGGGCTGTTAAGCATCACCTGAACCACAGCATATTCGACCAGAGAGGCGAAGCCAAAGAGCAGGCAGGCAATCAGCCAGATGTCAATTGCCTTTACATAGGAGACTTTGGGCAGTTCAGAGGCCAGAGAAGTGCACTCAGAAGAGAGCGAGAGCACTGACAGTATCCCTGCAGACAAAGAGAGTGGTCATTAGATCAAATGATCTGAGGAGAGATGAGCTTACACAATGATCTGAAGTTGTTTCCCAAGACAACAGACTAGAACAGACAGCACGTCCTGATATTGCTGAGTTAGATGCGTTCCTGGGTCAACATATTTTGTTGATCCTGGAACAACATTCTAGTCTGAAAATTTAGTCTTAACCCTATTCCTACCCCTAAACCTAACCCTACCCATAAGTTATCCCAAAAATCAGAGGAAAATGATAGATGAATAACACTGATGTAGAAGCACCAATTCATGATTTTAAGACTAAACTTGACATAATCTGTAATCTTGTCCCTCAAATCTGATTGGTTGATTTGAACGTTGTTCCAGGATCAACAAAAATGTTGACCCAGGAACATGTTGAACTCAGCAAAGTTCAAAGCTTATGCAGAACAGACATGTATGACATAATACAACATAATATGAAACAACAAAGTGGTCATTAAAAGCTATCCTGACGTTCATTTCCTTCTCTGTTTATACATTACAGTTTAAAAGTCTGGTGTCGGTAAGATGTTTTAATGTTTTTTGAAAGAAGTCTCTTATGTTCACCAAGGCTGCATTATTTGATCAAAAATACAGTAATATTGTAAAAACAGTTGTGCTGCTTAATATTTTGTGGAAACCATGGTGCATATTCTTTAATAAATAGAAAGTTTAAAAGTACAGCATTTATTTGAAACATATATAATCAGTAACATTATATATGACTTTATTGTCATATTCAATCAACTTAATGCATCTTTGCTGAACAGAGAAAATCTGATCTTGAATGGTATACCTATAATAATACAATGCTTTTGTTTGCTTAGAGAATTTCATCTATTTTATTAAAGATGCATATATTTATTTTAAAATATTTTATGAGCAGGCTTATAAATGGAATCACACAGAAGCACATGCCTGTCCCCTATGTGTTTATTAAACATTTCAATTTTATATTATTTATTAATAATTTATAAATATTTTAATCTCACATCTTTTTCTCATATTTTATTCAAATTAAAATATGGTCCCTAAGTGGCCTTAACTACTATGTACCTTGTGTTTTGCAATTCAGTATGAACATGAATGTACATTGTACTTATTTTTTGATGTAAGTACATAGTAGATAAGGCCACTTAATATAAAGTGGGACCTAAAATATTAACTCTTTCCCTGCCAACTTATAAAAAAGTTGTCAGCCAGTACCATCATTTTGATAATTTTACCCAAAAAATTCAGAAGAGCAATAATAGCATATCCCCTAACATATGTCCGTGAAAACATGGATTGCCGGAAAATTCCGTCAATGGCGGGGAAAGAGTTAAAGGATTAGTCCACTTTTAAATACACTTTTCCTGATAAATTTACTCACCCCCATGTCATCCAAGATGTTCATGTCTTTCTTTCGTCAGTCGAAAAGAAATGAAGGTTTTTGAGGAAAACATTCCAGGATTTTTCTCCTTACAGTGGATTTTAATGGCTACCAACAGATTGAAGGTCAAAATTACAGTTTCAGTGCAGCTTCAAGGGCTTTAAACGATACCAGATGAGTAATAAGGGTCTTATCTAGCGAATTGATCGGTCATTTTCGAAAAAAATAACGCTTATGCTGAATGTTCTACGCCTTCCCTATTCTACTTACGGAACGAACGCGGCGCCAGTTTCGTTTTTTTCCGTAACTTGAATAGGGAAGGCGTAGGACATTCAGCATAAGCGTTATTTTTTTTCGAAAATGACCGATCAATTCGCTAGATAAGACCCTGTAAGGAGAAAAATCCTGGAATGTTTTCCTCAAAAACCTTCATTTCTTTTCGACTGACGAAAGAAAGACATGAACATCTTGGATGACATGGGGGTGAGTAAATTTATCAGGAAAAGTGTATCTAAATGTGGACTAATCCTTTAAATATTTAAATTCATTCTACAGATTTCCCCATAAAGTATCTCTAGAATCCATCTAGGCCTGTGTATAGTCAAAATGAATGCAAACACACACACACACATAGCCTACAAAACAAACACTCACAAACTGCATAAGATGACTGACCTGAAATGGTATGGGTTTGAGACCACGGACAGTGGCATTTTGAGATGAAACTTGATGTAATCACGTTATACTGTGACAAGGACAACAATGTGGACAGATGATGGTACTGGCATCACCAATGAAATCAGAGAAAAATCCAATTTTAACCAAATCGAGGCAGATGATTTGCAGACATTTTGTAATGTCCACCCATGAAACAGCCAGTGCACAAGGAATACGCGTTCCATAAAATCAGTGCATGCATTTATCGGCATTATCAGGCTATAATTGGAAAACACAAGAAATTGTCACATTTCACGGAATCTCGTGTAATCTTCGTCGCATCTCAGATAATCTTCTCTCACTGACCTCTGCGGTTCCAATTGTGAAACAAAGCCTGTGGGCTGCAGCTGAGGTGGAAGGAAATATCCTGGACATGCATTACACTTCCACGGAGATGCCTTTAGGTAAGCAATTGATGAAAAGAAGCTACAGTACTGTAGGGGATAAAAACAATCACCCTAAACCTCCTGTACTGAAATCAGTAAGATTCATTGGTGGATGTTATATTGGTGAAAATGGGGAATAAAAAATGTAAAAGATGGGGTTGGTTATGGGGGTACAGGACTCCACAGAGACATGAGATGAGGTGCTGATGCTTGTGGCAGGACTGATGATTGGAAAAAGTACCCAGAGGCACACGGGCAGCGCTGGCGTCAGGGTTGATCCAAAAGGAGAGCCAGGAGAGGACAACGATGAGCAGGGTAGGCGCATACACACCCATCATGTAGAAGCCCACCTGCCTCCTCAGAGTAAAAATCACCTCCACACACGTGTAGTAGCCTATCATACAACAGTTCAAAAGGTTGCTTTAAATGGACAAACGCGTACATTTATTGAGGAATCACATCGAATGTCCATCTCTTCAACTAGACCAGAGAGAGAGCTTATGCACACATTTAGTACCATTAAT
Organism: Megalobrama amblycephala; assembly: GCF_018812025.1. Classification (NCBI taxonomy): domain Eukaryota; kingdom Metazoa; phylum Chordata; class Actinopteri; order Cypriniformes; family Xenocyprididae; genus Megalobrama; species Megalobrama amblycephala. Next base: position 11,780,528 of record NC_063066.1, on the reverse strand, counting down.
GGAAAGTGAAAAGCTTTTACCTGTCCCTGCGTAGTACTTGGTGCAGTTGCCATATTCAATGTCCTCTTGTTTAATATCGAATTGAGGCAGAGCAATCTCTTCCATCTGTACGGGGTCACCAGACTGCCACATGAACTGCAGGTCATCTGTGGTATAGCCGACTACACACACATACAAACATTCAAATAAAAAATAACTCTATAGCAATAATACCTGTTATACTAGCTTCATTCTTGAGTCCTTAAGTTATAGATTATTATTTAAACACAATTTCTAGCCAATTAAATATTAAATATATAATGACATTTTTAATTAAATATAGGCTGCACTGTACAAAATTATTTTGATTTGTTTATTTTTTTTAATAATTATTTTATGATTTGTTATCACAACATTGTTTCTTTTGTCAAATCAAATTAACGTGGTTCAGATAACATAATATTTTGAGTTTCTGTTGATTAAATCAATCACCTTCATTGTATTAACTATTTTTTTTAAATTTCAATGAACTTAACATTTTAAGGCAACCAGGTAACTTACTTTTTTAAGTTTAACCAACAATTCTTTTTTACAGTATAGACAGTTGTTCCTTATGCTTGAATTGTACTGTTTAACAGCACCTGAGTAAATCATTTTCATGGTTTTTTTGTTTTGTTGTTGTTTTGGTTTGTTTTTTTTTTTTTTTGTCAGTACAACATCAAATGCAATATATACTATAAATGCTTTACATTTTCCATGTCTTATATTCCTTCATATTTCCAAGTTTTTACATGACTGTGGGAACTCTGATAGTTTGTTATTATTATTTACTTTTATTATTTCTTCTAAATACTTCTAAATGAAGTTATTCATATTCACATACAGCTCTCAAGCTGCATTTTGCATCGTTGGGTGTCCATGGGGAAGAGAGTCAAGTCCAGAGGACAAGAGAGGGTAACAGACAACCTGAAAAGAGAGACAATAAATTTGAGACAATGAATCATGCAGCAGCTTGGTCAGTTTGAATCAGGGTTGCAATTTGGAATTACTTTTGTTTTGACTAACTGTATGTGGACACCTAAACATCATTCCCATTTGAACTTGTTAAAAGTTTAATTTCACAACCATGTACATTAATTAAGTATTAAAACAGGAAAAAAAGAACAGGCTAAAACGTTCACTTATATGAATATATTTTTTAAGATTTTTAAGATTTTTTGCTAAGATTATTTTATCACTAGATTACGGAAGAGGATTAGGGCCAAGCAATAATAAAAAATAAAAAAACATTATAAAACCAAATTTAACCTCGTTAAATTTCGAGAAAAAAATGGAGATAAAATGTTGAGAAAAAACTCATTAAATTTCGAGAAAAAAGTCGAAATAAAATGTTGAGAATAAAGTCAAATTTCGTTAAATTACGAATTTGTTCTCATAATTTAATGACTTTTTTCTCGTAATTTATCGACTTTTTTCTCATAATTTAACGAATTTGTTCTCATAATTTAACGACTTTTTTCTCATAATTTAATGACTTTATTCTCAACATTTTATCTCGACTTTTTTCTCGAAATTTAACGAGTTTTTTTCTCGTAATTTAATGAGTTTATTCTCAACATTTTATCTAGACTTTTTTTCTTGAAATTTAACGGGTTTTTTCTCGTAATATAACGACTTTATTCTCAACATTTTATCTCAACCTTTTTCTTGAAATTTAACAAGTTGTTTTTCTCGAAATTTAACAACTTTAATCTCGAGATGGTTTTATTTTTTTCTTATTGCTTGGCCCTAATCCTCTTCCGTACTAGACTGCATCACTTGAAAGTCAATCAAAATTGAACTGATTTCATAGATGCCACAGACATAAAATGTCTTTCCCAACAGTGGAATAAATTCTTCATGCAGTTCCCTTTTTTGTGCACAGCATGCACACCAAGGCATATTTATTTAAAATACCATTAACACATGAAAGCTTTTTGGTTTTCTCTCTTAATCTGACAAGCACAGTCTCAGATGCAGCAAAGAGCTGCTTTTTACACCGGCAAGGCCACACAGCACTTGACTGCAGCTGAAGCACTGTGCCAAGATATTTTTGTGAAGGCCTGGGAAAGGTTAGAGAGAATGAACATTTCCCTTCTATTATCATCTGTTTTTGTTTAAGATGTATCTTTATGGTGCGTTATACAAATTATCTGAGAGGAAGAGAGAAAGAGAGACAAGGGTTAAGATGTAAGATGGGGTCAGGTGGAAAAAGATAGGGGGACAAACAAAGATACAAAATAAAGATTCCCCTTGAAAATAAACTTACTCCTGGTTTCACAGACAAGGCTTAAAGGATTAGTCCACTTTTAAATACACTTTTCCTGATAAATTTACTCACTCCCATGTCATCCAAGATGTTCATGTCTTTCTTTCGTCAGTCGAAAAGAAATGAAGGTTTTTGAGGAAAACATTCCAGGATTATTCTCCTTACAGTGGATTTCAATGGATACCAACAGGTTGAAGGTCAAAATTACAGTTTCAGTACAGCTTCAAGGGCTTTAAACGATACCAGATGAGAAATAAGGGTCTTATCTAGCGAATCGATCGGTCATTTTCGAAAAAAATACTACCGTTTACGCTTTATAAACAAAATATCGCCTTGAACGTACTTTCCGCTTCTGCATTCTTCATGACGCTTACGCTGAATGTCCTACGCCTTCCCTATTCAAGTTACGGAAAAAAACGAAACTGGCGCCGCGTTCGTTCCGTAAGTAGAATAGGGAAGACCCTTATTACTCATCTGGTATCATTTAAAGCCCTTGAAGCTGCACTGAAACTGTAATTTTGACCTTCAATCTGTAGGTAGCCATTGAAATCCACTGTAAGGAGAAAAATCCTGGAATGTTTTCCTCAAAAACCTTCATTTCTTTTCGACTGACGAAAGAAAGACATGAACATCTTGGATGACATGGGGGTGAGTAAATTTATCAGGAAAAGTGTATTTAAAAGTGGACTAATCCTTTAAGCCTAGTCCCAGACTAAAATTCATGTTTGAGCTGTTTTAACTGAAAGAAACTTGCTCTGACATATCTTAAAATATGTACGTGCCATTTTTTTGTCTCAAGATGCACACCAGTAATGTTTTTTTCGAAGGCACATTTATAAAAGCTGCTTAAATATCCTAATTGAATGAAGGCCTAATCCTGACTTAATCTAAGCCCTGTTTCTGGAACCAGGCCATTGTGTCCAAAATATTATCCTGCTCCAAACAATATTTAGTTGCGAAAAATAAAATTGCTATGTATTAAGTAGCAAAAAGCTTTCTTTTTTTTTTGTCGGAAAGGTGACTGAAGCATATAAAAACATATTATTCTGGCATAAAGAAATATATATATATGAAATGGCATGTGTTTGGAATTTCATTATTTTATAAGTACTTGCTTTATATTCTGACATTGAAATTTCTGAAATAATTTTTAAGCTGACTTAAAATAAATAAATAAATAAATAAATCTTTGCACAAATGACCAATCAGTATGTTCCAAAATAAAAATATCACATATTTTTTCTCCAGTATACTGGACGCTTGGAATGAAGAGGTTGTGGGAGCAGAGGGATGAGGGCTATAAGGTGTGTCAGTTTCATTGAGAAAAAAAGATAAAAAAGACATAAGTATCTAATGTATATGTATGGAGGAAGTTGAAGGTCGATGGACGAGTTAAGGCAGAATTAGTTTCAGGGAGGTATAATATGAAATAAACACTCTTGTTTCTTTTTGAAAGACTCTCATTAAGACAGTAATCCCTTGCCACACACATACCCAGATACAGAGCAAGGCATCCTGGGCCAATGCCAAAAGTGAGAAAGGGCTCACGGAAGACCACCCAGCTCATGCTGTGATCCGGGTGGCATGGAAAAACACTATGGAAATACATTCGCCTCAGACATAACAGAACAAAACGTGATGCTCTTAAACACTCTTCCCATCCAGACTGAAATGGCTCTGTGCCAGTGTTTAGATTTTATCTTTACCCTAAACTGGACCATGTCCAATGCGCGGCTGGCACGGCGACCACAGTAACAACTCACATTTGTTTAAAGCATAAAGGCCTGTGGAATTGTTTTCCTTTATAAATAACTGATTGTTTAATTCTATCCGTTTATAAACCTTTACTAAATTAAAAAAAAAAAAAGAGAATAATAATTTCACAGCGCAAGGTTTGTATATCAAAGCACTCCATGGACAGATCTACAGCAAGTGTGTTCACTGACTGCTAGAAGACACTGAGAGCTTCATTCACTCAGCAGCACCTGTAGATAAAGCCCTGGAAAGATAATGACAAGAGGTGTCCACCACTGCTAAAGGACTGAACTTTCACATGGGATCAAATAGCAGGAGCTGTAATTTAGGTGTCAGTGGTGAGGTGAAATTCTAGGGTCAACAGATCTATCGAATCTCCAATTCTCAGATCACTTTAAGTCCCCTGAGGTTTATTAAAAGCATTAAGAAGGACTCAGAGGAGGGTTCAGTCACTATGTCATTCAAACATGTATTTTAGGTTACTTTGATTTTATATACTTTTTAAGACACTTATTTTACTTGTATCAGTACTTAAATTTGTATGGAAGCCTGTTTTAGTCTAAGAGGTAACAAGGTAATTTGGACTTGATTGTTAATTCATGTATCACAATTTATATCCCATAATGTGACTTTATATACATTTGAAAGTTTGGGGTTACTAAGTTTTAATATATTTTAATACATGTTTGTAATTTATTCCAGTGATGGAAAAGCTGAATTTTCAGCATCATTACTCCAGTCTTCAGTGTCACTTGATCCTTTACAAATCATTATGATATGCTGATTTGCTGCTCAAGAAACATTTAGATTTTTATCATCACAGTTGAAAACAATTATGTTGCTTAAAGGGTTAGTTCACTCAAAAATGAAATTTCTTTCATTAAGTACTCGCCCTCATGTCGTCCCAAATCCTTAAAGGGTTAGTTCACCCATAAATGAAAATTCTGTCATTTATTACTTACCCTTATGCTGTTCCACACATCTGTAAAACCTTCCTTAATCTTCGGAACACAAATTAAGATATTTTAGTTGAAATCCGATGGCTCCGTGAGGCCTCCATAGGGAGCAATGACACTTCCTCTCTCAAGATCCATAAAGGTACTAAAAACATATGTAAATCAGTTCATGTGAGTACAGTGGTTCAATATTAATATTATAAAGCGACGAGAATATTTTTGGTGCGCCCAAAAAATAAATAAATAACGACTTATTTAGTGATGGCCGATTTCAAAACACTGATTCAGGAAGATTCAGAGCACAAATGAATCAGTTTATCGAATCATGATTCAGATCGCATGTCAAACTGCCAACGGCTGAAATCACGTGACTTTGGTGCTCCGAACTGGAGATTCGACACACTGATTCTTAACGCTCCGAATCTTCCTGAAGCAGTTTTGAAATCGGCCATCACTAAATAAGTCGTTATTTTGGGTTTTTTTGGCGCTCCAAAAATATTCTCGTCGCTTTATAATATTAATATTGAACCACTGAACTCACATGAACTGATTTACATATGTTTTTAGTACCTTTATGGATCTTGAGAGACGAAGTGTCATTGCTCCCTATGGAGGCCTCACGGAGCCATCGGATTTCAACTAAAATATCTTAATTTGTGTTCCGAAGATTAACGAATGTCTTACGGGTGTGGAACGGCATGAGGGTAAGTAATAAATGACAGAATTTTCATTTTTGGGTGAACTAACCCTTTAAGACCTTCGTCCCAAATCCTTAAGACCTTCTTTGTCTTTTTATTAAAAGAAATATTTTGAATCAGCAAGAATGCATTAAATTGATCAAAAGTGATAGTAAAGACTTTCATACAAATTTAAATAAATGCTGTTCTTTTGAACTATACAATAGGACAGCGAGTTAGCTTTCAAATCATATATCTCCAAAGCCACACCTCCTCCAAAACACATGAACGCGCGCACACACACAGCTGCTCTCGGCAAAGCATCACAAGAGACGGCGTTAAATTACCTCATGTCTCAAAGCACATAACAATACAATAATAATGAACGTAAACAGCTCAGAGAGCTTGTACCTGACTGCTGCAGATTAATTTCAGTGTTGATACTGTTGACATGGGAACGCATAATTCCTGTTTGTTTGTGGTGCTCCGTGACTGACGTCTGTCTACATAAACCCTGCATAGCATGAAACGCTCTAATGATTTATGATGTCTGCGTGAACATACGTTGACAGGCAGGTAGGACATCGAATTATTTCATTCGGACCGAATATAATGATTGGATGAACATTTTATGGTCTTATGCCTTCCACAGATGATAGATATGATAAGATATGAGGAGACTTTCAACCAGTATAACAAAAAATGTTTCTGTAGAGAATCCCCTATTGCACCTTTAATCAAAGAATCTTCAAAGAAAAATGTATCACAGTTTCCACATAAATATTAAAGGGTTAGTTCCAAAAATGAAATTTCTGTCATTAATTACTCACCCTCATGTCGTCCCAAACCCATAAGATCGGCGGATCAGTATTGGCCGGTTCTTGTCACGTAAGCAGAACGATGCAGGAGCCGGCTAATACTGAGCCCACGTTTAGACATAAAAAGCACACACTGAAGCTCAGCAATGAAAATAGCGTAGCAGTATGACACGCGGCAGACAAATTTGTTGAATAAAATCATTTTTGTTTTGTTTTTGCACATAAAAATTATTCTCGTTGCTTCATACTATTAAGGTTGAACCACTGTAGTCACATTGCCGGTTTTAACAATGTCTTTAGTACCTTTCTGGACCTCAAAAGGTGCAATGTGTGGATCAGATACCCTCAGATTTCATCAAAAATATCTCCATTTGCGTTCCGAAGACAAACAAAGGTCTTCAGGATTTGGGACGACATGAGGGCAAGTACTTAATGAAAGAAATTTCATTTTTGAGTGAACTAACCCTTTAAGCAACATAATTGTTTTCAACTGATGATAAAAATCTAAATGTTTCTTGAGCAGCAAATTAGCATATCATAATGATTTGTAAAGGATCAAGTGACACTGAAGACTGGAGTAATGATGCTGAAAATTCAGCTTTTCCATCACTGGAATAAATTACAAACATGTATTAAAATATATTCAAATAGAAAGTGTAATAATATTTCATAAATATTACTATTTTTACTGTATTTTAATCAAATAAATGCAGCCTTCTTTCAAAAACATTACAAAATCTTACCAACCTCAAACTTTTGTGACTTCTTTTTTCACAGTGTGACATTGTATCTTATTTTTAAGTTTATCTCACATTTTTATATATTATTTCTTGGAAAAAGGCTTCCAAGAATTTATAAACCTGGCTGACGCATTAATTTCCAGCAAGGTAAAAAAAAAATTCCGAATGGTAAATTGTTCCAATTTAAAAGGCCCTGACATCTGATAAACTCTTTTGTTTGCTTTGTTTTGATTGCTTTGGTAAATAATGTAGGTGTTACCAGCATGTAGACCTCATTTGTCACCATCCACAAAGACAGAGGTTGGGTGTTTTGCAGGAAGAGAGCATTAAACTTCACCTCATGCTGATGAGTACATCTCCGTTTCTGAAGATAAAGAGCAGGATGTTCTCCTGAGTAACGTCATGAAAGTTAGCACTCTTTTCATTGGCAAAGAAAAGATCCGGTTTCCAGAGGCATTTGAACATCTTCGGGTCAACGGTGAGCGAGTCTGACTTGAAGTCCTGAGGAAGCCGGAGTCTGGGGTCGTTCCAGCGCTGTCTCAAGAAGATGTTGACACGATAGTCCTATAAAATACAGGCCAAAATATCTATTACAGTTTTCTGAAAACTGAATCAAACCTGAAAAATCAGCTATTTTGTGACACAGAAAACTAGATTCGGGTGGGTGGGTGGTAGGCTGACACCTGTCTTTGTGTTAGGTGACAGGAACTGTGAGAAGCCTTGAATTGGACTCAAAAACAGCACATTAGTCCTTAGGGTGACAGAGAAGCCCAGGTGTCTTAGGCATTGGCATGGCAACCAGCATTTCTCACGACCTCTGAGTGATGTTTTAAAAAAGCTTGTCTCTCAAGTATCTAGGCTCCAATAATGGCTGGTATTGAAGTCGTGCAGCTGCGGTGCTCAGAGCTGCTCCTATTTACATTTCCAAATATCACAAACATCAGAGGCGTGCCACGGGTGCAGCAATGAGGGCTCACGCTGTATGCGAGCACCTACACTGGGGAAAACACAGGGTTCGTTAAGTCAGATTGGCCCCAGCTTCCCTGTCGGCTTGCGTGAGCCCAAGGCTTTGAAGTGGCATTTTCTAGTGGAGCTTGTTTTGCTAGCGCTGATACTGTGAAGACAGATGACATGCCAAATAAAATGGCCACACTCCAGCTGCACTACTGAGTCAAGTGAATTTGGTTCCTAAGTGTGGGTGTGTTGTCCCTGTGTGTATGATTCACATCTTGGTATGTCCTGTTTTTCGTTCAGTGTTCTGACCAGAAACATTCAGGATGTATTACACACAACTTTGAATGGCATTGTGTCATATTTACAAATGTTGTTTTGTTGGACTTAATAAAGTGCTAAATAAGCTGTGGTAGGCAAAGTGGCCTGCTTCTTACTAGTCAGGTCTCTGGAGAGGTTATGAATAGCCTTTTTGTATTTCTGTCTTATGCCACCTGTGCATATTAAGGTTAACCATGGCAGAATGATGCAACAACAAAGTGGGACCTCATTTCCAATGCCCTGTGTCACGCAATGCTCCTGTAGAACTGACTGCAAGCTATATTCAACCTATGACACCATGCAGTGTTGGGCAGAAAAAACAACCCTCTGATGTCTTTCCAGGGGAAATATTTTCACTAGAGGTGATCTGAGACACTCTGGCATGATGGGTTGTTTATGGGTGTCACTGCTCATAAGGAGCCAGACGTAAGATTGTGGGGTCTGGAGCTGATTTTTTTTTCCCCTGGTAGAGTAAGTAAACACGGTAAGCCCAAAATAAAGCACACAGTCATGAATCCAGTCATTTGTCTGGTAGGAGTTGCCTCTGACAATCTGACATTTTTAAAACTGGACTTTTTTTATTTATATTGTTTTTGTTGTACAAAGTGTTTGAGTCATATCTGTGTTCGTTTGATGTTTTCATTGATTTCAACGTAAATTACATTTAAAAAAATCTAAAAAACTAAAAAAAATTGAAATTAAGAAAAGAAAACAGCAGAATAAAATATATGACTCAATATGGTCAAAAGTTTTGGTGAACTGGAATACTTCAAAAGGTTGGCTGCGTCTGAAATCACATACGTCCCTACTATATAATAGGCAGAAAACAGTTTGTGACAAAAGAAGTATGTCGGAATTCACAGTACTCATAAAAGGCAAAAAGCATCCAGATGACCTTCTGGCAATATTCTTAAGTGTGCATTCAATGGACACTTTACTATGATGGGATAGTAAAGTGCCCATCGATGCACACTTCAGAATCTCGCCAGAAGGTCATCTGGCCACAGGAGAGGATTTGTGAGTGGCAGTGATGCAACCAAAGTCCCTTTCAAGGACGTGACGCAACTGACGCTGGTATATCACGCGTTAAAGGCAACATGGAAAATGTAGTATGTCCAGATTACATTCATACTATATAGAACACACTCTTTTAGCGCCCATTAAGTAATTACTTTTTCTAAATAAGTACCTGCTCTAGAGAGTATGCGATTTCGGACGCAGCCGTTGTGTCACCAAAAATTGTGAATAATTTATATGACAAATTTATGGAAGCTTGTTTCCGCCACTGAATAAAAAATAAAAAAGGTATAATTGCGTCTTTTTATCTCGCAATTCTGAATATAAAAATTGCGTGATGTAAAAAATCGTAATTGCGAGTTTATATCACACAATTCTGACTTTTTTTCTCACAATTGTGAGTAAAAAATAAAAAAGGTAATTGCAACTATTTATTCTGCACATTCCCAAATTTCTATATATCGTAATTATTGTTAATATGTAATTAATTATTTCCAGGAGCTCATTGCTTCTACCTTCAATTAAACTGCTAACAGTGATTGCAAATTAAATTGCCTAAATTATTACTTTGTTAGCTAACTGCATGATTATATGTACATTTCTGAAACTACATATTGAATTGAACAATTCAGACTTTTTTTCAGAAGTCAGAATTCCGAGATAAAATATTGCAATTACCTTTTTTATTTTTTATTTAGTGGCGGAAACAAGCTTCCATTCACTCTAAAAAATGCTGGGTTGTTTCAACCCAAATTTGGGTCAGATATGGACAAACCCAACCGTTGGGTTAAAAATTTTATTTAAAAATTTAACCTAGTGGCTGGGATTGTCCATATTTGACCCAAATTTGTGTTGAAACAACCCAGCATTTTTTAGAGTGTTCAAATGCCACTTTTTAACTGATTTTTGTCAAACTTCTTTAGATGAACATATCAATATTCAGGCCATATTTTTGTTGTACAGTAAGTTCACAAAGAAATTGACTGATAGGAAAGGACTGACCATGATTTTGCTATTGCATTACAGTGTAAATATTTCTGTTTTAAAAAGGCAAATGTTGAGAAAATATAAATAATTTTATAGAATACTGTTAAAAAGATCAATAAGATTTTTTACATAATTTTATTTACCAAGGATGCGTTACCCTGTTGAAGAAAACCCAGCATATGCTGGTTAGGTATGTTTTGAAGCATGGCAGCTGGTTTGAGCTGGTTCATGTTGGTTCTTAGTTGGTCATACGTTTAAGCTGGTCCTTAGTTGGTCCTAAGCTAGTCATGAGCTGGTTTAAGTGCCAGTCCTAAGCTAGCAACTAGCTGCAGCTCAGGACCAGCTTATAACCAGCTCAGGACCAACTAAGGACCAGCATAAACCAGCTCAAACCAGCTGCCATGCTTCAAAACATACCTAACCAGCATATGCTGTTTTTTTCAACAAGGTAAATAGATTTTTTTTAAAAAGTGATAGTAAAGACTTTCATTTCTATTTTAAAAATAGAAAAATAGAATGTGTGGATGTGTGTGAAAGTCATACCATAGTGGTCTCTTGGATGGACCCAAAGCTGTTGATGAAAATGTTCACACGATCTTCAACAGGAATACCTAAAAACAAAACAAAGTGCACATCTCAGCATATCAATTACATCTATCAAACAAGACGCTCCAAAAGTCATTGTAACATTTTTAGCAGTGCACTTTCTCACAGACTATTATGGGTAACATTAACTATTTGGTTTATACCATGAAACATATGTTTGCACTTTATATATACTACATGGAAAGCATGGCATTATAGGAAAATGCTCCAACTACTCCACTGCTATTCCTATTCCCAAGATTATTATGTTGACTTTAATGACTGCCAGGAGCTTTCATCTTGCTCAGATATGAAGAGCAGCTGGCTGGCCATAGAGACTAATAACACTGAATCATACAGTGAGCTCTTAACACTCAGACCACATCAAGGCCCACGTTTACACTGAATGCCAGAGAGCAGGAGGTTCTCACTCTTTACAACTTGCTTCATTATATCTGGAACTGCTGCCAACAGTAGCATAACCTAGAATTACGTATCTGCCACAATGTATATACATGCAGTAAAACATGATTTGTAATTTAATAATTGTACATAAATATAAATTTATTTACAGGAGGGCATGCAAAAGTGCAAAACTATCAAGTGAACAAGAAAAGGAAAAATATCAGTAAACAGTACCAACAGAAGAATATATTTATACTACCAAAGGAAAAACTCTAGCCTTGTCTAAAAACTGGAAGATATTTGAAGTTAGAGGGTTGTGATTCTTGTGTTGTTTAAATACAGTTTAAAGAGAGATTTTTAAGTCTGAAAGTCATTTGGATGCTAGAGTGTTCTGTGTGGTTGCTAGGGGATTCTGGGTTGTTTCTAGACTGTTGCTGAGGTGATCAGTACATTGGTTGGCGGTCTTTAGGACGTTTTGAGTGGTTGCTAGGCAGTTGTTATGGGGTTCTCGATGGTCGATAGGTAGTTGCTAGGGCATACTGAATGGTTGCTAGGCAGTTGGGTGGCTTCTAGGGTGTTGCTATTTAGACGTGACAATATCTTGTTAATAATTATTGTTAGGCTGTTGTTAGGCTTTTTTGATGGCTAGGTGGTTGCCAGGGGATTCTGGGCTATTGCTAGACTGATCCTGAGATGTTTTGGGTTATTGGTAAAGAGTTCCTAGGAGGGTGCTCTGAGTGAGTTACTAGGGGGATCTAGGTAATTGTTTGATTGCTCTAGGTGGTTGCTAGACAGTTGCAGAGGTGTTCTGATTGTTTCATGGTGGCTGCTTTCTAGGGTGTTCAGAGTGGTTGCTAGGTAACTGGTAAGTGGTTTCTAGTTGGCTGAAGCAATCTAGGTGATTGCTATAGGGTTTCTAGGTGGCTGCTAGGGGGTTATGAGTGGTTGCTAGTGTGTTTTGGGAGGTTTCTGGGGAGTTGCTACATAGACAGATAGTTGCGATAGACAAGATAACGTCTTGTTAATAATTATGTATATTTATTAGGTACACCTTGCTAGTACCAGGTTGGACCACCTTTTGCCTTCAGAACTGCCTTAACTCTTCGTGGCATAGACTCAACGAGGTGCTGGAAACATTCCTCAGAGATTTTGGTCCGTATTGGCATGTTAGCCTCACAGAGTTGCTGCAGATTTGTTGGCTACACATCCATAATGTGAATCTCCCATTCCACCACATCCCAAAGGTGCTCTATTGGATTGAGTTTTGGTGACTGTGGAGGCCATTTGAGTATAGTGAACTCATTGTCATTTTCAAGAAACCAGCTTGAAATGATTTGAGCTTTGTGACACGGTGCGTTATCCTGCTGGAAGTAGCCATCAGAAGAAGGGTACATGTGGTCATGAAGGGATGGACATGGTCAGCAACAATACTGAAGTAGGCTGTGGCATTTAAACAATGCTCAACTGGTACTAAGGTACCTAAGTGTGCCAAGAAAAAAATCCCCCACACCATTACACCACCAGCAGCCTGAAACTTTGATGCAAGGCAGGATGGATCCATGCTTTCAAGTTGTTTACGCCAAATTCTGACCCTACCATCTGAATAATGCAGCAGAAATTGAGACTCAGCAGACCAGGAAACTTTTTTCCAATCTTCTGTTGTGCAGTTTTGGTGAGCTGGTTTGTATTGTGCAAATTATAGCCTCAGTTTGCTATAATCCCAGTAGATCAGCAAATATTCAGACTAGCCCGTCTGCCACCAACAACCATGCCACGTTCAAAGTCACCTTTCTTCCCCGTTCTGATGCTCAGTTTGAACTTCAGCAGATCAATTTGATTATGTCTACCTGCCTAAATGCATTGAGTTGCCACCATGTGATTGGCTGATTAGATATTTGCGTTAACAAACATACAAACAGGTTTAACTAATAAAGTTACCGATGAGAGCATAGTATATCATGGCACTGCAAGGGTAGGTGAAGACCTTTCTGACCTTTGAAGTTGGGTCGGATTCTTGGGTCATAGGTGACCAAAAGTCTATTAAGGATGTTGCTGGTGGTGTTTGCTGGAACCCGTGCCAGGTCCTCTGGTGACAGCTGCCTGAAGGGACCAAAGACAAGAAGTGTTAGGGTGCAGTCATTAACAGCAACAACAAACGTATATTAAGTCATGCTCATGTTAAAAAATTCAGTCATCTGTTTTTGTGAAGGACAGCATTTCCAAATCAAAGTCATTATGCATGGTTACATACAACTATTATGACTCTGATGTGAGTTATTTCATTTGCCACAGTATGAAGTACACATACAACATTAGAGCAAATAGTTCCCTGTTGAATAGTCAGAAAGATAACATAATGAATAGCACAATACAGAAGCGAAGTTTAATGAAAAAAAGGGCCACCAAATGCTGAATACAAATACACTTACGAAGGACAGTAAACCTGTTTTCCTTTCTTCTTTCCTTTTTTAGTAGATTTTTCTTTGGTGAATCCTCCTTCCATCCAGAGACAGATGATAAGCAACAAGAAAATCACCTTTAGAGCCTTCATGTTACAGCAACTCAACTTAGCCTGGAAGAGAAACAACAGATATACATTAAGTGCAAATAATGTAGTAACCAAATCACAAGTACATACAGTATACTGATATTATTTTTAAACTGCATACTGTATCATGGTCAGTAGGCATTGTCGAGAACAACGCATTTGCACATTATATCACTATTTTACAGTTTAAAAATATTCTGATATTGTTGTCTTCATTCAAAGCCATTTTATAAGCAGAGCACTAATATTCCAAGACTATCAATGGATAACAGTGTCCTCTCTCAGAGGACACACAGGCTGTCTTAGAGACTGATGGCCTGTTGGCTCAGGAAATGTGGTTCTGTTGTATCCGTGACCGCTTTAAAAATGGTTATGGGTGTCTGTCACTGTGGGTGGTCTGACAATGTGTTTCTACGGTGTTTCCACAAATTATATAGGACAATTAATGAATTTATTATCAAAACTAATAATTTTGCGCAATGTAAACAGTGCTTTACTGATACATAACCGTTCTTGGTACTCGCATGCACATCATAAGAAAATTACCAGGATTAGTAAATTTAAAATGTACTTTCGGAAATAACTTTGCGAAGACGCAGTTATCATGTCTAGCAGTAAGGCCTACATGTCAGTAGTTTGAAATATGCCAAACACTGATCTAATCGACAATGTACACATGTACAGTCCTGCTGTACAACACAACCATCAATGATGTCCAAAATGTAGAGGAGAGGAAGCAACTGGAAAAATCAGCATGAGGAATTCCCCTCTGAGGAACGCTGCCAGAAAACTCCCCTGTCTAGACTCTTCCACCCTCCACCTCTAGAGGCCTGATTCTACGCCAATGCATTGATCATCATCTTAAATGAAACAGGCCAGTGTTCATGCACACTCCTCCAATCTCTCACTCATTCCATCACTATTATTATCACCAGATGCTTGTGTTTCTCTTTCACATTTCTCCAGATCTCTCAATCTCTTTCTCGCTCTCATTCCCTTTCTTTTCCCTGATTCAGCGGTCATGGTAATTTGAGTTTAATGTTCCTCCTTGGAAAGACACACACAAACACTGACCGCAGGTCTACATATAGAAATTCAAGTAGTGGATTGTAATGTTTTATATGGAAGACAATTTAAGGGAAAGAGAGGCATGGTTTTGCTTTATTTCCACAACAGACTAAATCTAAGTAAACTTGACCCTTATTCAATTGAAACACCTTTCATTTTTTTGGCCGTGTACCCTTATTAAGTCTTACTGCTTCATTCACAGCTAAAAGATTTCACTCTGTTCCACTTATGTAATGCTCATTTTTCATATCATAATCTGTATAGTAACCTAAGGAAAAGCAGATAACATCTAGAAATTATGTATTAGAGGTAACTGATGTGAAAAATATATAATTATGTTTAATACATTAATTTATGCCTGCTGTACCTCACACATAATATGATGACAGAATCAGAACAAGTAACCAACTGCTGATCATTGTTATGAAGGTTCCATATTACTATATAAATATAAATATTTATGTAAATACAAATGTTTTTGTGGTATAGAGTCAATAATTTATTTTTTATAAAACTGAATAAAATATAAATGTATTTTATAATAACATTTATTTAATAATACAATAGTAATATAATAGTAAATAATAAAAATATAGTAAAAAAAAACAATTATATGCATATTAAATACAATTACAAAAAAACAGATATAGAAATACAATTGCCCTCTTAAATAAACACACAAACACACACACACTCATTCATTATACATGTTAAGCTTAACCTAACAAGGTTATAATTTTTCTGTAATAAAATAAAATCATAAAGGCCCACATTACATAATTTTAGGCTGACAGATGACATCCATATTGGCAAACCCCACCACTTTAATCTCACACTGTGCTTATATTTTATGTTAATGCAAATATGTAAAGGTATAACAACGACCTGTGGATGCTTTGAGCATCAAGTTGAAGAAGTTACATTCAGGCGTGATAGAAAATAAAGCAGGTTACGGCAGCATATGGAGAGGGAAAACATAGCAACAGCATCCACCATGACGACGAGGGGGTTGGGATGATGATGATGATGATGATGAGGGGAAATACAACACAGAATGACAGCAAATACGCGCGTCGCACCTCCTCCCCATTCATCATACACATTTAAAACGCCCGAACGCGCTTTCTTTAAAATATTACGTGTGGTTTCACTCACCATTTCAATGTAGCAACGGTTGTTGTTCCACAGATTCGGTCCAGTAGCGCTGACAGTGCAATATGTCGTTAAAGAGCCTTCATGACCAGTCGCCGTCTATATCGCATTCTGCCAGTTCCCTCGGTCAGCGCGAATCGTCGTTCCTTGCGACGGCGTTGCCCGCCTGTTTTTCTTATTTTTTTCAATTTTAATAACCTTAACAGAATCTTTATTCTCGCTGTACTATTGCATTGGTATGGGGTTGCCAAGATGGAGCCTTGTGTGTGCACCTGTCATGCAACATGCGCAGTAGCACGCTGTACAAGGACAGAATGAATCACACATGCAGCTTCCACAGCATCACTGGAGTATAATGCAAGGCCATCACACTTGCTCTGCCATTTCAGTACAAGTCTACCCTTGAAAATTGATTACCACACACAGTATTCTGTAATGTGCATGTGCTTGAAATTGTGCTTCTGTAAAAGAAAAAAGAGAAGGACAGAAAGAATGCATGCAAAGGATGAAAAAAGTAAAGAAGGAATGCAAGACAGAAAAGACGAATGCAATAAATGCAAAAAAACGAATTCATGTATATTTGTGTATGTGTAAATAATTTAAAGCTTAATACTGTATGCTATACATGTTCCTAGCTGAATGAATGGTGCCTTTTTAAGCTTGAACCTGAGTACTAAAGTAAAACACAATCGTGCCAGCCAACAGGTACAAGGTGTGGATGTCTGTATTTTTAAGCTCATCGAGACATATGTTAGAGGTTGTAGGAACCGGCTGCCCTGGGTGGAATGTAGCCATCAGGCCCAATATGAGGCCAAACACACTCTCATTCTCTCTGAATGAAGTCAAACACTCTATTACTTCCACAAAAGAAAACACAAACATTAAGATGTGAACCAAAAGCAAAGCTAAGACACATTTCTCTCCCATGCAGATACTCTCCAAGGGTCTTGGGTGAATTGTGTTTGGATTAAGTGAGAATGAAAACAGACATTCACAAATTTCCACAGGGCACTCTGGCGTTTAGCAGAGGTCCAAAGACCTCAGGCATTGTTCATATGAATTATACGCAATACTATACCTCCTTCATCAGCTTTGTCAGGACAATGAACTCCTTAGTCTCTGCTTTTTATTGTAGCGGAGTAGAACGTATTAATAATGTGTGCACATAAACTAAATTACTGATTAATACCGGTTGAATTAAAACCCTGACAATAAATGACCAAGAACAAAGGGAGGCTTGTTCGTAGAAAACGTTCAATTTTTGGCCAAGAGCCACCTAGCTGATGGACAATGCAGCACCGGTCCAAAAATATGTCAGTACATTCTAGCAAATCGAATGTGGTATTATATCTGGCATGCAGACTCCACTTCGCTATCAGTCTCCACACACTCCTGTGCTGACACATTCCTCGTTCAAAATGAAAATAAAAGCAGTCATAGGGCGAAGGTACCACTTTTCTCTCTCAAAGACACTTCTTTTTGCCGTATGATGGTGTGTAGCTCTCAAGAGGTGATTGACAAGCATTCCAGGGGTCTGAAGGAATATCAGGAAGACCCTGATGGAGAATAACTGCGAGTCGAGATTAGTCATCACATATAGCCATGACTCGACAGAGAGAGAAATGACATCTAAGAAAGGGACTGTCATGTTTCCAGGCAGACAGGAAGGTGTATGGAGAGGTGAAATGGTTGTTAGTGTTGACAGAGAAGTGCAAGAAATGTTTATTAATAAATCTGTATATCACAGATCTATGTCTCACTTTTCCCTGACAATGTCTATTTCAAGGATTTACGCTTATTCTCTTGCCAAAAAGCTGTGCTAGGAGCATGACTCATCCTATAGACTCATTCGCTTTACAACATTTTTATCTGATAAAATCTATCACGTTTATCTGTCTAGTGAAGTATGGAGTGTGATAATTCCTTGGGTCATAATCGCAGCTTAACAAGAGATTGTTTTAACTTTTATTTTCTCTTTTTATGTCTCTTGGAACAGACCCAAATGAATCACAGTGAACAGGTCAATGCCCTTTTTCTCACATTGGAACAGGACCAAATCACAGACTAGAATCAATTTACAAGGAGAGAATTTACTCACCTGACAAATTACATGGAACTTTAACAGCTGCAAATGTTCAGTACAGTACAGATAGAGATCAGATGTTAAATACAACAGGATTTTTAAAATAAATCTTTATGGCTTTACCATTATGACCATGTCTGCAAGCCAAAATACCTTAAACGTACACTCTAAAAAATGCTGGGTTAAAAACAACCAAGTTGGGTTGAAAATGGACAAACCCAGCGGTTGGGTTAAATGTTTGCCCAACATGCTGGGCAGTATTATATTTAACCCAACTATTGTTTAAAAATTACTATATGGCTGGCTTAAAATGAACCCAGAAGCAACAATAATAAGCAAAAGATGAACATTTATTAATAAGCAATTTAATAAATGTTTATTGTTTAATTATTATACATTAAAAATATTAATACATGTTAATTTCCAACATACTTTGGAATCATTTTAAGCAAGCAATACGGTAAATTAACAATAGTTGAGTTAAATAAAACTGCCTAGCAGTTTGGGCAAACATTTAAAGGTGCCCTAGAATCAAAAATTGAATTTACCTTGGCATAGTTGAATAACAAGAGTTCAGTACATGGAAAAGACATACATTGAGTTTCAAACTCCATCGCTTCCTCCTTCTTATGTAAATCTCATTTGTTTAAAAGACCTCAGAAAAACAGGCGAATCTCAACATAACACCGACTGTTACGTAACAGTCGGGATCATTAATATGTATGACCTCAATATTTGCATATGCCAGCCCATGTTCAAGGGCAGCCAGTATTAACGTCTGGATCTGTGCACAGCAGAATCATCAGACTAAGTAAGCAAGCAAGAACAATAGCGAAAGATGGCAGATGGAGCGATAATAACTGACATGATCCATGATTACATGATATTTTTAGTGATATTTGTGAATTGTCTTTCTAAATGTTTCGTTAGCATGTTGCTAATTTACTGTTAAATGTGGTTAAAGTTACCATCGTTTCTTACTGTATTCACAGAGACAAGAGAGCTGTCGCTATTTTCATTTTTAAACACTTGCAGTCTGTATAATTCATAAACACATCTTCATTCTTTATAAATCTCTCCAACAGTGTGTAATGTTAGCTTTAGCTATGAAGCATAGCCTCAAACTCATTCAGAATCAAATGTAGTACATCCAAATAAATACTATACTCACATGATCCGACGCATGTATGCAGTATGCATGACGAACATCTTGTAAAGATCCATTTGAGGGTTATATTAGCTGTGTGAACTTTGTAAATGCACTGTATTATAGTCGAGAGCTCGGGGGGCAGGGAGTGCGCGATTTAAAGGGGCCGCAGCCTGAATCGGTGTATAGTTAATGATACCCCAAAATAGGCAGTTAAAAAAAATTATTTAAAACAATCTATGGGGTATTTTGAGCTGAAACTTCACAGACACATTCAGGGGACACCTTAGACTTATATTACATCTTGTAAAAACTGGTTCTAGGGCACCTTTAACCCAACCACTGGGTTAAAACAACCCAATCACTGGGTTTGTCCATTTACAACCCACCTTGGGTTGTTTTGTAACAAAGATCATAGTGATTTGACCATGTGTCATTGTTAATTAAAACATTTAATAAATAAATTAAAATATAACTATTAAAAGATAAACTTAAATGAAAATTGGAAATGTTGCCTACCTGAAATAAAAGTCAAAGTCCCTTAAGACAAGTCATTTCACTTGGCGGCCATCTTTGAAATGCCTCTCGGGCATAAGTGCAGCTCCTCTCATCTCTTTGAATGGGGAAACATCAAATTCTCCAAAGCTGTTTGCCAAGCTTTCGATTAAATTTCATATATCACCAATGAATTCTGACAACAACTGTCTCATAATGTTTTTTTCTAAACACTCGAATCATGACAAAAAACTGTATTTTTCAGGCTGGATCAAGCTAATGAGCATGCGCAGTCCTGGAAGTGCGTGTCTGACAGTTTCTATGGTAACCGGAGCTTCTAACGGCCGCTGCAGTGACACGATGGCTGCGTCCGAAAATCTAGGTAGCTGACTTGCGTAATGGTTTAATGATCTACAGCAATATAGCGCAAGCTTTAGTGAGAACTAAACAAATATTTAATTACTACAGTAGTAATTTCTCGCTAGAAAGGACATCAAAAGTGGAAAATGTTGGTCAAAAATGTACATTTACTCACAAACTGGCCAGCAAACGCAACTTTCGGACGCCATCTTTATTTTTCTAGCTCAACTGTCACAGAATGGAAAGCACAGGATTGTGGGATATCAAAGGCAGCTAAGGATACATTTATGCTGCCTTGAAAAATCGATCAGATGAAGGTATCTCAGGAAACAGGAAGTGAAACTAACATTGGATTCGGACGTGCCTTAATTCCTTCCTACCTTGAAATGTGTCCTCCGAAAGCAGCATTTTCCAGGTTTCAGACGCAGCCGACGACTTTACCAATGGGCGATTGGCTCTTACTTAGAAGGCAGGACTTTCTCCCATTCAAAACAATACATGTGTTATTCTATAGTCTTTGTAAAAGTAAGCTGCAGTACTAAAATTACTAAAACTGAAATAAAAATTAATTAGAAATATTTTTAAAAAACAAAAACTAAAATTACATAAAATTTAAACTTAAACTAAAATTAAAACCAAAATATTAAAATATTAAAAATACTATAATAGTATATAAATAATACTAAAATAACACTGAATTTGACAGAAAATGATCAGCATGTCATTGTCATGTCCTTTACTGGTGATGTATTTCCTGTCCAGGCCAATCTGATGTGTCACATCCTGCATGATGGATACCGCACTGGATTGAACATTTAGTTTAGTTTCCTCTGTGACCTCACTGCAAACAAAGAAAGATTATGTTTTTGCTAATGCTACTGCCAGATGCTAACTCAGTGTTTGCTGGCCAGACAGTCATTGACCATAGTGACCTCTTCATCCAATCCACAAATATCTGTCTTGTTAGTAATTTATCTGTTTATATAGATTCAATATCAAAGTGACTCACAGGACCACCATGAAAGCATAAAACACTGTAGTGTCTCGAACAAGGCAAAATAGCAATCTACTGAAACCCCTCCCCCATATACAGACAGAAGGAGAGATTCTTTCAGGCAGAGGTGCTGACATCTGCTGTAGGTTTTGGGATGGAATATGATACTCTCCCATAGTCTGCACATGACCTCCAGTCTGGCAGCACCAAATACTGCACCTTTCCATTTTCTGTTACTGAGAGATCCATAAGTAATTTCCTGCATACCTTGAGGTAAATAAAGCGTTATTTTTACTGTGCCATGTGCTTTTTGCTGCCCTGACTCTGTCAAAATGAATTTTTGCCTGTCTCTTTATCCAAGAGACCGTAATGTATACCTCCATCGCCATCTGACAATAAATGAACAATCTTAGAAATCTGATCATGTCAGCTAGATTGAGATCTTCAGCTTCCACATGCTTCTGGTCTCAGATTTTTTCCCCCTTCTGTAGTGGTCTGGGGCTGAAAGTGAATTGCTTTGCCATTGCATCATTTGTCTGGGAGAATCATTTCAATGTGTGCCCCTCTTTGATTGTTTAGTCTGCCATAGAAATCTACACCTAACAGGCACGTTAAGGAACACGTTGACAACAGGGATATGAGATTAACCACATAAAAAGAACTTCTTAGGTTGATGCTTTTAGTAGGGAGAAGGAAATAACTTACACAAGGGGAGTAGGTGCACTGTCTGCAGCTTTGATTTGACAAATTAAGAGGTCTTTAGCATTTCCCTTAAGATGCTTTAGGCATTGTTCTGACTTCACAATGATGAAATGCCAAACAAAATGATGAAAAGATTTAGACATAAGGACCGACACAGGCCACAACTTGTGATAATAATAGTGTTAGGCCTTGTTCCAAATGGTCACACCCATTCAGGAAGCTTTTCCATAAACATGTGAAGCAGTCATGAACTAATGGTTAATGCATCTTCAAGACCATTTGCAGGGCAACCTTAAATCGGCCAACCGATAGTACAAAATGAGAAAAGATTACAAGTCATTTTAATTGAGAAAAAATCATGCATGCATGTTCTATCTGCATCCAAATTCCTGTTCTTCCAGATTATGTACTGAATTTGATGACAAACTGACTTTTCGGCTGTTTGATGAAGTTTGTATAGGCATGCAGGTGTGTAGTATGAACGATGTTGGCATTGTCCTTTGACCCCTAGTTCTTTGACCTATGATGTACTAACAACCATGAAAATAATTTACTTTGTTTTTAAACAAGTATAATTTAACCAGAATTAGGAGCAACAACACAGATCTCCCGAGTTCTGCATCAACCTTTTTTTTTTTTTTTTTAATCTGATAGCTCTCTCAGGTAGGCCCTATTCTCAGGAAACACATATTCGTACATGGGGTCTGTTGCTGTTTTTCACAATATTGATTATTCAACACCAACTCAGCAGTGAACACTGTAACTAAGGTCTTTAACACTGTATATTCTGTTTCATCCTAACACATAAATCCTAACATTTGTAAATCAGTAATCTACACATATTTGGTCTTTTCTTATATTTAAAGCAGCAGTCCGTAACTTTTTTTGGTTAAAAATTATTCAAAATAATTTTTTTGAGCAAGTACATAATCAGCCAGTGTTTACAACTATCTCCGTACCTTAGCGCAAATCGCAACGGTACGCTTGTAATTATGTTTTATAATAAAATCGGTACTGGAGGGTTTCCGCCGTTCATCTTTGCGTCATTACGTCCTGTCTGTTTACACAAAGAAGGAGTCAGCTAGTAGGCTATATGGCATGTGAGGATGCTGCTGGAAACGGATCATTTATAGCCTTTTCTCACAGCAGCTGGAATAATTAAACTTGTAATCCAGAAAGATCCAAATGACGATCATCAGTGACAACTGGAGATTCACCCGTGGTCAAAAGCAAAAGACTTCGGGCTGCGGAGTGGCTACAGAAATTGAAATCTACAGATAACGCTAATACACACTAAATACACAGTCATGCAATGCTGATGTTGTTAACATTGACAATTTGAGAACAAAGTATAACAATAATAATAATTTGCACGGTTTGAGCTAGTGTTGTCACGGTACCAAAATTCCAGTAGTCGGTACCGATACCATGAAAATTTTACGGTTCTCTGTACCAATTTCGGTACCACAGCAAAATCTGTTGGAACTATTTTACTATTTTATATAGCCTATTTTAAAAATATTAAATATATAAAAATGACAACACTAGTTTGAGCTAAGCGATCATTAGATTTAATCGCCATTGGAAGCATGATTTATTGTAATGCTTTTTTTCTACTTACTTGTTCAGATGACATTTTCCGGTGAAAATTCTTATTGTGGTCATACTTCCAAGACATAAAATCTGTGATTTCGAAGTACACACCGGTGTGGTGACTGACAGCAAACATTAGATTCATCCACGCTGAGGAGCCGTGTCGATGCACAACCCACGTAAAGATGATAATTCTGCAAATAACTGCAATTGCAGGTTTCAAACAGAGATGGCGACAAAGAGGCGAAACTTACAGACTGCAGCTTTAATTTAGTCATAGACAAATCATTCACTTCTATTGTGGCACTGTTTGTGACAAAACGTTGTCTTTTTTAAATTAAATTAATAAATTAATTAATAAAAAAATAAACTACTGTATATCAATACTTCTTAGTCAAGCCTTCCTTTAAATGTATTTATTTCTTTATTTTTCTTTCTCTGGACAGTTACACCACATAAATCATTTTGACTAAGCACCACTAAATTTATTTATTTTTTTAAAAATCTAAAGTGTTCATCATAAAAAACATTTTTTTAAATTAATTGTATTTTTAATGTATTTTTGAACAATTAAACAATCAACAGACATGACGATCGTGGCCTCATCGACCCATGAACATATGATCGCTCTCTCTCTCTCTCTCAAACACACACACACATATATATATATATATATATATATATATATATATATATATATATACTTGTGTGGCGGTGGAAATGTGAGAAATATAGTCTTTCACTCCAAGCGACTGCAGCGGCAGCACCAGCAGCAGCTTGTGAATGGTCCCCGCCTCTCCGGGGAGTTTCCTCCGCGGGGAACTTTTACTTTATGTGCAGCACCTGTTGTGTCGCCAGTCGGCCGTCTGCGCTCGCCAAACACTCGGAGCCACTTCAAGACATTCATTTCCTTCAGAAAGTTGAACGCGCAAAGCTACAAGTGGCATTTTACCCAGAGTCGGTCGCGTTACTCGGATGGACTATCTGTGTTTGCAAGGGAAAGTCGAACACTTTGCAAACAGACAAAAGTATGTTTCGCGTCTAAGCAGATCTTAATTTACAGCCGTGCACGTTTCCAACTGTCCTCTTGAACACTCGTGTATAGGCGAACAGGTGTGCGCTCACTAAGTTCATGCTCTTTGCTCAGATGCTTCTCGGGAAACTTTGCACAAAGAAGTTTTCGCTGTAGAAACTCTGCCCGATCAGGATTATGTGGACTTTACTTTACGCGTGCCTCTTACAGATGTGTCCAAAGTTGGATACGCGTCTCACGAACAATATTTCTGCATGGTGATTGAAACAACACATACTAAGTGCCTATAAGCACCGACAGCCACCATTAATCCAAATGATTCCATTGCTTCTCTTGATTCTCATATCGTCTCTTCATCAGCATGAGTCGGTGGCGGAATCGAGTCACATCAGTAAGAGTCACCACGCCAGCACTAAAGAGCAAAATGGTAAGTTCAGAGAGTCATCGCATGATCTTTTTCTCTTGTTGGAGTGTGTGAGATTTCTGATAATGCTTTACAACTAAACGCATTGAGTTTACCTTTGCGATGAATGGCCATGGCAAGCCTTTTTAACATTTATTCCTTAACTAACTAGTCATTCATATATATATATATATATATATATATATATATATATATATATATATATATATATATATATATATATATATATATATATATATACATGGAATACATAATTATTAGGGTAGTACTATAGAGTTGTCAAAAGTACCGAAATTTTAAAAATGTAAATTACCTCTGATTGGCCTATTGGTACCGCAGTCAGTACTTTTGACAACTCTACTAGTTGTAATCTCGTTGTGTTTTACAATGAATTTTTTTTTTTATTATTATTATTAGTAAAACTAATCCAGTGATGATTAGAGTACATACCTGTGATAGTTGATATCTAACCCAGTTATTCTCATAGAAAAAAAAATTGTCACAATAGAGACTATTACCAATTTAGCAAAGTAACAAATGCTAATATCCGATGAATAATAACTACCCGTCAAGCGAGTATTTAAAGGAGACTTGGGTAAAGTTGGTTTTATATTCGCACATTCTGACATCCGTATTCAATAGCCTTGTTAATCACACTACATTGGACATTCAGTGGACATTCACAAGTAAATATGCCATTAAAACAATACTTGCCTATTTTGATCGACTGTGAAAAATGTTGTAAGTTGACAATCGTTGGTTGTCAATATCATGTTGCTGCTTAAAATTCGCAAACATTAATTTATTGCATATTTATTGGAAAGTCTGAATTCATCAGAAGTCTGAATGTGCGAATATAAAACCAACTTTTAGTTTAGAGGAGTACTTGTCACTAATGGAATAACAGTAGCCTACTAAGTAACCGTATACTAGTATCCAATAAATAGTTGGTGAAATTGAAAAATATACTATTGGATTACATATTTAATTTAACAGATTAGTAGCAAAAATAAGACTAAAGTTAGTTAAATTGATTACATGTTAAAACAGCTTGCCATAGATGCCCACAATTTATGGGGTTCACACAGCATATGCTTAGTAGGAAGTTGAAGTTACCTTTGGCTTTCATGTGCATAAAACGCACATCTGTATGTGTATTTAAGAGGAAAAAAAATCTCGGGGTAACCGGGTCCCCTGGGAGGGATTTCTCTCTGATCGCAGAAAGACTCCATTCATGAAGCGTGGGGTGCCCCGGGGCCATGCAATTTGCTTTCCTCTTAATCCTACCAAAACTCACAGGTGAACTAAAAAAAAAATCATAATGATAAAAATAAAATAAAGCAAAAGTTTCCATTTAACTTTGCTCTGAAACTATAAGCTCAGTGTTATAAAGCAGGCGTTGGTGGGGACAGGCAAACTGTCGCCCATTGCGCACCATTAACAAAATGTAAACTACTACTTGTGTTGACTTAGGCGAGGGAGCGCCCCTTACTGTGTCAGGGGTGAAGCAGAGTGGAAACATCTTGCATTCAAACGGCTTCTCTGGGCCCAGTATCAGAGCTTCCATTGTGTTATCATTCTTTCTCGAAACTGTGAAACATGCAGAACATGTCTTCTGGGAAGTCATGTTCACATGGAAAATGTACTTCGTTTTTTTGTTTGGAAGTTTATGAAAGTATGAAAACGTTCTCAGAAGACTGTAAAATCTTAACATCTTTGCCTATTTAAAAGGAAGGCTTAATTGATTTGGCACATCTGATGCAGCACATATCTAGTCCTCTCAGGTCAGAGTTGTGTCCCAGGGAAGACCCTTGTGATTGCCATTTGATAGGGGTCTTTAGCTGTAACGCCACCTTTATTCCCCAGTGACTTAAGAATGGAGGTGAATTGGTAGTGTGCTCTGCCAAGGGTTTCTGAACGGAGAGTCTTGTTCTCTTGCTCTCTTTAATTGCCAAAACAGTAGATGCTCTGTTGCAGCCATCTCTGGTTGGTGTTGATTGAGGCAGTTCTTCACCACTGATCTGAGGCTGGTTTTATTTCACAGCTGCAGTGTGAGGTTAAGGTCAGGTTAAAAAGCTACTTGACCAACTTTTTCAGGTTAACCTCAATAGAGTTTGCCAGCCCACAGTTCACTGATCTGTTCACCCATATCATAAAGGCTTTTTTGAACACTTAGTTCTTTTGGTTCAATGGTTTTCATATGAATTGTTGCGAGTAGGAGGATAAAGTTGAGGAAGGAGGGTGAAAGATGTTTCCAGTGCTCCATCCACACCAGTGACTCAAATGGCAATATGTGCACTGACCTTCAAAAGCTGATTCATGGAATCATTATAACTGACCGTTCTGAAGGTTAGTCCAGTTACAGTGGAGCCATGCTCGGGGTGTTACAACAAGGCCGTCAATTTGCAAATTGCAAATTAATCTTGTATATCAATGTTTTCCATAAGCCATATTCAAAGTCATTATTGTAGTAAATGTGTAAATCAAATTAGAAAAAGTTGCTGTAGAAATCAATATAGACATTGTTGTTCAATTAGGGGGAAATAATCCACAACAATCAATTTTATCGTCAAATTTGGTATGGACTTAAAGGGGTGTGATTGCGATTTCACTTTTTTAGCTTTAGTTAGTGTGTAATGTTGCTGTTTGAGCATAAACAACATCAGTGCAAAGGGAGATTATTTTCTTTTAAGGACTGCAACAAGCTTCTTTCCGGGTTAGTGACATCACTAAGCCTAAAATTTACATAAAACTGGCCCCCGGGACCATGCAACAGAGGGGGCGAGGCCATGTTGGGCTGCTTTAGAGAAGAGGAAGAGCTGTTGTAGTAGAGTGTTGTTGCCATGCCGTCATTTTACACCGGACTGCTTTACAAATGTGGGTCAATTCAATGCTGGATTTGCACAAAAGATTAACATGACGGCACATGCTAGTCGATGAGTTGAATCAACTCCACAGCAACTACATAAATGTATCCACTAACCATTCAGAAATGTCCAGTTTCATTCTATAAGTTATAACTTCTTCCTGAGTCTCTCCATCAGTGTCCAATTTCAGTTTGAACAATGTAAGGCTGAACACCGTTACTGACAATCGTCATTTTGGCTGCGTGAGATTCTCCAGCTTTGTTGTTGTTGAGCAACTGAAGCACAAGTTGTTAAAGCTCCACCCTCTTCTGGAAAGCAGTCG
The DNA here is from genome assembly GCF_018812025.1 of Megalobrama amblycephala. Lineage (NCBI taxonomy): Eukaryota > Metazoa > Chordata > Actinopteri > Cypriniformes > Xenocyprididae > Megalobrama > Megalobrama amblycephala. The sequence goes on along the minus strand of NC_063066.1, from coordinate 11,752,241 downwards.
GTTTCTGAAGGCGGAGCATACGTGAATATTTATGAGTTTCCCAGACATCCGCGATTGCATGTGCAACTGAGAATTTTAGTTCACACTCCTTGTATAGCTGAAGGTTCTGCTATTATATGAAGTACCTGTCATTCAGTTACAGACGACTACACAAAACGTGCATACTGAAAACATTATAAACTGTTACCTACGTAAACAACTGTAGTTTTGGCATAAGTCAGCTGCGACGCTGAGAATATAGTTACCTTTATGGAATAATCCACTAATGTGCTGAGATACTAAAATTCTCAGTTGCACATCCAATCGCGCATGTTCGGGAAACTTATGAATATTCATGTATGCTCCGCCTTTGGACACCAAAAATCTCAGAAACCGATAATCTTTTAACACCGGGAGCGGCAGCTCATTTGCATACTTCTATTACATCTTGTAAAAGGGGCATTACAGGTCCTCTTTAAGGGTCTCTCACATGTTCTTTCAGTATCTGCACTTTTTTTTTATTTGATCTTTTTAAAGGTGCCCTAGAATTAAATATTGAATTTATATTGGCATAGTTAAATAACAAGAGTTCAGTACATGGAAAAGACATACATTGAGTTTCAAACCCCATTGCTTCCTCCTTCTTATATAAATCTCATTTGTTTAAAAGACTTCCGGAAAACACGCGGATCTCAACATAACACCAACTGTTACGTAACAGTCGGGATCATTAATATGTATGACCCCAATATTTGCATATATGCCAGCCCATGTTCAAGGCATTAGACAAGGAAAGGCAGTATTAACGTCTGGATCTGTGCACAGACAAGGTAAGCCAGCAAGAACAACAGCGAAAAATGGCAGATGGAGCAATAATAACTGACATGATCCATGATAGCATGATATTTTTAGTGATATTTGTAAATTGTCTTTCTAAATGTTTCATTAGCATGTTGCTAATGTATTGTTAAATGTGGTTAAAGTTACCATCGTTTCTTACTCTATTCACGGAGACAAGAGCCGTCGCTATTTTCATTTTTAAACATGTGCAGTCTGTATAATGCATAAACACAACTTCATTCTTTATAAATCTCTCCAACAGTGTAGCATTAGCCGTTAGCCACGGAGCATATAGCCTCAAACTCATACAGAATCAAATGTAAACATCAAAATAAATACTTTACTCACATAATTCGAAGCATGCATACAGCATGCATGACGAACATCTTGTAAAGATCCATTTGAGGGTTATATTAGCTGTGTGAACTTTGTAAATGCACTGTAATATAATCGAGAGCTTGTGTGGCAGGGAGCACGCGATTTAAAGGGGCGGCGCTGCCAAAATCAGTGCATAGTTAATGATGCCCCAAAATAGGCAGTTAAAAAAATTAATTAAAAAAAATCTATGGGGTATTTTGAGCTGAAACTTCACAGACACATTCAGGAGACACCTTAGACTTATATTACATCTTGTGAAAAAGCATTCTTGGGCACCTTTAATGTTTTACTTTTGCTTTTTGCATTGACTTGCTTTTAATTTATTGCTCGATCCTCTTTAAACAAAGTGTTACATTTTATTTTTATTTTATTTGCATTGACTTGCTGTTTAAGCATCATTATTTAAGTTAACAGTTCTAAAAACGTTTTTAAAAAGAAATCGCTCCTTCAATATGAACGGATCATTAGTCATTCTATGCTGCCTGCTCTCAATAAATGTGGTTTGTCAGGTCAGAGGACATAATTAAATGTACATTTTTAGAGCATTACATTTTAATAATTAGCTGTACTAATTTAACATTTTAGACTTTAGTGTGAGATTATTAACATCTAACAGAGGTCTTAAATGTTATTGCTATATATACTTTATTATATGAGTGATATCAGCATTAACTAGATGTCATTCAAGCAAAGAATTAAACAGAATCCTGAACTGGTGAGTAGTTGCTCATTAACCATTGTTGCAACAGCATCCTACCCTAATAATGACAGAACTACAAATACTTGCACCAGTTAGCTGTTCACATCTTTAGCCGTGTCCATAAGTCAGATCTATAGCAATGGAGTGGGTTCAGAAAGCAGCTGCAATGTTCTAATGGTGCCAGATTATCCACCATTAATCTGCTGTAACCCCAATGACATCCCAGGCAGAGACGTGTGAGAGTCAGCCTCAGTAACAACTGAATGCCTTGCAAGGCTCTGCATTACTGGATTACTTAGTTAGGAATGGGGTTAATGTGGTCCACCAGCTAACTGGGAAATGCAGCCTGCCTCACATATCCGACAGTTCAGCAGTTGGTGTGTAATGATTAAAGCATAGAATTGCTTGAATGCTCACAAGCAACACATCACAGTACAGTTAAGAGTTTAAATCTAGTTCTTAGCAATATTTTTCTCTCTAAGTATATTATGGCATTTCGTACTCGTGCAGCTTGAAGATACACTGGACAAACCCAGCAATTTGGTTGTTTTAACCCAGCGGTTGGGTTAAATGTTTGCCCAACGTGCTGGGAAGTTTTATTTAAACCAGCTATTGTTTAAAAATTACTATATGGCTGGCTTAAAATGAATCCAAAATAGGTTGGAAATTAAAAATCAGACACACAACAATAAAAATCAAAAGGTGAACATTTATTAAGCAATTTAATTCATTAAACTTATTAATAAATGTTCATTTATTAAACATATTAATAAATGTTAATTTCCAACATACTTTGGGTTCATTTTAAGCAAGCAAAACTGTAATTTTTAAATAATATTTGTTAAATAAAACTACCCAGCAAACATTTAACCCCAACTGCTGGGTTTGTCCATTTTCAACCAAAATTGAAAATTGTCGTGATTTACTCACCCTCATAGTGTTATTTTAGTATTGAGATACTATTACTTTTTATTAATATTTTGATTTTTATTTTAATTGTTTTCATTTTAGTTAGTTTCAGTAATTTTTTGTTCTTCGTTTTTGTCATTTTTATTTATTTTTTTTTTTATGTCCATATAGTTATTGTTATTTTTCGTTTGTTATTTTAGTGCATAAAGTTAAAATGAAAATGAGAAATTTTGGCAATGGCAACTAGCTGAAATAATAGAATTGTTAAAAATTATAATAACCGTTATGTCATTCCAAACCAAAAGAAATATTTTGAAAAATGTCTGTTTTGAACACCATTTATTTGCTTTGTATTGGGCAAAAATAGTTAAATTTATACTGTAGGTAGGACTTGTGGAGACATAAATGAAATTTGAAATTTAAAGCTACATACTTAATCCATTCCTCAAAGGAGAACAACATATTGTAGGTATTACCTTTTTGTTGTAAAGGCTTCAGAAGGAAGTGGTTCCCAGAACTCAGAGACTGTGTGGCAGCTGGCAGTGTTCTTGCTTGGCAAACCTCTACATTACTAGCTTGTTGTGTTAAGTAGTTTCCATGGCATTTCGAGTTTATACTGCGATTGTAAATTGTGCATACACTGTGAGTAGTAACTGGCAAACTTAAACCAAAAGGATTTTCAATACTCAGTAGTCCAATGAAAAAGAAAACTACATAGCTACATACACGCATGCACACCTGAGACAAATGACTCCCTGTTAAAGTAAAAGTTTACCCCAGTCCTTTTTCACCAAGCCCTTCTGGCTGTAATACTGTAGGCATTGAAGTTTGCTGTCAATCGACACGCTGTACCCTGCCAATGCCAGAGTTTCAAAAGCTCAATGGGGACCGTGCTTTTTCATTGAAACCTTTCAGACTTAAGGGAGAAAAAAAAGAGCTCTGGGAAGTAGAAGACATTATTTATGCAATGCTGCGCAGTTTGTTTAAAGGTAAGTCTCTTCTGTAACACGTCTAGAATAGAAGATTGCATTGATGGGATGTCCATGTTTTTGCTTTAAGCACACTTGAAAAGCAATGCGACAGATTTGGTAAGTAAGCAAGTCAATGCCTGTCTGATGTTTGTCATGACGGACAGTGAGTGTACATTCCTAACCCAAACAGAGCTCCAATTTAAAGGGATCAGCAGCCGGGCAATGGAGTTCCTCTGTGGAACTGGGTCATAGCCATTTTTTTCCCCCTCCTGTAATTTCATGGCCTTTCTGTCCTCTGTGCTGGCACCTGTGCAATCATCAACCTAATACCCATAATCCTGTGAATGATATGTCCTCTTGTTTCAGTTAAATATGAGGTCAAGAAATCCATGGCTTGTGCACTGAAATGGTCATTGCAAGACCTCAGTAGTGGTGTCCATCTACCCTGAGGAGAAATGGGTCTGCTAACCCTGCTTTGCCCTTAGAATTCAGTCTAATTTGGCAGATGATTTTATTCAAAACAGTTTACAGTGCTTAAGTTTGTGTGTTCCCTGAGAAATGAACCCATGACCTCTGTGTTGCTAGCGCTGATAGCGGGATTAGAGCAGATAGTGGAATTAGTTTGTTTAAAGGGTATCAATATTTTTACATCAAAAATCATCCAAATTTAGAAGTAATAAGCTATTTTCTATCCTGTTTTTGACCCTGTCTTTGAAACACTCAGTTTTGATGGGTGTGATGTAAACGACCACTGCTGCTATAATTAGGTAACAGTTTTGCATATTAAAATAATTTTCTATACTTCCCCACCATTACGTGTGGAATTGTTTTGAAAATTTTCAATGTTGAAAAATATCTTGTTACATAGTTGAAACATTTGCCAACAATATGAAACATTTACGTGAATTACATTGAAAGAAAATAAAGTTCAAGTACTTTGAGTAACCATGGTTATAATTGACAAAGGATGACTTCTGGTATCTCATGTAAACTGAATTATGAATAAATGTACCATTGTTTGTCACACTGTCTATTCTTAGTTCGTCCTTTTCGATAAACTCAGAAAACGTATACATTGTCATTTGCAGTGTCACGTTTTAAATAAAATGAAACATGTTGTAATGTAATAACTGATGACAAAACAGAGGATGTCTCACACTGGAACTTTTATTCACAATTACAGTGAATGGTTTAGATTGAAACAATTACAAAGCAGCATTCTCTATGTGCTTTCTTCCGTATCCGATAATCCGATAACCAAGGATTAGTTCACTTTAAAATAAAAACTACCCTATGATTTACTTACCCTCAAGTCATCCTGTGTATATGACTTTCTTCTTTCAGACGAATACAGTTATATTAATAATCACCTTGATTCTCCCAAGCTTTATAATGGCAGTGCACAGAAACCATCTGTTTGAAGATAAAAAAAAAAGTGCATCTGTCCATCATAAACTTACTCCACACGGCTCCAGGGGGTTAATAAAGGCCTTTGGAAGCGAAGCGATGCATTTGTGTAAGAAAAATATCCATATTTAACACGTTATAAATTAAAATAACTAGCTTCCGCCAGACCGCCTTGCATATTCAACTTACTAAAAAACCAACTTGTTTTGTAAGTTGAATACGGAAGGTCTGTGGCAGAAGCTTGTTATTTTACATGTTAAATATGGATATTTTTCTTACACAAACACATCGCTTTGCTTCAGAAGGCCTTTATTAACCCCCCGGAGCCGTGTGGAGTAGGTTTCTGATGGATGGATGCATTTTTTTTTTTTTTTTTTTTTTTTTTTTTTTTTTAAAGCTTCAAACCAGTGGTTTCCATGCACTGCCATTATAAAGCTTTGGAGCTTCAGAGTGATTATTAATATAACTCCGATTGTATTCGTCTGAAAGAAGAAAGTCATATACACCTAGGATGGCTTGAGGGTGAGTAAATCATGAGAAAAATTTTCATTTTAAAGTGAACTAATCCTTTAACCCCATAAATGCCAAAGCAAAGGAAAGAACAGCAAATCACAACCATTCATAGTTTGACTGTGGCACTAGAAATACTTGGTACATATCAGACAGAGCAATAGTGACAAAAACATTTTTAGTCGCACTTGTGTGTTGCGACATTTTCTGAAATTTACAGGATATTTTTATAGTACAATGACCTTGTATGTCAAAAAAAATCAAGGAAAATGTAATTTCTCAATTCATGGCCCCTTTTAAAATATTTATCTATTCACAGGAACCGTAGAAGGCATTTAGTCCACTGTTTCTACTGTAAGACCTAAAAAATGGGTATCAGATATAAAAGACTAATTATGCTACATAGCTGCTTCCTCCTGTCTGCTTACCTCTCATTTTTGATGATTTATGCTGTGATAAGAAATAATGTCTAGAAGTGCGTCTTAATGCTTTCATGGCCCCAGGGAAGTCTAGCTGTAATGCTGAACAGAGTTGACGTTTAAAAGCAGTAAATCTCAAATTGCAATGACAACAAATATGATACCATAGAGTTTTGGCTACAGTCAAATGTGCATAACCACAAATAGGTGTCACAAAACTGGTTGGGTTTTTTTTTTTCTCTCCTCCAGACAGAAAGTTTTCTTTTTAAATCACTGTTTTCTTGCAAATGTATAAGTATACTGTTCAAAAGTTTGGGTCAGTAAGGTTTTTTTTTTTTTTTTTTTTTTTACAAATTTGACTGAATCAAATATTCTGTTTCAGATCAATGCTTTTCAACTTTCTATTCATCAAAGAATCCTAAAAAATAGGTTTCAGCACTGACACTGACCATGACGTTATTGACTATCTGCACTTGTCTAGACTGGAGGAGCTGAACATTGCAGCCTCAGGTTCAGCTTAACTTGTGCCATTAATGCATGTCAATCACTCCCTGACAACAACACTTCCTCAAGCTTTTACTCATCCCTCACTTTGACTCTTTGCTCCCTTTTTTTTTTTTTTTTTTTTTTTTTTTTATTCATCCTACCTGTCACCCCCAGACAGTTTGAAGACAGATGCATCAGCACATTTTAATAAACAGAGTCATGCACTCAAGCAACCCTTAACAGCTGCTAGTGACTTAATGCAGAGACTATAGTGTAACGAAAACCTTCTAATATTGTACAGTATAGTGAAAGTTAAGGGATTTGTGTGGAATGCTGGTTAAGTTAAATTGGGTTTAGTCACCCCCACCAAAAACGTGCCCCCCAGAGTTTAATCCTGTGTGCTGAAACAAGCGGATAACCTGTAACTGTTTCTGAGGGCTAAAGCTCTGCTCGGAACAGATAATTCTATGCTCTTAGGCGTAAACTGTCTGGATATTGCCTGTTTTCAGAGCAAACCGAATTCCAAAGGCCTTAGACTTTTGGCAGCAGGTAAATGTGATGACTTGACCTTGGTTCCTATCTCTTCAAGGCATGTCTACATACCTTGGCAGATGTCAGCACTTGCTGTCAGAGAGGTATTTTGGAGGTGCCCCCTCCCTTTTTAGTCCTTACTTGCTTTGTCTCTACTACCTGTGTGACAATATATGTGTATATATAGAAATATTTTTTGTAGCCTTCTACTTCACACATTCTTTCTCAGATACTGTGCATTGTGCTTTAAAGGTAGAGTTGGATACCATGGGTGTCTGTTGGGCCCTATTAATAAGTATCCATGCTTTCAGTTTTCTAACCCCATTTTTCTTTTTGCTAATTTGCTTGACATCTGGAAATATACAAACCCGATTCCAAAAAAGTTGGGACACTGTACAAATTGTGAATAAAAAAGGAATGCAATAATTTACAAATCTCATAAACTTATATTTTATTCACAATAGAATATAGATAACACATCAAATGTTGAAGGTGAGACATTTTGAACTGTCATGCCAAATATTGGCTCATTTTGGATTTCATGAGAGCTACACATTCCTTTTCAAAAAAGTTGGAACAGGTAGCAATAAAAGGCCGGAAAAGTTAAATGTACATATAAGGAACAGCTGGAGGACCAATTTGCAACTTATTAGGTCAATTGGCAACATGATTGGGTATAAAAAGAGCCTCTCAGAGTGGCAGTGTCTCTCAGAAGTCAAGATGGGCAGAGGATCACCAATCCCCCAATGCTGCAGCGACAAAAATAGTGGAGCAATATCAGAAAGGAGTTTCTCCGAGAAAAATTGCAAAGAGTTTGAAGTTATCATCATCTACAGTGCATAATATCATCCAAAGATTCAGAGAGTCTGGAACAATCTCTGTGCGTAAGGGTCAAGGCCGGAAAACCATACTGGATGCCCGTGATCTTCGGGCCCTTAGACGGCACTGCATCACATACAGGAATGCTACTGTAATGGAAATTACAACATGGGCTCAGGAATACTTCCAGAAAACATTGTCGGTGAACACAATCCACCGTGCCATTCGCCGTTGCTGGCTAAAACTCTATAGGTCAAAAAAGAAGCCATATCTAAACATGATCCAGAAGCGCAGGCGTTTTCTCTGGGCCAAGGCTCATTTAAAATGGACTGTGGCAAAGTGGAAAACTGTTCTGTGGTCAGACGAATCAAAATTTGAAGTTCTTTGTGGAAAACTGGGACGCCATGTCATCCGGACTAAAGAGGACAAGGACAACCCAAGTTATTAGCGCTCAGTTCAGAAGCCTGCATCTCTGATGGTATGGGGTTGCATGAGTGCGTGTGGCATGGGCAGCTTACACATCTGGAAAGGCACCATCAATGCTGAAAGGTATATCCAAGTTCTAGAACAACATATGCTCCCATACAGACGTCGTCTCTTTCAGGGAAGACCTTGCATTTTCCAACATGACAATGCCAGACCACATACTGCATCGATTACAACCAGAGGTGGGTAGAGTATCCAAAAACTGTACTCAAGTAAAAGTACAAGTACTTATAGAAATATTTACTCAAAGTAAAAGTGAAAGTAATAATCCTAATAGTTACTTGAGTAAGAGTAAAAAAGTATCCAATAAAAATCTTACTCAAGTAGCTCGTTACTAGTTACTTTTATTATTTATATATATATATATATATATATATATATATATATATATATATATATATATATATATATATATATATATATATATATAGGCTACACACACACACACACACACACAATAGCATGGTATTATTTAATGTTTATTATTTAAATAGATATTTAATTTATTTTCATAATTAGATATCTTTGCAACAAACAAACATAGAAGAGACAAGCATTATTTCTAGCATCTGTAACCCGAATGTATCGTTACTATATTAATAACGTATACAGCTAACGTTACATTTTAAAGAAGAGAGAAAACTCTTTACATGTGCTCGCGCTCATACCTGAACTTGACACAAACAATGATCAAATACACATTGACGGATCTTCTTCGGTCTGTTCTCCAAAATGTAATCAAATGTATATTTCAGCAGGCGCGTGTAAACTGCTTAACTGTGTCAACGCAAAGCGTTCATTTTCAAGACGAACAGGTCGCTGGCGCCGCCATTGCGCAATAGTATATGTATAAATTAATGTATAAATTAAGATATATGCCCATAAAAACGGTAAACAAATACTACATACTTTTGTTATAGTGACGTAATAATCTGTTTGGTTGTAAAATGTCGGCTATTGGCTCGGCTGTATCATGAAGTAAAATCAAATGAAATCGATAGGCCTAACGTACCTGTGGAATTGTTCACAGACAGCATACGCAGCTCAACTAATAAAGATCTTCATCGCTGGCAAACAACTGTATGCATTTGCAGATTTGCTTTTAATTGACTGTAGGTCCACTGCCACTTCATCCGCTCCGAGTGAGAAACCGCTTCAAACGATTCAGCGCGTACAGGAACTGAACAAATCATTCAAACTGATTCGCGAATCAACTTAGACAGCTTTACCAACTTGTTTGATCAAGTCTTTGAACAGAATCGACTCAAAAGAGTGATTCATTTGTGAATGGGGCATCGTTCATGAAAAAAGAGACAGCGCGCATGGAATAAACTACGCATTTCTTAACATGTACAGTATTGAATTAAAACAAAGTAACGAGATGAACGTTGCCCATTGTAGCGAAGTAAAAGTACAGATTTTTCATTACAAATTTACTCAAGTTAAAGTAAAAGTACCCACATTTTAATCTACTCTAAAAAGTACAAATTTTCCAAAAAACTACTCAAGTAAATGTAACGAAGTAAATGTACTTCGTTACTACCCACCTCTGATTACAACATCATGGCTGCGTAGAAGGAGGATCCAGGTACTGAAATGGCCAGGCTGCAGTCCAGATCTTTCACCCATAGAAAACATTTGGCGCATCATCAAGAGGAATATGCGACAAAGAAGACCTAAGACAGTTGAGCAACTAGAAGCCTGTATTAGACAAGAATGGGACAACATTCCTATTCCTAAACTTGAGCAACTTGTCTCCTCAGTCCCCAGACGTTTGCAGACTGTTATAAAAAGAAAAGGGGATGCCACACAGTGGTAAACATGGCCTTGTCCCAACTTTTTTGAGATGTGTTGATGCCAAATCAACTAATTTTTCCCTTAAAATGATACATTTTCTCAGTTTAAACATTTGATATGTCGTCTATGTTGTATTCTGAATAAAATATTGAAATTTGAAACTTCCACATCATTGCTTTCTGTTTTTATTCACAATTTGTACAGTGTCACAACTTTTTTGGAATCGGGTATGTACTTTATGTGAGTGTGCACAATAAAGACTAGCTCACTAATTTTCCCTCTTTTGTTTTTTTGGGTGTAGTCAAATCATACAAAATCTGTTTCAAAGTACCTTTCTCGGAAGCATGTTAAATTATATGACTGATTCATGGAGAGAGTCTGTTTTGGACATTATTAATAGAAAGAAGAGGAAAAAAAAAACTCACACCAGGCTCTAGATTGTGTTAATATCCAGGCATTGTTTTATACGACATACAGTATCTTGCATCTGGAAGAATAATTATCCTGGGTGTTTTCTTGGCTTTAACGTGGTAATTATTACTAAAGAGCCAAGTACAAAGTCTTTTGCAAAGATTTACCAATATCCTGTCTTGTTACCTTAGCTAACCTGCCTATTTGAGACATGAGTCTGAAATTCACTCATTACAGCATGTTTCCTCAGCATGTTTTTGACTGGGGAAAGGAATCACTGGATGATCACCAGCCCACACACCAAAGCATACTCTATTAGCCAAATGATATGCGATTATGACCGGTGTGTTTGTGCTGTGACTTTTAAATGAGGAAATATTTTGCTGTCAACACCACACTACTGTGGTGACATGACCTCCGTTAGCCTTTCTCAGAAGGTCTCTGCTGACCCCAGGCTACTGTTTTGCTCGAGAGATTGAGAATCCTCAGTCCTCCACTTTGAATGGTGTGAAAAATATCCAGTGGCCACTGAGGATTCACTGAAGCCAGACAATAAATTTCTATTTCTTCAGTATTTTACCATATAACCTGTTTTAGAGAAATGGCATGACTGAGAGAAACATTTGGATTATGCTGTACTATCAGAGATATACCCTTGCGGGTAGTGCACAAGGTCCAATGTGTTGCACGATGGTGCTTATGTGCTGGCGACCAAAGTTCAAGTTTAGTTTCCGATAAAACCGCTCTCCTTTCAATCATTTCCTGTCTTCTCTATTATAGTCTCTGCCCATCTTGGTGTCAAATTTGTAAGAAGTTGCTAACAGCGTTGGCCAATACTGAGCCGGCGTTCAGATGTAAACACGGAAGCGCTGCATTGCTGTTTGTCGCGTCAACTGCGTAGGAGACTTACAGGGAAGAGGAAAAATTGTTGAATAAAGTCATTATTTTAGTTTTTGTTTTTGCACACAAAAACTGTTCTCGTCACTTCATAACATTAAGGTTGAACCACTGTAGTCACGTTGACTATTTTAACCATTGGACCTTGAATGTGGTAATTTCATTGCTTTCTATGGGAGATTAAAAAAAAACTCTTGGATTTCATCAAAAATATCGGTAACACTTTACTTGAAGGGGTGTGCATAAGACTGACATGACACCTTCATAATCATGACATGACATGTCATGAATATGAAGGAGGTTTTATGCATGTTTATGACAACTGTCATTAAATGTCATTCGCTCAATTATGTCATTTTTAATGCAAAGATGACATTGTTTGAGATGTCCGAGTTATGACAGCTTGACATAAACCAATACATCATAACATGTCAGTGTCTTTGTCATGACAACTTGACATCATTTAGCTTTATGGGTTAACATTACATTAAACTGTCATGTCGTTGGTTTTGACATTGGCTGTCATGAGGCCATTATAATAGTGTCATAAATATGTATCTTGAGCTCAAGTACAGTGGTACAAATTGAACTTGTCATTAAAATGTCATTAAGTGACAATACTCTGACAAATAATTTTATAACAGCGTCATGACTATTTTTCATTTCATGTTTTTTTTTTTTTTTTTTTTTTTTTTTTTTTTAAGTTTCCTCCAACAGAAGGTCAGATAATAGACAATTTCAAATTTCGTAAAAAAGATGACACTGTTATAAAATAATGGTAACACTTTATTTTAGGGTCTTTTAACTAGTTGCTTATTACTATTAGCATTCATATGGCTAAAATATTGTCTATTTATTAGTACTTATAAAGCACATATTAATGCCTTATTCTGCATGATCTTATTCTACATTCTTAATCCTACCCAATACCTAAACCTAACAATTAACTATAATTAGCAGTAAATTAAGAGTTTATTGAGGGAAAAGTCATAGTTAATCGTTTATATATGTGTTCCCTATACTGAAATGTTACCAAAATAATGTAATGTAATGTTAACCCATAAAGCTAAGTAGTTTTTTTAAGTTTGATAATTAATCTGCTATGTCATGTTTATGACAGGTTATGATGTTTTGCTAATATCAAGTTGTCATGACAAAGACACTGACAGGTTATGATGTGTTGGTTTATGTCAAGTTGTCGTAACAAAGACATCTCAAACAATGTCATCTTTGCATTAAAAATGACATAATTGAGCGAATGACATTTAATGACAGTTGTCATAAACATGCATAAAACCTCCTTCATATTCATGACATGTGTCATGTCAAGATTATGAAGGTGTCATGTCAGTCTTATGCACACCCCTTCAAGTAAAGTGTTACCAAAATATCTTAATTTGTGTTCCGAAGATGAACGAAGGTCTTGCGGGTTTTGAACGACACAAGGGTGAGTAATTAATGAAAGAAATATAATTTTTGGGTGAACTAACCTTTTAAGGCCCCCTGTTTTCTGCAACAATATTCAAAAGCCCCCTGACTTTTCTAGTTGTTCATGATTTAGTGAAGAACGATTAAGGATAAGGATTTTTAAAAATGATTTTTACTCACAATTTCTACCATATAAGATATTTTAGATCATGGCATAACTATAAAAAAATGTATATTTTATTATAAAAATACTCATGGAGATTTTAATTTACATGACATTTAATGTCATGACAACTATAAATCGCACTTTTAAAATTAGGCTACCTCATATTTTCAGGGCTTTCAAGACCATGTGAACCTTGTTTCTTCTTCAAAAGAAATGGTTTTATTTTTTCTTAGTAGTTTTGGCTTATTTTAATGCTTGTTTTGTCTCATTTTACATCGTTTCAACTCATTTTGAGGCCCTCTTGAAGGTTTGCTGAGGCCTCCTAGTGGGCCCTGGCCCCCTAGTTGAGAACCACTGAGCTACAGGAATGGGATGAGAAGGCCCAAAGCAGCCAAGACCAACCCAGTTATTTTCACCTTCATTGTATATGGAAAAGAGTGTCTTGCACATCAAACTAAATAACCACGTTGCGTTTCATGGAAAAGAATATGATATGAGGTGTGAGTCAAAGATGACAAAACCTTTTAATTTTTGGTCAGCTATCCCTTTAACATGGTCTATTTTTAGAAACGTAATTTAAGAAAAATACAGTGTGTTTGATTAGTTATTGCTCATGCAGAACTTCTGATTTCTCTGAAACTGTAATCAGATGTGTTGGAATGTGGCATCCAACAGCTTCATCGTTATTCTGTCAACGGTACGATGCTCGCTGATGAAATATGGACGTTATGTTATTTGAAATCAGGGGGAAAAAGCGGCAGCACACCTGTCGCGGTACTCGCTGGCTGAGCACCAGTGCCCCCATGCCGAACAGATTGCATTATGTTTCCTTGCACATGCTGCGATTTGATATACGACAGTGTGCCAGTCGCACACCCTAGTGTGTGTAACTCAATAACACATAGTATTCGGAGAATGTCTGGCTTTTTGCCGGAGCACAAATAGGTTCTCCGCTCACACACTAACACAGATGCTGGTGTCAGGCGTGGCACTTTGGTTCTCCCTGGAGACTGGAGATCTATTTCCCAGCCTACAGATGGAACGGCAGCAGCAGCCTGGCTGTCAGCTAAGATGGACTCCAGTTGTGATTTATAGCGATATGAATGCAAGGCCAGATTCAGGAAAATTCGCTTGGACTGCCACTGAATCTTTTAACGTATTGGCTTTGTAGTGCCGTAAGTCTAATTCCTTCACGCGTGCTGGAGCCTATACGCTGACTTTTTAGTGGTTTTGGATGACTCTCGCTGTCTTTTCTCATCTGATAGTGCTACATAATCAGTCCCAGCGGATGAAAGATGCTGCATATGCATTTAGAAGCCCATTACTTTAATGTCCAATCCCTAATGGACTGTTAAATTCTCATTGGCTTGTGACATAGTAGGACCATGGCATTGATAAGTGAGATGCATGCTGGTACTGACAAAAAGGTGACTTCCATGAGTTTATCCACTGAATCAAACCCTAAGGTTTAGTCAGTGTATTTATAATAGACTAGGCTTTTCTTTCTTTTCTTTTTTTTCTCCCTCTATCTCCGTCTTGCTGTCGTATTCATATTTCATGGCTAATGGGAAGGTGGTTGATCAGAAAGGTGCGTCAAAACAACTGAGGTGTGAAAAGGTGGGATAAATCAGGTTTAAAGCACCGAAAGTGAAATTGTCTCACCCCCCTTGCATCGGACATCTGTTCAAAAGCCTCTCATTAGCTCCTCGGAATGACAGCACTAATTCAGGCCGGAAACCCCTCCGGCTAATGAGATGCCAGGGACGGGTCTCATTCATCTCTGTGCCACTGCTGAGTGCGTGTGCATGTTTCACATTGCATCAGTCACCGATTCAAGAGACCATCTCTGTCCCCACACCTGTGGCAGTAATGATGGAATTTAACTGTTAAAGTGACTTCTTTCAGATAATTTGGCAAATGTTACGATTCCATTCCCCTTCAATGCACTTGTGCTCACCTCATAAATAAACCACCTGGTTTATATGCCCACACTTGCAGAAACCAGGTGCAGTTTTGTGTTGAAATGCTCTTTAAGGTATTTATTTTATGTCATCATGGATGGTTTAGTGAGTTGTTTTGCATACTTCAATCACGACATGCAGGATGCTTTTGAGAAATAAGGGTATTTTTTTTTTTTTTTAATCTTACACAATCAAAAAGTGAACATCATCGACTTTCAACTTCTCATGGCCCCTTTCACTTGATTGAGATGGATGAACACGATCAAGATGGGATTAAAGAGATTAGAAGGAGATTTAAAGCAATTCTTGGATTATCTAGAATGCTTCTTAGTAATGCAAACAATTTAAACATACCTGGGCTCATATGTATAGAAATATTGACTAAACCAATTTCTTATCAAAGTCTTTAAAGTTTTAAATAAAGAAGTTAAAAAAGTAACATTTGCCAAAGTCTAAGGGTGCGTTTACACGACAACGATGTACTTAATTCTACAGAACTATACAATTGTTCTGCTGTCATTATAAATCATTTATCTTAAAGGGATAATACACCCAAAGATGAAAATTATCCCATGATTTACTCACCCACAAGCCATTTTAGATGTATATGACTATCTTCTTTCAGACAAACACAATCTGAGTTATATTAAATATTCTCGCTCTTCCCAGCTTTATAATGGTAGTGAAGGGGGCGTGAGATTTTGAAGCCTAAAAAAAGGGCATCCATCCATCATAAAAGTAATCCATAAGGCTCCAGGGGGTTAATAAAGGCCTTCTGAAGCGTGATGGGTTTATGTGAGAAAAATATCCATATTTAAAACTTTATAAACTATAATAACTAGCTTCTGGGAGACGGCTGTACGTATTGATTTACGGCGAAAGTGTAACCCCTGGCATGACGTATGACATATTGACGAACACGGAAGCGCAGAGGTTAGAGGAAAACAAAATACCGGTTATGAATTAGAAGTCTAAAACGAGAATTTTTAAAGAGACATTTTGGAGAATTTTGATATAAAAGAAGAGAAGCTTGAGTTTGTTGTCCTGCCCTATTCATTTGAACCACGAGAGCCATCCTACATTGCATCAGGGGTTACTCTTTTTGCGTAAATCGACGGGTACGGCCATCTGCCGGAAGCTAGTTATTATAGTTTATAAAGTTTTAAATATGGATATTTCTCTTACAAAAACCCATCGCTTTGCTTCAGAAAGCCTTTAATATTAACCCCCTGAAGCCTTATGGATTACTTTTATGATGGATTAATTCACTTTTTTTGGGCTTAAATCTCACACCCCCTTCACTACTATTATAAAGCTTAGAAGAACCAGGATATATTTTAATATAACTCTTGACTGTGTTTGTCTGAAAGAAGACAGTCATATACACCTAGGATGGCTTGAGAGCAAGTAAATCATGGGATAATTTTCATTTTTGGGTGAACTATCCCTTTAATACACAGAAGCGTGAATTCAAACATTTTGAAAATGCAGTGTTGTGTTTCCACACTGTGTAATTTTTTTTTTTTTTATATATAAGTGTTGGAAATCAAATTGATGAATTAGCATTTCCTTATGTCCTGTTTCCTGTAATCCTGTTTTTACAGTTTAATGGGGTGTTTTGGGAATCTATCAGTCACACATGATTGAGAATTTGTTTTGTTATCCGTCAACACTATAACGGCAAGCGTCTGACAGATCAAGGCACTCTGCTTAATGGTGTGTGTAGGCTGTTAAAATGCAATCAGACACAAAGTGTTTAGGTTATTTATTTATATAAACCCTTTTATCTGTTTTTCTGAAGCAGCAGATTCAGGAAAACATTACAGTAAAAAAGCAGTTTTTATTATTCTGTCCATAGGTTTTTAATTGGTCTTAAATCATTTTCGATAGGTCTGCTGAGCACATTAGGGAACCTTTTAATGTGCTTTACATTATGTGATTTACATACATTTGCTGTATAGCTGCAGTGCAGATATAATTCAAATGTAATGTTACAGTTTGGATCTGTGTGGAGAACAAAAAAAACTCAACTTCAGGTTCATGGAACTAGGAAATCACCCCTTAAATGTACTTTGTAGCCTACATCCATCAAGACAAGTTCACTTGGTTCATTGTAAACGTCTGGACCATCTTCCAGTGGTATGCATGCATGCTTGAGCAAGCAGGAGTCAGTGAATGTGAACGGTATATGTGTGCACGTGTGTTTTCGTGTATGTTTAGCCATTAGTTGGGTTGGATTGTAAATTTGTAATGCTTTTAGCAGACTGATCCTCCCTCATGAAACATGATGCTTATTTTGATGGCTGTATTTAGTAAAGACTTTCAGTATTTAAGAGCTATTACGTATTTGCACCACTAGGGATTTGATGGTTTATTTGTTTATCTGCCTAGAAATGCATATATTTTCTTTGGCTCTGCATCTCGTATGTTAAACAAGTCAGTAGCATACACCAACAGCTGGGCATTGCATGTCTCAACGCGTGATGGTAATTAACGGTAAATACGGTATTTAAAGCCTGATCTGTATCTTTGCTGTTTACCTTAAAAAGCACTTATAATGTTCAAACTCCTGCTTTAGTACTGTTGTAGTGCTCATGTCCTCTTTTTAAAAAAAAAAAAAAAAAAAAAAAAAAAAAAACTCTTTACAAGACATCAGTCATTATACCATCTGTTTCTTTTTTTCTTTTTCAAATCTTGTCAAATATTTAGTTTGGTTGAAAGATCTCTAGCATAGATTAGTATAGAGATATGGTGATGGAAAAAAATGATATGGGAGGAAAAAATTATATTTCAATGCTTTTTGTGTTCCCCCAAGAAACTTTGTATTAGCTTGCAAAATCTTTGCGTTCCCTCGCAAAACTTTTTGAGTTCCTCAGGGGAAGAAAAATTTCTCTGGGAATGCAAATGATTTTTGCAAGTGAATGCAAAAGCATTGAAGAATTTTTCCTCTAGTCTTGTGTTTTTTTTTTTTGTTTGTTTGTTTGTTTTTTTTCCTACCCCATCACCTTTAGGGGCTCCGTAGATAAGAGATGTGCAACTTATGCTTTGTTCAATTTTATCAATTAATCGATTCATATGGACTCTTTATTAGTGAGATGCCTCAGTAATCTGACCTTAATGGGGGAAAAAAAAAATATATATATATATATATATATATATATATATATATATATATATATATATATATATATATATATATATATATATATATATATATATATATATAGCATTAGGAATGTGCAAAGGGATAGTTCACCCAAAAATGAAAATTTACCCTCATGTAGTTCCAAACTCATATGACTTTCTTCTGAGGAACACAAAAGAAGATATAATTTGAAGAATGTTGGTAACCAAACATTTTTGGATAACATTGACTTTATATTGACACAAAAACAGACATTTCTCACAATATCTTGTGTTCCACAGAAGAAAGTCATACAGGTTTAGAATGACATGAGGGTGAGTAAATAATTTTTTTTTTTTTTAACTATTCCTTTAAGAAAATTCTGAATAATAATGGCCCATCAGACATCAATTTCTTTGGGTCTGTTTGCATGGAATGTTCTTGATTTCAAAGACGGCTAGAAGTACAATATGGAGGGTCTTACAGCAGTCTGTCCATAATAAAGACATAAGTGAATTTAAAATGTGTTTGGAGATTAACAGTGTTACTGGGGAGAGTTGCATTACTGCAGTAAAGCTTATGAGATCTCAGTCACATACACACGCATGGACATTCAGCACCCAAAATCACAGATGGGATTCCAAAAAGCCCTAAAGCCATTCCACAAGAACCAGCACAGCTGTGGTAGAAAAAAAACCTTTAAGAGGAGCTATTTTGTGTCTGAGTTTGGTGTCGGGCCAGATACACATGTGTCTGTTTGTTCGTGCATTTAAGAGAGGGTGCAATAAAGATTTAGTAGAAAGGTGAGCGTTTGCTCTTGGTACCAGCAGACATGGAATTCGTCTATTGTGGCAGCTGGTGTGTCGTCTCTTGCCAGCGATTTCTGCTATTATATCAAAGTTTATCCTCAGAAGATTTTCACCCTGGCAGGTCAATATAAGATTAGAAGGGTTTCGAGGCATAAATGTGGCCACCCACCCTGATGAGAATGGATTCCCGACTAGGCATGAGCTGGTTTGTGTGGTGAGAACTCAGAAGCTGACACATGGCCCTTAATTAGCTCAGTTGTTTATGGACTAGTCCTACTACTGGGTACTAAAGGCATTTCCAGACATGTAGTAAATTTTTGTTGTTTCAAAATTGCAAAATAGCTGCATTTCCACTGTCAGGCCAAAAGTGAGCTAGTGCAAGCAGGGCCAGTCGCATTTCCACTGTCACTTCCTGGGCTTGATCGAGCCACCTCTGGTCCAACAGCCAAGGGTTTTTGGCCTGCCAAATACCTTGGTCCAACTGGCGCTTGAGGAGTGGTGATGAACAGGAGTTTATCTGAGTCAGGAGATATCAGACTACCAGCTAACATAAACATTAAAGATATTTAAAACAATTTCAGCTCAACTCACTTTCAGACACCAGCGAGTGTCTGAAATAACTTGTGATTGTGATCTAATGGGGATTCTGATCACAGTATGAGGCAGAAATATATTTATATGTGGCTACTTATGCTAAACATTGCCATAATAAATGCACATGGTTATGGAAAATATAAGAGACTGCTTGAACTCAGGGTGCGTTCACACTTAGTTCGGTTCGTTTCAGGGACGTGCACAGGAATTTTGAGGGGCAGTTGCTCTGACCTAAAAAAGGGCACTCCCCTACCAACCACTCCTCTAACCCCCCCTCTAATAATTCAACGGCCCGTCGTCAATTATTCCTTACTTGAATCACAGCTTAAATAGTGTTTTGACATCGACAACCCAAGTGCATTTTACCTCAAACTTGCGTCTAGTTAACTTTCTAAAGTAGCAATCGCTTCTCAGGTCGACATTAACACACTGACACAATTATATTCAGAATTAAAAATATTTTTATACCACTTTTTAATTTGTGATTGTGTAAAGGTTTTCACGAGATACCAACCTTTCGCGAACTTGCTTCCAACACTCGTTCTCATGGAGGCGCGGTGTGCACGGAGGGGAGGGGCTGTGCGCGCGCGAGTATGTGAGAGAGACGCGTAAGTGAGAGACGCAGGGAAATGAAATGCAGCTGAACGTTTGCTCTATGAAAGACATTGACAAAGACGAAAACTAAGGACATTTAATCTATAATTTTATTTTATTTTAGTTAGTTTTGCCAAACACACATTACAGTTTTGGTTAGTTATCGTTTTTTTTTTTTTGTAATGCCTCGTTTTTATTTTCATTTCAGTTAACGACGATTTTTTTCCCCACCTAGTTTTCGTTTTTTCGTTCGTTTTCGTTAACGATTATAACCTTACTCACCTTTCCGACAACGTTAAGTCGTCTCACCCGACAACCGCGACAATCTCCTTCTAGTGCCGCTCATGCAGGCTCAGCTCAGGTGCCGGTCGCGTGCAGCGCTGCAGCCACGTAAACAGAGTTTGCCCTTCCCCTACTGACTTTCACTTTTGGACGGGTGCCCGAATATGGAAGTGAATGAGGCTTTGAGATTTTTTTTTTTTTTTTTTTTATCTAGGCCTACGTGAAATTCTGCATCCATTGTACGATTTTTTTATTTATTTTTTTCCACCTCGGAAGGGCAACGTGAGTCGAGAAGGGCATATGGGCAGTTGCCCGGGCAACCTGAGCAACCCCCCTGTGCACGTCCCTGGTTCGTTTGGTTCATTTGGTCCGGACCAAAGCAGAAAAAAAAAAAAACATTTAGTCCTGGTCCGATTAGCGTTCAGATTGGCAATTTTATCACCGGACCAAAAGATACCGAACCTAAAGGCATAGGGATACATTCACAACGTGATTGGTCGGATTTTATGACGTATTGCCTATTTTGAGACGGAACTTACCGAACATCCAAAATAATGCTGTGTGCTGAGGTAAATGCGCTCGTTGTGTGTGTGTAGCAGTGCGTGGCCTGCATGTGATGGTATTTTGGCCAGCTGGAAACTCGTGAAGAGCTTATAAAATGTGTAAAGTAGTCAA
The DNA here is from genome assembly GCF_018812025.1 of Megalobrama amblycephala. NCBI lineage: Eukaryota > Metazoa > Chordata > Actinopteri > Cypriniformes > Xenocyprididae > Megalobrama > Megalobrama amblycephala. Next base: position 11,731,068 of record NC_063066.1, on the reverse strand, counting down.
AACAGCGGCAGGAATCCATCCGTCATACACACAAACGATCTGCTGCGTGGAGACGCGCGTCTGATGCCTGTCATGGGCAAACTCGCGTCTATGACGAGAAAAACCGACATGCGTGAGGATTCTGTCCATTTTAGGGTCTCGTCTTCCTGTTTTTGGTTCGGTTACAGGTCTTTGGTCCGTGTTGCGTTCATATATCATTCGAACCGCACCAGAGTTCGTTTGGAAGCGGACCGAGACCCATCTTTTCAGCGGTCTCGGTCCGCTTGTTTGGTGCGCACCAGGGTTCGGATGGCAGCGTTCACATATGTTCAAATGAACCGCACTAACCGAGCAATCGCACCAGGGTTCGTTTTAATCGAACCAAACATGACAAGTGTGAACGCACCTTCAAACCATATATGATTATAATGATACCCAACTTCTGCAATGCATCCGCTTGTCATAAATTATATACTTTAGTAAATTCTTATAACTCCTGTTTTCTGACCGTGAGCTCCCTCTGTTGCTCTGGCTGAAAGGATAACTGTACGGTGAGACAGAAGAGATCTCTCAACCCTCTTCAGATTGCATAATTTTGTGTAAAATTAATAGAAATGCTCATTCTTTCTAAAGAGATGTGATGTAAATGTATTATGTTTTATCAATATGTTTCTAAATGTGTAAGACTTTGAACTTAAAAGCCTTAATGAAGTTGTTTTGTGCATTCTTATGGTCACAAATAAATGGAAGAATGCGCAACTAAACAAGTATGTGTTTTCTTCTTATGAAATGATGATGCATACGATTTGATTGAGCATGGTTCACTTCTGACACATTAATAAATTACTGTCACTATAACTTTTATTTTATTTTTTATATATAGCATAAATAATTTGTCAAACATCGAAGTGTCAAGTCTTTAAAGGTGCCCTAGAACTTTTTTTAAAAAGATGTAATATAAGTCTAAGGTGTCCCCTGAATATGTCTGAAGTTTCAGCTTAAAATACCCCTTAGATTTTTTTTAATTCATTTTTTTTTTAACTGCCTATTTTGGGGCATAATTAGAAATGAGCCGATTCAGGGTGTGTGGCCCTTTAAATCTCGTGCTCCATGCCCACGGAGCTTGCGCTTGCCTTAAACAACATAAAAAAAGTTCAAACAGCTAATATAACCCTTAAAAGGGATCTTTACAAAGTGTTCGTCATGCAGCATGTCTAATCACGTAAGTACAGTGTTTATTTTCATGTTTACATTGATTCTGAATGAGTTTGATGGTGCTCCGTGGCTAACGGCTAATGCTACACTGTTGGAGAGATTTATAAAGAATGAAGTTGTGTTTATGCATTATACAGACTGCAAGTGTTTAAAAATGAAAATAGCGACTGCTCTCTTGCCTCCGTGAATACAGTAATAAACAATGGTAACTTTAACCACATTTAACAGTACATTAGCAACATGCTAACGAAACATTTAGAAAGACAATTTACAAATATCACTAAAAATATCATGTTATCATGAATCATGTCAGTTATTATTGCTCCATCTGCCATTTTTTGCTATTGTCCTTGCTTGCTTACCTAGTCTGTTGTTTCAGCTCTGCACAGATCCAGACGTTCTGCCCTTGTGTAATGCCTTTCATAATGTTGGGAACATGGGCTGGCATATGCAAATATTGGGGGCGTACACCCTGACTGTTACGTAACTGTCGGTGTTATGTTGAGATTCTCCTGTTCTTCGGTGGTCTTTTAAACAAATGAGATTTATATAAGAAGGAGGAAACAATGGAGTTTGAGACTCACTGTATGTCTTTTCCATGTACTGAACTCTTGTTATTCAACTATGCCGAGGTAAATTCAATTTTTGAATCTAGGGCACCTTTAAGTAAAGACTAAACGTCATGTTAATTTTACAAGCTAATTTTCAGTCAACCAGCTTCCCCATGCTGGTGATGGGGGGGTTGTGTGACATTGTTCTGTAAAGGCAGGTTTTTGGGTAAACGCTGCGGCGATATTGGCCTGACCGTGGAAACACAGCTTGATTTTGGCCTAGAGGCTCGAGGTCCGAGACTATTGGCTCCCGTCCGGCACGTTGTTAGAACTGGCTCACGCTGGCCCGACAGTGGAAAAGCGGGTTATGTTGGACAAAGTCACATTTAAAAATCGAACAAACTGTAAAATAGGCTTATATATTTAAGATGATAAATATAATTAATAATTGTGTAATTTCATTCCAATTTTTAAAATTAGGGCCTACATTTGTTGAATGATTGTAGAATAAGAAAAAATATTTTACATCTTTTCAAATTAAGTATTTTAGATTTTATTTTTATTTAAATTTATTTTGATTTTTTTTCCCCCTTTGTATATAGTATCGCAAAATGTAGATTGATATCTAATTTGTGTAGTTATTGACTTCACAATGTAAATATGTGTCTGTCAAAAGATTCCATATCAGTGCATCTGTATTTTTTTATTATGAATTATAGTGAGTGACCCACATTTGTTGGTTATTTGTTCTAAGTCAGAATACATTTTCACCAAAAGCATAGTGAGGGGTCAGAGTATTCAAAGATAACCATGATATAACCATTGTAGTAAATTAAAAAAAAAAAAAAAAAAAAAAAAAAGCATTCCATAGCATTTCAGCACTGTTTTGTAAGTATGAATTCTTCTCAGACATCCTTACAGATGTAAGTGTTTGGTGTAACAGACCTTGATATGTTATTAAAATTCCCACCAGCAGTTTATAAAAATGTTAAGGCAGTGAAACAAAAATGTACAAAAGCACCAATAACAAGAACACTTCCCTTTGTAAGGAAGGATGTGGTTAAACTGAGCCTACATTTTATGAGAAAACCCAATAGCTACCTGTCATAGATACACTATTAGTCTGATTGCTGACTGTCTTCTGCTATTTCGCAGATGATGTCATGTCTAATTCAAGGCCCTTCTGGTTAAAGCTAAGTTACAGAGCACCATAGCCATGTCTAACTATGTAAACAGAGCTCTGTGGTGAAAGTAAGCATGAGGCAGGCAGTACACCAGACATCCATTAGAGAATAATATGCACATGTGTTTTGCTTAATTGAAGACCTCACCAAATTGTTAAAGGCTGTGGTTTACATGCAATATGAGCAAGACGTACGTGCGTGTGTGTGTGTGTGTGTGTGTGTGTGTGTGTGTGTGTGTGTGTGTGTGTGTGTGTGTGGCCAGAACCGCAAACACAAGTATGCAAGCAGCTGATGTGCCGGAAGAGTTTAATTTGAGTTCACAAATGGACACTCTTTAAGAAAAGCCACAAAAATATTTTATATTTTTGTGTTTGGTCCTACTATTGTTGGCTAGATTTAGCAGGCGCATTTGGTATATGTGTGATTTGTGTAGCTTAACCAATTGTGTGATTTTAGGGGTGGGCCTACCTGTAATAAGTTTAAACTATTTAAACTTTGTCTGAAATGGAGATTTGGGCCAAAACGAGTGGAATGAGTGATTGGGAAACCAGTTTGGGTTTTGCAAATTCTTTTTGTTGCCACTAGTGGTGCCAAAATAACAGATGTTCAGGGATGATTCATTCAAAAATGAAAATCATTTACTCAACCTCATGTCATTCCAAACCTGTATGACTGAATTTCTTGTGTATTTTATTTATTATTATTATTATTATTATTATTATTATTATTTAGTTCATACAGTGAAAGTTAATGGGATCCCATGCTTGGACCCCAATGTTTTTCAGCATACCTTTTGTGTTCCACAGCCGAAAGTCATACAGGATGGGATGACATGATGGTGAGTAAATGATGACAGAAATTATTTTTGGTTGAAGTATCTCTTTAACAAATTGCAGTGATTTTCATACTCAACAAAATAATAACAGTGCTCCTTACTATATACTTATCAAAACTTTCCATACCCTACCAGACTTAATTGCTTTCTACTTTGCCTACAAAAACAAGTCTTCAAAGAACCAAGGTGAGCGGTAGATCACCATAGTGGTTGTGGGAATCAGCATGACTTACAGTGTGTCTCAGCTCCACATGCTTTTATTTTCCCAGTTGTTGCTGTTAATTTTAGAACTGGCATAAAGTGTGAGTAAGGTGGTCTTGAAGAAAAATAGTCGCACCATGATGATACTTGATCTGATAATCATTTTAACAGTGATGAGCTCAAGCTCACAGTCAGACGTTCAGAAGTATAAACCGCATGAAGTGAGACATTAGGAAAAAGCTTACAGAGGGAGACAGAGGGAACAGTCATGCTAACTTCAGAATCAAATTTCCTGTCGGGCAAGTGCTTCTCAAACGCATTCATACACACTTGCATTCACCCACCCACCAAGTGGGTTAGTTCAGTGTCGATGTTTGGCCATACGATAGCATGTGCGGATGTTACGGAGCTCCCAGAGAGGACGTGTTAATGGATGAGCCTCATTCTGTGAGCTGTGGAGAGGGGAGGTTTTGGTGGCCTGTTAGGATCTTAATCGGGTCTTGGTGAAGTGCTTGCGGGATTCTGTTACTCCCCATGTGATGACACAACTGCAACCTTATGCTCACATAGCATTTAAAAGGATTTAGTTTAGCCAGGCTTCACTTGAACTTGCTCTTTACCACAATTTATTTGTAAAATGTACTTAGACAAATGTCATATTGTAGTGGTAACCACTAAAATTTGTTTTTAAAAGGGATCGATTACTCACCCACAAACCTTATGTGAGCAATTATCTTCTGTGGAACACAAAAGGAGAAATTTAGCTGAATGTTCACTCTGCTCTTTTCATTACGATGTAAGTAAATAGTCTCCAAAAGCAGGCAGTTTACAAAAAGCAGCATAGAAATATGTGACCCGTGCTGGCAAAATGAGTCAGAATGTGCACTGGCTAATTTCAAGATACAGTAAAAACAAAAAAGTGAGGTTTTCACAAAAAAAGTTCATTATGCCCTCGTCTTGCGATCACAATTCTCCAAACAGCAATTAAACAAGTATCTTAATTTGTATGTTTTCTGAGAGGAGTAGCTTTCTCGATGGCATGAGTCTGAACCAATGAAATGTGATTTTCAAACTCATGCTGATGTAAACAAAACGATCTTACTCGCGCTGACTGACAGAGCCGAAGCGCGGGCACAAAGGCGCCTCAGACTGCGTGCAATCCCGATGTACACATATACACAGAATTACAGTATTTCAAAAAATCTGTCTTGGCGAGTATTCATGCAAAGATTATCTGTTATGTCTTAAGTGAACATTTGGTTAGCTGTTGGGGAAAAACAGCAGATGTGTAACTAAGTGTGGTACAGTAGGTCTTAGGCTGTCTGTTTCAATAATATTAATCAAACAATTGTGGAATCATGGAAAAAAAGTTGAATATAAATATTTTTCCTATAGATATGGGTTTTGACTTGGTTTGGTTTGTGCCAAATTTTGTGGTATTACCAGTAATTTTAAGGTATGGTTGCTATGTGATTTTGTTTTGGAACCTTCAGAAAACTCGATTTTTCTCAAAATTGACTTTGCTGACTCTATCGACTTCAACCAGGTCTAGCTCAGTCATTTTTTGGCAGATTCCAACAAATCATACATCATTTTGAAGTTTTTTTTTTTTTTTTAAATAGAGAATGTGAGAATAACAATAAATTATTTTTAAAAATTTGCTCATTGCGACTCATTTTGCCAGCAATGTCTTTTGGAGCCATATAATAGCTTTGTAAAAGGCACAGACTGAATTGTGGTCTGTTACACTAAACTATTGAATGGCTTCAAAACACCTGAAATGCAGTGCACCAGTAGTATGAATGTTTTACAAATAATGCTTTTTTTTTTATAATGATTTTGAGTTTCACACAAGAAAAAAATCATTGAAATAAACCAATGTGAGGGTGAGTATAAATCTATGATTTTTGTATTTATTTTTTTTTAACTGAACTCTTCTGTCTCTTTAAAGGTGCCCAAGAATGCTTTTTCACAAGATGTAATATAAGTCTAAGGTGCCCCCTGAATGTGTCTGTGAAGTTTCAGCTCAAAATACCCCATAGATTTTTTTTTTAATAATTTTTTTTAACTGCCTATTTTGGGGCATCATTAACTATGCACTGATTTTTTTCAGCGCGCCGCCCCTTTAATTCGCGTGCTCCCTGCCACAAGAGCTCTCGACTATATTACAGCACATTTACAAAGTTCACACAGCTAATATAACCCTCAAATGGATCTTTACAAGATGTTTGTCATGCATGCTGTATCCATGCTTCGAATTATGTGAGTAAAGTATTTATTTTGATGTTTATATTTGATTCTCTGAGTTTGAGGCTGTGCTCCGTGGCTAACGGCTAATGCTACACTGTTGGAGAGATTTATAAAGAATGAAGTTGTGTTTATGAATTATACAGACTGCAAGTGTTTAAAAATGAAAATATCGACGGCTCTTGTCTCCGTGAATTCAGTAAGAAACGATGGTAACTTTAACCTCATTTAACAGTACATTAGCATCATGCTATCATGGATCATGTCAGTTATTATTGCTCCATCTGCCATTTTCGCTGTTGTTCTTGCTTACCTAGTCTGTTGATTCATCTGTGCAGATCCAGACGTTACTGGCTGCCCTTGTCTAATGCCTTTCATAATGTTGGGAACATGGGCTGGCATATGCAAATATTGGGGCGTACACCCCGACTCTTACGTAACAGTCGGTGTTATGTTGAGATCCACGTGTTTTCCGGAAGTCTTTTAAACAAATGAGATTTACATAAGAAAGAGAAAGCAATGGAGTTTGAAACTCAATGTATGTCTTTTCCATGTACTGAACTCTTGTTATTCAACTATGCCGAGGTAAATTCAAATTTTGAATCTAGGGCACCTTTAAGAGACCAGTAGCACTATGAAATGACATACAATATCTTTGTTGTATTTAGTGACATTATTGGGGAATCATTATTGGGTAGGGCTTGTGAGTGTCAAGAAGGTTGGTGTGTGATTTGCGACCTGTTGAAAAGGACTTATGAGTGTGACGGCCAATATCATGGGGTCAGTCATGCTGCCAATCTCTTGCTTATTGATTTTGACCTTGACTGAAACCTTGATGTTTTTCTGCTGATTGCAGAAGGTCTGGAAGGAGATGCTGTAATTAGAAAATGGATGCATAAAATACAAAATTAAAGGTCTGATGCATTTATATAACCTTATACAATGTCTGGTTGGCAAGTATAAGCCTAATCGATTATATTAATCGGCCTAATCATAAGAATGTGAACATTAAACACTCAATAAGTATTGTGAAAAGAATTAAATATATTGGGGAAAAGGGTTTGCCACTTAAGTGATGCTAAATGGCCGACAGGAACCGAGCAATTCATTGAGTCAAAGCATCAAACCCCTGTGGTGAGTCTCCATAAGGAGCATCTGCACGGCAGATTGAAACATTCCAAATAAGTCGACGCTTTTGAAGCCAAATTATTTTTTAATGGTATGATAAATTCCCATGCTGCGTTCCCCTCACTCGCCTCTCTTCCCCCTCACTCTCCTTTCTATCCTTTTCTATGCTTCCCAACTGTAAACCTTAAAGCAATAAATATGAAAAAGCCAGAACTGGAATTTACAGCACCTGTAGTTACCGCCACAAACCCTTAATCATGAGCAGATGTAGGAGCAACTTAAAAGCAGGGGGGTAAAATCAGCATGCACAGGGGGGAGAATGGTAAGCGTGGGGTACAGTTTCACCAGCCGGCTGCAGTCAGCTCCCGACATATGGGGGATTAAAACACAGACAGCGTCTGAACAAGTCCCTTGGAATCAGAAACATTAGCACTTTATGTTGTTAAACGCTGTTACGGGCACTAGCGTAGATCTCCAGCATGAACTTTCTGAGTGAAATGAATACGGACATCAAGGCCTTCTGCCAGACAACTGGGAAATATGAATTGAGTGAATTGTAGTGCTATTATGCCAAATTTCCAACAGGAGATTTGAAAGAGTTTTTAGGTGCTCGATTCATTGTAATGCTTGTTCCTGTGATGCAGTAAGACTACAGTTTCTGAACCCCAAACATATTAAAACCCATATTAAAAGGCTGCAACAGACCATTCAAAAGTAACTGCATTTCTCTTTGATTGAAGTCTAAATATGAATCTGCTTTCCTAAATATGCATTGTCAAAATAAAAATATGGTTCACCCAAAAATGAAAAATTGTACTTACATTTGACTCACGTCGCACCAAACCTGTATGACTACCTTTCTTCTGTGGAACATAAAGGAAGATATTCTGAAAAACGTCTCATTGTCTATATAATAAAATAAGTGGGGTTCAATGTTGTTTGGACCTCAACGTCCTTCAAAATCTTTAATTCCTTTTAAGTCTCCTTTGTAGTCAATAATTTGAGCATTGTTAAATGTCACATATCTATGATGTACTGCATCAAAGATTTTAGACCATCACTTTATCACTTTGTGTCAAAGAGGAGTATATTTCTCTGTTTTTATTTATGCACTTGCCCACATCCAGATGCATGCACTCGCGTATGTCTGTGCCATCTTTGTTTCTATCGCTTCCAGGTTAATATTTAAACTCCAGGCTCAGTCAGAGGTCTAACATGTGAACAAGGCACAATGGTAGCACTGTGAGCCCTTATTTATTCATGCTCAGCTTCCTACCTTAATCAGTGTAGCGCTCTCCTCGGGAGAGAGGGAAGTGGGGAAAAAAGAGAAGTGGGTCAAGGAAAAGTCATGTTTGAGGTAATGCACCTAAGGGGCCAGCCTCTGATCATTATATGACATTATTTAACCCAGAGATGAGGTCATCTCAAAGCACAGACACAGAACCTCTCTCAATCCCTATAAGCCTAAATTTCAAACAAGGCAAAAAAAAAAAAAAAAAAAAATCAAACAAGGCAAGTTTTATTGACAAGGCTGAGGTTCAGTATCTAATGACATCAACCGTTACTGTATTTGTGCACTTCATGTTTGGGGCATTGTTTGAAGCAAGCATTACAAAATTAAGCTGTTTACCTACAGAAATCACTCTCACATATTGTTTAACATTTTTTTCCCCCAAAGAAATTATGTTCGGATTGTTTCTCAGAGGCATGCAGCGGTGTATAATCACCCTGTTCAGTTTTAAGAGCTCATTCGTTAAAGTGATTGTAAAACTCACTGTTCCTTGTTTAAGTATCAGTCATAACGTATGCTGCAAGTAATGCTGTTGTATTACTTTTTTTAATGGGAAATCTTAACGAAGAACAGGCTTTTATGACTCTTTGGTAAGTAGTCTTATTGGGATTTACTAAAAAAGTACCATTTAAAGTGGTTTGTTGGGGTTTTGAGGTACAGAGTTAAGTACAATTGATATTATAAAAACCAGGGTTGTGCAAAATTCATTGGTTCTTTTTTAATAATGAGTGTTTTTAATTTAATTGATCATGGACCTCAGGAATTTGAATTTGAATTGGAGTGACAGAAAATGAATTGGAATTAAAGGATTAGTCCACTTTCAAATAAAATTTTCACCCTTATGTCATCCAAGATGTTCATGTCTGTCTGTCTGTCTTCGGTCGAAAAGAAATTAAGGTTTTTGATGAAAACATTCCAGGATTATTCTCCTTATAGTGGACTTCAATGGTCTCTAAACGGTTGAAGGTCAAAATTACAGTTTCAGTGCAGCTTCAAAGGGCTTTAAATGATACCAGACGAGGAATAAGGGTCTTATCTAGCGAAACGATCGGTCATTTTCTAAAAAAAATACAAATGTATATGCTTTATAAACACAAATTATCGCCTTGCAAGTGCTTCCGCTTTCCATATTCTTCAAAAAGCTTACGCTGTATGTCCTACACCTTCCCTATTCTACTTACGGAACGAACGCGGCGCCAGATCCATTTTTTCCGCAAGTAGAATAGGGAAGGCGTAGGACATACAGTGTAAGCTTTTTGAAGAATACAGAAAGTGGAATGGTGGAAGCACTTGCAAGGCGATCGTTTGTGTTTATAAAACATACACAGTTGTATTTTTTTAAGAAAATGACTGATCGTTTTGCTAGATAAGACCCTTATTCCTCGTCAGATATCGTTTAAAGGTGCCCTTGAGTGATTTGAAAAAACATTTTAAATTGTTCCCTGATATCTACATAGAGGGTATGTGGCTTTTTTATGGCCGAAAATTGTCCAGATATGGTTTTACAGCTCCATTTATAACCCCACAAATAGCCCCTAGAATGAAAAGGTCTGTTTTTGCCTTATTTGGAAGGCTCATGAATAGTAATATGGTGCTCCGCTCTGATTGGCTGTTTCACTGTTCGGCTCCTTCCAGTAGCTCACACTGATAGCGAACAAATCTGTACTGTACGGCGTGAACGATGGAGAGTTTTGGTATTCAACCTTATATGTTTGAGCCTGTTTCTGACGAAGATGCAGATGTAGAGGAACAACCAATTTTGTTGCGATTGGCCATAGACGTTTCTGAGTGGTAAGTTAGTCTTTATTTTCAGTATGCACCTGCAAAACGTAACTGTTACGTCAATGGAACTAGCATATAGCGTTAACTTTACACTATAACTCATAACGTCAGTATTTGCAACTTTGTTTTTAGCATTGTAAAAAAAAATAATTGTAATAATGTGTCGCTGTATGGTTTTACAATGATAGCTTCTTCACTTTGCAATAACAACTCTAAACAACGAACGAAAATTTGTTTCTAATATATTGACATTACCGATATGATTTTAAATTGGATTTATTTAGCCAACCAAAGTAAAGCATAGAAGACATTCCAAAAAAGCAGTGTCATGTTTACTACTCAGCTGCCGTAGTGTGATTACGATTTAGCTATTAGTAACAAAAACTTACATCGTCTATAAATATCTTTTTCCACAGGTGTACGCATACAAGTCATACAAGTTCTCAAAAATAAAAATATTTGAAAAAAAGTGACTAAAATGTCTTGTCAAATGACTATCGTTTCAGTTTGAACGGTGTAGAAAGTTAGCTAGAAGGATCGAGTATCTGTAGCTATCTGTAAGCAAATAAACTAACATAGTTAGCTTCGGTGTAATGTGTTGTTGGTTAAATATAGGTCAAATTATAATTATATCCGACAAAAGAGAATTGGCATATGTATCTACGGTTATGTTATAGATTTATATAACAAAGACAGTAATAAATTTTAACCTCACCGTTAATAGTAGTTACGTAAACTTTGCTATTTGTTACTGTACTAGCATCTTGCATTAGATCTAGACAACACTGGGTACATGGTCGTTAATGTTGTTAGCTCTCTAAGAAACTTTACATTTAATCAGAAATAGTTTCTACAGCCAAGATGTGGATAAAAGCACTACTTACTGCTTGCGGGAATATAGTTGGAATTACCCCTTTCTTCAGTGTCAAACGCTGAGCGAAGCCTGCTTGATATTGTCCCAGGTTAGAAAAGCTGTCCGTGGTGAAATGGGCAGAGCAAACTAACAACTTTGAGTTAAATTGTTCCGGTATCCGGTTATAGATAAACATCAGCCATGCCTTTTGACAGTTTTTTTCTGGAGGAAGACTATGAAAAGTTTTCACATCCCCTTCACAGCCTGGAACATAACATTTATTTCCATGATCTGCCATTTTCGCTGTTATCCTCGCTTGGCTTGTTTCTTCACTCTGCTTGCAGAACTTCCGATGATTCCGCTGGGCGGTTCCGCCTGGCCTGGATCATGAGCATATGCAAATATTGGGGGCGGAGTCCCCGACTGTTACGTAACAGTCGGTGTTATGTTGAGATTCGCCTGTTCTCCGGATGTATTTTAAACAAATGAGGTTTATATAAGAAGGAGGAAACAATGGGGTTTGAAACTCAGTGCATGTCTTTTCCATGTACTGAACTCTTGTTATTCAACTATGCTAAGGAAAATTAAATTTTTGATTCGAGGGCACCTTTAAAGCTGCACTAAAACTAATTTTGACCTTCAACCGTTTGGAGACAATTGAAGTCAACTATATGGAGAATAATCCTGGAATGTTTTCATCAAAAACCTTAATTTCTTTTCGACTAACAAAGAAAGAAATGAACATCTTGGATAACATGGGGGTGAGTAAATTATCATGAAATTTTCATTCAGAAGTGAACTAATCCTTTAAGTGCAGTCAGACAACAGGAGGTTTTCAAGTTTTCCAACAAAACAGTTATTTAATGTATATGTGGATTTGTCACATGCATTCTCCAAGTTGTTTGCAGATAACTTCAAAAAAACTGACAGGAACATTTGAAACTAGGAAATGAACATGGTCCATAATGTTAATTAATAAATGTTTTATCCTGTTTGCCACCATGAAATTGGAATTTCTTTGGAATTAAAGTGGTAATCTGAATTGGATAGGTATTGTTTATATAATTCTAAATAATGCAGAGCCCCCTGACTGAAGCCAATGAAGCTGGTGATCCATATCTTTTCCAGTAAGAGACCAGCTACATCTGCTCCTGTTACATTAGCGTTTTGAGAACAGGAATGCACCTTATCCCTCCTTCCAAGAATTTCTAACAACTTACAATCATAGTCCTCAGTAAGAGAAGGACTGGCTTAACACCAGAAACAAGAGAATTATAAACATTAATACAGAGCTTGACAAGAAGCTGTCAGTCAGCTGGGCAAATGCTGTAACATGCTGAGGAAAGGCCCTTTCTTTCTCATTTCAAGGGACTTCAAAGACCTTGGCAGCTGTAGCCAACTCATGATCTGTTTATATAACTGAGTCCATAAAGGGTTTAGACTTGTGCTGCAAACAGATCTGAGGTGTTCAACACTGTTCCGCAGGCCTTGGGCTCTTTTGTTTGGATATCTTTCACAGAAATGCTCCTCAACTCCGGAGAGCATGAGCTATCTTGCTTTGCCTCCCTAACACTTACAAAGATGTCTATTCTTCAAGTGGGCAATAGTTTGCGGGGCATGCCAGGTTTCTGCAAGCGCAAATTTTTAGGTACTTTTTTTGGATGTTCACAAACTAAGTCTGTTTAAAAGTGACTTGTGTATTGTCTTTCACATCTCCTCCCCAGAGTACATTTAATCACAACATGAAAAAGAGACATCAAAGCAGCCCCTGTCGTGTTTACAGAGAGAAATTATATCAGTCGTCTTTTCTTTTTTCCACTTTAATTTTTTCCTCCTGCCTATTATAAACAAGTCACACAGAGTCTTAGTCAAACATATTGAATTTTGATGATCTAAACAGATTCTTTTTTATCTCTCTCTCTCTGTGTTCTGTTCCTTCCTTCAGTTATGGATGTCAGAGTGATCGGATTTCTATCTCTGGAGGTTGCAGACACACCTCAGAGGTTAAAGCTTTTCCCCAGAACTTTCCACAACCACATTGGTTCAGTCATTACTCTTCCAGTGACTCCTGAAACATCATTCAACATTAACTGCAGCCTGTGATGTGACCTGTCATCTAGACTGGAGGGATAAATAAGTCATTTGCCAATCATAATAAATATATATATGTATATATAAAAAAGCAGAAGATAGGAAAAGATCACATTCATGGTGGACATTTACCAAATCTCCTTCCTCAAAACTTAAAATTGTCATTTACTCGCCCTCATGTTGTTCCAAACCTATATAATTACAAAGTTCTGTCATGAAACTCTAGATGGCGCAGGCTAATAGGTCCTTTAACTCCACCTGCTTATCTATAGGGCACAGCTGATTGGTTCCTGCTGTATCAGTAGCCAATGAGTTTGCATGCTCAACCTTCAAAATACTTGGATAGCATTTGCCTTAGCACGCTTTCAGAAACCCTTCACCTTCCCCAGCTCCGCCTGTATAGATCTGTTTTGGGTAATTCATGTATATTGTAACTCCGAGAGTTTTCATGACAGAACTTTTTCTTCTGTGAAAATACAAAAGATATATAGATTAATATTTCTGTTTTATACCAACCCGATCTCACGACAATTCATATGTATTTTACGAGGTGGCTAATTCGTGCAAATTCATACGTTTTTGCTAAATCGTAAGTATTTTACGAGTTGCCAAATTTGTATGAATTGGTACAAATGACCTGCCCCTAAACCTACCTGTCATTGGGGTTTAGACAAATCGTATGAATTCGTACAAATTGGCCACCTAGTAAAATACGTACGAATTGGTCGTGAGATAGTGTTGTTCATATGGTGAAAATCAACCCCAGTGAGCTAACAAGATAACTAACCCTTGCTTGAAAGGAAGCAATGATAGTTTATCATTCGTTATGTATTGATGCCTGCAAATACAGCATAGAAAAATGCTGGGTTTTTTGTGATACTTTTGAAGGTGAATATTTCTGGTGTTGCATAAATTTAGATAGACAGGGGAGAGCATTAGAGATCTTGTACCATCACTGTAACAGATTAGGATACCTATTGACACCGCAGCTTTGCCACACAACTTGATGTAGCCGTGTGTGTGTGTGTGTGTGCGCGTGTGTGTTCGGTGAGTGGAGTGTGAAAGAAAATCTGTGTGCATTTCCCCTGGGTGGGCTCTGAATGTGACAGGCCTGTAAAACCAGCACTGGTGTTGCATTTCACCAGCTGTCTGTTTGCATCAAACATCTTTTCTGAACCTAGTACAACAGGATAAGATAGATTTCAATCCACTTTCAAAATTCAATAACATTTTATTGGATGGGAAACAAGCATCCCTTTCTAAGATTTTTTTTTTTTTTACCTATTTTGGAAAGTATTTTCAGGCTGGTTCTTTATTAGTTAGTTTTGCTGTGATGTAACTGTTGTGAAATGTTGGCTAAAGTGCATCAGCACATGTAGAAATACTTGTTGGTTTTTCTTACCCCTCAACCCTGGCTTAATGCCTTTTTAAAACCCAGGTAAAGGCTGTTTCTTTTTTTGCTCTAGGTTAGCCAGTGATTCACACTACTTTTGACCCTGGGATGTTAAAATGAAACATTGAAACACTGTGACGTTAAATTTTATGGGCAACCAATCACAAAGGCCTCAGTGGTTATCTTATTAAATATTCATTCACTTTTGTACATGCACACAGCTTTTGAGTTTCAGTGTCTGAAGGAAACCAGTGCAGATATGTATGGTGACCTTTCCACTGATGGGCAAGGGTTTGTTTTGTTTGTTTTTTTAGATCCGATTGTGTGCTTGTTGCATGTTGTACTTATCCCATCAATGTTTTTAACCTCATAAATGTGTAAATAAGCTTATCAACTATGTATTTGCATATGTAGAGTAAGTGTGATATTGAATCCTGACTGCAGGATTAATTACAAACCCAGAATAACAGTGTGAAATGTGGATTAAGAGTTAAGAATGACTCTCTGTTTTTTAAGTGAAAAGCATGTTGGAATTCAGCATTGTGTTCTAGGAGCTCATTTTCCCTCCCTGGAAAAGCTGCAGGTAAAAGGAGTTTTTTATTTGTGCTGTATTAAAGTTTCTTCCTCTAGGGAGGAACAACTCTGTAAATCTTGTCATAACAGTTGCAAGTATGTTATCATTTCTGAATTTTAAACACGACTAAAGTCATGGCATATCTCTGTTGCCCTGCTAAATCAGAATCACTGAGCACAAAATGACTTCATTTTCGTCTTCGCCTTGCATTTCTCTGAACTGTTAAACTGTCAGTGCTCTTAGAGGTACAATTGATTGTAGCAGAATAATCTGTCTTGGTGGCCTTCACAAGTTTCTACCACCCAAACAATGTTTTTCGAACTAGCTTTAATTCTTATCTTACTGTTACAACTAGGAATGTCATTTCCAGCTGTCAGGTCACTATAAATAACACTTTATAGCTACTGATTCATCTTTCTTATCTGGATCTATAATGGTAAACTATTATGGTGAAGCAACATGAAAGCACAATATTGCTTTGATGCACAAAGGTTCATTAAGCTTATGCCGTGTTAGCAAATATTAGAACATCATTTTGCTGCTTTTATGGTATTGACATTGCAAAATCATTTCCATAGTTTCTTTTTATCACTCACTTAATGTGATTATCAGATTTGCAGTCAATCAATGCTCAATAAAAAAAACAGAAGTCTTGAGTTTGGTTCATCCTTTCTTTGCGTGATCCCATTATTTAGTATTCACACAGTGCAACACGTAAATCCATATTATTTTTGATGCAGTAAAAGCTAAATCCAGATTGATGTTAATTTGCATTGAGAAAAAAAAAAAAAAGAACTATTCACAAATTACTTTATGACATGTTTTTATGACGAGTTATGCAGGTTTAAAAATGTACTAATAAACCTTTCTTTTCTCTCCTGAAGGAGTGCATGAGTCTCAACACGAGAAGGTCCTCAGTGTCACTGGGGATGGAATTATTCAAAGCCCTGACTTCCCCAACACATATCCCCGGAATACAGTTATAGCGTGGCGGCTGGTAGCAGTCACAGAAAGTTCCAGGATCCAGCTGACCTTTGATCCGCGCTTTGGCCTGGAGGACGCCGAGGACGGCATTTGCAAGTAAGAAACTAACCCTTTGGTCACCTGCTAGACCTCACATGCACATTAGAGAAAGACATCTTAACATGGAGAAAGCATTGAAGAAAGAGAATAAAAGGGTAAATAACAAAAACTAAAGACAGTATTGTGACAGATTAAAAAATATATGCAAAGTAGACATTAAAAAAAAACAGTAAATTGATATTCATTTCCATATCTTTGAATATAATGTAATATATTAATGAAGGTAGTAGTTCAATTAGAAAAAATACATTTATTGATTATTAAATATTTATGTATTCTCTTTTTTTTTTTTTTTTTTTTTTTTTTTTTTTTTTTTTGGTAAATTGTTTCTACTATTTAATTTATGAGACCGTTTAGGTAATTATTATAACTCTTATACACTTAAATTGAATTTTACAATTTAAAAATGCCATTTTTCTGTGGTACCTGACAAATTAAACTTTTTTTTTTTTTTTTTTATGTTTTCCTGAGGGCTGTGACTATCTAGTACAAGCCAAAGCTGGCAGTTGATTCAAACAGGCGGGTTTCAATATAGCATCAAGGCTGGACCGAAACTGTAGAGAGGAGGAGATTTAGAAGATTTGAGAGCTTGAAAAATTCCCAAGTGTTTCCTTTCAGGCGTTCAAATATTTGCTTACTGTTATGCGACAAATCAGCACCACTAAACAAGCAGCATCAGGCATCCATTGCACTCTCTTGACAGGGTCAGACGTAAGATAAAGCACCCATATACAATGAAGCAGTATAAGTGTGTGTGGGGAGGGGAAGGGGAGGGATTACAGTGGAGATGTATGTGCTTGTTGTGACCACGTCCATTTTTTAAGATTTAGAGTCGAAAGGAGGCCATTTGGGAGATTGGCTGTGCTGCAAGAAGGCTGATGAATAATGAAAAGCCCACCCCTAGAGTGATTATGTTCTGTTATATATTTATTTTCTCCATGACTGATACAGTGACATAAAGAACAGCCCTTTCTGCTTTGTGCATAAAAGTCCAAGTCTCCTATGTAACTCCATAGCATCTGTTTGAGATTCTGGAGGCTCATACGAACACAGACGTACACTCACACACAGTGTAGGTCACACACAGCTCAGCCAGCCAATCCACATTAAAGACTCTTTCAATTATAGGCTAGCTTTTCTTCCTTCCTTCCAGGCCTCTGTCCATGCCTCTGTTTTGCTGTATGGTGCAATCGATTGCAGACGTGCACATCTGTGCATTTTTTTACTTCCCAGAATCTAGATGATGACCTTCCCATAGCTGGTGGTTTCATGTGGAAAAAATGCTTGTAGACCTCTGCCAGTTATTGATAAAAAATAATAATGCACTTTTCTAGCATATATGTCCGCTTGACTTGTGGACATTACCTGTGAAAGGTTCCTCATTGTCTGCAAGCATCATGGGAAATGATTTATGACAGTGCTCTTGTACTTAAACGAGTAAATCAGTATAGTTTTATTTCTTGTCAATAATCAATTGGATAATGTGTTTTCATACACACTTATCAGCAAACCTCTGGAGTCTTGCCAGCTGCTTGTATAGCGCCTCCTAGTGGCTACATGTTAAATGCACATTAACACCGTTTCGGTTAATGGACCCCTTAGTCCTTTTTAAAAGTCTTATTGATCTTATAAGGTCTTAGTCTTGTATATATCTTGTATATATACATCTTACTTGCCTAATGTGACTTTTTTTTTATATTCAATGTGAAGGAATGTATTTTATGCAACGGGAATTGGTTGGATGGTAAAATGCGGGTGTAATTTCAGATTGGAGTCAGATCGAATGCTATTCTTCTATCCCTATAGCTTTTTGTGTATTGGTTAAAATTGTCCAATAGCATGTGTGGCCCAAGTAATGTCTGCAGGAAAGCAAAGTTAATAAGACCAGGAACGTATATGAAGTAAACCGCATCAACTGATTTTTTATATATATATATTTATATATATTTTATATATATATATATATATATATATATATATATATATATATATATATATATATATATATATATATATATATATATATATATATATATATATATATATATATATATATATATATATATAATACAGTACAGTCCAAAAGTTTGGAACCACTAAGGTTTTTAAAAGAAGTTTCATCTGCTCACCAAGGCTACATTTATTTAATTAAAAATACAGTAAAAAACAGTAATATTGTGAAATATTATTACAATTTAAAATAACTGTTTTCTATTTGAATATATTTCACAAAGTAATTTATTCCTGTGATGGCAAAGCTGAATTTTCAGCATCGTTACTCCAGTCTTCAGTGTCACATGATCCTTCAGAAATCATTCTAATATGCTGATTTGCTGCTCAATAAACATTTATGATTATTTTCAATGTTGAAAACAGTTGTGTACTTTTTTTTTCAGGATTCCTTGATGAATAGAAAGTTCAAAAGAACAGCATTTATCTGAAATACAAAGCTTCTGTAGCATTATACACTACCGTTCAAAAGTTTGGGGTCAGTAAGAATTTTTATTTTAATTTTTTTTGAAAAGAAATTAAAGAAATGAATACTTTTATTCAGCAAGGATGCATTAAATCAATCAAAATTAAAGACATTTATAATGTTACAAAAGATTAGATTTCAGATAAACACTGTTCTTTTGAACTTTATATTCATCAAATAATCCTGAAAAAAAATATTGTACACAAATATTTTGTACAATTGTACACATTAAATGTTTCTTGAGCAGCAGATCAGCATATTAGAATAATTTCTGAAGGATCATGTGACACTGAAGACTGGAGTAATGATGCTGAAAATTCAGCTTTGCCATCACAGGAATAAATTACTTTGTGAAATATATTCAAATAGAAAACAGTTATTTTAAATTGTAATAATATTTCACAATATTACTGTTTTTTACTGTATTTTTAATTAAATAAATGTAGCCTTGGTGAGCAGACGAAACTTTTAAAAACATTAAAAATCTTAGTGGTTCCAAACTTTTGGACTATACTGTGTATATATAATTGACTTAAAACAATAAATATGCTTTATTCCCTTCCCATAGACATATCATACCGAACATAACTGAACCCTTTCTTAGTTGCCCACACCGATGCTATGAATCTGCGCTTACTTGTCCATTTTGTTTAAATCAGAAGCTGTGGCCTTGAGGAACATGTGTAGGGTTGGTGTTGGATTTTTGCCGTGAGTCGGAGTGTATTTGACCTGGAAAGAGTTTGTGTTTGTCATCTGTGTTCATGTTTTATATACCTACCTAGCAGCCATGCAATGCCTTGGTCTGTGTGATTGCACCAGCAATAAATTATTAAAGTCATTATTGAACAAGTGATGGCACAAGCGCTCGTGCATAACTTTCATATACATAGTCACCAAACGCACGTTTTCCCCCTCACATTCATCCACATACACCATGCAACTTACCCCTTAGCACAGCTTCCATGCTGTCCTCCTTTAAAATATTTATAGCAACCATATATTGAAAAGCAGTAAAGGCATTATTACATATTGGTATGATGATCTTATGCCAGTTAATGAAGAAAAAAGACCCTTCTGTTTGGATCGAATCAAAGCAGCTGGGCTGGAATAAACTGTAATAAAGCTGCATGCTGAATCCTATCACACTGCCTCCAGCAAAGCCCAGCCCAGAGCCGACAGGCCACTACAGACAGCTCTCATCATCCTTTGTGTTTGTTCAGACTGATAAGAAAACTGGGCCAGATTTTCTGTACTACTTAGGAAATTTTACAATGTTGGTTCTTTCTTTGGTGAAAAGCTGAAAGGTGTTGAAAAGACGCATAAGAAATAAGTTTCACTCATCGCAACTATTAGGAATTCGAATTGTGATCAACAGTACCTTTTTAATATACGGGAATATTTGTCTTTGAGGTTTATAGTGAAAGATTAAGACATTCTTTCATCTCTAGACTGAGTTGTAATAGAATAAAGAATCATGATAGTTTATTCTATGGCAGAGGTTCTCAAACTGTGAAATCCTGACTTAAAATGCCTCAATTATGCTATTTTAACTCCCTCGGGTCGGCGGTCACGAAAATGAACTCTAACTTAGTGAATACTAATCACAAAAAAATTAGACTTCTGTCTAAAAAAACATTGAAATGTCAGGTTTTAAATCTTGTAAGTCAAATCGAAAACAAAAATTCTGTGTTTATGTAATCTGTATGAAAAGAGAGCCATGTCAGAAGTCCGTGATTCAGCTCATTATCCGCTAATGCGGCCACGCCCACGGAGCCAGCGCTATTCAGACGCAAATTCAGAGGCAATACATGCATTCATCGTCTCAATCGTGTATTTATTGTCTTGAAAAGTGTTTATCTGGATGTTAAAGCCATGGTTAGCGACGTCTAGAAGACACGCCGTTAGTTCCTGGTTCCTGTTCTTCTTTATATGAATTTGTGGACTCATCACTCATAGTGATGACAATAAATATTGAATAAATATTACTCCTCTGTATAGAAAATTGACATGAACATATGAGAATCCATCAATATTTCTCAAAATGTGCATGCTTTTAAGCTAAAAGCCTATATGAAATGCCATAGAGGTAACATAATTGTTCAGACACTTTGCATCACAGAAATACATTATATTTTAAAGAATATCATAGAAATACCATTATTTTAAATTGTAGTAATATTTCACAGTATTGCTGTTTTTCTGTATGTTTGATTTACACCATGATGAGCTTTGAGACATGATCAACAGAGGGTTTTTTCACAGCCTACCTGACTGAAAGAGCTCATTATTTATGCAGGTCATTAGAGCTCTTTATGCGATTCTTTTTGTCTTCTCAGGTGAGAATCACCCCATTATTCATGATGATTCACGCCTCCACGCATACTGTGTTTCTTGACCAAAGATGTTTTAGAAAATTTAAATCTCTCTATTGTTTTATATGAACAAGCAGGCAGCATTTTACCTCATTTTGAAGCAAAAACTCTAGTCTACAACCTACCTCCTACAACAGGTTTACATGCATTAAAGGTCAAAAATACTTTCATTTTCTCATAATATACATTGCATATCAACACATTTTTTTTTAATGATTCTCAAACAACTCATCTGAAGATTCAGTCTCTCTAAACCCCTCCTTTCCGAAAGCCTAATCTGCTCTGATTGGCCCAGTCTGTTGTGATTGGTCTACAGCTTGCAGCATGTGTCGGAAACGAAATGCCCATTACCATAACTGAATTTCAGCTCCTGAGGCTTCCTAAAGCTCAGTGATTGTACACACTGTAAAGTTCCTGTCAACTCTTTTTGAGGCGGTTCGGAGTTGATTGTTTCTTTTGGGAGACAATAAATTTATTTATCATGCACTTTTGACTTTACAACTTTGCAGACCTTTTACCTTCCTCGGACAGCTATAGACTTTTTATAATATAAAAAGTAAAAGACTATAATAGACTTTTATAGACTATAGACTCTAAACATCAAGTTCTCCAAAACTGTTCACGAAGCTTATGATTAAATTTAATATTTGAAAATACCAATGAAATCTGACAAGTGTCTCATACAAGTTATGTTCAAATAGCATTTAAAAATGCTTGTTTTTCATGCTAGACCAGCTGATGCGAGTCAGTCATGAGCACGAGTCTGAGGACTCCGCCTGTTTCAATAGCAACTGGAGCTTCTAATGGCAGATGCAGTGATGCAATGACTTACTAATCAACAATTGGCTCTTTCACTTAGAAGGCGGGGCTTATTCACCATATTGGGTGTTGCCTGTTTTATACAGTCTATGGGTGTTGCACTTTCTCCCATTCATAAGTAATAGTTAGGATGCATTAAATTGATCAAAAGTGACTGTAAATACAGAGGGGAAAAAAACGTTTCCACAAAAAATATTAAGCAGCACAACTTTTTTCAACATTTGATAATAATAAATGTTTCTTGAGCATCAAATCAGTATATTAGAATGATTTCTGAAGGATCATGTGACTGAAATAACGATGCTGAAAATTCAGCTTTGCCTTCACAGGAATAAATTACAATTTAATATTCAATAAAATAGAAAATGTATAAAAATAGAAAGTTATTTTACATTGTAGTATTTAGCAGTATTACTGTTTGTACTGTACAATAAATGCAGCCTGAGAACATAAGAGACTATCAAAAATATAGTCTTACTGACTCCAAACTTTTGAACATAGTGTATCTTTATTAATATCTTTCACCATAATCTGTAGCACAACTTTTTTTTTTTTTTTTACGTGATTACTTGTTCATCCTCTCTGTTACCGAATGAAGATAAAAGATGTTAAGCACAAAGTGTTGTGTTTCTAAGCATTCAGTTTAAACATTCCGGTGTTTAAAAAGAACTTAAAACATCCAGTACTTATTTTCTGATGCTGTGCCATATTTTCTAAAAGATATCTGTGGCTCTTTCATGCTTCTGTCCTACTTGAGCTTCTGTGGAGTGAATGTATGCATGTAAACCCGGTAATAGTGAAATCGTATTACATTATTCATGAGCCATCTGCCTAAAGTGTCACTGGGAATGTCACTCTGCTTTATGGTCTTCTGAGGTAGAAAAGAATCAGACAGAGAAAAATGTGTTCTATTCAGTTGCTAATGTGTGATGTATGGACACCTGTTTGTGATTTATTGCATAATATATATTGGTGTCTTATTGGTTTTTTTATAAGTTAAGTACAGCAGTGCACATTGGTCAATGTGGTGTTTTAATTGTGTTATATAAAATATTGACAATGACACCTTAAAATAAAGTGTAATCCAAAAGAGATAAACATTTAATTTATATATGTATGTGTTTCTTTTATATAGTTTTGTCAACTTGTATTGAATAGGAACTTTGGTAGTGCAATGCATGACGACCTTTGTTGTTTTTATTGAATGTGGTTTGAAGCATTAGTGTCAGGCTGGGCAGAGAGTAAACAATGACTCCAGAAAGCCAAACGGTTGTGCTGGCACATGGAGAATAGGGAAAGTATTCCTGTCCAATCAAAGTATTACTACCAGGCTTTGGCTTCGGCCACTGAAACCAGCCTTTATTGAACACTGCAGGAGCATTGAGGCCATGCAGGCAAGAATAACACAACCTCAACGCTGCTGTTTTTTCTTTCCTTTATTAAAAAAAAATGGTCAGGCCACTGTGTTCAGGCCAAGTTGCATCAAAAGACTTTAATTTAGAGCCCAAAAGAGGGCCATGAAAGACATAAGTGGGGAATTCACTTAGTTACACCTCTTTAGCATGTGGTACTTTAGCTCAAAAATGCAAAATCCAGTTTAATCAGGTTTGTGAGTATAAATTAATTCATTGCTTTTTCATGTTCTTCCTATTTAACGAGGATTATTATAGAATGCAACGGATTTACAAATGTCAGGAGTCTTTGCCAGTTAACATGGAACTATTACCAAGGCTGCATTTATTTGAAGTAAATACAGTAAAAATAGACACATTGTGAAATTATTACAATTTAAATTACAATTTAAAGCTGCAGTCTGTAAGTTTTGCCTCTTTGTCACCATCTCTGTTTGAAACCTGCTATTGCAGTTATTTGCGGAATTGTCATCTCTATGTGGGTTGTGCATCGGCACGGCTCCTCAGCGCGGATTAATCCGTTTGCTTTCAGTCACCACATTGGTGTGGATACTGTACTTATGTCTTGGAAGTATGACCAAAATAACAATTTTTACTCGAAAATGTCATTTAAACAAGTCACAAATTTTTTTTTTTTATTAAAGATTAAACATTAAACATTAAACATTTCTGCCACTTTTTTTTTCTGACCAACTGTGGAAAAAAAGCATTACAATAAATTGCGCTATATGGTGGTTAAATCTAACGATCGTTTAGCCCATATCACATCAAACCGTGCAAATTATTAGTTATACTTTCTCAAATTGTTAATGTTGACAACATCAGCATTGCATAACTATGTGTATTTAGTGTATTAGTGTTACCTGTAGATTTCAGTTTCTGTGCAGTCTAATCTCTAGCGTTAATTTGTCATACCATACAATCCGCCATCAAAATGTTTAATTATTCCAGCTGCTGTGAGAAAAAGCTATAAATGATCCGCTGCCTTCAGCGTACTCGCATGCCATATAGCCTACTAGCTGGGACTCCTCCTTTATGTAAACAGACGTGACGTAATGACGCAAAGATGAACGGCAGCATACTCAAATTTCCCGTAGAAACCTACCAGTACCACCCAAATTAGAAAACATTATTACAAGCTTACCGTTGTGAATCGGGCTAGGTAAGGAGATAGTTTTGAACACTGGCTGGTTATGTACTTGCTCAAAAATTTACTTTGGATTAAAAAAAAGTTACGGACTGTAGCTTTAAATAACGGTTCTATTTTGATATATTTTAAAATGCAGACATTGCTCCAGTCTTCAGTGTCAGCATTTATTTGAAATAGAAATATTTTATAACATCATAAATGTCTTTATTGCCTCTCATCCATCCATACTTGCATCCGTCCATACATACCTGCATACACATTTACATACTTGCATACTATAACATTTGCTATTTTGTTGTTGATTTTTAAAGTTCTAATTAACAAATACCACACATGTATAAAATTAATGTTTGCTCAGGATATTCACATGCGAGTAGAATTTTATCTGTAAATTGTTTATTATTTATTTTTTTTTTTTTTTTGTACCCACTTGTACCCAATGGAGATTTTTTAACACTATACACACACTTGCATGTGCATGTCTGTGAATATGTAGCCTTGCATTTTGTAAGTTTGCCCTCTGTAAATTGCAGTCATATTGGGAAAACGATAATTTTGCCAGCGTCATTACCGTAATTCTTTTAGTGAACCAGGTGCTAAAACAGTTTATAGACAGTTTAAATAAATGATGCTATTATTTCAGCAGGTGCTGTTCATTGTTAGACCGTTTCCCCCCTTTGTATCAGTATGTGAATTTGCTGTATGGGTACTTTTGTATAGCAGTACACGCATGTAATAAAGTTACTGTATAACCATTTAAATGTGTGCTGTTTTTAGGGGTTAAATTGAATTTTTTATCATTTGATGAGGTGTGATTTCCCTGAAGTGGATACAAACAATCCTTCAGTTGTGATTTTGGATAGCTGAGTAATCCCAGAATTCAATATGTTTTTAGACGTCATAATAACAGATAGATTTAGCTCTCATGTTCTCTGTGGACTGCAGTGCCATTAGGGTGATTGAGATAATACATTTAGCCATGCTTCGTTTTATAGCTTATTCAGTTCATTGAATGCTTGTGAGAATGGATTTCTAGGTCACAGCTATTGTAGCTTATGAAAAGCCTAATGCGTTAGCATATTAGCTTGAGATCAAATACAGATAAATATAATTTATGAGCTTACATGTTCGTAGTCCTCCTTTAATCTTATTCACTCTTCACTTTCTCTCAAGCGTTTTAGCTCAATTTCTCTTTCAGTATCCTCTCTTTCTCCTTTTTTCTTTTTCCTCTCCACTTTTCACATCTTTCCTCACTGCCTTTGTTTGAATGTCTGTGAAATAGTGTGTCTGTAAATAGCTTCATTGCCATAGTTCCCTTTAAAGCATTAGACCTACACTTAGATGCCTCCATAGCCATTAGCCTTCCCTCTCACCCAAGGATAAGGGACGATGATGAATTAACTATATAGTTGTGACCGAGCAGCGTCAGCCTCCCCTCAGATCATCTCTCACTAGTCGTTTGCCCACGTCCAGGCATGTGACAGAAGCTGCCGGGTGGCCAACAGAGGAAGGACATGATGCTGGATTTATGGCAACGCCAATGAGGCACAGTTAGCATCAGGTGCACATCATTACATGCTGCTGGCAGGACTGATGTCACACCAGATCCTGTCATGAGCCTGTACATCTGATAGGAAATGAAAAAATAAGAGAAGGAAAAAAGTCACTAATAGACACACATGGCCTTCATCCTTTAACCTCCTTGTGCTGATTTGACATATTCAAAATAATTCGACCTTGTTTTTATATACACTACTGTTAAAAAAATTTGGGGTCAATAAGATTTTTTGTTGTTTTTATCTCTTATGTTCACCAAGGCTGCACTGATTTGTTTTAAAATACAGTAAAAACGGTAAGATTGTGAAACGACTGCTTTATATTTTTAAAATGTAATTTATTCCTGTGAAGGCAAAGCTGAATTTAAGCGCAATTTTTCAAAAAAAAAAAAAAAAAAAATTAAATCATACTGACCCCCAAACTTTTGAACTATATATATTTCTCATTTTAATTTAGTTTAACTTGATGTACTAAACTAAAACTGAAATAAAAAATTAACTACACAGACATAATGAAAATGACAAAACACAACAAAATTACCAAAACTTCAAATAAAAGTAAAACTGAAAAAATCAAAACTGATTTAAAATATTAATAAAAATAAAACCGTATCTCAAAAAGTATAATATTCTCAATGATACTAAAATAAAACTGATCAAACTAAACCGTGCTAAAGGCAAATGTAAATATGAATCAAAATGTTTTGAAATCCAATCAGGATCCTGATTGGACAGGATCCTCCTCCGCATTGTTTAACATCCAACATTCTCATTTATCAACATCCAATGGCATATATCCAAAGGACTCTTAAATATGTTGACTAAAATAATTAGCATAATTAACTTTGTTGTTGCTAATTTTCACAAAATCAGAGTGCCTCTTGAAATTCAGTCATAATTTTGCCACAAGTGCTGATTTGTCTTGCCCAACTATCTAGATGGATGTTAAAGGGGTAGTTCATCCAAAAATGAAAATGCTGTCATCATTTGGAAGAATGTTTGTAAACCATTTAAAGACATTGACTACCATAGTAGGGGGAAAAAATACTATGGTAGTCAATGGGTGGAGACGAGATCTGCTTGGTTACAAACATTCTTCAAAATATCTTCATTTGTGTACAGCAGAACAAAGAATTTTATACAGGTTTGGAACAACTTTAGGGGGAGTAAATGACTTTCATATTTTCATTTTTGGGTGAACTATCCTTTTAATACCATGTGCAAACAGGACCCTGAATGCTAGTGATTCATTAGCTACTCTCTTATACTAAAACTGTTTGCTGTTGTAGGTATGATTACGTGGAGGTGAAGGAACCTGTTGGAGGGATAGTGTTGGGTCGTTGGTGTGGCTCACAGATGGTTCCAGGGCCCCAGGTATCCAAGGGGAACCAGATCCTGATCCGCTTCGTCTCTGATGAATACTTTCCCTCAGACCCTGGATTCTGCATCCGTTACACTTTGCTTCATCAGGTAAGAAACGACTCCTACGCCACGTTCTTCCTAATGCTTATGCAACATTTATTGAGAGCTGGCTATGTTTTTGCTGAAAACATTTTGTTAATCCCTAATGACCCTGTGCTAAATTTTATATCTCCACCTGATTAACTTTAAATACACAGTGTGCACAAGATAAAGTGTTTTATGAGAAATACAGTGTACTTTGTTTAACAGAAATCGAAGAGATATGCTTACTTGAAAAAACAGGGGCCAAAAAAAATAAAAGGTTCTTGGAAGTAAGAACCATACTTCCATTTTATTACAATGCATCTGTTGCTGTAATCACCATCCCTTTCCTCTGAAATGACCTGGCAACCTTAAATGGCACTTACTAAGTTGGAAATTTCAAGTTCTAATCATATTCCTACCTCAGAGACCTTCTCCTCAATGTTTCACTTTATGTGGTGGTGAAAACCACAGCGGGGCGTGCTACGGTGTTTTCCACCTTGGCCATGGTTCAGTTTCCTCCCTTTAATTTACACCCTGACAGGCGTCACACGGCACATTTGAAAAGGATTATTCCCCTGAAATGATTTAATAGACATGCTTGGCTTTGATGTGTGATGCCTGTCAAAGTTTTATGACTCCACTTTCCCTTGCATTTGTTTACTGAGCCTTCAGAGCGTGTCTGAACGCTTTGCTACGTTGCGCGAAAATTGCTCTCATTGTATTTAAGTGAACAAAGGTGTGCTTTATCTCCTTGTGGTAGATAATGGCTGCATCTATTCTGCTGAAATATAATTATTGTAGTGTTGATTGTGGTGAGGTAGGCCACTAAAATTAGACAGGACAAATGCGGCTATGGATTATTAAAAGGCAAAGAAAATGCATATGTTACTTCCATATGCCATTTCCTTCTGAACTCAGATCTTTTTCATTGAAAGTGATCAGCAGATGCTGATCTGCAAGTTTTACATAACCTACATAACCTGCCAACAAACAAATATTGCATCACATTTAAATATCCAATCACAAAGCTAGACACAACTATTCAAAAGTTGTGGGTAAGTAACTTTTTTTTTTTTTTTTTTTTTTTTTTTTCTTTTTAAGAAATTGTTACTTTTATTCAGCAAGGACGCGTTATCAAAAGTGAGAGTTAAGATTTTAGAAACTGAGAAACTCTAGAAACTGATATTGTATTAATATTTCACAATATTACTATTTTTACTGTATCAAATAAATGCATCCTTGGTGAGCATAAGAAACTTCTGTCAGAAACATTAAAAAAAATCGTCCTGACCCCAAACGTTTAAACAGCAGTGTAAATGAAATTCACATCAATCAATTCACACATTATTTGTAACTAATTTTATTTATCATTTTGCAAACTTTATGTATTATCTATACCTTCCTATCCGTTGAGCAGCTGCAGGTTCCTGGTAGGGGCCAGCGAAGAGCCAATTTTTCCCGGCTTTCTCTGTGGTATAAATGTAATTGCTTTAGTTCATTTCTGGCTTCAATACTGATGTCCTAACAATAGAAAGACATTGGTGTGCCTTTTAAGGAGAACTTCTGAACAATGGCACAAATCATGGAAATGGTACTTTTCAGTTTAGCTATTTTTAGGGATTTTTTCCCCCCTACATTACATTTAATTTTGGCTTTTAGATATAAAATGAGGTATGTTTGTATGTAAAAGGTTGTGTAAATGAGTATATTCTCTCTGTTTTATACTAGGTGCTGTTTTTCTTTGAGCAGTGCTGTATTATTGCAGAGGAGAGGTGGTTGTGTTATGGCTGGTTTCTGGACACAGAGCTCGCATCAGAGAAGGTGTGGCTGAATCGAGCTCTATTTATAGTGTTTGTGGAGGAGGATGTCAAGCTGGAACCTACAATTCCAATACTGACTCCTCCAGCCCTGACTCACAGTGCATAGTTTTTGTTTTCCTCCTGCTCACCAAACGGCTTGTGGACGGGAGTTGCATTTTGAGCGTTGCCTGCATAAAATGCTAGAAATATTTTGTTGTCATAAAATTTCAGTAAGTGTGTGGCAGAACGACTTTGACAGACCAAAAACAAGTAATTTGCTCTTTAATGAAACTTTGCTTGACAGTCCTACACAGTGCAATTTCGACATGACAATTATGTGAGTAACACTTTAGTTTAGGGTCTTATTTAGTTAGGGTCATTAATGCCTTATTCTACATTACCATATTCTCCATCCCTTAAAGGTGCCCTAGAACTTTTTTTTAAAAGATGTAATATAAGTCTAAGGTGTCCCCTGAATGTGTCTGTGAAGTTTCAGCTCAAAATACCCCATAGATTTTTTTTAATTCATTTTTTTAACTGCCTATTTTGGGGCATAATTAGAAATGAGCCGATTCAGGGTGTGTGGCCCTTTAAATCTGGTGCTCCATGCCCCAAGAGCTCGCGCTTGCCTTAAACAACATAAAAAAAGTTCAAGCAGCTAATATAACCCTCAAAATGGATCTTTACAAAGTGTTCGTCATGCAGCATGTCTAATCACGTAAGTACAGTGTTTATTTTGATGTTTACATTGATTCTGAATGAGTTTGATGGTGCTCCGTGGCTAACGGCTAATTGTACACTGTTGGAGAGATTTATAAAGAATGAAGTTGTGTTTATGAATTATACAGACTGCAAGTGTTTAAAATGAAAATAGCGACGGCTCTTGTCTCCGTGAATACAGTAAGAAACGATGGTAACTTTAACCACATTTAACAGTACATTAGCAACATGCTAACGAAACATTTAGAAAGACAATTTACAAATATCACTAAAAATATCATGATATCATGAATCATGTCAGTTATTATTGCTCCATCTGCCATTTTTTGCTATTGTCCTTGCTTGCTTACCTAGTCTGTTGATTCAGCTCTGCACAGATCCAGACGTTCTGCCCTTGTCTAATGGCTTTCATAATGTTGGGAACATGAGCTGGCATATGCAAATATTGGGGGCGTACACCCCGACTGTTATGTAACAGTCGATGTTATGTTGAGATTCGCCTGTTCTTCGGAGGTCTTTTAAACAAATGAGATTTATATAAGGAGGAGGAAACAATGGAGTTTGAGACTCACTGTATGTCATTTCCATGTACTGAACTCTTGTTATTTAACTATGCCGAGGTAAATTCAATTTTTGAATCTAGGGCACCTTTAATCCTACCCAATTCCTAAACTTAACCACTACAACTACCTTACTATTAATAAGCAATAAATTAGGCATTTATTATGGCAAAGGTCATAATATATAGTCATAATAATAGTGAATGTGTTCCCCAAACTAAGGTGTGATCATTATGTGAGCATGTGATACATTGTTAAATGCCAGGCAAATACAAAAATACAATTTCATAATAAAATGAAATGAAAAATGCACATGGAAGTCCTTTTCTAGCTCTTAAATGATTAAAAGAGCTGTTAGTTATTTATCTTCAGTCCTGTTAAAGTCACCTTCTCTCTGGTAGCATGCCCTAATACCTAGTTTAATTTGCATATCATGTACCACCTATTGTCAACTAAATTGTATAAAGACAGCAGTGTTGTTAATGACACTTAAATTTAATAGGAATCTACCTTGGATTCCCTTACCAACAAAAAAAAAAGCTGTTTAAGTGTCTCTATTTGGGTCTTTTTGTTAGCACTGAAGAATTCAACATTATTTTGTGACCTTCTTGAGCTGGAAAAGGGTGCTAGGGATTTCCAATAAATATGTACAAAGACAAAAAGAAGTCAACATGTTGTCTGTAATATCACAATTAGCATTTAAGCTATCATACAAAGTATAAATGGGTCTGTTTGCACCAGCTGCTTTTATATTTTAGAAAAGGAGTCATATTCGAGGGTCCTTGGCATGTTTGAAAACCTGTGGGATAGGCTATTGCTTTTACCATATTTTATCTATCTGGCTTATGCAAATGGATTATAAGTTTGCTAAGGGATAGATGTATAACCAGACTCCTTCCTTTAGTGTAATGAAAGGAGCAGAACATTTCTCATAAACTATCAACCCGGATGAAATATCCATCAATAAAAACCAACTTCACAAACGGATAAAGTGGATAAGGTCAGACTATTGCAGAGATCAGCATTCCCAGTTTATGTGGCATACAGTTTTCTGTTGAGCAACACCATGCATTTTGGAAGTGTTAATTCTCCTGACTTCACAAATCCAGTGCACTTCTCATAAAACACTTAATGGTGTTGTTTTAGTGTTTACCATACCTGTGTTTATAGCCAATTCTTTTTTTTAATATTTCCTTTGCTGTCCATTGATGCTCAGTTAAATGATGTGTTCTTCGGATCTTCTGGTTTAAGGTTCGCCACTTATGATGCAATTTAGGAAAATGAGTGGCCTGGCTGGCTGACTGTTGGCTTTGTACGGCATGGCAACGGGCTGCCATGTTGGAACAGCCGAATTCTGTTTCTCTGTGGTCAACCTCAGCTACTGGAAACCCGGGATCACGGGGGCAGCTCTACACTTTCTGTTTAAACAAGCAATCGCTCCCCCTCACCACTTTCACCGAGAGAAGGGGGAAAATAAGCCCCAGCTGCGATTCTCAGGAAGAGATTTTGGGAACTGGTAAGGGTTTGAGGGAAGAGGTCATTAAAACAGCGCCTAGCTCTGGAAATAAGAAAAGTTTTGTGATTTCTCACGAGAGTCAGGAACTGCTGGACTGCTGCTTTTAGCTCCCAGCTGGATTTCATAGATGTTTTCCTCCTTGAATCAACCTGAAAGATGCCTTTTGCATGTGCTTTTTGATTTCTACTGGCTTTGTACCATCTGAAATATCTAGGTCAGTAAGGTCCTTTACATGCAATCTGCAAGCAATCACATCATTATCACATGGCACAATCTGATTGGCCTTTGCTGATCCTGCAACCAATGAGACGGCTTGCTGAACATTTAAATAATCTGGTTCAGTGTTTACTGTAGGCCAGTTCCTCTGAAACCTTCCACCTTCCCCAGCTCCACCTGCCTAGATCTGCTATGGCAGTGGTTTTCAAAGTGCCTGCCGGGGGGCACGGGAGATCTGCTGAAAAAGACAAGGAAATAAAAATTTTAAAAAGGGGAAAAAAAGGATGTGGCATTGGCAGTTGGCTCTCTGCTTTATAAGGCAGCATCAAATGCCAGTTCCTCTGTCTGAACAAGTTCGACATAGAAGTTCCTCGCCAAAGAAAAGCATCTCCTCAGCGCATGAGGCGCCCTATTATATATTGTTCATACAATGCAGAATGAAATGTATATTTTTTTTTGCTAATTTAAATTAAAAGTGATCTAATGATCTTTTATATTTTTAAATGTTTCAACAGCAACACAAAGTGAAACAATTACAGGTGTTTTTCATGGCATTCATTGTAAAATTATTTGGTAGTCTCAAACAAAGGTAAGATGAGTTTCTTGCCAAGCAGAGTAACAGGTTTGATAGGCACCAAAAGTGAGACATGGTTGCTGAGGCCAAACTAAGTTCAGGACATGTTTTTTATAAACCATTTTAAATTGGCAACAGCTTCTCTTCAAAAGAGAGACGTTAACATGCAGTGTGAACACAGTATGCACTTGTGTATATAAGAACCTTTGTAGTTGCCACTTGTTTTTAAAGTAATTGTAGATGGCGGTTTTGTTGGCCAGACCTTTCCTCTCAGTAGCATTTGTTCAGGACAACCACAAGGATTATTGAATTACTTGAGGCATATCATTTCAAACACAATACCTATTCAAAATTCAGAGTTAGATGTGTGGAAATGACTCCAGTCACTTCATTTCTCTGCTCCTCTTCTTACAACCACTGTGTATGATTGGCATGCCACCAAGCATGGCCTTCACCAAAATATGTCCACAGTGAATCACGTGCATTTTTGAGTGAGACCTCTGCACTGTTATTTGGTTTTCTGAAGAATTGACTGCTCTCATGTGTGTTCTGACGAGCTACTGGCAGACATCTGAGTCTGTGCGCTCATTTCCATCTGCCATTTTCCTTGTAGTCTAACAGAACCCTACAACCTGCAAGCAATTTGAAACATCATGTTGTCAGGCTGCAGAACATAATAAATGAGGCCATTATTTTTCAGATAATATTTTACCTTAAAATCAGTGCATCTGTTATGAAATTTGATGACGTAAAAAAGAGATATGTAGGAGGAAAGGTGCCTTAAGTGTGACTTTGATTTATGTATTTTGAGTGATTTTTTTTTTTTAAATTCCTGGAAATTTTAAAGGTTTAGTTCACCCAAAAATTAAAATTCTGTCATTAATTACTCACCCTCAAGTCATTCCAACAGTGTCCTACTCTGCTGACAGGGAAGAGAAGAAATTGTTGAATAAAGTTGCTATTTTTGTTTTTGCGTACAAAAACGAGAATACTTAATTGAACCACTGTGGTCACGTTAACTATGTTTTTACTACCTTTCTGTGCCTTGAAATTTGGAATTCATCAAATATTTCTTAATTTGTCTTCCGAAGAGGAACAAAGGTCTTACAGGTTTGGAATGACATGAGGGTCAGTAATTAATGACAGAAATTTCATTTTTGGGCGGACTAACCCTTTAAGTTATTAGTTTTAAAGGTGCACTCAGTATTTCCTCATTTAAAAAATTTAATCAAAATAAATGAATGCCTGAGTGTGAATAGTGCATTTCTACAATGGTATCAGTTACTAAATTATTTTTAAAGTCAGATTATGCCAGCGTAATAGAATTCTAAAGATTGGGGAAAGTATTGTCCTTTTTTTTCTTTTTTCTTTTAAATGTTATATTTCAGTTTATAATTCCATGTTTTATGTCTGAAAGTCTCCTAAATGTCTTATCTTGTAAGCAAAGTTGCACAAGCGCTGTTTTATCCACCTCAAAAGGGATATTTGGCTATAGCTTTAAAGGCAAGGGCTCAGAGGATCTTATAATTGACAGATTGAAAGAGTGCCTCACATTCACAAGCTGTTAATGGTTTCCATTCCCCACTGCTGACCAGTGCCAAAACTGGAAGCCAGTTTTCTGCATTGAAGGATAGCTGAATGTACAGGTTTTTAGGAGGTAATTGTAACTGGTCTTGAGAGCTTACAACAAAAGATGATTTAAAACATTTTGATGTGTGCAGTTGATTTACATCTTCAGTGAATTATGAGATTCAAGTACACAACACAATAATTTTAGTTCACGTCAGACGCGAGTGTAAGTAATGTTGACTTGCAATTCAGTGAGTCAGATGTTAATACACTAAAGCACTCATTAGAATGATTCAAACAAGTCACTTGGGAGTTTTTGAGTCCTTTTGAACAATTCAAAGGACAAAAAAATAACTGGATTATAAGGTCATACATTTGTGAATCTGACTAAGCTGTTTGTTTTTGCATGAGGACAAGGCAATGAAACAACGTGCTGTCTTTGTTTTATTTTGAAGTACCCTATTCTTTCACTCATCACATTCATGTAGGTTTATATATAAGTATTATTTGGGTTTCTTTCCATATATATATATATATATTAGTGACATACTAAAAAACACTAAAGAAGTTTTTTTTTGCTTGCCATAATGTCCACATACAGTATTCTTGTTTTGACAGACATGTTTTCAGTGCTTGACTCGGATGCTCTCAATCAGTCTGTCTTGGTGACCTCATTTACCACTTTGTTCATGGCAGCAGTGCAATTTTTATCATTGTAGAAATCACAGGCCTTCCATTGACACCTTGTCCTTTACACAATGGTAACCATGCCAACTCACTCCTCGCTTATTACCAGGTTTTATAGTGCACCATTGGACGTGTCATTCATAGGGGGATTATGTTAGTATGTCTGAATTTAAGCTTCTGGAAAAAGGACATGCTGACAGATCCCACAGCACCTGAGGCAGTGGAGCAGAGTTGAACTGAGTGCAGAGATATAGCTTTCCTGCAGGCTTCCCAACACCATAGGTATCAGTGTTGCTGCCCTGGCATACATATTTAAGTGTGTGTTTGAGTTCAAATAGGGAGGACTGGTTAAGTGATCCTGTGGATAATCACGTCAAACATTAACTCATCTATCAAAACCATGCATTCCCTTATTAACTGGTAATTTGGTATTACAAAAGCTCATTTATTTCCATATCTTATTTTAAATATAAATTGTGCCTGTCAAAAGTCTTATCGTTTTTGAGAGACACATGCATGTTCCTTTTATTTATATGCAACAAAGGTAATTTAATGGTATGAAGATTTACTTTGACCAAAGAAATAAATGTACAAATGTACTTATTTTCTTCAAACTGTCACCTTTAGGCAATAACAGTAGGTTTTGGATGAAATAATTGTAGCTATGTCATGTTCTACTTCACAAGTTTCTGTTTCTATTTGGAGAACATGCTAACCATTATATACATACTCTAGATTAAAAGATTAGTCCACTTTCAAATAAAAATTTCCTGATAATTTACTCACCCCCATGTCATCCAAGATGTCCATGTTTTTCTTTCTTCAGTCAAAAAGAAATTAAGGTTTTTGATAAACATTCCAGGATTATTCTCCTTATAGTGGACTACAATGGACTCCACTGTTGAAGGTCAAAATTAGTTTCAGTGCAGCTTCAAAGGGCTTTAAACGATACCAGACGAGGAATAAGGGTCTTATTTAGCGAAACGATCGGTCATTTTCTAAAAAAAAAAAAAAATACAAATGTGTATGCTTTATAAACACAAATGATCACCTTGCAAGTGCTTCCGCTTTCCATATTCTTCAAAAAGCTTACGTTG
Source organism: Megalobrama amblycephala (assembly GCF_018812025.1). NCBI lineage: Eukaryota > Metazoa > Chordata > Actinopteri > Cypriniformes > Xenocyprididae > Megalobrama > Megalobrama amblycephala. The sequence goes on along the minus strand of NC_063066.1, from coordinate 11,694,692 downwards.
TATGTCCTACACCTTCCCTATTCAAGTACGCCTTCCCAATACAGAAAGTGGAATGGTGGAAGCACTTGCAAGGCGATCATTTGTGTTTATAAAGCATATACAGTTGTTGAAAATAACCGATCGTTTCGCTAGATAAGACCCTTATTCCTCGTCTGGTATTGTTTAAAGCCCTTTGAAGCTGCACTAAAACTGTAATGTTGACCTTCAACCGTTTGGAGACCATTGAAGTCCTCTATAAGTAGTTTACAAAATGGCAAGAACAAAATCTCAATTGAAAATGCCAGTCTGTTGTTAGAAATGAAGGCTATTCTTTGCAAGCTATAGCAAATAAATTGAAGGATTTCACTAAAAGGAGTTTATTAGAGAAAAGGCAGTACTAGGTCTAAAAAGGACAGAAAAAGGAGTAGAAGGCCCAAATGTACCCCTCCTCAAGATGTCCAGCCTTCACAACAGACACTTAACTAGTCCTCAGCTTACTGCACAGCTCAATGACACACGTAATGTCAACATCCACTGTCACTAGAAGGCTCAGAGATGCAATGCTGATGGGCAGATTTTCCTGCAAGAAACCACTCCTTAAGGCTACAAATAATGCAGAGTGACTAAAGTGGGCAAAAACGCACAAGAACTGGACAGTGAATGATTGGAAGAAAGTTTTGTGGACGGATGAGTCCAAATTTGACATTTTTGGCTCTAACAGAAGAACTTACGTAAAACAGAACAGGAGAGATGTTACCAGACTGCCTCACACCCACAGTCCAACATGGAGGTGGAAGTGTAATTGTTTGGGGATGTTTTAGAGCAGGAAAGTTTAGAGACTTATTCCAGGTGAAAGAAATACTCTTATAGCTGCCTATAAACAATAGGAACATGTATGCGTGTCTCAAAAACCATAAGACTAGGTGTTTCCAAACTTTTGACAGGCACTGTATATACACACACATTATATAATGGGTATCATAACACATATAATAAATAAAATATTGTATGTATGTATGTATGTGCACACTTGAAAATGTATGGTTTATTCTATGATTATATATTATTTTGGGCAAAACTTACAAAGGCCAATTTCACAGCTAACATTTTCTGCATTCTAAATAGACAATACAATAATATATCATTTCAGTTACTCCTTAATTGGAGATTATGCACAATAAATCTGCTCTTAAATTAAGTGATATTTACCTTGGTTTTGCTTTGTTTCTTCACACATCACAGATAATCATGTTTAATTAAAGCATTAAACCAGGGGTAGGCAAGTTCGGTCCTAAAGAGCCGCTGTCCTGCCGAGTTTAGCTCCAGCCTTAATCAAACACACCTGAACAAGCTAATCAAGCTCTTCAGGATTACTAAGGCTATAGAGCAGGGGTCTCCAATCCTGCTCCTGGAGGGCCACTGTCCTGCAAAGTTTAGCTCCAACTTGCCTCAACACACCTGCCTGGAATATTCTTGCCTATATTAAGACCTTGATTAGCTGGTTCAGGTGTGTTTAATTAGGGTTGGAGCTAAACTCTGCAGGACAGTGGCCCTCCAGGAGCAGGATTGGAGACCCCTGCTATAGAGGGTATGCATCGACGTCACTTTCCCGCCGAAAACGCGCTCCCTCAGCTGGACTGAGTGGTTAAAAAAAACCTGCCGCGTGACTGGATTTAATTGGGGAAACTGTGAAAACTCGAGTAAAACAAACGATTACACGCGATTGGACTCGAAAGTGTTCCTTGCAACTTGTCAAATAAACCTAATCCATGGATATTGACATGCAGCCAGGAATCGTGTTTCCTGACATTTATATGTGCCTGATTTCAACGCTGGGGAAATACATAAAGCAAATCTGCCTGTGAATATTTTATATAACTACAATATAGGTAGGTTTAAATCCGAGTAATCACTTATATAAATGTTATATCGTCATATTGTCCAGCCCTAAAACTTATATAGTTTTATAGAATAGTTTTTGTCAGTGTTTATTTAAAAACACCCAATTATGCAGAATATACTACGATGGAAAATATTTAATTGATGAGTTGTCAACATAATATATAACAATTCAATATATACGGTATGATTTTACCTCAAAATCCAACAATTCCACACAAAATGATAACTGCAAATCCATGTTTCTCTGCTGGAGTCCAGCTGTTTCTGTGAATTACAGTGATCCATTTGCTTCTTTTTTCTGTAGCTTTCAGCAGTCTTTAAATGTATACCTCGGGTTTTGTGTCAAAGCTATTTGTACAGTCAGTCGCAAAGATCTTTCCCGTTTTGGATGTGTTTTGTGTTTTTCGCGACATTCACGCTGAAAACCAATGCTGGCGCTCAGTCTTTTGCCACTCAGTGGACGTGACCGCAGTCGTAACGGTCGACGGTGACGTCACGTGCATACCCTCTATAGGGTTGGAGCTAAACTCTGCAGGACAGCGGCTCTCTAGGACCGAACTTGCCTACCCCTGCATTAAACAATTCTAAAAATAAACCAGGCCTCTGCAGAACACTTTTAAAATCATGTTAAAAATGAAATTCTTGTTTGTTTGTGTGTTCAGAGGCAGTCAGAGCCCGAGGCCCCTGCAGTGATTCCTGCATGGATGCAGAGTGTGGATGTTCTGAGTGAAGCTGTAGCTGGTTTCAGCACAATGGAGGAAGTGATGAAATACCTGGAGCCGGATCGCTGGCAGGTGGACATGGAGGACCTCTACAAGCCTACCTGGCAGGTGTTGGGCAAATCGTTCTTCCATCAAAAGAAATCCAGAGGTAAAGATCCTGTATTTGGAAGTATTAGTCAAATGAAATATTGGAACTTTTTTTTTTTTTTAATCTGCTGTCTATTTTTGTTTGCGTAGGAGTGGTGGACCTGAACCTGCTTCGTGAGGAGGTGCGGCTCTACAGTTGCACTCCACGGAACTTTACTGTCTCATTGCGTGAGGAACTGAAAAGGACGGACGCCATCTTCTGGCCCAGCTGCCTGCTGGTGAAGCGCTGTGGAGGGAACTGCGCATGCTGCTCTTTCAACTGCTATGATTGCCAGTGCTCGCCTACCAAGGTGGTCAAAAAATATCATGAGGTACAGCAAACAGAAGGCCTTCCATTACACTATACATTTCACATTTTGGGTTTTGTTTACTACTTCTTATATGAATAAAAATGGTGCATCTCACACAACATTTCTGCTGTTTACATCTGAATGATGATTTCAGATTATGAAAAGGTAGCATGTGTCCAACAATTAGGCCGTGTGTCCACCAAAGCGTTTTTGAAAATGCTAGGCGCTCTTCTGAAAACGCCTTTCTGTCATCGCTCGAGAGCGCTTCGGCAGCGCAGCATTTTTTTTCAGTTGCTTGTTATGATACAGAATATCCATGGAAATGTTATTAATATCTCATTTCATAGATAGTTTGTTTCTGTACTGTTTCTATAGAAAAAAAATCTTGATACAATGTAAAGTATAGCTCTGGCTCTTGTTTTAAATGATTTTGTTCCGTTATTATGCTTGTTGTCATCTGATTACGTTGTACAAGCAGAATGTGGCGGTTGGTCGGTGTTTTATTTGTCCCGCCCCTCCTCTACCCTGATTGGACGGTTGGCTAAAAAGTGACAGTGATGAGCGCAGCGTTTACTCAAAGTTTAACATTCTTCAACTCAAGGCGACTGGTAAAAAACACAGAGCACTCAGCGCTTGAGCGTGAAAAAAAACTCAATGCTCCCATTAAAAACATTTGGAAAAGTATGCTAGCCGCTGGAAAAAAAATGCTTTGATGGACAAATGGCTTTAAATATTAGCAAAATACATACCAAATCATCTCAAGAGTTTTTGTATATGCCTTGATCTGCAAGTCTAACCCAAATGAGGTATAACACTAAAACATATTGTCTATAGGGGCACTTACTTTATTTGTATTTTACTTTATTTATAATTTATTATTTGTAAAAATTAATGATCCTATGTATGGTCAAGTGAGAGCAGTCATTTTAATAAATTTATGTATTTATATCTATTTAGATGTATTTATTATTCCTGTATTAATGTTTCATATATTTATATTTATATTTTTATTTATTTTTAAAGGCATTGTATATTTAAATATAAATGCTTATGTGGCACATTTAATTTGAGTTGGATCTAAAATTCATCCTGAGTTTAGAGAAAATGTAAGTGCAAATCATAATTTGGACATGGTTAGTAAATGGTAAAGTTATGATATGTTTAAGTGCTTAAATCATTTCTCTGTGTGAGTGTGTTTTCGTCTGCATCTATATTTGTCTGTTCTTGTGCAGGTTCTGATGCTGAAGCACAGGGCAGGGGGTCGGGGACTGCAAAAGACTCTAACGGATGTCCCCCTGGAGCACCATGAGGAGTGTAGCTGTGTCTGTAAAAATGACTCAGACTAAAGCAGTCTCAGCAATAGAGAGTTACACTGGCCCCCCACAGACTCACCCAGGGAAAATATTTCTTGCTTCGTGCATAAATGAGCGAAAGAGTTTTTCCTCTCACGTTGCAAACTAATGAAACCCAGCGCTGGATATCTTTTTATCTTGACTTATCTAAGCTTGCGGTTCCATTCGTTTTGAGCTCGCAAATCCATAAACAATTGACCAATGAAGAAGTTTCCATTGGCCCTATGATAGCATGGAGTATTTGCAAGAAAATTGGACACGTTTTTCTTTTTTTTGAGTGTTTGAGTGCATGTATAGGGCTGTGCGGGTTCAGGAAATGAGGTATTCCAGGATAACTAGAGGGCCTGAAGTGAGGTTGCTATTACTTGGGGGAACAAATGGATCTGCCGCGTTTTTACATATATTTTTTTCTTATTTTTTACAACTTAAATATCAAAGGACCTTGACTATGCATCCACTTTCAGCGATCCAAGGACATTTTTGAGGTGGCGTGGACATTCTCCTCAATAGCATCCCAAAGAAATTAATTACACTGTCATAAACCAGCACTGTGTCGCCTACTCATCGGTGAATTAAAATTAGACATTTTCATTAATAATTCATAAAGAATATTCCAGGAAAGATAAGGATGTCCCTCTTTTTTTAAACCAGAGTTGAGCAGTCATGTCTGCATTTTTGCTCATTTGCTACGAACTATAGACTCTTGTGAGAATGACTCCATTCAAGAGAGAACACTAAAATACAAAAGTGAGTCTTGTGTAAATACATTTCAAATTGTGATTTGTTGACTTTTCCTGTCATTACTGTTTTTGGTACGAAAATTTTGGCATGTAAGAATCATTTTTCCCCTTTCATAATCACTGTAGTATTTTCAGTATTAGTCACTCTTTTGTAGAGACATTCATACATTTATTGTTTTTTTTTTTAATAGATGTTTTATTTGAGTAACAAAAATGTTATTTTGACTGGAGACAAAAATATTCTGAAAAGTGTTAGATATTCATGTAAATAGACTTTTTAGAAGTTAAAGGGACATAGAACTGCCAGTAACATATTCCTCTACAATTAAACAATTAACTAAATTGTTGTGGTTTTTCCAAATGGCACTTAAAGGATTGGTTTGTTCAAGTAAACTTGTCACAAAATTGTAAAGCACTGCCAGGGAACCCTATAACCATGAACTATTAACAACAATCTGTTTTCAGCCACTGAGAGCGTTATTAGATGTAAAAGATGTATCTCTGCATTAAGACAGTGGTCTCGCTCACATGTTTTCTTATGAGGTATGTTCTGTATTGTCAGCCATTCAAAACCTTTTTTGAGTTTCATAAGCTTTTCAAGAGTAAAATCATGTGACGTTACACTCAACATTCCTTGAATAGTGACATTACGCATTTAATTTCCTTGTTTTTAGGGGGAGATGTTCACATCTGCATGGATTAGATGATGTGAATGCTGAAACAATATAACAAAACATCACATTGCTGTAAAATGAAGACTGTGATGTGATTTACTCACAAATCATCACACATTCAGTTTTGATTTACTGGAAAAAGGAGCTGAGTAAACAAGACATGCAGCATTATTCGCATATTTTTAATCCGCCTTAGATGACCTTTTCTGCTGTCATTTTGTCATACTATTATTCTTTGATGTAATATTTTTGTGACTTGTTTTTATACTTTGATCACAGATTCCTCACACTTGGCAAACCAATTTAACAAGCCACCTTCTGTAAGCAGCCTTTGAGATCATCTTTAAAAGAAGAAAGGCTCATTTTTGTGCATTCTGACAGAGGGGATGAGAATCGGGATTTTGTTGATGCGTCACGTGAAAGTAAAAGAAGTCCCTTGATGTTGTTACACAGCACACACAAATGTAAATCGCAGAAGTTTCTCTGCATGAGACTCATTTACGGTTCTGAGAGATGCTGCCTGTAGTGGGTACTCCTCATCTCTTGATGGTTTAGGCTACATCTTGAAATGTGTGCGACAGTTCAGATAATCGTCAGATTACTATGTAACGGAATCTTAAAGGGTTAGTTCACCCAAAAATGAAAATTCTGTCATTTATTACTCACCCTCATGCCGTTCCACACCCGTAAGACCTTCGCTAATCTTCGGAATGCAAATCAAGATATTTTTGTTGAAATCCGATGGCTCCGTGAGGCCTCCATAGGGAGCAATGACATTTCCTCTCTCAAGATCCATTAATGTACTAAAAACATATTTAAATCAGTTCATGTGAGTACAGTGGTTCAATATTAATATTATAAAGTGACGAGAATATTTTTGGTGCGCCAAAAAAAACCTAAATAACGACTTATATAGTGATGACCGATTTCAAAACACTGCTTCAGGAAGCTTTGGAGTGTTATGAATCATCGTGTCGAATCAGCAGTTCGGAGCGCCAGAGTCACGTGATTTCAGCAGTTTGGCGGTTTGACACGCGATCTGAATCATGATTCGACACAGAAGAATCATAATGCTCCGAAGCTTCCTGAAGCAGTGTTTTGAAATCGGCCATCACTAAATAAGTCTCTTTTTTTTTTTTTTGGCGCACCAAAAATATTCTCGTTGCTTTATTATAATATTAATATTGAACCACTGTACTCACATGAACTGATTTAATTATGTTTTTAGTACATTAATGGATCTTGAGAGAGGAAATGTCATTGCTGGCTATGGAGGCCTCACTGAGCCATCGGATTTCAACAAAAATATCTTAATTTGTGTTCCGAATATTAACGGAGGTCTTACGGGTGTGGAACGGCATGAGGGTGAGTAATTAATGACGCTATTTTCATTTTTGGGTGAACTAACTCTTTAACACCGTGTCCACACCAGATGCGACGCGACTAAGAGACGCCATATAGTCAATCAAAAATCACAACCAATCAGAAGAGCGTGTGGGCGGGCTCTCTCAGCAAGCTCCTGTTGGGGTCCTCGATGAAGTCGCTACCTGATTGCCTAACCTACCTACCAATAGAGTGCCCCAGGGATGACGCATTTTTGTAGGCCAACCCGGAAGTTAGTGGCGCGCCGCGCACGGGTTCCCTCGGTTGAAAGCCTATGTATTTTTCCCATAGACTTTTGGAAAATCGCAGAAAATAAGCTCTGTGTTTAACAAAGGGTTATGACACTTACACGTTTTGTCTATCAAGATAATCTTTACAAGTTAACACAACATTTATAGATTTTGAAGCCTAAATAAAGTCGTCAGATATAAAAGGCTAACAGTAGGCTATAAACGGACTACAGCACACCATAGTCGCAGATCAATGTCGTCACCACCAAACTTCCTCAAACTTTATTTAGAAAACAACTTTATTTAAAAACATGCTCGCTGATTATGATCTGCGCTGTTATTAATACTTATCCACTTTTTCATGAGAAATGCTGTCCAAATGTCCCGTTTTTAATGATGACGTCTAAAGTCCCCGCCAAAGGAACTAGTCCCTTTTAGCAATTTGTTAGTAACCGCCGATTTTAGGACACAGTAAAAGTTTAAAAAATCACAAGTGGGTTATAACTGGTGTGTTTTATGTCATAGATCAAAATGTGAAAGTATTTAGAGGCTTTGTTAACCACAGACCTCATTTCAGGCGATTTAGCAAAAACCCATTCAAAAAACCCATAGACTTGACGGCGTTGGAACCGGAAGTCCTAAAATGCTAATTCGCTTCCGGATTTTGCCTACAAAAATGCGTCATCCCCAGGGGGGTAATAATTTGGGTCAGAATTAGGCACAACACCGCACTCGCAACGAAATGGATAAGTATAGTCAAATTCATGATTATTACACCACTTTAACATTATTAAAATTATACTGAGTTACTGAAGCAATCTTTAAGTTATAGACTTGTCTGTTCACAATGAGTTGACAGTTTGAACGTTTTCGTTTCTTTTAATTTATTTTGAAGATCTGAGGTGATTTGTCAATTGTTGCTTTCAGTACGGTTATAAAAGACACACAAAATGGTATTCAAACTCATATTAGACACTTTTAACATTAAATAAAGCACATAAACAGTACCTGAGATGATCATTGCCATACGTTGTGTTGTTGTTCCAGCCGCGACGTCGCAGAAAAATAGAAGCCATTTCTAAACGGTTGCGTGTCGCCGTCTGGGCAAGTTTGGACAAAAAATCCGATTAACATGGAAAAGATACCTTTTATCGCTTGTCGCGGCGCGTAGCGTCTGGTTAGGACACGGTGGTTAAAAGTGCTTGTATTTTTTTTCCCTGTGTTAAAATACTTTCTTCTAACCCATCTTAATTTGGAGAGACCTAGCCATTCATGGGTTGATTTCCCTGGAAAATGTAAACACCGTGGACCTGTTACGTTATGAAAACATTTGATTTGTTGAAAGTCATACTTCTGAAATTCAGTTTTGGTCACGTTGGTGGTGTGGAAATTATAGGCTACACTTCACTGTTAATACGTTGTACAAAGTCATTACGAAGTAGAGGTTATTATTACTTCATCAGCATAATAACATGAAGACTTAATATACATTAGCACATGTCCGTTTACTTACAGAGGCTTGGGAATTTCACTGTCACAGTTAATAATAAAAATGATGGCTGCAAATTTATGAGACTGTCTGAGAACAAAGCATTAATGTATTTAACCAGATGTGCTTATATGAGCGTTGCACTGTGGGCTTGGTCTTATTTGGATAATAACAGGGTGGTTGCTTTGTGGTTTTCCAGGAACTGGGTAAAGTAATGACCTGACATCTGAGTGGCATTAATCAATGATGAGGACATTTTGACTTTCCACTGCTAGTGTCATTATGTGATGCAGTCACGTTTTAGATCAACAAAAATCTTACACTTCTCCTTTTTTGTTCAATGCTGCATTTCATCAAAAATACAACAAAAAAGTGATAGTGAAATATTAAATAATAAACTTTTCTATTTTAATATTTTTAAATGTAATTTATTCTTGATGAAGCTGAATTTTCAGCATCATTACTCCAGTCTTCAGTGTCACACGATCCTTCAGAAATAATTATAATATGTTGATTTGGTGTTCAAGAAACATTTATCAATGTTGAAAACAGTTGGGCTGCCTAAGGTTTTTTTTTTTTTTTTTTTTCCCTCTTCTTTTGTGGAAAGTATGTTGCGCTTTATTAGTATTCATTGATAAATAGAAAATTCAAAAGCATTTATTTGAAATAGAAATCTTTTGTAACATTATAAATGTCTTTAATGTCACTTTTGATGAATTTCATGCATCCTTGCTAAATTCATTGCTTTAAAACAAAAATCTTACTGATCTTAAACAAAGAAAGGGAAAAATACACAATTCTACTATGCCTTATCTTACCTGTTTAATAGGCTTCACACATGTATTTTGTATAAATCTAAAATTGAGTGTATAAAGTTTCCCTCAAGTAACAGCTGTAACGGCACTAAAATTAACAGTCAGTTGTGGTTTAATTCCCTTTAGCACTGAATATGTATAACTCTTAAAAGCAAGGTCTGTAATCTCTTTCTAAAACAGCCAGTGCTTTTACCACACAAAACATTTACAGTCACATTGTCTCACACATTGTGTGTGTGTGTGTGTGTGTGTGTGTGTGTGTGTGTGTGTGTGTGTGTGTGTGTGTGTGTGTGTGTGTGTGTTAGGTTTGATAACAAGCTTATTCCAAAGGGGCAGGGAAAAGGCCATTTGTCTTGGAAAACCTTAATCTGTCATGTCCAATTAGAACAGATAGAGGGCAAAGTTTAGACTGTACTGCATTTGCCTCTACTCTTTGAATAATGCATGTACTTCATAGGCACATATACGTATTCAGGGTCCTGGAAGGTTAATACGTCTAATGCTGTTTTTATAATCTAAACTAAGTTAATATAAGTGAGCTTTGACTTTCTGAAGTGTTGTTGTAGACAAGATGGCAGAGCGGTCAAGGCCACACTCTATAATCCACTGTGTGTCGCACATGTGAGTGAAAATCACATTTTCCTCAGGTGCTAGGTTTAGTTAAACTTCAAGGAGCTGATGTGCCGCAGCAATTTAAAACTTGAAAGTGTGGTTCCAGTCCTGCTACATTATCATTTAACTAGGTTTGTGTATCTTAATAGAAACGGTGAGATTAAATCAATAAACCAGATTTAGATTTACCTTAGTGTATAAAGTCTGCATTAAACGGAAGTTGTGATAATCTTTTCTTTAAGCAGCACAACTGTTTTAAACATTGATGATATTATTATTATTATTATTATTATTATTATTATTAATGTTTCCGATTATTAGAGTGATTTCTGAAGGATCATGTGACACTGACTGGAGTATTGATGCTGATAATTCAGTTCTGGCATCACAGGAATAAGTTACATTTTAAAATATATTAAAAATTTTAAAATTGTAGTTATTTCTTATTAATACTGTTTTTGTTTTTTGTTTTTTAGTAAATGCAGTCTTGCTAAGTATAAGACTTCTTTTAAAACATTTAAAAAAAAAATGATGACCTTAAACTTTAAAGTTATGTAGTTGTCAGTAGTAGACCAATCACAATTCAGTACATAAATATGATGACAGCATCAGTGCCAGTTATATTTTGAAAAGCAGATCATTCTATCATTAGGAAAACATGGCAAACCAAAGGCTGAAAATGTCTATATGGAAACTAATAGAAATTTACTTGTGTTTTAAAACTATCTAGGCTGGGTTAATTGCCGAAGCTCATAGTTTAATGCTTAAGGGTTTTGAACAAACTCCTAACCAGAATGTTTGAGGAATATCAATGCAGTGTTGCCTTTAAGCGCTGCAATAAAGATCCCACATACATAGCAATTGCTTTGTGTTAACAGTAGATCAATCAAGTGAGCTTGGGATGATTATAGCCTGGGGTTTAAGAATCCCTGTTAATGAGAAGGTCTTAAGTCTGATGGAAAAAAAAAAAAGGTTTGCTTCAGAAGGCAGCTGCATATAATGGTCAACTAAAAACAGGAGAAGCCACATTTGATGGTTTATACTTACTTGTGTATCTAAACAGAACTGTTCAGTACTATATTCTCGGCAACTACAACAGTCACTATGGAACTTTGACCATCTTAGTTGCTAATGCCACTGTGCAAATATGCAAATGAAAAAAAAAATTGAAATTAATTCAATAAACCAGGAGTAAGGTTGCATTGTCCAAAAAAACAAAAAAAAAAACATCATCAGTGGATCTTCACTGCATGGCTGGTAGTTACTTTCTTCATATGCAGCTTCTGCTTAGAGCTACAGCCTTTTTTTGCAAAGTGCTGATGCATGTTCTCATGCACGCATTCTCATAATAAACAGTGACCTGTGTAGTCTGAGGGCTGAGCTGGACCCACTGGGAATGAGCCAAGGCTACACCAATGTCCTTCACTGCCACTTTTCCCCTATATGTACCCCCATATAAGCAAGTTTCTCTTACTATTTCAATGCTGCTTTATGGTTGCACTTATATTGGCCAGCCAAACCCAATATTCCAGGTATATTTTTACAGTTTTGTGTAATTTACAATTACAAAAATATTGACTGAATAATGTGGTATGACGTGCCAGTGCCATTCAAACCTGAAAAATTCTGAATGTTTCAGTGTTGGCGAAACATGTATTGAAAGAGAAACATTGTGGATTTTTTTTTTTTAATAAATGAAGTGTTTTATTACGAGGAATTTATTAATTCAAATTCAAATTATAAGCAGTCATTTTTAAAATGTAATGATCCTGAATTTTTCATGGACAAATTATTCTCAATAATTATTCTTATTCTCAGTATTTTGCCAAAAATTATTGTTGAAAAAAATACTATAATGCTTCACTTACCAGTAAAAATAACTTACTGTGCCCTTACGTCTGGCAAGGTAAAACGGATGTGAATAAGGTGCCCGGTGCCTGGTCTCACACATTCACACATTCTCTTCCCCATATAGCCGTGAGGCTCAGAGAGGTCAGTCTTACTCACTCCACAAGATTCATGGGTAATCAGTCTAGAGGAAGTCCCTGTTGAGCTGAGCCTACTGGACGCTTACAACCCTCTGACACTGACAGATGCTGTTTCACGCTTACACACAATATGCATAGTGCTGACCAGAGAGTACGTACTCTGCTTGCCCTGCTGCTATTTAATAAAAGTAACTTTCAGAAATAAAGTGAATGTCTTAGAATATTTCAGAGTGAGGACACAAACTCCTCAAAATGTATTCACAACACTTTAGATCATGGAAAAAAAGGTAAAAAATGTAGACATAAGCAACTGCTATGCCTTTCATCTAATGCTCTGAATAAGTGGCTTTCTAATAATATTACAAAAATACACACATAAATGAAAAGAGACCCTATGTGAACATATTAGACTGAGATGAATGAGATCTAATCATATTTATTATTCTTTCCAAAGAGTAACCTCCACTCAACCACAACTTCCTTGCACTTCAGGCCATCATTTATCCCCCTTTGCCTATCCCACTGACATGACTGGGAAGGATTTTATATTTACACGTGGTTCTAACTGCTTGTAAAAACAAGAGATGGACAAAGTGGCTTTTAATTGGAAAAGGACAGTAGGCCAAATCTGTCTCACCTAACAAAGTGAATAAACACATTTCACTAAACACTATATTAAAAGTTGGATATACTGTATAGTTTACTCGCATAACGAACGAAAGAAAGAAAATGTGAAAGAAATGTGAATAATTTTAACAAAATAAGAGGGATCATACAAAATGCATGTTGCTTTTTATTTAGTACTGTTCTGAGTAAGATATTTTACATAAAAGATGTTTACATAAAGTCCACAAGACAAAAAAAAATAGATGAATTTATAAATATGACCCAATTCAAAAGTTTATGATTCCTTGATTCTTAATACTGTGTGTGGTTACCTGGATGAACCACTACTGTTTTTATGTTTTGTGATGGTTGTTCATGAGTCACTTGTTTGTCCTGAGCAGTTAAACTGCCCAATATTCTTCAAAAAAAATCCTCCAGGTCCCCAAAATTCTTCATTTTCCCAGCAGCATCTTTTGCATATTTGAACCATTTCCAGTAATGACTGTATGATTTTGAGATCCATCCTTTCACACTGAGGACAACCGAGGGACTCAAACACAACTATTAAAAAAGGTTCAAACATTCACTGATGCTCCAGAAGGAAACATGATGCATTAAGAGCCGGGGGGTGAAAACCTTTTGAATTTGAAGATCAAGGAATATTGTACTTAATTTGTCTTCCGGGAAACATTTACGTTTCTTCTGTTGCTTCCGAAGGGCAGTACTAAAGTAAAAAAAAAAAAAACGAAATTTAAACAAACTAAGAAAAATGTGGACATCTCTATCCTGTTCAAAAGTTTTCACCCCTGACTCTTAATGCATCGTGTTTCCTTCTGGAGCATCAGTGAATGTTTGAACCTTTTTTAATAGTTGTGTTTGAGTAATGCAAAAATAATGTAACACATTACTTATCATATGAAGTAACTAAGTAACGCAATTAGTTACTTTTTTTAGGGAGTAACGAAATATTGTAATGCATTACTTTTAAAAGTAACTTTCCTCAACACTGCCAACAACTACTTTATATTATATATATATATATTTTTTTTACACCATTAAGGCTGAGCTCTTGTTTGCTTTATTGTTGACATGCATTGTGATAATGATAGTTATTTTGAGCTATTTCAGCTGGATACAAAGAACCCTACACAAGACATTTTATTGAGAGCTTTTATTGACCTTGGACTGCGGCTTGAATCAGGTCTTTGTAACAAAAGAGAAACATAAAGCACAGTGTAGCTAAAGAAATCATGAGAAGGTGGAGCTGAAGGGGCATGTGCCTGGAAAATGTTCACTTCTTCAAGAAAAAAAAACCTTCATTATTGAGTTTGACTTTTGGACATCACTGTCAAATGAGTCAGTTTTGCAATTACTCATGCTTGTATAAGAACAATGTTTTCATCAGACCACCCAAATCCACAGAGGTCATTTTAGAAGCAGCCCAAATGATGAGAACATAGTCCCAGCCCTTCAGTTCTCCTTCCCATCAATTGTGAGGGGAAAACTTATCGGAGAACACCTGAGAGAGACAGAATGCTAGAAAGCAAGTGACCCTGTGTCTTAACATTGTGCAGTTTAACCCTAGCCATCTTGCTTTCATGTTTTAGCCTGCACGGTACCCGGCAATACAAACAGACCATCTCTTTGTTAGTCATACAGACCTAATGGCGCTGGAGAATGGTGCATTTTCCCCTCATTCCTCTTTGACCTTACTGAAAAGAGGGTCACAAACCACATGTAAAGACTTTCATATTACAAGTCAGCAGTCCACAAAATGTGCCATTCACATCTAAACACCACTTTCCAGGCTCTCTAATCCACATCAGTGATGTGGTTGTTCAAGGAAGCGAGAAAAAGGGGGAAGAGAGGAGAAGAAAAAACAACAGCTGGGGTCAGTTTACTCTTTAATGGTTGAAGGTTTACAAATTTAGGAAACCACTGATGCCTAACACAGTGGAAGGATCTCATTTTGAAAAGGAGAAGTTTCCGCCCTTTTTCAAGCCAGCTCCTGGAAAGTTTTAACAAGACGTCCCTCTTCATTAGGAGACTTCCCTGTGAATACACCATGTGCATTCAGGACCCATTGCCCCAGCTGGAGTCTAATGTGAGGAAAATGTCTGTTTGTCTTGGCATAGGGACGACGCAGCGCATGGCATACATAGGGTATTAGTCTGCTTTTATAGCTCCCGTTGCCCTTTGTAAACTGCCGAAACGGAAGGAAGGCTCTTAGTAAATCCCTTCAATCCTCCAGTGTTAAATAATCTAAAATATTTCCTCCTTTCATTTTAAAAAAGGTATTAGTGAATATGACAGCCAAACTATTGGAATTAGCTTGGGGAACAAGGCATGTATTATAGCAGGATCAATAAATCCTTAATGTCTGTAATAAAGGACACTAGGGTCATGCTCAGGCACTTTTTCACATTTTCTGAATTTTGGTTATATAGCTGAGGGTAACTACTGCTCTCTTTGATAATTTAAAGCATTATTCAGTAGTAGCATATTAAAAAAATACTTAATAATAAAGACATAAGGGAGGTGGATGTGTGGAACTTTGTGGTTTTAGTAATCGTTTGCCTGTGTTTGTTTGTTTGCTAGTATACACCATTGTGAGATTTATGTCTCGTCTCACACCGTGGACATCAACTTTAATGTTAATATTACTGAAATCAGTGCTGGGGAAAGTTCATTTTAAAAGTAATGCATTACAATATTGCGACATTCCCTAAAAAAGTAACTAATTGTGTTACTTAGTTAATTTTTATGAAAAGTAATGTTACATTACTTTTGCGTTACTTTTTCTCATCTGGGCTGGGCTTGCTTGTGTGTTTTTTAATAATAACAAAAAAAGTTCTATTTTTGGCAAATGTTAAGGCCCTTTCACACCAAAAGTGAAATGAATAAGCCTGAGGCTGTAGGAAATGCATAAGGATACAGGAGATGGAAGTTCAACACTCTTATTTCTAAATCTAATCTAAAGTCATTTTTGCTTATTAGTATGGTTGAATTAGATCATTGAAGGTCAGCAGCAAAGACATTGGTTAATAAAGTGAGATTAAATACATAAAGTATATTTGTGAAATTTAATATACTTAATTATTACAGGTTTGTATACAATTCTGAGATTGCATTTCACTGTTTTTATTCATTTTGGGGAATGTTTTCGTGCAAGTGAGATTAGTAAATGCATGTTCACATTTAGTCTAGAACTACAATAACCATTATTTTCACACAGCGTACACAACACCTCTGCACTTTATTTCTCAACATGGGGACAGGAGAGCTGTCAGTCAATAAATGTGAAAAAGTAACTTGCGTTACTTATTTGAAAAAGTGACATATATTTTGTTGTAAATTGAAAAAGTAATGCGTTGCTTTGCTATTTACTTGAAAAAGTAATCTGATTACATAACTCAAGTTACTTGTAATGCGTTACACTGACTGTAATATCGTTACAGTGTTCATCTCATTGCTACGCTGATTATTTTGTACATTGTAATGGACTAGTTTGTCTTGGTATAAGCTTTAAATATAAACAGGAAAGACTATAAAATAATTTCTTACATTATTGAGTAGCCGTGTAATAAACAGCATCTGTCAATATTGTGAAAGAAACTCACTTTTCTTGATTGGTTTTATGCATTATCCCTTACTTATTAAATCTTTATTTTACCAGCTTTATCCATTTTTTTGTGATCTCAGTCATGTACACCCATCTCTTGCTCTCCCTCTTTCTCTGTGGGAGTCTGAACAGGGTGGAACTTGCTTGACTTCACTCAGATGGCCTCTGTCCAAGGCAAACGGTCTAGATTCTCTAAGGCAGGGTGCTGCTCTGGGATGCCATTGACCTAAATCACTGGTCCGCTCCACGGTAAGAGGTTACAAAGCCTCACAATGCCTCTTTGAATTAGGTTGAACACTAGTGGAGTCTTTAGCTGATGTATACCTCCAAGCATTTGACAGCCTCGCCTTCTTATACTGTATATCAGGGTTGTGTCCAATTTCACCAAGAACAAAAAGTATCTACATATAAACACAGTGTCTCAGAATTTCAAAGCATCTGTTAAGAGTATTTCTGAGCTCTTTGATGATAAATTGAAAGGCTTTGTAGTGAAAACTTTGATGGTTTCTACAGATTGGATATTTGGAATAGTTTTTAAAAGTTCTTTGTAATATCAGATGCCTCTTTTCTCTGTACTGTCTCACATAATACCTCTCAGCACACTTGATTCCACGGTCTTTTATTGCAAATCAAACTTCTTAGTCTACTCTCAACAGGCCTTTGAAGTCTGTCTTCCATTTGTAAGATCAAACATCTCAATATAAAAGAATTACCATGTGGTCATGTTAAAAATGTTATCTATGTGTATTACCTAACTTCCAGCAACATATTTGGTATGGTGGTCACAGACATTCAATCACTCTTTCTGCTGTAGGTTTTGTCAATGTTCAGCACTTCTGGCACGTGTTAAAGGATTAGTTCACTTAAAAATGAAAATTACCCCAAGCTTTATCACCCTCAAGCCATCCTAGGTGTATATGACTTTCTTCTTTCTGATGAACACAATCTGAGTTTTATTAATAAACATCCTGATGCATCAAGGCTTTATTATGGCAATGAACGAGACCAACGAGTATGAAGCTCAAGAAATCATAAACATACTCCACATGGCTCAAGGGGGTTAATAAAGACCTTTTGAAGTGAAGAGATGCGTTTGTGCAAGAAAAATATCCATATTTAACATGTTATAAAGTAAAGTGACTAGCTTCGGCCAGATCGCCTTCCCTATTCAACTTATGGAAAAAAGTAGTCTGGCGGAAGCTAGATATTTTACTTTATAACTTGTTAAATGTGGATATTTTTCGTAGTCTCATGTCCGCAGTATGACACAAAGAGAAAGCCCATAACAGTAGGGTATAAATTGTCCCTTTGTTGGCTTTAAAACACTTTGTCCAGAAGTATCAAGTTGCAAATTGTACTCCAAAGCAGGCCAATTCTCCACTCTGACCTTAAGACACCGAGAGTCATGTGGAAGTTGACAAAGTCCCCCAAGTCATGAAAAAAGGTAATATCTCATGTCAGCTACAGCCAGTCAGACAGCCTAATGGCAGACATTTATTCTGGGTGGGAAAATAGTCTCATTTCTGCTGGATTTATATTGACTGCTGGGAGCAAGGCAAACCGTGCTGTTTTAATGCAGAGTCATATTGCATCAAGAATAAATAAGACAAATGGACTTGGGTGCAGAGTACACAATTGCTGGTCATTATGCTCCAAATTACATCATTTCATTTGACAGAGTCATAATGCAAATGAAAAATATGGTTGTAGCAGTAGTGCAACACTAACAGCATCAAAAAGATGACCTTGAGGATTGTGTTTTCCTATTATAGTTTTACATTTGGGGACCATGGGGGAAACAAAACACTTCCTCCTTTCAAATCCGTTTTTGAAATGAATAGATCGCAATGACGTCAAATTTCCCCTGAATTCCCCTGACAAGCAAATGGCACAAAACAGTTGGTTTCTTTTTATCCTAGAATAATCAGGAACCTTAATTGTTCTTTGACTCCCCATTTCCTCAGCACCCAACCTAAGATTCCCCCTTAGGAGAAGATGGAAAGCAGGATGTGCCAGGGATTGTGTGAGATCAGACTGTTTCTGGCTGTCAGTGTGAGACAAATGAGTCATTCTGATTCTTATTCATGTTGATGTGAAGTGGAGGTTTGATGACAGAGCTGATGGAGGAACTCTCAAAGGAGGGATAGTAGTGTGCTGTGAAGACCCTGGTTTCTACTTAAAATACAAGCTGAAAGCCAGATCAGATCCATGCACGTCACTTTGATTCACATCTCATGACAATCAAAGCAGTATATCATGTACAGGTCAGCCTGGTGTCGTTTGGCTCTGAGATTTAGCTGAAGGTAAATCACTACTCAGGAAATAGTATGGGGTTGTTAACTGTCACTGTTAACACTGTGACTTTTTTTTGATAGAATCACAGAAAAAGACATCTACAAAATGTTTTTTTTTTTTTGTTTTTTTTTTTAAAGTCTCTTATGCTCACCAAGGCTGCATTTATTTGATTAAAAATACATTAAAAACAGTAATTTTGTGGAATATTTTTATAATTTAAAATAACTGTTTTCTATTTTAATGTATTTTGAAATGTTATTCCTGTGATGACAAAGCTGAATTTTCAGCAGCCATTACTCTAGTCTTTCTGTCTTTTAGTAATCTTTATAAAGAAACATTTCTTTTTATTATCAATGTTTAAAACATTTTTCAGGATTCTTTGATGAATAGAAAATTCAAAAGAACAGCATTTATTAAAAAAAATAGCCATTTTTTTGTTTGTAACAATGTAATTGATGCATCCTTACTGATTTTTTTTTAACTGACCTCAAACTTTTGATAAATTTAAAGCTTTATTTATTTAAACCATTTAGCAGCCTTAAAATTGCTGCGGTTTACAAAATGTTAGCTACAGGATGAATATGAAACATTTTTACATTAACAAAACAGCATGACGGTGCCCTTTACTTGCAGCAATTAAAGAATAATCACACTCATTATCACTACTTGATGAAATATGTTAATGTTTCACTTTGTGTTAAAAATGATTCTGATAGCATTACTCCAGGGAAAAACACTTTTTTGTGTGTGTGATTGGTCTGTATTAAGAAAAATAGTAGTAATTGCACGGCCACATGCTAATGCTGTTCTTTTCTGACTGTAAAATGAAACAGCCAGAAAAGCATATAACAAGTGCAGGCCAATCCCCAGGAGAAAAGTGAGGTGGAAGGCAAATGTACATTAGTGGACAGCGTGAAAGAGCATGCAATGGGCTATAAGAACATCTGCATCTCCACAGCCACAGCATCTTCCCAGCATGCAATGGGCTCAGATGGGCTGCTTTACTTCAAAGTCCCTTAGACTTTGTTTACTTTCACCATACTTTGTTTGTTGCCCAACTTCTGAACTTAACTTATGGCTAACCATGATCTATACAAACAACTATTCTGAGGGTCTTAAGGTCTCTTCTCTCCCCTCAAGCTGTTTAAATGTGCAGCACATGTGACCAGTTTCTGATTCTCATTATTTTCTTCTCTCCTCTAACAGAGCTCTAAGATGCCCACAGCTGGCATGGATGGCCTATTTCCATTAGAGGTGCCAAGCATTTGTGAACAATGCCAGGGCTGAGGAAGATCAAAGTGATGGCACTTCAAGGGCATGGGTCACCAGAGGAACAGACTGCTCACACTTAAAATGATATGTGTGGGAATACACTTGTGTGTGTGCGTGTGTGCATGCGTGAGTGTGTGTTCATTCTCTTTGATTTTGATACAACCGATTTAACACTGATCCCTGGTGATTTTCATTTAGATCAAAAGAGTCTAGCCCAAACAACACATCTGCTACAAAATACCAAAACAATTTTCCTTTCCCTCCTCTCAAGCTGGACATCCTCCTAGCAGATCCACACACCCCACACCCGGCTAGTCACAGCTGCGCTCTTTGTATTACTGCCGTTTCAAAAACTTACTATTATTATTTTTTGGCCTTTCTACATATTCTTTCTACAGGCCTTACATTTCTACCGATAAAAGGAGACAGGAAACAACTGGATAGGGTAGAGGGGAATGGAATCAGAAAAGGACCTCAAACCTAGCCTCAAACTTGGGTCGCCCGAAGCTCTGTAGTGCCATAAGCCAGAGCATTGCCCAGGGAATAACATACTGTTCTTAAAGGGTTAGTTCACCCAAAACTGAAAATAATGTCATTTATTACTCACCCTCATGCCGTTCCACACCTGTAAGACCTTCGTTAATCTTCGGAAAACACAAATTAAGATATTTGTGTTGAAATCTGATGGCTCAGTGAGGCCTGCATAGCAGGCAATGACATTTCCTCTCTCAAGATCTATTAATGTACTAAAAACATACTTAAATGTGAGTACAGTGGTTCAATATTAATATTATAAAGCAACGAGAATGTTTTTGGTGCACCAAAAAAACTAAATAATGACTTATTTGGTGATGGCTGATTTCAAAACACTGCTTCAGGAAGCTTCGGAGTGTTATGAATCAGCGTGTCGAATCAGTGGTTCGGAGCGCCAAAGTCACATGATTTCAGCAGTTTGGCGGTTTGACACGTGATCCGAATCATGATTCGACACGCTGATTCATAACGCTCCGAAGCTTCCTGAAGCAGTGTTTTGAAATCAGCCATCACCAAATAAGTCATTATTTAGTTTTTTTGGTGCACCAAAAATATTCTCGTCGCTTTATAATATTAATATTGAACCACTGTACTCACATGAACCGATTTAAATAAGTTTTTAGTACCTTTATGGATCTTGAGAGAGGAAATGTCATTGCTGGCTATGCAGGCCTCACTGAGCCATTGGATTTCAACAAAAATATCTTAATTCGTGTTCCGAAGATGAACGAAGGTCTTACGGGTGTGGAACGACATGAGGGTGAGTAATAAATGACATTATTTTCATTTTTGGGTGAACTAACCCTTTAATGGTGCATTTAAGTTTACTAATTAGTAGATTTTCTTATACAGTGATGGTCTTGGTTTATTTTTGGGCCTTTCCTCACCACTGAAGATTTTATTTGTTATTTTTCCACAGTGTATTTCTTTTCACAAACAAGATCCAAACCCATGTTCTATAGCTTTCCTACAAATTTTTGTGTTACATTCCAGTCCCTCAGTGGGGTATAATGTTCCAGTACACGCATTCTCTGGAAATCAAACCCACAACCTCAGCCATGCTTTACCAACAGAGCTACAGGACTGCCCTTATGTTAGAACCCTTATGATATGATTAGTCAACCATTTACACTTTATAAAGTATGACAGCTGAGTTGCATGTTGCGTAAAGCAGCAGGAAAATCTGACCACCCACTCATCACATTGTCTAGACCCAAGATTTGATCAAAGCTGTCATAACACTTGAGTTATGAGGGTGTGGCTGCCAAAATATAGAACGTATCAGACAGAAATGAAACTATGGGATATAAAAAGGAAAGACAAAAAGGAGGAGAGTAGAAAAGAGGCGACCAAGCATGACAGAATCAGAGCTAGGAAATGACGATATTGTTGCAGTCCCATATGTTAGGCATTCAGTATAATGAGCTGTGGTTACAAATGCTTATGTAGAGTGTCAGGTTCTATTTCAGTGCTCTTTTAAATGTTAAATCGTTAAATCTGTGTTGCTCAGTCAGTATATCTCATGTTAAAATGATCTGATGATCTAGCAATGCTGTTTTCTCAGAGTTGCCATGATTGGATATGATTGGATTGTGCGATAAATCCTGCTTCTTGTTTTTGTGCGTGTTCCTCATTCGCGAATCAGGCTGAATGAACAAAATGATGGCGTTAACGGGAAACTAATTAAAAAGTGATTGAAAACGTACCTACTTAGATATCACTGATTTATGTCACGTCAAAATCAAACTTATTGCTTAAATTATTACTGCCTTTAGTTATTATTTTGGAATAAATGTAAAAATGCATAAAACACTTGATGAGATTTATACTTAGCTTTTATAAATATAACATTAATAATATTATGTAAAAATACAAAATACAATTTATGTATTTTTGAAGGAAGGAATGAACTGAAGGAATGACAACAGGAATAACTACGGAAGAGGATTAGGGCCAAGCAATAATAAAAAAATAAAACCATCTCGAGATTAAAGTTGTTAAACTTCGAGAAAAAACTCGTTAAATTTCGAGAAAAAAGTCGAGATAAAATGTTGAGAATAAACTCGTTAAATTACGAGAACAAATTAGTTAAATTATGAGAAAATTGTTGTTAAATTTTGAGAAAAAAGTCGAGATAAAATGTTGAGAATAAACTCATTAAATTATGAGAAAAAAGTCATTAAATTACGAGAACAAATTCATTAAATTATGACTTTTTTCTCGTAATTTAATGACTTTTTCTCATAATTTAATGAGTTTATTCTCATAATTTAATGAGTTTATTCTCAATATTTTATCTCGACTTTTTTCTCGTAATTTAATGACTTTTTTCTCATAATTTAATGAGTTTATTCTCGACATTTTATCTCGACTTTTTTCTCAAAATTTAATGACATTTTTCTCATAATTTAACGAATTTGTTCTCGTAATTTAACGACTTTTTTCTCATAATTTAATGACTTTATTCTCAACATTTTATCTCAACTTTTTTCTCGAAATTTAACAACTTTAATCTCAACATTTTATCTCAACATTTTTCTCGAAATTTAACGAGTTTTTTCTCGAAATTTAACAACTTTAATCTCGAGATGATTTTATTTTTTTATTATTGCTTGGCCCTAATCCTCTTCCGTAAATAACAACATTTAGTGTAACTGGGACATACATTTACATGAATGGATTTATATATAGTGGCTTGCAAAAGAATTGAAACACTCCACTTATCTGGACTTTATGGCAAAGTGGCCAGACTCAAGCCTCTCCTTAGTGAAGACAAATGAAAGCCCATTTGGAATTTGAAAAATAAAAACAAACACCTAGAGGACTGAGAGAAACAATATTCTCTGTCTCATATAGAGAGGAAACCAAGCACTGCTATTCACCTGCACAATACCATCCCAACAGTAAAGTGTGGCGGTGGCAGGATCATGCTGTGGGGGTGTTTTTCAGCGGACTGGGGGACTCATCAGGGTAGAAGGAAAGCTCAACACAGCAATATAGAGATAGCCTTAATGAAAACCGGAGTCCGGAGCATAGAGAATCTCAGACTAGGCAGAATGTTCACCTTCCAACAAGACAATGACCCTAAGCACACAACAAGATAATGCAAGTGTGGCTTATGGACAACACTGTGAAAGTCCTTGAGTGGCCCAGCCAGAGCCTGAACTTGAACCCAATTGAACATCTCTGGAGAAACCTGAAAATGACTGTCTACCGACGGTCCCCATCCAATCTGACAGAGCTTGAGAGGATCCTAAGAGGAGAATGGTACAAAATCGCCAAATGCAGATATGCAAAGCTTGTCGCATCATACCCAAAAAGACTTGAGACTGTAAACGTGCTTTAACTAAGTACTGAGTGAAAGGGTTTGTTCACCCCAAAATGAAGAGTCTGTCATTAATTACTCACCCTCACGTCGTTCCAAACTCGTAAGACTTTCGTTCATCTTCGGAACACAAATGAAGAACTTTTTGCTGCATAACACACGAGAATGAACCTTACTGGTTATGCAGCATGTTGGAGCTTCCGGTAGCGGTTTGTTCTCGTGTGTCGTTCAAGTTCGATTGATCATCTGTTTATGTTTGCTGATCAAGGTTTATATGTGAATAAGCCTAAATCAAATCTGTTCGTCATAAAAAGTCAGAAAAGTTCCTTGATTCTAAACCGCTCGATTCATATGGATTAGTTTTAAGATCTCTTTATGAACTTTTCGAAGCATCAAAGATCAAGTTGCAAAGGCAGTCTATGGAGGGAAAGAATGCCCTCAGATTTCTTCAAAAAGATCTTAATTTGTGTTCTGAAGATGAACGAAAGTCTTGCAGGTGTGGAACGACATGAGGGTGAGTAATTAATGACAGAATTTTCTTTTTGGGGTGAACTAACCCTTTAAGGGTTTGAATACTTGTGCAATGTACTTTTTTTTAGTTTTTCGTTTTTAATAAATTTGCAAAGTTGTCATAGATCTGTTTTTTGCTTTGTCATTATGGAGTATGGAGTATAGATTGATGTGAAAACAAAATAAGGCAGCAACATAAATTGCGAAAAAATTAAGGGGTTTGAATACTTTCGCAAGGCACTGTATATGTATTTTTTTTAAAAAGCATTATAATTTCAGAACACCACTGCATGCCGCTGCTAGAAAGACACATCCACCCTCTTTTCTTTCATGCCAACTTTCCACATACTGTAAGTCTGCTCCATGATAGTGTTGCTATGGAAATAAGGCATCCCTTGCAACATAGAGCCAAGGGCATTCCATGAAAGAATTTAGTTACGCAAAACTAACCATTTTAGACAAGCAATAACATGAGACACTTATTGTAACATAAGATGCAGCCAATATTTGTGTTTCTGATTCTGTAATCTCACAAAATTATTCAGTAGTTCTATTATATTAAGCCTATGCAGTGTTTATGCAGTGCTTATCAAGCTGACTGAATGGTGTAGCCTGGGGAAGAGAATGTAATTGGAAACTATGTCTGATTTTAAGTCAAATAATTTGCAGTCACATAAATTCCATAACAATCTGAACATTGGGAATGCTTACTTTTCATATTTTCTAAGGAGGTTATTTGAATTTCACAGCAATTGTTTTGTTTTGCTTTTCTCTTCAGTTTATGATATCGATGAGCAAAAATAACCTGGCTGTTAAATCTTGATTACACATAATTACCAACCCTGCATCATTAAATCCTCCTAATTATTTCTTTCTTTTAAAGTGAACGTCCAAGGTATGATTAGAGTTTTGAGAAGGGAGTTAGCTGCCTGTGGCTCTTGGCTCCTTTCCCTCTCTTCAGTATGAGATGAATGATTCTGCTTCAAAGGCAGCAGTGAACCCACTTTAAGTAAGGAGATGATTTCTTTTCAGCACGACCCTCATAATGCCAAACCTACAGCATGATCTTCCATGGCCAACTCATTTTGATTGGCATTCTTGTACTTTTATGCATAACTCAAAACTAAAGGCTTACAGTCCATGCATCTATTAATATGAATTTCACTGAATATTTGATATCACAAGAATACATTTTTCATTTTGGGAAACGTTCTTTTTACAGTGGTTTGTGGTTTGTTGGGGGGCTTAATGTTACCATGTGTTTATTATAGATATGCCTATTAATTCTAATAGATTTTGTTTGTGGTACCAATTGAAAATATAACAGTTTCCATAAACTGACTCACTATGAGTACATTAACTTTCCAGATTAGTTTACAATTATCATTTAATGAGACTTGATGATGGAAGTTTTATTCTTAATTTGTCATCTTTATAATTCTCTCTAGTCTTCATGACCCCTCATTGGATCAACATTAGTAACCTCATCTGTCACAGCTTAATCTAGTCTGGGCAGTTTGTCAAGTATGCACAGCCAAATTAATCTCTGTGAGAGAATAATCTGTCATTTTTATATAGTGCTGGTCAATGTGTGTCTTTGGTCACAGATACTTGCACCCATTAGTTGCTGATAAAACAGCTTTGGACAAATGCAGTAGCACATACCTGTTTGAAATTAACTGCAGAATTGAGATACCTACAACTGTAGAAAAATAGTCAGTTACAATGAACAAAACAATTGGCCTAACAGCAGCATGCCATTCAATTATACGATACGGGAAGCTTTTACATAAAAACTGAAGTATACTTTAAGCTTGACGATGGTGAACATTATAAGTAATATCTGACCACTGTATGGAGCAACTGACTGCAATCAGAATCAAGTATTCCATTACACCATAATGCAGCCAATCCTAAAAATCATTAGGCAATACTTGCAAATATACTATCACATACACTGTAAACCCGAATAAGTTGGTAAAACTCAAAAACATAGAGGCAATCAGTTGCCTCAAAAATTTTAAGTTAAAATTCAAAGTTTAAGTAAGCAGAACTGGCAGATTTTTATTTTGTACTCATACATTTTAATCGTTCTTAACTTGAAATGTTTGAGTAGACCAATTCATACATTTAACAAACTTTTCATGTAACCTCAATGTGAACATTTTTATTAGTGTAAACTTAGCAAGCAATAATAAGCTAATTTTTTCACTTGCTGAATGAGTACAGTAATATAAAGCATTGTATTAGCATAACAAAACATTAAAGGATTAGTCCACTTTTAAATACACTTTTCCTGATAAATTTACTCACCCCCATGTCATCCAAGATGTTCATGTCTTTCTTTCGTCAGTCGAAAAGAAATGAAGGTTTTTGAGGAAAACATTCCAGGATTTTTCTCCTTACAGTGGATTTAAATGGCTACCAACAGGTTGAAGGTCAAAATTACAGTTTCAGTGCAGCTTCAAGGGCTTTAAACGATACCAGATGAGTAATAAGGGTCTTATCTAGCGAATCGATTGGTCATTTTCGAAAAAAATACAACCGTTCATGCTTTATAAACAAAATATCGCCTTGAACGTACTTTCCGCTTCCGCATTCTTCATAACTCTTGCTCTGAATGTCCTACGCCTTCCCTATTCAAGTTACGGAAAAAAACGAAACTCATTCCGTAAGTAGAATAGGGAAGGCGTAGAACATTCAGCGTTATGAAGAATGCGGAACCGGAAAGTACGTTCAATGCGATATTTTGTTTATAAAGCATAAACGGTTGTATTTTTTTTCGAAAATGACCGATCGATTCACTAGATAAGATCCTTATTACTCATCTGGTATCGTTTAAAGCCATTGAAGCTGCACTGAAACTGTAATTTTGACCTTCAATCTGGTGGTAGCCATTGAAATCCACTGTAAGGAGAATAATCCTGGAAAGTTTTCCTCAAAAACCTTCATTTCTTTTCGACCGATGAAAGAAAGACATGAACATCTTGGATGACATGGGGGTGAGTAAATTTATCAGGAAAAGTGTATTTAAAAGTGGACTAATCCTTTAATCACTACTAAATCTCTCACTTAACATTAATTTTGCACAAAAAAACAAAACAAAGCCATATATATATATATATATATATATATATATATATTAGCATTTATTCTCCCTTTTGAGTGCCATAGGCAAAGCATGCTGGGTAATAGAAATCTCAGCCCAGTTTCCGTTACACTTAAGTTCGTCTAAATTAAAAGAAATAAGTTCATAAAACTCAAAACAATGAAACAGTTCAGTTTACTTAAAATATATCAGTTCTGTGAACTTGAAAGAAAAATTGCTAAATACTCATAAAAGTCTTAAAAAAAAATTAAGTTTGTCCTTCTTAAACCAATTAATTATTTTGAGTGTTAGGGTTTACAGTATAGTGCAAAATCATCCTGAAGATCAGGTAGAAGCTGTTTTGTGATGCGATATGTAAGTTGATGAAGTGGCAGATAGACAAATAGATGCTGCAAACTTTAAGTTGGCAATTATGGTGCACATTAATAAACCCTGGAATGGCAGACGCAGAAGAAGTCAGATGAGGTCTTCTGTCTCAGTTCAAGGTCAGTAATGAAAGCTTCTCTTCCCATTATTTTAGTCTTACAGTATGTCTTGAATGAGTGCCAGATGTCAATGGTAGAGTATAACACATTTTATATTGGTGTGATCCAGGTTTTGACCTCATTTTTATAGTTAGTTCCTCTGAAAGGAACATGGTGATGGGAAAATATGAGATGGAAAGGAAAAGTTTAACTTCGCATACTCTTGCGGAGGTTTTGCGTTCCCTCAAGAAACGTTATGTACTCTCGCAAAAGTATTGCGTTCCCCCCAAAAACTTTGTGTTTGCTTGCAAAATTATTCCGTTCCCAGAGAACCTTCCTCGTATTATATCCTTTTTGCAGTTTGTAAGCAAACACAAAGTTTCTCAGGGACTTCAAACTGTTTGCGAGTGAACGCAAAAACATTTAAATATAATTTATAGGGGCTCTGTATTCGTAAAAGTACTACAGGATTGCGTGAAAAAGTTTCAGTCTGTTTTAGAGTAGAATTCAGAAAGCTACAGTGTTGAAAATTTGAAGACCAATGAGATGCCATACTCATAAATGAAAAAACAGCATAAAAAAACAGTCAGATTAGGAAAAGAGTGACTTTGTATAGAAGCACAATGTTATGACCGTGTTAGCTGTGATCCTTTCTCCTCTGAAATCCTATTTAAATGCAAGTGCTTCCCTCGTACATTAATCAATCCGTGTTTAGTAACTGGGAAAAGGATTTCAAAATGGATTGAATATTTCTTTTGTTTGCCTATGCCACTTCTGAATGGATTGACACTCCTGTCTATATTCCCCAGCCCAAGAGAGATTGATCGTGCAGTCTGGATAATAGAGTTCTAAAATGAAAGGCTTTATTTCACTCTTCCTGCCAAAGGCATTTCTCAGTCTGGCAGGGCATCAGCTGTGCTTTACAGCCACTGGCTATTTCAGTGGCAGTATTGTTACACAACCTTATCCAGAGAAACGCCTGCCCTCTTTATTTCAGGGGATATGGAGCTCAAGTAAGACACCAGGCACAGCACCATTCCTTTTATCATATTTGTCAGACTTTGTTGCTCATATCTGCAGTATCCTTCTAAGAATCTCTATGAACATTTTGATCCAGCTACATTTAAAGAGCTGGTCTCTGTGTTAAATTTAGATTCTTTGTTTTTAGGGAACATTGAGCTGTAAAAGTTTTAATATCAAAGGCACTGAGTATTTTTGGCAATGGATGCAGATGGTTCGCTTTTGGCTGGACCGCAGTAAAGGACAGTTAAGTGCAAAGTTATTTACTAGGCCTCTCGGCACATTGTCAGATCTTACATTAACTCTGTTAAGATACAATCTACTCCTGGCGAGAACATCTTTTGATGAGCTTGAAATGTCTTTACATTCAGAAAAAGAACATTCAGAAATATTAAGAATGTCTAGTTTTTATAGTTTCCATCCAATATCAATATTCTAGAATATTACACTCAGTTAAAAGAATCAACATATCAACACCTATGTTTTGTATCCTAAACAGTTTATGTACTTTATCTGTTAGTAAGTGGTGAAATCTGTGACAACATCTACCGGAAAGTATAAACGATCTTTCTATTATTCAGATATCTTTTCATTCCCATACTTTCCAACTTCAGTAGATTCACATTAAAGTAATGGTACAGCTTTTTGAGTATAGTTATGCAGTCATCTACACCCCAATGCATGATGAGGTCATTTTTCTAGTGCATGTATATGATATATCACAGAAATCAGTTTGCAGCCCTGTCTATGGGAGCAACACTTAACAGTGACTGTTGGTAATAGTGGTTACTGGGGGGTAAATGTATTCTCTGTGCAGAGGCATGACAGTGATGAAGTATTCCTCTCCTCCCAGCTGGCTTGGCAGCATTGCTAACACCTGGATGATCAAACTCTTAACTGGGTCATCTCCACGGGGAGCAACACAAGTGGCCACTTACCTCATTAGAGCTCCCTCTCATTTTTAAACCTTCATGTTCATCTCTCTTTTCCGCTTCCACAACACTCACAAATAAGCGTTATGTTTTGTTATGTAATTTTTTATTTCCCTGGAGAATAAAGATAAACATGTTTGACAGTCAATAGCAGGTTGTAAAATAAAGGGGGAAAGGTAGATGATGAATTGTAAGATTTCTGAAATCAGTCTAATAACAAAATACTTGAATGTTGGGTAGCATTTTTTAATTAAAGGTACACTATGTAACTTTTGGCCTTCTGGCGGTTAAAAAACTGCATGCGTTTTCCAGAAGAACATTGTTATGTTTTAGCTCTGCTTAACTGTTCAATAAAAAATCTTACTCACCTATTGAGTAATAAAAATGTCATCTCCACGTCTCTTTTACAACATTTTAAATCCCTCAGTTCTCGGCATCTCCGTAAAGCCAAGCTAATGTTGATTCGCATTTTACAAGCTCTGTCATGTTCTTTTTTTTGCCAGTAGACTCTCTGTTCTGTGTTTGCCGCTGCCCTTAATGGAGTGTCTATTTACACTAAAGGCTCCGGTATACTTCAAACGAAATCGAAGAACGAACTGATGTGACGTCATTTCGAACAAAATCAGGTCAAAAAGAAGTTTGTTTTGTGTTCTTTTTGGAAGTTCGAAACGGCGTGCCAAAGCGAACTTTCAGGAAAAGTTCGCTTCAGCTGCAAAACACCTTCATACTACCATTGGTCCATGACGATAACGTAATAGGAGGTAGGCTCCGCCTTCACTCGCGTGGGTCGCGTCTTTGAGTCATTCCCTGCGTTCCAATGTCCATACTATCCATCCTAAATAGTATGTGAGTTTAAAATAAGTGTGTCCCAAAGCATAGTATGTTGAAAAGAGTATGCCAAAAGTCCCCGGATGGTCTACTATTTCCGGTAGATTTTCGAAGTGTGGATCCGTGCACACTATAAAGGCTAATATTGCCCACAACCCATTGCGCGTTGGACGAGGATTCAGTTCAGAACTACAAACACGAGTGAAAAGTGTTAAAAAACTACAAAACATGGCGGATACGCGCGATCGACGCTGAGAGGTTTGAGTGACTAATAATCAGTTTAACCTGATAGAAAATATATATTTCATGTTATCCGTGTTATTTTTCATCTGCAAATACCAATGTGGACTTTTATAAAGATCCGAATGGCCATTAACTTTTAAATGCATCATTATGCATTAATATGAGGAGAGTTCTCCACATGAAAGACTCGCGACTGCATATCAACATGCTGCATTTCTCTCCGATACGGTAGGAAATTAAGTAAATGAAATGTGGAGGATGTAAGATGATTTACAGGCCAGTTTACGGTGACAGGATGCGACAGAGAGAAAAGACGCGATTGTATGACGTGTTAGTATGTCCCAAAGCTTGTCTACTCTTTTGCTACACACTCAAAAGTAAGTACTTTTTGTTCACAGAAAGAGTACATACTTTTAGGGCGTAGTATAAGTAGGCGAATTGGGACGCAGCAATTGTGTTGAATTCATTGAGGTAAGATCTCCGCAGGTGAAAACATGAACACACTGGATAGCCGCTTTATAGTACAAAATGAAGTTGTGCTTGTAAAAAAAAAAAAAGAGGCACTGACACTGTTTTTCATGTTTGATACTGTAAAGCTTCTTGATTTTAAGCAATCTATTGAATAAAGTGCTGTATGACCAGGGGCGGATCTAGAAAATTATTTATAGGGTGGCAAAGGGGTGGCATGAGGTCTATGAGGGGTGGCAACACCAAAGCAAGCACTCATGCATAGGTTTTGGAGATTTATGGCCTGACATGCACAATTGTGTCCACAAACATTGCATTACCAGAAAGTAGTCATCTATTTACTGTTTAAAATTAAAAAATAAATAACAACATTTCAATATCCTTCATGGCACCAAGTAAAGGCACTATATGAAAAACATCAACAGATTCTAAATGAGTCTGAGCTTGTATCACTAAAGGAGATGAGCAGTTTTATTAATATTACACAGGCTACTTCAACGGTATAAATCACATGTTTTAGTGCAAGTTAAAGAGCAACAAATACTGCACTGCCCAGTGAACACTAGTGAGATCAATTCATATAAAACTGTAACAAAAATACCTCTTACTGGGATTCAGGAATTATTTTGCAGCTCAATGTCTACTACACTATACAAAAATATATTTACAGATGCAGTAAAACACAGCATTGAACTTTTGGAAGGATTTTTTTTTCTTTTTTCATTTTACTATTATAAATTGATCTTGCAGTAGATGAAAAGCATGCGAAAAATATGTATGAACTTGGTATGCACCACAATACAGTAGACTGTCAATTACAGTAAAAGTAAATTCAGCATCCTTTGCACATTTGGCTAAATTTCATTACAGTATACAGTACTATAGCAGTGTATTGGTCTTCTGACATAAGACTATATCCCTAGGCAGTCATTTTTCAGTTCTACAAAAATACAGTATACACATAACAAATGGATACAAAGAAAGGTGACAATCACAACACTGAGGTTGTACAATGTGCTACAGTTTACTGTAAATAGAATAGTGAAATTTCCCTCATCTAAGGTAGCTACTGTGTACAGTAATTATTATACTGTATAAGTTTAAAACCCCTGTAAATTATTCATTCAGCTCTCTCTCAGATGTTGACTGGTGTGTGTCATCAGTTTTGCTACCAAATGTAGTCATTGTTAAACGTTTTGAGAAATGTGTCTTTGTTTTGAGAACTGAACGAACGGTTTGGGAAACTGGGCCAACTGAATCACTTGTGTTAGCAATCGAGAAAAGCTAAAATACATTTAGATTCTTACCTAACTCTGCTATTAGTTTCTGTGATCGGGATCTTCTTATTGATTTCATGTTATTGTTTCGTCGGATGCCACAAAACCTTTATCCATGATGAAAGTGGAGCGGGCGGTGAATCAGCTCGCCAAAAAATTACGAAAATGAATCTCAGACATATTACATTTCTCACAGGACTTCTGAGCTAGCCGGGAGGCAGTCATTTTCCGATTCACCTACAAATAGGGGAAAAAATCGTAAGTGAACTTGGCTGCGCTGTGTTTTTGACTCTCAAAGAACCGGTTCATAAGAGTCATTTGTTAATGAAGCTGATTACACTGGGTGCGCTGGCGTGCGCGTGCAACCATCATGCAATTGAAAGACGTGTTTTCTTGCCATTATTTTGCGTCACGCTGACTTTTTTTAGCTCATCACATTGAAGCGCCGCTGAAAAGCAGTACTTAAAACACTGCTTAGGCTACATTTATATTTTATTCTGTGATCATTTTGGGGTGGCAGATGGGGTGGCAAAACTTTTTCTTAGGGTGGCAGTTGCCACCCCGGTAGATCCGCCCCTGTGTATGACGTGATTGGAGTGCTACTTTGCAGAGCTTGTGCTAACATTCCCATGCTGTTATGATCAGACGTTTTTCTTATGCTTTCTATAATAAATGCTTGCTGTTTTCTCATTTTTGTTGTGTTTATTTTGTTTCTGAGAAGAAAGTGCACGGCACATATTTACATATTCATATAACCATCGCTCTCAGCGATGTGGGCGGCATCAGATGTTCGTTTACAGTATATCACTGGTCACGCATTTCGAACTTCGTTTTACCCCTAAAGGAAGAACGAAAAAGAACTTCGTTTGAAGTATACCGGGGCCTTAAAGGTCCCGTTCTTCGTGATCCCATGTTTCAAACTTTAGTTAGTGTGTAATGTTGTTGTTAAAGTATAAATAAAATCTGTAAAATTTTAAAGCTCAAAGTTCAATGCCAAGCGAGATATTTTATTTAACAGAAGTCGCCTACATCGAACGGCCAGTTTGGACTACATCCCTCTACTTCCTTCTTTAATGACGTCACTAAAACAGTTCTTTGACTAACCTCCGCCCACAGGAATACACAAAAAAGGGGGCGTGGTCTTGTTGCACTCCCACGGAGAAGAGCAAGAGTTGCGTTTGTAGAGTGTGTTTGTCGCCATGTCGTCGAAACGCTGTTATTTTCATCCCGCAGTCCAATCACCTTTGTTTGGCCTTCCCAGGGACGCTGTACTTAGAGATCAATGGTTACGATTTATGTTTAACTCGGTTCCCGAAAATTATAATCCACATGTAAAACTATGTGCAGCACTTTCCGGGCAAGGTGCGCTAAGCTGCTGTCGAATCACAACACAGGAACCGCTGGCACAATCAGAACTCGTTACGTATTTCTGAAGGAGGGACTTCATAGAACAAGGAAGTCATCAGCCCGTTTTTATGACAGTGGAAACAGTGGTATACAGATAAGTAAATTATGTGAAAAATACTGTGTTTTTTTACACGCGAAACATGAACACATGTTATATTGCACACTATAAACACAATCAAAGCTTCAAAAAACCACGAAAAACGGGACCTTTAAGTGCAAATAGCGTCCCTTGTTGGCAAATGCTATTTACACTATCTCCACCCAATAATGTCTGGTTGGGCAAAAGAGACTTTTGAATACAAATGTCTTCAGTGGCACAGCAGTAGCGAGTAAGTCTCATAGACTTGGCTTTTAACGCGATCGACGCTGGTTCGAATCCGTCTTTTGCCAAGCTTGCATTTATTTTCAATAAAAATTAAAATAATGTTCTAAAAGTGGAAATAGTAAACAGAAAACGAGTGTTTAATAATATTAAAAGTATTTATTGGGTAGGGTTTGGGGAAGGTGTAGGGAGGGTTGATAGTCCCACAACATACAAAAATTTACTTTTATATTTCCCGCGAAAACCATCTCGAGAGGTCTAAAATATAAATGCAATAGGCTTACCATAGTGAATCACATTTTGGAAGAAGGGATGATGATGTATTGACTCATTATTTAAATTTTGTTAATTTTTGAACAAAAAGTGTTGCATGGTGTACCTTTTAAAATAAAAAAATGTGCCGCTTTTCCAATGCATTTTTTGTGTTGATGTTATTTTAACCACTGTCCCAGATCTTAAAATATGAAAATTCATCATAAAAATATTAATTAAAAATTTAAATTTAAAATTAATCTAAATATAAACCATTGCAATATTTATTTTGTGAAACTTTGTCAATTTTTACACAAATTACCATTTCCACAACAAACAGTTTTGCCACTAATAATGATTATTTTATTTTATTTGTTGTGTGTGTATATTGTAGGCTACTTGTTACCAATTATTACAGCAAAAAGATTTAGATGCAATATGAGACATCATATGTGTGAATCAAGGAAAATATCAAAATATCAAATATATTGTCATTTCCAGTCAAGAAAATAATTTAATAATAATTTTGTAAAAATTATGCAAAATAGATGTTCTTTTTTTTTTACAGACAAATGTAAAAAATAAATAAATAAATAAATAAATAAATAAATAAATAAAGATTTAAAATGTCATCAGAGCACATCATTCAAGAAGTGATGGAAAAGACAATTGTTGGTTCAGAAGAATGACATCTGCCATCGGACACTGTAAAAAAAATAATAAATTAGTGAGCAATGCAAAGAAAAAATGCCAATATTTGAGGACAGATGCAGGTTCTGGCTTGATGCAAAATATATTTGGGTCTGTAATTTTTTTGTTCTGAATCTCAGGAATATCAGAACCTTAAATATAAATCAACAATTTTTAAATCTATTTGTGATTATTTGAAATTCAGCTCCAAGACTAAATGTGAGGTTATTCCTGGTGTGATTGTCTGTACGTTATGTTTAATGCAAACTGTGCTGGCGAAAAATATGAAATCTTAATACTAATCTTCAAATACTATTGACCATTTTAAGAAGAATATTAGAAGACCTACTGTACCTCAAACCAGTGTTAGTATGGAACATGCAACCAGAATCCCTTTTAAAACTTGGAGTTTCTGGAGGTGGATCAAAGGCTTGCAGATATGAGGAACGATGTGGAGCTTTTCTTTGTCCTCTCTCTCTCTCTCTCTCTCTCTCTCTCTCTCTCTCTGCCTCTCCTTCTCACAGCCTCTCCTTCTCTCAGGGGCTTTTGACAGTGGATGATAAATAATGGAAGTCATATGTAGCCTAGGGCTACACAGAACACAGCATCTGTGAAATCAAGACTCCCAGATCAAAAGATTAAAATGTGGAAACTAATCATGGAAAACACACCAACATTAATGACTGTGTAAGCATCTGTGTGTACAGGCTTCTTCTTCACATGCTATTATCACAACCTGTGAATGTTTTGACTATATTGTTGATTCATAGCCTATCCACTAAGATTGTGAAATGTGATCGGCAATCTTATGCTTCAGCAGACAATTCCATTATCTTTGGATGCCATGGGCTACTTTTAACTCCACTTTTAGACATAAATTTGCGAACTTCCCTAAGCACTTCCCCTCGGGGGAATCCGTGCTGCCATTTTGAAGTGCGTTCAACTTCGTCAAGTGGGCGAGGGAAGTTTATTTGGACAGACCCTCAACTCATCAATTGTGACCAAGTGAGCGAGTCTACTCAATATGTACACTTCAGACAGTTCCATAGATCACAATGCAATATGATTGTGACGTCACAGTGGATCATGCATAATTTACCCCCATAATTTCCATGTCAGAGCGCCAACTCTGTATTGGCCAGTTCCTGTGTGGTGCTCACGTGAACAGCGTCAGCCAATAAGGAGCCGGCGTTCTGACGTAGAACACGGAAGCTCTGCACTGTGTTCACTGCATCAATTGCATAGGAGACTGACAGGGAAGAGGAAAAATAGTTGAATAAAGTCATCATTTTTGTTTTGTTTTTGCACACAAAAAGTATTCTCGTCGCTTCATAGCTTCATTGAACCACTGTAGTCACATCGACTATTTTATCGATGTCTTCTCTGGACCTTGAATGTGGTAATTTCGTTGCTTTATATGGGAGATAATAATAATAAAAAACTCTCGGATTTCATCAAAAACATCTTCATTTGTGTTCCGAAGATGAATGAAGGTCTTGCAGGTTTGGAAGGACATGATGAGGGTGATTAATTAATAACAAAAATGTAATTGTTGGGTAAATTAACCCTTTAAGCTCAAGCTGACTGTTATAGTTTATAGTATTGTTAGCATTTTCTTTTGTGTAATTTTTTAATACTTTCTCCAACAGCCCAAGCATGCACACAGGCTTATAGAATGGTGCATAAAACAACTTTATAAGTGGAAAAAATAAATAATAAATAAATTATTGTAAATAATAAATCAGCTCCATTGTGAATTTCAAGGGCTTAGGGCATTCCATTTAAACACATTTCAAGTGTTCCACCCTACACTGTAAAAAAAATCCCGTTGTTTCTACGGAAAAATACCGGCAGCTGTGGTTACCAGAATAATACTGTAAAAATGACATCAAACCGTAAACATACTTACGGAGTTACATGTGAATTTTACATTTTAAATATGTATATTTAACATTGGATTTCAGTACACTGTAAAAAAAATCCCAGTAAAATTTACGGTAAAATAACGTATTTCATTAACTGATATAATGTTAATTTACCAACCTAATGAAGTACTAATATCTGTTTTGTACCTTTATAATACACTGACAGTCACCAAACACAGTGGTGATAAGAGTCACATGATGAATCAAAGTTCATCACAAGCAGCTTTTCCACAAGCTGAGAAGGACAATACTAATATATAGAAGGAGCACACAGTGTCATTCACATACACACTAAACACCATCATGGTAACATGCATGAAATTTTAAAAATGCAATAAACATTAATTTAACAACATTAGATGTAACATAAAACCCTAATGTACATAACTGATTAGAAAAAAATGAGAAAAACTAAGAAGAAACAGTTATTTCAACGAAAATATATAAAATGTGAAGTGTCACGCAGGGAATTGTGGGAATGTCAATTTACGGTTTTTCACTGTAAATTTTACAATGAATTGTTATTTTTCACTTTCAAAAACTGTGAATTTAACGGTATTTTACCGTAAAATTACATTAAATGTACCGTTAGATCTATTACAGTTATTCACCGTATATAGTATGGAAACTTTCTGTAAACCAATTAACAGTTTTTCACCGCAGCATTTTTACAGTCTTTTACTGTTAAAATCACGGTAATTTTTTACAGTGTAGTGCACTCGTGCAACGTAAGCAGTGACGTACATCCAAATTTGACAGAGGGAAATTAACAAGAGAAGGGCGTAAAAAATTGGACTTAAATCCATCTTGGGTATCATCCATCCTTAAATCCATAAAGGTATCATCCATCTTGTTTACTCTTCTCTTCCATTCTCACACATGTAGGCTACATCAGTGGTTCCCAACCTTTTTTCCAGGAAATGCAACAACAGCTCAAATATTAAAATAATAGCATTAACAACTAAGGCCAGATTTAACTTGCAACATATTGTTATCTTGTATTACATGTTCAAATAAAGTATTGACCAACATTTTAAAAAAATTATAAACCTAATATTCCTTTAGACCTTTTTTAAGAAACAGGATGAGTCAAAATGATTATTTAATCAGCTTAATTAACAATTCTAGATACCTCTGAATTAGAATCAGAATTGTTTTAGAATGCACATTAGCTTATTTTCCATTAACTTTACTTAACTTCTAAATTTACAACAGAGCATAAACATGTGGTCTGAGTTTCACAAACAAAAACCGCAGACAGGCTGAATGAAAATGTAAATCCATTTTCTGTCAGTAGGTGGTGATTTTGTAACAGCAGAAATAGAGCTGTGCTTATAAACACTACGCGTTACACAGAGGGATGATGAAAAGAAAATGTCATCAAAACTTTTCTCAAGGCAGTCAGTTCCCTTCAGAGATACATTCATAGAATTCATTCATACTTTAATTCATATAATTTCCCTCAGAACTCTGTTGTAAAACCCCTCACTTCTTTCGCCTCACACTGCTGTATCTGCGTGAGTGCTTACTTTGCTTAATACTGGACAGTATTTACAGTGAGTTTTTCAAATCCTGGCAATCAAATATGTTTTCAATTATGATTAAAGTAATACTACCATCAGAAATTGCATCATGGTTTATTGTCAAACTGGTAACTGTTTCCTCACAGTAATCATCCAGCTTACCCTCAGCCCAGTATAGTATAAGCGATATGGAAATTGGATGTATGGAGGCTTGTCATCAACGTTATAATAAATGTTCTATATAAGTAATTTTTAGGTTATTGAAAGATGACCACACTGCAATGTTCTGGGAACGTTAATTTTTGGTTCCAAAAAAAAAAAAAAAAAAAAAAAAAACAGGAACCAAATACTAACACTAGGGGAACATTCTTTTTTGCTGGGGCCCAGCTAACAATTTTTGGTTGCCAGAACATTAGTTTTCTGGTTCCCATAATGTTTTTTTTTTACGGTTTGTTTTTGGTTAGCCAGGAAGGTTTTCTAAAATGAAAGAGAACGTTTTGGTTTGTAGAACATTATTTTAATGCGTTCCCCTAACATTATTTTAACATTCCTATAATGTAATGCTAACGTTCTCCTAACGTTATTCTAACATTCCCCTAATGTAATTATAACGTTATTCTAACATTATTCTAACATTATTCTAACATTATTTTAACATTCCCCTAATATTATTTTAACGTTCCCTTAACATTATTCTAACGTTCCCTTAACGTTATTTTAACATTCCCCTAATGTTATTTTAACATTCCCCTAAAGTTATTCTAACATTATTTTAACATTCCCCTATTGTTATTATAAAGTTATTATAACTTTCTTCTAACATTATTTTAACTTTCCCCTAATGTTACTATAATGTTCATATGACGTAATTCTAACGTTCTCCTAACGTTATTATAAAATTATTATAACATTCCCCTAACGTTATTCTAACATTCCCCTGACGTTATTATAACGTTATTATAAAATAATTATAACATTCCCCTAACGTTATTCTAACATTTCCTTAACGTTTTTCTAACGTTCCTATAACATAATTCTAATGTCATTTTAACGTTATTCTAACATTATTTTAACGTTCCTGAAACGTAATTCTAACGTTATTCTAACATTATTTTAATGTTATTTTAACATTCCCCTAATGTTATTTTAATGTTCCCTTAACGTTATTCTAATGTTATTCTAATATTATTCTAACATTATAATATTCCCCTAATATTATTTTAACATTCCCGTAACATTATTCTAACGTTCCCCTAACGTTATTTTAACATTCCCCTAATATTATTTTAACATTCCCCTAAAGTTATTCTAACATTATTAGAATGTTATTATTATAACGTTATTCTAACATTATTCTAACGTTCCCCTAACGTTATTTTAACATTCCCCTAATGTTATTCTAACATTATTTTAATGTTCCCCTAATGTTATTTTAACATTCCATTAACGTTATTCTAACGTTCACCTAACGTTATTCTAACATTATTTTAACATTCCCCTAATGTTATTTTAACATTCCCCTAATGTTATTCTAACATTATTTTAATGTTCCCCTAATGTTATTTTAACATTCCATTAACGTTATTCTAACGTTCACCTAACGTTATTGTAACATTATTTTAACGTTATTTTAACATTCCCCATATGTTATCTTTACTCTGATATCATTCCCTTAACATTATTCTAACGTTCCCCTAACGTTATTTTAACATTCCCCTAATATTATTTTAACATTCCCCTAAAGTTATTCTAACATTCCCTATTCGAACTAGCCTGACGTGGTCATACTCAATTCTAGTTCGAATATGAGTCTGATACTGCTCCATTGGGCTTTGATTATGGGGGCGTATTTCAACCGATCCAGGAAAGACCTCAATTGGATAGACCTACAACCAATCAGAGCTACAGAGTAAGTGACGTATGTTGAGCGACGCATAAGCTGCGTTCCATTCGACAGGGTCCCTACGCAGTGTTCACTGCTCCCTACTCCCTCAGCACGGTATATCCGTTGAAGTGGACTTCGCTGGCAATAATCGCTCATTCGGAACGCACTGCAAACGTCATCAAAGACAGTCACGACGGTGTCGCGCAGATTATGATATAACGTAACATAAATAAATATATATTATAATTTACTTTCGAATTTAAAATTGACTCTTAACAGATTTGAAGCTGTAACTGTCATGCCACATGAAAATAAATTATCATTTGGTTAACTGTAAATGTATCTTAATCCATGGTCTGGGTCTCATCTCGTGCACTTTCTTTTCCACGCGCAGCCGCATAGTAAACACTTCTGAGGTAAATAAAGTAAAATAAAAAATGACAGAGCCTCAGCTGCTTTTCAACACTTTTACTTTGTCATGCCTATACAATAAAATATGCAAATGTAACACTCATAGCTATAACCATTAATACTTTCGTTCGTATAAGAATAACAAAAGGTACGAATACTCAAAACGCATAAGTTACGTAAATTCCTCCATCGGAGAGCCATTTAATAACTCTTTCAACGGCTCTGCTATGGAGTCAAATTAATGCCTTAAAGTTTTGCACAAAAATAAAGTTTTGCAAAACAAAAAAAAGAATTGAGCAATAAAAAAATGTTTTGCAAACAAAAATAAAGAATTGCAAAGGAAAAATAAAGTATTGAGCGGAAAAAAATAAGTTTTGCAAACAAAAATAATAATTTGCAAAATAAAATAAAGTAGTGCAAAAATAAAAATATAATCAATTACAAAAATCAATGACAGCTGTAATCCTATTTTATCTTTGCCACATATTTTTCATGCTCAAACCTACTAAATCATTTGCAACGCTCATTTTATTCTGCATTTCAGTCAAGCGTGCGCTCACGATACCGGTTTTTTTTGCGCTGCACTTTTCTGTGCGGATCTCTTTATGGCACTGGTTTGACGTGGGGGTGGAGTCAAGAAACGGGGGCACGCCTCCGCGAAATGCATTGGAGGGGAACGTAATCGGCGACAGGTGAAATAATTCTTTGACATGGTTAAAAATAATGAATGGTTTGTTTTTGTTGGTTTGTTTAGCATATGTTGTCGCCGATTACGACCCCCTCCAATGCATTTCTTATAGTAATATGACCCGTTGCGCTCTGTCTCACTGCCTGTATCCACTTTTGTGTCCTTAAACATTTGTTTTTTGGGGTCGACAGCTTATAAAAACTTATTTCTGGGTTTTTTAGCTTGTTAGCTGTACGCCTTGTCACACAGCACCTTTTAGGCATTGTTCTGTTTTTTTTAATGAGTCAGAAAAGACAAGAAGGCAGCCTGGAGACGGTTGGATTGTTTTTCCCCCGGTGGGCGTGGTTTTCAGATTATAATAAATGCGCTCTGTCTCTATGCTTGCCTGCGTCTCAATGTGCATACTATCCATCCTAAATAGTATGTGACACTAGTAATATTCAATACTATTTAGGGCGGATAGGGTGGATAGTATGCACATTGGGATGCAGGGCTTGATCTGTTCTGTTCCGATCTGCGTCTCCTGCCGATGACGTGTTTCGCGGGGCGTGCCCCCGTTTCTTGACTCCACCCCCACGTCAAACCAGTGCCATAAAGGGAACCGCACAGAAAAGTGCAGCGCAAAAGAAAACCAGTATTGTGAGCGCACGCTTGACTGAAACGCAGAATAAAATGAGCGTTGCAAATGATTTAGTAGGTTTGAGCATGAAAAATATGTGGCAAAGATAAAATAGGATTACAGCTGTCATTGAGTTTTGTAATTGATTATATTTTTATTTTTGCACTACGTTATTTTATTTTGCAATTTATTATTTTTGTTTGCAAAACTTATTTTTTTCTGCTCAATACTTTATTTTTCCTTTGCAATTCTTTATTTTTGTTTGCAAAACATTTTTTTATTGCTCAATTCTTTTTTTTTGTTTTGCAAAACTTTATTTTTGTGCAAAACTTTAAGGCATTAATTTGACTCCATACTCTGCTCCATCGTAGTTCTGTCTGGTGACGCGGTGCGCAATGACAGTTGGGAGATTTTACCTCTCTACTTCCTGTGAAGTGATGTATCGATGTTCCCTTATTCCCTATGCCGTTCGCAGTGCCCTTCAAACGGGACATGTTCGCTCCCTTCGGAATGGAATCTCACTTAAGATGGCGAAATACCCTGTGAAGTCCACTTCGCAGTCCACTTACGGTCGAATGGAACGCACTTATAGTTGTCAACAGAACTCTTCTTAGCGACCATCGGGGCCAGCTGATAAATCAAACTTTTGCCGAATCCCGTAGGAAGGACGGCAAAGACATCTTTCCCATCGACAAATGCCTTGATCGCGGTCCTCTGTTCCTCTTTTAAAATTAATGCGCTGTCGATATCTTCTATAACGGACGCGATGGCGGAATCTACACATTTCAGTTCTTCAACAACAGCCATCATTGTTGTAAACTAATTGACCTTTTGCAAGACTTGCCCCCCTTAGTTACTGTTGTTTTGTCCGACAAGCCGTGGCGCTGTCACGACACACAGAGTGGAAAATACATCGCGGAGCAAAGCGGAAACTGACAACACGTCGACAGACAAGACAGGACAGGTTACTTATGATATTAAACAGAGCCCCAGCTTTCAAACTGTGTAGTTAATAAAAACCGTTTTGTGGCTCTTTAATGTGTTGTGACCATGATCGTGACAGATTGCTGTAGCGCCTCAGCTCAAGAGGCTCGTGAACTGATCATCTCTTCCTACTAGTCCATTTATAGCATCAAATAAACGTGAATGAACATGAGAATGAATGTTGTTTCAAACGCGGAAAGACGTCAATATGCACAATTTTTCAAGTTTAACTCCACCGATGTTAATCTAACTCCTGACTGCTTTGTCGGACAAAATAGTGGATGCGGCGTTCTGATTGGTTAGATCGCTTGTCAATCAAACTCCCCAAGCGCTCTTTGATGACGTGGCTGATTACGTTTCTGGTGATAATCTGTCAATCATCGCCCTGACAATGTGATTGGTCCGAACAGTTTCTGTTCGGGCATAATTACTCCTCTACGGATCAAGTCCAGACCGAACTCCCCGACCTCAAAATGTTGTGGGCGGGGCTAAGTTCGGCTGCCATCCAGGCTATATTCGAACATTATTTTAACATTCCCCTAATGTTATTTTAACGTCCCCTTAACGTTATTCTAAAGTTCCTATAACATAATTCTAATGTTATTCTAACGTTCCTATAACGTAATTCTAACGTTATTCTAACATTATTTTAACATTATTTTAACATTCCCCTAATGTTATTTTAACATTCCCCTAAAGTTATTCTAACATTATTTTAACATTCCCTATTCGAACATTATTCTAACATTATTTTAACTTTCCCCTAATGTTACTTTAATGTTCATTTAACGTGATTCTAACGTCCTCCTAATGTTATTCTAATATTCCCCTAACGTTACTCTAACATTATTATAACGTTATTATAACATTCCCCTAACGTTATTATAACATTCCCCTAATCTTATTCTAACATTCCTATAATGTAATTCTAACATTATTCTAACATTATTTTAATGTTATTTTAACATTCCCCAATGTTATTTTAATGTTCCCTTAACGTTATTCTAACGTTCCCCTGTTATTTTAACCTTCCCTTAATGTAATTCTAACATTATTTTAACGTTATTTTAACGTTCCCCTAACATTATTATAACATTATTTTGACATTATTTTAACATTCCCCTTATGTTATTTTAACGTTATTCTAACATCATTTTAAAGTTCCGTTAATATTATTTATTTTAAGCGTTATTTTAATGTTCCCCTAATGTTATTCTAACGTTATTCAAACGTTCCCCTAATGTTATTCTAACATTATTCTGATGTTCCCCTAACGTT
This sequence comes from Megalobrama amblycephala, assembly GCF_018812025.1. Taxonomy (NCBI): domain Eukaryota; kingdom Metazoa; phylum Chordata; class Actinopteri; order Cypriniformes; family Xenocyprididae; genus Megalobrama; species Megalobrama amblycephala. Next base: position 11,649,880 of record NC_063066.1, on the reverse strand, counting down.
ATTCTAACATTATTTTAACTTTATTTTAACATTCCACATATGTTATCTTTACTCCGATATCATTACTCCGCTGTACGTCACTAATCATCCAGCACACCCGACCCAGTATATTATAAGAGGTATGGAAAATGGAAGTATGGAGGATTATAATCAGTATTACAAACCATCTTGTTTTTATTTATTGTTTATAACATTTGCCTTAAGTTATTCTAACATTATTTTAATGTTCCTCTAACATTATTCTAATGTTCTCCTAACGTTATTACAACGTTATTTTAATGTACCTCTAACATTATTCCAACATTATTCTAACGTTCCCCTAACGTTATTCTAACATTCCTATAACGTTATTCTAATGTTATACTAACATTCCCCTAATGATATTCTAATGTTCCAAGAACTCTCCTGTATGTCCATAATCATCCAGCACACCTACAGCCCGGTAAAGGCCAGTGGTTCCCAACCTTTTTTCCAGGAGACCCCTATTTAACATTCAAAATCCTTAACGAAAACAGCAGAAATAGAGCTGTTTTCCCGGTTACACAGAGGGACGATGAAAAGAAAATACCATCAAAAAGATTTTTGTTAAGGCATTCAGTTCCCTTCAGAGATACATTCATAGAATTCATTCATACTTTAAGTCATATAATTTCCCACAGAACTCTAGTAATACTAACTAATACTAACCATCGGAAATTGCATCGTGGTTTATTGTCAAACTGGTAACTGTTTCCTCACTAAAACTACAGTGAGCTTGGCGACCCCTCGTAAAACTTTAGCCACCCCTAGTGGGGGTCGCGACCCCCAGGTTGGGAAACACTGCGCTACATCATTACACAACACTTCAAAATAGTACTCACAATATAATTCACTTACAAACACAACATTATCATTGCAATCCATTATGTTATAATTAATGGGAGAGGAGATAATTGGAAAGTGCTGGATTTTATCATTATTATTATTATTATTATTAGTTTTAAATATGAGTTCACCCCACTGATCAGTAGTTCACACTCAAGGGACAATTGCATCTAAATTCTAACTGCTTTCTAGAAGAGGAAATCTATTTAAAACTCCCTCTTTTGTCCCTAAATCTTATTTGTAGCCGATTTCTATAGGCTGTTTAAGTTTCTAAACTTAAATAGTGTAAGGAAAACCTCACAGCTTTGTTCAAACGTGAGAAAGAAATCCTCAAACAGGTGGTCTAGACCTTAAATGAATGAAAATATTATAACTCTAAGGCACTCAGTGAGACATACTGCCACTTAGAGGACATGGGTGAAACTGTGCTTTATTGTTCATTTATTGATCACAGGGGCGTTGCTGGAACGTTCACAAGATTCAGTTGAATGGGGTCTTTTAAGGGTTGTTATTGATCATTGAACACCTCTTATTATCAACATTCTTACGGTAGGGCCTTTGTATGAAACATTGTATGAAAGGTTTCGGAGTGTATTTGTATGTGCATGTTGTTGATGGGTGAATACGCAGTTAACCTCCATTTTTTAAAACATCATGTTTTCAGCAGTTGTAAGCAGAATATGAATCATATTTTTCCTGAAGTGACTCTGTGTTTTGTGTGTGTAGGTGTGCGCTCTGACATTTCAAACAAAACTGAGGTGTGTGTGGTGATGTGGGAGGCTGTGTCACTTTTTTTCTTCACCCACACCATCATCTACACAGTCAAACCATGTCTGGGTAACCATTGTGGAATCCCTGTTGCATAGCAACACATCTCCAACACATTCCAGACAAGTGTTACTTCTGTTTTGCAGCAGCCTATTCAAGTCTCTCCTCGGTCTCACTCGTTCTTTCACTGTAAACATGAAATGCTGAACACTTTAACAAGAAAACATTACAAGACCTTGGTTCACCGCAAATTTTATAATGTTATTCATGTATAATGAATGGCATTTAAGGCACACTGATTGCACTTGCAAGTGTGGTAAATGACCTTGTTGTGAAAAACTGTGCTATTTATTTCATTCTTCCTTATACTGACTGAAGTTGATTTATATCAAGATAGGCATGTGTTTTCATAGGGAGAACTGTCAATCAGTTTGAGTGCTCATCAGATATAGTCATGATGAAGAAGAAAGGTGATGAAGATGAGTGGTGAAGTGTTTGAAATAATCAGACATGTACTGTAGTTCTCACAAATGACCTCTGGAGTTCACATAAAAATTTGTCTGTGCATCTATTTGAGTGTGTGAGGAGTCACAGAGAGCACTGAGCAGTTTAGGAATGAACTAAACTTGTCTTATGTAAATGTATCTATTTAAAGGGGTTATATCATACATAATTTTATTATTGTTTTTTTCTCCTATAGTGGTGAGGAGAGGAGTTTGTATGTCACAGTGACTGAGCAAGCCAGTTTTCTGATCATCATCATTGACATAGGTGGTCATGTTGATGCATTCATCTAACATAAAAAAATAAAAATAAATTGTGGAAGTTCAGATGTTTTTACAAGCTTATTTTCAAAAAAGGTCTTTTTTGTACAGGGACAGGGGTGTGAATGGGTTTTGAAAGTTAAAGTATATCAATCAAATATGATGTTATTTTCATCATTACAAAACATTTTTAGTTAAAAAAAAATGATTTAAGCATATTAGAATGATTTATGAAGGATCATGTGACACTGCAGACTGCTGAAAAATGTGTTTAAACTATAATTCACACTATATGTTTTTACTGTATTTTGATAAAATAAATACAGCCATCATGAACATAAGAGACTTATTAAACATTAAAAAATCTTACCAACTTCCTCATGATATTCCTCATGAAGTCTAAGGTATGTTTTTGTTAACAATTTTAACATTTTAAAATACCCACGTAGAAAGCGAAGTTCTCAGGACCTTGCGAAACGTTCCCTAAAAGTTCCTTAAAGGTGATGAAATTTCAGAACATTCGGGACGTTCCTAAAACGTCCTCTTTTGGTAATTAAAGTGCTGCAGTTCAAGGTTCCTTATATGACTTTAGGGGGACGTTCCATTTTGGTTATTTTAAGGTAAAAAAAAGAATGTTACAAAGAGGACATTTTGGACATTAACTGAACGTTCCCACATGGTCCTCTGTTGGTCATTTAATAACGTTCCCGATATGAGTTTAGGGGGACGTTCTACTTTGGTTATTTTATGGTCGTGCGAGAACGTTACAAAGAGGACATTTGGGAAGTTATCAGAACGTCCTATAGTAATAGTCCCCTAAACATTCCCAGAACATCCTTAAGGTCCACCAAATAACGTCCCCCAACCCTTAAAAGAACTCCACATTGTGACCGTCTCTGAACGTTCTGGGAACGTTACTAGGTCATAGGTTACCCCGCTAGAAATTTTACGTTCTCAGAACATTCTCAAAACATCCACTGGTATTAAGGACGTTGTCTAGTAACATTCCCAGAACATTTAGAGACGGTCACGATGTGGAGTTCTTTTAAGGGTTGGGGGACGTTATTTGGTGGACCTTCAAGGAACATTCAGGACGTTCTGTGAATGTTTAGGGGACTATTACTATAGGATGTTCTACTAACATCCCAAATGTCCTCTTTGTAACGTTCTCGCGCGACCATAAAATAACCAAAATAGAACGTCCCCCTAAAGTCATATAAAGGCCAATTCACACCGCACCGACAAACACCAACAAACGCCAACGAACAAGTTGGCCGTTGGATTTAGAATTCTATGAGAAAAAACTGTCATGTTCACACCGCCCCAACAAACACCAACAAACGAGTGACGTCTGACTGGGAAAATTCCACAACCATGTTAACAATATTGTCAGGCAAGTTTATTAAATTAATAATATAGTATCATATATATTTTCATTGTATTAAAGTATTGAGGCAAAACAAAAATACTAACCTGAAATCCGAAGCGCTGTAGCCATCGTTCTGATCGCAACCTATTGGTTGGTAGGCTATACACCGGTTTTTAAACTTTTTTTTAGCGCGACCCTTTTTATTAACGAGACCCATAAGCATATACAACCATGTAGCTAAACAAGCCAAAACGAATTATTAAAAACGAAACTGAAGGTAAACCTGCGTTGCTCTCATAGTGGTTAACGTTACCTCTCTCTTTCGGTGAAGTGGAGCAGCTGCTCTTGCTGAATGGCACGGATTGCACTATGGACTATTGCACCTTTTGTATATTTTTATTTTTTTAACTGTATTTTATTTTTTATAACGAACAAGCTGCGATGTCACGTTTCCAGTACTTTGTTGTGTGTGCGTGAGGCGCGGGCGTGATCAAACAGCTGTCTTTGCTGGGGACTTGTCTCATCGTCATGATGAGACAAGTCTGGCTGGCCTGGCTACGAACCAGGTCAGATTACGACAGAGTTTGTTGCCGTTTGTTGAAAAACTGTTCACACCGCGCAGACATTCCACGACCCGACAAACGCCGATTAAACATGTTCAGTCGGGTGAAAACCCACTCCGACCAACGCCAACAAACGCCAACAGACGCCAACAGGGGTTTCACACCGATCCAACAAACTCCAACAGACGAGTTTGTTGGCGTTTGTTGGCTGTTGTCGGTGCGGTGTGAATTGGCCTTTAGGAACCTTAAACTGCAGCACTTTCACTACCAAAAGAGGACGATTTATGTCCCAAATGTTCTGTAAAGTTTCTGAATTTTTATCACTTTAGAGAACTTTTAGGCAATGTTGCGCAAGGTCACAAGAACGTCGCCTACTACGTGTGTGTTTTAAAGAAAATAAGAAAAAGTTTGAAGTCACCGTTATGGAGGGCTCTTTAGATGGGCTCTTGATTCTTGCCATTTTAACATTAGATTTTCTCTGGCTGCTTCAACTGTGTTTCTAAATCACGCTTGTTATAGCAAAAATTGCAAGAGAAATTCTGATCAGATAAGTTGGGTTGTTTAGTGCTGGTGATTCACTGATCAACACCAGAGTTTAAACTATGTGTATTATATGTTAGTTTTACATTACTTAATGGTTAGTTTTTTTCAGACAGAGTTTTGAGCAGTGTCTTTCAGACTCAAACAGACATCATGAATCAGCGTATGATCCTCGACAATGGTGACAATAAACACAAATCTTTTTTGTGACTTTAGCAGCTTGTTTTGTGATGCTCAGAGTTGATCTGTTTATCTGAAAATTTTGTCACCATTGTTGAGGATCATATGCAGAATCTCAATGTCTGTATGAATCTACATGATGTTGTGTGAATAATATCTACATAATAATACAACTTCTAAAATCAGACATGATTTAATGTATTATAGGACTAAAACAACATGAAATGAATGTGGTATTCTGAGATCAGTGAATAAGGTAATATGATAAAAACATCAACAATGAGCAACCAAATTCATTTGATCAGACTTTTTTTTTTTTTTTTTTTAAATAAATGTCCTTTAGAAACACAGTTACAACAACTGGAGAAAAAGTAAAGTTAAAACATCAAGGGTCGGGAGCACAACTAAAGCAAGCGCTTACCTCTGTAACGGTGACATTTATAAATATTGATAAAACATCAACACCTCATTAAGAAGATTTGTATGAAAGAAACAAAGCCAGAGTGGTTTGTAATAAGTGAAGATGCAGAGATCTAGAGAGATCTGTTAGTGTGTAATGTTTTGTTTCTGTTATTTGAGTTTTGTGAGGTTACCATTGTGCTGAAGAGTAAAGCCTGTGCTTCAGTCAGTGATGATCCTAAAAACACTGATGTTTTACTGCATGTTACTTTATTTAAAGGCAGTAACTGTGTAGTTGCTGATGCAGTGATACAGTAACCACATTAGCTCATGCATGTTCTGTTGTCAACTAATGACTTACTGCAAGAAATTTGCATTTTAAAGAAAAAGTTTCATAATATTAATCCAGAAATTACCTGTAAAGAGCTTTTTGTAAGACATTTATTTTTCAATTCAATTTTTTTGATAAGAGCAAGCAGGGACGTTCTGAGAACATTTCCAAATAAAGTGGTTCCCTAAACGTTCAGAGAACATCCTGAATGTTCTGTGAAGGTCAACCAAATAACGTCCCCCAAACCTTAAAAGAACTCCACATTGTGACCATCTCTGAACATACTGGGAACGTTACTAGGCAACATCCTTAACACCAGTGGGAACATTCTGAGAATATTCTGGGAACGTAAAATTTCTAGCGGGGATATAATAATATATGTTCTGTTGCTTTCAATTTTGCTCAAAAACACATGAAAGTTTTCTTTTGCATTCAACAATTTTTCCTTTCCTGCACCAACCTTGACATTTTTGTAACTAATGAGTCCATTGATTTTCAGTTTTAGTTCTGTCAATATGAAGCAGTGGAGCAGGTAGCAGACGATGTTTGTGCTTGTGTGAATGAGTAGCCTTCTGGATATGGATACATATACACACATCACGTCCAGGTTACTGACCTGGAATGCAGGAATGTTTCATTCTATTCTTGTATTTCCACTTGAGGCTCTCAGCATTATTGCAATAGTTATCTTATTTTGCTTCAAATGTACAATAGTAAAGTGATTTGTCTTTGGTCCTGTCGGATGGATATCCCTGTTGAATTTATATGGGACAGAGGAATATTCTTTCATTAAGAATCTCTGTTGGAATGTGTAAAGGGAATGCATTTTAATTAAACTTTTTTTTTTTTCAAAGGTGGAGGGAAAAACAATTTAAAAGGAGAGTGTAAAGTCACGATTTGCACACCTGCGCATACCCCTCTCTCCAAAAAGGTTTCTAATGGTCTGAAGGAGAATATGGGTCAAGTGCTCAACATTAGTAGCTCTTGCTGAGAGCAAGAATTTGGGTTACAGGAGCATTCTTGTTCAATTGGCAAGAGAGCCATTTATTTTATCTAGGGGCACAGCCTCTTTACAGCATGCTAAAAGTGCAGCACAAACAAATTGTCCAAATTAAAATGGCAACCCATGCAGAAAATCCCTTAATGTCCAGGGGTGAGCCCACCACTGCCTGAAAATGTAGGAGTGGGCTATCCTGGAGATTGAGAGCGGGAAAAATACTGTTTCAACTGAACAATAAGACATGCTTTAAATGAACTTCACAAACAGGTGTAAGAGTAGGCTATGTTGATTCACAAATTTACTAATAATCAAAATTAATGAATATTTTATTATTTATTAAATGAGCAGACGTGTTAGCCTACTAAACCTTGACTTAAACTTAATTTTCTATGTCAAAGACATGACACATATTTAACATGTATGTTTAACATACGCCAAGCCAACCAGTACTCCAAGACAAGAATACCATGACATTACCATAATACATGACCAAAAAAAACATGATAGCATGGTAGACGCTTTTCCAGGATGAAGTGTACTAGTGCCATCTCGTGGACAGCATGATAATATCGCAATGTCCTACCATTTTTAATAAATTGTGGTTTAGGACACTAAATAACGATTCATTATAATACATTAACTTTCCTTCTTATATAAAATAATTAAAAGCAATGTTTTCATCATTATTTTCATTCATTTTAAGGATTTCTAAGCGGAACTCATGTGAAGCCCAAAGTTTTCCCCGGAAACACGGAACGTTTTTCGTGTGACATCAAAATGGCTGCGCACTAGAGAGTGGTCAAATTCTTTTAATAAAAAACGAAGGGTCATGCTACATCCGTTTAAACAGAAACAACTATAGTTTGTCATCAGAATTGAAGGTATTTTTTACAGCTGTCAAATGGCTTTGTTCAGTGATGTCTGCCGTAGTGTTCGCACGCTGTTAGGTCAATGTCAAAGATCTGCGGCTTCAGCGGCGTGGATTCATTGTCAATCATGTAAGTAACTATATAACTAGACACTTCAAAAAGTATTTTACTCTCTGCTGCATGTCTGTGTTAAACTATGTTATACAAGCGACAGAATGGCAGTCAATTTGGAGATGCACAATCTGTTCTCAAAAAGGAGTATCGTTTGTGTTGTTTTTTCTCAGAACACCCCATTTTGGATCAAAAGCTTCTGTATCACATATTTGATTGACTTAGAAATAGAAGGGGGGAAGTAATATCAAATGGCTGGAACCTCTCAAAGGATTTCTGTAGTTTTACATAAAATTTTTAAAAAAAAAGTTCATGATGGGTCTCTTTCCACCAGCTCGGAAATACAGTCAGGCGGCACCTGAGCCAGAACCAGTGGTTAGTGATAATGAAGCCATCAATAAAACATTTGTCAACCGAAACCCAAGAAACCTGGAACAGATGGCCCTTGCAGTCAAGGATCGAGGCTGGGCTACAGTGTGGCCCTCTAGACAGTTTTATCACAGGTTTGTATGCATTCCAGTTGTTTGAAGTAGTTTAAAGGAATAGAAAAACATTTACAATAAAGTTTTGCTGAGCACAGCCCTACTAACAGCATCCTAATAGCACCTTCCAGAAACATAGTTGTACATGTATATTGAACTTCTGCCTTTCCATCCTCAGGCTGGTGTTCAGGCGCACACAGCATCACATCACAGCTGAGGTGTTCTCAAGTGACTCAATAGTTCCTGTGCTGTCTTGCTCCACGAAGGAGTGGGCATTGAAGCGCGAGCTGTGCTCCACGCGGTCTGTAGCGGCTTGCCGGGCCGTAGGTGAGGTGCTTGCTCAGCGGTGTCGTGAAGCAGGCATCACGCGGATTGTTTATCGAGAGATACCGTGGAAGTTTCGCTCGGAGGCCGTGAGTCATTGAATGAATTTCAGCTTTTTAGAGATTTCAAATATTATACATTGATGGCCAGGTACTGATGTAAGTGCGTAGACTAATTCATGCCATTTCTTCCACTGCAGAATCAGACGTTTTGGACGGCCATGAAGGAGGGTGGCGTTGTGCTTAGTGAACCAAGGCGAAAATTCATTTAAATAGCAGGATTTTGTTGTTGTTGTTATTACTCTCTTGAATAATGACTTTGTCTGTAAATATAAATATTCTCATCTTTCAAACTGTGTGTTCACTGAGTCGATTACAGAAAGGTGCTCAACCCAAAAGATACTATTGGTTTTCAGTTTGATTTAAAAGTTAATTATTCAGTTGCATTTTAATAACCTTATAAATATATTTTAAGTTTTCAAATGTAATTTAGGCAAGAAAAAGAATGAAAAACTGTTTGGTAGTGTCATTTGTGTACACTACTGAGCAGAAATTTGGGGTCAGTAAGATTTGAGAAAGAAATCTTTTTTCTAGTCAGCAAGAATGCATTAAATTGAAGCCACTTATAATGGGACAAAAAGCATCACTTTTTTATTCTTCATAAAATCACGATTTCCACAAAATTATTAAGCAGCGTAACTGTTTTCAACGTTGATAAGAAATGTTTCTTGAGCAGCAAATCAGCATATCATAATGATTTCTGAAGGATCATGTGACACTGAAGATGGGAGCAATGATGCTGAAAATTCAGCTTTGCCATCACAGGAATGTTACATTTTTAAATATATTAAAATAGAAAATGGTTATTTTAAATTGCGGCCTTAGTGAGCACTAAATTACATATTTTAAAATAATGCGTCAATATAACTCTGCATTACATTTGACAAACAGTTAATTATTTGTCATATTTCAAAATTGATACAGTTGTACTAGCTAGATCCTTGCCTGGATGCAATGTATGTCCTGTTCATTAGGCCAAATAACAAAAAAATATTGTTTCAATCATAGTAATTTCCAGTAATAAAGCAGTAGTTTATACTTTTACAGTAGCAATATGAAGAATAGAAATATCTAACAATTTGAAACACTCAAAGTGATGCAAAAACAATGAGATTGTCCATTAGATGTTTCTCAAGCTCCCATTATGAACTCATTTTAATTTTTAAAGGGCAGACAACCTTGTATTTCAAATTAAAAAGATACATGTTTAAGTCATAAATAGGAAGAAGAAAAAAAAAAAGCAACTTTGACAACATTTAACGCCATCTGATACCAACAATGAAACTGAGTTACATTATAATAAAATATATCCTCACTTTTGAAGTTGACAAGGCATGGCACATTTTACATTAAGTGAGGAAAATCAGCACTTTGAAGGCTGTGAACCATCATCTATAACTAATACATAATTTAAGACATTCTTGTGGAAAACCAGTGATGTCTGGATACGAAGAACATTCCACAACAACTTTGGTTTCACAACATTGGCACTTTGTGCAATGACTGTATACACATTGGAACAATTGTTTTACAGCAGATTGTATATATACTTTATACATACAGGACTCATGCTTCACAAAGACAGGCTTACATACAGTACAAACAGCATGCATACAGTTATGAGACATCATGCAAAGACACAAATCAACCACCCTTATAGCTAAAGACACGTGTATTATGTAGGAGTAAGTTGTGTTAATTTTAACTGCATGAATATTAAAATCAACAAACGTAGTTATTCCGGTCCACCTCTATAACTAAAGGCACTGAACCATCATGCAAAATGACTGAAACAGGTTAAATAAGTGTGGCACATACATTTTTTTTTTTTTTTTTAGGAAAATATTCAGGTTGCTTCTCAGGTTGTTTCCCACATACTGTACAGGTTAAAAACAATTATTAGACAGCATCTGTTTATTGAAAAAGACGTGGAAAATAGCTCCAAGTTTTATAAACGCATCTGCCTGACACTTTTATGATTATAGCATGAATAGAAACATCTGTCTAGTAAGTACACTACGGTTCGAAAGCTTGGGGTCAGTAAGATTTTTACAATGTTTCTGAATGAAGTCTCTTACCAAGCCTGCAGTTATTTGATTAAAAATACAATAAAAACAGTAATATTGAGTAATAATATTATGAGCTATAGTAATGCTTAAAATAAAATTGTTTTAAAATATAATGTAATCCTGTGATGGCAAAGTTCAATCATTACTCCAGACGTCAGTGTCACATGATCCTTCAGAAATCATTCTATATGCTGATTGGATGCTCAAGAAACATTTATTATTATTATTATCAATGTTGAAAACAAGTTGTGCTGCTTAATATTATTATGGAAACCTTGGAAAACATTTTTATAGAGTTAAAAAAAAAAAAAAAAAAAAAAAAAAAAAAAAATTCAGTGTCACTTTAAAGCAATTTAATGCATCCTTGCTGAATAAAAAGTACTAATTTCTTAAAAAAAAATAAAAAATCTTACCGACCCAAACATTTGAACGGTAGTGTACATGGGAATACTAAAACATTCAATCCTTGATTGCTTTCTCAACACTTTTTCACCAACTGATCTTCAGAGGCAATATACTGTAAAATGTTCACATTCAATGAGAGGAAACAGCTATAAAGTAGATTATTGCATAGGACTAAAATGAGTGAGATCACACTCTTATTCATTTATTAAGAACAACATGAAACAATGCTATAAGAGAGGATTGTTTCTGTATAAGAATAACAGCCAAAAGAAAAAAAAAAAAAAAACATAAAATCTCCACTCAGTCTATAATACCATCTTAAAATTAGTGAAGTAAACTGAATTGTATGGCTCAGTATGAAGGTGCAAAGGATACAGAGATATCTAAAGGCACAACGTGACAACAGTTCCTTTATCAATACTTACTTGATAAAGCGTGGCTGACAGAAACCAGCCATTGTAAATATTTTTCAACAATCCAACTGAAACTGACTACAGTTTTGAAATTTTGTGCTAGATGGACAGGTGAGGGAAAATTAGTAAGCTAACCATTAATCTGTAATCATGTGCTTGTGTGTATGTTTGCCTTCAAATGAAATTACCTAAAAATACAGCAACTATATGAACAGATTCGTTCTGAGTCCTCAAAGAACTTGGAATGATACAATCAGAAGGATAAGACTTGTGTGCAAGAGTGTCCTTTATATTAGCATCACTATTTGTATTCTTTTTCCTCACCTTTTTGCTTTTTTTTATTCCTGCCTCTCCATATTTCGTAAAACGAACCCTTTTTAAGCGCATCAGAGACCGGCTTCATCCTGGTGTGTGTTCTGTGACTGCCTGCTGCTTGGTTCAGGGGAAACATCAACATGTGTTCTCTGATAAGTCAAGCCCCTTCTTCCATGACTCCTCCTCCGTTGCGCAGGAGAAAGTCTCTGACAAACAGGAATTCTTCAGTTAATGATTGCTTGCATGTGATTTGGCTTGATTTTTATCACACATATTTATCAATAAATCTTGCATTCCAATCCAGACCTTTTCCTCTTACCTCTTTATCGATCCTGTCTCTGTCTTCATCGTCAAGCTGAATAGACTGCATAAGAGAAAACAAATCCATCCTGCCACTTCTGCTGGGGCTGGATGACACCTGGGAAATAAAAGTGTTGCAGACATTTAAAAAAAAAAAAAAAAAAAAAAAAGTGCTTCCTTAAAACACAAACTATTATTTGTAATAGTAAATAAAACCACATAGACATTTAATAGCCTTTTTTAAAGGGTTAGTTCACCCAATGTAAATTCTGTCATTTATTACTCACCCTCATGTTGTTCCAAACCCGTATGACCTTTAGTTTATCTTCGGAACACAAATTAAGATATTTTTGATGAAATCCAAGAGTTCTCCGACTCATCCATCCAAGACATCATTAAAACAGTCGACGTGACTACAGTGGTTCAAACTTAATTTTATAAAGTGACAAGAATACTTTTTGTGTGCAAAAACAAAACAAAAATAATGACTTTATTCAACATCTTCTCTTCTGTGTCATTGTCATATGCTGTTTACGTTCAGCGCTTCCAGGTTCTACATCAGAACACCGGCTCAGTATCGAACAATGCTGTTCACGTGAGCAGCACGACACATGCGTGTGATGCTGACACAGGAGCCGGTAAATAATGAGTCGCCGTTCTGACGTAGATCCTGGAAGAGCTGAACGTAAACAGCATGAGAATGACACAGAAGAGAAGATACTGTTGAATAAAGTCTTTTTGTTTGTTTTTGTTTTTGCATTTTTGTCACTTCATAACATTAAGGTTGAACTGCTGTAGTCATGTCGACTGTTTTAACGGGGTCTTCAGTACCTTTCTGGACCTTGAAAGTTGGTTAAATTGCTGTCTATGGACATGTCATATACCTCTGGGATTTCATCAAAAAATATCATAATTTGCGTTCTGAAGGTGAACAAAGGTTTTACGGGTGTGGAACGACATGAGGGTGAGTAGTTAACGACAGAATTCTCATTTTTGGGTGAACTAACCCTTTAAAATGGTCAAGCGTAATAAATTTACTGGTCGGCCTCTGTCTGGTCTAACCTTATCACTTTCTTGTACAGTAATAAGTGGGTTGGATGTGGCTGTCTCTGCCCCATGCGTATCAGGAACGCTCTCATCCAACTGCTCATCAAAGACCTAAGAATGCCACAAGCATAGAAATAAACATACTTCTGGTTAAACCGATTTGGAAACTAAAGAGATCCTGAAAAGCATCAAAGTGAGTGTTATATGATATATCCCCTTACATCTGTTCCCTCATCATCACTGCTTTCCTCTTCTTCTGGGCTCTCTGAATCTTCCTCTTCTCCCTCTTTCTGTTCATGTTCACTCCCTGTGGCCGTTTCATTGTGGACAGACGGCTGACGGACCTCTGGCTTGGATTTTCGCCTCCAGAGGGCACTGTGGCGCTGTTTACTGTGAGGCACATTGAAATGTTTGGAATTATAATAATAATAATTACACAGGAACGCATTAAATGATTAAAAGTGACAGTAAAGGCATTTACAATCTTATCATGTGACACTGAAGACTACAGTAATGGATGCTGAAAATTTTTGCAATTACAGGAATAAATAACATAAATTTGTTAAACTTATTTTAAATTATAATATTTCACAATATTACTGTTTTTACTGTATTTTTGATCAAATAAAATTGGTGAGCATGAGAGACTTCTTTTAAGTCCTCAAACTTACATAGCGATTACTGTTTGAGATGAGTGTAAGTGTGTGTTATCTGCATTATTCAGTTCCCTCATGTACACACGGTTGAATGACAAACCAGACTTGACTTGACTTGTCTGTACCTGAACATCCATAGAGATACTACACAAGTGGGAAAGTGTCTGTATTTCTATGTGAATGCTTGTTTGTATGAATGCAGTACAGCACCATTATGAGAGCATAAGTCACCTGGCATTGAGGATGCCACTATACGTATGCAGCTGTTTGACGAAACCTTCGTTGGGCTGCACTATAGGCCGTCTTTCTCTCACGTGGTTGAGGGATTCGTCAAATGTCCAGCCCTGCTGCTTCATGAGGAAAGCGATTACTGTGGAGGCAGAGCGAGAGACGCCCATCTTACAATGCACCAGTACGGCCTGTCCACTCTTCCTGTATCATCATCAGTATGAAACAATGACATATATATTAGCATGAGAGAGATGAGTGCACAAAGACAAACTGTGTGTCTAAATATAAAGCAATGTATTTTAAGAGAATGATCAGGGTAGGAGGTCTAAACATAGAAAAAAACAAAATGCATGCCAATCATAAACCAAAATGAAGAAAAAGCGAATGTGTGAGAGTGTGTGTGTGTTGAGCACCTTGCATCATTGATGAACATGTATGTGTTGTTCCAGTGTGAGAGTAGGTCGGTCGCCTCCACATCGTAAACTCTAATATTCATATAGGTGAAGCATTCTGGGAAAAAGTTGTCAATCTCCATGGTAACATTCAGGATGTAGCCCACACTACCAAAAACCAAAAAGGTATTTTATTCATCTGCTGTAGAAAAATCTTAATTTAATAGAATAACTAAAATAATTAGTACAAATATAATAATTCAATCAGTATTTAATTAAAATATTAAATTTAAATTATCTTGAAGTATTTTAATCATGATTAAATTTAATCTGTATACTTGTTCTTGTGTAATTCTTCAAAGTTGGCAGCATTCCATTCTGAACCCTTTTGGGGGAAAAAAAGACAAATAAATAACAGTATATTTTTCAGCAATATAGTGGATTTGACAGAAAACAAATGTCATTACTAACCAAGTAAAGGTAGTCCAAGATTCTGGAAGGTTTGTCCATCTGTGCCATCGTGACCATCATCTCGTTGTCAATATACTCCTTGTAGTCCTTCATGTCTTTGCCTATTCTGGACTCCAAGGCTGTTCGCACCTACAAAACACAGAAAAAGTGCCTGTAGTTCATCTGCTAGTGTTGGGCGCTAGCAACACCAAGATCATGGGTTTGGGTTATAAATGACATTAAAAAGCCAAGTCACATGATATACAATGCTTTCAAACATCAAATCAAGCTAAATGCCTGAATGTTACATGTTCATACCACAAAGATTCTCTGGGTGAGACAACAAGCCCAGGCACATTAACCTTGAATAAGAGAGTCTTTAAAAGGTATGTCTTCAGACTTACACTAGTTCAAATGTTTGGTGCCGGTAAGATTGCTTTTGTCTGTTTGAAAGAAATTAATACTTTTATTCAGCACCCATTAAAATGTATTCAATGAATCCCGAAAAAAAATGTATTAGTTTGCACACAAACATTAAGCAGCATAACTGTTTTCAGCACTGATAATTAGAAATGTTCCTTTAGCAAAGAAAAAAAAAGGAAAAAAAAAAAAAAAGAAAAGAATGATTTCTGAAGGATCATGGGACACTGAATACTGGAGTAATGGAAGCTGAAAATTCAGCTTTTGCCATCACAGGAATAAATGACATTTAAAAAAATATTATTTTAAATTTTAATAATATTTCACAATATTATTGTTTTTACTATACTTATGGTCAAATAAATGCAGCCTTGGTAAGCATGAGAGACTTAAAAGAAAAGACGACTTTAAAAGTTTTGAACAGTAGTGTACTTTGAACAACGTTAAAGAGGCCACTCAATCCACTTTCTGAAAATAAGCTTAAAAATAAAAAATAAAAAAAGTCTCATTCAGAAATCGTCTTGTTTGTAACGTAGTATTTTACCCCCGTCTCTGATCATTTCAGTACAGGCAAAGACTATAGATATTGAAAGCAGTTCACTCCTATTAATACTGGATGTGAGAAACTGCAACAGGCAATATGGCAGAATATGTGCCGCCTTCTAAGTAAAAGAGCCAATTACTGATTGATAAAGTCATTGCATCACTGTAGCTGCCCTTAGAAGCTCCGATTCCCATAGAAACCTGAGACTCGCACTTAGGTCGCACATGCACATTGGCTTGTCTAGCCTGAAAATAAGCTTTTTCAAAGGTGCTAAAGAGGATGTTTTGTTTTATACATTTTTGCAATATTACTTGAAACTGTCTTTACTAACTGATAAAAGACTATTTATTAGGTGCATTGAAAGGAATAATATTAATATACATCATCTGTGCACGAGGCCCTCTGGCTTGTCAATCACTGCCATGACGTTCCTTGTGCGAGACGTGTGCGGCTGCGCTCTCCAGTAACTTTCCACAGGCGCCGCATGCAATGTTTTTGTCAGGAGACAGGAGTAACAACTGCAGATTATGAGTTACCTGCGGTGAGTCTGACATAATGAATCCACTAACACGACACAGCGAATGCCGGTGGTAAACACTCGTGTTCCAATACTCGTGCACGAGTTTTGGGAGGCGTTCCCTCGAAATGAGCTGTGAAGGAGGGGGGGTTGTTCTTACGCATGCGCTCATTTCAAAAACTCACTAACAGTTAGGGCTGGACGATTAATCGAAAAGTAATCGAAACCGAAATTCAGAACCTCTAACCGACGTAATTTTCCCATGTCAGTTATTTCGGTTTTTTAATCCTGTTAATACTTCCCCCTTAAAGGTCCCGTTTTTTGTGTTTTTTTGAAGCTTTGATTGTGTTTATAGTGTGCAATATAACATGTGTTCATGTTTCGCGTGTAAAAAAAAACATTTTTTCACATAATTTACTTATCTGTATACCGCTGTTTCCACGGTCATAAAAACGGGCTGATGACTTCCTTGTTCTATGAAGTCCCTCCTTCAGAAATACGTGACGAGTTCTGATTGTGCCAGCGGTTCCTGTGTTGTGATTCGACAGCAGCTTAGCGCATCTTGCCCGGAAAAGTCACGCCTCTTACCATAACGTGGAGATGCACGCGCTCAGTGTTATTGTAAACATGTCTTTAATTTTACCCTATCAATTTGAGCCGGAATCAGACCCGGTGATTGGACTGCGGGATGAAAATAACAGCGTTTCGACGACATGGCGACAAACACACTCTACAAACGCAACTCTTGTGTATTCCTGCGGGCGGAGGTTAGTCAAAAAGCTGTTTTAGTGACGTCATTAAAGAAGGAAGTAGAGGGATGTAGTCCAAACTGGCCGTTCGATGCATAGACAGTAAAAGAAATGGACACAGCGACCCCATTGGAACTCAATTGAGTCAAGTGAAGCCCATTTTTAGCGATTTTTAGCACTTCCGTTTCTGACGCGCAGACTCACACTAGGCTTGATGACGTCAGCAACCTGTCTGACAGATGTAAATCTTCTAGTAGCTGTGCGTGCAAACTGCCATCGTTAATCTTGCAGAGACGGCGAGCTTGAGCGGGGAGTTCTTTGGCGTGAGTGAGCAGGAGTAAGTATTCTGATTAATTAGTTTGTATAGTATTTTAAAATGTAACGCCAGTACGCCATATTAAGATAATCTCCCCGACTGTCTGCGAGCTTCTCCTCATGTCTATACGGTAATTTCTGTACTGTGCGACAGAGAGTCGAGTGGTTATGACGCAATCGTTAGCCTATTTTTACAAAAACTGTTTCTACGGGGCCATAATGTAACATAGAAGGTAATGGAGCCCTTTATACATTGTCGTGTATCTTTGGAAATAAATAATGGACAAATGGATTCTTTAAACGCCTCAGATGTAAAGTTATTCACTGTCAAAGTGAAGCCAAAATGAATGGGAGTCAATGGGGATGCTAACGCAAGTGAAGTTCTGCTACAAGATGGCAGCACGCGGCCGACTTCAACTTCCGGTCGACTTCCTTGGGCACTGGTTCGATGTAGGCGACTTCTGTTAAATAAAATATCTCGCTTGGCATTGAACTTTGAGCTTTAAAATTTTACAGATTTTATTTATACTCTAACAACAACATTACACACTAACTAAAGTTTGAAACATGGGATCACGAAGAACGGGACCTTTAAAAACATAACTGCGTGTGTAGCCACGTGACTCCGCCCAGTCCAGTCAGTGGCATAAAAGCAAAACACGGAGGTGAACGCCGGTTCAACACATAGTGATGGCGCGCGAGCGGTGAGCCTTGCGTCTTGACTAAACTTTGTCAGTTGTATTTGTTTTATGGTTTGGACATTCAAGCGATTAGACGATCGGATGTGTATTATTATATCGAGCTACCGCGCTCGCATAGATATATACATATATCTATGCCGCGCTCGCGCAGCTGCATGTGGCATGAACACTCATACAAACAGCTGCGCAAAACGCGAAGGTCGCGCGCACACAGAGGAACGCAGAAACTTGTTGTCAGCGCTGTCCTGTGATTTATCACTAAAATAGCTTAGAAACTCAAAAGTTATAGCATCTATTTTTTCTACTTTTGAAGGAAATATTTACAACCCACAGCTTCACAATTAATAGAGAGACGGTATGACTAATTCACACACGCAATCACTACTGGTACTGTGCTAATTTATCTTTATCTGATTTACAACGAGCAGAAACCTGTAAGAAATGTTACAAACCATAGATAAAATAACTGCTGATAGTGAGCTATGATGTCAGATCACTCTTTCAACAGGAAAAAAAATATCCCACCTTAATAGTCAATCATAGGCTATTTACAGTACAAACCTTGTCAGTGAACTATGAGGGCAAAAAAAAAAAAAAAAAAAATCAGAAATAAAATAATCGTTCATTAAGCGTAATCGAGGTAAAATGTTCAATTAATCGAGGTTTTGATTTTAGGCCATAATCGTCCAGCCCTACTAACAGTCTTTGGTTTCTCAGTCGACGAAAAGATCCTCTTTAGCGCCTTTAACGCAATTTTAGCATAAGATACAACATTTATGCCAGATTTTGTTGGTGATTTGAAATATGTTATTTAATTGTGAGTTCACCAAGCAGTTTATGAGATTTCAGGATTCCCACATTCAAATAGATGGGACTTGGTCTTGGATGCCTGAAATAGCTGCCCAGAGGTGTTGCCAAGTGAACAGACTTTCCTTGAAAGGGACTTTGGTACAGGCCTTACCTACTATGTTGCATTTTTCAATGTGATTTGGTTTATAGCCTGTTACAATGCAATACTGGACCATAAACTGATGACCGTTAAGTAAATATTGTTGCATTAATATGCAAAGAGTTTAACCAATAGGTTAACCAATGTCATTTACATACACAAGATCTTAAAGTAAAAAAAAAAAAAAAAAAAATGTTTACAACCCATTTGCCTTCTGTTATATGACATTTACAAGTGAAATATAGGGTGGAAGTTGATTTTATCCATCAGGAACTGATTGGATCATAAAAAGTGGTCTATAGGTGACTGGAGGGGAGAGCGCGGTGACATTGTGGGACACTATTTCAAAGGCAGAGAAAAGACACTCATTTTACCTGCTTTGAGGTAATGTTTTCCAAGTCCTCAGTTCTCATGATATCTCGTAACTGGGTTTTGATCTCCCTCTCCACTGACTCCCGATTGGATGATGGTCTTCCTACAGTGGCCTTCCTGACTGACTCCAGGCCAGTCATAGCCCCCCATTCATTAAGGCAGTGCTGGTCAGATTCCACATTTTTTCTGTAATGTCTTGCCCACTCCAGCCCACAGCCAGGTATGACAGCTCCACGCACGGCCCGTTCACAGCAGCCATGAAGCGCCTGCAAGACTGACCTAGTGCAAATTGACAGTAATACAGGACAGAGAGTTGTGAACAAGCAATTGGCAAACCACAAACACATTTAAAACGGTCACAGAGGAGTCTTCACGCACGTTTAGTAGGGTGGTAGGGTGTTGACTGACTAATAACCAAAAGAAAACCAGTTAAAGCAATTGAACAAAAATTGAAATAAAATAGCATTATAATCGAAAACAAAGTTTTAAGTGTGTGTAGGCTGCAAGACCAAGGTTACATTGCGTATCTTTGTTAGTTGAGGAAACTGGTTGTTTCCTCAGCGTTTCCTGCTTTAAAAAACTTACCACATCGTCTGAATGGACACAGGCTTAAAGATTCGTGTCACTTCTGCAGATGTCACACTGAAACCTCTGTAAGAGAACGAGTGAAACAAACTGTCAAAAAAGCAGAACTCTGAGGTTGAGGCGTTAACAGTGTATAAAGTTCTGCAGAACAGTGTAGATAAAATATGACGTGGATTTTCTTTTCAGTCAAATTGAAGACACTTCCATTTGATTTCAAATGTTATTTACATTTTATATTGTTTACATTTCCAATAACATGTCTGAGATGATGACTGTTTCCTAATTTTCTAAAGAAACAAAGTCTTTGTCCTTGATCTCCTTTCACTTTACAAACCACATGAAAAGTGAAAGTTGACTTTAATGATGAGATAATGATTTCAAGAATACTCTTTCATAGTTCTATAATTAAACTTTTAAGATACCTTACAGTAAATGTCATGTTATGCTTTTATTATCATATGTTTGGGTTAGGATTAAGGTTAATGATTCAGTCTCATGGTCTTACCCATCTCCATCTAGGTAAACCTGTGTGTCACTCCATATTGGCAAGACAAGGCCAATAGTGCACTCATCACTAAGGAAGAGTTAAAAAAAACATGAGTGAGAAACATGTCTTGACAAGCTTGCTGAAATATAGTGCAATCTGCTAAACATCTGCTAAAACAGTTTATATTTAATGGGATCATTCACCCAAAATGAAAACTGTCATTATTTACTCATTCTGATGTCTTACTGTTTTTGTCCATACGGGTTTGGAATGTCATGAGGGCAAGTATATGATGACAATTTTCATTTTGGTGTTAACTATCCCTTTAAAACAGCAATTCTAAATACCATTTGAAAAAAGCAGAACAGCCTACATGATTAATTTGTGTTTGTGAACTGAGGTTATCAAAAACACAGCAGTATTTAGGCTGTAAATCTGAGATATACAAATATTTAACATGTCACACATACAACTGAATATTTATGGATTTACCTCTAATGAAGTAAAAGCTACTTATGATAACTTAATAATATGGTTCATAAAGATGTTTATAAACCTACCTGTTTGGGCCTGGAAAGTCCATGCCAAGTAGTAGACTCTCCTGTTTTTTGTCAAGTGTGCCTACTATAAGCAAATATCTCAATCTGATTGGGCTCGCTGACTCCAAACGCACAGCCTGAGGCAAGGAAAAAAAGAAATTCAGGGTTAATGTCTTTAAATGAGACATAGAAGTCTGAGATGGATTCATTTGAATACTTTAAAATTACGCAATTAAAATTATATTTTTTTCCCCATCATTACAATTCAAGCACAGCACCTATTGCATGGCAATTTAAGACATGTTGTTCTTTAATAAACAGATTTACTTAGTAAATTGTATTGTGTTTGACTGTGAAAGTCAAAGCAAAGTGGTTTATTGTCATTTCTTCACATCAGAAGATGAAACAAACAGAAATGTCTCCAGAAACCACATTGCAGAACGGGTGACCTTACATTATGCTAAAAACAAAGTGCCTAATAGATACAGACAGTGAGCATAACCACTTCCATAAATTTAGTCTGAAACAGACAATAAATAGTGTAAATGCATAAGGTAGCATTATTTCTACATCCTTTGATGAACAAATTTCCATTTTTTCCAGTCTTCTGTGATTATAAAAATCATTTTTTAGAGACTGTGCTTACAAAGAGCAATATCTGTTTGATGATATAAAGAAATACATATATGGATGTTTTATTAAATACTTTCTTTCCCTATTAAGAGACGGCGCCAACTCCTGCGAGGACTTCAGAAGACGCAATCATCTGGATCAACATGCACATTCCCAAATTTCTATATATCCTAATTATTATTAATATGCAATTCATTTTTCCAGGAGCTCATTGCTTCTACCTTCAGTTAAACTGCTAACAGTGATTATAAATTAACTGCATAAATTATTACATTGTTTGCCAACTGCTTTAAAACGATATGTATCATGAAAAGCGCTATACAAATAAATGTGAATTGAATTGAATATCAATTCCCATCACTTTTATAGGCCTCAAAATTACAATTTTGAAAACCTCTGATATTTCAAGGTATTCCATGTCCATGGAGACCCTGAACATTGAAAAGCAGTGCAGTAAAACAAGTGTGGTTTGGGGGATCCTAACCAGTTTGACTGTATCCTCTGGTCGTAGTAACGAAATCATTGCATGCAAATGTCTGCGCTGAGTGTCAGAGGCTTGGCCTCCTTGCCTAGGACCAAGTAGAGGGGGTATGGTTTCTTCCTGTAATCCCTCCCTCTCTCCCTCTTCCACCAGGAGCACTGCCCCCTTAACCAGGGCGAAACTTTCTCTGGTGTGCGGAAATGAAAAATTTATTAGTTGCGCGTTTCTAGAGGAAATACAATATAATACACATGCATGATTAAAGCTGTGTCAGGAACATTCACCTTTTCTGAAGTCTTCCTCGTCTTGGGATAGCCTCATCCTTGAAAATAAAATTAAGTGGATTACCACTGATTAAACTTGAAGTTAAGGAACTCTAAGATTTACCCAGAGAACAGTGATGTTAAAAATGGGTAGTGGGTGAATTGATTATGTAATGCACTTGCAAACAGACACCAGTAGATTCTGTTTGACTCCGCTGAATCATCTGACTCAGTGAGTGCTATTTCCCCAAATAGCTAAATAAAAACTTGCACTTGGTAAGGGCTTTTAAGCCTTTTTTCTCACCCATAACTCATTCTGAGATGAGTGACTGGGGAAAAATAGAAAAAAGGATACCCGGAAACACAATGACAAGGCGTTTTGACAAAGGAATTGTCAACTGTAATGCAGTGAGAGTATGATAAAATACTGAGGAAACCCATACTAAAGACGATTAAGGGAGAAACAGATAGAGTGTGAGAAGACAGAGAGATGGACACCAAAGAGGCTGTTATCAGTGCTTCTATGGAATGAAAGAGGAGACAGTAACATTACCTGTTATGTGACTGACGTGTCCAGACAGAGACAAGTAGAAAAAGAAGAGAGGGGGTGGAGGAGCAATGAGGTTGTTGATTAAAGCTCCGGTGAGACTTTACTCAAAATACTCTGAACATAGCGTATTATAGAAGATACATAGTATGCTCGGGTTATGAGTGAAAAAGGAATCTTGTGTTATATAATAAATACAAAGAAAGCCTAGCACACAACCAACAGAGACACAGAATGATTCATGGACGTTGTCCAATACCTCTCAAGAATAGCAATAAAAGTTATCAGGCATTTTAGCTCTTTAGCAGAATCCTCATAATTCTGGGGCTTTTTTGGAACAGCGTGAAATGGATTTTTATATTCAGATTCACAGAAAGTCTGGGAAGCGTTTGGAATGCTACCAAGAAGACATTCCTCCTTATTACACATAAACTTGTGTACAGAAAAAGGTGTAGAGTAACTGGACACACATGGAGAGAGAGGGAGTAGGGTGAAAGAACATGTAGAGAATTGACACACACACAAAAAAACCCACATATTTTCTTCTGTACCATTTAATAAATGCAACTTACCGGTGTCGTGCAAATAGATGGTGTTCTGTGCAAGGTCAGCAAAGCCATTCCACAGCCAGGTATCCTGCTTTAACACCGGCAGATGAATCTAAGTAGAAATGAATAAATAAATAAAAATGACACACATTTAAGCATGGTTCCAAGTGCGAAGACCAAATCAACACTGTTTATAGTGCAACTAGACTGAATTACTATAAAGTAGTGCCTCAGAATCATATAATAACATTCACATGTGGGTTTCGCATCTGAAATGTATTTTAATTCAAGTCTTAGGAGATTCTTAACCTTTTATTCAAGCTGTTTTATTTTCCATTTACTTCATATGGGCTTTGCCATTTTTGCAGTTACGTAAAATGGCTACAAATGTATATGTCAATTCATTGCTCAGAAGGGTCTAGCTAGTTTGGATTCAAATACTGGATTGTGGTTACTGATAGACATATATTTCTCACAAATCTAACACTGCAACTTCTATGCAAATTCTGAAAATGAAATAAGATTTATTATTATTATTATTATTATTATTATTATTATTAGTCGAATTAAAATTTTGAAACAAAATGTGGGACACAGCTGGATAAGTTCACTACTTTTTTTAATTATGTTTTTAAAGTTTTTACTAACATTAATTCAATGTCATGACATGTCAAAATCATGATATATCATGATCATCACATCATAGTAGTAAATGTTAGATTGTTAGTCAGAAGGTCAAGACCTCTGAAGTGGGACAGGTCAATTTTAAAATCAATTTTAAAGGAGAATACAATTTGAAATATTTATTTACATTTTTAACAGTCTATCAAATTTCGAGTAGGTATCAAAAAACAGAAGAAATAACTGGCATTTGTGCCTCGAATGTTTGTCGAAGTCGAGTGACTCCCAAGTGTATCGTATTCGAGGAATGTGCCATATTCGCAACACAAGTAAATCATGTACATAACAGATAACCGAAATTAAAAAGACAAATGGTTCTGCGGTCTAAAATGGAGACATGTCGTGAATATTTTCGCCATGTCAATGACACATCACGAAAAAACACTCATGTAAACCCACACACGAGACATTAAAATATCTGCTCGAAGTGTTGAATGTGTATGAAGCTGTAATTATCGCGTAGAGTGCGCGTCATATTGATACAGCCGCAATACCTCAGCTCCAGCATTTGCTGTTTTACGAGACAAACTTGGAATCTAACTATGCATGTTAGATTTTTCATTTTCATCGTTGCCTTGAAAATGAGTCGATAAATTATGCCACATACCTAATACACTGCTATGTCTGTAGGCTGATGCTTTACGCGTATGTAGCTCGAACACAGCTGTTTTTCACCCAACAAGACGCGAGGCTTGTCATTGCCAGTTCCTTAAGAAAAGGAGGGCGGATTAACATGGAGAGTTCGCTTACCTGATGCGTTGAAACGCTTCGGAAATATAAGGATTCCCTCCTAAATGAATCTTCCACAATAAACCGTGTTCGTTATTTTAATCCATGACCACAACTTTTATATTGGTCCAAAATACAATTTAAAGGGGAAGGCAGACTACTCTTTCATGAAACCAGGAAGACTTATTCTCGGCCGAGAAAAGTAAATGTGCCCTTAAATGGAAGAGGCGGATCGGGAGTAATTCGTCTATTAAAGCGACAGAGACATATTTAGTTAATTTCTTATAAAATACCCTTTTAAAGCATTAACTGATTCAACCTTCATTTAGACGGCAAATTAAAGATAAAAATGTATGTTCAAGTCATGTTTTGGTCACATTAGAGGGGGTTTGCAGCAGTACAATATCTGCATATTAAACATATACAATGTTATTGACCAAAGATTATGTTAAGAAATTAAATTTCAGCTAAATATTCCCACATTAAAATGTATAAATCCTACCCAGCCTAACATTTTTTAAGATTTGTCACATTGAACATTAGTTACATAAATGCAAAAAAAAAAAAAAAAAAAAAAAAAAAAAAAAAGCAACGTTGTGAAATGTAATTGCTGGGAGGAACACCAACAAGAAGTGTTTACATAATATCACTGCATACTGTTCACACAACAGCTAGCCCTCCTCATATTGCAATCGCAGTCCTTTTTCAGCCAAAATTTCGTGTGTAAATATCATCACGTGACTTTCTATTGCACAGCAGGGTCTATAATACTTTATACAAGTTATTTCCAGACATTTACTGGAAGAGAATGTCAGCCTGTGTGGATTAGTGGTGGGGAGAGAGTTTACACTACTGGTTACGCCAGTAGGTGGTGACCAGTGACTGTATCTTAAGAGTATTGTGCCAAATCGAACACTTAACAGTTCCAGAATTCTACTTCAAAGGCAGATATGACATCAGCCTTTACAGAATTGTGACACATTCCACGCAACTAATGACTCACATTTCACATTATTTGTACTACAAAAAATATAAGTATGCAGGACACGAGTCATTTTATTATTCATTAATTCGATTATTCTAAATACAGAATTCGTTCACTTATTCAACCGATTCAGGTGTGAAGAGGAGATTACTGCCTGATGAGTATGTATGAGACTGCATGTTGAGGTAATGAAGATGTTTGAAAAGTATCTACTTCGTGAAATTAGTAAATAATAACTCCATGAATTATAATAATTATTAAATTCGATCATAAAAACACCAGACACAACATGCCACTGTCTCAGTTCAAGGGTCTCGTTTTATTTGTTTACTCACAATAAAAACGATATATTTTACCCTATAAACTTGAACTGCTTTATTTTACCGTCCCTGAGGTATGTTTTTTTTTTTTTTTTCTGTCATTTCTAACTACAGCGTGGAGAAAACACATTTTTCAATTATGAAATGACCAAACATTTAGCCAACCTAATTTGTCTGGTAATGTTTTCAACCTCAAGAAACAATATTATTGAACAGCAGCGCCATCATCCGTCCAAATGCTTAACACACACACAGAAGAGTTGCAAGTCCGACTAGTGGAAGAAATTTGTGCTGATACAGTAGATACGACAGTCTCTTGAAGGCTGCGTTGGATTCACTGCTCGAGACTAAACTCTGTCAAGAGTTAGTTATCCGAACCATTACTTTGGAAATAGCAGAATATTTCTCAAGTAAAGATCTGCTTTTAACATTTATATTCATATTTCCATCTGACATCCAATGCAATGATCAAATTTATTACTCTTTTTGTTGAATTGTGCATCATTTATCAGATTCTGTGTGATACCACTGAAGGTAAGAGATCTTTATTTTCTCTTTCTTTACGAAACAATAATCGAATAAGTGGATTTATCAATGTAGAGTTATTTTTGTACATAACTTAGGCTTTCTCAACATGTATTTTGTTAAGCAGCAATGGGGTTTAAATGAAGAACAACTGTGATTTTGTTTACCTTTGCATTGACGTTACGAACTAGGTCTTATAGTGGGGAAATTGAGGTTTTATTTTAGCTTTTAGGAACGAATTGTATAGTAGTATGCAAGCTCAATTGTCAAACTAAATAACTTTTAAAAGTTGTCTGTTTATTTATGTGTTTTAGCCGTGCTTGTTTTCCCTCAGGCTATTGATTATCAAAGCTCCATTGTCATTCAGTTGCGCACTAGTTTTCTTGGATGATTCAGAATCATGATTCAGACTCCAGAGGAGTGGAAGAAATTTTGACGTACTTGGTCAAATGAGCAGTTTTAACAAAACATAGACATAAACATGCTTTGTTTCATCCATTAAGCGTTTAATGAAGCCAGAAACATATGATTAACATGTTCACTATTTGATGTATGATGTCCATGTACTGTCTAAGCAGTTGTAATTATAACCCAGTGACCCAGTAAATGACTGAGTGTGAGCTCACCATCTGTGACAGGGCCCTAATTTGACCTGAACTTTAACTGTCACCTATGGGTTAATTGTCCCACTTTGGGGACAAAACAAGAAATACTAAAAAATAATAATAATAATAATACATTCTTGCCATGTATTTGCAATGCAAGTGAACTGATTTACCAAAACAAATGGCCTGCTCATAAATATGTATTGTCAGAGTTAGCATATTTATGTATTTTATGTGATTAAAAGAGTAAAGTGGTTTG
Organism: Megalobrama amblycephala; assembly: GCF_018812025.1. Taxonomy (NCBI): domain Eukaryota; kingdom Metazoa; phylum Chordata; class Actinopteri; order Cypriniformes; family Xenocyprididae; genus Megalobrama; species Megalobrama amblycephala. The sequence continues at coordinate 11,622,225 of NC_063066.1, read as the reverse complement.
GCTTTCTGCACAGTTCCAGATAGTTTGCGAAAATGAGAACAACATTTTCCTTACACAATTTGGAAAGTTTCCCTTGAGGACCGCTACATAATGTTTTCCAGGTAGTGTAAGGCAGTCATTTATTGACAAATGTTGAGTCACAGTCTTGGTATGGTACAACTTTTTAGACTGTAGACAGCTGCAGCTTTAAAATCTGGCCATCTGTCCAGGGTGTTTCCTCTATGGCCAAGTCTCTGGGATAAGCTTCAGCATCCTGGCGACCCAACATAGGACAAGCAGTTTAGAAATTGGATGGATGGATATTTTAAATGATATCCCTCGAGGCCTGGCAACATCTTTGCATACTGTTATCCTCTTTCCATATACATAACTGGGTTAGATTCAGTTTTTCTTTTGCTCAGACATGTCTCATGTGGTTTTTACCACGTAGAAGAAAATGGTGATTTATAGGGATCAGAGAGAGTACATTGAACTACTTATTGAGTTCTTATTGGTTGCAAGAATACTACCATAACTCAATAATTATCCATCCATTTTCTATACCTGCTTGTCCTATGTACTGGAGTCTATCCCGGCATGTCTCAGGTCGAAAACTTAATAATTTAATATTAATATTAAGCTTAAAAGGTAATTACTACCTTCTTGCAGGGTTCTCACAGTCATGGATAACCTGGAAATATGTGGGAATTTTAAAACTTTTTTATGCATGGCAGGGCACAACATTAAGCCTGTTCATCATTCATTCATTTGTCTCAATAAAAAAAGTTACTTGTCCATAATTCTTTTTTTTTTTTTTTTTGCGGATTTGTCTAGATTTGTGTGTGTGTGTGTGTGTGTGTGTGTGTGTATATATATATAAATGTAAATTATTCTGGAGCAAAATTCTTATCATTGTTCTATCAGCTCTTACTTACTTAAATCAGTATATTTTTTGGTCACCTTTCATTTCAAATTCTTAGATTTTATCAATAAATTCAACTAATAAAATCAAATGGAATCACTATCAAGAAAATCCATCTTTCCCCTGCAGAGGAAACACAGAAGCTGGGTAGAAGCAGAAGCAAATTACTGCAGTTTATTTTAAGCTTCTGTGAGTTTCTTTGCATGTGCTTGCATTCATTTGTTTTGATTTCTCCATGAGAGTCTCACACAGATACAGGCTGCGCAAGCCTCAACTGGTGTGACCTTGTTATAAAGACATTATCCATTACCAATTGCCGTTTACACTGAATATAATAAAATCTGAATCATTCTCTCGAAAATTTTTAGTGCCATTAATAAATACTTATATAGTACATTAAGAAGTACTATAATACTGTATAAATACTAAAGTACTAAAATTACACTGAGCCCCTGTCATAGAAACTTCCCAGTTAAACTATCTCTATAAAATGATTTTCAAAGGTCCTAATCCAGTAAACATAGACTTGGAAACCCTGAATTGGCTGAATCTTCAGTTTTCTGTGTGCAGAGAGCAGCACCTTTTGGCAAACATGTTTTTGGCATTGCTTGAAACAGTAATGTCCTAGATTTCATGTGATGTTGATACATACTGTATAGTATTGAAGATTGGTTGCTTTTTTATATTCCCTTTAACAATCTTATTTTAGCTTTTCCCTTTAAAAATACACTTTATTTTTAGGGAACGCTCATAGTTATAGACTAAAAAAGTTCTCTCAAAGAGTTTTAAAAAGGTTTATGTATGTGAAACTGGAAAAAATCATGTGTGAGAGAGAGGAAAGAATGATGATGGTGGTTGTGATGCATGGAAACAAAAACAGCGGTGGTGGGGGATCTTTTTCTCTAGCGCTGGGACCACAGGATACTAATGATGCAGCTGATTTGCTGCTGTGATGTTCTGGCCAATGTTTTGACTGGAAGGTGACTATTTGAAAAGTCCAAAATCCAGTTTTACTTCAGGTTTTATTTTACGTTTGTTCTCAGGCTCAGCGTCTCACCATGACACCAATGAAGTTGTGCATGAGGACGAGACTTACTACACCCCTCAGTTGGACTACAAACGTAAGTACACTTACAAATGAAACATTATGACTAATGCGAAATGCTACAATGCAAACCTTTTTTTTTTTCTCCTTTGCCATCAGATCCGCAGTGGTGCCATACACTTAAGCTATCCCACGGGGAAGTGTCCTGTTCTTCCCCTCGAGGCGGAAGCTACCAAAGCACGCTTGGAACTCGCTGTTTGCTCTCCTGTGATCGAGGATATAAACGGCTGGGGCGATCATCTGTGCAGTGCATGCCCAATCGCCGCTGGTCTGGAACCGCTGTCTGTCGAAGTAAGTATACTTAACCCTTGTGCGGTCTTCGGGGTCTTTTTGACCCGCAAATGATGTTTGCTCAAATTAAAAAAAATGTTCTCTTTGTCCAAATGGCATGACACTTTGTACGGTGGTTAACACTTTTAAGATCTACAAATAAAAAAAAATTGGAGTGATATCTTGTTTTTATGTTAGTGTAAAAAAAAAAAGCTACGTTCGTGGTCTTCGGGGTCTCTGGAGACCCTGGACAACAAAATGTAATTTTGTAACAATATAATATATTTTTAAAAAACCAATGTAATTTTAATGTTTTTTCTCAACATTTGTGCAGTTTTTGGAGGATTTGTGATTTCTTTTAAATTTATATAAATAAATTAAAAAATATTTTTTGAAATTTTATGCTTGAACATTACAGGCTTTTTTTTTTTTATGTAAAATTCACTTTATAAAAGGCCCAGATTTCTAACTTTCATTAATGTGGATAACATGGATAATTTGACATGGTTAAGTGTAAGATTTTTGCCCATCTTTTGAAAAATGCAGTTTTAAAAGTAAAAAAAAATATAACTTTTACCAGTAGATGGCTGCAGAGCTCCACTATTTGCTATGTGCTATTTGAATGACTGAAAGACATCTTTGCACAAGTTTTTTTTCAGTTGGATTCATATCTAAATGTTATGAAATCACAATTATAACAATAAAAATTACTTTGTCAAAGTTTAGCATTTTTTGTGCAGGGCAAAATCAGTTTTTCAATAATAATTTTATAATAAAAATAATAAAATAAATAATTTTTATTTTTGTGTGCGTGCGTGCGTGTGTGTGTGAGCATGTCCATTTTGTATTGGGGATGTTTTTTGCATTTTTGGAAGTGTGCCACTTCATTTCTGTCTGTGTGTGTTGTGCGTTGTTTCTGATTTTGAGAATGGATTTTGTCCAGTTTCTAAGTGGGGTCTCTGTGGATTAAATTATTGATGATATTATTGAAAAACTGATTTATTTTCAGTACAAAAAATGCTAAACTTAGTAAAAAGTATTTTTTATTGTTATAATTGTGATTTCATAACATTTAGATATGAATCCAACTGAAACAAAATTGTGAAAAGACGTCTTTTAGTCATTCAAATAGCACATAGCAAATAGTGGAGCTCTGCAGCCATCTACTGGTAAAAATTATAGGTGTTTTTTTTACTTTTATAACTGCATTTTCCAAAAGATGGGCAAAAATCTCACACTAAACCATGTCAAATTATCCATGTTATCCCCATGAATGAAAGTTAGAAATCTGGGCCTTTCATAAAGTGAATTTTACATAAAAAGCTGCTTTTGCATAAAAACCTATTTAAAAAATATTTTTTAATTTATTTATATAAATTTAAAAGATATCACAAATCCTCCAAAAACTGCACAAATGTTGAGTAAAAACATTAATAAACAGAGTAAAATTACATTGGTTTTTAAAAAATCTATTATATTGTTACAAAATTGCATTTTGTTGCCAGGTTCTCCAGAGACCCCGAAGACCACGAGTGTAGTCCCTTATGCGAAGACCGCATCAGGGTTAAAAGATGTCATAATAATTGTGCCACAGAAACTAACCCTTTGATTCAGAAAAAAACATGTATTAAACAGCTGCTGCAGAGTACTTAACAAAATCTTTTCTTACTTGAACTGTGTGTTTATATTATGTCTGAATTTCTCAGAGGTGCGTTGTCATGTTCTGCCTCTGATTGACCACGGTATGTACAGTTGCACCCGTGGTTTTGTGGTAGACTCCAGGTGTGACTATACCTGCTATGAAGGCTACCAGATTGAGGGAGATCGCTACCGTATGTGCCAAGAAGAGGGAAAATGGAGCGGTGCGGATCCGACGTGTGCAGGTACAGTAAAGTCATGGATTTGGAAATCTAGTCTAATGTATTCAGTTGTCAGATGCCTTTATGTCATTATCTAGGCCAATTTCAGAGAAGACGTTGTAATATTTAATAAAATATTTAATAAAAATTGCATTGTTTCAGATCATGACCCTCCCAAACTGAAATGTCCTTTGTCCAGAGTGAAGGTAGCAGAACCAGGAAAACTAACTGCCATGGTTTCTTGGGAACGTCCTGTGGCTAAGGATACCGCTGACAGAGCACTACAGTATGTGTATTACAAATTATGAAAGCCATCCAACTTCCTCTACTGTAAAAAGGCTACTTATAAATTACCTTCATGTCAAACCTCATCAGGGTCTTGCGAAATGGACTGCAGTCTGGATCCGACTTTCCAGAAGGAATACACGTAATTCGATATAAAACCTATGACCAAGCTGGCAACACAGCGACTTGCAAGTTTACTGTGCATGTTGAAGGTAAAGCCAGCACAGAACTGTAATTTACTTGTTTCACGGTGTTAAAGGGACGGTTCACTCAAAAATAAAAAATTGTGTCATCACTTAATCACCCTCATGTTGTTTCAAACTTGTATAACTTTCTTATTTCTGTGGAACAAAAATAATGGACCTCACTGACTTTCATTACATGGGCAAAAAGTACTGAGATATTTTTCTAAATTGTGTATGCCACAGAGGAAAAAGTCATGAGAAATTATGACAGAATTTTCATTTTTGTGTGAACCATCCCTTTAACTATAATCAATATTATTAAAATATGACTAAAAAAAAGTTTTAGTGTCCTTCTTTAGATCCAGTGAGATACAATTTCGTTGTACTATACAGTGGTTTATTCCCTAAACTGAAATTTTCTTTCCCTCAGTGAGAAGGTGTCCAAAGCTAAAGCCACCTATGCATGGCTACCTGACATGCTCATCTGATGGCAATAATTTTGGGGCTATATGTGAATACCATTGTGATCCTGGCTTTGAAAGGACAGGTTTTTTGACACGTGTTTGTCAGCTCAACCGCAGCTGGTCTGATGAAGCTGCTCAGTGTGTATGTGAGTATGTGGTTTATCTTATGTGTTTCTTATTGTAATACATAAATAAATTCAAATATTAAAATAGAACATACATAAATTACTGTATTTATTTTTTTTAAAAACATCTTACCGACCCCAAACATTTGAACAGTAGTGTAGAAATAATTTATAAATAGTTATATTAATATATATATATATATATATATATATATATATATATATATATATATATATATATATACACAGTACAGTCCAAAAGTTTGGAACCACTAAGATTTGTAATGTTTTTAAAAGAAGTTTTGTCTGCTCACCAAGGCTACATTTATTTAATTAAAAATACAGTAAAAAACAGTAATATTGTGAAATATTATTACAATTTAAAATAACTGTTTTCTATTTGAATATATTTCACAAGTAATTTATTCCTGTGATGCAAAGCTGAATTTTCAGCATCATTACTCCAGTCTTCAGTGTCACATGATCCTTCAGAAATTATTCTAATATGCTGATCTGCTGCTCAAGAAACATTTAATGTGTACAATTGTACAAAATATTTGTGTACAATATTTTTTTTCAGGATTATTTGATGAATAGAAAGTTCAAAAGAACAGTGTTTATCTGAAATCTAATCTTTTGTAACATTATAAATGTCTTTACTGCCACTTTTGATTGATTTAATGCATCCTTGCTGAATAAAAGTATTAATTTCTTTAATTTCTTTTCAAAAAAATAAAAATAAAAATTCTTACTGACCCCTAACTTTTGAACGGTAGTGTATAATGCTACAGAAGCTTTGTATTTCAGATAAATGCTGTTCTTTTGAACTTTCTATTCATCAAGGAATCCTGAAAAAAAAAGTACACAACTGTTTTCAACATTGAAAATAATCATAAATGTTTATTGAGCAGCAAATCAGCATATTAGAATGATTTCTGAAGGATCATGTGACACTGAAGACTGGAGTAACGATGCTGAAAATTCAGCTTTGCATCACAGGAATAAATTACTTTGTCAAATATATTTAAATAGTACACAGTTATTTTAAATTGTAATAATATTTCACAATATGACTGTTTTTTACTGTATTTTTAATTAAATAAATGTAGCCTTGGTGAGCAGACGAAACTTCTTTTAAAAACATTAAAAATCTTAGTGGTTCCAAACTTTTGGACTGTACTGTATATATATACACACACACACACACACACACATATATACATACATACATATATATATATATATATATATAGTGATTGATATTACATATTAAATATTTGATTTTCAAGCATTTTTCTCTAATTGTTATGTGAAATGTTTGCTTGTTTCTTGTAGTAATGGACATAAAAACAGATGTCAGGTCTGCCGGTGCTCTGCTCGACCAGTTTTATGAAAAGAGAAGGCTTCTTGTTGTATCTACTCCAGATAATGCTAACCAGAACTACAGGCTTCAGAACATGATGCTGCAGGTAAAATAGATACTTCCTTTGCTATAACAAACATTATACACAGGAAATAAGAGTGCACAACTATATGATTGTGGAAATGTTCTGAAACAGAAGGCTGAGTGTGGTCTGGATATGCGACATGTGACAGTGATTGAGCTGTTGGGAACTCTACCTCGTGCAGTGGGGCGCATCAAAGAACGACGTCTAGAGCCTGAGGTCATAGAGGGTCTTAGGTAACTCACTATGTATCTACAGTAGTTACATGTTAAATACCATTATATTTAACTATTAACTAACTTACAAAACACAAAGTCAGCATGAAATTTGGGATACACCAATCATGATTTTTCATGGTTGATTCCGATTTTTTTTTTTTTTTTAAGGAAATTCATTTGTTGTTTATTTATTTAGCCCAAAATGTCTTTACACAAAAAAATCTCTATAGCCATTTGAAATTAGAGGCAACCACTGCATTTTAATCACAATCTAAACAAAGATGCTACACACATGTAACATGAGCAGTTGTTTTTTATTTAAATTTGATTATATAATTTAATTTAGAATTTCAGATTTGTGAAAATGCAACATAAAACACCTGCACAAAACAAAAACAGCAGATGGACTGAATGAAAATGCAAATTCACTCTCTGTCAGTAGGTGGCGCTTATGTAACAGCAGCGATATAGTGTTTCCTTGGTTAGCGATACAGTGCTGCGCTTATAAACACTACTTAGATTAATAGGCATTATACAGAGGTAGAGGAAAAGAAAATACCATCAAAACTGTTCTCTTCAGAGTTCCCTTCAGAGATACATTCATACACACCCCCACCCCCAATTCAGTATTTATATTTTTCTTCCAATATTTTGAGCATCGCAATCAGTGAACTTGCTGGGCCTGGAACAGTATTTTCTGTGCTCTCCTCTCTTTGCGTCCATCTTCAGCGTGTCCTGTCTCTGTATACTGGGGACTCAGGGGGGTAATAATCCAGAGGGGGGTCAGAATTTACTTTTTTAAATGTACATGATAATTCCTCATGTAATGCCAAATTTTCACTATGCCAGTTCATACAATCAAGACTCCATTATATGTTTTGTCATTGTATATCCTCTTTCAAGTAAAATGGGGTGCAAACTGGATTTCACGCTGACTTTATATTCCAGCAGAGACATATTGGGCAGTCTAATTTCTATTCAAAACCTGGTCTTATTTTTATAAAAGCCACATGATTCGCATCAACAGTGACTCTATACTGAAGGAAATTGTTTTGCTGATGCACTGTACTATGAATGTATGTTTCCAATCTAGAAGTGGGAAATAAATGTTTGCATATGTTTTTTGTCTGCAGACAGGCACTGCATATCTCTACAGCATATTTCACCATGGTGCTGCTGGATGAATACGGTGTGGATCGGGAGCGCTTTGTTAACCCCACCACCTCTGATGAGCTCTACTCATATGTAGAGGAGTACCTCCTCACTGAGGAGGAGCGAGAGAGACTGGAGTTGAACAAGGACTTCTGTGACTGATCTCGGTCTGATCAACTCCAGATCTACGTGGGGCATGGTGATGTTGTGGGTGGGAGTTTTCCTTATAGCGGTAGGTCATCAGGATGCATGCACCCCCAGAGCCTGTTTCCTAGACAAACAATCATTTGAAACTACATATTGTAGGCATTATTAATGGAGAATCACAGCTGGAAATGTGATTTTGTACGGAACCGGTTTTAATCTGCAAGTGGGAAAACTGCCAAGTGGGGTTCCAAAAGATACCCATATTCTGAGGAAAAATAATTTTAACCATCTATAATTGAGTGCACAGCACACAATGTGGATTCTTATAAATATTTAATATTTATTAAATGCTAGTACTTTTATGTAGCTCCTAGAACGAAGGTGCTCACGATGGAGTAAATCAGCAGTATGTCATTAAAATGTATTGTGTTTAAGTATGTGAATCGTTTTAGACCATACATCAAGTGCACATTTAAAACCAAAGTGTTATTCAAACTAAAATATTTACTGTGTCCAAAGGTTCATGTGTACATGTAAGAACAGCATTCAAATGATGTTGAATATGAAAATACATTCAGCTGCAACATTTATAGGAAATAAATATAATTAACATATCTACACTGCATATTTCCACATCATTATTTTTGAACTGCCTTAAAAGTTTAAAATATAAAAGATTGATTACCATAAAAAGTCTTTAAAATATTACTGGGATGCACAGCTGCAACAGAAACACACAAGCGTTGTGGAATGTGTAAACCTCTGTCCTGATAATGGCTTGGGGGTGTATTGCTCCATGTCCTTACTTGGCCTTTCCCATGGATGAGCGCAGTGGAAGAGTGCCCTCTGCCCAAGAGTCGGGGTACTGCATCATTTTTTTCCACAGCAAGATCTCCTCCCCTGTGGAGTTTGCCATCCACTCTTCCTTTCCCTCCTTGATAGTCACTGTGCAAAAATCAGATGTAAAATATATTTATAACAGAAAGTTTTTACTGTACTGTATCAAACAAATGCAGCCTTAGTGAGCATAAGAGCCTTCTTTCAAAAACATTAACTTTTTATGGCAGTGTATATGTTATCAAATGTTTTATTAATATCAATAAAAAAATCAAAACACCTGGATGGTCTTACAGTGACACTTCTTAATTTTGTATCCACAGTTGGTGAATCCAAAAATGTAATCAATGCTAAAGGCTGATTTATACTTCTGTAGGCTGTTTCTACCACGCGTAGCCTACGACGTAGCCTGACGTGCACCTCTTCAAACATGTAACAACGTATCAATTCTACGCGGACCGCAAGCACTGTGATTGGTCTGCTAGAACCCCTCCCACAGGTTAAAAAACTGGCGCTGAGAAATAGAAGAGCGAGCGTTTTCAACTTCCATAGGAGTGAAAAACGCACTGTTTCAGGGGACACATGATGTCAAACTGCAAAGAAAGTCATTACCTATTTGCCGCTTCTCTGCCGTTTCTATTTGTAAGCTTCTCTGACAACGTACATGACAAGCTGCTTCTTCGGCTTTTGCCTTGATACTCAACATGAACGCGTACATTGACGGACAATGGTGCAGAAGTATAAATGAAAACAGACGCATAGCCTGCGGCGCAGAGGCTCCGGTGTAGGTCCAACGCAGAAGTATAAATCAGCCTTAAGGGGTTAGCTCGTTCACCCAAAAATAATATATCTCATTAATTACTCACCCTTATGTCGTTCCAAACCCGTAAGACCTTCATTCATCTTCGGAACACAAATGAAGATGTTTTTGATGAAATCCGAGAGCTCTCTGACTCCTCCATAGACAGCAATTTAATTAACACTGTCAAGGCCCAGAAAGGTACTAAAGACATCGTTAAAATACACTGCGTTCCAAATTATTATGCAAGAGACAAATCAGTAAGATTTCTGTACAATAAACATTCAGATTTTAGTTTTTCTAAGAAAATGTTTGTTCGTTTATTTATCCATGTCTTTTCAGATAACTGGTATCAATCTCAGACAAAGTAATTTGCCAGATCTATGGAAACCCTACTTAGAGGTTGTTCCACATTATTAAGCAAGTCACAGTTCTCATGCAATATGGGGAGGAAGAAAGATCTTTCTGAAGATGAAAAGCATGAAATGGTGCAATGTTGTGCAAAAGGCATGAAAACAACTAATATTATGTGAAACTGAATGGAGATTATCGAATTATCATAAGATTTGTGAGTGATTTAGAGCACAGCAGAACTCGGTCAGATAAAGGCTTATTGAGGAAAGTTCCTGTCAAAAAAATGAATTGTATTGAAAGGGCAGCTATAAAAAAAGCCAGTGTTGAGCAGCAAACAGGTATTTGAAGCTGCTGGTGTCTCTGGAGTCTCGAGAAGCTCTCCGTGCAGGCTGGCAGTTGTGCTTAAAGATGCATTTTAGACACCACTAACCAAACCTCACAAAGAGAAACATTTACAGTGGGTGTAGAAATACATGAAGACTAATTTTTAAATAGTTTTATTCACTGACTAATGCCGTACTACAATGGATGGTCTAAATGGATGGATTTCTGGATGGTTGGTCAATGGCCACCACGTTCCAACAAGACTGCAACGTCAGCAAGGAACTGGTGGGTGATTATTTGGGCTGGAATACTGGGAAGTGAGATGGAGGGTATTAAAATGAATTTTGCAAGATATGTGGAGTTCATAACTGGCCATTTTCAGCTATGGTATAAAAAGGAGGATAGTGCATAGTACAATGCACTATTGTACAATGCACTATGCACTATCCCATGCTGCAAAAAAACACCACAGCAATAAAACTGTTTGAAAATGTATTTCTACACCCACTGTAAATGTTTCTCTTTGTGAGGTTTGGTTTGGAGTGGCTGAAATGCATCTTTACGCACAACTGCCAGCCTGCATGGAGAGCTTCTTGAGACTCCAGAGACACCAGCAGCTTCAAATACCTGTTTGCTGCTCAACACTGGCTTTTTTTATAGCTGCCCTTTTAATACAATAAATTTTTTTGACAGGAACTTTCCTTAATAAGCCTTTATCTGACCGAGTTCTGCCGTGCTCTAAATCACTCACAAATCTTATGATAATTCGATAATCTCCCTTCAGTTTCACACAATATTAGTTGTTTTCATGCCTTTTGCACAACATTGCACCATTTCATGCTTTTCATCTTCAGAAAGATCTTTCTTCCTCCCCATATTACATGAGAACTGTGACTTGCTTAATAATGTGGAACAACCTCTAAGTAGGGTTTCCATAGATCTGGCAAATTATTTTGTCTGAGATTGACACCAGTTATCTAAAAAGACATGGATAAATAAACAAACAAACATTTTCTTAGAAAAATTAAAATCTGAATGTTTATTGTACTGAAATCTTACTGATATGTCAATTGCATAATAATTTGGAACGCAGTGTAGTTAACATGACTACAGTGGTTCAACCTTAATTGTATGAAGTGACGAGAATACTTTTTGTCCGTGAAAACAAAACAAAAATAACAACTTTATTCAACAATCTCTTCTCTTCCTTGTCAGTCTCCTACGCTGTTGACTCAGTAAGCACAGTGCAGCGTTTCTGTGTTTACATACAAATGCCGGCTCAGTGTTGGCCGACGCTGTACACATGAGCAGCATGACGCGTGCGAGTCGGCGTTCTGACATAGAACACGGAAGCGCTGCACTGTGTTCACTACGTCAGCTGTGTAGGAGACTGACAGGAGAGAGAAGAAATTGTTGAATAAAGTCATTTTGTTTTTGTGCACAAAAAGTATTCTCATCGCTTCATTAAATTAAGGTTGAACCATTGTAGTCACGTGGACTATTTTAACGATGTCTTTAGTACCTTTCTGGGCCTTGATTGTGGTAATTAAATTGCTCAGAGAGCTCTTAGATTTCATCAAAAATATCTTAATTTGTGTTCTGAAGATGAACGAAGGTCTTGTGAGTTTGGATCGACATGAGGGTGAGTAATCAATGACAGAATTTTCATTTTTGGGTGAACCAACCTTTTAAAGGCTTCTGAATTGATTTCTACTCAAAGGAATATGAATATTCTCCTACCTGCTCCCAAGCTGAGACGAACTCCTCCCAGGAAGTCGTTACTGGACAGTGTCTCTCTGTCCCAGACAGTGAGCTCCAGACACATGTCTTTCAGCTGCTCCAGACTCATATTGTTGTACACAAATGTGTGGTTGTAGTTTGGGTTTTTTGTCTTCTTCACTACCGGAGTCTTCTTCTTTGAGGAAGACTTGCTCTTTGATGGCAGCAGATACCTAAGGGGCAGAATTATTAGCAAAAAATAAACAAACAAGGTCCTTTTAAATCGTGGGTAGAGGTAATGAAACAGATGTTTGCAAACCCTTTCACAAAGGAATCACATGTGCCTCCAGCTTTCATGGCTGTCAGATTTTTGGCCTCTTTGATCAACACATGCAGCTCAGCACCATCTGCGGGTTTGGTCTTTTTCCCTTTTTTTGGAGAAGAGAGGCATAATTTACTATGTAACACTAGCTAAAGATTTTTAATAGAGATGTTAACTGTGTTTGCCCTCACCTTTTCCATTAGAGTCATCTGTCTGTGTCTTGTTTGCTGTGACATACTTAAGTGAAATCACCAGCTCTCCTTTGTATTGATCGAATGGAGATGATGCTAAATGGGCAGCTGCCTATGAAGACACGCAGGAAAAAATGTAAGGGTAATACTAAACAAAACAGCTTTTGTACAGTGACATGTCTGTGGCATCAAAACAACCATAAAAGTGTATTACCTTTCCTGTAAGAGCCATACACTCTTTAAGTGCAGAGTCAATGTCGTGGCTATCCAGTGGTATCTCCACCTCACCCAGAAAGACATTGCGGCCAAAACGGTCATAGTGCCAAACTGAGAGTTGTAGTGTGCGAGTCATCAGCTGGGTGCGGCTGATGGAATACTAACACAAACAAGCACATGACAGCTTGTCAAGATGAAATGTTTTTTAAAAGTAAGAGGCTGTCATGTAGGAGCTTTAACCAGTTTGTTTAATCTGTTTGTGTGAACTGCACATGTTGTTTACTCTAGATTAAAATGGGGCAAGCGTAAAAACTTGTCTCACTGTGACTCCCTGATAAGTGTACTTATCTTCTGTGTCAATATCAAGCCCATTCGAAACTAGATGTTAATGTGCAGTGTTGTAATTACCTGCCATTAAAGCACAGCATATAGACTTAAGTGTTACTCAGTGTTATCAGATTCTGATAGTATTTCTTGTTCCAAGCCATAAAAAAATTTATAGTTATTTTAAGGAGTTTAGTGGAACTGGGAAATAAATGTATTTAAAACGATACTTTTTTAAATACTATCTCACAGAAACTGAAACAATACCTTCAGTGTTTCATTAAAACTGGGGTTGATGTTGTTATTTTTAATAGAGGTTTTCTTCTTGCTCTTGTCTGGGAGGAGGTAAGCCTTGACGTACCTGTGGAAAGGGGGAGTTTAGCAGACTTCAGAACTGAATGATTTTCCCTCTGTAATGGGGAAACCCAACGGAATGATTCATGGGTGGAAAATTAGTATTCTGGGAAGGCAGTAAAGAACCGAGACCCTCTTAGGAAATCACTTCATAGGCTGTGTGGAGGAGGCCCACTTACGGGTTGCACTTCTTTTTTGCTGCATCAGCATAAGCAAGTCCTTTACATTCATGGATCACAATAGACAGGCTCTGGCTGGGCTCATCATAGCTGAGAGAGAAGACAATATCTCCAGTCACTTCCACACGGTCATAGTCTCCTGCTTCACTGTACACACTCATCATACTGCCAAGAGTGGTCTGTGGAATATAAAAAAAATAGCTGCACAGCATATTCAAGTGTCTAATTTTTAATTGTATGTAGTTTGTACATAAAATAAATTTAAATTAAAAATAAATGAATAAATAAACTGCATTTTATCTGGATTAATGCATTTTAATTATTAAAAATAATTTATTTAAAATGTAATAATATTAATAATTAAAATAATATTTAAATTAAGGTGGATTACCCTTGAGCCTCCAAGACTTCCCAAGCTATCGCCAAATTTCTGCCTGTGTATATTCACCAAGTTATCAATATCTTCATCCTCCTCATCATCCTCCTGATAAAACAATTCAGGAATTCCAATCAAGTCGCTTTAGACGGCAGGTGTGAAGAATACAGTGCAAAAATTTTAAATGGTTTGAACTTAATTAACTCACAGCATTAAGGCCAGGAACTGACTTGCTTCTGTCTCCCATAGACGGCGCAGCGCTTTCTGTTCCATCTTCACGCAAATCAAGTGTGGAGGCTGGCTTAACATCTATGAGAACACAGTGTTTGCACATTTAAAACCCAGAGTGAAGAAAGAGATGTATGTACACTACCATTCAAAAGTTTGTGGTCACTAAGTTTTTGTAATGTTTTTAAAAGAAGTCTCTTATGCTCACCAAGGCTGCATTTATTTGATCAAAAATACAGCAAAAACTAATCATGTGAAATATTATAATTTAAAATAACCATAATGTAATTTATTCCTGTGATGGCAAAGCATTGCGCCAGTCTTCAGTGTCACATGATCTATCAGAAATCATATACTGATTTGCTGTAAAATTATCAACATGATCACAGCTGAAAACAGGTGTGCTGCTTTATTTATTTATTTATTTATTTATTTTTATGGAAAACATGATATATTTTTTAAGGTTTGATTTATAGAAAGTTTAAAACAGCAGTCTTTACTGTCAGAATTGAATAAAATTATTTAATTCTTAAAAAACAGACCCCAGACACTTGAAGTGTAGTAGCGTATACTCAAACCATAACTTTACCTGACAGTTTGTGCACTCTTCTGACACTTTTCTTAAAAAGCCCATCCACGTCACGCAAGGAGTCAGAGCAGGCATTCATCTGATAAATTAATGAGGCCTTTTTTTGACGGGATGATGGTGGAAAATTCAAGGGAATAGGTGACACATGAGCAGAATTAGAACAGAGAAAATACATGGCTAAACAGGGTAAAGTATGAATAAACACTTACTGTCTCAGTGGTAGAGGTGCTTTCACTGTTAGTGGGGGCTGTCAGAATGGACATAGCAGAGCCTGTGGGACTAGTCTTCGCTGTCACTTCCTCTTTTCTAGAAGCAAATCAGAGGCTTGCATCACACTACTCATGAATCAATTCAAGTCATGAATCTCTGTATTTCTGACTAAAATCTTACCTCTGCATTTGGGGGCTACTGTGGGAAGAATCAGTCTCAGTGCGAATACTGCCTAGACTGGCTTTTTCTATTGATTCTGTGTCGCTATGTTGCTGCTCTCGCATATCAAATCCCTCACAAGCCTCAAGAGGTGAGCTGAGAGAAAGACACAGGGTCAAGTACAGATGCTTGTCAGAGCTGGTATCCTAATAAATCACATTCAAACACTTAAACCACTGTGATACTGGCATCAAAAGGCTGGAGGAAAAGTACACTTGCAAATAAAAACTTTTTAAATTACGCATCCTAACATCATTACAAACTGATATGCTTTTATTTTTCCAGTGGAACACACAAAAAAAGATTTCTTCCTTTCTGTGGTCATGGTAACTGTCAAGCTCCAAAAAGGATGCTAAAAGCACCATAAAAGTGGTCCATATGACTCATGCAATATATTAACTGATAAGTTCTCAAATCAGACAGGTTGGATGTTAATATTATGACATGCATTTGCTTTTGTGTGTCTCGTAACCAAATACCATTAAGTGAAAACTGCACTTATTGGAGCTTGACAGTCTCTGTGATGTATCTCTAAAATATATTGTTATTTGGGGTTCAGGTAATCCCTACATTAAGGAGACAAAATGTCCCCACAAAGATGGCAATATCTGAAATCCTTGACCTTGTGGAGACATTTTTTGGTGCCCCTGAGGAAAACATCTTATAAATCATACTAAGTGATGTTTGAAAATGTAAAAATGCAAAAAGGTTTCTGTGAGGGTTGGGACTGTACAATATAAAAATCATTATGTCTATAGAACATGAAAACCCAACGTGTGTGTGAGTGTTTCAGAAAAAAAATAACAGCTTACAGGTTTGTAATGATACAAGGATGAATAATTAACACTGAAATAGTCTGTGTGACCTTTAACAGACCAGAGTAATATAACAAAATTGCTTAAGAGTTCATTGGAAATTAGTAAATATTTTTATGAAATAGTAAATATTTCACTGAATAACATTACACTGTTTGATCAGCAGAAACATGAGAGTACATAAATAGTGCCGATGACGACACACCTCTTATTTGCTAGTGCGACGTCCTTTAGTCTTGGTTTGGGCACTGGTACAGTTTGGCTGGAATTCAAGTCAGCTCTGTTTAACAGTTTTTCCCCAGCTGTCTCATGCTTTTTAACTAGAACAGACAGATGTACATTTCAAAATGGGGAAGTAAGTGGTGTATAATGATTAATCTTAAAACACTGCCAGCCATTATACTCTAAAGTAAACCAGAGAATTATTCCTCTTTCCTTTCCTCTTCGTGAACACACACAAAGAAAATCTACTTTCCACCCTTTATAAAAACAGAGAGAGTAGGTTCACATTGCTCTATCAGACTGTCAGGCATCTGCTTCCTGTACTCACTCAGAGGCCTCTTCCTGAGGGAAACTCGGACTAAGTCATGTCCTGGAGCTGCAGAGAAGCGGTTAACCCTCTCATCATAGAACCAGTCTCCGGTGCTCATCTTCAGATCTCTGAGAGAAAAGGAAAAAAAAAACCTGAAGTTGAGTTTCTGTTAAACATTAACCTTTTCCATTAAGCAAGGACCTCATTTTCCAGTCTAATGTGCCTCTTAATGATAGGGTTTCTGGGAGGCATGGGGTACACACTTACATCTCTTTGGCACACACTGTGCACACCAAAGATCCGTTGGGTCGAACTGATAGACATTTTCTGCAAACCTGATGTTTGCATACTCTGCACTGGCTACCGTTGCGGGTCAGAAGGCCCATGGGCTCTTGGCAGCGGCCACAGCTGCGTTCACTGTATTTCCCACTGCCACGTTTCGCACCCTTTCTTCTGATTTCAAGCAACTCAGCTTTCAGCTTCCTAAGAGTACAAAAATTAACATTTATTTATTCCCCAGAATTATTTGCTTGACCAACATCCTTTCCATGAATAGGTCACAAAATAGGGTCCAATTTCTGATTTGTGTGATTTTATTTTCTAGCAGTACACATTGAATAAAAATAAAAATTAAGCTGTATTAAGATATAAATATTTGTTGATGTTAAAGTCTTTACTGTCGCTTTTGATCAATTGAATGTGTCCTTGCTGAATAAAAGTATTCATTTATTTTAAAAAAATCTTACTAACCAAAACTTTTGAATGGTTAAAAAAAAAACAACAACACTAAAGCAGAACAGAGCTGCAAATGTAGCATAATTAATTAATTAATTAATTAATTAATTAAGTAGTCAGTCAGTCAATAGAGTTCAACAGTCAGGTTCTGGAAGTAAAAACTCCATTCATTTTTTCCATAGCGAAATTGATTTTTTGATGATAACTTAGAAACCTTTTTAGTCAGCCCTACTGTGATCTACAAGGTTGTTAACCGATGGTATTTGCTTCTGTTAAAGCCATCAGCCCGCATTATTTCAACTCATTTTTTGCATGATTGTGTTTAACAGTAGAATTTGTGGTGAAAAACTACATTACCCATAATGCTGTAGAAATTTCCACCAATCAGAGAGCAAAAACAAGCAAACTGCTCCAAAAGAGCTCTTTAGCTTCGTCTACTCCCTTGACGTAATGGAGTTGATCTCCCTACGCTCTCAAAATACTTAAGTATGTATATGTATATTTTGCAATCAGCTTAAAGGGTTAGTTCACCCAAAAATGAAAATTCTGTCATTAATTGCTCACCCTCATGTCGTTCCACACCCGTAAGACCTTCGTTCATCTTCGGAACACAAATTAAGATATTTTTCATAAAATCTGATGGCTCGGTGAGTCCTGCATCTCAACAGGACAATTAACACTTACATTGCCCAGAAAGCTACTAAAGACATGTTTAAAACAGTTCATGTGACTACAGTGGTTCAACCTTAATGTTATAAAGTGACAAAATTGTGCGCCAAAAAACAAAGTAACGACTTTATTCAACAATATCTAGTGATGGGTGATCTAAAAACACTGCGTCATGAAGCTTTGAATCTGCTGGAGATGCAGGCCTCACTGAGCCATCGGATTTTATGAAAAATATCTTAATTTGTGTTCCGAAGATGAACGAAGGTCTTACGGGTGTGGAACGACATGAGGTGAGTAATAAATGACATTATTTTCATTTTTGGGTGAACTAACCCTTTAAAATACACTGTTTCTATAGAGATAATCAACATTTTTAAATGAGTAGTTTTATATTTCTACATCGTTTTTAATTGGATTATGTTGTACTCAATGCTTCATGGGATTGTAGTTCTTTCTCTTTTTTGCTTCAAATCAAAGTTTGTAATGTTATGTTTCACCTCCTAGCTGGTTGGCTTGGTTCATAGCTTATAAACGCTTTAACAATGTTTTAAAAAAAAAAAAAAAAAAAATCCCAATGGGAGAAATGAATGGAAGAAATACTTCTGGAACCAACATAGCTAAAAAAGTGGGTGGGCACTTTTGCACTTTATATAGGATATTTTGAAACACGAAAATTAAAATAAAAATAAAAATAAAAAAATTAAAGAAATAAATTGTTTTATTTTAGTCTGCATTTCTAGAACAGGGCTGATTCTCGATGAGGGAACAGTGACACTCACTTCACACGGAGCTCCTCCAAGCGCCTGAGCTCCTCATCCCGCCGAAGGACTTCTAGTATGAATTCTTGCTCTGAGTCGGTCAGGAAGGACACGTTGATCTCCATGTTCTGCACCATCCTCAAGAGTCAAGCCCTGCTTCTAAGGAATAAAAAAAACAAACAAATGACTCTGGATGCATTAAGTCAACAGAATATATGTCGACACAAATGCAAATTACAGAAACTCGTAAAACCACATACAACCATTTACTGAGTAACATACCAGTGTTGCACACAAGCTCACTCAACCAAGAATAGGTCATTTGCTTCTCAGAGATGAACAGAAGGAGATATATATATAATGAGAGAGTTACACAAATAAAGGAAGCCCTGCTGTTTGTAAAAAGGGTAGAGACCTGAACACAGGGCAGAACTGACAAATAAAGACAGTGACCTTTCTCAGTGCCTTCATGCAGTGTCTGTCAGTGTCAGTATGTCAGAGGCTCTGCAGCACCTCCCTGCAGGAGATGAGTAATTAAACAAGCACAAGGACACACTGTGACATGCAGCTCAACATTCAAATTAGTTGGTTACCAATGGCTGGCAATGCCAATATCACAACAGGGAAGCAGATATATTCCTATCCCTGCATCTACCACATAAATCAAGCATAGGCATATAAACATTAATAAATCATTTTAAAGCCAAGCAAATGTATTTATCTTGGAAAAAATAGGTAGGAAGACATGGCCAAAGAGCATGAGAACCTTGTTTTGATTTGTCACTGGTAACATTATGGACAGCAAATCAATAAATTTTAGGTTGTTTGAGATTAAATAACTAAAGGCCAACCGACCCTGGGAAAAGGGGCAGAGCACTGGAATGTCATCAGGAAAAGAGGAAAACAACATGCAGTCAGCTTATCACAAGTGTTACCACCCTCTAAGGACACACAACCATGGGTGGAGATCTTTAGCAAACCTTTTTTTAAAATGAGGTACTTATTATGATTATTACATGATAGCACCCAAGAGCCTTGTAAATGCCCTTTTAGCTCAACTGGTGGAAAAAGTGTGAGAAAGGAAAAAACAAATATTCAATAACCTTCAATTAACCAGGGTTGGTCTGTATCCAAACAAATGACCCTCTGAGGGAAACTTTTTCCTCATTCTTTAAATATTTGAGAAAAATAGGATTAAAGTGAGAACCACAATGAATGGAAACTTCCTCCAGCTATACTGATAAACATCTGAAGGATTTGTGCTGCTCTAACACATGGACCACAAACAATAACATTAAATTCACTTAACTGAATAATCCAACATTACATATAAAAAGAGCCCAATATTAAACAGTAATTTGTTATGACTAACGAATAGGAAAATAAAATGCAAATGTTAAGAGTAAATAAAGCACATCGTTGTATAGGGAAGCGTTATTCTAGAGTAGAATATAAACAAACAGTGTAGTACATATAAAACATAAATATAAAATAGACCCATAACATCTCTACCAAAATCTTTTCAAATGTGCTTTCAAATTTCCACTTACCAATACGCAGGATTTCCCCACACTTTTTCTCTCGTTTCCTTCTCCGTGCGAGCTCACTAACTTCCAGCTTTGCCAAACAAACGTCGTCCCGGAACAAAAGTTTTCAGGCACTGCACTGCTGCTCCGCGCGTCAGAGAAACTGACCATGCAACAGGTGCGCGTCCACGATGCGCGCAGACGTCAGCGTTTGCTTCAGAGAGTAAATGCACAAAAATCACATATTCCTGTGAACGAGGTTTTTGCTCTTCAGTGTTTTAAGATTTTAACAGCTTCAGACTTGATTTTTTTTTTTTCACTGAGCAAAACTATTTTTATCCACTTGATATTTCCTCTTCTCCAATGTACAAATGAGTCTAAAAAACAAGTTTTTGCTCAGTTCTTTAGTAGATTTTTTCATATCCACTACAATGGACACCAGGACTGAAGCAACATAAAATTCATCATATTTTAACCGTATTTATGATCTAGAGTTTAAAAATATATAGTATGTTCATTCGTATTGAAGATTTTGAAAAGAACACTATGAGCAATGCAACAAGAATATTTTTGATGAAATCCGATGGTTTCTGAACCACACATAGGCAGCAACGTGCACCTTTTGAGGTCCAGAAAGGCATCAAAGACATCGTTAAAATACTCACTACGGCAACTACGTAGGAGAATGACAGGGAAGAGAAGAAATTATTGAATAGTCTTTTTTTGTTTTGTTTTTGCACACAAAATGTATTCTCGTAACTTCATAACATTAAGGCTGAACCACTGTAGTCACGTTGACTATTTTAACCATGTCTTTACTACTTTTCTGGACCTCAAAAGGTGCAATGACGTTGCTGCCTATGTGTGCTTCAGAAACCCTCTGATCATAGCCTATAAAAAATATCTTAAAGGTCCCATTTTTCGTGTTTTTTTAAAGCTTTGATTGTGTTTATAGTGTGCAATATAACATGTGTTCATGTTTCGCGTGTAAAAAAACACAGTATTTTTCACATAATTTACTTATCTGTATACCGCTGTTTCCACTGTCATAAAAACGGGCTGATGACTTCCTTGTTCTATGAAGTCCCTCCTTCAGAAATACGTAACGAGTTCTGATTGTGCCAGCGGTTCCTGTGTTGTGATTCGACAGCAGCTTAGTGAACCTTGCCCGGAAAGGTCACGCCTCTTACCATAACGTGGAGATGCATGTGCTCAGTGTTATTGTAAACATGTCTTTAATTTTACCCTATCAATTTGAGCCGGAATCAGACCCGGTGATTGGACTGCGGGATGAAAATAACAGCGTTTCGACGACATGGCGACAAACACACTCTACAAACGCAACTCTTGTGTATTCCTGTGGGCGGAGGTTAGTCAAAAAACTGTTTTAGTGACGTCATTAAAGAAGGAAGTAGAGGGATGTAGTCCAAACTGGCCGTTCGATGTAGGCGACTTCTGTTAAATAAAATATCTCGCTTGGCATTGAACTTTGAGCTTTAAAATTTTACAGATTTTATTTATACTCTAACAACAACATTACACACTAACTAAAGTTTGAAACATGGGATCACGAAGAACGGGACCTTTAATTTGTGTCCAAGAGGGTGAGAACTTAAAGGTGATTGAGAGGATTTTTTCGTCGACTGAGAATCCAAAGACTGTTACTGAGTTTTTGAAATGAGCGCATGCGTAAGAACAGCCCCCCTCCTTCACAGCTCATTTCAAAGGAACGCCTCCCAAAATTCGTGCACGAGTATTGGAACACGAGTGTTTACCACCGGCATTCGCTGTGTCGTGTTAGTGGATTCATTATGTCGGACTCACCGCAGGTAACTCATAATCTGCAGTTGCATGCGGCGCCTGTAGAGTGTGGAAAGTATGGAGAGCGCAGCCGCGCTCGTCTCTCACAAGGAACGTCACGGCAGTGATTGACAAGCCAGAGGGCCAATCGTTTATGCGATGATCGCGTAAACGATTGGCTGATGTTTTTAAGGCCCTACCTCGTGCACAGATGATGTATATTAATATTATTACTTTCAGTGCACCTAATAAATAGTCTTTTATCAGTTAGTAAAGACAGTTTCAAGTAATATTGCAAAAATGTATAAAACAAAACATCCTATTTAGCACCTTTAATGGCAGAAATTTCATTTTTGAGTGAACTAACCCTTTAAGTTTGGGGTTGTCTCTTCATTGTGATTGGTTGATCAGGGACCAGACATTACTCACTTAATAAAATAACACTTATAATGTTACAAAACATTTAAATCCTGTTCCTTTGAACTTTATATTAATCAAAGAATCCTGAAGAAAATGTATCACGGTTTCCAGGGGGGAAAAAAATCAGCACAACCGTTATATACACTGATAATAGTAAGAAATGTTACTTAAAGGTGATAGAGAGGATTTTTTCGTCGACTGAGAAACCAAAGACTGTTACTGAGTTTTTGAAATGAGCGCATGCGTAAGAACAACCCCCCTCCTTCACAGCTCATTTCAAAGGAACACCTCCCAAAACTCGTGCACGAGTATTTGGAACACGAGTGTTTACCACCGGCATTCGCTGTGTTGTGTTAGTGGATTCATTATGTCGGACTCACTGCAGGTAACTCATAATCTGCAGTTGTTACTCCTGTCTCCTGACAAAAACATTGCATGCAGCGCCTGTGGAGTGTGGAAAGTTACTGGAGCGCACAGCCGCGCTCGTCTCTCACAAGGAACGTCGTGGCAGTGATTGACAAGCCAGAGGGCCAATCCGCGCACGTCTCTCACAAGGAACGTCACGGCAGTGATTGACAAGCCAGAGGGCCAATTGTTTACGTGATGATCGCGTAAACGATTGGCTGATGTTTTTAAGACCCTACCTCGTGCAGAGATGATGTATATTAATATTATTCCTTTCAGTGCACCTAATAAATAGTCTTTTATCAGTTAGTAAAGACAGTTTCAAGTATTATTGCAAAAATGTATAAAACAAAACATCCTCTTTAGCACCTTTAAGAAATGATTTCCAAAGTATGGAGTGACACTGAAGACTGGAGTAATGGCTGCTGTAAATTCAGCTTTGCCGTCACACCAAAAAAAAATTACATTTTAACAATATATTAAAATAGAAAACATTTCACACAATTTTTTACTGTATTCAGTAAAAACCAATGCAGCCTTTTAGACTTAATTTAACATTTAAAAAAATATTACCGACCCAAAACTGCTAGGTAGCGTATATTACACAATAATTTGTTGGTATTGGGGAAATTTAATATATCAGTAAATAAAATAAACATTGAAGGTGTCTTGTAAAATAATTGTTGTTGTTCTTAGATGATACATTATGAATCTCTGTCACCAGATTTTAATATTTTTTTATTATTATTTATTTAAAATGATTACAAAACACTTAAAACATTTTGCATTTCAATCAAAAAACAAATAGATGTGGAAAAATCAATCAGAGGGTTAGATTGACTCCAGCTAATTATAGACAGAGGGTCTAAACAAAAACAACTTTACACATTAGTAGATGTGTTTGTCAGAGAGGTTTACATTCTAAGTCCAGAACTACATGACTGATATGTGGTGCGTATGTTTTGACATGCTCAATATGCTTGATATTTGTCTTCCATTCGTTTCCAGTGATGTCTAACAAGAGTGTACAGATGCGTCCGGCTGTGTCTGAAGCCCAGGCAGTCCATACTGGCATATCTCTCTGGTTCGAAGAGCCTTTATTAACATCTATAGCAGATGAATGTTCAGGTGGTTTATGGTGCAAAGGTGTTGTGACATTGTGGTGAATATGCAGTATTCCTCCAGTCCCTCTCTTTAGCAGACGACATGCCACTGGCCAACCCTCCTCTGAACTTGGTATGAGGCCCAAATTCACACGATCAGCAAGATCACTCAAAGGAAGCTAAAAAGGATGTGCAAATGTTTATTTATTCAACTGACCAGATACATGGAACAGCATTTATTGTAGTTCCAGATATGGACAGAAAATAAACAGAAAAATATATGCTGTCTGTTACCCATGAACCCACAACAAAAATAATAAAATCTGAAATATTAGTAGGTGAACTTAAGATAATGACAATCAGCACATTTGTATCTAAAAGCTGTTATCCTCACCTGTCTGTTGTCTCCTTGATGGATAGTGCAGCGGTCTGACACACCGTTGATCTGTAGGTTTCTTTGAAGAGCCTTTATTGCATCTGGGTTCCATTCACAGGCATGCACATACGCAGCCTTAGCATGTACCAGATATGGAAGAGTGAAGTAGCCAATCCCTGGACATTGGAGTAAAATATGGTCGGGTGATAAAAATCATTCCAACTCTGAAATGGTAAACACATTGCATTGCTTTTACCTGCATATAAGTCAACCACAGTCTCTCCAATGCAGTCAAAGGAGGCTATTCTGAGCTTCTCTGTGATATTCCCAGAAGAGAACATGCATTTGGTGACATCAAACTCGTACCTGAAATTTCAGACAGATTAATTTATTTTCATATTCGTTTAATAAACTGAGATTTATTTCTTCTTATAATATGGCAACTTATGGGTTACCTAATGTGGTTATCGATGTGTGTTACATAGCTGCTGTCTCCTAAAAGCATTGTCACTATAGGTGTGCGGTAACCATCATGGGAAATTTTTTTAATTTGTGCTAAACGTTTGACTCCCAGCGTCAGGGCGACTGCAGTCCAGAATTCAGATCCTAAAACAAATAAAAAGTGAGAACATACTTGAAAATATTTTGCATGTAAGCAGACATTTTAGTCAATTACTATGAAATATACTATAAGGATGTACAATCTAATTATTTTACATACAAAACTGGACCTACAGAGGGTCTGAGATTCATTATCACCTACCAATTTCTTTCCATATTGCATTAGTGAAGCAGCCTTCACTAAACAGTACAAGATCTCCGTGGCATTGCCATCGGCTAGGAATGTCTCTCTCCAGATCCTCACTCCACGTTTCCCCTTTAGAAACCAGCAAGGACTGTGCGGTCTCTGCAAGCCTCTTATGGAAAGATTTGACTTTCTCCTTTGATAATGGAGGAGCCTAAAAAAAAAGCAGGTATACTGACATTCAGATGTTCAGTGACTTTGGTGCAAACATCTCTTTTAAGTGCTTACCTACCTGGATATCAACAATTTCACAAAAGCTGTCCTGTGCAACATGTTCCTTTAGTGCCACCAGGTCAAGCTGTGCCAGAACAGATGCTACGACTGGAAGGATTACAGTCTCATCTGAGTGTTTCTGTGCACAGTACTTGCGGTCCAGTACACCTTGTGACAGTAGGTATTTTCTGAAAAATTTATGTTAACACATCAGCAAGATATCAAAATAGATACAGAAACGTATAAAACCATTCAAGATAACTAGTTTTAAAATGACAGGCACTTATATTTTACTCACATAGTAGTTTCATGGAACTTTTCAATATAAGCATAAAGAAACACTTTATTTTGATAATTACAGTATAAACCATTAATGTTTGAAAACCAAGAATGCTAGTTAAGGAAAATATGCCATAAAAACCAACTATTTATTTGCAGCCTACCTGTACAGTTGTGCATGACGCTGCGGCACTTTTAAACACGGAATTACATCCATTTTCCACATGAGGCATTAGAAAATCATCAACATTTATTATCTAAGTAACTATCAACTAAACTAAAAAGAGGGTCCATCAAAACCGCATTTAACCTAAGATAAATACTAGACATCAAGGAGACACATTCGCCTTCAAAAAATGTCGTTCCTAGTTGGTTGCGAGTTCCTAGTAGGAACATTATGAGTGTTGCACTTGTAGTGCATATGATGTGACTTAACAGAGGTTAGTAAAAAAGTTATGTTGTGTATATATGTTACTCTCGGGGTGTTTCATGGGCATTGCAATTCTAAAAGTTATGAAATAATACTGTCTTTTTGTAAAAGTTATTAATTAATACTGTTTTTCCAAGCTCATCATCTTACACCAGCGAAACGGTAGATGGCAGAATACTTTGGATTTTACCGCGAAAAACATCCTCATGTTGACGAAGAAATACAGCGCGTCCAATCACAGTAAACCCAGCTTTCCCATGTGACACTTTATAAACAGTGTAGA
The DNA here is from genome assembly GCF_018812025.1 of Megalobrama amblycephala. NCBI lineage: Eukaryota > Metazoa > Chordata > Actinopteri > Cypriniformes > Xenocyprididae > Megalobrama > Megalobrama amblycephala. The sequence goes on along the minus strand of NC_063066.1, from coordinate 11,595,679 downwards.
AAACGAGCGAGGTAACGTTAAGTTATTTACTTCAGAAGTTCTAGATGTAGGAAATTATATATCCATTTTATAAGTTTACAGAGATAACATTGATATACACTGCTTTTTCTTCAAACGTTGTATCTGAGGATATTTTATTGTATGATACCTAATATCTTTTTTTGAAATTCAACTTTGTAACGTTAATTCTCTATTCTCTAAATATTACAAATCTTCTTTTAATAATACAAATGTATAAATAGGTAATCGTTCTTCCACTGGCATTTAATGTATTGCCATTTCAAGAAAAAAAATGAGTCAAAATAGGAATGTTAAAGGCATAACGGAAGGTGCCACTCGTCTTGTCATTGAACAGCTTTTAATAGGGATTTCAGCAAAGCATGAAACACAAAACAGTTAATTAAACTAATGTAAAATATTAGGTAACTTACAATAATAAAATAAATGTTTTATTTAACACATTAACGTTATATAAATTGAAGTCTCTTCTGACGAATGTATGCAAGTGTGTTTTTATTGTTCTTAAATGTACAAAGCCACTTATGAATGTTTTACTGTAACCAGCTGCGTTTCTCAAACTCATTGTGAGCTAAGTTGTACATTGTAAAACAATTGCCACCAATCTATTGGCTTGGATGCCAATAGATTGGTCTCTCTTATATAAGGAAGTTCAATCCTAGTCACCTGTGCCTAACATAACTTGTTTTACTAGATGTCAGCAAACAGTTGTGTGACAGCTATCCGGCTTGATTCCCTCAAACAAGCTGACAAACCACAGATCCACCTGTTACCTTGTGAAATAGAGCATGATGGACCTGCTAAAGTCTTCAAGTACTTTAATCCCACTGTGAAGGAGCGCAAACACGGTTAGTCAAATACCAGTGAATGACTCAATAATAAAACACGTTAAAGCTCTCCACCCAATAATGATAACATTGTGTTTTGCAGAAACAACTGTGTCATTCAGAGGTCGGGGGCTGAAGGGTCAGGAATTGAATTGTCCACAAGGATACACCGGACTAGTGCTGAAAGAGGTCCAAAAGCCTGCGTCTGATCAAGAGGTGACCTGACCTGCAGATTTATTTGGAATTCACAGATATGAATTTCTAAATAACAATATTAACTCTCTCTTTTTTTTTTTCTCTCTTTTAGGACAGAATAGTTAAAGTTTCTTCAGTGTTCCATAATTTCACATACTGGAATTTGGAGACGCCTCCCACATCAGATGATGGAGTTGTAATGGCTATGGCATGGCCTCAGCTAGCAGAGGCGGTGAGTAGCTCTTGATAACCACTTATTTACATATTTAGAATCTGATGTACTAAAAAACATTTTCTCCCAACTGAATTAAGTATTAACTTCAGAATCAATATCTCTTTCTGCAGATTCACGGACCAGTAGACAACTAATAATGGACATTGTTTTATTGTGGATACCTGCTTCTTAAGTATATTGTTGCAGTTAAACAAATGTGAAAATTGTTTTTTTCTGGAAGTCAGAACAACTAACCCACTGGGCTGTGGTATTGAGCACCATTTTTACCAAACTGATATTGAAGTTTGAATGTCACAATTTAATATGACTAACTATTAAAGTCTTATTTTATTGTTTTCCCTTGTCCAAACTTGTACTTTTGCCATATATTTGTCCATTATTTATCAGTAACTGATACGTTTTGATTTGATATACAATACCGTTCGAAATTTTGGGGTCGGTAAGATTTTTTTTTAACGTTTCTGCTCACCAAGACTGCATTTAATTGATCAAAAATACAGTAAAAACAGTAATCTATTTCTATTTTAAAATGTAATTTACTCCTGTGACAGCAAAGCTGAATATTCAGCAGCCATTACTCCAGTCTTCAGTGTCACATGATCCTTCAGAATTTATTCTAATATGCTGATTTGCTGCTTATTATTGAAAAATGTATTACTATCAATGTTGAAAACAGTTGTGTTTTTTGTGGAAAACATTATACATTTTTTCAGGATTATTTAATGAACAAAGTTCAAAAGGAAAGAATTTATTTAAAATAGAAATAATTTGTTACATTATTAATGTCTTTACTGTCACTTTTGAGCATTTTAATGTGTCCATCATGAATAAAATAATTTAATGAAAAGATTTTTTTTCTGATCCCAAACTTTGAATTGTAATGTAGTTCTCAACATATTTTACAACAAATAAATGGGCCGATCCCAAAAGCACTGAAAGCTGGTTTTAATTCATAGTACCTGTAAAAATGTTTCACCATCTTTGATTCTCACACAAAAATGCACAAAACACATACACGGCAAAACTCTTTGTTGTAGTGATATAGTCATTTATCTGCTCTAATGGATCATAAAGTGCCCCTATTATGCTATTTTAACAGTTTGTAATTTTGTTTCGAAGGTCTCATACAACAGGTTTACATGTATCCAAGTTCAAAAAACACTTAAATTTTCTCATAATATACATTGTACATCAACTTATTTCTCAAAGGGTCTGAAAACGGTTTGCTCGAAGATTCAGTCTCTTTAAACCCCTCCTTTCCGCAAGCTTACTCTGATTGGTCAGACGGCCCAGTCTGTTGTGATTGGTTTACCGCTTACAGTGTGTATCAGAAATGCTTATTACCATATCTGAATTTTAGCTCTGGAGGTTTCCTCAGCGCTTGATACAGCGATACGAACAATGGTGACGGATTTTCTGTATCAATTCCAGTGCGAGTCATCATCCATTTTAAGTTTAAACAGCGTCTTTTCGACGTGTCACCAACACAAACCAAACTCTTCCAGACCTCAGCTACTACAGTGTTTGAGGGCGAGTCAGAATAGATGTCGTTCATGGGCAGCCAATTAAGACCATAGGCTGGCATTATGTAAAATATTTTACATTGTTACATAAGTATGTACCAGGAAGTTAGAGTGGAATTGAAAGGTAATATTCGAAAAAGCATAATAGGGGCACTTTAATGCTTATTTCTTTGTATAACATCAACAGTACCAAAAACAACATTTTAAATGGCAATTAACTATTAAAAGGTTTCAATATACTAGGCCTGTGTGCTGGAACCACTCTCAGTCAAGTCAAATTTACTTATCTTTTTATAAAAACAATTTACTTTACAAATGAATATTAAAACCAGGTTGTGCAACATTAAAAATATCAAGAACATGTATAACTAGTGAATTCACAACAAAAATCTTGTTTTTGTAATATTGGTTCTGTTTGTATATGGCATGGAAGCAGTCAAGTGGATTCCCTTCCAAAGCTTTTGCTGTTTTGAGGGATGAGCCACAAATGTATAGACGTTTGAGTATAGAGTTTATGATTTTGTGACATTTACAAAAGCCTTAAGCAGGATTTTGAGTAATTTTCTATATGACCTGTTAAGAAGATTGTGCCACTGTCGATGGCTACGTTTGGGGTGGATGAGGAGGGGGCGGTGATGGTGGTGGATCTGACTCAACTCTGCTGCGTTTGACTGGCAGGCCGTGATCATGTGCCTTTCTGATGTGCCTGTACAAGTCTCCAGACTGTGTGTAACTGCGGTAACAGTAGCTGCACTCATACGGCCGTTCCCTGGTATGCACAATGGCGTGTCTCCTCAGGGTGTAAGCACAGGAAAAGGTCTTTCCGCAAGTGTTACAAGTAGGCACATCCTCCATGTAACTCCCAAGCGAGTCCTGAAAATCCTCGAGGTACATGGTCTGTTGCTCTGGCTGGGAATTGGCAGGAAAAAGGGACGACTGCAAGCCGGCATTTTCGCTTGCAGAGGGATTTCGACCTTGCGGTGAAGGAGGGAAAGAAAGGGGTTCTTGATGGGGAAGATGAATTAATGGGTGTGCCGGTATAAATTGAGTATCGGTGAGCTCCTCGACATCATGGTTGCTGTCATCATAATCATCCCCATCATCTAAATCTTCATTTATCCTTGGGCCATTATCCATGTCCACCGTCTCATCTAGATCCTCAGACTCTTCATCAGAAATCACAATGGCCTCTACTTTCACTTCGACGCTTTCTTCGTTTTCCTCCCCTGAATTTCGCGAAAGACTTCCTCCCCTAAAATTTCGCGAAGGTTTACGCTTATTTCGCATGCTACTTGTGTTGGACGAAGTGTTCTCATGTCTCCTTTCATTTTGGCTCTGAATGTCCTGTGATGACCCTGGATTTCCAGTACTTTTATTCTGAACTTGGGGTTTTAGTGTTTGAGTCTGCATGAAAACATGCTCTTGGGCAGGGCTGGTGTTGTCCACGCTGCTCAGAGCCACGGCAGTGGCTACAACAGGTTGAGTCTCTGTCTGAATTAGTTCTGTCGTACTACACGGACTTGAAAGAGCAGATTCAAGGCTAGCAGACCGTGCCGATATTCTTGTTTTGTCAGGTCTAGGTGAAGAATGATATGTGGATGGTCCTGCACAAGAATTCGAAACAGCTGGTTGCGAGTCCATTCCTGGTTGGGTAGTGTCCGCCATCTCTGAACTCTCCACGCTTTGTGTGAGGAGGTTAGCCATCCCTGCTAGTGTTTCAGCCTTGGTATCGCTATAAAGTGACATTTGTTGACTCGACTGATGACAATGTGCTAGTCCTCCATCTCTTCCTGTTTCTGCACCAGGTACGTCTTCTCCAGGCGAGCCGTCAGGCCCTCCAGGTTTAGCAGACTCATTTCCTCCGACTTCTACTCTTGTGCTATCCGCCTCAGCCAATCCTCGACCCTGAAGTCTTCTCTTACAAACTCGCACCACATCATTCATATGTAAGAAGCTGGCTGCAGCGAGCACGTCCTCAGGAGGGGGGTGGGTTGCTAATTGCAGTACTCCTTCATACATGAAATCAAGAAGGAGTCCGAAGGCTTGAGGGGTCACGATATCTCCATTAATAGTGACTGTGTCTCTCTGTGGCCCTCCGTTGACTGTGCTGGTATTTCCCATTGACTGATCTGAGTAAAACATATGGAAGAAAGGGGAGAAAGAGGCCAAAACTGCACGATGGGCTCCGAAACGAGTCTGGCCGACCTGCACAGTGCAGTCACATAAGAAACCTTGCAGACGCTGAGAGCGCAGGCTGGCCAAGAGCTGCTGACTATGTCCTGGAAACTCCATTTCTACTGACAACCTAGTAAAAATAGTGTTCATTAATGTTATTCTCCAGAAGATGTGTTGTATTGTTAATAAACAGTTTGTGCAGGCTATATTTCAATAAATTATATTTATAATAATATGATAATTCACAATATTAGCATCTACTTCTTGCTAAGATTAAGTGTTTCTTACAGAGATGTCCAGAGTGCTGACAAAATCCCCACGTCCACTTTAAGATCTGCTCATTTGAAGCACCATCATGTTTGCTTTATTGATCCACTGACATTCTCTTGACATCACCAGTTGCTCACTAATCCATTCCAGTAAATGTATATACTTCAATCCTGATTGAATACAAACTAATTCATTATCTTCGAGTATTCTTCACACATCTTTCTATTATGGGTTAGTAAAGCAAACCTTCTCCGAAGCACCGTAACATAATATCGGAAGCGTGCCACATATCCTTAAAATATCTTCTAGCCAAGAGGGCAACCAGTGGTTTATTGATTCTCTGTAAGTGAGGACTAATGTGTGGATTTTTAAAACGTATACGCGATACGGAAATGTTTTCCTTTAGGACAATACATCACGAACACACACTTCTACGTGTAGTATGTTCAGTTTGTATGTACAAGTGTGCTCTGCCACCTACTGACGGGGAGGAAGAGGAAAGCGGAAGCAGCAGCAAAGAAACTTGTAATGTAAAATAAAACATAGGTTAAATTAACATGATGTTTAACATTATCTTTTTTTATTGTTATTATTACTATTAATCAGATGAGCTTTATTCGCCATTCGTTGTGGGAGCTCAGAGTACATACATAGACAAGGAAATAGAAATAAAATTTAAATAAATTATAGGACTAAGAATACAAATAATGAAAACAATTAATAAATCATTATAAGTATTAGGCCTATTAACTTCAATTTAGCTATTTAGTCATTTGTTAAACAGAAATTTTATTTTCTATTATTTATAAAAGTTATTTTAGATTCATTAAATTTCTATTATAGTTTCTATTCATATTTTGAATTAATTTTTAATTTTATATTTACAGTTACAGTTTTAGTCATTTTATTAGTTATTTTATATGTTTGTTTTTTTACATGTCTATATATTTTATTCATTTTTATTTCAGTTTTAGTTATTTAGTACATAGGTAAACTAAATGAAAATGACAAATTTTGACTTGGCAACTTGCTGAAATAAAACTAGTTTAATATTTTTATTGTTTTATTTTATTTAAAGTAACAAAATTATTTAATGGTTTTAGTTTTAACTATAATAACCCTTTTACCAATAGTAAAAACATTTTACTAACAACGTAATGTTTCCTATTAGTAAACGTAGCCTACCTTATTTATTTATTTATTTATTTATTATTATTATTATTATTTTAGTAAACGTAACCATTTTTTTAAAATGTCTATATATTTTATTCATTTTTATTTCAGTTTTAGTTATTTAGTACAAAGGTAAACTAAATGAAAATGACAAATTTTGACTTGGCAACTTGCTGAAATAAAACTAGTTTAATATTTTGTATTGTTTTATTTTATGGTAACGTTTATTTTATTTAAAGTAACTATTTAAAGTATTTAATGGTTTTAGTTTTAACTATAATAACCCTTTTACCAATAGTAAAAACATTTTACTAACAACGTAATGTTTCCTATTAGTAAACGTAGCCTACTTTTTTATTATTTTTTTATTATTATTTAATTATTTATTTTAGTAAACGTAGCCTACTTTAGTAGTAGTAGTAGTAGTAGTAGTAGTAGTAGTAAACGTAGCCTAATTTTTCAGCGGCTCTGGTAAATTTGACGTCATCGCTGGTTTTCATCAGTGGCTTCACACACTGAAAAGTTACCCATGATTCTCCGCACAGTCTGCGGCTCATTCAAAAATGGAGGAGAGTGAGAGAGAGTCGGAAAGTGGGCGATGTTCAGCACCTTCCCAAACATCTGACCAGCAAATCCCTACCGAGACTTCCGACCAAAAACCAGAGACTGACGAAGATGATATCAAAACTAAGTTGGACATCAGTTCGGATAAGTTTGACCCCTTACTCGCTCTATATTCCCCACAAGTGCCACTGCCTTACCCCAATATCAAGTGTTTTAATAACATCGCAGAATATGAGAGCTTTATGAAAGGCGGTCGAGGCCGAGCGAAACCCGAAAATGTGGAGAAAAGACTCCGAAAAGCACAAAAAGGTAAAGCAGACCCGGAGAGGATAGAGAGGCTGAAGAAACTCATGGTGAACAACCCGGTTGAGGAGGAGGAGGGAGAGGGAAGCGGAGTCAAACGACCGCCTCGACAGCGAAAAGCGGCCAAAAATGTGCTTACCAGAATGCCACGTATGTTTCTCTCTTTACTGTATATGTCACAAGATAGCAAACACTGAACTGTGGGTTCACAACAAAAAGTACTGTAGGGCGGTTCTGTGTAGGTGAGGTGACGTTAGCCAGGGTTCCCACGAGCCTTGAAAGTACTTGGATTTCAAACACATGAATTCAAGGCCTGGAAAGTACTTGAAAACAAATATTGGTCCTTGAAAGTGCTTGAATTAAATTTCAAATACATTTTGTGAAAATTATAACACGCCCCTCTTAGTCCTAGTATATTTGTTTTGGAACCAAACAGATATCGCCCCTCCATTGACTACCATAGTAGGAAAAATAATTACTATGGTAACTGTTAGTCAAATCTGTTTGGTTACTGACATTCGTCCAGATCTTTCTTTGTGTTCTGCAGAACAATGAAATTCAAACAGGTTTGGAACAAACGATGATGACAGGATTTTCATTTTTGAGTGAACTAACCCTTTAAAAAGTAAAAATTGCGTGATTATAAAGCCACAATTGTCTTATAAAGTCAGAATTGTGATATATAAATTGCAATTCTGATTTTTTTTTCCTCAGAAGTGCTCATTTATATCTCTCTGACTTTCTTTTCTCAGAATTGCAAGCTTATATCTATAATATATTGTATATATTCTGACTTTAAGCCACAATTACGATCAAGATAATACTTTTTTTTTTCACTCAATTGCAAAATGTATTTTTATAATATTCTCTCTTTATTATAATGTTTTTACTCAAGTAATGATTCATAAAAAATGAAAACCAAAACTAGTATGGAATAATTGTTAACATTAGGGATAAGAAAGCTGCAAACGGTTTTAATTTATTTTCAAAATTAATGTACAAATGATTCTGTGCCTCTTCCGGGTTAAAATGGATGCAAATGCAATAGGAGGATAAAATGTTAAGTATTGTAAGAGGTCTTTTATGATGCTCCATATGTGATGTTAATTTGATAGGTGCTTGATATAAAATAAACGGTGCTTTAAAAAGTCCTTGAATCTGGTGTTCATGAAAGAGTGGGAACCCTGGTTAGCTCACTAGGTTGTGTCTGTCTTTGCAGTGCATAAAGGCAGTCCATTGGGAGAGCTCAATAGGTGCGTCCAGGAGAAAATCAGAGTCAAAGTTCACATTCGGACCTTTAAAGGGCTTCGGGGAGTGTGTTCTGGCTTTGTGGTGGCATTCGATAAGTTCTGGAACCTGGTAAGTATTAAGGCATCTTTACTTATTATTATCATTACTAATAAATGTTTGTCCCTTTTTTTTATTTATTTTTTATCCTCCTGATTCTTTTGGTGGCAGGCAATGGTGGATGTGGATGAAACGTACAGGGAGCCTCTTTGGGGACAAGCTCTTTATCATGAGAAAGCACTTACTGTCACAAGGGTAATTCATTTGAATGTTTTAATATACACCTAAATAGTACAAATAACCACATCAAATCTTGATAAAAATATTAGTTAATAGAAAAAGAAACTGGTTTATACTGAAGAATTTAATATTTTTGCTGGTATTTTTTATATATATATATATTCTTCAATATAATTATATTGTTAATAAATCTAATTTAATTTTCTATTACAGCTATTTGAAAAACTGAAAGTTCAAGAGACTGTGGCCCTCAGTGCGGTTGAGAGGAAAGGAGGAGATAACCTCTTAAAGTCAGACCCATACAGTAGTTCATCTCAACTCAGAGACCGAACCGGTAGGAGAACCGACCCCAAACATACCCAGGAAAGATCCGAACTCTCTGAGAAAGACAAGAGTGCATCAAAAGTGACACAGAAATCTGAAAGCAAGCCTCAAGTGAAGTATGGAAGAGTGCACACACGCCATGTCAATCAGCTATTTATACGAGGAGAAAACGTTCTTCTTGTAAACATACAACAGGACTAAATATTGTCCTTATGAAATATTAGTTTACTTTTTTTGGAAGTCTCCCTGAAAAGGTTTGTAATATGAGTGTATCATATTGATATGTATATCAACAGGCGAAATGAATATGTTAAATGTAGAGTTAAAAACTCTTTTTTTTTTATCTCATCCTCAATACACACTGTTTGTTTTTGCTTTGAATGACCACTAGGGGGAAGTAAGACACTGATACATTGTAAGTGTGGACATTGATTGCACGGGCTTATTTTTGTTATATATTTTAATAATTATCAAGGGGGAAATGGAAAAATATTTAACAAATCATTACTGATATTCTCTTCACTGCTGTGTAAAATGAAAGTAATCTATCAATCCCACTAAAACTCTATGGCCCATCAACACACACTTATTTTCATGTCAAAGACTATTCTATTAGACGTTTATCTCTTTTAGTGTAAAAAAAAATTGCAGTTGGATTTCTCCAAGGATTTCATAAAATAGTACAAATGGGTTAATTGAGCTTTTTGAGGTTGGAAATTGCATGTGGCACTCAAGGCTTTTTGTCTTGACATGCTTGAATGCTATTTTCCCTTAGCCTTACCCACATTACTCACATGAAATATAAAAACGCTTTCTATTCACTATTAAAATCTTAGAGTTCCTTGTGATTTACTCAGTCACATGTCCATTTAAAATGATTTATGTAATTTTATGCTTATAACACTTGTTCTATATTTCTTAATACAACTAATCATGGTTACAATACAGACACTTATGGTTTAAACAGTAACTGCTGTTCGAATTGCTCTAGTTGTATTCATCCTCAAGAATTTAGAAATCTTAGGAAATAATTAATTTCCCCAACTTAATAGTATAGGCTACTTTCAATAGTAGAAATGTTAATTGTCATTCGCAGGCTTGCTTAACCATGAAAATCAGTATCTTTAACCACTCTATATTTATGAGGAAAAGTCCAACAATTTGGCTAGGAGAACACGTGTTCAGATGAAAGTAAATAGAGTAACTATTCTGAAGTAGGGGTTGCACAGACTAATCGACTAGTCGACTAACGCTCTTCCATGATGCTTTAAGCATGACGTCGACTAATCGCTGATCATGGCCAACGGAGGCACAACAGGATAAAAAAAAATCTTTGAAGTCCACCTTTACCTGTACCTGATTTAAAACAAGCAGAAATCTGTTGAGGAAAAATAACAACCCAAAGACAAACGATCTGATAAAAATAAACGTATGTAGGACAATAGGCTTGTGGGCAGCGCTGTCATATGCCATAGCTGTGCACAAGGCAACCATTATTCAGTCTCAGCTCGTTCATAGAATGCATTTTTGCTTTCAAAAACGCCAAACTCTGGCAGTGGAATAGGGAGAAAATGTAAGGTCTCGAGATGCGTTTTTTTAAAAAGTTGAACTGATTTGAACTTTAGTATGGAAGTTTTTTTCCTACCAAAATTAAAATGAAAAATCGAATGCTCAAATTGATCACATTATAAATCAAACGCTCAAAACAGCTGCTCAAATTATTACGTCACGTTTTTAGAATGCAGTGTCATGCGCGAGATGCTGCAAAAAAACACATCCGTCTAGCATGTATTTACATAGAAAAACAATGGAAAATAGCGCATTGGAATGGAAAAATGCTCTGTGTGAACGGCTCCATATTTGTTCATTAATGACGTCATCATCGACTAGTCGACTCGAATTTAATCACATAAATGTTGACTTTAAAAAATCTGAATCTGAAGTCGTTCAACCCCTACTCTGAAGTAAGGTTACATATAGAAAATAATGGTAGGATCCAGAATCATTCAGCACTAAGCATTTAAAAACGTATACATAAGACACTGGAACTGTAGCAGTTTCCTTTTCCTACATTAAGCTCAAGTTCCTTAGTAGTCAAATGTGACTTATTAATTTTACGCCAATTAAAAAGTTCACTGGCAAAGGACCCAGTGAAAATGGGACATGTGGCTGTACTGCTTTCATCCTATTAATGCATGCAAAGTTAACATTTGAAGTCAGGTCCTAGGAGAACTCTAAGAACAGACTATTTTTAAGACATGCAATTGATTAGAGGAGATAAAAACAAGGATCACAATGAAAATGGAAATCAACTTTTTATTGTCATTCATAAAAGATCATAAGTACAATCATGTCATTGTATGAAATTGAAAACATATTAAACATTCTCAGTGGAAGAAAGATTTAGTTTTTTGTTGCTTGCTGTAGATTTGCATAAACATAGTGTTTCATGTAACACTCCCCAACCCTTAACCACTCAATAGTTGAGATCCTACAGAACCCAACAGACCTGACTACGAAAACCTAAACCAGCCCTTCAGGGGGGGGGAAAAAGAAACAAGAAAGGAAGAATTTGGTCATTCTGCTTATAAAATGCCTCAGAATGGAGGAGAGGCGCTCGGTTAGCGTCGGCGGACACTGTGGACAGAAACAGATGATCTTGACAATACAGTGATGGTCCTCTGGATACAGCATCCAACTCTGTGCTACCAGGGTTTACAAACACACTGCCTCACCCTACACTCAGCATGAGCAGACCTGCATAAAAATACGAACCCATTTCAGGTTCAAATATATATAAAAATCTTTTAGACACCCAAACTCTTCCTTATAAGTTAACCATGCAAAAACATTAAAAAAAAAAGAGTGTGTGTGCATATATGTACACCACTGGATATGCATCTTCTTTAACAGTACCTTTAATAAATACTGTACTTTTCATATTGTCTAAAGATTTTTTTTTTTTTTTTTTTCCGGGGACAAAAAAAAAAAAAAGGCAAGAGGCTGACAGGCACCATGTGTTCTAATGACAGATTTTGCATTTTCATAAAGATGCAAAGAAGATCAGATTACACATTTACTATTTAAGGCCACAAAGGTTTTGATTTGGAGTCGTCATTCTATCATCTTGATGTTATAGTACTTCATTTCTCTTCAGAAAAAGGTTAAAATCAAATACAAAATGGCAAAGTGATCACAAGCTTTACTCCATACAAAAATCCTCACCGTCATAATTCGTTAATCTTAGAACTCAATAACTTATTGTCTGCGCGCAAAAATATTTACAGGTTATCATCTTAAGGCAGAGTAGAGGAAAGGCCAGAATTGATTATTAGGATTTTTCTACAGCATTAGAAACCCAAACATTTCCTGGGTTAAATTAAGAAGTTGTGTAAGAGGTCAACCGGAGTCATTCACTATCATCACAATCCTTAAAGCGATATCCCGTCGCCATGGAAACGTGGGACGTGCGTGCAATGACTGAAATGATTCTCAGAACAAACCAGCCACCCTCGACAGAGCTCCTTGGTACAGCTGATCAGAAGAACATCGAAAATAATATAATCATCCAGTTGAACAGCATCATTTGAACAAACATTTCCTGTGAGGCTTTATTTGACATCTTTCAAGTAGTCTTTGTCTTCTAGCTCTTCATAGCTTCTTCATGGTCACATCTCCTGAAAGATTGTTCACTTAATACTTTGCAATTCATTTCCCAAAGTTGGCAAAATCTGCAAAGGCATCTTGTTTAGGCTGTCCCATGGCAGGGTTCATCCCCATGACCGGCATTCCTGTACCCATGCCCATGCTTCCTGGCATCCCCATGGCAGCTGTAGACATACCCATGTTCATATTCATTCCCATCATTCCCTGATTGACTGGCATCCCTCCCATAGGTGGCATGGACATGGCACTACCTGTCACGCCAGGCTGCATGCCCATGTTCATTCCTCCCATCATGGTGTTGGTGGGCGGTCTGACCATTGCAGGGGCAGCCTGCATGCCCAGGTTCATTCCAGCAAAGCCCTGAGTCATCATATTGACAGGAGTCTGAACTCCTATTGCAGGATAGAGGGGGAAAAAATTAAATTAGGGCTGCCAATCCATTAAAATAATCAGAATTTTTTTCTCAATTGTCTTTGGTGTATAAAATGTCACACTGATTAAATGCGTCATATGTTTGTTTTTTAATAATACCGTTCTAAAGTTTTGGAAGGGCAAGATTTTTAAAAATGTTTTTGAAAGAAGTCTCTCATGCTGATCAAAAATACAGTAAAAACAGTAATATTGTCAAATATTATTAGAATTTATTTTACTTTTCAAGAAACATTTCTTATTATTATCAATGTTGAAAACAGTTAATATTTTTGTGAAAATGATTTTTTTTTTTTTTTTCAGGATTCTTTGATGAATACAAACAAGTAAAACAAAACAGCGTTTTTTAAAAATAGAAATCTTTTGTAACATTATAAAATGTATTTGCTGTCATTGTTACTATGATGAATAAATTAGTATTAATTAAAAAAAATCTTAAAAAATAAAAAGTGGCCCCAAACTTTTGAACAATAGTGTATTTTAAAAATATTAATTCTATCATAACCATAAACCTATCCAAATATAAGCCTATCATAAAGGCTTTTTAATTTGAAAGAGTGCCATGGTCATCCTAAAGTTCTCTATTAAAAATATTACTGAAAAAAATAATATATAATAATATATTTGAAAAAAAATATGAACATATTCGTTGAAAATGCTGTAAAGAAGGTTTCAAACTCTAATAGTAATGTTCTTGATTCTGGTAAAATTTCCTAAATTTAATTTTATAGCATAAAGCTTTATTTATATAACACCTTTTAAAACAGTCAAGAAAAAAAGTGCTTCACAGAAAACGTCACACAATACCATAAACAATAAAATCTAAAGAGGAAAAACAGAACTAGAAGAATGAGAAAATAAAATGCATAAAACATGGCAGATTGCTCTCTTCATCTGATTCTAGTTTGCACTTATACTTTCACACCTTGTATTATTATACTTATATTTTTTAAATTATTTTTCTTTCTTTTTTTATTGCTCATTTAATTTTCTAAACTCCAAGTTCAAACCTGTCCCAGACACTCTACATCAGTGTCTATATCATGGGTGTCTATACTCGGTCCTGTAGGGCCACTGTCCTGCAGAGTTTAGCTCCAACTTGCCTCAACACACCTGTCTGGAAGTTTCTAGTATGCCTAGTAAGACCTTGATTAGCTGGTTCAGGTGTGTTTGGGGTTGGAGCTGAAATTTGCAGGACAGTGGCCCTCCAGGAGCAGGATTGGACACCCCTGGTCTATACGCTTACCATGTTGCATCATGTTAAGTGTGGGCTGAGAAGGTTTGGGTGGCTGCATTCCAGGGCCAAGGTAGTCCAAGCTTATGTCTACATTAGAGTTGGACCAGGTGGAAGGCACAGAGGCTTTGGGATTGGGCTTCTGGGTCATCGGTTGCTGGGGCATCAGTGGACCCCCCATAGTCTGCAGTGGCTGTAAAGACCAAAGGAAAATCAAGTCAGTTTTAGGACAAAGCATTTCTGATAGCGCCCATATGATCAAAAACAATGTTTCTTCTGATTTTGTTGAGATGATACTGTTCTGCTGCAATTCAAGCATGATAATTAAAATTCTCTGATGGCCATGAATGTTTGCCAATGGCAGAATGACACAAGTCAGAGAAAATGAAAGGCAGTATTAATACTCCAGAACATTACACTGTGGTCTTTCAGGGTTATCTAGACTCTTTAGCTATGCAAGACAGAAATGTTGGTTGAGAGGCATCGTCTTCTCCTAAAATTATTTCAGCATGTTAAAATGCATCTCAAGTCCCTCTAATTATGGAGGGAGGGGGGTTGCTTTTTTCTTTAGCCAAACAAAACTTGCCATTTTAAAGTAGGTCAGGCTTTTAGCATGCAAATATTATCTTTGTGCAAGGCTTTTGTTTCAATTTAATGGTTTTCTGACTTAAACTTGTTCCTCCTCATTCTGCCATTCTCTGTGATGGGTGTCCCAAGGGGACCGGGGTTGATGGGTAATGAGGAGGGGGTGGGTGGAAAATTGTGCCAATGCTGCGTGTTAACCCTCGCTCGTTTCGCTTTCATGTTGCCTGCTCTCTAAACCGCTGGCTCTGAACCTCGGCCAGAATTGTCTTTTCTTGCGTAAATAGTGTTTAGTGTGCAGTTCCACTTAGATGAGATGCATTAAGTACTCTACAGATGGGGATCTGAATGAAAACCACATCTATGTGCAGCACTGGCTCTACATCACTAGGTTTCATCTTGATTCTTTGTGCTGTAAACATAATGTTGAGGGATACCAATACACAAAAGTCTATTAAAGGTGTGATACCTAATGAAATGCAAATGTACACATTTGTAAGTTAGGCTAAAACTACCTATACAAAGACTCTGCATAACAATGTTTTGTGGCTTATATTCATTATTTTTGTGGAGTTTTATAAGTCTATTAGCACTGCGGCCATTTTTGTACTCCTAAAAGTCGACTAAATAAACTTCCAGTAAATATACACAATTAAAATGTAAACTTCTATTCAAAAGTTTGGGGTTTGTAAGATTTTTTTTAATGTTTTGGAAAGAATTTATTATGAATTTATCTAAGAATCTATTTTGTTCACTAAGGCTGTATTTATTTGATCAAAAACACAGTAAAAACAGTAATACTGTGAAATGTTATTACAATTTAAAACAACCATTTTCTATTTGAATATATTTTAAAATGTTATTTATTTCTGTGATGTCAAAGCTGCATTTTCAGCATCATTATTCCAGTCTTCAGTATCACATGATCCTTCAGAAATCACTCTAATATGCTGATTTGGTGCTAAGGAAATATTTTGTAATTATTATCAATATAAAAAAAATTTAGGTTAATATTTTTGTGGAAATCATGATATATATATATATATATATATATATATATATATATATATATATAACCCCAAACATTCGAATGGTACACTAAAAAATGCTGGGTTAAAAACAAACCAAGAATTTGGGTTGAAAATGGACAAACCCAGTGATTATTTTAAATGTTTGCCTAACGTGCTGGGCAGTTTTAATTAACCCAACTATTGTTTAAAAATTACTATATGGCTGGCTTAAAATGAACCCAAAATAGGCAAGAAATTAAAAATCACAATCAGACACATAATTACTAGAGGCAACAATAATAATCAAAAGGTGAACATTTATTAATAAGCAATTTAATAAATGTTTATTGTTGAATTATTATTAATTCAACTTATTAATAAATGTTCATTTATTAAACATAATAAATGTTAATTTCCAACATACTATGGGTTCATTTTAAGCAAGCAATACAGTCATTTTTAAACAATAGTTGAGTTAAATAAAACTACCCAGCATGTTGGGAAAATATTTAACCCAACTGCTGGGTTTGTCCAATTTCAACCCAGCATTTTTTAGAGTGTAATGGATAATTTTTCTCTTCTCAGAAAATGAACCAAAAATACTGATGACTCATCTTGAATGCAATGGCATAATATCATTTGTCATCTAATAAAATTTTCTCTAGAAAGAGAAAGTATCGCCTGCAAACCAATAGTAAGTAGCAAATCATAGTTTTGTTGATGTAACTAAAAGCTACTAGCTATTAAAAAAAAAAAAAAAAAAAAAAAAAAAAAGTAAATAAGAAATAAAAGTGGGACAAAAAAAACTGTGCTCTTTAAAGCTTTTCATGAAGTCTTGAGCTAAAAATATATCATGACTGTATGATGTATCAAGTACTCTTTCTTCATATTATATAAGTCGATAACATTGAGGGAAATCTCAAAGTCAGAAGACACCTGTGATGTGGATGTTGGTAGGCCAATGGTCTGAGAGGTGGTCATGGAGAAGTTCATGCTTTGGGAGGTGCTGAAGTTAGTGGTCTGGGAGGAGCCCATTAGGTCAAAAAGGTCAGATGAGGGTGCTGTGGATGCAGGGGCAGGAGCAGGCGCCACCTGCAGACCTGAGAAAAGGTCTATTCCTACAGGGTTGACAGGCTGGGCCACCGGGACGGCTGGTTGGGCTGCAGGAAAAGCGTTCCAATCACCAAAGTCTCCATTTCCACTAGACGCTGGGGCTGAGGAAGCACAAAAGTCTCTGATGAAATGGTGAGCAGAGAAGCACAAACATTATCGAGAGCTCAAGTATCACAGGTGGAAGCTTTTTGATCAAAAGCCATATTTATGCTTTAACTGCACAAAATCTACAATCTTGCTTTACGTCAGGCTTTATCATCTAGCAGATAAAACAGAGGATTTGCACGCAAATGAGCAACACAAGAGAACCAGTAATAAAACTATCAGGGCACTGAAGACGCATGAATATCAAAAGAATCTCAGTCTCTCAGTTACTTCAGCTCAGTCCCAGAAATGCAGAGGGTAACGTGTCATACCCAACAAGAGCTGAAATGTGTCTGTGCTCATTAGCTTTTAGCACAGCAGCCCACCATATGGCTGCCCCCTCCTTTCACTATTTAAGAGCTTTCTGCTTGGAGTATTTCATAAACAGGCAGCTGAGGATGGCAAACTCCGGTCCAGCAGAAAAAACTAACAGCCTTCTGTTATATTCCCAGAACAACATTTAAATAATCATATAATAAACACACACATATCACCACTTCGTGTCTTTCAAGTTGTACTCCCTTAAGGCTTTCACTTTAACATATAAAAAAATATAGAGACTTACTTTGGTAAAATTAATGACTTTTTCTGTCGGCATATATTCTAAACAGCATTACAATTACAGAATATTAGGAATCGGTCATGATGGTCGACTAAATCAATAACTAAGTTCGACAAATTTATCTAGATTTTCTGATTACTAGTTCTGATATTATTAGTAAAAATGTTTTAAAGGTGCCCTCGAATGAAAAATTTAATTTATCTTGGCATAGTTAAATAACAAGAGTTCAGTACATGGAAATGACATACAGTGAGTCTCAAACTCCATTGTTTCCTCCTTCTTATATAAATCTCATTTGTTTAAAAGACCTCCGAAAAACAGGCGAATCTCAACATAACACCGACTGTTACGTAACAGTCGGGGTGTACGCCCCCAATATTTGCATATGCCAGCCCACGTTTCCAACATTATAAAAGGCATTAGACAAGGGCAGCCAGTATTAACGTCTGGATGTGCACAACCAAATCATCAGACTAGGTAAGCAAGCAAGAACAATAATGAAAAATGACAGATGGAGCAATAATAACTGACATGATCCATGATAACATGATATTTTTAATAATATTTGTAAACTGTCTTTCTAAATGTTTCGTTAGCATGTTGCTAATGTGCTGTTAAATGTGGTTAAAGTTACCATCGGTTATTACTGTATTCACGGAGACAAGAGAGTCGTCGCTATTTTCATTTTTAAACACTTGCAGTCTGTATAATGCATAAACACAACTTCATTCTTTATAAATCTCTCCAACAGTGTAGCATTAGCCGTTAGCCACGGAGAACTATCAAACTCATTCAGAATCAGAAGTAAACAATATAACAGTATACAATACTCACATAATCCGACGCATGCATGACGAACACTTTGTAAAGATCCATTTTGAGGGTTATATTAGCTGTGTAAACTTTGTTAAGGCACTGTTTAAGGCAAGCGCGAGCTCTGTGGGCGGAGAGCACGGGATTTAAAGGGGCCGCAGCATAAAATCGGCGCGTTTATAATGATGCCCCAAAATAGGCAGTTATAAAAATTAATAAAAAAAAAAAATCTATGGGGTGTTTTGAGCTGAAACTTCACAGACACATTCAGGGGACACCTTAGACTTATATTACATCTTTTAAAAACATAATCTAGGGCACCTTTAAATATTGTTCAGTTTCACTCAGTTGCTGTTTCTGTCTTGTGTAAACTATCCTAAGAAACATGTTTGATTGGGGCTATGTGAACCCAAAACCTGCCTAAATTATACAGGGTTTTCTTAAGACTAATTAACTCAATTGTCGTTTAGGAAACACACTGACTAGTTCCTTTTGAAAATACAGTACCATTCAAAAGTTTGGGGTTGTTAAGTCACTTTTGATCATGCTGAATAAAACTAATAATGTCTTAAAGCAATCTTACAGACCTAAACTTTTGAACAGTAGTGTATGTTGTAATAAGAAGAAGTAAAAATAATCAAGTGTTTCAGGTTGTATTTTTGACCTGATAGTGTGTTAAGAGGTTACATAAACATACCAGCTGATGATGGAAGAGTGGCTGCAGCTGCAGGAGAGGAGAAATCAGCAAAACCTCCAATTAGGTCAGAGTTTAGACCTAGAATGAAAGAGAGATGTTCAATTATGACATTCTAGATTTGCAAAACATATAAATTCTTCACTAATTTCCTGAGAAGACAAAAATGGAGAACATAGAAATAAGAAACATCTGTTGGCGTCTGTAAGGGACACACACACTCTGGTCATGTTACATTCCAGCAGCCTGTGGCTGGAGTTATGTGGACGAGGAAAGATACAGCTGTTTGACTGGTGGAGGAGGGAGCAGGACAGTGAGGGGAGGGAGCTACACATCTGCTCAGCACTACACACCCACCAGGGACCGCTTTGACATCTGGCCCCAGTCACTAAATGCTCCAGCAGGCAGCATGAGCGCAGGAGAGTGCATATGCTAAACTTGCACCCTTCCCTTTCAGTGGGATACGTCCACACCACCAAACTAATGGTAGAACGCTTCCTGCTACATTCACTTATCTCCTCATCCATTCTTCATGAACATCAACTACAGCTTGCATAACTACTCATTATTATTATTCATACAGAAAAGCAGTCTGACAGAAATGTTTACCTTATGCAAATGACTCGTAATAAGTATTCTTCTATTCATGAAAAGTTGAATGCTGTATTGTTGGACAATGTCCATTGCAAGATTCATGCAGCTTGCTTTGAATGTTGCAAAACCAGGTCATGTACTGCTCGCTTGTAGTTTCTGTCAGGTCTTTCAGAGTGGTTTGAAAAATTTTGGCTTGAACATAGACCATCTCGGATGTCTGCAGCATTGGTGTGGTCTACTTATAACATGTATTGTGTACATAAAGCACTCTTTAGATTTATTTTTACTTTAGTGACTTGAGGCAGAACTAAATCGACTAGTTGGTGCTACCCTACTTCCATTAGGGATGAACCCTAAAAATATATGAAATATAATTGTTCTTGCATGTTTAATTGTTGAGGTAGGGCTGAACCACCAAGTAAATGATAAAAAATTATATCTAAAATATGTTCCTCTGCCAACACCATAGCTCTTAACTCAAAGAAACCCAAAGAAGATGCATGTTACTACAGTCACCTTTGGAGGCTGGTTGAGCAGGTGCAGGATCTGCTGAGAACAAGTCCACCAGACCAGAACTGGGCTGGTTCACTGCTGATGTAGTCTATGACAACAAAGAGGACAAACTGAAAACACTCTTAACAGCTACCACAAGATGTCAGTGTAGAGTCAAAGTTTTTTTTTTAAATACAAGTTTAACATTTCATTTCATGCTATATGCTAACAAACCTCTCGTTGAAGTTTCATATTTGATGAGTCCAAGTGCCAGAGAGGTTTAATTATACAGGAAAAAGACTAGTGCTAGTAGCTGTTGTTTCGCTGTAGTGTTTCTCTACCTGGCTTGCGTTTGTGTCGGTGGAGGGTTTATCGCCAGTGTAATGCGCAGCTGCTCCCAGATCTATCGTTTTGGATGGAACACCTCTCTTACGAGTGGCAGTGGTCTCCGTGGCCTGGACGATTTGGACGCTTTTTGTTGTCACCGTCTCTTCATCATCTTTAAATTCGGATTTTCCCGTCTGCCCGTTTCGTGTTCCCCGACGGTCCTCATCTGTCTCACTATACAGAGGAGATAAAGCATAAGCTGGTATAAGATTACTAACAAAATGCTTTCTTTGATATCAAGTAGACAAAACAAATCAGTCCATGACACAATCAGTACAAAATGTTATACAGCTGTCAACAATTTGTTCATTTAATTAGTTATAACATTTATGCTATTTGTGTTTCAAAAAAGAGAAAATGTGTTTCAAGGTGAGACGGCCTGGGGGTCCTGACCCGAATCTGTCAGGAGAGTCGTCCCTGTCTTTTTTGCGGAACATGTTGATTGTGTCATCAATGGTGCTTCCAATCTTATCGCTGATCTCTCCCAGTTTCTCACTGAAAGGGAAAGCTCCCTTGTTTTTGTCCCAGTCTTCATCCCATTTCGAGCGTGATTCTCTGAAGTCAAACTTGTCCTCCGCTGCAGAATGCATGAACAGGATAGCAATGTGTTATGCTATATACACATATTATAAAGACAAGCTTCATTTAGAACTTAAATATGGCAATATAAGAAGTAAAAGGGTGAATCTCTGAGTCATATTTCACCCCAAAATAAGAAGAAAGACTAATATGTTAGTCTTGCTGTTATCTATCAGCTAGTGTGATCCAAAACAATGACAAAATTTGCAATTAGCATTCAAAACTTCAAAACAGTCTCTCACTTCCACCACTATGGATCAATGATTTTGATGAATCACTCTGCACTTCAGCTTTTCATCAGATTTTCTATCCAATCAAATGCTAGAATCTAAAGTGTCCCACCCCCTACATTATAAATAAACACTGAAGCTATGGCTAATATTGGTCACTTTTACTATTTTCTACATTGTGAAAGGACTATAGGGGCACTATAGGGGCACTACAGGGGATAAGGAACGATTCAGACAGTGTAAATATGCTTTCCATTGAGGTGAATGAAGTCTGGTTTCATGTTAGTGTCACGCGAACCACCGCAGCGCGCACATAGTCTGCTCCAGTCCAGGGACATGATAGCACAGAGCGTATCATATGCGTGAGACGGCATATACCAGAAAATGTAACGGACCCATTTGAATTCTGCACAGAATGCTATATTTTAAAGTGATATGGAGGAGAAATGGCTAGAGATTAGGAGGAAACTGCGGCTTTGCTGAGCTCAATGACTCTGACAGAGCTGCGATATAAACAATACGCTATTGGCCATTTTAAAAAAAGGAGGAGGAGCTGTCGATTTGTCCCGCCCTGTCTTCCTTCCTGTTTCAGTGGAAATTATGTCAACACACTGAATAATGCTGCGCGTTTCAAGGCACTTCAGTGGGCCTTTAATGGTGATTCTCATTAGAATTAAATAACTCAAGCATAAATTAAAGGCAATGTAATATTACCAAAAATGTATATATAAATTAATACTTAAATTAATATACAATTTTTTGTTAATTAAACTATTTATGAGGTGGATGCTTAATTGCCATGAAAATAAAGCAAAAATGTAGGTTTACTGTTGTTATGCAAAATATAATTTATTTTTTCAGGGGGGTGAGATGAAATATGACCAGGTATGACCCACAAACACTGACTCGATGTCAATATAAAGAGAAGTGAGATGAGACAGTAAAGCTTCCTCTTAGGTATATTCCATAACTAAGAACTGTGACTATAATGTGGTTACATTACTGAAAGAATTTGCAAGCCACCAGCTCAAAAACACATTAAAAGACATGTATATCAAGTTTCATTAAACTTTAGAGCTAAACGACTGTCAAACTAAAATAAGATACCAATTAAATCTGAAACGGTCATTACAAATCATGCATTTTTTTCCTTCCCAATCCAGGACATCAAAAATATAATTTATGCTGTCATGTGAAAAAGCAGCTATGCTGGGTATCAAATTAAAGGAATAGTACTGTTCACCGATCTGGCAAAGCAAATCCTTCAGGGATAATAACAGAGGAGAGGAGACGGGACCTCCTTGTTTTCAGATAGTCCCATTTAAATAAATTCCTTATGATAAATGTGTTTGCTGTATGATATAAAACCCTTATAAACATGATGGTGAGGACAGTGTGTGTGTATTTGTGAAAAAGAGAGGAAGTTAAGGACTTACAGTATCTGAAACCTGACATACTGTCAGAGGACACGCCTATATACTTGTCCCTGTTTTTCTTGGCTTTCTTCCTCTCCTCTCTCAATCTATCATCATCCTGGACAAACTCTATCAACTCCTTTACCTTCTGACGCACATTGACACCCTGGTCTTTGCCATTCTCATCTGAAAACACAAAGCCCATTCATCCATCATTTAAAGGCATCAAACAGTGTACATGTAAGACAAAAAATTATATAAGCGCTTGTCTTTGTGCAATTCACTCACCTATACAATGAAAGCTTTCAATTGAACGCAAGTCATACAGGTGCTCTCTTGCACTAGTGACCACACGTTCAGATCCATTTCTAATCAGGTACGCCAGCAGCAGTAAAGACTGAGGTAGAAAGGACAGTAAAGCTCAGGACCGATTACAGCAAAACAAAACTCCTGGATCGTCATCAGTAAAGCATACCTTGTAAACTCTTCTCCAGTTTTTCTTGTTGTCTTTCAGCATTCTGGTCCACAGCATATTCATAACCTCTGGAAACTGCTCATACATGAACGTAGCCCTGAATTGAAACCGAAGATAGGCAAAGCTTAGCAGACTTTCCATATCGTAAGTATGCATAACTGTTAACAGGTTCAGAGTCAAGATAAAGAATTTAGAGAAGTCAAAAATAAACCATCAAAAAACCCCACTTGCCTGGCGATCTCTCCCATTAACTGTCCAGAGGGTCCCCACGGGTCGTCATTGGTGGCTTCTCGAACTTTAGACTCAGTTTCAGTATAGTTCATCACAACATTGGTTCTGTAAAAAAAGAGATTAAAACAAAAAAAGTAAAGTCTTTCAGTAAAGTCTTTATTCAGAGTGATTGTGTAATAATCTGCTGGAAAGAGCCTTTCATCAAAGACTAAATATTACTAAAAAAAAATTCAGATAAATCACTTGTAAAAATTAACTGAATTGAGAGACTGAGCAGACAGCAGCTGTTGCACAGGTGCCTGCATTAATCATTTGCATGAGGTGATATTTGGTATAGGCACTTTAAACAGACATCCATAAAGTTGATCCTGTATCAAATCAGTTTAATCCTTTAGTTGAACAAGATGGAAATGATATTAATCAAAATAAGGACCTGAACTGCAGGACCCTGGCGAGCAGGTTTGTGCAAGTGCCAAGTGACAATTGTAATTAATGATTCTAATTAAAGAGTCTGCTGAAAGAGAGTTTGTTTGGTCATGCAACTGAAAGAAAGACCATTTGTAATAAAAAGCTAATTATTTATTACAAATATGTCATAGAAAAAATGGTCACCCTCATGTAAGGCACAAAATTGTCCCTTTAAAGTCCGTGTGAACCGGAAGTTGTAACCGACTTTACTTCAGTGTTGTGATGCATTTCCAAGTGAAAAGGAATATTGAATAGAGGGCGAGGTTTTATCTTCTCCATCTCTTGCTCGTAGCAGACTGACAGTTGGAGGGGAGTGGTTAAGGATATTCTACCCAAGTCATTAAACTGATGTCATCAGAGAGGAAACGCCATTCCAGAATGGAAGCAAATTTTCACATTACCCATGACAAATTTTTTCTGTGTATTACCTTGCATGGGTTAACCGTTAACCTCAATACTAGTAATGTGCGCTAACAAAGTAAATAGTATCAATTTTGATTTCACGACGACGTTGAGGTTACTACCCCAGGGACAACCTGCTGTATTTCTGACAGTGAACCTGCGATTCTCCATACAACAAAAGCATACACTGTAGTGAGCAGGGGCTGTCAAGCTCCAAAAGGGCAAAAAAATTAAGAGTACAAAAAAAAAGTAGTCCATATGACTTGTGTGCTACATTCCAAGCCATATGATAAATTTAAGCCTGCATTCATAACTAGGTCGCTATTAGCTGAAAATTTCTGCCTCCTTTATAGTTCTCAAATCTCAATCACACCTGATACAACACGATCGGTCACAAAACGCATGAGAACGTGGACATTCTGCAAATGATCTCCTTTTGTGTTCTAAGGCAGAAAATCAAATGGGTATCGAACAACAAGAGTTTTGAGCTATCTGACAATACGGTGAGCAAATGCTATTTTTTTCTCAGCTATAACTGAAAATCCTCCTATTCAAACTATATATACAAGGCATATTTTTGTGCATCATGCTATCTGGTGAGTGAGTAACCATTTTTAAAAATCCCCTAAGGTTGCATCACTGGTACCAATGAAAACTTTTATTAAAAAAAAGGAACAGAACAGTTAGAATTGTTGTTCAAATGATCAAATCTCAGACCCCGCCTTCATTCGAATACCAGATGGATGTAATCAGCGAAAATCATGGCACTAAAATCTCTTATTATGTGAAACCAGTTTAGCGCTAGAGGGCCATAACCAGAGTAACATAAAGAGTGGTTATACAAGACACACAAGATCTCAGTATATGGGTGGGGTGTAGGACAAGCTCTGTAAGAATAGAAGGTGGATCAAATAAAAGCACCATATGAGGTCCACAATCTTTCCTGCTCTGAGATTTTTTGCGTTTTTTTAAAAAAGACCACTACCATTTGTCTAGAAAATGTCTCAGTTTACAGCCTATTGAAAAAATTACATGGGTATTGTCTTGCTCAATGGAAGAACGAACTGAAAAAAGCTGAAAAACAAAACAAAACAAAAACTCCCTACATCCTTGTTTCCTTGTTTATTCAAGGTTTAATCAGATAGATTACACAATGACCTAGACAAAGATAGAATCAAAATGATCAAAGAAAATAAAATCTCCCTGAATTACCAGACACACTGTAACTTTGACACCGTTTGAGGTGATAAAAAAGAGGTCAGGACATCCGTTTGCTTATGCTTGCAGGTTGCAATCATCTCCTCATCCTGAAAAATTTGGGATAAACAAGAGTGTAATTCTTCAAAAAAAAAAAAAAAAAAACACACCAGACCGGTCAGCTGCATTAACTGGTTTCACAGCTTGAGGAGGGCAATGCAGGCTGATTTGATTTTTATTTCAGGTACTACTTAAGTCTTCCTGTGTCATCTCAGAACTTTCACACCATTATGGAACAGGCTGTTCATTGCTTTCCCAGCATGAAGCTAAATTCCCCACACTTCATCAGTCCACCCATGGCTACACTTGGCAAGTCGTCTGTAAAAAGGTCAGGCTGTTGGAGATGAAAGAAAGACTTTGGAGGCTTGCTACACTGTTTTCAAAAACTTGCAGTATAAACAGGAAATGACAAATTTTTTTTGATGGTTATCTAGAAGGTATTGATTCTTTCTTAATATTCAGTGTCTTCCAGCATATAAGATACATGCTTTTTTTGCTTCTCCAATAATTAATTTTTGTCTCCAAGTAGCTAGACCCTTCAACTTCCAACAGTGTCAGCTGATGAGTTTCTTAGCTGAAAAGAACATGTAGCCAACATGACACAGTATCAGCAACCAACCTACCAGTTAGGCAACACCCAAATGTTTATGCAAACTCACATTTGTGAATTAAAGCCTTCAGTAACCGTACTGTCAGAGGAGGATAAAAAAAACTCAGGTTGAGAGTTGTACAATAACCTCTTTAATGGTAATTATACCGTAAGACATTATTTTTGAAGCTAAACTCACAACGTTTCTGTTGAATAAAAGTTGAAATTGTAAAAGCCATTGTGGTTCTTCAATCGCACAAGAAAACAGGCAGCCTACACAGTCTACGAAAATACACCCGAAGTGTAGTCTGTGACTTTGACCAGCAGTTCATTTTAAGAAGGAGATTTGATTTGTCCTTGACCGTGGCACTTCTCAAGACAAACATAATTCTGAATTGCTGTACTTTCCTTTTCAACAACCTTGTAAACTATTCATAAGACAGTAGTAGTCAGTCTGCAAGACAGTACAGCTAAAACAGAGTTTAACCCTTAAATGGATTCTGAGATAGTGAGAGGGCCCAATTTCTGAAGAAAAAAAAAATCAAAATTTAAAAATCTTATTTTTTATGAAATATTGGAATGCACATGAATTTTTTTTATTCATGAGCCTTCGTAATCTTTAATCAAAATAACTTCCCCTCCCCTCTTGAAGCAAATTTTCTGATGATGCGTTTACTGGCGTGAGGAGGGGTCAATAACCTGTCACTCACATGAGATCACAGCTATAGCAAACCATAACCATCCAATCAATTCCCAATGAACAAAATCAAGTTTCGCCCTACATTTTTTCTTATCCGAGAAGCTGTTTAATTTTGGATATGCTTTAGAATAGAGAAGTAAAAACTATTACAACTTCTGCTTTTATTATGAAGTTTCATGAAATTACCTAGTATTTGCTGGGACCCCAAGTAGTGCCTTGTTATAAAAAGTGGCATCAGCCTAGAATCTTTATGTAAAAGCAAACATGACAGCATGTCGCACTGGACTAAACCACTGAAGGTGCATAAGGCCACTAACCTCAAAGTAAATGTTCATCTTTTAAATGTTATTTTCATAGGACAAACAAACTGTAAAATTGATTGCACTTTATTTTACAGTATGTGAACTTTCAATGTACTTACAGTTTACTTACCCACAAAAGTACTGAGTAGTGTAAGGTAACCACATGGGTTAAGTTAAGGTTTAGGGGTAGGTTCAGGGTTAGTACCTAATTAGTGTAATTTCTACAACAAGTACAAATTATGTTCAAGTGCTACCGTAAAATTTATAATAATAGCAATATTTTTAGCAAAAACATAACTGAATTATTTTGTTGGAACATTTTCCTTAAGTTTCTTTTTTTTTTTTAGTTCCTGTCCTTTAAGGGGTTAAAATACAAGTTTCAGTCTAACAGCAGCAGTTTCCATGAAACTCAATGTGCTCCATTCTAGCAGCTACGCAACCATCTTTATACTTACAGGATTAAATGCAGAAAGTGTAAACAGTTTGACAATTAATCAGCAATGGACACCACACAAATATGGACAATGAGTAGTTCACATCAGGCTAACTGGTTAGCATAAACAGTGCCTGAAAATATCTGTCAAAAATGTAAGTTCTGGTCACTCTCATGCCAAGTAAAACGTGTGCTCTTACTTTGCTTTAAAACAATTTTTCATTCAGAAATGTTAACAATCGACATGTTAGTCTGTTGTGAAAAGCACTATTAAACACAAGCGCCGTGTTTTGACAGCCAACACCAGAAGTTTAGCAACTGTCATAAAATTAGCCACTGAGTTCAAAGAAAAGAAGTTTGAGGGAACAGTTTGTCTTATAAACAAAATTAAGCCGTAATAAACAAGTGAAAACGTCTAATAAAGTATCGTAACCGACTGAAAAACGACTGGCGACTTTTAAGGGGACAACAAAGCTATAGTTAGCTACTGTGCTAGCTCCAGTCTCGAGAGTGCGATGTGACGTCAATGAGTGCGTACGTGTCTCATTTTCAACAGGTATGAGACAAGACACCAAAATACTTACGAAAACATTCACAATACTCACGCTTTATCAACCAGCTCTCTCACTTTCCACATATTCAACATCTTGGCTGTGTTGTTGTGGCTTTCGGTCGCGAAAACAGGTGTTCCAGCCCTTGAAATCCGCTGGTCGCGCCAGTCGAGCTGTCACGACAGCCAAAGCATGAACTCTAAAGTTACGCTGCTTCAGGCAGCGATGAAGGAGCGCAGGCCAGACAGGTTACTACGGAAATGCTTTGTCACCTACGGAAATTTCGTAGGCTGCTTCAGCACAACCTCCTTGATGAGGACATGACATATAAACCACAACCTTCCAGAAGTGGTTAGTGAATGAGAATAAAACTTACATGTTTTAAATTATAGTTTAGTATAAATTATTAGTTAATTTATATTCATTAACATTATTATAAATTATTGATTATAGTTTGTAATAAATTATATTAATTATTAATTGTTGTAACATTTTTGCTGATTTATGCATTTTTTTATGTGTCTTTATTTTACTTTTCAAATTTACCTGAAAAGCCTATAAAAGACTTTACAACATACTATTAGGGGACAATGCTTAACTGAGCAGTATCTCTTTTTTTCCCCTATTGGTAATAATAACAATGATAAAAATATTTTTTTGAGCCAAGACTTTATGTACCTAATCTTAATAAACATACAAACACTGCACTGTATATAATAAAAAAATAAAATAAAATAAACCCTGAAAAATAATACGTTCTGTATAGAAAATATATGAAATTTAGTCAGACATGTTCATTGTACTGTATGGCACTGCCACGTTTTATCAGTCACATCTGTCAAGACAAGTATGAGACATTAACATGTTAGAAAGTAGCAAGTTTCTGGGTGTCAGCTCCAATAGGTAGTCCATTTCTCAGGAGCTGAGATGCCAAGACTTTGTGTGTTCTGGTAGATGGGCCATCTTAGTGACGGGCGAAAATGGAGGCCCTTCCACAAATGACAGCCCCCTGGGATAGAGGAGAGCCTCTCATGGAAAACAAGCATTAGAGGCTTCTTGCACACTTTAACAAAATAAATAAATAAATAAATGAGGGGAAAAAACAATGAAGAACATCACAGGAAACTGACAAAAAGAACCTATTTTACAAAAACATAGCATGACAAGAGACAGCACTTAACGTCCCCAAATGCACTACACCCATGGGAACTGCTTCAATTACTGCTGCAAGTTCAAGGAAGAAAACCATAGACAGTCTGACTATCTTTATTTATTTCAAAGATTGAGTCTATGAAGGAAATTCTTTCAGAACTGAATCCTTCAGAAAACATTTTCCTTTAGACACTAAGATGCATCTTAGCTAGACAGTTGTAACATTTTACAACACTTTACAATAAGGTCCCATCCCATTAATGCATTAACTAACAACAACAAACAATACATTTGTTACAATGTTTTTTTTAATTTATCTTTAACATTGTTAATTAAAATCCAACAATTCATAGATCTGAAATTAACATTAACTAATAAATGCTATAAAAGATAGTTTTTTTTTTCATGTTAAAGGGTTAGTTCACACAAAAATGAAAATTCTGTCATACTCACCCTCATGTCGTTCCACACCCGTAAGACCTTCGTTCATCTTCAGAATACAAATTAAAATATTTTTGTTAAAATCCAATGGCTAAGTGAGACCTGCATTGCCAGCAAGATAATTAACACTTTCAATGGGCAGAAAGCTACTAAAGATATATTTAAAACAGTTCATGTGACTACAGTGGTTCAACCTTAATGTTATGAAGCGACGAGAATACTTTTTGTACGCAAAAAAAACAAAATAACGACTTTATTCAACAATATCTAGTGATGGGCGATTTCAAAACACTGCTTCATGAAGCTTCGAAGCTTTACGAATCTTTTGTTTCGAATCAGTGGTTCGGGGCGTGTACCAAAGTCATGTGATTTCAGTAAACGGGGCTTTGTTACGTCATAAGTGTTTTGAAATTTCAATTGTTCACCACTGGGGGGCGTGACGTTGGCAGTTTGATACACGCTCCGAACCACTGATTCGAAATAAAAGATTCGTAAAGCTTCGAAGCTTCATGAAGCAGTGTTTTGAAATCACCCATCAGATATTGTTGAATAAAGTCATTATTTTTTTTTTTTTTTTTGCCACACAAAAAGTATTCTCGTCGCTTCATAACATTAAAGGTGCCCTAGAATCAGAATTTGAATTTACCTCGGCATAGTTGAATAACAAGAGTTCAGTACATGGAAAAGACATAGGGTGTGTCTCAATCAGTTCCCTAGCTCCCGAGCTCGTGAATCAGTATATCGTGTACACGAATTCGGGCACTGATAAGGACAGTAAAAGATGCTGGTTCACTACACATTGGGACACTTATGACTCTATTTCCGGCAACGTGACAACGTCCTCATTGTACAACATCACTACTGGTATTTATGAACAACAACAGAGCTGATATTTTCTGACATTACTTGTAATGTTATTTAAAGTACATTATGATTAATTATTTGCTTGTTACTTATACGTGCAACATTTCAGCCGTGAATAAATTATAAATGTTAACTAGATTATGTTCATTACCTGTCTAGCAATGTATGTTTATGCTGAAATATAATAAAATAACGGTTTGTATTTTTAAAAACATCTATCGCGTATCGTTATGTGTAGTGAGTTGGCTCACGTGATTCAAGTTTCGCGCTTCAGAACTTCCGTTAAGGGAGCATAGTGAGCATCGATGCTCCCTGGTTTTCACGGTGCATTGTGGGACTTTTCAGGGAGCGAACGTTTCAGTGCCCTGGAAGGATTCTGCGATTGAGACAGCCCTTAAAATGGCCGACTCCCTGGTCAGTGCCCTGACTACTGAACTAGGGAGCTGATTGAGACACAGGGATACATTGAGTTTCAAACCCCATTGTTTCCTCCTTCTTATGTAAATCTCATTTGTTTAAAAGACTTCCGGAAAACACTCGGATCTCAACGTAACACCGACTGTTACGTAACATTAATATGTATGACCCCAATATTTGCATAATGCCAGCCCATTCTACGCATTAGACAAGGAAAGACAGTATTAACGGCTGGATCTGTGCACAGACAAGGTAAGCAAGCAAGAACAACAGCGAAAAATGGCAGATGGAGCAATAATAACTGACATGATCCATGATATCATGATATTTTTAGTGATATTTGTAAATTGTCTTTCTAAATGTTTCATTAGCATGTTGCTAATATACTGTTAAATGTGGTTAAAGTTACCATTGTTTCTTACTGTATTCACGGAGACGAGAGTCGTTGCTATTTTCATTTTTAAACACGTGCAGTCTGTATAATGCATAAACACAACTTCATTCTTTATAAATCTCTCCAACAGTGTGTAATGTTAGCTTTAGCCACAGAGCATAGCCTCAAACTCACACAGAATCAAAGGTAACAATCTAAATAAATACTTTACTCACATAATTCGAAGCATGCATGCAGCATGCATGACGAACATCTTGTAAAGATCCATTTGAGGGTTATATTAGCTGTGTGAACTTTGTTTATGCCATGTATATATAGTCGAGAGCTCGTGGGGCAGAGGGAGCACATCTCTTAAAGGGGCCGTGCTGAAAAAATCAGTGCATAGTTAATGATGCCCCAAAATAGGCAGTTAAAAAAATTAATTAAAAAAATCTATGGGGTATTTTGAGCTGAAACTTCACAGACACATTCAGGGGACACCTAGGACTTATATTACATCTTGTAAAAAAACAATCTAGGGCACCTTTAAGGTTGAACATGAACTGTTTTAAACACGTATTTAGTAGCTTTCTGGGCACTGAAATTGTTCATTATCTTGCTGTCAATAGAGGCCTCACTGAGCCATTGAATTTCATAAAAAATATCTTAATTTGTATTCCGAAGATGAACGAAGGTCTTACAGGTGTGGAACGACATGAGTTTTCATTTTTGGGTGAACTAACCCTTTAATTAAAAGCAAAGGTTCTATTTAGAACCTTAAAGTGTTCTATCAGGTGCTTCAAATACAGAACCTTTCCCATCATGGGATCATTTTATGGATTTAGTTTTAATTTATTAATTGTTTTAAATTCATTTTTAATTTTGATTGAATTTTATGAATTAAACAGCTCGTAAACCTTATCACTAACTGAAACTACCTATACCTGTGGAATATACCTAAGTCTTCATTAGATTTAGCCATCAAAAAGTGGAGCTTTGTAACCAACACAGCTTGAAAATATCCCTTTACAGTTTAGTTGCTGTGATATTCATTGTTGAATATACGCAGTATGCATGTGTTTATATACAACAGTACGAATACATGCAGTCATCTATATTTAAAAAAAAAAAAAAAAAAACTGATGTAGTCAATTGCATGCAATGGGGATGTCATTGTCAACTGATTGAAAAATAGCTGTAAAAGTATTATTAAAATGTATACTAAACTATACTACTGAGAAATGTTGGTAAGTAGGTAATTATTGTTGATTTTAGTTTGGCTTTAGATATAAGCAAAGTGATACTAATTAAATAAAATATAATAATACAGCTCAAACAGTGGAAATGTAAATTGCATGGACTTCAAAGTGAAATCTGAAATAGAGATCTTTTGGCTGTAAGAGTTTAAAGGCCTCATTGTCTAAAATGGTCCATGAAATTTTTAGCTTTGCTTACTGTGATATTTGATCTTATGTCCCAAAATCAACATTTAGATTTGAAAAGAAAGTTTTGTACTGATAAAACCGTCTAATTTTTTGCCAAAATATAATGATGGAAGGAAAATAGCACAACATTTTTTATCATTATCCGAAAGAAGAGCAGGATGTGAACCAAACTGTCACTAGGGGGCACTGTCACACCACATAAACAATTTCATCTCTTTACCTTCTTATCATCATATGTAAGGCCTTAGTCATATTTAATTCAGTATGTTTCAGGTTGTTATCATTATAAACACCCTGACCTGTGGCAGTGCAATAATAGTTGGTGGATAGATGCAATAATAGCCTACCTATTTGTAATTATAGATAATAGTAGCCTATATAATTAGCACAGTGTTTGCAGAGCTTGGCAAGACCACTGAACTGTATTTAGATGAGGTTTTACAGCGCCATATAAACCACACCATCTTAACAGAGTATCATATCTGCATTATGAGCTCTGTCTCAGCTTCATCTTATAATTACTGTCCCAAAACTGACTCACAGCACACACTCACACATACACAAACACAGTGCATCCTGGTGGAAAAGCAGAAGTGACCTGTCATGCAGAGAGAGGTCAGATGATGGATGACGTGTGGGTGGTTCTATCGCTTGGGAAAAAGACCCAGGGGCTGACTGTGGCCTGTGCAAGGGCCAACAATAACATCCTTAAATAAAACAGCATGAAAAGAGTCCCCATATCCCATAGTCAGTCCAGTGCAGGACTAAGCAATGAGTACAAAATGGAGCAAGAGCTGTAAAATTAGAGCAAATGCCACAAACAATGAACATTGTTTTGTAATGGCATTGTAAAAGGGGAAAAACCCAACTATGTTGAGTTTCTGCAGATTGGAAACATGTGTGGTGAATAAAATAAATAAATAAAAATGTCAGATTTCCCACTCCCACTCTGAAATGATGTGCTGACCACATTTTCATGGGAAACGCTACAGCATAAACTGTGGAAATTAACTAGTGATCAGTGTCCCATGGTCTTCTTTTATTAAAGACAGTTTTCACTAGCTTCTTTAGACTGCAACATGCATTGCTTATCAACAGCATTTTGTTTAACAATTGTAATAGGAGTGATAGAATGTTGCAATGTTGTATGTCAATAATACTGCAGTAAAATCATTCAGGAAAAATGTTAAAAGTGCCTAAAATGTCCCTTGAGGGGTGTTCATTGTAAGCAACATATTTAATTGTGTTACTCATTACAGTAAACAAACACATACTGATTATTGCAAATAGCTTATAATCTCTTACAAAGTCCTGGCATAGAAAGAGTTAAAATCCACTCAATGCTTTAGTCCAATTCCCAACATGTTCCTGTCATTTTTGTGCCCATGACACATTGTGTTCTGAAGCAGAAAGCATCTGCTCTTTTATGGGCAAATTCAATTAGTAATTAAGCTGAATAAAA
Source organism: Megalobrama amblycephala (assembly GCF_018812025.1). NCBI lineage: Eukaryota > Metazoa > Chordata > Actinopteri > Cypriniformes > Xenocyprididae > Megalobrama > Megalobrama amblycephala. Next base: position 11,561,039 of record NC_063066.1, on the reverse strand, counting down.
AAAGAGGAGTCAACATCTGGAGCCGTTACATGTTAATGTGATAAACTGGAAAAAAAGGTAAGACAGGAATATTGCGGTGTAAAATGTTCAAGGACGTTGGACTCGACGATACTTCTTTGCACGCCAAGTTTATTCAGCTGTAGAGAAAGGGTTAAATGGGAGATGTCATGTTTACAGAGACCCCAGAGAAGAAAGACAACCTAAAAAATACTCTTTTAAAGAAAACTGGTGTACGGGGTTTGGATGTGAAATCACTTTCATTCTCACACCCCCAGACGCCCTCATTCACTAAAAAAAGAAGAAAAAGAAAAACCCAACAGACTGTGGTATTGTTGGCGTGAGGAGAAGGAAAGATTCCATAGTAGAAAAACTGAGGGGAATTGAGATAAGACAAGCAAACAGGACCCAGCTGTGGAAAGGTACTGTTGGCGAGGCTCCAGAGAGGATGGGGAGCGATTCATTTAATTAGTCCATAAGGTGATATTACACCTATCCAACACTGAATACATAATCGCTATCATCCTTGAGCATTAAACAAATGAATCGCAGAACAAAAGGGAAACGCACCACAAATAAGAACTCAATCATGTTACGGAGATTTTGTGCAGTGCTTCGCGGCAAATAGTGAGTTAAAAACACACGGGAAAAGTGTGAATGATGTCACTCGAATCTTGTCGGTTTCACATAAACGCCAAGGTTTTATTGAGCCAGAGAAATAAAGATAGTCAGTTGCGGTTAGGAAACACGGGTTCACTGAGCAAGGTTTACTGGAGACACTGTGCCAGGCTACAATTAGACATGTTCTCTACATGGAAAATATTTAAAAGCGAGTGTGAAGTACATGGGGGGCTTTATTCATGAATAGATTATGTTTATTTAGTATGAATTCGCATATAAAAACTGTTGTTGTTGGAAGGCTTCGTTAATTCTGAATACCATATCCACTTTCCTCAATGTTGGCATTGTAAAGTAGGCCTTCAATTTGTAATGCAGCTGCTAATAAGTATATAAAACAGAACTCTGAGGAATTGACCGTTCTGCTTCTGATAATCCACATAATGTGTACATCTCAACAGTATATGTATTTTTGTAAGAAGCCCACACTTTAGCAGTGGATTGCACTTACAAAAGGTGTCAGAAACAGTGTGGGAAAACAGCATTTTGCCTACATAAGCAAATTTGATGTCAAGTTTGAACTGCATGATGGATGCACAAAGAGTGGTACCACCACGATAATGGAGACTTGATCGGGAAGGTTCAGAAGTTAGCTTAGGCCACGTTGAATTTGATCGCTACCGTGCGTTTTCCATCAGTCTCCAACTTTTCTTTCACCTTTCATCTGCGCATCCCTTCATTGGTCTTCATTTCCCCCTGCAAACTTATGAAAATGCTCCGAGATGATTAACACAGACTTAATGACCTGCAAAAACAACAGCGGCTTGTGAGTTTCTTCAATTTGCCGTTGCCCACCTCCCTCCCCCATATAAGGGAACAATATACCCCTGCCTTGCTCTCATAAGGATTCATTACCCTGCTCTGAGATTTCCAGGCCAGGCGAGGGAAGCGTTATTTCCCCTGTGTTGGCTCTCACATTGGCAGGGCCATTACTCTTAACACTCCTGCAAAGGGGCTAATGGGGCAGCTTTACTGACAGAGAAGGGGAAGAGGAAGGGGAGGAAGAGAGGGAGGGAGGGGGTGGGTGGGTGAGAAGGGGCTGAGATGATATGGTAATCAGAGAGGGAAGGGATTTGGGAATTCAAAGTGCATGGAAGAAGTGGGAATGAGAAGTAAAAAATGTAATTTGTTGAACTTGGGCCAAAATTACAAAGCTTGAAAAATGAGATAATGAGGCAAACTATCGTTCCATTTATGGCTGTGATTATAAAAAAACATTAATTCAGTTTAATGTAGTTCTGTATTGTGGATACTCATTTACTCTTTGTAATGACAATGTTGAATGGTGGAAGGTGCTAAAAGGTGAATGGGAAAGTAGAGTATGATTACATTCAAACATGTAACACTGTTTCCATTGTAAGTAGACCATCTCAGTTCCAGAACGAGGAAACATTAAGGTTGTTTTAACCATGCTAGAGTGAGCAGCCCATGCCAATATCCAAGATCTACTACTATTACAGGCCCAACCAGAGTGCAGGGCAATTACAGGGGCAATTAAACTCAAACGTGGAGATATAAGATTGGTGGGGACCCCCAAAAGCTGCAAGCATCTCGAGACATCAAAAGAGATTGAATGCTGGGGGTCAACAGTCTGCTTAGGTCAAATACCTTAAACTAAAAAATGGAAAGAAAAACACTACAGATGTATAGAAATGCAATAACAGAAATAAATCCCAAAAGATAAACAGTTTCAATATATGATGCAGAAATAATTCACTGTTCTTGCCACATAAAAACAACTCTAAGTTGAGAAACTGAAGGATGTTAGGATCAGATGGTTAGTATATGCTAGCATATCTCATTTGCTTGATTACTTGGATTATCGTAAAATATATTATCACCTAGCTCTAATCTGCTAAATGCAAATAAGGCATGAAGATATAGAGATATAAACATCATGATTTTCTATGAAGCTGCTTTGAAACAATGTGTATTGTGGAAAAATGCAATACAAGTAAATTTGAATTTACTTTATTTGGTACATTTTTTAAAAGTAAGTGCATAAAGTGTATGTAATATAGACCTTTATTTATTTTGACATTAGACAGGGGTGTAAACCTTTTCCAAATTCACTTAATCATATAAACCTTCATAGAAATTCTGGAAGCAAATTAAACCCAAATAAATAGTACATATGTGCTGGAAGGCATGGGTACAGTCAGTGTTGATGAAAATTACTTTTAAAAGTTTATGCATTACAATTTTGTGTTACTCCCTAAAAATGTAAGTAATTGCATAACTAAATTACTTTTTATTGAAAGTAATGTGTTATTTCTTTTGGATTACCGTACTTTTTCTACTTTTTCTCACCTGGGCTGGGCTTGCTTGTTGTTTTTAGGTTCTTATCACACCAAAAGTGAAATGAATAAGCCTCATCAGACTGAAGGAAATGCAAATTCACGCCTGTACAGTAGAGGGCGCAGCTCAAACAAACCTTTCAGCTGTGCTGCCATTCTGGAATGCAGAAGAATAGTATGCAGGAGAATAAAGTTCAACACTCTTACTTCTGCAATAAAAAAAAAGACAAAATGTTATGTATGGTTGAAATGGATCTCTGAAGGTAAGCAGCAAAGACATTGGCTAATAAAATGAAATTAAATACATAGCATATTTGTGTAATTTAAAATAAGCTGCGTCTAAAATCGCATACTGTTGAGTAGGTACTACATTTGAATTTAAATTTACCGTTTAAAAAAGTACGTTCTATATACTAGGAATGTGTAGTATGAATGAATTCGGACGTACTTCATCCGCCATGTTGTTACTGTCACATGACCTACAAGCGTCAGTTACATCAAAGTCCTTTTAAGACTTTTAATTTTATTCTATAGTCTTTGGTTACATCCCTTCAACTCCATTCACAAATACTCTCCCATGGCCTCATGGGATAGTAAAGAATCCATCGTATGCGCACTTCAGAATCTCGCCAGAAGTAGTGAGTCATCCGGGTAATTTTCGCCTACCCTGCATCCCAATGTGCATACTATCCACCCTCTCCGCCCTAAATAGTATTGAATATTACTAATGTCACATACTATTTAGGATGGATAGAATGCACATTGAGACGCAGGCCTACTGTTTTTCGAATACTTTCGAATGATTTCGAATTCGGACGTACTACTCTGTTTGCATACTGTCTTTTGCGTACTATAGAAGTATTCGATTTCGGACGCAGTGTTAGTATTTAATTATTGCAGATTTGCATAATATTCTGAGTTTGCATTTCATTGTTTTTATTAATTTGGAGAAATACTGAAACAGTTTTTGTGCAGGTGAGATGAGGAAATGCCTTCTCACATTTAGAACTACAATAACCATCATGCTCCCACAGTATAAGCGGTTGCGAATTGAGCACCTGTCTTTGTACATGAATGACTGAATCATTCACTCAGCTGATTCATTCAAAAATGCTGATTCATTCTGGAGCAAAATACCAATACTGTGCGTTTTTCCGTGTTGCAAGCATTCTGCTGACTTTGTTTGAAATATCATATATTAAACTAATATATACTTTGGTTAAATGAAGATGGAAAATGTGGAAGATGTGATGCATTTTTTTTTTTTTAAATTAGCCTAAATAAATTTTATATAACTATTAGGTCTACACATATATGATTGGTGAATGCATTGATTACTGATGTATGCATAACATTTCTATAATAATATCTATAATATACATATATAACCGATATAATATATAATTATACAGATCTAATTATACAGATCAGTGTGAAACTGGTCAGTAATCAATTTTCTATTATAAATTTCTAATAAAACTGTAATGTCTTTAAGGTTATATGTCTGTTTGGGTCAATGTAAAATAAGACAGCAGGAATTCAGCAGAACCCTTGATGTACATTAAGTACAAATCACCCCAGCATGGGAACTGTATGACCCGGAAAGTGCTTTTCATGTACTAAAGTGATAGATGTATTGTTATGAGCTCACAAAAACTGTAAATATTTTAATTTCAAACTTAGATATTTAAGATCATCCTTCCAGAGTCTTCTGTCATTTTAATTTAAAATCTGTGTCTGGGACACTAATATTGTTTAAGTCGTTTGGTCCCTTGGTGCATAATGTCATAGTCTCCCACAATGCATTGCTTAGAACGGTGCCCTTGACTTCCCCCAGCCCACAGTCTCAGCCAATCAGCCGTCTCCTCCAGGGACCAAACCTCATTAACTGCTTACAGAAAGATATTCTCTATTTAATTGCTCCTCTTAATAGACCAGAGTAGCATGGAGGAGTGACAGCTGTATACATACATGCACACACGCTCACAAAAATGCCACAAATCCAGACACATATACAAATTCTTCAATAGATAATTAATATAACTTTGCATAAGATATGCATTGTATAAGAAAGAAAAGTGTGAAGAATCTTGATTCAGAGTGTTTGGTTTTTGACCACTGAAGTCTTCATATTGTAGTCCTCCACAAACCATAGGCACCATTTGGCAGTCGTTCTGTTAATCCCATCCTGTCTGATTTGCAGGAAAAGATACAGGGGAGATGTGGGAAATAAGTTACAGCTCTCATCCTGCCTGCCTTTGGGACAACAGCTTACAGAAGGCTGTCATTTGGGAAACAGGGCTGTAATTGCTTTTTGTGTATTAAAGAGAAGTGTCATGGCCAAAGACAGAGAGAACTCGCCTGTGTTCCACAAGAGACCCCATCCCATGAATGCATTCATACTATGCCTTTCGTTAGGAAGATCCTTGCACATTTCCCATTTTCCAAACAAAAGAGGAATTAAGGGCCTATTGGCGAGGTGGTAAACAGGGGGAGTCTTTGTGGAGGGACACATGGGACAGGAGAGCTGCATTGTCTCTATGCACTCATTGTTTTTCTGTAGTCACAGTGAAGCTGTGAGTCAGTCTGGCAGTCAAAGCCAAGGTCAGACCTGAGGAGAGGCAGGGCTCTAGAGGCACAGCGATGTTAAACGGCCTCATTTTAACCACACTGTATTGCCTCTCTCAAGCACAGATGGGTGGTGACATGCAGAGTGGAGAAATGTAAAGCTGTCCCAGGTGGAAGGTAAAAAGCTATGTAATTATGTATGTCGCATGACAACATATCATGATCCTGTGGTGTATGTGAAGGTACACGCAGAGGTCCAGGCCTCTGTGTCTGCAAATAAATTTTCACTCATTTAGAATGACACACATTTGCTGGCTTATTGATGTTTGCGCTCTTGATTTCTGGCACCACCGTTTGTTTTAATAAAACATATTTAATGCAGAATGCAAGTCTTCTAAGGTTGAAATTTATAGTAGGCCTATTTCCTACACTGCAGAATTATTTTCCTTAGGTATTTTGCCTTGTTTTTCAGTAAAAATATATAATCTTTAAAGGGGTCCATGATTATGATTTCGCTTTTTAACTTGAGTTAGTGTGTAATGTTGCTGTTTGAGCATAAACACCTGCCAAGTTACGATGCTCAAAGTTCAGTGCAAAAGGATATTTTTTCTTTTACAGAAATTGCTTTTTAAGGACTACAATAAATGGCTTGAAAGGACTACAATGAGCTTCTTCCTGGGTTGGTGACATCACAAACCCCACAATTTACATAAACTGTGTCCCCTGGAACATGCAACAGAGGGGGTGAGGCCATGTTGGGCTGCTTTAGAGAAGAGAAAGAGATGTTGTAGTAGAGTGTTGTTGCCATGCCGTCATGTACGCCGGACTGCTTCACAACTGAGGGTCAATTCAACACTGGATTTGCACAAAAGATTAACATTACGGCACATGCTAGTCGAGTAGTTGAATCAACTCCACAACACCTACATAAATTTATCCATTAACCATTCAGAAACGTCCAGTTGCATTCTATAAGTTGTAACTTCTTCCAGAGTTTCTCCATAAGTGTCCGACTCCGGTTTGAACAATGTAAGGCTGAACACCGTTACTGACAATTGTCATTTTGGCTGTGTGAGATTCTCCAGCTTTGTTGTTGTTGAGCAACGAATGCACGAATGGTTAAAGCTCCGCCCTTTTCTGGAAAGGGGGCCAGGAGCAGCAGCTCATTTGCATTTAAAGGGACACACACACAAATGCCTCACACTGTTTTTGCTCCAAGGTTATAATCGTTAACGAAAACGAACGAAAAAACGAAAACTAGGTGGGGAAAAACATTGTCGTTAACTGAAATAAAATAAAAACGAGGCATTACAAAAAAACGATAACTAACTAAAACTGTAATGTGTGTTTGGCAAAACTAACTAAAATAAAATAAAATTATAGATTAAATGTCCTTAGTTTTCGTCTTTATCAATGTCTTTCATAGAGCAAATAACGTTTAGCTGCATTTCCTTTCCCTGCGTCTTTCACATACACGCGCGCGCGCACACACACAGCCCCTCCAGTCAGTGCACGCCGCGTCTCCATGAGAACGAGTGTTCGACTTTGAAAGCAAGTTCGCTAAAGGTTGGTATCTCGTGAACACCTTTACACAAACACACATTAAAAAGTGGTATAAACATATTTTTAATTCTGAATATAACTTTGTCAGCGTGTTAATGTCGACGCGAGAAGCGATTGCTATTATAGCAAGTTAACTAGTCGCAAGTTTGAGGTAAAATGCACTTGGGTTGTCGATGTCAAAACACTGTATAAGCTGTGATTCAAATATTAAATAGTCATTTGTTTACTCTTACACTGAATGTTTGCTGCTTCAATACAAATGTGTTTGCATAGTTCACCCAAAATGAAAATTACTGTGAGAAAAAAAATCAAGTTTACAGAGTTTTAGTGTCACTGAAGGTAAACTGCGTTGCTCATGGTGGTTTACGTTACCTCTCTTAACGTGCTCTTGCTGAATGGCAAGGATTGCACTATGGACTATTGTAGCTTTTGTATGTTTTCTTTCTCTTTTTTTTAACTGTATTTTATTTTTTATAACGAACAAGCTGCGATGTCACATTTCCGCTGCTTTGTTGTGTGTGCGTGAGGCGCGGGCGCGATCAAACAGATGTCTTTGCAGGGGAATTGCCTCATCGTCACGGCAACGGTTCGTAGTCAGGTCAGATTACGTCAGAGTTGGTTGCCGTTTGTTGGATGCTCAGACTACCAAACTAACGCCGATTAAACATGTTCAGTCCGGTGAAAACCGACTCAGACCAACACCAACAGGTGTATCGCACCGATCCGATCAAACTCCAACAGACGAGTTTGTTGGCGTTTGTCGGTGCGGTGTGAATTGGCCTTTACACTGAATGTTTGCTGCTTCAATCCAGACGAGTAGGCTATTGTAAATTTAGTATAGGGTGTGAAAATTGTACAGCTGTGGTATTTGTATAGGGTGTGAATTCTGTATAGAAGATGTGTAGATTTTTGGTAGATTTTTTTGGCAATTTTGTGAAGGTGTCACACACACTAAAAAAATTGAAAAGCTGTATTTAAAGTTTTTTTTTTTTTTTTTTGTTATTTGTCATGTTCTTTTCTCAGATTGAGCTCCCTGACAATCTGACAGAAATGTCTTGTTGTGGCTCAAAAATGGGTTGAATAGGCTACATGCGGTTCATGTATGTCTTCTTTAGTCTGTTGGCTCTTTAGGTTTTTTACTGGCACACGTCACTTACACATTTTGCACTTACTGCGGAGTGTTGAGACTGTTTACATATTTGTGCCCATATGTACATTTTATGTACTGGTTTTATTTTTGAATTAATATTTTCTAAAATTGTATGATGTTTTTGTTGTTTGATGTTTATGTTATTATTACACAATACTTTTTCTGACCTTTTTGAATCTTGCCCCTGACAAATAACCCAAATTACAAAAAAAGACTAAAACTAACACTAAAACTAATAAAAACTAAACTAAAACTAAGCATTTTCAAAAAATAAAAACTAAACTAAACTAGCAAACCCACTTTAAAAACTAATTAAAACTAAACTGAATTTGAAAACAAAAAGTCAAAACGAAATAAAAATAAAAACTAATGAAAAATGCAAAACTATAATAACCTTGTTTTGCTCACACCCAAATAGGGGTAAATTTGACAAGCTGATAATTTTGACAAATGATCTGTTGGGGATTTTGAGCTGAATCTTCATAGACACATTCTGGGGACACCAGAGACTTATATTACATCTTTTGAAAAGGAGCATTACAGGTCCCCTTTAACAAATTGCATAAGATATGTTTTTAAAGACTATGTCTTCTTACTCCATTGCAAATTTCTTGTTTTAAGCACAAATTCAACTACATTTAGTGAGGTTTAAAACAATTTTGATAAATTATATATATACATACTGTGTATATATAAGGGTGACATCTTTATATGAATATGTGGTGTATTACTGAACTTTTTTCAGTTCAACCTTTTCCAATATCTTTCATTTGCTTTATCAAACCATGTAAGCATTCTCCTCATCTCCCAGTCCCAGCTTGATCATATCACAGTTATTTTAATACACATCATTATAAGAGCATCAGAAAGTTCTTTTATAACACCAGACTTCACTTTATATCAATAGTCTCTGAGCTGTGAAAAAATTGGCTTCCATTCACTTCTCATTACAGACTAGTGAATGGATTTGTTTGTTAGGTTTTCTGCTGTCTCTGGATGACTTTAAAGGTGCCCTCAAATGAAAAATTGAATTTATCTTGGCATAGTTGAATAACAAGAGTTCAGTACATGGAAAAGACATACAATGAGTTTCAAACCCCATTGCTTCCTCTTTCTTATGTAAATCTCATTTGTTTAAAAGACTTCCGGAAAACACGCGGATCTCAACATAACACTGTTACGTAACAGTCGGGATCATTAATATGTACGCCCCCAATATTTGCATATATGCCAGCCCATGTTCAAGCATTAGACAAGGAAAGGCAGTATTAACTTCTGGATCTGTGCACAGACAAGGTAAGCAAGCAAGAACAACAGCGAAAAATGGCAGATGGAGCAATAATAACTGACATGATCCATGATAACATGATATTTTTAGTGATATTTGTCTTTCTAAATGTTTCGTTAGCATGTTGCTAATGTACTGTTAAATGAGGTTAAAGTTACCATCGTTTATTACTGTATTCACGGAGACAAGAGAGCCGTCGCTATTTTCATTTTTAAACACTTGCAGTCTGTATAATTCATAAACACAACTTCATTCTTTATAAATCTCTCCAACAGTGTGTAATGTTAGCTTTAGCCACAGAGCATAGCCTCAAACTCATAGAGAATCAAATGTGAACATCAAAATAAATACTCGCATGATTCGATGTATGCACACAGCATGCATGACGAACATCTTGTAAAGATCCATTTGAGGGTTATATTAGCTGTGTAAACTTTGTAAATGCGCTGTACTATAGTATAGAGCTCGTGAGGCAGGGGGCACGCGATTTAAAGGGGCGGCGACTGAAAAAATCAGTGTATAGTTAATGATGCCCCAAAATAGGCAGTTAAAAAAATTAATTTAAAAAAATCTATGGGGTATTTTGAGCTGAAACTTCACAGACACATTCAGGAGACACCTTAGACTTATATTACATCTTGTGAAAAAGCATTCTTGGGCACCTTTAATAGAACAAACACACTCTACATTTGTCTTTACCTTTTGTCTATTTGTTTACTTCTCTACCTCCACTCTTTCTGCTAACAGTAAGGTGGGAAAAAAAACCTTAAAAACTCTAATAAAGAAACAGATGAAAACATGCATGCTGACTGTGACTGTTGATGGTGTTCTTCAGGCCTTTGAGACTGATTTTACATATAGAAGCAACTAAGACTATTGGACATGAAGAATTATATATTATCAGCAAAGACAAAACCTTGCTTATACTATTTGGTTTTCAATGATCAGAGCAATCTGTTCTCTGAATTAAACAAAACCGATTTCAATTAGGAAGAGGTGAATAAATAAGGACACAATGAAATGTGAGGGGCAGAAGAAATTAACCTCACATTTAATCATCGTCACACAGAACAACAACAGAAAATGACAAAACTCTCTCCCATGACGCTGCACAGACTGGAAAGATGCTTGTGACAGGTTGCTGTAATCTTGGGAGATTATCTGGCATAGTGGAAATTAGTACAAAAGCCATCACAAACAATTACGCGAAAACATTCCGCATCAACAAACCAGTAACGTTGTGATCCATGGCAAATTCAATCAAGTCATCTTTCTTCTGGGGATTTTTAACACTTAGCAATTGAAAAGACCTCTGAGAGACATCTATACGCCTGAATGACCACTGAGCGTGAATATTTATGATAGGACTGGATTATCTTTTTATTGTTTTAGGAAGCCCTAAAGACTTTATACATAAGCATTTTTTCCCTTGTCATTTTGGAAGGCTGGGATAAACAAAGGTGTCTGAGGAAACTGCAGGTGCTGACACGTACACTACCATTCAAAAAGAAATTAAAATTCAACAAGAACACATTCAATTGATCAAAATGAAAACAAAGGCTTTTACGTTAAAATATTTCTATTTTAAATAAATGCTATCCTGTTCTTTTGAACTTTCCATTCACCAAAGAATTGTTTCCACAAAAATATTAAGCAGCACAACTGTTTTCAACATTGATAATAATAAGACATGTTTCTCAAACACAAAAATCGGCAAATTTGAATGATTTCTGAAGGATCATGTGACACTGAAGACTGATGCTGAAAATTCAGCTTTGCCATCACAGGAATAAATTAAATTTTGAAAATATATTAAAATAGAAAACAGTTATTTTAAATTACAATAATATTTTGAAATATTACTGTTTTTAGTTTTTTTTTGATGAGATAAATGCAGCCATGCAGAGATTTCTTTTAAAAACATTAAAATCCCTTACTGACTCCTAACTTTTGAACATTGTGTTTATATAATACTTGCATGCTAACCGACTATCAGTACACTTTTTTACCATCAAAATTTGCTATTACTTCCTGCAAAATTTGTGTGTATATAATACTTGCATGCTAACCGACTATCAGTACACTTTTTTTACCATCAAAGTTTGCTATTACTTCCTGCAAAATTCGTCTGAAGATTTTCTGAAACATCTAATGTACTCAAATAACTGATATGGATATCAAAGATCAGTCAACATCCATTGTTAATTGTGTCAAGCATTTGTTATGGCACTAATGGAGAGATTCAGAACGTGAGGAAGAGGTGGTAACCTGCCATGCATGCATGTCTGAAAGCACGTTGAATACAGCCCCACAAGCTGCTCCATATCTATTTACATAATTTACCCATTGCACCCATATGCTAGCAGGACAAACGCCATTGTTCCTGTGAGGGCCGTCTGAACACTCCTTCTGTGTTCCAGTCTTTGGAGAACACACAGGGAGAGGCTGCCCAGTCATGATTAGCTATTCGGCTACTCCTCCCAAACAGCAGCCCAGCTAATGCTGTTTTTGTCCATCTGTATTACCAAGGAGGAACTGGCCCCTAAATGCCACTGATAAGTATACAAGTGCAAAATCGGATCAGCAACTCTCTCTCTCTCACACACACACACACTCTAACTCTCTTTCTTTTTCTCCTTTATGTCCTCAACGGGACTAAGGGCCTCCAAACAAGTGTCGTCCCCGGTGGCAGTTGGTGGCAAAGAGCTCAGTGGTTGTCACCGCTCAAAGAAGGCTGATTGGGACAGGCTCCAGCCCCACGCGATTGAATAAATTCCCACTGTTTCACAAAGCAGCACAGATTAGCCCCATTGAAGCGGGAACACCACCATAGAAAGACCAAAGTATAGATGGCTTAGATAAGTAAGGGTAATGTATATGATTAAATCAGAATTCAAAAGGCCCACACAAACTCAAATGTCCAAAACTGGACAATATGCACTATAGTTATCACGCCTGAGATTTTTTTTTTCTTCGGCTTTATTTATCCCCTACAAAACTGAACTAATTCTTAGAACATGCACACTAACAAACAAACTTACAAACAAACAAACAAACACTGAACGAACACTGAATGAATGAATGAATGCATACATTAGAGGGATGTCAGAAAGATGTTAAACAGCCAGCTTTATTTATTTATGAATAATATAGTATTTATAATAAATGTGAGCCACACAATTTTTTTTTTTTTTTAAATGCTAAAACTGAGTATTGATTATTTATTTATAAATAATTATTTAAAAATATATAAATTAAAATTATACATAAAATTATACAAAATTAATACAATATTTAAATAATCAATTTATTTGATAAATAAATAAATAAATGTTTGGCAGTGAGCATTATTATATATATATATTTTTTTTAATAATTACTTATAATATTTAAAATAAATGTATTTGGCCATATGCTGAAAAGTTAGAATTGCTTATTTTTTCATAAATAATAATTGGAAATAATTTAAATACTTTAAAAATACATTAAATAAAAATAAATGATTATACTAACTAAATAAATAATGCTTACCGTCCACTATCTTTTATTTTTCTGTGACCCTTGGATGACATAATCACATCAAGCCAAAAGAGGGCAGCATAGAGCTACTAGGAAACGTATCCTGTATTGACGCTGTCTGTCATCGTCTGATCAGACTGTTTCTTAAATTGAGCGCTTGTGTAAAATTGTGGTTGTTCATCAATGGATTTTACTACACGCTGAAGTGAATTGTGAGTGTATCTGACACTTGACAGCTTACTGCAACAAAATTGTGCACGTGAATTGCTAATAGGTTACTCAATGGCACGAATAGCCTAATCAAAATAAACAAATGTAAATATAAAATATAAAGAAAGAAATATAATATGAAGAAAAGATGTTGATAAATGTCCTAACACATTACAACATCTTGTGCCAATGATTTTGTAAAACGATGTTTCAACATCTTTTTAAATGTGGCTGTTTCACAATGGAAATCATTCCAGGTTACTTTTAAGAAGAGTAGATCTAGCCTAGTGCTGCTTTTTGATAGTCTATATTTAACATCCAAAATATACTATGCACATTTTTGGGTTTAATATTATTGTCCCATAACAGCCTATAAAAAAGTGCATTGGCAATAAACAGTATTCCTAGCATTGCATTTCCATTCTTTTCCACTAAACTAATTGAAGGGTTTATTACAAACAAGCACTGAAATAAACCAAAACAAACGATCATTTATGTATCATTTGAAAAAATATTTATTTGTTAGCGGAATAATGTGACTTACAGGTCTAAAATATGTTGTTATTCAAATGGAGAAATAAATCTACTCCTGATGTTTTGTTCAGCACTTTAATAAAAACAAGAAAATATTTGGTGTAGTGACTAAGAATCCTCTGTCAGCATCTTTAGTTATGGCACGTCTGGTTGAGGGCATGTGAGGCACATGATGGGGCAGGGGCTCCTGCAGATGACAGATCAGTCGAGATGTAAACATTATTCTGGAGACATTTATGGACCTCGCTGTGTGGCAGTCGGCATTGTTTATGTTCTCCCTCTGTAGAGAACAGAGAAGTCATATTTGACTTGCGTGCAGCACAACATCATACAATTTTAATGACTCTTAAGTATCACATTTTCCTCCCCATTCTTTTCGAAACGAAACGGCTTTATATGCATCAGCGGCACTTGTTGGTTTGTGGTGACATTTTTATAATTCCAGCCAGGGCTCTGCTATTTATTTACGTGCACTGGACCTTTTTTAGTTGAAAAATGGCGCAATCATGCCACGGAATAATCGCTGGCATTTCAGAACGCTGACAGATTTTAAGTGCCCACCACAACTCTGCTGTAGTGCAAAATGCAAAAAAAATTATGCATTCAGAGTTTCAGTTGTTAAAATTTTCTTCATTTTTATGCCACGTACAGTATCTGTTCTCATCCTCATCTGACATCTAATGCCACATATGTCAAGTTTAGCTGAACATAAAAATATTGTGTTTGAATAAATCTGTACAAAAGATAATCTGTATAAAAACAAAAGCATATTTGCATACATTTTAGTTTATTATCAAAGATATAGACTAGAATTTGCAGATTTCGTCTTCTGAGATGAACACAGTGTGAAAAACTCTCTCTAAGCGCTGTATTTCTCTCATATGAGTGGAGGCTAACAAGGTTAACAGGTTCAGGTGCCGTGCTACAAGCACAGGTATAACGGCTGGACTTGGCACAGTTATGGACTCATGTTTTTCAGTTGAGTCAGCCAGCAAGGGATAAGGATGGGACAAATGCCCCTTCAAAAATAGCAGGGGGCAGCTGGTGTGTGCAGTCTTTCAGCAGACCCCTCCCGGGCCAGGACATAGAGGCTGGTACATTAACTCTGGTCCTGTACGGCCTCTCCTCAATGCTTTTGGGCCAACACTTTAAAGGTTAATGTGGACCCCAAGGTTTCACCCAGCCATCTTCCATTACGGCTCTGCAACAGTATGGGTTACAAAATCGCTCCCAGTTGACAAGGAGGAGTGCTTGTGTACCCTCGGTGAGACATGGAAATCATTTACGCCCATTAGCTCCCTGCCCCAACATGCTGTAGCGAGCCAGAACAGCGCTCATAATGTATTAATGTCTACTAATTCATTTGATATGCCCTTACAAGTCTGTCCCTGAAGCCCACCTGCATTTACTTGTGTGGTAACAATGCATATAAGCATGTTGTGTGGTTTAAAGAATTAAAATGGTTTTGAATAGACGATATGCATGTCACAGAATAAGTTTGAAATTGAAATTTGCACATTTAACACTGATTAATAATCATTAAAAAACGGTTCGTTCCTGTACTTGATTCTGATTGGTCAATAGCTGTGTTTTATTCACGAAAAAAACACGGCTATGACCGCTTCACCCAACGGTCCTGTGTATCACTACACAACAACGTAAACTGTTTGTTCTCAATTTATATTGTTTATTGAAGCTTACTGTATCATGTAGAAGAGTATTGTGAGAAAGAGATCGACTGAGCGAGTTTATAACCTGCATTCAGATTTAGCATTTTCCTTCAGGTCAGTCCAATGTTCATAATAAATCTGTTTAAATGTCTGCTGCAATATCTTGTCCTTTTAACAGTTAAGGGGTTTTCCCGTGACTGACAGCACTAGTCAAAGCATTTGTCAGTTGCGTCTTGTTCCGTGTTCACAACAATTCAGTCTTTTCAATGTAAAAGTCTTCGCTACTGACTGACACACTCATGAAGACAGTCTTTGCCGCCATCTAATGGCGTAATAATGTAACTTCTGTTGCTATAGCCAGGGACTATTTTTTTCCGGCGGAAGGAAGGAAGGCTTTTAGTGAAACTTTACTTCATGAAAGTTGCATTGATACATATTTTTGGCTTTAATATTTGTATTGTATTGTGTGGTAAGCCTATACTGTCAAAGAATGAGTTTCACAGCAAAATGAAGGAAAGAAAGGGTACATCGTTTTAACCACTGGGTGCACATGGTCCTCCAGAATGGTTCAGTATTCCTTGGCAGGGACATGCCTATCAAGCACAGTAGGAAATGCCATGATATTGCAGTCCAAACCATCTGCACCCCCATGCTTCACTCTGGGCATGCAACAGTCTGAGTTTAAGGATTTTTGGGGCTTCTCCACACCGTAACTCCCACGGACGTGGGAAAGACAGTGAAGTTGGATAGAGAGAACAATACATGTTTTACATTGTCCACAGCATTAGATTTCCTCTGCTGGCACCATTGAAATCAACGTTTGGCATTGGCATGAGTCACCAAAGGTTTGGCTATAGCAGCCCGACCATGAATATTGACCCTGTGAAAACAGGAGAGTCGAGGTGCGCATTTAATTCTGCAGAGATTTGGGCAGCTGTTTTTTCTTTTTATACAATCCAAGGCTGCATTTCCCAAAAGCATCGTAAGCCTAAGTTGATCGTAGAACAACTGCCACCAATGGTCTATACGATCAACTTAGGCTTATGATGCTTTTGGGAAACACAGCACAGGTTAGTACCCAGACATCCCCTTCAGACAACTGTCAACACAAGAGGAAGCTAAGTAAGTTGAATACGTTGAACTTTTTTCACAAGTTGAATACAGAAGGCGGATCTTGATGGAAGCTAATTATTTTACTTTATAAATATGTTAAATATGGATATTTTTCTTAGACAAACGCATCGCTTCACTTCAGAAGGCCTTTATTAACCCCCAGAGCCGTGTGGAGTACGTTCATAATGGATGGATGCACTTTTTTTGGAGCTTCAAACAGATGGTTTCTGTGCACTGCCATTATAAAGCTTGGAAGCATCAGGGTGATTATTAATATAACTCCCATAGTATTCGTCTGAAAGAAGAAAGTCATATACACCTATGGCTTGAGGGTGAGTAAATCATGGGGTAATTTTCATTTTAAAGTGAACTAATCCTTTAATTCAACCTTAACAATTTGCTCTTACTGATGGAATGTGCAGTCAGTGAAGACTGGCCACCAGGCAGCGCACATATGAAACCTCAAATTCGATATTGGCCAGATTTTCAGTTTCATTGTCCAATCCCTGTATATGCAGACAGCCCTAAAACCCCTATCAGGCTAATTGAGACATATTTGCTCAACAGTTGTATGTTCTCATACTGCCAGCAGATGTCCCCTGGTACAGGGTTTCAAAATGTTTGACAGGCCAGCATTCACCTGTCAGTCAGAGCAGGATTTAGCTGAGCTCCCCCTTCATTTGTGCCCTCACGGTGAGCCAGCTATCAAGAACCGCTCTTTTTAAAACTTTGTTTGGAGTAGTGAGGCCACATGTGTCTCTGCGCCACTGACAAACTATGTGCAAGTGGTGACTGAGCCATCAGGACAAAGACATTACCCAAAAGCCCCCATACTTTATATCCGACAGCCAATGTCATCATGACGTGTTTCAAAGCAGCTGTCTCTCTTATACCACTGCAATGACTATATAAAAAAAGTGGGAAGAGAAAAACATGCCGAACAGAAAGCTGGCACCGTGGGATTGGGTTTAATCCATTGTCACAAGTTGCCATTTTCAAGTTATATTGGCAATCACCGTGCCATATATCACTCAGATCATGTAATGTTTTATTTACTCAATGAAGCCTGTTTTACTATTTTTTTTTTTTTTCTTGCATTTGCTGCTTGGAAAGCATTAATTTTGAACAGTGACTTCAACATTTCTAAAAAAAACAACAATAACTAAATAACATGACTATCATATAAGATTTTTCTCTTTCTCTCTGTTTCGCTAGTGTGCCAATGTTTACTCATTGGCACTGGAATAACCCCCAATCTCATACGGTTCTTATTACTGGTATGATTCTAGAAGGTAAACATGCAACACTTGTTTGTTGGAAAACTTAAACTTTATTTTAAACCAACATATTCTGGTTCACAGGCCTTGAAGAATTTCCTTGTAAATAACAAGCACAGCCTTTACAAGAAAACGTTCACCAATTAACAAATGAAGACTGCAGATGCAAAAGCCTCTAAGTGCCATCTGAAATTTTCTTCTAAAATCAGCATTTTTATCAAGCTCGTTAAGCTTGATAAAAATGCTCATTTTAGAAGAAAATTTCAGATGGCAATTAGAGGCTTTTGCATCTGAAGTATTCAAAAGTTGCTAGTTTTAGGGTTGTGTGTCATTCAGGATTGAATTTGAATTTAAGAGGCATTCTCAATTCAATCCTGAATGGCGCTCAACCATAAAACTAGAAAGATTTATTGACTGGTGAACTTGATGTGAATTGAGGTAGGAATGAGAATTGCCATTCACTTTTGAATCTAAAGGCCATTTGACCCTTAGCAAAGATCCGCACCCCTTAGTTACAGTTGCTTTGTCCGACAAGCCGTGGCGCTCCAAAGACTATAGAATAACACAAGACGTGTCACTTGTATTGTTTTGAATGGGAGAAAGTGTAACGCGCAATATGGCGGAATAAGTCCCGCCTTCTAAATAAGAGCCAATCGCCGATTGGTAAAGTCATCGCGTCACTTTAGCGGCCGTTAGAATCACCGGTTTCTATAGAAACAGTCAGACGCGCGCCTCCGAAGAGACGCGCATTTAGGTCTGCGCATGCGCATTAGCTTGATCCAGTCTGAAAAATACAGTTTTTTTTGTCATGATTTGAGCGTTTAGAAACTAAATTTATGAGCCGGTTGTTGTTAGATTTCATTGGTGATTTCAAATATGAAATTTAATCGTAAGGTTGGTGAACAGTTTTGGAGAATTTGATGTTTCCCCATTCAAAGAGATTGCATGATGCCCAGGATGCCCGAGAGGCGTTTCAAAGATGGCCGCCGAGTGAAATGACTTGTCTTAAAGGGACTTTGGGCGCTCTCACGCTACACGCAGTGAAAAATACATCGCGGAGCAAAGAGGATACTGACAACACGTCGACAGACAAGACAAAGCAGGTTACTTATGATATTAAACAAAGTCCCAGCTTTCAAACTGTATAGTTTTTTAAGAAATTCAAACCGTTTTGTGGCTATTTAATGTGTTGTGACAGATTGCTGTAGCGCGTCAGCTCAAGAGGCTCGTAAACTGATCATCTCTTACTACTAGTTCATGTATAGCATCAAATAAACATGAATGAACATGAGAAGGAGTGTTGTTTCAAACGCGGAAAGATGTCAATTACAACATTTTTCAAGTTTAACTCCAGCAAGGTTAATCTTCTAACTCCTGACTGCTTTGTCGGAAAAAAATGGCGGATTCGGCTTTCTGATTGGTTAGAACGCTTGTCAATCAAACTCCCTGCGAAGGGTCAATTCACACTGCACAGGCAAACGCCAACAAACAATTTGTCAGATGGATTTAGAATTGTATGAAAAAAACTGTCATGTTCACACTGCCTCAACAGTCCCCAACAAACACTGAAGCTCCGTCTGAAATCGCGTACCGTTGAGTAGGTACTACATTTGAAATAAAATTTACTTCACGGACATTGAAAAAGTACGTTCTATAAAGTAGGAATGCGTGTAGTATGAATGAATTCGGATGTACTACATCCGCCATGTTGTTACTGTCATATGACCTACCAGCGTCAGTACCAACCAGTGGCGATTTCTTTAAGACTGCAAGGGAAGCTCGGCTTCCCTTATAATGTCACAAAATTAATGGTCAAATATGTACTATTGTATTAACATTTTATTGACTAAAAATGCGTTAGAAAACGTTCATCTCAAAGACGAGTTCGTTCAGAATCAGTTACATATAGCAGGTCGGCTGACTCGATTCCTTCTCATACATACATTCCCGCAGCGTCACAGTGCATTTCCCTATTGAAGCCCAGCGTCCATTGACTTCAATGGGGCTGCTTTGAACGGTTTTTTTCAGCGCTTCGAAACTAGACGGTCATTGGATAAACGCTGCGATTATGTCCCGCCCACGGACGCTCAGCGTCTCTGGGGGTGAATGGGGAGTGGGCTGGCCCGGACTCCGAGCTTCTGCGTGATGATTGGAGGGTCTGTCGAAATACTGCATCTCCTTTTGACTGACAGCGATTCTGTACTATAAGGAATCACTGAAGCTATTCGCGCTCAGTCCCATCACGGATTTCTCAAGTTAAGTCGAAATAAAAACTGCTGCAACCTATTTCTTTGATATTTGCTTGGCGAAATTGCTTGATTTTCATCATACATTTCACACAATTATACACCACATTCCTTGTTTCAGTTTTACAGAGTTTAATATTTTTTTTTAGATCGTTCATTCATTCATTCCTTCCTTCATTCATTCATTCATTAAGCAGCCTAGCTCTGCTGGCCATTGAGAGGACACTGGTCAAGTCACTTGAAAAGACTCCTAGTTGGTATGACAGGGTCACAGACCATTTTCTTGAAAAGGAACGTAGGGCAGAATTTACTTTTAAATAAATAGACAATTTTATGATGTAGGTCGAAAATGAGCTTCCCCTCTCTGACAGACCAGTAGCCGCCACTGGTACCAACACTGGTTCCTTCAACTCCATTCACAAATCCTCTCCCGTGGCCTCATGGGATAGTAAAGTGTCATCGTATGTGCACTTCAGAATCTCACCGGAAGTAGTAAGTCATCCGGGTACTCTTCACCTACTGTTTTTCGAATACTATGAACTCGGACATACTCAGTTTGCATACGTACTATATAGTAGAGAAGAAATTTACACAACCCTGGCTATAGTTTACCTTATCTACCCCCGGTTTTCTACTTCCATGCACATTTGACGAAATCGCAAGAGAATAACATTCCAAGCTTCTAGTATGAATCTCTCAATATATGTTTGTCTCTGTTGGCAGAGAGTTGGGGTCATGTGGGCATTTCAGTAACTCTACCTGACAGTGCCGATACAGTGATGTATTGTTAAGGTGAGGCCTATACTAGAATGTGGTGACAGGGCCAGTAGTGGATTTAACAACATCTCAGGCAAGAGCTTCCTGTAAAAACAAAGCTCTTAAGCAGCCAATTTATGGTCCCTTCGCAATCTGGAGTAATGCCTATTTCTCTTGTTACCGTGGCAGTGAGCCTCTGGCACACGCAGAGTTGTGTTTGAATGGTAGAAACGTACATGACTTCATTGTGCTGTGATACAGTGAGCTGCCCGTGGCAGAACAGCAACAGAACGAGAGAAGAGGAAGATCTCAATTCCGTCCTATGGCATGAATAATGCTGCTGAATGGAAGAGCCAGATGTTTATTTAATGGAGGGCCTCGCAAAACCCACCAGAGTGCTTCTATTATTCTAAAGCCCTTAACTCTGGGCCCTTCAATACGGTTTAAACAGTTTAAACATTCATCAAACTGCAATCAGCATTCTGAAGAGGCAGATGAAACACCGACGGACAAAATTAGACGTAATGTCTTTTATTAAAACACTGTGGATGTATTCTGTAAAACAAAGTGGATGTATGATGAACTGAAACGAATACAAAGTGAGAAAATGCCCCAGTTGAATTCCTTCTATTAAAGTCAAATCTGTCTTTTGCTCCACTTTTCTGTTTTTCTCTTGCCCCCTCCCCCTTTCTTTTTTTCCCACTAACTCTTTGTTTCTCATTCCCCGTGTTCGATGTGCAGCTACTACGGCTTTGATTGCTGTAAATTGGTACTTTTTTTTGGGAAACAAAGCAGTTTAAATGACCTGACAAAGTTCATTCAGGTGCCTCCACGTCATTCACTTGTATTCGATAACATCAGCCCGCTTCTCATTTATGTGGGACGTTCACACTGTGTTTTCATTGGCCGGGCATTCGGCCAGTGCCAGAGGAGTTATGGACAGGTGTCACAAGCAACTTCTGTCTCTTCTGCCTTTCCTGTTTTTCCCATGAGGGCAGCTAGATTCTGCAGACTAGACACTGAACAGAGGTTAACTGCTGTGACCTTAGAGAGCACAACAACCTGCATCTTACAGAGTTGGACCTCGGGGACCTGTGGGAGTTTTCTGTGCATCTGGTATTGAAGTCGTCGGGCCGTGGGACTGGACTGATGCAGACTATTAGATGGTACTGATCACAATATGCTTAAGGCACAATTGTAAACACATTAAACTCATTTTGAACTTTAGTCAGTTAGTAACAGGTCTGGTGTGATAGTTCAATACCACAAGTAAATAAAATGAGAAAATGTCACGTCTTGCTTGTTTATTCCTTGTCTGTGAGCATCATTAGCACACATTTATCTAATGTACATACACACACACACACAAGCATGCATGCATAAAAATCTATGTATTTTTATTTAAATTAGCATATACCATAGACTCACCCTTAACTATATCAAGAAAAAAAAACGTTTTGCATTTTTATACGGAAGAGGATTAGGGCCAAGCAATAATAAAAAAATAAAACCATCTCAAGATTAAAGTTGTTAAATTTCGAGAAAAAACTCGTTAAATTTCAAGAAAAAAGTTGAGATAAAATGTTGAGAATAAACTCGTTAAATTACGAGAAAAAAGTCGTTAAATTAGGAGAATAAATTAGTTAAATTATGAGAAAAATGTTGTTAAATTTCGAGAAAAAAGTCGAGATAAAATGTTGAGAATAAAGTCATTAAATTACGAGAAAAAACTCGTTAAATTTCAAGGAAAAAAATCAAGATAAAATGTTTCAGAATAATCTCATTACATTACGAGAAAAAAGTTGTTAAATTACGAGAACAAATTCATTAAATTATGAGAAAAATGTCGTTAAATTTCGAGAAAAAAGTCGAGATAAAATGTTGAGAATAAACTCATTAAATTATGAGAAAAAACTCGTTAAATTTCGAGAAAAAAGTCGAGATAAAATGTTGAGAATAAAGTCATTAAATTACGAGAAAAAAGTCGTTAAATTTCAAGAAAAAAGTTGAGATAAAATGTTGAGAATAAACTCGTTAAATTACGAGAAAAAAGTCGTTAAATTAGGAGAATAAATTCGTTAAATTATGAGAAAAATGTTAAATTTCAAGAAAAAAATCGAGATAAAATGTTGAGAATAAAGTCATTAAATTACGAGAAAAAACTCGTTAAATTTCAAGGAAAAAAATCAAGATAAAATGTTTCAGAATAATCTCGTTACATTACGAGAAAAAAGTTGTTAAATTACGAGAACAAATTCATTAAATTATGAGAAAAAACTCGTTAAATTTCGAGAAAAAAGTCGAGATAAAATGTTGAGAATAAAGTCATTAAATTACGAGAAAAAAGTCGTTAAATTTCGAGAAAAAAGTCGAGATAAAATGTTGAGAATAAAGTCATTAAATTACGAGAAAAAAGTCGTTAAATTTCGAGAAAAAAGTCAAGATAAAATGTTGAGAATAAAGTCATTAAATTACGAGAATAAACTCATTAAATTAAGAGAAAAAAGTCGTTAAATTACGAGAACAAATTTGTTAAATTACGAGAATACATTTATTTAATGACTTTATTCTCAACATTTTATCTCGGCTTTTTTCTCAAAATTTAACGACATTTTTCTCATAATTTAACGAATTTGTTCTCGTAATTTAATGAATTTTTTCTCGTAATTTAATGACTTTATTCTCAACATTTTATCTCGACTTTTTTCTCGAAATTTAACAACTTTAATCTCGAGATGGTTTTATTTTTTTATTATTGCTTGGCCCTAATCCTCTTCCGTATTTTTAGAATATTAATAATAAAAGAATATATTTTTTATACATTTTGTGTACAATTTTGTCCACAAACACATTTCTTTTTCTATCACGATTGGTAATTTGTGCAGACTTTGTGCATTTTTTTTGATCTGGAATTAATTATATTTATTTGAATCCTCAACCTACAAGACAGAGGGAGGAAAACAGGAAACAGATGTGAGAGAGCAAAAAAGGAATGAACATGTTAATCACATAAAGGAAGAGATAAAACAACCCTGACAAACATCACATCTTGATAAGGCAGTTGTATGATTGTGTGTTGCATAAGTACAAATCAACCCCGGTCTTACACATGCTCCCTGGGTGGAGGTGATGTAGCGAGTATGTGATTGGCAATAAAAAAACGTGGTTGTGGCAGTGCATGTCTTGTTCTCCTGACAGGCAGAGCACTGTTTGCACGGCCGGGGGTGAGACTCAGATGCGTGGCCTGACTCAGACAAGCCTGCAAATGCAGAGAGAGAATCCCACCATTTTCTGATAATGATGTGATGTGCTTTCTCAGCTGTCTGTGCCTGCTCTCTAAATGTTTTTTTTTTTTTTTTTATGACAGATAAGCGCAGTGAACTAAAAGGCTGTTTAAAGCTGTCAGGACCTGACAACCATTACCCTCTCATTTACATGTCTCTAAGCATGCTCCGTCAGGACGACTCACAACTCTGAAGCACCTTCTTTTATGAACTACACCTTTCCCTCTCTCTCCCCTTTTTTGCTACTTTCTCAGTGCTTGGTAACAAGATTATGTATATGAGGGATGAGCAAATGCACAGAATTTATTAACTAAAATGGTGCCAATTCTTCAGTGGGAATTGAATATGCCACACCCCACAGGATGTTGAACAAGATATGCAATTCAAGACATTGAACAGTTTTTCAACAGAGGACATTCATTACTGTGTATAATATAATATAATATAATTTTAACAACTTATGAAAGTGCACCGGGGGTAAAAGGCTTAAGGTGCCTCAGGGTAAAAGGCGCATTTGATTTTATTTTCCTTTAAACCATTAGATGGCACAAAAACTGCATTTTACAAAACATCCGCTTTTCAAGATGCATGTGGAAATTTGGCTGATCTTTGACACAATAGTTTGCTGTTGGAGCTAAACACACAAATGTCCACCTATAAATATCATATTTATTTGTTACAACTGTAAAGCTATATTAAGATCTCATTCAATGCTTTCAGAATTTTTACTTTTTAAAATATTTTGTTTCTCTATTTTTAAAATTAACATTTTAATGACAATATATTTATTGAACAAAAATGAATTCTTTTTTTTAATTGAAATAAACAGAAAATAGTACAAACTTTATATGAACGTAGACATTATTAAAAACATATTTTTTAGCTAAAAGATTTGTATCAATACTGTGAGCCCCCTCGCCACCTCATACATTTATAAGTTTTAGATTTTTAAACAAAATAAACCACTTTTATGATTTATTTTTACACAAAATCTGCTGCTCCATAAATGTTCAATAAAAACATATATATATATATATATATATATATTATTATTATTATTTTTTTATTTTTTTTTTTTTTCACTGCAATCATACATTACGGGCATAGTGAAAAGCACTTTTTTTCTTAAGGTGTGCCTTTAGCCCCATTGGACCCTACAGTATTTTAATAATATGAGTATGAGAAATTAATTTCAACACGTTTCTCATTAGGCACTGAGTGTGAGCAAAAGAGCTGGATAGGATTTTAAGAAAGGATAGATTTTAAGAAAGAAATATTTTACGTGATCTTCAAATTTTTAAAGTCCAAGACTGCGTTCTGCAATAATATTGACTGCTCACTTTGATCAAATATTCACTGCTAGAATCTGTAGTAGAGCATAGTGTCTAATGAGCCAAACCTTGATAATGCATCATGCATTGACACATCTAGATGTGGATGAGGGCATCAAGATGGAGTAAAGACCCATTCACCCCAAGGACAAACTATGTTTTTATAAGTTGGAAAGTCCACAACACAACTATAATAATAATGACACAGATGAACGATATCATTGGAATCACTCTCAGAAGAAAAATAAAAACATTGACAGCCAATCAGAATTTACCTGAGAGCAGCAGATGACGTAATTGCAGGGGTGCGTATAATAAACAGAACATTTTTGTGCATTGATGTAAATGCTAATATAGTTATAGTTATCATTCTTTGTGTGAACGGCCCTTAAGTGTGTTATTATTATATCTGGCTAATGTAGAAGGTGTCATTCAGAAAGTATGCTTGATTCTTAGTGCACGCTGGTATATTTGAACTTTAAGATCAAGAAGCCTGTGAAAAGTTTTCTTGCCAAAGTCACCCCACTTCTGCAGCACATACAGGTCTGACATAAATAACACTTGCCCTGTCTCTGTGACGGATGATTGGATATAATCGGAAAAACATAATGGGGCGCACAAAACACCTTGACCATACAGTATAAACAGTACAGTATATCTGACCAGTGCACTGCAGAGCACACTTTTGAATTGTCATTACTAAGTTTGTTGCATAAACTCCTTTTTTTGTATTGAGATCCCTCTGCTTCTATCACTCTAATCACCCTTAGTCTAATATTGGATGAAATTCTGCCTCTTCCTCCTCTCTGACCTTCAGCCTCCTCATGTTCTCTATCCTTTCTCAAACGCTGCAGCCCACCCCTTGTTGCTCGTGTTTCCATCTTGACAGGTCCGTGGTGTGAGTCGGAGGGTTGTGCCTCCTGCCTGGAGCTTTCTATCTCCTCACAGAAGCAGCTGTTTTCACACAACTGTATCATCCTCTTGGGCTCCGGTGGGATTCCATGCAGCATCGTTAATCACAGCACCTCGTGCCTTCCTGGAGCTGAACCTCTTCTGCGGCACCATCCATCATAAAAAAGCAGAGTATGTGCTTTGGCTTTTCAGAAATAAATTGAGACACTACAAAAAAAAAAAAAAAAAAAAAAAAAAAAGAGAAAAGCAATTAAGGAAGGTGTTTGGCCTATCATTCACAAGCTAATGGTTTAAAATCCATGATCAGAGAGCAGGAAGGGTTTTACTTTTCTGTACTTTTGATCCAATCAGTCAGCTGAAAACTGATAAAGAGGCCGGATAAAAGATGGTTTGCATTTGAGTCCTACTGTAATGGGCAGAAGTTTCGGCCAAGGTTGAGGATTGACTGTGCCTAGCTTGGCCGGTTTTCCTGCTACAGTTTGGATTTACCTGCATTTCTATACAAATGGGATAAAAAGGATTTCAATGTTCAAAAGGAATTCAAAAACAAAGAGGCTTTAAAAAGAGATTCACTGAAAACATTTGCAAGAGAAGTTGCAGTGTCTGATTTCATGAAAGAATCATTTGTCGGATCTTTAAAGTGAATCAATTGTTTCAGTTTACAAAACCACTCTGAAAGAGTAGTTCACAAATTTGATTTAATCTTCATCACAGTCTTAAACAAATAACACAAATGACATCTTCATATCTTAATTGAACACACCATGTAAAGATTCACAGCACGAAAATATGCGAACGCTTTGATCTAATAACTGGATTGCGCTCTTTTGGCGACAAAAACATTTACCAAACGTTTCCTGTAACTGCAGGTCAGACCTGCACAACATCCAGGAGGATTTTCTGCACCATTTCTTTTTACAAACTTTTGTTTATTCCTGTGCTTTTGGGTAACAGTCTTGTTGCATCACCCAACTTCTGTTGAGCGTCTATTGGTGGACAGATGGCCTTACATTCTTCTGTAAAATGTCCTGATAAACTTGTTCTGTCGATAATAGCAAGCTGTCCAGGCCCTGAGGCAACAAACAGCCACAAACCATCATTGCCTCTCCACCATATACTGTAGTACTTTACAGTTGGGATGAAATGTTGGTGTGCTGTGCCTTTTTAAAAAAAAAAAAATAAAAAAAAATAACCTTTGGCTTCATCTGTCCACAGAATATTTTAAATATAAAAAAATATGAGATCCTTTACATCATAAATATTCTGCACTATGATCTATCAGTCATCTTTGCAGGACGCCCACTCCTATGGAGAGCAGCAACAATGCTGAACTTTCTCCACTTATGTACAGTTTGTCTTACCATCAAGATATTTCTGTAACGCTTTCTTGCTTTGTGCAAATCAACAGTTCTTAATCTTAAGCAGATTGTTTGTCTGTTGTTGTGATTTAGTTCAAATGTTATGACCAATTTCAGCTGACATCCAGAAAAGCTTTGCATAATTTTTCCTGCAAATGTATACGCACTATATCACTCAAGCTAGGTCTAAACAGTTTTGATATATGGGGTCAGTAAGATTTCTTAATGTTTTTGAAAGAAGTCTCTGATCACGAATGCTGCATTTATTTGATCAAAAATACAGTTAAACAGTAATACTGTGAAATATTATTATAATTTAAAATAATAGCTTTAAATTTTAACATTCTAAATATTATAAATATATGTAATAATAATTAAATACAAATTTATTGTTTATATTTTAATGCCATTACTCCAGTCCTCAGAGTCAAATGATCCTTCAGAAGTCATTCTAATATGTTATAGGTAATGTGTCTGCTTACGTTTTGGGTGAGTTTGACACGTGTTTAAGTTCAGATTCCTGTGTTTCAGTTCGTTTCTAGGGTTTTTCTTTGATTGAAGTTATACACCTGTGGCTTGTTTTGTTAATTAGTTTGCTCTGGTATTTAAGCACTGTGTTTTGTTCTGTTCATTGTCCATTCACGTCGCATTGTTCTTGTTTGGTCTGATCCTGATTTTGCCCAGAGTGTTTTTGTTTCTTGTGTTAAAGTTTAATAAACAGAAACTGTTTGCAATTAGATCCTGCCTCTCACCTCCTTTCTGCAACCGACTGTGACTGCAGAACAGACCGATCTAATGGATCCAGTACAAATCCTCCTCCTCTCACGGGGGGAACGTTCCCTGGAGAGACACAAACAGGACTTCTTGGATTTAAACTACCTAGTCCACTATGACAATGATAGCCTGTGTGTGTTTTTCAGCGTGCCTGCCCAGAGACGGTCCAAGGGACGTTTGTGGAGTATGTAGAATAGGTGTTCTACACAATGGTTCCCCCTTTACCATCTGCGAGAGAGAGGAGTCGTCCAGCGCACCTGCAGTGCATCCGCAGCCACCAGCCCTGTGGACAGAGCCCACCGCAGACATGGAGCCCGAGCCCGCCACAATTTCTACACCACGAGTACAAACAATCGCCCTTTTTTTTTCAAGATCTTTGAAGAATAGAAAGTTTAAAGCATTAATTTGAAATGGAAACATTTTGTAATAATATTAACAAATATTAGATAAAAGTCTTTACTGTCTTTTTTGATCAATTGAAATCATCCTTGCAGAAATACAAGACTTAGGATACAAACATCTACAAAAGTGTAGCTTTTGAGTCTGGATTAGATTATTCCTTGTTAGCTATAGAATTAGTGTGATATCATCTATGCTTTGGATAAAGTTGAACTCTCTGTTCGCATGTTTAGCATTCACACTGGCAAATAATCCTCTGATCTTTACTGAGAAAAGGGAGCGGTGGAGGATTTTGCTGTTGAAAGCAAAAGAAGAGATAATGTATGCTGAGTGTATGCCTTGAAGACATGGGCAGCAGGGAAATGTGGAAATGGGTAATGAATTTCTCATTAAGTCCTGGTTAAGGTGGAGTACTGAAGGGCTGATATTGTGTAATTATCTGTCTACATTATACTCATATAGTAAAGCGTTCCAATGCATTTATTGCAAATTGACCATGGAAAGGAGGGGCAAAATAAGGGCAATTTTCACGCATCATTAAGATTTCACAATATCAGCAAGAGTAAGTCATCTTAGTGCAAGTCAGATGAATATTAGATTAATAAAAGTTAGGGTTCCACTTTATATTAGGTGGCCTTAACTACTACATAATAATATTTAAATGAATCATTTGATACAATGCACTTATTGTGTATATATGTGTTTTTACATTGTACTTATATTTTAAAAACACCTGCATGTAATTACATCTGTAATTAATTTCTGTTATTACATTTATAATCCCTTACACCTTAACCCATCCTTAAACCTACTCGTACCACCAAACCTGTCACTAACCTTACCCGTATCCCACCTCAATAGCAGCAAAAGTACATTATGCTTATTTTTGATGTAAGTACATAGTAGTTAAGGCCACTTGAAATAAAGTGGGACCAAATTTAGTTTCAATAAAAAATTCAGTGAAAATCTTGATATCTCTTCTAGCTTTCTTCTGCAGGTTAATTAAAGAAGTAGCAATGCCCTATGTGAATGATTGTTTAGACCTTGTCAATTAATTACTGTTTAGTTCAGTTCACTGAACCAGTAAGAATGAAAAAATACTGTAAGACTGATCTGAATCTCAAGTTCATAATTGTCATTATTAGATAAACTATTCCTGTAGGTTAATGAGCAACTGTCACCTGGCTTGGCTGGCCAAGAGGTCCTTATATCACAAACTCTGATTAGTTGACATTTCACTTTAACCTTGAGCTCAGAGAACGGAAGAGAGGGAGAAAAAATAGGAAGTGACTTGAAAGAAAAAAAAAAGCACAGCGAGTTGACTGAAAGTACATTGACAATAATGTTTGCAACACATGTTAACTTGTTCAACACGAACATCTTAGCCAGTTCCTACAAACATTTTAATGGTCCTTTCATACAAATGGCCACATCATTTGCTTGGACCACAAATGTGATATAATAACTCAATCAGTCGAGATGTTAGTGAAAATGAACTCCAGCCCGTCCTTATATCAGACTTACAATTACTGGAGATTACAAGAGAATTATTTCCACATGTTCTCAATAAAAACGCTATAATCTCTCTCTCCCAGCACATTAAGGTGCTTTTGTTTGGCATTCATTTGAGAGAGAGAGAGAGAGAGAAGGGGGAAAGGGGAAAGGAGGGTGAGGAGTATAGAGAACATACTGAGTGATAGACTAATATAGTGTGTTACTATCATAATTATAGCTCACAGATTTATGTAGTGTTGGAAAAATCAGTAAATATCAAATATAGTACTAACATTTTAGAGGTGGATTTGGCTGAACAGTTTCTAATACACTAGAAATCTCACTCACCAGCACTAGATCAAATTGTGCACATTTAAATCTGTGATCACTAGCTAATAGCTCATTCAACAGAAGACTGTCATTTTCCTTCTCCAAAAAATGTAGGTGCAGTGGCTCAAAAGGTATCTAAACACTTCTTCAGGTACATGAATGTGTAAAAAGGTTTAGAAAAGTACAAACCCGATTCCAAAAAAGTTGGGACACTGTACAAATTGTGAATAAAAACAGAATGCAATGATGTGGAAAATTTCAATATTTTATTCAGAATACAACATAGATGACATATCAAATGTTTAAACTGTATCATTTTAAGGGAAAAATAAGTTGATTTTATATTTCATGGCATCAACACATGTCAAAAAAGTTGGGACAAGGCCATGTTTACCACTGTGTGGCATCCCCTCTTCTTTTTATAACAGTCTGCAAACGTCTGGGGACTGAGGAGACAAGTTGCTCAAGTTTAGGAATAGGAATTTTGTCCCATTCTTGTCTAATACAGGCTTCTATTTGCTCAGCTGTCTTAAGTCTTCTTTGTCACATCTTCCTCTTTGTGATGCTCCAAATGTTTTCTATGGATGAAAGATCTGGACTGCAGGCTGGACATTTCAGTACCCGGATCCTTCTTCTACGCAGCCATGATGTTGTAATTGATGCAGTATGTGGTCTGGCATTGTCATGCTGGAAAATGCAAGGTCTTCCCTGAAAGAGACGACGTCTGGATGGGAGAATATGTTGTTCAATACCTTTCGGCATTGATGGTGCCTTTCCAGATATGTAAGCTGCCCATGCCACACGCACTCATGCAACCCCATACCATCAGAGATGCAGGCTTCTGAACTGAGCGCTAATAACAACTTGGGTTGTCCTTGTCCTCTTTAGTCTGGATGACATGGCGTCCCAGTTTTCCAAAAAGAACTTCAAATTTCGATTCGTCTGACCACAGAACAGTTTTCCACTTTGCCACAGTCCATTTTAAATGAGCCTTGGCCCAGAGAAAACACCTGTGCTTCTGGATCATGTTTAGATATGGCTTCTTTTTTGACCTATAGAGTTTTAGCCGGCAACGGCGAATGGCACGGTGGATTGTGTTCACCGACAATGTTTTCTGGAAGTATTCCTGAGCCCATGTTGTGATTTCCATTACAGTAGCATTCCTGTATGTGATGCAGTGCCGTCTAAGGGCCCGAAGATCACGGGCATCCAGTATGGTTTTCCGGCCTTGACCCTTACGCACAGAGATTGTTCCAGATTCTCTGAATCTTTGGATGATATTATGCACTGTAGATGATGATAACTTCAAACTCTTTGCATTTTTTCTCTGAGAAACTCCTTTCTGATATTGCTCCACTATTTTTCGCCGCAGCATTGGGGGAATTGGTGATCCTCTGCCCATCTTGACTTCTGAGAGACACTGCCACTCTGAGAAGCTCTTTTTATACCCAATCATGTTGCCAATTGACCTAATAAGTTGCAAATTGGTCCTCCAGCTGTTCCTATATGTACATTTAACTTTTCCGGCCTCTTATTGCTACCTGTCCCAACTTTTTTGGAATGTGTAGCTCTCATGAAATCCAAAATGAGCCAATATTTGGCATGACATTTCAAAATGTCTCACCTTCAACATTTGATATGTTATCTATATTCTATTGTGAATAAAACATAAGTTTATGAGATTTGTAAATTATTGCATTCCTTTTTTATTCACAATTTGTACAGTGTCCCAACTTTTTTGGAATCGGGTTTGTATCTATTGCAATGAAATCCTGACATTTACATGCAGTAAAAACCTATTGCACAAACATTTCACATTCTTTTTTTAGAAACAATTAATGCAGTCCAGTAACTGGCAATAACAATATATTAAACAAGAATACTAATACAAAAAACGTGGAAAGATTTAAAAAAGTAATTATCTATTGCAATGAAATCCAAACATTTCATGAGAGACTTAAGTGTCCTAGATACTTTTTTGGGGCCACTCACTGCAAGTCCATAAGTTTAATGTATTTGCGATTATCTTAGTACCCCATTCAGATACAATTTCTCAACAGTCTATAACAAAAACAAAGACTGTCTCCAGAGAACATCAACATCAGGATAAGCATCCTGAGGAAGAACAAAAAATAAAAACACTTCCACAACCATTTCTAGAGGAAGTTTAACTTGTGGACTTTATGGAGTTAAAGAGGTATGGAGAGAGTTATTGATAGACAAAAGGCTAAATATGGAAGCACACACGAAATTGATCCTATTGACCATTGTGTGCGCGTTGACCACGAGCAACTCTGTCCATCTGGCTGAAATACAAGACAAACTTCGTAGAAGGGCCAGGAAAAACAGGTCACTCCTGATGAGAAAACAGCACTGACAAAGAACGTTCTCATTGCGCTTCACTGCTGTTAGGATGTTGTTCCTCAATAGAGACTGGGATGCTTTGTTTCACTCGATTTCTATGTGATCAGAGTCTGTGAGTTGAGTCTGCGAGTGGGTGTGTCAGAGATCTTTTGCAGCTTTCATAAAGGCAGTATATATACACATTAGTTCAGCAAAAGTGCACAGAAATATGAGCCTGATTCCCCTCTGTTAGTATGCACTGTAACAGTTATCTTTGTAGAGGAAAAAATACACGTCTAACACCGGTCATATGACAAAGCAGAAAGAATTCACATGGTGCTGTGAGTTTCAATTCCAAAAGCATGTGTTTCAAATATAGATAGTTGTTTTAAGTTTTTCAATTCTGCTGTCAAACAATTTGGTTGTGTTTTAAAATGTAATTGTGGAACTGAAATGTCGAAACCAAAACATCACTATGGTTTGGGTTTCTAATGTTTCTAATTTGTTAAAATATGCTGAGTGAATGACAAAAGTTTAACTTGAGCTAGCCAAGAAAAACACATCAGACACTGGTCCGCGGTGGGACAGACTTTCTTTTAGAGGGATAATCAATGTATCCTTTGTTGCTGGTGAAAGGAAAGAGAGCATTGTCAAATACATATAGGGTTTTTTTTTTTTTTTACAAGAAGCATGACTTTTAAAATATTCCCATGAGCACTTTACAAGATGGAGGTTCAAAAATAGATCGAGTACTACTCCACAAGTAAGGACCACCGGAGCATCTGGCAAAATCATGCATATGAAACACAAACCTTCATATTACACAAGAATATGTGAAACTGAAGCTGTCAATCTAGGGGCCGCATTTTTATGTGAGAAGCACGAAAATGATACACAGAGTACTGTGACATACATGAGAAATGTAACCCAATGCTGTGTGAAATAGAGATGAGAATCGTAAAGTGGTTAACGATTCTGGTTCTGATTCCTCCAAGCGATTCCGGTTCCTTAACAGTTCAATTAATGATTCTTTTAGTAATTTTAGGAAATAAGTATTGTCAAATGATGAGATGATTTTAATAAAAAACGTATTAGAATTTACAAATATTTCACATTCTTTTTAGAAATAATTAATGCAATCCAATAACTGGCAATAACAATAGGTAACAATAGGTCTATTTTAAACAAGAATACTAACACAAAAAAATGTGGAAAGATATTGTTATATATAAAAAAAACTTGATCATAATAGGGCTTTTCGCTTAATCCCGGGTTATCATCATTCTAAACACCGCTTTCAACCCCGGGTAAAGGAACGGGAAGCGGAGTTAGCACCAAGCGGCAACATCCCCCAGTTTCTCTTGAAGCCAAACTTGACTTAAACTCCAATTCATCGACTGGCCGCTAGGGACAGGCTCCAAAAGAGAGCAGAATCTCATTGACCCCCATGTTAAAATTCCCAAATTTACAGCAGAAAAAACATGTTTACAGCTGGTACAAATTGTGGTTTTGGTCTATACTGCTAATTTTGCCCTTCATGACAACTCTGAGGGAGGTGAATATTTTTATAACTCATCCGTTTAAATTATATTAAACCTTATAGTTTTGCATAATTAAGGGCGTGATCACTTGAGTGACAGATGGATTGCCGCTGCTGTCTGTGAGCCGTCACTTTACCTCAGCTAATTCCAGCCTCTGAATTTGGCATCTCTGCCGTGTTTGTGCTTTTTCCGGATTATTTCATACAATTATCAAATAATATGGCTTGCTGTGTGGTTAATGGTATGTGCGTCTGTGAACATGTGCACACATGCGGAAGATAAACAGAACACGCGTTGTTGGATCATCTTGGCATTGCCTAAAAGTTTTGTTCGTGAGATTTACTATGACAATGGCTGGAGAATATGCCTCTCAAGACAGCACAAACTCCGACAGCACTGCTTGGATATTATAACAAACTTCTGCACTATTTTGAAAAATTATACTTTGGACGTGGGCTCATTTGTTTGTGAGAGTCTTATGTATATGATCATATACAGTTTTACAACATAAACGCTGCTCAGGTTGAATAATTTTTTGAAGAACGATGATGGAGAACAGATCATTCAGAAGAAATGTGTTGCAAACAATGGACAATGTATCAATATTCCATGGATTTAACGCTTTTGTTTTTCAATGGACGCTCATGGACATTTTACCCAAGTGCGACGGATTGGATTCATCTCACGATCGCCATTTCATTATAAAGGTATGGAGTCCCGTTTTGATTTTGCGTGTTGTCATTTGCACACCTGACACAAATTTCAATATTACTGTTGCTGGAGCATCTATATCATAAAAAAGACAGTAGATTGACAGTAAACCTTTAGAACTTTCAAATTATATAACTTGTTATCTTTATTAATATTTTAGATAGTGTCTAAGATAGGTAGCTTTTTTAGCCTATTAACATGATCACGTCACGCAAGGTGGGCGTGGTTTCAGCAACCTGGCACCTCAGTTCCAACCACATCTTGCCTCTTTGCTCATTTTCAGTTATCCAGGAGTGACGTGCGGTGACACACTGCCAAAATGGCAATGGCAGCTTTTTCGCTTCAAAAATGGCCTTCAGAAATCTACGGGTGACGCCATAGACACTACATCCATGTTTTTTTACAGTCTATGGTTAGCACCACTTTTTACCCAAGGTTATGAAACCCGGCTCTGGAGCAGCGTGTTAACCCCGCATTGCAGTGCCAAACTTTTACAGTGAGAAACGATGCGGAGTTAAAAGCTAGAAGCTTAGCAACAGACAACCAATCGCATACTCATATTTGCCTGCTTTGGACAGTCACGGAAACAATGCGCATTCAAACTCATTCTTACCTTTATAGTCCGAAATGTCCATTCAGTATAAACTCCATACAGCTGGCAATACGAGCTAGCCTATATGTAAACAAGTCGCGTGCTGCATTTATCCAATCAATGACACTGACACCACAAATATGCAAATAAGAACATTAACCCAGGGTTTAGGAATGTACAATCTGAAACGGCATCTTATGAATACTCAGGATTAATTGTTCACCCTGGGTAAATTATGAGTAGTGTGAAACGTGAAGCAAGATAACCCGGGATTCCGTTTATCCAGGTTTTAGAATGACCCAGGGTATCTCTATCTCAGGGTATCTTTAACTACACGATAATATGAACAACAAGCACACTGCTTTAAACGGAGAGTTCACCCAAAAGTCCTGTCATTATTTTCTCACCCTCATGTTGATCCAACATGTATGACTTTCTTTCTTTTGTGGACAGTTAAACAAGTTATTTTGAGTATCTCAGTGCTTTTTGTCCATATAGTGAAAGTCAATGGTAATCGAAAAAGGTTTTTAGGTATGTGTGAACTATCCCTTTAGTCTTACAGTTAGTAGGCTATTCATCTATAGGTGTTTGATTCATTGAAAAGAACCAACTCAGAATCATACATTCTGGAATTGAACCACACTGGCTGTGCTGTGCATTATATTTCTGATTCACTAAAAAGAAAACAGACTTCTTAGAGTTATTCTTTTGGGACACGGACTACAGTGTTTTGATGTACCATCAGAACCGGCTCATAAGAGCCATTTGTTCAAGAATCAAACTACACCGGTTGCGCTTTATGCGTTTGATTCAGTAACTGTTCATTCGTTCTGTAGTGACGGAAACTCAGAGAGTTTTAGTATGATATTTTGTCTACATTGGTACAACAACGCATGTGCGTGAACCGTTACTCAAACAACTATACATCATTCGATTTCTTTTCTTTTTTTTTAAAGAATGCTGCCATCTTTAATGAATCTGAAAATAGTGAGGAAAGATAGAGAGGCAGAATGACAGATGACTCAGCTTCACAGTGGCCTGGCTAAGCTCAGGACTTCTGGATGCTGCTGGGGGCATTTAGCATGGCTGTTAATGTGCGTGTGACAGCTGGATACAGGCACTTTGAGGAAGCTGTAGGTCTGAGAGAGGCCAGAGCGTTTCATACCTGCCTCCCACCCATTGCCCCGTGCTCCCTCTCTCCATCCAGCGCAGAACAACAGCCTCTTACATCGCTGGACTTTCTCACCTTCCTGAGCCCAACACAAACAGAGCGCAATGTGGAAAAAAGATCCCCTTTTCCCAAGAGTGCGCGAGAGAGCTTCACCAGATGTTTATAAACCATAACTTTGAAATATGGCACAAAAATGCTTACAGGCTGTCATGTTGCGTTAATACTGAGAGGACGACAAAAAAAGTCTAATTATTTCCAGATGAGGATTTCTCTCTCTCTCTTTCTCATGTTGGAACGCGAGGAGTGTCCAAACTTCATAAATTTGAAATATGTGCTGCGCTCTCCATTTTTTGCTTCCTCTGGATGCCCCCCACCCAGCCAAAAAAGAAAGAATGAAGAAGAAAAACACAGAATGGAAGTGGGCTACAGAGAGCTTGGCCTCGGGGGTGGGGGTAGGTGGAAGAGTTACTGCCCTCGAGTTCATTATAAAAATCAGCTCAGAGTGTTTGCCTTTCTGAGCAGTTTCCTCATGCTGTGAATTGGTGGTGGAAAGAATCTAATGTTCATCATCGTTTTGATGAAAATAAATCCATAAAGCATGTAAATTCGGCTCATTTTGGCACCATTTTCACTCACCATTCACTCCAAGATGAAAAAAGCCAACAAGCGGTCCACAAAAAGTGCCAAACAGCAGCGTGACGACCAGTATGCAGTTTTACAACTGTACTGCGTAGTGCCTGTGAGACTCAAACCTGGCTTCCCGCTCACTGGAGCTCAGAATAAAGGTGAAGGGCAGCAACAGCACACTGTAAAGCCTGCAGGGCATTTGGGCACCATGATTAGATTGAGCCCAATAGTACAGCCAAGACGTCAGAATGATGGAGAAACACACAGTTGACCTGCAGGTCTGGAAGCCATTAGACAAGTTTGAGGCAACACTACACCACACACAGACAGCTATTGCATCCGTAATGGCCGTGGGTGCTCGCTATCATATTTTCCCACCTTTTTCATTATATTTTAGGCCCTTCTTTGTGGTCAGGGTGCATGTGTGTTTAAAATCTGTCAATGACCTAACAGATAATAGCTCTAGTGTGTGATAATAAAGGTTGTATTATTCTCACCTCTCACCTCTCCCTTATGCACACGGACACACAAATAAACATGCGCACAGCGACTACATCGCACCTCACTGTTTACTGAGGTTACAAAGTGCCAAATTCATGTCCTCATATAATGATTGCCAGAGCTTCAAAGTCATGGAGAATCCCCATTATCCTATCTCCCTCCCCGCAGATGAACTCATTCACAAAAAGGTCCATATCACACTGTGCATGCGGACAAACTGGAAGGCAATACCTCGATACAGTACCGAACCGTATATGCCCTGAGGACACGAGCAACACACTAACACACACTTGAGCGTAATTGGGATACATACATAAATTAGACCTGCAAAGTTTCCTCCCCCCGGACATAAGTTCCTTGGTCCTTGAGATTAAGCACTCATCTCCGTATTGACATGTTTGTGCGGCTGTAGGTGTTTCGATTTAAGCCCAATCGATTCCTTTAAGTATCTAATATAAGGAAGGCAGGCCGTAAACACGTCAAATTAGCGGTAATGAATAGCGCCGCACAAGTAGAAGGGGCTGTCGAAGCCCATACGAGGGACAATACATTAGGAAGAGTTATATGTGCCTGCCCTCTCCAGCACACAGGGTTAAACAGCGCCTTGGCAGCCTCCGCTCCAAAGTGGATAGGGCTGTGCGGTGGTCACACACTGTTTCATTGGCTGGGGTACAACAGCAACAAGCAGAAATTAATGGGAATCTGTAGCTGATTTTAGTGGGCAACAGGGCCTGTAAACAGGAGGCTTTCACAAGCCCTCCAGCCCAGAGGAGATGAGCCAGGAGCGGGGTATGAACGCGCCAAGACGGAGCAAGGGGGTGGTGGCGAGGATGGATGTGTGGATGGAAAGATAGATATTTCACAATCACACACACACACACACACGAAGCAGAGATGGATGGACGGACAAGTAAACTATGAGGCCTGTATGAAGATGCAAAAAAGACGAACAGGGAGAAACGGAGGCAACGAGGAAGAGAAAACAAACGTGCACATTTATTTTCCTCTCGCAGTATTTATAAAACAGTGAAAACCGCCCAGCTTTAATAAACCATAATTCCTTTTGGAGGGTTTTGTATATTGTTACAAGAACAGCTGGGGCATGTTTTGTCTTGGTGTCGTGGTTCGTAGACGGATAGACAGAATCACATTCACAATATCTTGTCGTTGCGATTTCGTTTGTACGAATTCAGCATTTAAATACAGAACTGTTTCATTAAATTGCAAATCTTCCATCACTGATACACAACATTAATCACCAATTAGCTTGTCTTGTGACTCTGCAGTTCTGTCATTATAGTATAATGGCACTTAATGATGCTTGGGAAACGTAATTAAAAGAAAAGAATATATAACATGGAAAATCACTACAAAGCATCAATCAATGTGTCTCTGTCAATGGAGAGTCCTGTCAAATGAACAATCTTCTATTCTGACCCCATTAAGAACAAATCAAGGGCTGATTTGCTCCATGTCCAAATGTCACACAGAATTAGCGCTTTACAAGACAGTGATAATTACTTTTGCCAATATAGTAATCAACTGGGATGCTCATATTGAAGCATAAGGATTGGACAGGACACAAGTAAACAATTTTTGTCTAAGTTTAAAACAAAATTTCACCCATAAATGAAAATTCAGTCATTATTTATGTTTTATTGGTTTAGGTCACTGGTTCTCATGGCTTTGCTTGGAAAAATCTTAAAGGATGTATTTGAAACATTATAAATAATACAGTACTACAACAGTTCATACCATCAGAAGCTAATATTTTGAAGCACACAACACACTGGCCTCTCTTCATTCCCACGACTGTACTGGTGAATCCAAGGGTGAGATATGCAAGGGTGAGATATGCTTCAGTCATATTTTCTTGTATGGAGGTTGTCTACTCTGGAAATGACAAAGCGAGCGTTGCAAATCAATTTGTCCTGCGTGTCAAACATTAGCAGTCCTTTCCAAACCTAGTGCAGAACCATGCATCATTAAATATTTTTACACTGTAAAAATAATTGTTGGTTCAACTTAAAAAAGTAAGTTACCTGGTTGTTCATTGTTCAAGTTCATTGAAATGAAAAATTTGAGTTAATACAATAAAGGCAATTTATTTAAATCAACAGAAACTCAAAATATTATGTTATCTGAACCACATTAATGATCTAAGTTGATTTGACAAAAGAAACAATGTTGTGATAACAAATCATGAAAATAATTTTTTACAGCGTAGCCACATAATAAGTGGGATGATTTCGCAGTGGGGTCTTGTATCACCCTGAAGAGGGTATTTTTTTGCATACAGTAACACTCTGCTGACTGTAAACTATCCCTTACCCTTGCGGTGGCCTTTGGGAACCACTGGTTTATACAATTAAAGCCAATGGGATTCAGTGATGTTTTGACTTTCATTGTATGAAACATTCTTCAAAATACCTGCTTTTTGTGTTATGCAAAAGAAAGAAAAAAAGATGATTTTTTTAATGATTATTTTTGGGTGAACTATCCCTTTAAGAGTTCTATCCTCACATGTACTGTTATGGAATATGTTTAGTTGATGAAGGCTGTTAGAGGTCACAAAGCCAAAGATCACTGATGCGTAATGCACTCCTGTAAATGCACATGCTCTATTAGCTTTGAGGATTTATCATGGTGTCCCTGTCCATTTATCTCCTTTATGATGTTGTAATCATAACCACACATTGTGATAAATAATTACTGTCGTGGAATAAACAGCTAAACACACCGATACCTGTACTAATGGCACCACATTCATAATTCAGCTATCTCACTCCTCTGCCACTCTTCAGTCAATTTACTGAATCACAGCCAATTGGCAGCCGCAGCAGGAGGTGAGAATAGCCAGAGCAATCAAACGAACAGTAATATATGCAGGTTTGTCTAACAGAGTTCATGTTGCCTCATTCTCTGTGGTGCCACCTGTGATATCTAAACGGCTAAATGCAGCCTCCGTCATCCATTAGGTCCCTCCGACCCTCTCATTAGTCCTACTCACAGCAAATTACCCGCAGCAATTAGAATAAATATCAAACACAACATGCGCCACCACAAGCCTCGGCCACGGCACATTCGGGTTCACGCTGGAACACCTACTGTGGGTGTTCTGATTAAGGTGAAACTTACATCAAAGCCCTGCAGTGCAGCCTGGGTAAAACACAGTGTTAAATGAACAGTGTCACCACTGTATTTCTGTCCAGTCAGGATTGCACCTTTTGCATTGTATGACAGAGCCTTTGAGTAAAATTAAAGAGATAGAGTCGTAGACTGCCCTTAAAGGTGCCCTAGATTATGTTTTTAAAAGATGTAATATAAGTCTAAGGTGTCCCCTGAATGTGTCTGTGAAGTTTCATCTCAAA
Organism: Megalobrama amblycephala; assembly: GCF_018812025.1. NCBI lineage: Eukaryota > Metazoa > Chordata > Actinopteri > Cypriniformes > Xenocyprididae > Megalobrama > Megalobrama amblycephala. Next base: position 11,519,434 of record NC_063066.1, on the reverse strand, counting down.
ATACCCCATAGATTTTTTTTTATTAATTTTTTTAACTGCCTAATTTGGGGCATCATTATAAACGCGCCGATTTTATGCTGCGGCCCGTGCCCACAGAGCTCACGCTTGCCTTGAACAGTGCCTTAACAAAGTTTACACAGCTAATATAACCCTCAAAATGGATCTTTACAAAGTGTTCGTCATGCATGCGGCATGCATGCGTCGGATTATGTGAGTATTGTATACTGTTATATTGTTTACTTCTGATTTTGAATGAGTTTGATAGTGCTCCGTGGCTAACGGGTAATGCTACACTGTTGGAGAGATTTATAAAGAATGAAGTTGTGTTTATGCATTATACAGACTGCAAGTGTTTAAAAATGAAAATAGCGATGGCTCTCTTGTCTCCGTGAATACAGTAATAACCGATGGTAACTTTAACCACATTTAACAGTACATTAGCAACATGCTAACGAAACTTTTAGAAAGACAATTTACAAATATCACTAAAAATATCATGTTATCATGGATCATGTCAGTTATTATTGCTCCATCTGCCATTTTTCGCTATTGTTCTTGCTTGCTTACCTAGTCTGATGATTTGGTTGTGCACATCCAGACGTTAATACTGGCTGCCCTTGTCTAATGCCTTTTATAATGTTGGAAACGTGGGCTGGCATATGCAAATATTGGGGGCGTACACCCCGACTGTTACGTAACAGTCGGTGTTATGTTGAGATTCGCCTGTTCTTCGGAGGTCTTTTAAACAAATGAGATTTATATAAAAAGGAGGAAACAATGGAGTTTGAGACTCACTGTATGTCATTTCCATGTACTGAACTCTTGTTATTTAACTATGCCAAGATAAATTCAATTTTTCATTCGAGGGCACCTTTAACTAGTCAGTACCAGATCAATAAACATCAAAGAATATGAAAAGTAAAGGGAAAAGACTGGAAAAGCTGTCATCAAATCCCTGAATCAGAACATAAGCAAATAAGATTGCAAGTCTTTGCTGGTTATATGAATATTTTGGTGCTTTAATATTGTCTTGTTAGTCTAAGATCTAGAGTGGACATATACTGTTCAAAGTTTGGGTTTAACTTGTTTAATTTAACATCTTTAAATTCTTTTAAAAAAGAAATTAAAGGCAACACAAGTGTTTTCAACATTTATAAAAATACGAAATGTTTCTTGAGCAGCAAATCAGCATATTCAGAATGATTTCAGAAGGATCATGTGACACTGAAGATTGGAGTAATGGCTGCTGAAAATTGTAAATAATTAAAAAAATTGCTGTTGGAGAGAATATGAGACTTCTTTCAAAAACATTTAAAAATGTTACTGCATCTAAACTTTTGAACAGTAGTGTATGATAGTTAATCGTCAATGTGAGCACAAAGGTCAAACACGTCAGTCCAGCGCATGTTTGCATAGAAAATAATGGAAAATCAGCACACTGGAAAGCAAAAACTCATTCTGTGTGAATGGCCCCTTCATGATTTGTTCGCAAATTGGACAGATCCCGTTCTTGAGTTACTCAATGATCTTGTTGCAGTGGATAACAGCAGTTTAGCAGAAGATACAAGATTACAACCACAAATTCATGCAACTAATGTCCTGCAGAAAGTGATGCATTGGAGCATCCAACAGACTTCAAACTGCTGAAGACGGACCCTGATGTGCAGAATATGAAGTAAATCCTGATTTATGATTTTGCCCTTTCTTCCAGAGCATGTTAATAACAGTAAATCTCCAGTCATGTCTAGAGGGAACTGTCTACATTCTGGAAGGCTTTTGCAAATCGAGCCTACATCAGAACTGACCATTCCAGACAAACATCAATACAAATATGACTGTTTAGAAGATTAACAAAAAAACATAAATTTTATAACCTCTCATTAGGCATTGTTATATTAAGACTTAATATAGTAAGACAGCCTTACATGAAAATGACAATAAACATTCATAAATATGTAAACAGTCATTGTCTATAACCACATTCACAGTCACAGCAGCAGAATACTGTTGACAGCCCTGTATTTGAGGGCTTATGGTTCACACACAATTCAGTCATTGATGAGAGCAACAACAGAATTCAATAATCAAACTCACACCAGTACATTTTTAGTTAATGTGAATGGAACCATACAGGACAACTTGTTCTCATGTCATACAGTGCAAAATAGTTCACGTTTTTGTGTTTCAAAATGGAATGACGGTTTTTATTTATTTTTTGGGTAAGTTTGGTAACTTACCGAGATATGTATGTAGTAGTCTGATGGTTTTAGAGTCACTATCTTCCACCGGTGCTGTCAGTTGTGTGGTCCACTCCGCACGTTACTAAAACGTTCCGCTCTACACCCACTCTACACTAAAAACCGCTTTCGGTTAATTCATATTTGACGAATGAACTTGTGACGCCTCAACTGTGAAAAGGGGCGAATTCCAAACGGCACCCTTGATGCGCACTTCGGGAATGGAACGCCATATATAGGGGCGTTCCAAACAAAAGTAAACAACTGAATCCATTCACGAAGGGCCCTTCCAAGTCCATTAGCAATTTAATCGCTAATGATCATGTGACCCAGGTCCTCGCGATTCATTTTAAATCTAGATATGGCGGGAGAGTTGGAGTTAAAGTATAGAGGGTATGCACGTGACGTCACCGTCGACCGTTACGACTGCGGTCACGTCCACTGAGTGGCAAAAGACTGAGCGGCAGCATTGGTTTTCAGCGTGAATGTCGCGAAAACACTCAAAAACACATCCAAAATGGGAAAGAGCTTTGCGACTGACTGTACAAATAGCTTTGACACAAACCCTGAGGTATATATTTAAAGACCGCCGAAAGCTACAGAAAAAAGAAGCAAATGGATCACTGTAATTCACAGAAACAGCTTGACTCCAGCAGATAAACATGGATTTGCAGTTATCATTTTGTGTCAAATTGTTGGATTTTGAGGTAAAATCATACCGTATATATTGTATTGTTATATATTATGTTGACAACTCATCAATTAAATATTTTCCATCTTATATTCTGCAGAATTGGGTGTTTTTAAATAAACAACACTGACAAAAACTATAGTAAAACTATATATGTTTTAAGGCTGGACAATATGACGATATAAGATTGATATAAGTGATTACGCGGATTTAAACCTACCTATATTGTAGTTATATAAAATATTCACAGGCAGATTTGCTTTATGTGTCTCCCCGCCGTCGAAATCAGGCACATATAAATGTCAGGAAACACGATTCCTGGCTGCATGCAATATCCATGGATTAGGTTTATTTGACAAGTTGTAAGGAACACATTCAATTCCAACCTTTAGTGTAATTCGTCAGTTTTACTCGCGTTTTCGCAGTTTCCTCTATTAAATCCAGTCACGCAGCAGCTTATTTTGCCACTCAGTCCAGCTGAGGGAGCGCGCTTTCGGCGGGAAAGTGACGTCGATGCATACCCTCTATACAGAATAATTAGACAAAGAATAATTGTTTTGTTTTGTTGTGATTTACACACATTTTTGTCATGCATCTCATATTAAGATTAAAAAAGTTTAATAGGTAAGAAATGTGTTTAATGTTCACCCAAAAATGAAAATTCTGTCATCATTTTCTCACCCTCAAGTTGTTCCAAACCTGTATAAATGTATTTGTTCTGCTGTACACAAAGGAAGATATTTGGAAGAATGTTTGTAACCCCCCCCCCCCCCCCCCCCATTGACTATCATTGTATTGTAGCTATTTCCTACTACGGTAGTCAATGGGGGGCGAGATCTGCTTGGTTACAAACATTCTTCCAAATATCTTCTTTTTTGGATGAACTATCCCTTTAACTTATAAGAACATATCAGGAACACACACACATATAAAGAAAAAACTTAATTATAAATGTACACCTATTTGTATAATATTAACACCAATAATAAGATATTCCTGTTGTCACTGCTTTGTTGTGGTAAAATTTCGTGTAAAGCTAATGAGGAAATTAGATGGTCTTTAGATTGAAATTTGACTCGCCATTGTTACGGACGTCACCGTCTTTGTTTCAGTTTATATTCACTAAATGGTTACAGCAGGATATATTCACCACCATCGTGAGAAATTATGATTTACAGGTTATTCATTCAACAGCGACTCAATGTGAGCTATGAATGGGAAAGTGCGAGACATCACACCTGTTATTAAATATTATACCATAAATATAATAACATTCATAGGGTGTAATAAAATATAATGTAGCCTTTAAGCTAAGCCTTGTAATGTAGCCATGCTTGAAACTGAAACTTCGTATTGAAAAAGATGTGAACCATGAACCCATTTCAAGCGGTCTTTATTTTACAACCATGATAATCCCATTCAAATAATTCAATTCTACCTCCAAAAGGGAATTGTCACTCATCATGTAGGGCCAAATGTTTTGACAGTACATGTCCTTTATGATCTGTTGAAGACCTGATGAGTAGAACAGTGGAGTCATGTAAAGGACATTTGAGTTTGCATTGGCTGCATTATTGTGGCCCTCTTGTGTGTGAAGTGTTTCTGTGCCTGAAGAGGCCCCTGGGCTGAAAAACAGTCCCAACCCCTCCTACCCCTTATTCCCCACATCCCACTATCCCCATGGCTCGGCCTGCAGTGTTTTTGTGTTGCGATGACAGGCCTGCATCTCCCAGGAGGGCCACCCCCCCCAACCAGTACCCCCATGCTCAGGTACCAGGCAGCATTTCCTTCTCTCTTTTGGCGCCTTCCCGCATCGGTTCGAACATCCCTCTCTGATCTCTGGTATCTCTCTCGTCTCTCTGTGGACTATGAGGACCCTCTCACTCGCTCGCTCTCCGTTTCTCTCTGTATCGTGTCCTCTCCTTCTCTCTTGTGGCTTTTTATTCATTCAAATTTTTTTTCCTCTTTTCAGTTCGCCGTCTTTGTCTTGCTCTTTCCTTGTTTTCTCCTTTTCTCCGTTCTCCCCAAGCTCCCCAGTGGGACCCCTGTTTTCCCTCTCAAAGATGCCTTTCAGCTCTCCTCTCCCCCTCTATCCCTGCACATGGGAAGAGCTGGAGACGATCTTTTTTATTTATTAATTTATTTATTTGGTTTGGGCTAGGGTTTCTGCATGTATTAGTCTTTATCTTAAGGTATAATCTGAAATGTTTTTGAGCAGGTATCTTCCAGTAAAGAACATTCCCTGCATGATAATAACTACATGCACTAATGCTTATAAACTATACTAATATTATATATCAATATACAAATTATATAATATTTATAAATAATATATAAAAATAAAAAAAAATATATAAATATTATTTATGGATGGATGGATAGATAGATAGAATGAGATTTTTATTTTAAATTCTTTGTTTATTTTAACTCTTCAAATGATCTGATCTTTCACATTCTTTTTATGCTCTTGCTGTACGCCCACAATTTTCATATTTGTGAGTATTTATATTTCTTCCAATGAATTTTAAGAGAAACAAGGTGCTACTTAAATTACACAAAATCGCAAACTGAAGGAGCAACCACTGAGCAATATACATTTTTCCTCTGGGTGCTTAGTACTCATGCTCTGATGTGTCAGCTTTATAAGTGCCATATAAAAATAATCAGCTCTCTCATTAACACTGGAAGAGGCTGATTTGCTCTATAGAGTTTCTGTCAGCGAATGTCAACAATGACAAGTGGAGAGAGATGCGCACACACCTCTGTTCAAATTGTCATCTATCACTCATTCCTGTGCATTAGCTTCCAGACAGTCTTCCCTTGGGATCTGTGACGAAGAGAGAGTGAGAAGAGTGACAGAAAGATAGAAAAAGACACAGTATGAGAGAGAGAGAGAGAGCGAGAAGGGGAGATAAGTAATCCTTCACTTGTGATGCTTAATGTTCAAAGAGGGCTTTGTTTGCTAAGTGCCTCACTGCAGGGTGTGGACTGAAGGTTTGGGGCGAGGGGGGTGGCCATGTCTCTCAAAAATCCATTAGCTAATGGCTATCCAAAGCTCTGTCATCTTACTTCCATATGGCAACTGGCTGAACAAAAATACTGACATAAAACTGATAATTAGCGACTCCAAAACACTGAGACATTAGGAACCAGGCAGCAATTCAAAGAATTCAAAGGTCAGACTTGATATATATAATAAATACAAATCATCATTACCACATGTCACAAACTGATTGGCCTTTGCTGATCCTGCAGCCACTGAGATTGCTTGCTCAACACTTAAATAGTCTGGGTCATTGTTTGCTGTAAGCTAGTCCTGCAGCGTGCTATCAGAGTTCCTCTTGAAGCCTCCACCTCCCCCAGCTCCACCTGCCTAGATCCTCTATGGGATTTAGGTATGGCTATTTATGCAGCAGCAGCATATCTTACATGCTCACAGCAGTGTGTCAGTGTATCAGCAGTAGCAAGTCCATACTTGCTCTCCAGCAACAGCAGCAGTAGCAACATAAAAGATCTAGCCTACCAAGACCAAATTATTCAAGATTGATATACCTTTATATGGGCGTAAGGATTTGAGCGAGTTTGACGAGGGACAAGTTGTGATGTCTAGATGACTGGATCAGAGCATCTCCAAAACTGCAGCTCCTGTGTGGTGTTCCCGGTCTGCAGTGGTCAGTATCTATCAAAAGTGGTCCAAGGAAGGAACAGTGGTGAACCGGCGACAGGGCCGAGGCTCATTGATGCACGTGGGGAGCGAAGGCTGGCTTGTGTGGTCTGATCCAACAGATGAGCTACTGTAGCTTAAATTGCTCAAGAAGTTAATGCTGGTTCTGATAGAAAGGTGTCAGAATACACAGTGCATCGCAGTTTGTTGTGTATGGGGCTGCATAGCAGTCTAAGTGCCCATGCTGACCCCTGTCCAGTGCCAGAAGCGCCAACAGTGGGCACGTGAGCATCAGAACTGGACCACAGAGCAATGGAAGAAGCCTGGTCTGATGAATGAAATTTTATTTTACATCACGTGGATGGCTGGGTGCATGTGTGTCACTTACCTGGGAAACACATGGCACCAGGAAGCACTATGGGAAGATTGAGAGCCGGCGGCGGCAGTGTGATGCTTCGGGCAATGTTCTGCTGGGAAACCTTGGGTCCTGCCATCCATGTGGATGTTACTTTGACACGTACCACCTACCTAAGCATTGTTGCAGACCATGTACACCCTTTCATGGAAACGGCATTCCCTGATGGCTTTGGCCTCTTATAATGCACCCTGCCACAAAGCAAAAATGGTTCAGGAATGGTTTGAGGAGCACAACGAGTTTGACGTGTTGACTTGGTCTCCAAATTCCCCAGATCTCAATCCAATCGAGCATCTATGGGATGTGCTGAACAAACAAGTCCGATCCATGGAGGCTCCACCTCGTAACTTACAGGACTTAAATGATCTGCTGCTAACATCTTGGTGCCAGATACCACAGCAAACCTTCAGGGGTCTAGTGGAGTCCATGCCTTGATGGGTCAGGGCTGTTTTGGCAGCAAAAGGGGGACCAACACAATATTAGGAAGGTGGTCATAATGTTTTGCCTGACTGCCAGTCTTTAAAATAAATTTTGCCTAATATATTTAGGGTTATTCCCTTATATTACATAAAAGTTTTGATTAATAAAACCAGTTCATTTAAATGCCCTCACATTAACATGACAAAACATTTTTATGGTGTACAATAATCTATATGAGAAATCAAATAGTTTCAACTCGTTTGTGGTCATCTGGAATCAGACAACTACTGATTCAGGCCTGAAAACAACAGCGATTCCTACTAAAACCACAGACCATTTTTTGATTTAATGGCTGATGATATTAACGATTCAAACTTGCATTTCACTAATGTTTCAGGGTCATGTGAATCTCTCTTTCAAGCCCTGTGCGGAGGTGGAGTTTGCCCTCGTGCAACAGGGTCAGCAGAATCCTGTCAGTGACTTTTACAAGCTAATCAGATCAAGAGCATCTTAAATTAAATATGCAAACTAAAAAAAAAAGATTAATTTTTGCTGATGACTGTAAATGCAAATGATGAGTCAATTAAATGCAATGCATAGTTCAATTAATAAGTTGAGGAGCCCATCATTAACATGTTTGCCTACATTCATTACGCTTTCAGGTATATAATAATTTAATGAATGGAACTAATTAAAAGGCGCCACTTTAAGGGGAATTGGCTGGTTGGGGTAGACGGAAAGTGGGCTGGGCCCAAGGAGAGATCGCTCCCCGGAGATAACAAACAATCAGACATCTGTTGGCGATAAGACGGCACAAAAATAACATGATGGGTTATGTTTATAAGGTCTGTGTTCCTAACATGCCCCTCAAACACCTGCTTCTGTAAGAAAAGCTCAAGGAAGACACTCCGAAAAAAAAATCACAGACAAGAAGTAACTTTAATTTAATATTGTGAACTTTGAAAAGTTATTTTACAGCTTTCATCAAAAAATGATAACAATCTATACAGTAGTTTTTGTCTTGAGTTTTCCTATCAATAGAACGGTTCAGTGTGTATCCAGTCAAAAATTGAAACAAACAAACACAAGAACAGGAGGCAGAAAAAAAGGAGACCATCTTTTTGGTTCGAGTCTTGTGTCCTACAAATGCTTGTCGTTTTATAAGAAGTCCATCTTAACCATTGCGATGGAGCTGCTAACAAAGTAACCAATGTGTAGCAGCCACATAGGGAAAGAAAAACATGAATGCTCAATCATCAGTCATTTCCGATAAAAAGTCCTCACACAAACCCCAAATCGGCATATTAAAAGCCATTTTCTGTTAGATGGCAGAGTGCAGACACATTTTTGGAGACAGCACTTAAACCATTCAAGAGTCCTGAAGACCGAGTCGGCTGACAGTAGAATTAGACACAGCGTTACAGACTGGGAGTCAGCAGCACCTCAGCTCTGGGGGCAAGGTGTTGTGCTCTGAAATCGAGTCACTTTGCTCAGGGTGAGAAATACGCCAACGGTACCTTACAGAGTGCTGCAGCATGAACAACATACCACGACCCAGAACATGCAGGCTCACATGCACCTCCAGCTAAAGCAAACGTCCCCTCCGAGCGAACAGTGACACTGTGGAATATGGCTTTGAGCTTCTCCCCCTCTCGTGAACGCAGCAGACATAAGCGAATGGAGAAAAAAAAAAGGCAGACTTTTGCTTTAAATTAATGAGAAAGAAAGTGCAACCCATCCCGCTAGCAACACATAAAATATGAATCATATATTCTCTCTTTATATTCCTTCAAGTTCCCTTTCATTACCCTTCATAATACAAACAACAGAAAAAGGACAAATAATTCATTTAACCCTCCTTGCTTTAGGTAAAACAGACCGATTTGTGCTTTTTTCCAGAAAGAAATCCCTTAAGGAACTCTGTGGCTACTGTAATTGGTGATGGTGGTTATGATGAAGTCCGTACAAGTGATTCTTCACTTATGGGTTTGCATTGTTAAGGCATCTATACTGCTGGTATTGATAAACGTGAGAGAGAGAAAATGGAATAGACAGATTTATAAGCAGGCATAAATAATCAGATAAATAAAAGAGCAAAGAAAAGAACGTAGATTAAAACTTCATCAAAAACGTCCTCCTAGGTTTGACACGCAAAATAAAACCATCACTCTCAGAGAAGAGCCCATGCATATTATTACAATAGTACAGGTTCTGTAAGTCTTTAAAGAAAAAGATATAGATTTATATATTCATCATTTATATATATATATATATATAATTTTTTTTAAAAAAAAATCTACATAACTAAATGCTGTGAGATGCTACTTTTTTGCCATACATTAAAAATTCCAAAAGGAAAACAATTGCTTTTTAACTTACAAATTATACAAAAATAGACAATGGCTTTTTTATGAATACAACTTAAAAAATGGAAGCTTGACATGATACAAAACATGGACCTAAATGCAGACAAAAACATTAACAATAAAGACAATGTCGGGGATGAAAGCAAACAGATGGACAAATAATAATCACGAAAAACCTTCCACAATCAAAGAAATGTTGGGGAGAAAAGAATATACAAAATCTGGATATACATACATTATTTATATGGATATTTTACAGACTCCCCACTTTTTTGTCCAGAATCCTTGATTTGTGTTTGCTGAAGTTTTGTGTAACTTATGAAATGAACTGATCATCAGTGTTATTATGAGCTGCCTTAAGCCATTCTGAGATAAATACAAATAAAACAAAGACTTTGGCAACAGAAAGTATATGTACAAAAATAGACGACTACCAAAGTAAGCCAATCAAACTGCTGTATGTTGGGTGTTTGACACATTTGGAAAGCATTCTTCATACAGTGCCGTCTAAACATGAAAATACTTTGTTATTTCAAGTCATGTCCCCCAAAACAAGCCAAAGAAACACACAAAAAGAAAAAAATGGGTTGTTTTAACAGTCGGCTCTGAAATAGTATTCCTCTTATACTTCATTTAACCTATATCCTTCACTAGTGAACACAGCAAACCAAACACATTCAAATTTATATAATCACAGTTTCATTTTTTCCATAGACAAAGCAAAAACAAAAAGAAAAGATCAAAAAATCATCACATTCTTTGAGCACATAAAATTCAAAATTTTTTTTTTTTTTAATTAAATGGCATGGCAACTGAGGGTGTTGTCCTTCAGTCCATCTGTTTACTGCATATCTCTGCTCTACTTAGCAGCAAATATTTGCATGAACATAAACACTGATTTGTTGTGGAAATTGGGTCGCTTTTTCTTCTCTTTGAGGACGGATCTGGACGTTGAAAAATTACAGCATGACAGCATTTAATAACTCTTAAATAACTTTCCTACATCATAGCCATCCAAGCCGGCTGGTACCCAGATGCTTCATATGACTCTTCGCAAAAAATTACAACAGGGAAGTAAGTATGGCGCTACAATTTCATTTAGTAAGAAAACAAGACTATGGCAAACTATTTGTTGGCTTTTCTCTGGGGGGAAAAAAACAAAAACAAACAAACAAACAAACAAACAAAAAACCCATCCCCTCTTTTTTTGTGTTCAAACAGTTGGCCTAAATGTTCTCATTTGGATTTTGCACTAATGTTGTCTGTTTATATAAAAACTGGTCAGTATTAACAGAGATCTGTGCCGTTGCCCATCACTGCTCTCTCAGGAACAATACAGATGCACCCGCTCCTAAAGTGTCATGTTTGTGTGATACAGTCTGTAAAAAAGGCATGATATCATTGAATTCATCAAAAAAGCCCATGAATAAAATGAAAAAGAAATCCATCCCTCCTTTACGCATGGGTAAAACACAGGGGTGGAAAGTCCTCCGGTAGATCAGTCCAGATATTAGCTTAAAAACAAAAGCAAACAAACACTTTCTTCCCATAAAATGAGATTCCTTTGTCAAAAGGCCTGAGTTTTAAAAGTTCAGTTTTCATGTTTCCTCCACCAGAAATTGTCTTCAGCTCAGACCGTAGATTCTCTGGCGAGAGCTGAAATCAAATGTGCCTCTTCAGCATCCCAGAAGCCCCTACATGGGAGGAACAATCATCCCTGGGATCACTAGTCATGAGAAGAGAGAGAGAGAGAAAGAGAGAATGAGGGTAAGACATGGGATTGTTTGGTTTCATCTGTCATGCAACAATCCCCAAAGAAAAGCATCTGGAGAGCATGTCTCATTCAAACGAAATGAACAAATAAGACAGTTTTCTTGTGCTACAGTCAACCTGGCACAAAGAGAGAAAGAAATAGAGGGTGTTTGAAATACTGTACTGCTTTGTGCTGACTTCCCAATACAGTTCAGTGTTATTTTTTTTATACACAATTATAGTTTATTAATATTTTAAATTTTGAGTTTTTATTTTAATTTTATTTTAATTTTTTGCAATTTTGCAAAATGTGCTTTATATAATTATTCGTTTTTTTTTTTTATTTGAGTTTTTCATTTTAGTTTAATTTTTATGAATATATATGAATGGTATTCATGAATTCATGGATCACATTTTTTTATTTATTTTTTTATTCGCTGATTGGTCCCTCTAATAGCCCACCAGACGTACTTCCTAATCCACGTAACCATATATATTGATACCCTAGCTTGTGATCGCCCTGCTGCTTCTGTTTACCCCTCCTCCTCCCCAGCACCACCTGTAGAGATTTGCTACGGTGGTTTTAATATATCCTTGCAGCAGCATGCACGTTATGTATGTTATTTTAATTCCAACCCGATCTCACGGCAATTCATAAGTATTTTACGAGGTGGCTAATCCGTACGAACTCAATTGTACGAATTCGTATGTTTTTTGCTAAATCGTACGTATTTTACGAGTTGTCAAATTCATATGAATTGGTATGAATGACCTATCCCTATCCCTTCCCCTAAACCTACCCGTCACTGGGGTTTAGACAAATCGTATGAATTCATACCACCTCGTAAAATATGTAAGAAATTGGAGATAGCTATTATAACACTGATACAGTTACTGAGGTGATGTGCAACAGTTTTGAACTAAATATATGCAAAGAAATGGAGGCAATTTAAAGACAATGCACATGGATCACATCCAAACAACAGGGCAGAAATATGGCTTCAATCAGCTGAAGGAGGGACAGAGAGACTAAACGAATGCAGAAGCATATCCCATAATTCACTGTGCTTTCGATCACACTGAAGCTGTACATTAATCAAAAGGATCTACAATTCCCAGCGAGTGGGTGAGGATAATCTTTATTCTGTATGATCCACCTAAGGTTGCAGGTCGTCCGTGTTTAATTGGAGTCATTGTCAGGATAAATAGTGACTTGCTTTACAGGCTGTATATCAGTCTCCCCATCAGGGAGCCATTATATGAACAATTCATCAATCCAATTAGTGATAACACTATAGGACGGCTTCGCAACGCATTAGCTAATGCTTCTCTCCCATGAGGACAAAGCTCCACGGGTTCGGAGGAGACGTTCAGGATATTCTTACAGTCGGAGGGACTTTGCATTTACATCAAGAGCGTAGAGGACAAACTCAAGAGCGCTAAAAAGAGTACGCATGCAGTTGTTAGCTATTTATACTCTTAAAAATGACTTTCATTGGTGTAATCCAGTATAATCCCGTCATATTAAATAATATATTTGACTTGAATAAAAAGAGGTCATTTAAAGCTGTTTTTATGTGACTGTGTAGAGTTTCGCCTGTGTTTCGATGAGCGACTGAGTGTTTATTTCATGTGCCTGTGGGGACCGATGCACATTTATGCAGACATCATTTTTACGATACAAATTACAAACAAACAGCTATGCTAATAAAAAGTGCATGCAGTGTATACATGGTCTGACCCAAATTAACGTGCTTGCCAACACTTAAACAAAAATAGCTTGAGCTTAGATAAATAATGTTTGTTCTCAAACACTAAACATTGTTCAGTCAAACGTAAGTATCGCTTCTATTCATTATTGGCAAAGAGGAAGGAAGTCCCATGAGCACCGAGCCGGGTTTTTCTCTCTATCGCTCTCCACGTTCAGCAGGCCACATCACCGCACCAGATTTTTCATGTAACATATTGGCTTCCTATTGATTTCCTCTCTCTGGTCCCTCATCTCTAATTCCTGGGTTATTTCCTGAGTGTCTCTGCCTCATTTGGAATGGAAAAAAAAATGAGTGGTGACCGACAATCGGTCATCGGGTCAGAGTGCTGAGTGCATATCAACATACAGAGAGGAAGCACTCCACGCTCGCAGATAAGAGATGTCTGCCTCAAACGCTCAATTACTTTAATATTGTCTCACTGTGGATGTCTAGATAGTTCAGCTCAACACCCAGGGCCAAATGCTACGCAGAGTAATTGTCATAAATCAGAGGAAGCTGATTATGGCTGTGTTTCAGATAACAGTGAACATTTGTCTTTATAGATGTCACATGAGTGTTTTTATGCAGCAGGCTACAACTAAAAACTGAACAAGTGTCCCAAGTATTTTCACCTTAAAACAAAAAAATATTCTTCTTGAGATTCTCCTTTTGGATTTTTATATATTTTTATATTGATAGACTTATGGTTAGTTAACTGACAAAACGCAAACTCTGAGGAGGACTTGACACAGGAAACAGGAAGTCGGATAGGAAATGAAACACATGTGGCATGCTCTTCGAGACACGCAGCAGGCCCCTGGTGACCGAGCAGAAGTGAGGATGAAGGGAGAAGATGCTCTGACAGTCATGCTGATGGATGGCTTAATGGATAGAAAGAGAGGACGATGAAGAAAGAGAGTGTGAGACAGGTGTAACATACTTCAGGAGAAGGCCAGTCCCTGCAGGGAGCTGGCGGTGGAGTACTTGCTAGAGTCCACAAAAGATTGATCTACTGAAAGCAGAATGAGGAAGCAGGGGGAAGGGGAAGGAAGATGAAGGAAACAGAAAGAGAGAGTTATTTTTTTAAGTACAACGAGAGGAATTGGGTCAGAGAAGCAAATGTAAAAACAGATTACCACAAGTTAGGACAAACTGACAGCTTTCTAAGTGTTAGAAGGTTGTAGATCAGACACTCGAGCGCCGTTTCAAAACAAGTGAGCTGCGTCACTGGCTACTACCTACATATGGAGTTGCCTTTTAACTGGAATGGTAAGTAAGTGACTATTTGGAAAGCTATACATAGGCAAAGATTCCTTGCGTCATATAAACAGTGCTATGCATGGAAGTCAGAATAATTAGGTTATTGTCATTTTGAAGGCAGCTCACTAGGTTTTGGAACAGATTGTTTAGAAATAATACTACACAGAAAAATCCATTTAAAAAGAGTATGAAAACAGTACATATACATATACTACCATTCAAAAGTTTGGGGTCGGTAAGATTTTATACATTTTGAAGAAATTATTACTTTTATTCAGCATGGAAACATTAAATCGATCAAAGGTGACAGTAAAGACTTACATTGTTGCAAAAGATTTCTATTTCAAATAAATGCTGTTCTTTTGAACTCTCTATTCATCAAAGAATCCTGAAAAAAGACATTTCCACAAAAATATTAAGCACAAAACTGTCACAGAATATTTCTTGAGCAGCAGATCAGCATATTAGAATGACTTCTGAATGATCATGTGACACTGAAGACTGGAGTAATGATGCTGAAAATTCAGCTTTGCCATCACAGGGATAAATTACTTTTTGCAATATATTATGATAGAAATTATTTTTTTTAATTAACTATTTAAAACTATTAATATTTCACAATATTACTGTTTTCCCTGTAGTTTTAGTCAAATAAATGGTGAGCATAAGAGATTTTTTTTTTCAAAAACAATAAAAAAAACATCTTACTGACCCCAAACTTTATATACACAAAACCTAAATATGCATCCTTTTCTTCATCACATTTGTTTATTTTAAGTAACAGATTTAAAGCTAAGTTTTACATTTGTGCTTGGCCTTTCTTGGATAGGTCAAGCTTTATATTCTGCCGTGCCACTCACCTTGGAGGCCGTTTCCGTTGGCACTAGTGCAGGTAGGGGGTGGCGAGGCCTGGGGCCGCACGACGGGAGCAAAAGCGCTCTTCTGTTTGACTGCAGACACCATGTTGGCCGGAGAGAAAGAGAAGATGCCTGAGGAACTGCTGCAGTTGGAGGGAAGACTGGTGGAGGAGGCCATGGTGGGACTGGAAGGAACAACTGAGGGACGGGAATGAACGAGAGAGGGAAAGGGGTTTAGGATAGGTCAGAGCATACCTCATAGTCCTGTACATAAGGTATAGGGACTGAACACAAACCCATGAAATATTTGTGTAGTATAGGCCAGTATTTTTTATAATGGGCACCGATAAAAATGCTAGAATATAATTTTTTTTTAGCCTTTTTCAGCAAGTGATTTAAAAAAAAATTAAATATATGAAATTGATATGTAATGTCAAATGATTTATTTTATAGTATTCTTTGACTGCACAAGCTCCTCTCCTCTCAGAACAACATTAGCGCTGGTCCCTCCCCTGCCCCATCTCTACCGCCTCTCCTTTTGTCTATTAATACCCTAAGAGCATTTTCCCCCTCAACGATTTTACAATTACTCCTGTCGTATTTCAGCTGCTCTCTTATACACTGATCTACCTTTATTGTTGTTATTATTCTACACTTAAATTTTATGGCACTTTTCCAAGTAAATTCTCCTGATAGTGTCATAATCCATTTATGAAGGCCTAACTAATCAATTAATGAAAATTGGAGCCCACAAAGCCTGCTCTCTCGCATTGATTGAAAGTGTCAGCGTGGAGTCAGTGAGCCTGTTAAAATACTTGTTAACATCTTGAAATCAAAGTACCGAAGTTGAATTGCTTCTCCTGCAATTAGTTTATTGATTTAATTAAGACGCTTTAATTTAGAAGCTGTGCGAGAAGATTGGTGTTATACGAATGGCTAAGCATTATAGACAGCGTCTGATCGTGACTGAAGAAAAGAGTGGCTGGGATTATATTTCTACTCTTAAAGAGACACACACAATAATAGCTGACTTATGTCTCTAATATTTTAGAGGGGGCTCCTGTGGCAGGACTGGCTCACTTGGTGGTCTGAGTGAAATTTGATACAGGCATAAGATGTGTTAATGTTACTACAGTTTATGTTTAGCATGCAAGGACCCGCTTGGATATTATATATACACATATATATAGTACCGTTCAAACGTTTGGGGTCGGTACAATTTTTAAAATGTTTTTGAAAGAAGCCTTTTATGCTCACCAAGGCTGCATTTATTTGATAAAAAAATATAGTAAAATGGTAATGTTGTGAAATATAAAGTAACAGTTTTCTATGTGAATATAATTTAAAGGTGCCCAAGAATGCTTTTTCACAAGATGTAATATAAGTCTAAGGTGTCTACTGAATGTGTCTGTGAAGTTTCAGCTCAAAATACCCCATAGATTTATTTTAATACATTTTTTTAACTGCCTATTTTGGGGCATCATTAACTATACACTGATTTTGGCAGCGCTCCGCCCCTTTAATTCGCCTGCTCCCTGCCACAGGAGCTCTCGACTATATTACAGTGCATTTACAAAGTAATATAACATTTACACAGCTAATATAACCCTCAAATGGATCTTTACAAGATGTTCGTCATGCATGCTGTATGCATGCTTCGAATTATGTGAGTAAAGTATGTATTGTGATGTTTACGTTTGATTCTGTATGAGTTTGAGGCTATGCTCTGTGGCTAACGGCTAATGCTACACTGTTGGAGAGATTTATAAAGAATGAAGTTGTGTTTATGAATTATACAGACTTCACATGTTTAAAAATGAAAATAGTGACTCTTGTCTCCGTGAATACAGTAAGAAACGATGGTAACTTTAACCACATTTAACAGTACATTA
This sequence comes from Megalobrama amblycephala, assembly GCF_018812025.1. Taxonomy (NCBI): domain Eukaryota; kingdom Metazoa; phylum Chordata; class Actinopteri; order Cypriniformes; family Xenocyprididae; genus Megalobrama; species Megalobrama amblycephala. Next base: position 11,502,129 of record NC_063066.1, on the reverse strand, counting down.
GCAACATGCTAATGAAACATTTAGAAAGACAATTTACAAATATCACTAAAAATATCATGCTATCATGGATCATGTCAGTTATTATTGCTCCATCTGCCATTTTTTGCTGTTGTTCTTGCTGGCTTACCTTGTCTGTGCACAGATCCAGACGATAATACTGCCTTTCCTTGTCTAATGCTACATGGGCTGGCATATATGCAAATATTGGGGTCATACATATTAATGATCCCGACTGTTACGTAACAGTCGGTGTTATGTTGAGATCCGCGTGTTTTCCGGAAGTCTTTTAAACAAATGAGATTTATATAAGAAGGAGGAAGCAATGGGGTTTGAAACTCAATGTATGTCTTTTCCATGTACTGAACTCTTGTTATTCAACTATGCCGAGGTAAATTCAAATTTTGATTCTAGGGCACCTTTAAATTGTAATTTATTAAGCTAAATTTTCAGCATCATTACTCCAGACTTCAGTGTCGCATGATCCTTCAAAACTCATTCTAATATACTGATTTGGTGCTCGAGAAACATTTCTTCTTATTATAAATGTTGAAAACAGTTGTGCTGCTTAATATTTTTGTGGAAACCTTGATACATTTTTTTCAGGATTCTTTGATGAACAGTTCAAAAGTGCAGCATTTATTTAAAATAGAAATAGAAATAGAAATAGAAAATAGAAATATTTTTACTAGTGGGTGCAGGACACTATAGTTCATTTATGTAAGTGAGGATAGCAAAATAAAGTAAAAATAAAAACTGCGACATATTATACCCAAAAAGTCTTCATTCAGTGGACTACCAGTAAAACCAGTAAAAAATTTGGAACCAAAAATTATTCAGACACTTTGACCTGACCATGTTTTGCTTAAGTGTTATCTGACATAATTAAGATTCATTTAGTTCTGACACAGTTTAACTCTGAGATCTTGTCATATTTTATTACCATTTTTTTAAACTATAGTGAATAAACTGTATTAATGAATGAAATGTTCAAGGTGTCTGAATAAATTTTGGTTTGACTGTATGTGAATGCTCATACTTATATGCAAATGACTCAAAAGGGGTTAGAGAAGGTCAGTACTCACTGGCATAAGGAGAGTTGGCAGCAGAGCCGTTGAGGAAGTTGGGCGATCCTCCCAGCGTGGTCATGCCTGTGTTTCCATATCCATTCATACTGGTAGAGACGGTACTGTAGCTACTCTGCTGGGGTGTCGTGCTGGGTACGTAACCGTGAGGGGATACGCTGCTTGTGTTTCGACTGAAACCTAAAACACACACACACACATAGGACTGAGAGGAGCCAAACATGACATAGAAAATACAAAGATAGAATAAATAAAGAAACAAACAGCTTTTGGTCTCCATTGACTTTAACTGTATGGAAAAGAACACCGTGAGTATTCTGTTTTTGTTACACAGTAGGTAGAAAGTCATACAGGTTTGGAATGACACGAGGGTGAATGAATGATGACAAATTTCATTTTTTTGAACTATTCCCTAAAAAATGATCTGTGTGTCAGTAGCATACGAAGGCAGAGAGGACAGGAGGAGGATATGGACTATAAATATACATTAAACGCTGACATGGGTGAAAGCAGCAGGAAGTTCTCGCTCCAGGAGTCCCCGCTGTCTGGTACAAAGGCAGCGCTCATCTCTGCACTGCTTACTATTCATTCTCCCTTTCTTTAGACGACTGATACATTACTGCTGACTTAACACAAATCATTCACTGTCACAGAGGCCAAGGAATGCTGAGGCAAAGGAGCCGGGAGGTTCAGGGCACATTGCTGAACGGTTGTATCTGTCTGCATGCTGTCTATCTCACTAGTTTTCACCCACTTCCCCACGCAGCAGACTACAGACTACCGTGGCACACTTTACTGGGACTGTACAGAATCACTCTTAAGTAGAAAGGAGGGGTGTTTGTGATGGAAAGATTGACAATGACTTATTAAATACACTGCAGCAATATTTAGCACCTGGTTAAACTGGTTTACGGGTATTCAGTGAATAAAACGCAGGGGTTTGTGCTAAAATACCACATGTAAAAGTGAATTCACTGCTTAGTCTTTCTAGATATCTCTCTTTGTTTGCACACACACACAAGCACATCATAGTAGTCTAGGATTAATCTCGGTCTCTGTGTTTTGTGAATGGCCAAAAAATCTTGAGGTTTTAAAACTGATGTAATCTCTGCTCACCCTGATTGGCTGCTTGTGTGGACTCAGACACATTGACAGCGAGCTGGCTGTGGAAGGAGTTGACTCCCATCATGCCAGTGTGGACTGAGCTGTTGGCCAGACCTGGCAGCTGGTTGTGACCACGTGGGACGTTGTAAAGCGCCTCTGCGATATCCGCTGCTCTTTTTAGAATGATCTCCTGTGAGGATCAACAAAGAAATGAACCAATGCCATGATTAGAAGGATATTAGTAAGCCGACAACTGCCTGAAAAAAAAAACTAAACAAAAAAAACACCCTCCTTCAAATAATAATACAGTATAAATAATGGTTTGACTGAATAGTAATTTTACAATAAAATAATATCACAATAAAATGCATTAAAAATAATATATAACCCAATGAATACATACAAATTAAATTATAATACTAATAAATAAATAATATAAAAAATAACAGCAAAATTTATACTTTTATAAAATACTATGAAACAATTTAAAAACCCCAAATATATCCATTTTACCAATGCACCTTACTGTTTAGTAAATTAAAAGTTATCTTAACAAATTAAACCTATGCACAGGCAACTCATGTGTTGCCATCTATTCAAATATGAGCATATAAATCAGTGAATAAGAGGGTCAATATATTGTTAATACTAAAGAACCAAATCTTAGAATCAATACAAATTTCAAAGAGGTTTTTTTTTTTTATCTGCCAGTCAGTCTAGATAGAGAGCAAAACACAGTAGTTTGGGGTGGAGGGGAGTATGGCTGCACATTTTGGTCTCATAATTCACCCTCATAAAGATGACAGGACTGTGTGGAGGTTGGGGGGGATAGGGGTTCCTGAGAGAGAACTCTCTGAGTGGGTTGATGACTGGAGTCATGCTCCATCCACTGCCCAGCCTAAATAATTCAGCATCACTGCACTCATGCTCAGCTCAGCAATCGATGAGCATATGCCCTCACTCGCAGTTCATAACTGATCTAACATTGAAGATGCCCTTGTGGTCCTTCAAACCAATGAGAGAGCGCTCTGGAGGAATTGCGTTGGGGGATTTATGTTGAGGAAATATGTTAGGGAATATTAGAGAATGAGTCTATGGCCTTAAAGCTCTGAAATGGCCTCAACTGGGAACAAATGCTTATCTGTAATGCTCAATTAAACCATATCTATACTACATCACAATCTTAACCCTAATAATATAATTTGCACACTATCGTGCGCTTGCACTTTTGCCTAAAAGGATGTGCAGAATTTTAACTATTTTACCTTATTTGTAATTTATACAACTGGCTTAACATATTACTTGTTTCCAAGGTCACCAGGAGAATGTGATATTTATGTATGTGTGGTTCCTGTCGGTTCTTAAATGTTATAGTAAATTTAGTATATATTTTAGTCACAAAATATTTATGAATCATGAGGCCCTGTGCATCTAGAATGTTTATGGTCTTGTCATGTTTACTTGAATCTTACCTGATTATTGTGTGGCATCCCATACAGAGCTTCCACCAGGTCTGCTGCCCTCTTCAGAATCACCTCCTGTAAGACAGAAAGATTTCTCCATTTCCATTTCTCATGATTTCAAATGAACAAAACATGATATCGATGACTAGATCTGATAGAAATGGTCTTACAAATTTTCAGACAATATATATGGCTAAAAAAAAAAAACATATTTCAAGACATATTGTCTAAAAAAGAGTCTTTAAAAACATGCCATTATTTTATGAAACTGAACATTTTAAGGATGTTTACAAAGAAAGATTTTTTAAAAGTGTGATTTAATGAACCAAAGCGTTACATTTTTCTAGTCTATTTTGCTACTCGACCGACACAAATAGACTTACAGTACAATTACTACAGGATCAGTCCCTTTAGAACAATATCAGGTTAAGTGCTTTGCTAAAGGGCACAATGCTAACAGGGGACCTTCAGTTCATAGATCGCCCCTGACAGGGTTTGAACATGTGACCTTTGGATTGCTAGCCAATAGTCCTGACCACAACTCCCCTACACTACCATTTGCAGAGGGGATATGTCTTAGAAAACACCTTAACAGCCCCTGTACTTCATCTAGCACTTCCTACCAACAGCACTGCCACCGATTCCATGTATAATACATGAATACAAACACATTTAAAGCAAATACATGCATGTTAGTACATGCAAACGACCGCTCCGCGGGAGGCATGGGCTGCAGTAATGCTATTTTCCTTCCAGGTAATCGACTTTCACTTCCATAACCAAAAACCTATTTATTACCAACCTTTTCACACATTAAACATTTATTTACAGTGTTCTTTACACTGTGTATTCATTTCCTTTCTTCCAAGCCCTCATCTTCTCTTCGTTTTTTTTTTTTTTTTTTTAAACCCTGAAGCTCCAGTGGAACCCTTTTTAAAAGTTAATGTGCTGGTGCTGAGGAAATAAGCTCGCAGTGCGACAACCAGAAAATTGTTCTCACCCTCGGCGTGTAACCCTCGCTGCGAACAAGCCCCCGAGCATGTGTGCCTGCCTGCCAGCCGACATATTGCCTTTCAATCAGCCCCCTCCGCCTCCCACCGGCGGCCCCAGACGCAACACACAGACACGAACATGACGAGGGGGTCAGCAAAGCAATAAAGATTTTTAGTGCGCTGTCCAAGGTGCTAAATTCACTCAATAATGGGAGCTCTGGCACTGCGTTAACCCCTCGTTAGGGGTGCTTCGCGGGGGAGGCGCCCGTCTCCGTTCGCCCGGGCTCGGGCTGGGTGATTGAGAGAAGCGCGGGAGCCTGGGGAGGCCTAAAGTGGTGCTTTAGTATGGATGTGTGACTCCGATGGGCTCTCTTCTCCTTTACCCTCTTCTTCGTGGGATGGAGGAAGAACATTAGGGATGGGAAGCATTAGTCCATGGCTCGGTCCCCTGCTGCACCGGCACTGTGTCATTTATCCAGTACACCTCTACAGGCACCTCATACTCTCCTCTACTTCTCTCGCGTTCGCACTCGCTCTCCTTAGTTAGAAGGTCTCGTCCCTACCTATCGATCTCCCGTCATTACGATATTGGGGGGTGGGGGAGAAATCTGTTGAGAGGGCAAATCCAATAAGGAAGGGGCCAAAAGTTTGTCCAGATAAACAAATAAATGCTATTAGCACAGGCTGTGTGTGGTGGCCCTGTGTCTGGAAGCAAAGCCCATTTCCTGGGCGAGTAGCAGTGCTTCCAGTAAGGGCCGAGCAGGGAGCCAGGAGCGGTAAACAGGAAAGAAACCTGATCTTGGATCTGCGCGTCTGTATAGCTGTCTATCAGTCAGAGCCATCATAACCCGGGCTCTATCCTCCATCCTCCCCCCTTCTCCACTCCTTCAGCGCCATGAGCTATGAGGACCCGATCTCCGTTTCGACCCATTCGGAGTGTCTTTAGCACCCTGACAGGTGTTTTCCAGCTTTGTTTTCCATCACCGTGAAAGCTGAGATGTATATATGCACTCATAGTAACACATAAGCGCGTATAAATGCGAATGTGGGCAACCAAACAACCCCAGGCATAGTGTTTTGAAGAATATAATATCAAATAGCCACAGCGCAGCACCGTAAGGGCCAGCCTGCACATTAATGTGCTCCGGACATTGAATCTGTTCCTGTGTGTGTAAATTATGGTGGCTGGTAATATGATATACATTCATTAGGAAGGGGACTGCTGAAAAAAAATGAAATAAGGCCCGGGTCACATCTGGAATGTTAAGGCAATGGCGTCTGCACATTTACAAGGAAGCCAGGCCTGTAAAAACATGATAAATTTATTCCTGTGCTTGTTCATTTGCAATTTTATCATCTCCTAATGTTCTATTAGAGCAGTAATACCAGCGGGGTCACCATCGTCGCTCATGTGGAACGGAGCGGAGTGATGATGTCATACTTCCTGCTCTGCTCCCCTGACCTCATGGACTGCTGGTCTTGTGGAGGTTCTGATTTTATTAGCTTTAACTGAGGTCTCGTACACGAAGTGCTGTGCAGTCACAAAGTCATTTATATATATTAATATTTAAAGAAATACAGCCTACAGTCTATAGCATCTCAGAATTGTTTCTAAGGCTGTCAACTGACTAAAATTTTTAATCAAATTAATTACATGATATGCAAATAAGATTATTCAAAATTAATGTCATTTATTTGCATAGCAATGTTTGTTGGTAAAGCAAAGAAGACATTGAATTAGAGTAGCAGATACGTTTTTAGGAGTCAATATTAGGGATGGGTACCGAAACCCGGTATTAAATTGGCCCCGGGGCTAAATTTTGAAAGACCGGTGTATCGATAAGCTCTGACGTTAACGATTCTGCTGTCGGTACTGGAGAAATTATGAAGAAAATACACGTACATTTATGCTATATAGACATTATCTTGCAAATTCTATCTCGCCAGAGTCGACAGCTGTGTCTGTATGCAATAATATTAGGACATTTGTCTATGATGCATTTTTGCTTTCGCAATCCAGAAGAGAGATCACGCTCACGCAGAGGAGCTACAGCGCAGCCGCTCACATGAAAGTCCTGTTTAATGGTGACGATGGAGGAGAGAACTAAACAATCTGCTTACACTTTAGGCCTGTGATATTAAGCTAATTTTATTTTTGATTTCGATGTTGGCTTCCAAGGATCAGAAAGAAGATATCATTCTCTTCACAGCTGTGCATATTCCTCCCTAAACCCAAACTTAACGTGAGAATCAGCACAATCGATGATTGATGTAAAATACAGTCTTTACTGTTGCTAAATTGCAGTAAATGTTTGATAATTATTATCAACATTTTAAAACGCTGAAAGCACAATAATCCGCGCAAGAGACGCTGTTCCTCAGGCTGAATTGTGTGTGCGCGCACCAAAACGCATCACAAATAGACAAATTACACATGTCCAAAGTCCAAACGATCAAATACACACAAAAATATGTTACAATGACTGGATTAGAGCGTGTTTAGCTACTTAAACGCAATTTATATCGTAATTGTACATGAACAGCTGGGAGAAAATCCGATGTGTGTTAATATCTATTGTCTTAAAGTGACAGCAGTCACCTTCTGACGATTGTGCAATCAGTGTTAATCAAACAACAAAATGCAAAGAGAAAATCACTTACAGCTCTTCATCTGAATATAGTTAGCTTTAATAGGCATTAATCTATTAATTTATACTGTGAAAACCATGCAGTGTTATTTTACATTTGGTTACTTTACTTAGATTTCTTATATAGGCTAGGCCTATATTACTTACCTGAACACATGAACAAATGAAAGCACTTTATTCATCATTGTTTTATTGTATTTGTCAGTTTGTTTTACTTTGTTTCTTTGTTCATGTTCTTACTGTATCTTACATAAAACACCAAAAATGCCGGACACTATATAATATAATGCAAAGTTAATTCAGCTCTTTATATATATATATATATATATATATATATATATATATATATATATATATATATATATATATATATTTATTTATTTTGTCATTAAAGTTGAATTGAATTTTGAAAAATGTATCAAGACTTCAGATTTCCTTGAATTATTCCTAAGGTAGGAAAATTAATTTATATTTTATATTTATTTATATATATTTTTATTTATATTTATTTATGTTATTCATTATATATTTAAAAATATAATAACTAATAATAATACTGATTATAAATATTATTTGTATTATTAATAAATATTACTAATATTATTAATCATGCCAAAATAAACATGAACTTGACAGCTGTACTACAAAAATTCAAAAACAAATTTTGAATAGAATTCTAAATAAATTCTAGAATATAAGAACAGGGCATAGTATACTGTTAGTATATAGGGTGCACCAAATGCAAACCCAATCCAAGTGCGATGTACATATAATCTGTGCAAACTAACCACACAAACTCATATGCCTCTATCTGTTTGCAATAACTGTAAATGCTTGGCTCAAACAGTAACCACACCGGTGTGTAATGTCATGCTGTTTATACCCACCAAGGCTGCAATCCATTTTGATGAATGAGGGCTATCATATAGTGAGCCTTTCCTTATCCTGACAATAATCTAATCTTTAGTTTCAAACGCACCATTTGTCGCTGATGTAAGAGATGAGATACTCCATCCATGAGTCAATACAACGGCGACGGTTCCCAGAACAATGTGTTAGGTTTTAATCTGATAGAAAAGTGTCTTTACCGTAATAATCGTAAATGTATGACAGTCTTATGACAGAGTTAGTTACGGGCAGCATAAGAGTACAGTGGTTCACCAAAAATATGGTTTGTGGTGTTATGATCCATGACAGTTAATATGTTTGCATGCATTTTCCTGAATTTAAGCGAGGAACTACAACAGGTTCAGTTTTTACGGTACTTATGGTGTCACATGTGTGTTAATCACATTTGCGTGAGGTGCATTGAGTGAAGGTAGCCATCACATTGTGTAGATGCAGTGAATCATGTGAAGTAGAGCAGAATGTCCATTCCATGCGTATGAGCACAGCTGATGCACAGTTCTTTGACTTTCACTGATTTGAGTTTGCCTGCTCTGTCAAATGTATTGCTCAACATGGTGGCTTAACCACCGTGCTTATCTAATGCAAAATCAAATATCCTTAGTCTTCCTTTCCCAATCTCCCCCTCCTCCTCCATGTCTTTCCTCCATCAATATCTGCCCATCATAAATATCAGTCACTGTGCTCTTTAACTAATGTGACTTCATTGCATAATTCATATTCTCTCCGGGCCTCAAAGGTTACTCTCTGAAAGTCAATAATAACCTGTCTGTCCAAGTCTGCACAATACGACTGCGGAGTGCAGCCACCAAAAAATTGCAAAAAGTCTGGATCACATACTACTCAATGACTTATATGACAAAAACTATTTTTTAAGAAAAGTTTGTGAGATTAGTGATCTCCAACTTTGCTTACTTTGGGTTGGGAAACACTGGTCTAAATAAACCTGTGCAGATTAAATTTAACTACATCCATATTCACATATTTTATAGTGGTCTTATGGATTTCCCACTAATGTATAAAGAACATGCTACACCGCTACCCAGAAACATTTTTCCTGGAAGCACAAATTGAATTCTGGACCCTGTAGAGTTAGCCAAGGGGGATCAGGTGGGTGTGAAGTGACAGGGAAAATGTGGGAAACAACACTGACAGAGGAGATGAAGAGAGACCAAACAAGGCCACAGCCTGGATGTGCTGAATATGGGCCAGGTGCATTTTGGGATGCAGTTTCTCCTTCAAATGATTCCCTACAAACACTATAAATATACAGTCAAACCAAAAATTGTTCAGACATTTTTGATATATTTTCACTAGTGGGTGCAGGACACTGTAGTTCATTTATGTAAGTGAGGATAGCAAAATAAAGTAAACTCTGACAAATTATATCCAAACATTCTTCATTCAGTGGACTACCAGTAAAATTTATACAAATTTGGAACCAAAAATTATTCAGACACTTTGACCTGACCATGTTTGATACAGTTTAACTCTGAGATCTTGTCATATTTTATTACCATTTTTTTAAACTATAGTGAATAAACTGTATTAATGAATGAAATGTTCAAGGTGTCTGAATAAATTTTGGTTTGACTAATATCTATCTTTATATAGTCATCATATAAAACACTACCCATAACACACATAAAAATACATATTTGTGTGTTTGTGCATATTACACTATATATATATATATATATATATATATATATACTTTAAATGTACAGCTCAAGTATGTTTTAATCATGAAAGTATGCGAATACATTAATATGGTATTATTGGCCAGTCTTGCGTAAAATGCAACACTCAGTTTTATACGATATTTAGGCTATCAGGAGGCTCTTGCTTGACCTCTGGAGACATGAACTCTTGGTTTGAAATTAAATATTCTCACATTCACCAGTAATCTTGTTATTACAAGAGACTTTAGATGCGTTATTTTTTCCAAAATATCACAGAAAAAAACATTTTGTTGAACCATCGCTGCGTAATAAATTTGCTGGCCTGGATAACATAGTAGCATGCTTGTTCAAGGACTGAGAGAAACAAGTTAACCTGCCGTGTTCCACACTTGGCCCTCACCTGTGATTGAGTCCAGCAGTTTAGAGAAGTGCCGTCAACAAACTGTTATTGCCTCAATAAAGGGCAAAATCAATAGTGCTGAAATGAGTGGCTGGGCGCAGTAGCCGACGCTGTTAATATCTCGCTGAGAGCGTTTGAACGAGAGGAGGAGGGACAGAAAAGGGAGGGGAAGACAGAGAGAAAGAGAGAGAAAGAGAGGCGTACAACCTCAAGTACTTGAGGATATCAGGGTAAAATCCATCTGCTAACACCAACCTTGTCTCGACAACCAACCGGACATATATAGCTACACAGAGAAATTATTTCTCATTCACCCTTCCCATGTTCACTATCTCTATGCCCTCTTTCCTTATGCTGCTTTGGCTGCATCTTCCCCCTTGTGGTGACTCAATTATTGTTGGGTGAGCAGTAATAAAGTGAGGGCTGTGGTGCCTTCGATCGGCTGACCTGTGAGAAGGCAGCACCGGACAGCTGACTTCACCATGATGGATCACCCAACTCTCTCTCTCTCCCTTCCTGCCTGTTCCTTTTGTTCTCTGTCTCTCGCTCTCTTTCTCTGCCAACCTGTCAAGGCCCAGGACTAAAGCTGTAAATGTTAGTGTGTTGTTGAATGGTTTGGACTATTGTTTTCCATGTGATCTGCATTCTCTGAAGATAAACATTAACTAATTAGGCATACAATAAGTCATTTCAAAGACTTACCATGAGCTCTAGGGATGTTAAGTGATAGCATATGCTTCTGTAGAAGCCAAAAGTCAGTGTGATTTCAACTACACTACCCATAACCCTGAAAGCTTATAAACACAGGGATGATGATCAACGAAACAAGGAACAGGTGTGTATCTAATCAGAAACCATAGCAACAAACAATGAAACGTGAACTCGGGCAAACAGTGACAAGGAAAACAAAACAGAACAGAACCATGAAAGTAAATTGTAATAATTATTTTTCTTATCTCACTGGAAAATATTTGGTTCTTGTTTTAAGTACAAACATCAATGAATTTTATTAAGATTTCTCTAAAAACAAGACTGTCATTTTGCTTTTCAAGTGGAAAAAAAAAAAAAACCTGGTACACGGGCTGCTGAAAAAGTGAGCACATACTCCAGTATTTTAATATAACAAACATCTAACTGCTTCCTCAGGGACTTCCCCTATACCTGACCCTGAAACTATCTTACCGAGTAGTTTTGCCTACCTGTTTTATTCAGCACCTCTAATAGAGTGAGGCTGCTCACTCGTGGGCCATTCCACCCTATTCATTAAAAGGTAAGGAATCAGTTAAGGGCGGCCGTTAAGCGGGCTCTCTGGGGAGAGCAGCCACGAGTGTATTCTGGTTTGCCTCCCTTATGCTGAAAACAGTGGGAAAGATGTGACAAGTGACCCTGGCCATGACCCACCTAATGCATTCAGCTTCATCATCAGCCCAGGAAAATTAGTCCAAATCAAGCCAAGGTTAAAACCACAGAGAACATATGTGAGCAACATGTTGCCCCAGTTTCAATGAAAATTACCAGTCAGTTCCAATATGGCAGACAAAGAAAATTAATAATAATCATGGGGCAGATTTAAGTACTCCTCTTTCTGCAGAGAAGCTACATTCTCTGACAAGCAAATGACAAAAACAGGGTTCCCAAACCTTTTTACCAATGAATTTCTTTTCTTTTACCAATTAATTTCTTTTTAATGACTTTTGATGTCGACTTTTTTAACAATGATTTCATAGAGATTACACTAAATATACATATAATATACAATAACTTAATTGCAATTCTAAGCAATTAAATATTTTAAAGCTGAGCAATAAAAAAGTAATAAAACATATTTAAATTAAAATTTAAAATTAATTCAATTTTATTACTTTATTCAGGATTATAATTTTATGAATTTGGAAATGGAAATCACAATTTTAAAATATCCTGCCTGATATTTACAGATGACTATGGAAACCCTCAATATGATATTTTAAATGTCTAGCAATTTATATTTTCATGTATAGATATGTAATCTGTCATTATAAGGGGATATTCCTATCTTCATCAGTGACATCAATGAGTCAGTAATGTAATAGTCCCCATCAACGTTAGGAGGGACAAGTAGCAACACATGTCTGCTGCTGATTTTTACAGGGCCCTTTGGTGGGTCAACACAGTGCTCCAGTACACGAAGAAGGGTGAGTATTTGTGCATGTGTGTGTGTGAGTGTGCGTGTGTGTGGTAACACAGGGTTCAGACTGTGGGACTGCAGAGGAAGGTATTCAGACAATGTCCATGTGGTTCATTAGGGACTAAGATCAAACGCCATTGCCCCGTTTAGCCCCACTGACAAGAGACAGAAGATCTGTCCTCTCCTCACCAGCTGGGGAATGGGCACTAACATGAGGGATGAGTGAGGGAGTGAGGGAGGAGTATGAAAGAAGAAATTGAGAGATAGAGGAAGGACGAGGACCACTATATGAGAAAGCCTGAGTGTGCAATCTCCAGAAGTTGGATAAAGCATACATCAATTAGCTGCAAAAATAAATGGAAAATTTCCCAAAATTGTTCATGACATGTTCATTTGTTAAGCTACAGATAAAATCTGTAGCAGACATCACCACACACTACCAGGCAAAAGTCTGGACACACTTGACTTGGTCTAAATGATCGAAATTGTCCTTTTTTAAATCCTTAAGATCAAAAAGTAGTTTGCATTCAAATATAAATATTTTTTTTATAGAACTATAACATATTTATTTATTTATTTATTTATTACTTAGATTATTTATTATTTAGGATCTAATCAAATATAAAGTGTGCCTATGAATGATGTTAAGTTTTTTAATAATTTTTTCCCAACTGGATAGTGAATGAAAAGCTTTCATAGTTTTGATGACTATTCTTATTATAAAATATGGATAATAACAATAATAATAATAATAATCATCATTATCATTATTATTATTAATGAGTGTCCACACTTTCAACTTCATTGGTAGTATATAATTTAAAACCTTGCCTGATTAGTTGATAATGGCAGTTGATAATTAGCTAAAACTAAAACTACAAAAAATTGAAATCGTTAACTGAAATAAAATAAAAGTTACCTGAAATTAAATATAAAAAAGCTACTTGCCAAAGCAACAATTCTATATAAGTATAATAGTATCTAATATATATAATAGTATCTGACGTGTGGTGCAGGTCACATGAGATTAGCAGCCAACTGTAACTGCTTGGCCACCAACTCTACATTTGCCTGATTCCTCTAGATTGGCTTTGGTTTGATGCCGCTTTTGTTGACCCCATGGTCTAATTTGATGTGTTTAAGGTGTAATGGATTGGGAGGTGGCTCATGGGATGTGAATACTGATGGCCCAGCTTTGATACAGAGGGCTGCTAACAGCACAAGGTCAGTCCTGAGTGTGAGCAGGCCCAGCCAGCAGCCAGCTATAATTACTCTTTTTTTTTTCCTTTTTTTTTTTACACTATTAAGTGGTTCTGCTGGAGCGGGGCTCTAGGGTATAGGACACGCACAACAAGATAAAGTAATGTTTATTTATCCCTCCCAAAGGATCCATTTACTTGGCCAGCCTCTCCTTAAGAACCATGCATGGAGAGAGAAATAAACACCCAACTGGGTCCACAACTGGGCTCCTTTCACCGAGAATACTGAACAAAACTGCATGGGATTGAATATACAGTATATAATCTCTGAATTGATGGAGTCTGTAATGAATGCTTCAAATAACAAGACCATGTTTCAGCTAAGGCTACCGCAGTAAATGAAAATCAGAACCAGCGTGTTTATGTTAGTATTTGCTCTGTGAAAGGAAAAGTAAACTACTGAAATTTAAATTACCAATTAAAGTCAACATTTAAACCCATTTTACTTCTATAATGTGACATATTTATGAGTGAAACACAATATACAGTAAGAAAATCTGGATGGGACTTCTTTGCGAATTGAATGGGTTGTTAAAAGTAGGTGTCTTGTACCAGAATGGGGCCAGAATGAATGCTAAAATGGTGTTAGCTAAAACAATGCCTAAATAGTTATTTGGTTATTGGTTATCATTATCCAGTAGCCTGTGGGGCCTAACTGACGTTAGTAGAAAACAAGTAGTTTCAAAGGATGATCTCTGGAATAACGCAGCAACGAATTGTTCACAATAAGACCAGAAATGTGTATTATTCAGAAAGTAAACAGTGACTTCATTTTGACTTTAAAGCAAAGAAAGCATAACAGTTATGTCATGTAAGAGAACTGACCTTTGGTAAGCGCTCAGGGTCGCCTGGGTGTCTAGGTATCACCTTCTGTAGCCGCTGGAAACCATAGTCAATAGTGGGTTCATTCAGTGCTGCAGGAAAAGAGAAAATTTAACCATGTTACCGCAGTGAAATTCAACAACCATCTGCAATTACCATTACAAAGAAATGTATATAAAACATAAGTGTCATTTCCTTCAGACCTCAATACGGTTCCAAAAAACACAAAGTAGAAAGCAATAAAATGATAACTAAAGTATCAAATATTATGTTTCCTAACCAGCTGCCAAAATATCTGTATCAATTACGACTATGCTTTAGCCGTTTGCAACCACAAGGCACCACTTTATGAATAAAACAACACTTGAGCAGTTTGTGTGAATGGATCTTATTTTTGCAGCCGGTGCAAAGGCACAACCATCATGCACAGCTTCACAAACTGGTCATGAGCAATGAGATTTGTGACAGATTCAACTGCAATGCAAATGCTACTGTTTAACAGCAATGCAACTCTTCTTACTTCTTACAAAATCTTAAGTAACGCCAATCTGTAAACGTTAAAGTATGTTTCAATGGTATAGCCATAAGATATAAACAATATGCATGTTACATGATTTTAGCGTGGACAAATTATTTTTGTCTGTGCAAGTTTATATACAATTTTTCAACCATGACAATGCAACACTATAAACCATAAAACGACCGTTTTAACGGAAGAATGAATTTACATGCTTTTATAAAGACTTTATCTTCACTTCAGTTCTACTTTTAAATCCACCCCAAAACTAATTAAATAACTTCCATTAAGTGTCTCACCATAAACGAGATAAAAATAAATAAATAAATAAATAACAACAGACCATTTGAAATTACTATTTGTTGTAATCTACATTATGCCACAAAAGCTGTTGACTGAACTTAATTTGTATTGAACTCGTAATATTCCTTTAAACACATACATATTTACAGCTGATTTCATGGATCCGCAAAAAATTATTTATACCACAACTAACAGAGATCTTGTGATGACCAGAAGCAGCCAGATCATTTCATCTATAAGCAAGATTAAGATTAACTACAAGGCGCCTTTTAAATTTGCTGTCCTTAAACAAACTCCAATAACTAATGCTGGATTCAACTCTCTCTTTTGTTTTGTTTACATAAGCACCACTAATCTGCAAAACAAATCTATAGACCACCGTTATGAGCAAATAATTCAATTAAAGTTTTCATTTCTGTGTGGCGGCACCTCCCACTCCTCAGAGGCCCACAGACAGCTTCACGAATGCTTGCTGAGGACAGAGCAATAAGATAATATTGAAAAAGGAACCCGATCTGCGTGATAGGCCCAAACATCCTGCACGGGTGGACCACATGGTGCTTGGACCGATGTTTTTCTAACCTCCCTGGATTGAGCGGGGCTTTCACACTGAGACAATGGGTCTTTCTCCAGCACTGGCCCACTGAGCTTGTTTGTGTGTTTATCTGTTGTGGTGCTAAACTCCAGCCCTCAGGGGCACATTCACACAGAGCCCTTCTGTAATTCACTGAGACAGAGTAAGAGATATACAGAGAGATGTATGTAAGCAGAGATACTTGATATGCAGCATGCAGTACAAAAGTATTTGGTCATTTAAGCTATGCTTAAAACAAAATACCAAACCAAGTAGCATCATACAAATTAAGACCTTTCATAACTGGACTGTCTCTAATGTCACTGTTCAAGGTGATTTTTAATGGATGTACTGACAGAATACTATCAGAATAACCACAAGTATAATTCATCATATTAACTATGGTCAATATGTTCCACTTTTATTTTCTTTCTAAACAGTATATCAATTGTTTTAACATTTTAAAAATAAATCTCTTTTAGTGAAGTGTTTATCTTTGAAATGTGTGCTTACGCTACACCACTTCAAAACAAATGGCACTTGGTTTTATATTTTGCAATGACATTCATACATGGCTTAAGTGTCCAAATTATTATTATTATTTTTCATTGTATACTGGTTTTAAGCTGGATTTATGCTATATATCTGGTGCAGTAATTACTTTTTAGAGATATACACTATATTGCCAAATGTATTGGGACACCCCTCCAAATCACTGAATTCAGGTGTTCCAATCACTTCCATGGCCACAGGTGTATAAACTCAAGCACCTAGGCCTGCAGACTGCTTCTACAAACATTTGTGAAAGAATGGGTCGCTCTCAGGAGCTCAGTGAATTAAAGCGTGGTACCCTGATAGGTTGCCACCTGTGCAATAAGTCCATTCGTGAAATTTCCTCACTACTAAATATTCCACGGTCAATTGTTAGTGGTATCATAACAAAGTGGAACAATTGGGAACAACAGCAACTCAGCCACGAAGTGGCAGGTCACATAAAATTACAGAGCGGGGTCAGCGCATGCTGAGGTGCACAGTGCGCAAAAGTTGCCAACTTTCTGCAGTCAATAACTTCAGACCTCCAAACTTCATGTGGCCTTCAGATTAGCTCAAGAACAGTGCATACTGAGCTTCATGGAATGGGTTTCCATGGCTGAGCAGCTGCATCCAAGCCTTACATCACCAAGTGCAATGCAAAGCGTCGGATGCTGTGTAAAGCACGCCACCACTGGACTCTAGAGCAGTGGAAACATGTTCTCTGGAGTGACGAATCACGCTTCTCTGTCTGGCAATTCGATGGACGAGTCTGGGTTAGGCGGTTGCCAGGAGAACGGTACTTGCCTGACTGCATTGTGCCAAGTGTAAAGTTTGGTGGAGGGGGATTATGGTGTGGGGTTGTTTTTCAGGGGTTGGGCTTGGCCCCTTAGTTCCAGTGAAAGGAACTCTTAATGCTTCAGCATACCAAGACATTTTGGACAATTTCATGCTCCCAACTTTGTGGGAACAGTTTGGGGATGGCCCCTTCCTGTTCCAACATAAATGCACACCAGTGCACAAAGCAAGGTCCATAAAGACATGGATGAGCGAGTGTGGTGTGGAGGAACTTGACCGGCCTGCACAGAGTCCTGACCTCAACCCCATAGAACACCTTTGGGATGATGGGATGAATTAGAGCGGAGACTGCGAGCCAGGCCTTCTCGCCAACATCAGTGCCTGACCTCACAAATGAACTTCTAGAAGAATGATCAAAAATACACATAAACACACTCCTAAACCTTGTGGAAAGCCTTCCCAGAAGAGTTGACGCTGTTATAGCTGCAAAAAGTGGGCCAACTCCATATTAAACCCCACAGATTAAGAATGGGATGTCATTAAAGTTCATGTGCACATAAAGGCAGGCGTCCCAAAAACATTTGGCAATATAATGTATGTCAAAACACCTTTAATTCACCCTCAACTGGTTCATAATTACTTAAGTGCTTAATATTAGCAAATACAAAGAAGCACAAGTTGAATATAAAAAATTTTCCACACTATAAGGAAGTCAGCGAAGAAGCCCAGACCTGATTTTAATATTGTAATAAAATTATTTGGGTATGTGACATAAGATACCCAAGAGTCATTCTAACAATTGTTCACTCTTTACACACACTTTCCCTCTCTCTTTTTCTTTCATGATAGACTGACCGCCTTTCTTTTGCCTGAAGCATCAAATCTCAAACAAAACGGAGGAGGAGCAGCAAAAATAGCAACTGAAGACTAGAGTCCTCTGGCCCTCAGTTAATTGTCCTGCTGAAGATGGGGGTAAAAAAAAAAAAAAAAAAAAAAAAAAAAACAGAACTGTAACAGCCCCACTCTCTTCCATCCTCCCTTCTGTTTGCCCTGTAGGCCGCAGCCTGGACGTTTCCTGAGGGAGTTCGCCCAGCTCCCCTCAGCTCCACAGCTGAGAGGACAGACTGTGGGCAGCCTCTGAGTGCAGTGGAGTGGATTCAGATGGCCAAGGGCCCAGACAGAACCAGACCCCTGGAGCCCAGAACACAAGCTGTGCCCAGCCTGGCCATCCTCCACTGGGGAACAGGGGCATCTCTGACTGTACATCAATGCCTCTCGATACAACATTGAACGGCAGGTGGGATCTATGGCTTTATAAGCACAAGCAAATGCTGGTCCAGTATCTGGTTTTGACATAAAGCTCGAATACATTGAAAAGAAAGATATTATTTTTAAAAAGCCAGGCTGCATCCAAAATAACTCTGTAAAAAGTCTTGTTTACTTTTACAATAACTTCATTAAAAAGCAGTTGACATTGGATAATAACAGTAGACTTCATGCGGCGAAACAGAGCAGGGCTCAATGACTCGCTGTTTGAGAGGCAGCATTAACCTCGACTTTCTCGGCCGCCATGACCGCCTGGATGCACAGTCGCTCATGCAGCACTGTGATTGACTGGCTGTTTACTTAAAGAGCAAGACGAGGAAAAAAACAGTTAAAACAATCCCGGAGCATGATGGAGAACAGACCGCAGCTATCGGCGACGGAAAGAACAACAAAAACAGTCGAATGTGACAGAATGATTCAAAGCCACCCTGCGGCTGACAATACATCATATCTAAATAGGCTTCCTGTAATCAGGTCTGTTGGTGGTTTGGAGACAGGGATATGGAAGTGAGGACCGGTGCAGAGCACAGAAGTGGCCCGAATGGCACACGAGTGGGGGTTGGTGAGAAGCTGATTGCAGGATCTCGTAATGGCAAAGAAATAAATGGAGGCTGAATGAGAGATTGTGTTGTGGAGTATTACAGCAGGTCTGACATGGAGGTAGGAGAGAGTGAATGGAAGAGTAAAAGAGTGGGGGTAGCCTGAACTATGTGAAAAGAAAGCTGTAGCTAGGTCTGGACAGCCACCAGGTTCTGTGGCTTAAAGACGACATGACGCAATATTCAGAACATATTTAACTACTGTAATGTGACGTATATTTCTAGGTGAAACAGAATATTAACAGAGGTACACTACTGTCTAAAAGTTTGGGGTTGGTAAGGTATTTTTCTCTTATGCTCACCAAGGCTACATTTATTTGGTTAAAAAATACAGTAAAAACAGTAATACTGCAAAATATTATTACA
Source organism: Megalobrama amblycephala (assembly GCF_018812025.1). Lineage (NCBI taxonomy): Eukaryota > Metazoa > Chordata > Actinopteri > Cypriniformes > Xenocyprididae > Megalobrama > Megalobrama amblycephala. The sequence continues at coordinate 11,482,590 of NC_063066.1, read as the reverse complement.
ATTTAAATTAACTTTTCTATTTGAATATATTTTAAAATGTAATTTATTCATGTGATGGCAAAGCTTTCAGCATCATTACTCCAGTCTTCAGTGTCACATGATCCTTCAGAAATCATTCTAATATGTTCATTTGCTGCTCAGGGAACATTTCTTATTATAAATGTTGAAAAAGGTTGTGCTGCTTAATATTTTTGTGAAAATGATTTTTTTCAAGATTCAAAAGAACAGAATTTATTTGAAATAGAAATATTTTGTAACAGTATAAATATCTTTACTGTCACGTTTGATCAATTTAATGCATCCTTGTTAAACAAAAGTATTTATTTCTTAAAAAAAAAAAAAAAAAAAATTCTCCAATCAGTATGTTTGCAGCCGTTACAACTATCGATTTCTTGTCATCATGATTGGCCGATGCCGATCCCGATCATTCAAGCTTTATATTTAGGTGGTATGTAAGCTCTTAACCCATTACATCCTGATTTCAAGTGGCATACATAATGATTTCACATAATTTCAAGTGGCATACTTAAAAGTAAAGGCTTATAGGTATATGGTCTCATTTGATAGAAAACCTTTCAAATTTTTGTTCATGTTTGGAGGTTCTTATGTTACAAGACTGCTTAGAAAACCAGAAAAAAAGTGATGCAATTTATTGATTTACTTTGTTATTGTTCATGCTTGACATGATTATTAGAAAGTATATATGACAGGTCATAAAATGTTTGGACTTGTTCACAATCATGTTGACTGCATCTGGGCCAAAATTTGTGTTGATATCTCAAAGCAATCAAAAGTTATGGCATTTGGAACCAGTAGCCTTTTTATCAAAAGTCCAAAAAGTCCTCTCCAAACATGTGATCTGAGTGTTTTACTGAACATAAGAACTATTTACACATGTAAACACCACAAAGCATAAAAAAATATTTTTAACTACATAGAATAAGTAACAAAAAATACGATCTTGGTTGATGATCTTCCATTGCTGTTTCAGCTATGTGTGGCACACAGTAAATCAAGAGCTGTCAATCTGAGAGATCAATCCAATCCAAGCATGCTCCAGCTGTAAAACAGTATCTGATTAGTCTCTACACATCGTCTCTAGCCACCACATCCGAGATCCAGTTTCCATTGGTTGAACATTTTAAAGTGACGTTGAAAAACACAGTGTCATGATCACGACGCGGTCAGCTCCAAAAAATTCCTATAGCTTTAGCCAAGCAGCATGTCAAGTCACAGGATTTTTCTCAAGAATCACAGATCTTTTTATGTTGTATGTTGACTCCTTTGAATTGAGCCAACCTGCTCTAAATAAAGATTTACTATGGTTCAATAATATTTAGCAAAGTTACAAAGCAGAACATGGCACAAAAGCCTAATCTGTATATTGTTTACATGTACAATATACAGTGGCAACTTTTTATGGTTTTACGCCATCAAATTGCGTTTGGTTTGTGAGATCAGCCAAATTTTGTGACTGCCTATCGAGTCATAGAATGTGATTATCAGCCAAAACTGATCTGTGGCCGTTCGATCAGAACATCACTAAAAAATGTTGTAATAACCCCAAACTTCTGAACATTGGTGTAAAATCTATAAAAACATAAAATAAACAACAAAAATAACGTATTTGATAAAATAATTGGTTTGACTGTATCCACCACGATTTGAATGTACTTTGAAAAGTGATTATTGTTATTATTATTCACCAACTAAATGGTTATCATATTGCATGTAAGTGAAAAATTATAAAAACAAATCTTTTTTTTTATTTTTAAAACAATAATATTGAATCACTGGTGTTTTGTGAGCAATTCAGGGACATGGACCAAGACCAGGGGCATTTATTAGTAAAGAGGTTCAATCTCATTATATTTAATTTGTCTTCAAGAATACACATGCAATGAAAGCTGTAAAACAGCTGGTCTTGAGTAAATCACCACTAAACTCATTTAAGTGTGAATAATGAAGTGGCTGCTGGAGCAGAACTTTTGCGAGGGCCTGGATAGGGAACATTTAAAGAATCTCTCTTGAAACAGGACCCATGTGCTAGTATAATGAGGCATGGGTCGTGATGCAAAGCACCTCTGAGAAAGAGTTAATGTGCTGATACAGAGATGGATGGTCAAGATCTCAGGCTAAACTGTACTCTGCCACACTTAAAGACTTCTGCATGTGTTTACTCTCCTTCATTGCTATTGATTTTCACATACTGTACAATCCTCTCACCAGTCGACTCGATAATGCTCAATTGCTGAGAGAGAGATTGTGTACTGAACATTTAGCGGTAAAGTACTGCTAATTTTATAGAGTCGCTGAACGCCCACCGAAAACAATGATGCAAACATTTCATGGACACAAGTCCATGCAATTCTGGTATATGTCACAAATCAAATTGACATTGACCAGTGACAGCATATACATTATCGCAAAAACAAACTCAAACCCTTGAGACTACACAGAAAAGAAAAAAACACCTCCTGTGCTGGGTCATGGGGTGAACTTTGTCAGAAAGTCAAACAAAACAGTGTATTTTCAGAGATACACACCAAACAGGGAAGTAAAATCCCATGAGCTTCTTTATTTCCGGACACTCTATGTCCTACTTGGTGTGTAATGTTGTATGCCAAACCATGCGCAGCAGACCTGTATATTTATAGAGAAACACCTTTCAACTGTCCATGCACTTGTTTACTTTTACAGTTCCAGAAACTGGCAAGCTGTGGTTTCCATTTCTTTCTGGGCTCACGGAACGGTTTCACAACAGAAATAACACCAGCCAGTCACCCGACATATATGATAGAGTCAGTCTTGTGTCATCACGGATTCATTGCAGCTCTCTAATTTCATACGTGAAGGAGAACGAAAAGGTTACGTGTGATGTCATGAGCTGAAATAAAATCTACAAAATCAATATTGAAAAGAGCAGAATATCAGCCGTATACCATGCCATCTCGTTACGTTTAATAAATATAATCAATATAGGCAAATATAGGGCCGTTACGGATATAAACGGTCCTCCTGGAGGCGCAAATAGAATTTTCTGCCTTGTGAACAAAGAAACTATCAAGGAACAGACCTGATTTTCCAAAAAAAGGAAAGCTACAAATACATTAACAATCGACAGCTCCCCTCTTTCTCCAGAAGATGGGATCAAAACGAGTAAAACATATCAGCAATAAATAAATAAATGAACAACAACCACTGCTTGAAGGATTCCTCGCAATCACACAGATCAATGCTCATTGAAATTTCATGAAGGCAGAGCCGGATCGCTTCATATTTCACAATAATAACTACAGGCCCGAGGGGGTGAGGAGGAGGGGAATGAGCCACTACTAAAAGACAATACTATGAGTGCTGTCAAAAGCAGATGGAGCCAGTCAAAACAGTACATTTTAAAATACCTTAGACCACCACAAAAAAAAAAAAAAAAAAAAAATCCCACACTTAATATCTCAAACAGAAGCCCGAGGGCAGAATGTGGGCGGCAGTTTTTAGAATGGCGAGAACACAGTACTTTGTGGCTTTCCTGTTTTTGAGACCAGATGCTAGCTCTGAGCTGCTGGTGGTAAATTGAATCAGCTGACCACACATAGACCTGCAGGGCTAGAACAGTATCCCTGACTGACGGAGCAGAAAGGCATGCTGGGTAATTGGTCTTTAGCAGAACCTTTTAACAGGCACTTGTGGGCTTTGTACAGAGCTGTTAATGTCAGGGTGGTAATGTTCTGTACATGTTAGGGAACAGCAGACTCCGTTTTACACTCTCTCTCTTTCGCTCTCTCTCTCTCTCTCTGTTTTCCCCAGAGCTCTCTTTCATTCAGGTGTGATCTCATATGCTGTGGATAGGAATCAATAGGCTCAGTGGCAGGGTGTTCGATGCCTGCCTGAATTATTGCTTCATTTCTCTCCCTATATAGATGAGGCCTGTTTTTCCTCAGCCCTCCCCACGTCGGGATCAATACCTTACAATCTCATTTTTATCCATTTTTCCATAAACCCAGTGATAGCGTTTATTTGGAAAATCCGACAAGCTAAATAAGGCATCACTTTAAGACATAGGTGGGAGGGGGTCTTGAAACCTGTGGCCATAAAATGGATGACTTGTTTTTCTTGATCGTGAGCAGCAGCTTCTAAAAGACAGAGACATCTGTGTGAAATGGCCCACTGAAGACGCCCTGCTGTTGAGCAAACCAATTGCTCTATATCTTTACGGTTACAATCTCCACCATGCAGAGGTTTAGCAATTTAATTGGAACGGTTATCATTGATCACCTAGTGTGACCCCATTTGTCAATAGAAATAAAGAGACTCATTATCAAAATCGAACGATCGCTCAACCCACTCAAGAAGAAAGCTTCTGCCAAAATCTAGTGGTTGGAAAAAAATACATAGGTAACTACAGTATATAATTTGTTCTCATCTACATTTTTTAGTCTGCATTTCTTATATGGACATTTTACATGGAAATAAATGCACGATTTACATTTACAGATGGGTCCAAAAGTCTGAGACCATGTAGAAATTACACTACCATTCAAAAAAAATTTTTTTTTTAAGAAATTAATACTTCTATTCAGCAAAATTGATCAAAAGTGACAGTAAAGACATTTATAATGTTACAAAAGATTTATATTTTAAATAAATGCTGTTCTTTTGAACCTAATCTAACTGAACTTGTTTAATCAAATAAATGCAGCCTTGGTGAACATAAGAAAAATTACATCTTGCCGACCTGATACCTTTGAACAGATGTGTGTGTGTGTGCGTGTATATATACATTTTGAAAAATAAGTAACAACAACAAAACCAACAATATTTAAGAAATTCTTGTATACGTTGAAGCACTAGACCTGTTTGGTTACTGACATTCTTCCAAATATCTTCAAAGAAATTCATACAGGTTTGGAACTACTTGAGGGTGTGTAAATGACGACAGAATTTTCATTTTTGAGTGAGCTATCCCTTTAAAGCATGAGGACAGGCAAACTAAATAGTAAAACATTTTTAAATCCATGGTTCTTTAACTTTTTACTCAAATTGTTAAGCTGATTGCATTTTTGCATTAATTTAGAAAATGCCAAATAGAAGCATTTTTCCTTATTGGACCCCAACGTATATTTGCATTAAAAGAGAGGGTGTATGCATGTATGATCTGAAGTCTGGCTTTTCCTCAACTAAAGTGACAAATGCTTCCCATAGACTTAATCATTGGGCAGGCGTAGAGAGCTCCCTCTAATGTGATCGAGCAGAGTCTTTTAATATCAGGCCTGATGGGTGCTGTTCAGCCCACTGGCCTGCATACTGAGCAGCAACGAATTGCCTGCTGAACATTTCAAGTGATTCATCAACACCTCCAATCTATCGGCTGCACAGGGCTTCACATACGCTCACTGGCAGATAGCATTATAACTCTGCCTCTTTCCCCCAAAAAACAGACGTAAAACCCCTTTGACGAATGATGCAAACATGGCAATCTGGTGAGAAGTAATACGCAACCAAACATGGAAATGCATTTGTTGCAGATGAATTGAAAGGGAGGAAGAGGGAGAGAAAGTAGGGAGACATGATTCATCCTTCTTATCTGCGGAGTGCCATGCAGGACGGGTAATGTCCCAGGCGGTGAGGGTTTAATTGTTTCTGATGATAAATATAATTGCAGAGAGCTTCTGGATGTTTAATTGCTGAGGCCCAGAAACTGGGGGTGAGGTGAGATCACTTTGACTGGGTCTTCCTCATTAAAGCTTAGGTTTGTGATAGTGTCTCAACTTCAGCATTCCAGCAATGCAATAAAAAAAGAAAAAGGGAAATGATGAGCTACTGTACTATCACACTATTACTTTCCTTATTCCTATTACTGTTACTTTCAGTTAGTAGTCAATCTATTTGTCATACTGAATGTATCTAAAATATTCATTTATAAATATACATACAAGCGATAATTTATGTAATTATGAATACAATATGTTCAATATACATTCAATATAATATGTTCTATATATATATTCCATCACATTTCTTAAAATTATCTCTTTTTGTTTTCCACAGAAGAAAGAAAGCCATATGTGTTTGGAGCGACATGGTGGTGAGTAAGTGATGACAGAAATTTAATTTCTGGGTGAACCATCCCTTTAACTACAAACCATTGGCCAGCCAGAGGCACAGTTCACACGAGCATGTGCCAAGAATCCTAGAGAATCTTAGACTGAAATGAGAGGCCTTTGAGGAATTCATTAACTGCATGGCTGCTGGGTTCATAATCAGAGCCACGTCAAAGCCAAGCTCTATAACTGTAGACAGAACAGTGTCAAATATAGTTGCCATCATAATGTAAACGTAAAGAAAATACTCTAAAATCATGCATAGTACATATATACTTGTGAGAAACACGCACTGAATGTAAAAAGCAAAATAAAATGAGTTTTTCCCTGAAAGGATTGTTATTCCTCTCCACCATGGCTGTAAGGGATGTTCTCCAGGTACAGCTCAGGCTTTCCGCATGGCTGTGTGGTGTTTTAGCACGGCAGCATCAGTGCACCATTGATTTAATTAGGTCTCCATCTCCTCTGCCTGACAGAAGTTGATTAGAGGTGCCAGATGCCCCATGTGTAATTCCACTGCCAGCTGCCACATAGCTTTGCCAATACTCTATGATTAGTACCCACTGGCAACTGGGCAAGGCACAGGTGCCAACTGGAGCCAGGAGAGAGAGACACACACAGGCTGACGTCCCAGTGCAGTAGCTGGGACGGGGGGGGGACAAGGGAAAGAGGGATGGCCCAAAATGCTTTAAACTGAGGAGAATCGCATGGTGGGGCCGACCGGAGGAGGGAGTCAGATCAGCACCAGCCATTTTAAAGTTGCAATGAAATCAAAATGTACAATTCTTATTTTTTATTCAATATTGTACTTATAAATGATTTATCCATGCACATCATTATTACTATTTGTTTTTCATTCATGTGCCCTCTTAATCTTTTATCAAAATAACTTCTCCCTGTTGCAACGACATCTGATCTCTGAGTGTTTACTGCTGTGAGGGCGGGATAACCTGTCACTCACATGAGATCGCAGCAATAGCAAATGACAATGATCCAACGATCCAATCAATTCCTGATCAATAATATCAAGTTCCATTCTACATTTTTTCTTGTTCGAGGAGCTGTTTGACTTGGATATACATGTCACAATAGGGAAGCAAAGACTGTCGCGACTTCCGTTTCATGCCAACTTTAATGGTCTGTGGTGAGATAGACAGCTCCGCATTTGGTCTCTTGTCATTAACAGCATTGAATTTCAAACTGAATTTGAGTGCTGCAAGCATTAAAACCTGCACATCTAATCAAAAGCATTCTATATGGTTATTGAGCTTGAAGCTTTAGCAAAAGGGGCACATCTAGAAGTGCAACCATAAAAGGGGGTGACCATCTGCCCTCTGTTTCGGAGGCGTGTGTGGCAGTATGTGTGTTTGTGTGGTTGTGTGCGAATGTCTAAATCCCTCCCTCCATTCCTGCCCATGTGCTCGCTGAATGGGCCATGAAAAGAAGCCAAGTCCAGCGCCATAAACCCAACAAGCATACTCATTCACACCCACGAATGCACAGGCATATACATAGACACCTACTGAGCCAACAATACCCACAGCTGTGCACTGTTTAAACCTATTGATGAGACAGGCCTTTAACATTGCTCCCTTCAGCGTTTTAACACTGTTCAGAAAAGCTGCGCTTGTACTTTGACTGCAAACTCTAAATTTAAACTAAAAAAGCTGCAAGATCAGCAAACAAACTCTTCACCTCTTCCTCCCCTGATTTCATGTTGTTTTACCATTTGATTCCATCATATACTTCCATCATGCACTTCCTTTACTTCTGGAACTCTGAAGTTAATTACTTCTCGTTGGCTGAACTCCCAATATGTAGAGAGTACAGTAAACTAATTTTCCAGCGTGCAGATATCGCAGGTGACCTCTCTTTCCTCCATAAGATAAGTCCTACATTTCCCTTATCTGTGCAGGCTGCAGGATGTTCCTGGAGTTCAAGGCACAGCCGTTCATATTAAGCTGTGTGCTCAGGAAATAGGTAGGATTCCTCTACAGCATAGGTTCTTTAATACAGGATACACTTGCTGACTGTTACTCAACCCACATGTGAAATCAAGAACAGTTGTAAAGAAGTAAGACATGATGGTTGTACGTACTGTAGATGACTGAGTATGGTGAATGTAAAGGTGCTTAATGTTGTCCTTACCTGTGTAGATAAATCTGCCCGGTGTACCTTTGCAGAACTGCTTTGACTTGTAGGACAGGGTGACCTCCACAACCCCGGGAATGTGTCTGGGAGGAGTCTGAACTCGAATGGCGTGAGGGGTTATGAGCTGAAAGAGAAAATGATACGTTTTTTAAGTGAGAAGCGTTAAGCTTTTATTTTTGTTGTTGTTGTTGTCAAAATAAAACACGTAGAATACATTGGTTGAAATAAGACATGAAAATATTAAAATATTAGAGTTTATGAATCGTAATAATGAGAGGATAAGGTAAATTCTACCTCTGGAATTGGATCATCTCATTAATCAGGCCACACACTTAGGCGTAAGAGGAAAAATGAACTTTGACCTATTACTAGGACACTGACTGTGTTCAGAATAGCATACTACCATCCTATTCTTGTAGTGGTATATATAATTGGACACCCTCACATGCAACATAATGAGGTCAGTAGGCAGCATGCAGTATATGCAATGCAGAGTATAGTAAACAGTAAGCAAATATTTAGTGATGCACGATATATCGGCCACCATATCGGTATCGGCCGATATACAGTATGTTAATTTTTTAATGTTATCGTTATCTGCCCAAAAAGAAAATTTGGCCGATAGATGATGGATTATTTCCTTCAGCTGAGACACTTCAGATGCACACTGTTTGCCACAATGGTTTTGAATTGCTTTTCAAAAAGGAAAATACATTTAAGTGCAACATGTGCAATGCAAATCAGTCATATAGGCTACACAAAAAGCATAATGATATAATATAACATCAATATAATTGTGTGCTTGGGACATGCCTTTTAATGGTTACACTTTTGTTTTTGTTTATATAATTATTATATAAATTATATAAAATTTGGATTTAGTTTTATCGGCCAATATATTGGTTATTGGCTTTGAAATATAAAGAATTATCGGTTATCGGCCAAAATGTTCATATCGGTGCAAATATTCTATTCTGAACAGCCTATACAGCAGGGGTCATCAACTATATTTGTCCAAGGGCCAGAATTTTTCTCTGCAGACACTGTAAGGGCCAGATACTCGTAATATAAAATAAAATTCGAATTGTATCCTAATACGTTATTATTTGATATACTAATTCTAATTCCAAATTTATTTAATTTTTTACATATTACCTGTACTGCAGCAAGCCACCAGGGGGCGATAGCGATATTTTAGGCTTCATATTTGTGAGGCTGTCAAGCTGTCCATCACTGTCACGCAATTGTGCGCTAATCCCAGGCAAGGAAAATTTTGACATTTGTGAAAAAATGAGCACGTGAAACAATAAAAGATGTTCAATGAGAGAACGCGTTTATCGTCATTCTTGACTGAAGGCAGGCTATGGCACAAGCTACTTTTCAGAAGGGTTTTTTTTTCGTTAGATTTAAAAATAAATAAATATGGAACGGACCCGAATATTCAAATATTAGTTCGGTGGGTTGGTATTCGATTTGAAAATTTGACATTCGAATATTTTTTTATTTTTATTTTTTGCACACCTGGGATCCCCCGCGAAACGATTCTCATTCCCCCTTGAATAAGGCCGGCGACACACTGGCTGCCTGAGCGTCTCAGCTGCGTGGCGTGTCCGTTTTTATTTCGGCTCCCATATTTAACAGGTTGGAGTTTGCACACTGAGACACGCGTCTCAGGCGCGCTCGAGCCACGCGGAAAACGCGTGCATGCTAGAAATAGAACCGACGCGTGTTCCAGCAACGGGAGTGTTCAGAACAGCGGAGTTTGTATGGACCGAAGTGCATGTCTGAGCTTGTGTTTTGTTGCTTTGACACTGTGGAAAATACAATAATAGAAACAAAATGTATTAGCATTTTTACCCGTTATTATCAATCTAAATTAATCTCGTTTTTAATTTAACTTAATTTCGTTTTTCTTTATTTAAATTTCATTTTTCTTTATTTAAATTTCGTTTTTTCTTTATTTAAATTTCGTTTTTGTTTATATAAATTTCGTTTTTTCTTTATTTAAATTTCGTTTTTTCTTTATTTAAATTTCGTTTTTCTTTATTTAAATCTACCCTTACTGTGCCAATTTGTTAGTCAGAAAAATATTAGACTACCTTAAAAGTATTGCTTAATTTAACAGACCTGTGTGTGTGCGTTTTATATCACTAGTGCAGTGTCCGTTCTCGGAGCATAAGCCCTGCCCGCGTGAGGTGCGCCGCTTCCCGCTCGCGCTGTTCTGACTGTAGTTTACTAAAAGTTTATTAATTCTGAATGTGTCGCGTCTCGCGTGTCCATCTATATTGCACCAAATGCGACACTGCACTGCCTTGTGAAGTCGATTGGATGAACGGTTCTCGAAATAATAAAAATGCAAACGGACATACAGACACAGATTCCTGCCTTTATTAGAGAGAAAAATATGTTCAGCCCCCTCTCTCCGAAGAGTCGATGTTCATTACTACCGAAGCTTCGAAGCTCAAAAAATTGTATTCGGACCAGCCCTAAACTTTTTTCCTCTTACAAGGCTATTCCTGAATTCAGTATTATTCTGGGGGGCCGGATGGAAATCTCTGGCGGGCCGGATTTGGCCCGCGGGCCGCCAGTTGACGTTGCATGCTATACAGTATATTTTGCCTCAGAGATGTTGAGAGCCTCATGGAGTTTTTTTCTCCCTCTCATTTTAAAATATGAAAAATACAGCATCCTTTGAGAGGTCATTGGTCAGTACAGGTCAAAGACGAACTTTTCTTTTAGCTCCATAAGGTGACACAAATCTCATCAGCCAATGAGATTAAAGCTTTTGTCAGCTGGCAGTGCACAGTCCAAGTCATTACATAATGTAAATTCTGTCCACCTTTTTTTGCATCTGTATTTTCTGACACTTGTACTGTATAAGTGCTTCACAATATTTAAAACGTGCATTTATGGTACCCCTGTCTACCTGCAACCATACTAGCTGAGCTATTAAACAGTATTGTTTTGTTCTCTGATTAGACTATGATTTGACTGCTTACAATTTTTATGAAGCTGTGCTCAATCCCCTTTGAAGAGGAGCCGTGCCACTACAAAGCAGCTATGAGCGCTCAGTTTCCATGCAAATACTCTGTCATATTCAAAGCCAGCCGCACTGGTGCTGCTTTACATGGCTTTAAACTGTCCCTTTCATTGCTCACTTAGCTGGGTTTTCATATGCCAGGCACTGCTCTTCTCACCTCTCAGATAAATATGGCATTGTCAATGAGAGGCTTTTTATAGAATTACCTCTTTTATCTAGCTCTTCTCAACACAAGCAGCACAGAAACCGAGTGAAAGACCAAAACAGATGGACAGACAGGAAAATAGACAGACTGGCTAACCAAGAACTGAACAACTGAGAACAGAAGCATTATGTTCATTCAGACTGGCACATGCCGTCTCATATTTGTAAGCCAAGTGGATTTTGAATCCATCTTCCATATCATAAATGTTTTTTATAATTGAGTTGCACAACTATTGTAGGTAAAAAGGTGCATTTTTTGTTGTGATTCTTAAATCTTTTTTTTTTTTTTGGCCACACATTTTTCAACTAAAGTGATATTACAGAATGGATTGCATAGAAAGGTATCCAACCTCACTCCAGACCAGCATGGTTCCAAAGATGACCTGTAGGCCGTCAAAGAAGTTATCACCGATGATGATGACTGTGGCACCCCCTGTTGTCCAGCCTTCACTGGGACTGATGGCCTTAATGCAAGGAGTAGCTGTTTTAGAGAGAAAAAAAAAAAAAATGAGTGAGACAGTGGCTCACCATATACAATAAACAGCTTGTTTTCCTGAAAAGGCATATGCAATATACATTAATTATGGCTATATGTATTTGCCTGTATACACATCAAGACACCTGTAAAGTGATTATATGAAAATAATGTCAAGATGCATCAGAATAAACATCTGGAAGCAGCCAGCAAATCATCACTCGTGTGCATTACCTGTGACATAATTTCATGCACAGACTAAATTCTTAGGAAATAAATTTAAAGCTGTGCAACGGATTTCTTCCTGATTACGGCAAATAGATTTATGAGCCACAGTCTATTAGGAAGCTTTAGGCACAGCTTAATGACAAGTGACTGACTCATTAGAGTCGTCACATATGATTAGACTGTGGCCATTCCTCTGCGCCGTCCCCATATGCTTCCTGACAGCGGTGTGAGCATGAGAGATGACGCTCGCTCACCGATCATTTATCTCAATCTACCCTGTATAGTAGCATGATTCACTGCTGTGGTTGCCTGGAAATCACCTGCAACCTAACCATGATCATCTCTAGTTTTGGGATCTTTAGATTGTCACATGGAAGAACACAACTCAAACTCAGAGAGTGGAGTGGACTGGAGCAACAGCAATTTCTCCACCCCGCTCAGTGTTAAGTAATCACTCCGCTCCAGCTCCGCTTCTATTCCCTACTCACTGGTGAGAGAAAGCCCACTCCAAATCCACTCCATAGCTTAAAATTACACTGTGACAGACCAGCCGTAAAGTCTCTCTTTACCATCTCTTTTACTCTCTTCTCTGTTTACCATGATATTGATATAAGAGATTAAATAAAATTATATAATGAACACATCATTTGCATTATACAGTAATATCATTTGATATAATTGTGTTTGCTATTATCAATTTATTATTGAAATGAAATTAATTTGAATTATAATTTAATTAAATTAGCTGTAAAGTCTCTCTTTACCACCTCTTTTACTCTCTTCCCTGTTTACGATGATATTGATATTAGAGAATAAATACATTTATATAATAAACATAAATACATTTGTATTATACAGTAATATAATTTTATAACTATTATATATTGCTCACTTAGTTAATTGTTTAAAAACGTAAATAATTTAATAACTTAAATGTAATTAAATTTAATCATAATTAAATTAAAATTAAATAAATAATATTACAATGATTAATTGCTTTAGCAAATCTCAAAATTATGTACATTATAAATGCCTAAATTCAATGAAATAAAATCTAAAATCTAAATTGATTGTGTTTCATTTTTAATGTTTTATTTTGAATTTATTTAGTCAAAATAGTGTTATATTTTAATATCACTGATTTGAGATATAGCATGAAAATAAACTTAATTTTATTGGCCAGAATTTTAATATTGTTGCATCCAATTTACATAGAGTTGTACGGGCGATGCATTAGTATGATTAATTTTGCTACAGACCTTTATATTTTATGTATTTCCTCTTAATGTTTAGTTAGTTATTTTAATATTGTTTCTACAATAATATTATGCATTAATTAAGTGGCATATTGCAGGCAAATATGCCACTTTTCTTTGTATTCAAATTCAGTTTTACCCTGGTTGTGATTCTCAAATCTCTGTTATTTTGCAATTTTGACATTGTTTCTATAATAATACCACACAAATTTCTATTTTTTTTTTTATCCCTTGGCATTTTTCTTACATGGTATGCGAATGATGGGAGTGTCATCAGATCAATTTTGGAGCGAGAGAAAACCCTGCCCCTTAGTCCCGACTGAGCCGAGCCACTCCACTTTCACTCCACACAACTTGTATAATCTGGTCCAAAGACGCTCAGACTCCGTTGACTAAACCGAGTGCAGGCAAAAACATGGCGACAGGACACAGAGTAGAGTGAAAGTCTCTGTCAGCAGCAGACCCCCTGGTGCTCTACTTATGAAAGGCGTAATTCCCCTCTGCCTTTGTTTTAGTCATGGACATAATTAATGAAATCTGAGGGTCAGACTGGAAAAGATCAGTCAGTGATGAGTGTACAATAGCAGCAGTCCTCCCTCCAACCCCTCCTTCCTTCCCCTCTGGGGGTGGTAGGAGAACAAGAATGCTAATTCCGCTTGATTATACACACACCTTTATTAAATATTACACTGACCCCATGTGTGCGCGGGGAGGGAGGGGGCCAGGTGCGAGCGCTTGTTTTATGACACTCGTGCAAATGTCACAAGCGCCGGAGTTCGCCAGGCACAGAGAAATCCAGAGTCCTTACAGCAGTCGATCAAAAGGCCAGGTGCCCTGGGACACTCTGAGAAAACAGCAGCCAGCCATAAAAATTCAACACCTTAATGAGTTTAAATTTCATTTCAGCGTGTTGAACTTTGGCACCGGATTCTAAAGCTCGGTGTCTCACTGAAGGCGCTTTAACCGACTAATTACTGCTGTTCCAATTTGCTGCTGGATTTAAATAGAAGGAAAAGACATGAGGGAGGGAAAAAAGGAAAAGTAAGGGTCCTCTGAGGCAGCTGTCGGAGGCAGAGAACGGGAGAGTCTGTCACGAGCGGCTCTGTTGTCCTCTGTGACTCTAGTAGGGGGACTGAACACACATCCTTTAACAAGTGCTACACACAGCTCTGACTGTAGGCAGGACCCCTGGGGGAGGGTGGGGGTCTACGCTCAGTGCTCGTGTGATAGTGTACCTAAGTGAGGCAGTCGAACTGTGGAGGCAGATGGCCTGCGTGTAGGAAGAGCTCGGTTCTGCTGATAGGACCTGAACTGAGATGAGACGAGGCTGTAGGCCTCATTCGCACAGCTCAAACTGGTGGGTGTCAGCCATCGGCAATGCCTTGGGAAGAGCTAGCATAGATAATAGTAGGGGATATTGAAAACCTGCAGGGGAAAATGGTCTGGGGAATGGTGTTGGGGAAGCAAGCTACAAGAAAATTGAAATCTAGTTTAAACTACAGTTATGCTAGAGTACAAGCTAGTAATAAAAAGAAGCTAGCCACACTGCCATTCAAACGTTTGGGGTCGTTAAGATTTTAAAAATAATTCTGAAACAAGTCTCTTATGCTCACCAAGGCTGCAATTATTTGATCAAAAATACAGTGAAAACTACGGAGCCGCGAACATGACATGAAGGAAAAAAAATAGTAGTGTGCACGATTTACTAATTCGTTCCCTCGATTTACTACAACGTGCGCACAATTTACTATTTCATTCCCTCGATTTATAAATCATGTGCATGATTTATAAATCGAGGGAACGAAATAGTAAATCATGCGCACGATTTAGTAAATCAAGGAAACTAATTAGTAAGTCTTTTCTTGCATGTCGTGTGCGGGGCTCCGTAGAAAACAGAAATATTCTAAAATATTATTACAGTTTAAAAATTTCAGCAACCATTACTCCAGTCTTCCTTCAGTGTCACATGATCTTTCACGATCTTTAATCATTTTATATGGTGTATATTCGTGTTTTGTAAATGTTTATTTGCCTTTGTGTATATTCATTGTGTTGAATTACTTTTGTTATTTTTTAGTTTCACGGTGTTCGAATGATGAAATTAAAGAGACAAAACTCATGATGAGCTAAATAAAGAGAATGCACCTGTCAGAAACTCTCAGAGTCTTGTTTGGGAAGCCAATGGGGCAGCTACATTTAATATGCTGAGTTGAAACATTTCTTATTATTTTTAATGTTAAAAACATTTTTGTGGAAATTGTAATATTTTTTTTCAGGATTCTTTATCTAAATTAATGATTAATTTCTTTAAAGAAAATGTTACTAACCCCAAACTTTTGAACAATATTGTACATCTTTTTATTTATTTATGCAAAACAGCTGTATATATCTGGTACAAAAACAATGAGGATCTCAAATAACAGCCAAAAAACCCCACCATTAAGCCCCAGCATTTGAACATCAATTTGCACTCAATAGCACATTTAGTATGTAAGATTATTGTGTAATACTACTTGATATATATATATATATATATATATATATATATATATATATAATCCAGTAGTATTACACACACACACACACACACACACACACACACATATATATATTTTTATTTATATTATACATTTTATTTTATATTATACAGCAAAAGGAGAAAGTCTGTTTTTATGAGTGTGTAATCACTTTTTGGGTAAGTTTAAGTTTATATCCATGTTAAATATAGAATTCTAAGTAATAAATAACATTTACTTTAACAGCAACATACTGTATATGATGCATCTGTGGAAGAAAATCATCTTCTAAGATTAAGATTTACAGAGTGCTGATGATACTGAATGTTTTTCTGAAGGTATATTGCATTTTAAGTAGGGAATTACATATTTTAGATTAAGGAACATGATTTTAAAGCACTTCAGTAACCCCAAATATACAAATCAAATCTCCTTATAGACTAACCAAAATGTCACAAATATTCTGTTTTCCAGGCATGTTGTAATTTTCATAAGTGAAGTAATCCACTTTGCAGCCTTGAGGACTTCCCCAGCTAGTCTGTGCTCTTTTTTTTGTTGGAGCTGTGTTGTGGGTGACTGCTGGGCATAATGCAATTTGGCGGCGTGATAAACCAGGAGAGATGAAGAGGAATGGTGAAGCAATCTGTGATGGTAATCTTGGCCTAAGACGACTCTTTTGCAGGGTGCTGAAATTGTGCATGGATTAAGCAGATGGTGGAATGCGAATCCATCTGATAGGATTAAACTTTGGTGCCTCCTCTGCCGCCATCTGTTCCCTTACTATGTATGCACGCGTATGCGCGCTCGCTCTTACACACATCTCAGATACAAGCACAATAGCTTTCTTTTCTACAAACTTACACTCTCGAACCCTGCAGACATCTCTTTCCACCACAGTGCATTTGTGACATGACCTCACGTATTGATGCCCTCACTTTACCCTCGTCTCGGCAGCCCAGAGCAATCAACACACATGCACACCATGTCTGACAGAACAGACTCATTAGCTGGAGGGGAGTGGAAATGGTTTGAAACTGACACAATAATAGACAAGAGCGAGCAGAGGTGAGCGAAGGGAAGCAATCAGGACATTTTTGCATATTTTGTGCTGATTTTTGAGGGAAAATCAACAGAATTTTGTTGAAGGTATTTAAATACGGTAAAAATGTGTTAAATGGAGCTGAAAGTACACTATTATTGGGAGCGGAAAATATTATAAAATTAGCCAAAGTACTTAATAAGATCATACACAAGGCGTGGGAATGTGTAGAACTCAGTGAATGACAGGTGATTCAATTTTGAATGAAATCTAGGAACTCTGTATTGAATTATAAAACTCTGAGTTTATTCCTGGATTGCACTGCAAGAAAAATATGTATATATGTACACGTCAGTGAGACATAATGAAGAATTACAGTATAAGCCAGTCTGTCTCAGGATTCATCCTATTCTTTCTTTTGGAAAAAAGAGAAAGAAAGAAACAACAACAACAAAAAATCCCCACAATTTTTTAAATATGTCGAGGCTTTAGAAAACTGACTTTTTTAATTTTCCCAGCGCAGTGGAAACTATGCTTAAAGACTGAAGATGTCCCCAGGAGAATAGAGAGAATTTAATCATCAGCATCATTATTATCAAATCATCATCATTCAAATCCTTAGTTTTTCATCATAAATGGAGGTTAACAGTCCAAGTGAAAAATATGTTCTTCTCTAGAGTCATCCCAAACATAAATGAGAAAATGATTGGATTTGAATGCGACTAAGGATCAAATCATTGCTCAAATCATGTCCACATGTTATTAGACAGATTTAGGAGGGCCACACTATAACCTGCGAGAGATGGAGGACAGCAGATAAGGCCACACGCCGCTCAGAAAATAAATACTCAGTGCTTAAGCCTTAGAGGTCTCGTAAGACACATGTTCAAACCTAAAGAGAACAGGCCACTTGGGGAATGCTGCGTTGACTGCTCTTTTCTTAGCCTGCGCAAGCCTTAGTGAAAAGTGGGTGCTTTGCTGCACTGCTACTGTTGGTATGCCGTTTGCTACTAGTCAAATTAAAGTCTTGTTAGCTCAAACCACCTGCAATATCTGGCACTAGCATAACTTGTTAATGGCATTAACACAACTGTGGCACACGGAGGTGCTAAATCAGTCAATATGAGCTGACTGAATGGTCACAGTTGTCTTTCAATTCAAAGTAGTATGCGCACATCCAATCTTCACTTCAGCAGGCGCTTGATCAAGAGAAAACTGAGCTGAAATGCAAAAGAACTGGCACATTTCTGCTCCCACAGACCACAAGCGGTCTTCATCAGGCAAATAAATCAACAAATTTTATATCAACATGATGAACAATCACACATGGCATGGTCAATCAGTGAAGTAACCAAAAGGTTGAAGGCTCAACTCCATGAGTTATACCGCAAAAAAAGTGTGGACACATTGGTGAAATATTTCAGGAAAAAAGATCCATAGTTAAAGGTGATAGAGAGGATTTTTTCGTCGACTGAGAATACAAAAACTGTTACTGAGTTTTTGAAATGAGCGCATGCGTAAGAACAACCCCCCTCCTTCACAACACATTTCAAAGGAACGCCTCCCAAAACTCGTAAACACTCGTATTGGAACACGAGTGTTTACCACCGGCATTCGCTGTGTCGTGTTTTTTGGATTCATTATGTCGGACTCACCGCAGGTAACTCATAATCTGCAGTTGTTATTCCTGTCTCCTGACAAAAACATTGCATGCAGCACCTGTGGAGTGTGGAAAGTTACTGGAGAGCGCAGCCACGCTCGTCTCTCACAAGGAACGTCACGGCAGTGATTGACAAGCCAGAGGGCCAATCGTTTACGCGATGATCGCGTAAACGATTGGCTGATGTTTTTAAGGCCCTACCTCGTGCACAGATGATGTATACTAATATTATTACTTTCAGTGCACCTAATAAATAGTCTTTTATCAGTTAGTAAAGACAGTTTCAAGTAATATTGCAAAAATGTATAAAACAAAACATCCTATTTAGCACCTTTAATAGTTTAGCCAAGCAGCTGATTCCAGTGTAAAATCTGCTAAATATCTTAAATAACATTTATTTTTCTTACCCCACTGACATTTTTTTTCTTTTTTTAAGCTAAATCACAAAAATTTTAGTGGCATTTATGCTGAAAAGAAGAAAATACAATTTGCCAATGGGCTAGAACATATACTCTACCATAGCCACTTTTTTAAAAAGAAACTTTTAAGAATATTTAATAGATTACAAGAAGAAAAAAAGATTAAAATAAAATCTCTTGCAGTGCATTTCCTTTTTTTCCCATTAGCAAAGCATTAAACTGAAGGGTTCTCCAGTGGGACTGACCCGGTTGCATTTTATTTTTTTGCATTTAACTCACCCGCATATAAGCACCACTATTTTTTTTTTTTAGTGTGTTTATTTTGTTCAATATTGAAATGCTTGAGAGACAACCGTAAGCCATTAGTAGTCTCAGATCCTTGTTTTGTCCCGACCTTTCAGAACAATCTTTTCTTCTGGACAATTGAAGATGTGGGAGGGTTCAGAAAAAGTGAAATCACTATCTTTACAATACCATTTGTTGACAGTTGGATAGAAATTGCGCACTTCAGCTTTAAGCTGTTGATGTATACAGTGCTAGCCATGATTTGAAACCATCTGTGCTCATGTAGCAAAACCATGAAACTACATGGAGTGGGACAAAGTGGCTTAGTTTTGCTGAATGTGCTTGGCACATTGCTGCTATTAGTTAGCTGTGTGCAAATAAAAGAGTTTGTTGTGGAGAAAAGCACAATGAAAGATTTCACAATGGGAGTTACACAGACATCGCAATTGTGTAACTCTTTTGTCTTTCATTCCTGCTGTCTGTCCCCCCCCCCCCCCCGTGTCTAACTTGTGTTCATTATTTCTCAACAAAGTTCACGTTGATAGACATATACAGTACGTACACTCACCGTGTTCCAGGTATGATGGAGTTCCTTCAGACGGATCCATCCTGCGAGCTCTACGTCCATGTTTAGAGTTATTATGTACAAACATGTTATCGGACACAGCCAGGACATGTCCGTCCACGCTGACCGTCGTAGACACCACCACCTGCAGAAGATGAATAATGATTGTACTTCACTTGACCCACAAAGACAAACTCTGTCCTTGTATACAAATTAATACGCAGTTCAAACTAACAGCTGAAGTGTTGGAGCAGCACATGCACACGGTATGAATGTAACTGCTGACTGACAAATTGACATACAGGCACATTTCACCACAGAGCCTGGAACAATGACAGCAGCTAACAGCTCTCACGGAACTGAAGACATAGACTAGAGGTGTCTCACAGCAACTGAGGAGCCTCTTGATTTAAATGGCTCTCAGGCTTTGAGAGGTCTCTCAATCTCAAGAGAGGAAGAGGCTTGATGAGACTTGGCAAACACCGCTTACATTATCCCAGTTCTGGGCAGCCACTTCATTCGCTCAAAGCTTCTTTTTTTCTCTCTCTTCTCTCAATCAGTATGTCTTTATATGTTCTCTAGCACTCACACTTTATCTGTTAAGAATCCATTCTTCAGGCTCAAATTATTACTACCTTTTAGTGAAATAGTGAGTGGTCAACTGAATGTGTTAATTCAGTGTATTTAATAATATAACAAATATAATCACAATAAAAATTAAATTTTATAGCCACTTTTTGTAATATCTATTCAATGATTTTCTAATGTAATGTCTTTGAAAGATAGTAACCTTTTTTTTAACATACTGTATATTGAGAAATGTGATTTATTGTGATTAAGTATATCATGTAATTAGTTATATTAAGAATGTTAATAGATTAATAGTAAAATAAAATATTTCAAATATATTTTCCATAAAATCATTTCTATTTATTTGAATTTTCAAATACTATCTGTTAAACATTAATATAATAAATTAATTAATCATTAATATAGTGATGATTGTAAAGTTATTTTTATATTGTTACTAATTCATGCGATAAACAATGCAAACGCTGCGTTTCCATTAACATAAATGGCTAAAATTGCAATTCTGTCACTGTAGTTTGGAAGGGTGAGCAGAAAGGACGCGATCCTACCTGAAAGCGCCGCATGTCTCGTGGGTTCCCTGCATTCTTTAGGCAGTTCTGGTTGCATTTGAGGAAGAATTTCAGGAAAAACCTGCAAAAACACAGAATAAGAGGATTTATGAAGTAAGGCCATTTTGTTCAAGACTTTGGTGCAAAGACTGAGGTAAAGATGGCAGGGTTGTGTGGTATTGATATTGACCGCATTAGAGCTATATTATGTTCCATCCCGCTAGATGAGGAGTTAACCTACTGCATCCTCCTACTCTCTGAATTCTTAAGGTCATAGCTACATACATATACACACACATACAATGAGTAACACACTGGTCTAGAAAATGGAGACCATCTGTCGTGAGGCCAGAAACATGCCTGTCAGCAGTGTGAAGGAGAAGAAAACTGAAGAAATATCAGGAGAGATTGTAATGTGTTGTCAAAGTCACTCAAAAGAGCACCCAATTCAATGATATTTTCCATTGTAAGGTAACAATAGTAGATTTACTTCTGAATCCTTATTAACTATTATTAAGAAATGTATAAAGATGCTAGACACATCTACTCACTGTATGTATTTGTGCTCAACTTCCCAGGAGAACATCTAATATTGTGAATGTTACTGTGCCATACATCAATTAAATTAATAAATTGTGTCTCAAATGATTTCTAAGTGTTTATTAACAGTGTTTTAATGTTGAATCCAGTGGGCTTGTCAGATCTTGTATGGCTGTGACTCAGCGTGTTTTCCCTCCTTCTCTGCAGTCTGAAATCTACAATATTAATTAGCACAGTGGGGTTTCTCTCTTTTCTCTTCATTCAGGGTTTTCTGGTTCACTGCACTGGTATAGTTGTCTACAGCATCTATCCACTATTATATGTGTTGTCTGTCACTACTCACACAAATGCATTGACACCCCCATACAAACAGAAATCCTTCACTTACTTTCAGTAGCCTGCTGGTCAGATAGTTATGGTACAGTTGTATGCCACACCTATTGGACTATTGGATCTACATATCCATCATCTTCACTTAACAACACACTTTTACTAAGCTTTTGAAATGAAGACATACTTTACTCCTATTGATTTTATATACACTACCATTCAAATGAATACTTTTACTTAAAAATGACGCACTAAATTGATCAAAAGTGACTGTAAATACTTTGTTACAAAATAAAAAATTCAAATAAAATGGTGAGCATAAAAGACTTCTTTTAAAGAAATTAAAAATTCTTTAAATTTTTTTTTTTTTTTTTTTTTTTTTTTAGATAAATGCATGCATATATAGATAGACAGACAGGGCTGTCTTCAAAGGTTAAAGTTTTTTTTTTTCATAAAATTTAGTTTTTTAAGGGGTACTTAGACTTTAAGGCTAGTATGTAATAGCTTATATAAAAACAATAGAAGTCTTTGGAAAGCCTCCATCATGATAGAAAAACAAATGCGTGTGTGTGTGTGTGTGCAGCTGGCTTGTTAGCAATGAAGGAATGTAAGATGCATAGTCTGTGAGCACTGGTTGGAATTTATATAGGATAAAAAGTCCAGGTCTTATCCTTTGCTCTTTAATCTACTGTTTGTGTCACCCCGCTAACATCTACACAGTACACATCCATGTGCGTCAAACCATTCAAGCTTTTAGTAGCATGTCACATGGAAAATACACGTGGACTTTGTAT
Source organism: Megalobrama amblycephala (assembly GCF_018812025.1). Taxonomy (NCBI): domain Eukaryota; kingdom Metazoa; phylum Chordata; class Actinopteri; order Cypriniformes; family Xenocyprididae; genus Megalobrama; species Megalobrama amblycephala. Next base: position 11,459,848 of record NC_063066.1, on the reverse strand, counting down.
GGGTATGATTTTATATATGTATATATATATATATATATGTATATATATATATATATATATATATATATATATATATATATATATACACACACACACACACACAGTATATATATATATTTTTTTTTCATACATATACATACATATGTAAAAACCTCTAAGTGCCATCTGAAATTTTCTTCTAAAATTAGCGTTTTTATCAGGCTCCTATGTTTAGGTTCAGTAATTTCACTTTAATGGCAATCAACAAGTCCTTTTCATTGCCGTTAAAGTGAAATAACTGAACCTAAACATAGGAGCCTGATAAAAACGCTAATTTTAGAAGAAAATTTCAGATGGCACTTTGGCACAAGAGGTTGGAACTCTTCACATATATATATATATATATATATATATATATATGGGTTTGTATATAATTTGTATGAAATATAGACCAGATCTAGCATTGATAAAAACATGTTTGTGTGTGTGTGTTATCCACATTGTTGTTTGGGTAAACAGATTAGTGCTACAGACCTCGTCTATAATATCATTTAAGAACTCTAAGCCGTGGTTTCTTCCCCGCTGATTCCCTCTGCCACTGACCCTGTCTGAGCTATCCTGACCTGTCCCTTATTCTTCCATGCTCTCGCTTTCCTTCCCTTTCTCTCTTTCCTGCTTTGTGTGGAGATAAGTCTGGGCTTAACCTCATCGCTGACATCACGCTCTCATAGTCCTCCTAAATCCCCTGCAAAACCCTGGGTGCCCTCACTTTAGGAAGACATCCTTTGTCTTTCTTTCACTGCGCTCTACGGATTTGTCCTTCTGGTCTCCTAACCACACGTCACGTTCACATAAACACTCACTCATAGTTTTTAGAGCCCTCATCCACATGTGTAATGTGTATATAGTTTGACTTTGTTGACCCTATAGCTCCATTAGCAATAGCAAGAGTACTCCGATGCCTGCTGAACAGGGAGGGTACATGTAATCACACGTGTAATGTTTAATAAAGTGCTTACTGTCCCCTCCGTAGGGCACTTCGGACAGGGACCTTATGCTTTTAGAAGAGATTGGACGGTACGTTGCAAATGGCACGGCTAAGAGCACTTCAATTAGAGAGGGCTATTACCACAGTCGGCGTGAGGAAGAGGGCAACGCTCCAAGTGTCTGATGGGTAGGATGAGTTTGAGTCAGAGCACAGAGCCTGACCTGTCATACATACTGCTCTGCTTAATAACTCTTACATTGTACTTTTAGACACATCAGAGCGGCTGCTAATGAAAGTGTAACTGATATGGAAAGAATACAGACGATGGTGTGAAAGAATGCAAGAGTGATTCACTCTCTGATTCACAGAATTCCATGCACTGTTTATTGCTCCATACACAGTGATTATAATGTATTTCTGTGATGGTAAAGCTGAATTTTCAGCATCATTACACCAGTCTTCAGTGTCACATGAACCATCAGAAATCATACTAATATACTGATTTTTTAGCCAAAGAAACATTTCTTATTATCAATGTTGAAAAAAGTTGTGCTGCTTAATATTTTGAGGCAACTGTGTTTTTTCAGGATTCTGTTCAAAAGAACAGCATTTATTTGCAACAATATTTTTTTAGCAATAGAAAGTCTTAATTTTACTTTTGTAAAAAATTAAGTAAAATACTTGTTTACTTAAAGGGTTAGTTCACCCAAAAATTCTGTCATTTATTACTCACCCTAATGTCGTTCCACACCTGTAAGACCTTTGTTCATCTTCGGAACACAAATTAAGATATTTTTGATGAAAACCGAGAGGAATATGACTCCTCCATAGACAGCAATTTAACCACCACTTTCAAGGTCCAGAAAGATACTAAAGACATTGTTAAAATAGTTAACGTGACTGCAGTGGTTCAACCTCAATGTTATGAAGTGATGAGAATACTTTTTGTGCGCAAAAACAAAAAAATAACAACTTTATTCAACAACATCTTCTCTTCTGTGCCATTCTCGTACACTATTTACATTCAGCGCTTCCAGGTTCTACGTCAGAATGGCAGCTCATTATTGGCCGGCTCCTGCATCAGCATCACACGCATGTGTTTTTAGGACCTTTCTGGACCTTGAAAGTGGTGGTCATATACCTCTCGGATTTCATCAAGAATATCTTAATTTGTGTTCCGAAGATAAACGAAGGTCTTACGTGTGTGGAATGACATGAGGGTGAGTAATAAATGAGAGAATTTTCATTTTTGGGTGAACTAACCCTTTAATATTCTTTTAAAATTTAAATTGTATATTTTTATTTATTTATTTATTAATATGAATATAATTTGTGTGATTTTGATTATTTAAAATATGTATGTCTTAATAACATATGCATGCCATAATAATGGCAATGACTACTTGAGAATTTTACACACCAGTGTAGTATTTTTTTTGTAGTATTCAGGTGATGTGCAGTGACTTGTGGAATATTTTCCGTGTCCACTTCCTGTGACGTGATGTATTGATGTAATATTGTTCCCTATGCATTTTGCAATGCCCTTTAGGCTGAACAGAGATGGTCAAATACCTTATGAAGTTCATTTAAAGAGAGGAGGCAAGAGTGAATGTCAGGGCGAAAAAGAAGGAGAACAATGAATTAAAGCAGCAGTCTAGGGCTGATGGGGTTGGGGTTGGTGTAGGCAGGGTTAATGTAATCCTCAACAAATTGACCTTTGACCTCAGTCTGTCTAGGGGTCACATCTGTCCGCTCAGCTCTGGCCCATTAATTAACTCTCCTGCAGGCTCACCTGACTCGGCCACTCGGCCGTTAAACCTTCGGTGTTGTTCTCTTCGAATCTCACCCGAGGAAAGATTCGCAAAAAAGAAACCGGTTTCGCTAGACGTGAAATTAAATAGTTACAAAACATCCACACAGAAAAGTGGTCTTTACAATCAGACACCCACTCAAAGTGTGACGATCACAGAAAAATGCACTTTAATAAACAGAAAAGCATTTGGAAAAATTTTCTGCTGCCCCTCATCGAGTTTGAGTCGCTCCTAAAAAGCACGTCAAATGAAATCAAATTGCCCCCTGTGTTTGCAATGATACTTGTAGCCCAAGTCACTAGCGCTATTGATTTAAATGCATTTAACTGTAGCTGTGAGGGTGGTTTCAAATGAATGATAGCGGCGTGCGAAGAGAGCGGCCGATCTGGAGTCAGCACTAACTGCGGCAGCATGGCATAAAAGCATGTGGCATGTGTGAGTATGGTATTACCCACACTCTCAGTAAATGAGACCAAGTCAACGGCACCAGCCATCAATTATTCAGAGGCTGAGATGGCAATTATGGCACTGAGCACAACCAACATGAATATTTTATGAAGGCTAACGCAGACCATAAGAGTGTGAGAGGGGGAGACTGAGAGAAAGAGAATATAAATGTGCCCATTTCTGGGAGACACAGCCAATGCCAGTTCTTGCCATGGAGCGACACTCAAAGTGCCATTCGGTATGGCATGATATCTTTCTTCATCCGCTCTCTCCTCACCTTACACCATCTTATCTTCATTCCCGTCTCCCAGAATGCCTCAGTGAGACAGCAGCATGAGCTGTCTTAATGGGAGCAGGGGCAGATGTCCTCTCAAGGCAGCTCTCCATTACCTCTACTGTGTGGGCACGATAGGAATGTTGCAGTTGTTTAAAACACAGAGTTTGAGTTGTGGCTAATTGAGTAAGGCGACACCATGTTGATGAGTGATAGGCTAATCTTCTGAGCGGCAGCGTTAAAGCCAGCGGCCCTGTAACACGCTGTCCGTTTCAGCCTCTGTTTGTCATTCGCTCTCTCTCTCTCTTTGAGCTCCCTCAAGAAAAACATATTGCTCATGCTTTGAAAATATACACGTGCATCGGTTAGCCTCCCTCCTGAATGGTGTCTAATTTTCTCATAATTCCTTCAAGACCAGATAGTGCAAATAAAATAATAATAACGCACGAGTAAAACAATCTGACAGCTACAACAAGTCTAACCTTCCCCTCTCTCCGCCTTCAGGCAAGCTGAGACCAGTAGGCATGTTGTGCTGACAGCTCTAAAATTGCTTACAATACACATCTCCAAAAGATCTGTCCCAGGCAAAAAAAAAAAAAAAAAAAAGAAAAAGAAAAAGAAATATCACCAGCTTGCTTAGCTGGTCTTTCAGATGTCTTATTTTTCCCTCCTCCCTCCATTTATTATGGCTGGATTTCTGCACTGGCCTGTGAGTTTGGTGCCAAATGCAACCGAAGAACTATTTCAGAAAGAGAGAGAGAGAGAAAGAAGAAACGGCAAGCGAGCAAAGAGAATTCTCTTATCATAACATCAGAGCAGAAGAATTTGCACTCTCTGTCTTCCATTGTCTACAAATGTTTCCTCATAGTGATTCAGTCACGAGTGTTTTGTTGTTGTTGTTGTTGTTGTAGCATTACTTATTTTTAGTCCTATCTTGGTGAATGTGAGTGGATTGCTTTGGTACACAATGTATTTATTTATTAAAAACCTCTAATCTATCATGTTCTATATTAAAGGTGCACTACTGTTCAAAACTTTGGAGTCAGGTAGAATTTTTTTATCTTTTATTGCAGCAAGGATGCACTAAATTAGTCAAAATTGACAGTAAAGACTTTTATAATGTTAGAAAAGATTTCTGTTTCAAATAAGTGCTGTTCTTTTGAACTTTCTATTCATAAAGGAATTCTGAAAAACAATATCAGTTTCCACAAAAATATTAGCAGCAGTATCTTTTTTTTATAACATTGATGTAACATTGATAATAACAAGAAATGTTTCTGAATGATCATGTGACATTGAAGACTGTAGTAATGATGCTGAAAATTCAGCTTTGCATCACTACTCAGCATTTTGTTTGTGTACCCCCTTTTGTCATCACAAAATGCTGAGTGGTTCATTTAATTCTACCTTAAAATAATATTAAAAATGAGCATGTATTTCTAACTGGCGAAATGCCGTAAATCCATTACATTTAATCAAACTACCTCATCATTTGCAGTCAAAAAAGATTGCATCCACGGAAGCAGCATGCATATGATAGATTGCGCGCTGCTGCCTTAAATCGCACTAAATTACTGTTGTTCTCGACAATGCACCTTTGTAAAAGTGGGGATTTAGCACTTACTCTCATGAAGAACAAATATAGACACAGATAGTGGATTGATATCGATTTAAGACTCAAACTTTCATTGATCCAAAAACATACCTTGTGTGAGTTCTTGTATTTAATATTGATAATGAGAAAGAATGCAATTGTTCCCAAATATCCACGACTGCAAACGTGACATTATTATACAACAGGTCAAAAAACAAAGCGTGCATTTTAAATACAGTACTGTCAGTATTTACTCTAGTTTGCAACGAAAAAAATAGTTCTAACGAAAACCACAGCAGCACTACAACACACAAATGCGGCTGCTGCTTTGAATCGTGAGAGTCAATGATTAATTCACAGTCACTTGCTTCATTACTGAATGAATGACTCGATGACTCACTCATAAAAACAGTGACTTTTTTGCCACCTACTGGCAGTTTTAGTTTAATATTTAAAAGTGTCACTTAGTTTTACCATTATTGCATATTTTTCTACTGAACATTTTTTTTATTTAAAACATTATTTATTTTATAAAGTTATTTATAAAGGTAAAAATATGCAATGGAAAAACAATTTAGGGGGCAAATATTGTCCCTTAATGGAAAAGGTGTGACTGCAGTCTAAGTGGAAGAGAGGTGGTACGCAGAAGGATGGTAATGCCTTTAGGGGGTACTCCACTCTAAAAAGTTTGGGAACCACTGCATCACAGGAATAGACTACATTTTAAAATGTTTTATAATAGAAAGCATTTATTTTAAATTGTAATAATATTTCACAATATTACTGTTTTCACTGTATTTTTGATCAAATAAATGCAGCCTTGGTGAGCATAAGAGCATAACGTTTTTAAAAAAGTCTTACTGACTCCAAACGTTTGAGTGGAGTCGGTAGTATGTATATGTACATATGAGATGAAGACTAAAAAAGTGGGTTTTTGAGATCAGGTGATCAACCAAATACCATTTGTTTCATATGGTTAACCCTCCTTTTATTGGACACTTTCACTAGTGAGTCATGGCTGACTGCGAATAGCAATTTCTACAATGGCATCACGTGGCATTGCGTTTGCATTATGCTGTATCCATGCCACTAGTTGTCAGTATAAGTCCAAGACAACTCTGTATTGGCCAGCTAAACATTAAAAAATACCTTTGAAGGATCATAGTATATTCTATGCTGACTCCAGAGAGGGTTCAATTAATGAGGCCTGTTCTTCTCACTATGCGGAAGCTCTTGAGCATTAACCATTTTGAATTGCTGCATTTCCTCTCTCTGACAATCCACTGGAGTCTTATGTCATTACTACCTGGGCTGTGTCGATTTAAGAGCAACGAATGGAAGACGCGCCCTCTACGAAATAACAATAAAGAGTTGAGTGAGACAGAAAGAGTGAGCGAGAGACAAAGAATGTGAAAGAGGAGAGCGAGGAGAGAAATTTCACATCAGACAGCGGGACCAGACCCAGGAGACGAGAGCAGTGTAGATGGGAGAATTATTTTACATAATAAATGCTTCAAATTCAAGCCTGTAATTGATAGCTGAAGCCAGGCAACGATGTGCAGCCACCACACTTGGGTTTTGGGGAGCTGTCAATCAAAAGCTGCCACTGGAGGAGGGATAATGATTGTCATATGACAACTGCCTGATTTAATGTAATCATTGCAGCTAAAGCTATTGTTTACAAGTGCCAGTCGAGGTGTGTGAGAGAGCAGACCAGCAGTAGTACAGCAGTTGATGGTGTAATAAGTCAAACTTAAAACAGTTAAGTAGGGGAGGGTTTTTGAGAGTCGAAGTGGAAATATCTGCTCCTACTCCCAGTTTGCAGCTGTTTCGCCCATTTTCTGCTGAGATTTACACATTAAACCCTTCCGTCTCTGGCCTAACGGATATAATTGACTAATTCAGCACAAATGACCCTAGTTTTGGCTAATCATACAGAAAGCTATGGACAAACAGATATATTTTCTGTAAACAGCCTCTGTGCATTGGCCGTGGCACAAATGAATTGCACCGCTCAGAGGGAAATACAAGATCCCACACAATAGATTCAACCCAATGTGAACTGCACAGATAAAGCAACTAAGGTGGTATAAGGAAAAAAAGTATATTAAATTCATTCTGTTGTGCATAATTTACAAATCTTAAACTAAATGTACAAGAAAAGAGAGAAAGGGAGAGCGGGAAAGAGACACACAGAGAGAGAGAGACCACCCTCCTGTATATTTCAGAGGCTGTAGGCAAACACCTCAATAATTCATGATGGAGAGATTGATTTTTTTCCTTTGGCGAGAGGCAGCAGATGTGGCAGGGATGAAGGAAGGGAGGGATGGATGGAGGGAGGAAGGGTGTGAAATGGAGGGGTGGTGGAGGGACAGCGCAGGCCTGAGGGTCAGCAGCCAGTGGGATCATTAGACTGCCTACTTTTTGTGTGAAGACTGGAGCTTTACAGCACACTGTTACTCACTGCCACAGGGCTAAAAAAACTGGCTTGAGTAATACGTAGCTACTCACACAACCCTATATTCCCTAAAAAACACAGGAACAGAAGGATGCAGTCAGATTAACCTTAAAGGATAATTGTTTTTGACCTAATGCTATGAATCCGATAATCATAAAGAATATTTGCGACTCAAAACAATGCCATACGGATAGATACATCACATTCCTTTCTGGTATCTTTGTGGAAGTAAAGCTTACTTTTTTAGCTTTTTGTGACATTAATTTAATGATTGCTTGTTACAATTTTTCATAGGCATGGCTTTATGTAATGGGAACACTTTACAATAATAAGGTTTAATTCGTAATTATAATTAGTTCTTGCATTAGGTATCATGAACTAACAATGACATTTTCAATGAAATTTTTACAGCATTTATTAGGTTAAATTAATTTATAAATTAAGTATATTTAATTGTTAATTAATTTTATTCATAATATATGAAGAAATGTTCATTTATACTTGAAACTTAAAATGTTAAAATGTATTATTATATATATAAATTAACATTTATCTAGATTAATAAATGGGTATTATTTATTGTTATTTCAAGTTAGTGATTAAATAACTGTAATAACTTGTATTGTATGCAGTGTGTTATCATCTAAACACTTGTTGAAATGATAATTTCTCACCAACCAACAAGATATAAGCTGTTGCTGCAACAAAACAAAACAAAAAACATATTTTTCATGATTTCACTCAGATTGGATAAAAACCCCAGAATAATCATGTAAATACCCCATGAAACCATTATAGTTGTTTTGTGGCTTTTAGAGCATGTGTGGCCATCCATATTGCAGTGCATCCCTAATAGACGCTATTGACAATAGCAAATCATTGTTTAAGGCTTTGGCATGATTTTTTTGAAAAAAAAAAAAAAAAAAGATTGACTTTGCAAAAAGGAAAGGACTAGTCTATGAAAGATGGAAACGTATAGCATGGAAGAGGAGAAGCTCTGTGGGTTGAGCTAGAGCGGGACGGCACTCGTTTACTGTGCTTTGATACAGAAATGATGAGGTTAGAAAAAAGAGCAGAGCAGAGAGAAATGTAAAGGAGGGACTCTGTTCCCCCTCGCGTGTCTGATGGAATCAACTCTCTGTGGGTGTGACGGGACGGCAGGTGAGGCTTTGAGAGCGAGCGACATCCTTTTGTCATCGCCTGCTCTCACAAATAATTCATGGCATCAGAGGGAAGGGGAGCGAGGGAGGCGTATTGACAGCTACCACTTCTACTTGCCTTCACCTGTCTTATCCAGTCACCCGCAGATGGGACGCAAAGGACAGAGGGACCTTTTCACGAAGAGCGCTGTGCTGCCTTTCTCTTCCACTGACCTAATTAGAACTCACTCGCTCCCTACCTCCATCTCCTCTCATCTGGCGTGTCCCACTAAAACCTAATCGCTCATTTAACCCACAACAAAGGGGGTCCAGGTGCAGATGTAAAATGCCACGGGGAAAATTTAAAGTCAAACTCAGACTCTCTGCTTTCAAAATAAATTAATTTAACTGTTTGTCTGTTTATTCAATGTATCGCTAATTAATCAAGTTATTCTGTTTGCTTGATCATAGGTGTCATGTACACTCTTAAAAATAAAGATTCCTTTCAATTGCACAAAGAGGTTCTTTAATTCAGATTATTCAAATGGTCTTCACACTAAGAAACAAAAAAACGGTTCTGAAAAGAATGGTTCACATGAACTAGGGAACCCAAAATGATTCTTCTATGGCATTGCTGTAAAAAAAAACCTTTTGGAAGCTTTATTTTGAATGATGTAGAATATTTAAAAGTCTGAGCAGGAGAAAAAGATGCAAGATGTGACTCTATTAGTGCTCTTGAGCACTTATATCAGTGGGGGACTGTGAGGTGGAGTGTCTCCGCTGCCTGGTAATCTGCTCCTGATAATTTATTATTTACATTATATCAGACAACGGTGCGCAGTCAGACGGAAGCGCTACAAAACTGCAGCATATTGATTTTAACAGCGCACTGTCTGCAGCGATTTGTGGCGGCATAGGGGCTGTCGCCGAGTGCCAGCCTCGCAGGATCACAGGGACAGGATGCCACTGTGCTACATGCTAATGCGCACTTTAAACATTTAACACTAGGAGGTGCTGTAATTGCTCTGACAGCTGACAGGTGACCAGCAGAGTGTAACACACACTGCTGTCTCTCCCCTCCTCCTCCTTCTCTCCAGTCTCTTTGGGTTGAACCCTGCTCTCTCAATCTCGCCGGAAAAGGAGGGATGAAAGTTGTGATTCTCCATTCTGCCTGAACGAAGTGGCTAATTAGAAGAGGAGGATTATGGGCCGCGAGATAAGAGGAGGAATTTTTCACTGGTCCAAGATAGATAGTGTCCGCCGTAGCGTGCTAAAGGTGCCGTCACCTTTTCATTAGTATCTCCGTTAATTACTGGTTGCGGGCTGTTTGGAGTTAGCATCATTAGCCCAATAGTGCTGGAAATATTAGTACAGCAAATTGGTGTGGTTTTCAATTGGGTTAAACAGGAAAACATTCAACCTTCATATAAAGAAGGTTGAGCTTTATTAAATTAGCCTCCTGCAAATGAGTACAGTTTGCCCTATCGTGCCTCCCAGCACAAATTTACCAAAATAATTACACAGCCGGGTTGCCGATGCAGTCGTATTTTAATAATCTCACTTTCTCGCTTTCATTAAATTAAGATGGGGTTTATGTGTCACTTTGGTACAATTAAACACACAATCACAACCTGAGAAAAGCGCTAACATCAAAGTGGTAATAACTTTAAAATAATCCCTGTAGCGACCAAAATTATTACACCAGATATAATAAACATCTTGGTAATTGCCAGCAGTATGGCATCCTCAGTGGGACATTTTTTTGATCTGCCTTACGAGCCGCGTCAAGATAAAACTACAGAGCGGAGAGAGGAGGGGCCAGAAGGAGCCGAGAGACAAGAGCTCTAATTATTAGAACATGAAACACTTCCTAAATAGCTACTAAATGAGGAAACCAAATGAGTCTGGTGATATTACAGTTTAAAATACACTTTAGACAAGTTGGCCTGGTTAAAAGAAACTTTCAAAGACACAAACGCAACCATTATCAGCTGTAAAGAAAAAAAAAAAAAATGTTGGATTGAAAAATAATGTAGGAATAATGAAAATAATGAGATTACTGGGTTGATTTAAAATGTTTACAATGATATTTAAGAAAGACACATGTTTGGGATAAGCAGATCCTATGAAAGCCTGTTTTAGCCTTAGAGTAAAAAAGAAACAAATAAGGTAATTGTGGGATAAGGTTTAAAGTAATACATTTAGGCACAATTGTGAGATATAAAGTCATTTTGTGAGGTATACAGTCACAATTGTGAGAATGTGTAGAAGTGTAGAAGTATAAAGTTATGGTTGGGGCATTTAAAATCAGCAAGACTGTAAATACATTTTCGAAAATACACAAGATTTTAATTTCAAATAAATACTATTCTTTTGCACTTTCTATTCCTCAAAGAATCCTGAAAATACAGAACATTCTTGAGCACCAGGTCAGCATATTAGAATCATTTCTGAAAGATCATGCATGTGACGCTGAAGACTTGAGTAATGGCTGCTGGAACTTTAGCTTACATTTCAAAATATACTAAAATAGAAAGCAGTCATTTTTTAATTGCAATATTTCACAATATTACTGTTTTTACTGCATTTCAAATAAATGCAACCTTGGTGAGCATAAGAGTCTTCTTTTAAAAACATTAAAAAAAATAAAAAAAATCTTACCAACCCCAAACTTTTGAATGGTAGTGTAACTGCTCTGATAATCATACAGGCAGGACAGCTCTTGAATCTCACAATAGGCTCCTCTAGGGAGAGATGGAAGTTTCAGGCCGTCCCTTAAGTGGCCCTGGTGCCTTTAGTATTTGACTCTCAGCTGTGACCCAAGAACAAAGATTTTTATAACTCTATTACCCCTTTTACATATTAAACACAGCCGTATTAACAACAGAATATGATAAACTCGACTATAATCATCCAGCAAGTCCACAACATCAGTAGGATTAATAGAGCATGTCATGTGTCACTGAAGGTGCAGTGCACTAAAAACCTTATCTGATCCATATTAATGGCCCTTGAAGAATGGAGTTAACCTGTGGGATCCATCCTTCTCACCTCTCAATTAAAAGCTTCCCTCCCTCCCAACCACACATACACAACGCTCAAGTGGTGCTCCATCTCTATTACCCAGAAGGCATTAGCCAGTCTGTTTCTTTATCCAATCAGATGGAGGTTCCATTCTCTTCTCTTCTCTGCCCAGCTCCTTTTTTGTTCCCCTCTGACAGTCTGTATAAATAGCTTAGGATGAAGTCATTCCTCAAGCACTGCTGGCAGGCCCTTTCATTATTTACAATATTTACTTCAGGGGGGAAGTCACGGCTTGCCGTCAGATTTATCTGTCTGAGAAATGAGCTCCGCTATGCAGATCATCTCCAGAACAAAAGCGACGCGCCGGCGTGTTGCGCTGCCACACTAATTTGGTTCATGAAGTGTGTAACACAGTCCTCTTTGGCAGGGGGGCTTCATTTGTCTCTGACTTTATTAAACTAATATATAACAATCTTCTTTGCGCTCAATGCTCCGGCGCACGGGCTGCATTCCCTGAGCAAAGCGCAACACTGAATGATGCTTCAGAGTAGAACTGCTACAGGAAGAAGTTAGTAACTGCTAGTGAACTCTCGCATAAAAACAGAAGGTACATGTCAAAACAATGCTATTTATCTAGCAGAGGTGTTGCCCGGGATTGGTTTTATCAGGTCTATTTATTCTTCAGAATTTTAAAAACTACATTTAAAACAGTAAATACATATAGTTCAAAAGTTTGAGGATGGTAATATATTTTTAATGTCTTTGAAAGAAGTCCCAATCCTGCATTTTTTTAATAAAAACTACAATAAAATAATAATATTGTGAAATATTCTTACAATTTAGTTTACTGTTTTGTATTTTGATACATTTCAAAAATTTGTTTGTTCCTGTGAAGGCAAAGCTTAATATGCTGATTTCTTATTATTATCGATGTTGAAAACAGTTGTGCTGCTTGTTATTTTTGTGAAAGCCTTGATATATTTTTTAGGATTCTTAGATGATTCGAAACTTCAAAAGAACACCATTTATTTGAAATAGATTTATTTAAAGAATTTAAAAGTCTTTTCTTTTGATTGATTTAATGCATCCTTTTTTTCTTACAAAAAAAAAAAAAAGTGAAACTGTCCAAACTTTTGAACAGTAGTGTAAATATTAGCTGGTGTATGTGACAAAAATTATTAGTATTTTACATTTTACAATTATAAAATCACAAAATACATAATATTTGAATTGTAAACAATATATAATATTCTGGAATATTAAATTCAGTTTATTTATATAATTTTTGTTTGTTTGTTTTTTCAGTTATTTTGCATAATGCTTTTTAAATATTTTTCCAAAGCATTTTTAAACAATATCAGACTCTTCAAACCAAAGGCGGAAAAACTCCTGAAGACCTTTAAGTAGATGAAGAATAAAGATTGAGAGGAACCAAAACTCGGCTGAGGCTGGCACATATTTAAATAGTATAGGCACATATATAAATGTTCATTTGAACAGATGTAATCCATTTGAGTATAATCAACCTGAATATTCTGAAATATATCACAACAGATATATTATAACAGATTAATTAATTTTGGAGGCATTTTTGTCACTTACGGTGACATTGTTAACCCGAGTCCGTGTTAGATTCTGACCCCGTTCTATAAGCTTTTAAGAAATATTATCATATCCACATTTTGAGCTCACTAAACCTTCTGAATCACAAGGAGAAAAAAGCGTGGGAACTCTACAGTGCATGTGAAAGTGATGTGTGTCAAGAGAAGAACAATAATCAGACGGATGTGTCTATCATCACAAGGTAGTCTCAGATCCTGCCTCCCCCCGCTGTTGGGCTGAACCCTGGGGAGGGTGTTAATTCAAACCACATGTTCGGCTTTCAGCTGCCACTCCACTAGCTGCGACCTACAACTCCTTCATCTGCTGCTGGAGCTCTGATTTTGGGGGACTCCTCGGCATCTCGGGGGTCTCTTGAGGAGCTTCACGTGAAAATATATATATCGTTTTCCTGATAAAATCTCTTTCATAGTTTCAGCTTGTGCTTTGCGTCTCGATACCCTCCTTCACTTTTATCTATGTGTGTGTGTGTGTGTGTTTGGGGGGAATGTTACCTGCATTCGGGGGCACAGGCCATGCATCACTGACACTTCATCTCAGCCTGACTGCCTTGTTTCCGTAGTGACCCCTTTCCCCTAGCTGCCTCGCGGTATTATTTAAGGAGATTTATGAGGCGGTGTCCCGTGCCAGGAGATACGGAGGCAGACGCCTCGGGGGCCGAGGCACAACGAGGGGGGCCCATTAATAACCCGCAGCCAGGCCTTCGCTCCCAGTCTGGACCGTGAAGACTCGGGTTCCTCCCCCTTTTGAGTGACCGTATGCTAGCAGGCAGCGTTCGGTACCTGAGTCCCACACACAGAGGTGGGGTAACGGATCTGGCAGGCACGCGGGCCCCTGCCGTGGAGCTCCGCAGAGCAGCCGCTTGTGATGGATGGGAGGAGGCAGATGCTATCTGAGCTCAGGCCATCTGTAAGAGCTCAGAGTAACAGTGGGGTCACCGACAGACAGCGCGGGAGAGAGAAAAAGGGGAGAGCCGGCCTAGTGTGTAGGATCACGTTAGGCACGTGTACCGGGCGGAAGGTGCGAGAGGGCATGTTGGCATGCTAATGCTGTGTGAGAGAGTCAGGCCGGGTCTCTGTACTCACAAAGAGGGCACCATGTACTTTGTCACAGAGGACAGCCAGAGATACACACACACATTTCTTCATGTCACACATGCTCAGACAGGCTGCCATTCGGTATTGGATGAAATACAGAAGGATGACACCAAATTTGATCTGAAAGTGGTAAGAAAGAGTGCACTGAGAGAGAGTATGCTGAACTGTATAGTAAGTCAGTGTGGCTGCATGTGACATGAGCGTGTAGCTGTCAACGGCTCCGCAGAGAGACTGGCAGGAAACACCTTCCATGTTAGCCCATGTCTATTTAAAAAGCAATGTTTTATTCAGCCACAACATCTCATTGCACTGAAAAATTTATCAGTCCGTGCTCTCTGTCTAATCCTGTCCTGTGTCAGGTAATTCCACTCTGTTTTTCTTTAAATATTTCTCAGGACAAAGTGGAGGGGCGCTGGAATCATCATGTCACATTGATGGAGTCAGATAGTGGGAGTCTTGGAGTCTTTTAGGAAAGAGTTTTAGGAAGCCCTAAAAAGCTATAGTTTTGGTTATAATGACCTATTTAATAAGAGTTAAACCCTTAAGTATTGGCGGAGCTTTGCTAATTCAACTTCAATTGACCCTTCGCCAGGAGTTTGACTGACAGGAGATTTAACCAGTCATAACGCTGAATCCGCCATTTTGTCCGACAAAGCAGTCAGGGGAGTTAGCAGATTAACGTAGGTGGACTTGAACTTGAAAAATGGTGTGTACTGATGTCTTTCCGCAATAAAAACAACATTCCTTATGATGTTCATTCATGTTTATTTGATGCTATAAATTAACTAGTAGGAAGAGATGATCGGTTCACAAGCCGTATGAACTGAGGCGCTACAGCGATCTGAAATTAGAGCCACAAAACAGTATTGTTTAAATTTCTTTAAAAATGACAAAATTTGAAATTTGAGACTTTGTTTCATCTCAAAAGTAACCTGTTCTGTCTTGTCTGTCGACACGTTGTCAGTGTCCTCTTTGCTCCGCAATTTTTCACTGCGTGAGAACATGATGTGTGGCGAGAGATGGCTTGTCGGACATAGCAACAGTAACAAAAAGGGGGCGTGTCTTTGCGAAAGGTCAATTGACCCTTTGCTAAGCTACGTCCAGCTTGGTTACTGTTGCCAACTCAGCTTTTGAGAATGTCCAATAGGCACACACTGTAGATTTCCATGAACGGCATGATTGCGTCATTATTATAAGTGACGCAGAAGCAATGAATTGTGTTTAAAACTATTCAAACAGATCCTACAGATTTACATTAGAAAAGAGCAAAGGCTTGTCATGAAAAAATGCAAACAACAATAGGTAAGATTTTTTAAATATTTTTGAAAGGTTTCTTATGCTCACCAAGACTGCATTTATTTGATTTAAAATACAGTAATAATGTGAAATATTATTACAATTTAAAATAACTTTTCTATGATCTATTTTTATTGTTCCATTTCTATTTTAAAATGTAATTTATTCCTGTGATGCAAAGCTAAATTTTCAGCATCATTACTCCAGTCTTCAGTGACACATGATCCTTCAGATATCATTCTAATATGCTGATTTGCTGCTCAAAAAATATTTTCTATTATTATCAATGTTGTGTTGCTTAATATTTTTGTGGAAACTGTGATAATTTTTTTCAGGATTCTTTGATAATTAGAAAGTGTAACATTTATTTGAAATAGAAATCTCTTGTAGACTTACTGTCAGTTTTGATCCTTTTAATACTGAATAAAGGAACAAAAAAATATATATATATTACTGACCCCAAACTTTTGAATGGTAGAATAGGACCAGTATACGTAGTTACTGACCATAGTAACGTTTTTAAGACGAGACTTTGCTAAGAGTCAGTTTTATAATCTCTTTCACATTCCCATTCAGGGAACTTCAGGATAAGACTTATGGCAAAACAAATATGTGAACGCAAACACTTCTGCACAAAATGCATTCTCTGCATTGATGCAAGGGGGCACTATAGCAAGTATTAGAATAAACTGCCTTCTGTCAGTTTTCTCTTTTACGTCAACTGCTGTCATTCCAGAGCAACAGTTTTAAGAGTTAGTTAAAATTATCTAAACTGTCAGCATGTTTATTGCTAGCTGTGTGTAAAGCAGTACATCTGGTTTAAAGGCACATGCATGTGAAGGTAATCTATCGCCCTCATGAGTACTGAGGTTTCTTCCCGCCACAATAACAATGTGTTGGTTAAGAATTAGCGTCTGTGTTTATGTATTTGTGTAGAACATGTTTCTTCCAGTTAGTTGGAGAGTTGGAGAAGGGCTTCTCTGACATGACTGGACTTCAGCGGCACAATGGCCAAAGTACATAAAACAATATGACTGGTGAGCAGAATGAATGAGATATGTACTGCTGAAATAAAAATCTGTGGATGTGTACATATGTGTGTGTGCTTGTGTGTGTGTGTGTGTAGCACATAGTACACAGGATTTAATTCTATGATGCCATAAATAAATGCCTGTCAGGGTGATGGACATGCTTGGCAGGCACAGCTGATTGAAACATTTCCTTTCTAAAGCAGCCCTCATAAATCTGAGAGAGCAAAGTGATGGCAATCGCACCAAGCCTCTCCCAACTGGGTGTGCCACCGCTGGATCGCTGCCAAAACCCTGAACCCCATTACCACCCAATACCCCACCCCGAGTCCGCTCTCTCCCTGCGGCCATGAGTAATGAAGAATGGCCTTGTCACCGGGCCACTCGAAGACTGTCAATACTCTGCCGTCTAAACGCAGGATCCGTTTCAGCATTTCAGGCGCGCACACACATAAAATCAGCACCCCTGCTAATTAAACACACCAGCAGCTGCGCTACGTTATTTCTTTTTAAGTGGCCCAGCACCCAGGGACACCCAGGCGCCCAGCCAGAACAAGAGTCCAAGAACTGAGTAAAGCTATAGGGTTAACTGTTGACCTGTCAGAGGAGCTTGACCTCTGCTAAGGAATCTAATAATGCTTTATTTCCATTGGACTATACCTTCTAGACTGAAATTTGCACTAGTGCATTCATATTGGACGACGGCAGTTTGGGCATGTAGTTTTTCTTCGCTTGAAGATGATGTATAAACACACAAATGGTTTAAAATTTAGTATCCGCAAACTAAATTCAAAGTATAGTATGCAAGCTATATATAACTTGATAAAGAGTTCCTGTGTAAGCAAGGGCACATTGTGTAAATGCACACGGTGTTGATAGATGTCCTCATTTTATTCCTCTTTTTTCATTTGCCATAACTATTGTATTAAATTACACTAAAGCAATGCCCTTTGCATGAGTTTGGAGCAGGAATTCTTGCTGTGTATTCATAATCCATTAAAAATATTACAAATCTGGTTGCGGAGAAACTCCAGAAAGAATGGGTTTGATTTAACCTTAAGAATGGGAACAAAGGACAAATGGGACACAGCTGCAGTGTAAAATAGTATTAAAATCAATTTGAAGAGTCATAAAAGCACAGTGCCAGCATCTAAAGTACTAAAGTGTGACCAATTCGGTAGATTTCAGTCATTGCTTTGACTTGACAACACTTTTAAGAAACGATGTTATCATACAAATCCATCAGAATTTTAAAAGGATAGTTTAACCAAAATTAAGTTGTTCCAAACCTGTATGACTTTCTTTCTTTTGTGAAAAGTAGATGATGGAGATGGGAATAGGAAAAGTGCAGCATGAACATTCTTCAAAATATCTCCATTCGTATTCCACAGAAGAAAGAAAATATTAACATGAGTGTGGTAAATGAACAGACTTTTCATTATTTGAGTGAACTGTCCCTTTAAGAAGTAAGACGTACAGTAAGTTTGTTTATTCCAGATATAAGTCGTGTTTGGTTTGACAATATATGGACCGCTCGCAGAGCTGCAGAGCAGAAGCTAAAGGTAAAGGTGGGTGCAGAGGGAGGTGAGGGTCACAGGGGCGAGTGGAGCGTGGGGTGCCAGAGGACGTGTTGTGTCCCCTTCCGTGTTTGTCAAACAAATTAAACACGTTCTGGAGTCTTCACCTGCCCCAGCCACCATGCCGCATATGGCCCACCAGAAACAAAATAAGGCATCGCGCATACATTACCATACTTAATCAACCACCCTCTCCATTTAATATGCAAATTCACTGAAATATTACTGAATGCCGTCTGTTCTAAATGAATAAATTTGAATCGCAATTAGAATAATCCTTTATAATTAATGAAAACTGTCAATTTCGGTTCATAAGTAATTTGATTAACGAGATGATGGCACACTTATCAAGTTCAGTGGACTGTTAGATTTTCATACGGCGGCTAAAGGAAAGAATATAGGTCCTGTTTCAGCACAGCACTGGGACGGACATCAGAAACCATGATGAATAGTTAATAACAAAAGTAATTAATAAACTTATGAGGTCAGGTTGCTCCCCAGCAGGGTTCCTGTATTTTAAAGCCTGAGTCTTGAGATCTGTTTATCAAGCGAGGCGAGAGAATCCTTGAACTTGAGTGACACGCTCTTCCCCTTAGTTCACACCTCTCTCCGTTGACTTGAGGGCCAAGTACCGGGTAAAAGATCAAAAGTTAAATATGTAAATAAATGCCACATACAGTATGACTGTTCCTTCTATCTGGCTGCACATGTCCGGACTAGTGTTTTGGGTTAATGCTGCCTCAATGTGAATCTGCTGAGGCAAACTGAACTCTCCTTATTGCTCTGGATTCAGTATGTGTACGTATGTTAAGTCCTTGACTAAACACTGCCGTAAGCACTATAATAAACAAGAGATGCTGTTCTTATGGCCGGTGGGGCGAGAGCCAGTGATTCTAACATCATCCATCCACACAAAGCTCTTAAAAATATATATTCCCCTTGTAGCACTAAAACTATACAGAGCACTGGGCAAAGAACTCAGCAGAATGAAACTGGCTTAGGCTGTGTTGTGTGTGTGTGTGTGTGTGTGTGTGTGTGTGTGTGTGTGTGTGTGTGTGTGTGTGTGTGTGTGTGTGTGTGTGTGTGTTGAGGTAGGTGAAACAGAAGGGGGAAGCAGTTAATTAGAGCCGTTATGGTGTTTGGAAACAACAGCAAGGTTAAGGCTACATGCTGATGAAGTATTTGGAAGTCATTAGCCAAGATGAGTAAAGGTCTCTCCAAAAGAATGTGTGAAAGAGAGAGAGAAAGCAAAAGGGGAAAAGAAAAGTAATAGGGATTAAATTAGATCTGGACCGAGCAATGTCAGTTAAGTTCTGGGGTAGATGGAGAATGTGTGATATGTTAATGGTCTAAATTAGTGCACACTACTGCATCTAAACACACACTCCCGTATATTCTGCGATACAAATAGTATTCTATTACTTGAATAAAAGTAATGTTGAAAATGTTGAATAAAAGATTTTTTTCTTACCTGTTTGAAGACCACACAGAAAAGCAGCAGCATCAGAAAAAAAAGAGACAGAAAGAAAATGTTAGGAAATATTCAAGCATATACACTGTATATTTAAAATATGCATGCAGAAATTAACATACATCGTTGTGTTTGAAGCTCAGTGTTACAGGTCACTGCAGAAATGACCTATTACCACTGCTTATGTAACACTGTATTCAGAGAAAAGCTTATACATATTAACACTCATTGGTTGTGTTTGCAACACTACCGTTCAAAATGTTTGGGGTCGGTATGATTTTTTTTTTAATACTTTGGAAATAAGTCTTAGACTGCATGTATTTAATCAAAATACAGCAAAACTGTAATACTGTGAAACACTATTACAATTTAAAATAACTTTTCTATTTTAATATATGTTTTAAAATGTAATTAATTTCTGTGATGGCAAGGCTATATTTCAGCATCATTACTCCAGTCTTCAGTGTCACATGATCCTTCAGAAATAATTCTAATATGCTGATTTGGTGAAAACCATGATACATTTTTTTTTTTCAGGATTCTTTGATGATTTTTTTTTTTTTCTTTACGGTCACTTTTGGTCAATTGAATGCATCCTTGAATTTCTAAGGATAAATAAATCTTAAATCTTAAGGATAAATAAATCTTAAATAAATCTGATCATCATAAAAACCATACCTACATAACTTATATGTTGGCTTATTAATCATAATCAGTGTAAGATTGTGCATGTAAAGACACTCATTTTCATTGAGATCACCCATCTCAAAACATTCCTCTTCACTGAAGACTCATACAGTGTGTCAATGATACACTGACAGTAGTAAATAGTATCTGGAGAAGAGTAGCCTAAAGTTTGAATGGCCCCAGGGCCCTGCCGCCCCATTGTTTATGTCCTTGTCTGATGTAGGATAGTCCGGTGACACACACACTGACAGAAGGAAACCTACTTCCTCTAGAACTCATCCTCTCAGGAAACACCAATGCTGAAGACAACCACACACATACACACCACAAGCAGTCCAAATATTTGAGTGTACAATGTATATTTTAACAGTGCTTATTTGAGTATTGTGTCATTAGTTTTATTTGTGTGGGTGATCATTAATGGGATAGTTCATCCAAATTTTTTAATCATGTCGTCATTTACTCACCTTCATGTCATTCAAAACAATACTGAAGCCCACTGACTTTCATTGTATGACAAAAATAAAATCTCAAAATATCTTCTGTGTTCCACAGAAGAAAGTAACTCATACAGGTTTGGAACGACATGAGGGTCATGTTGTGTTACTTAACATGCAGCTTTATGAGGAAGTAGGCAGCAAAGCAGCTCTCTTAGTAAACAGCATGTCTTATAGTAAAGTAGGGTATGGACATTATTTCACTGTATCTCCATGACATTGGATGGTGTTTAACTGCTCTTAATTCTGGTGAATATTAAAGGATTTTCCCTCAGGCAATCTAAAGGAAATTCATTTAAACATAGTCAATAGCAACAAACTAACAACCTGCTAAAGCTCCTGTAACAGCCCTAAAGGTTTCAGCCATGAATTATTCAGAGGCCTTGACCAGATTTTTAAAGACTATAAAACAAGATAACCGCATCTTCAACAGATTTTCTTCTGTAAAATGCACAACACAACCCAACTTTAGTGAATACATTACAAACACATACAAAACAACACACTAGCAGATGTGTGTGTACAGGCCTCCGTGGAGCATGTGAGGAGTATGGGCTTCAAAGGGGTATGAGGAGATTAGGTCACACAGCAGGAAGTGACACGTTGTGGGCTGAGATGTATTTTCACCCTCAGTCCAATATCACAGACAGGCCAGTGGGGTCAAGAGTAAAGCCGATAACATACTAATTAATGTGTGTGGATGCAGCATCTTCAAGCCTTAGTAAATAAACAGGGTCTAGTGTTCAATGTAGTACATTTTATTAAAAGGGGGAGGGTAGCAGACTACAAGCCATTAAGGCCCTGTCGGGTCCTGAGTCTCACCCATAATGGTCTGACCCCATAAGAGTGTGATTTTCACCCAAGTCACAAGTGTCTATTGCTCCAACCCACCAATAATTAGTCACCTCCACAGCGCGGTGTCTCAGACTAATTAGCAAATTATGTTGAAAATAGCAGCCCCCTAATTAATGGTTATTATGGCATTTCTGAAGTTGCTGCTTTAATTAGTGAGGAATCGGAGCATGCATTTCAATGCTGGCAGAGTTATACTCGCTCTCCTCTGTGTAACTGGCTTTTTAACCATCCGTATAACACATATCGTGTAATTAAAAACACACTCCTCCCCCCGACACACACACATACACAGTTCCTCTCATCAAGCTCCACATCTCCTCCCACCTGTCAAATGTCCAAAAAGCACATTAGAACAAATGATCTATGTAAGGGCTGGATCACTGAATAACACAAACAATTGAATGTGAATCATTTGGCATTTTGGAGCAACAACAAAAACATTTGTTTTACTTCTCTGAAAGAGTCACAGATTGTCGCCATGCTGTTGCAACTATGCTGTACCGTTCACATAATTTCACTCTCTTCCTGTTTGCTTGCCGCTCCATTCTCCGTTAGCATCAAAGATGAGCACGGGACATGTAAAGAAGTGACAGTAATGAGCTTGTTGAAAGTGGCAGCTCAGCTCATCAGTGTTCAGGAGATGTTTATTCTATAGAGTCATCAATGACGGCGGCTCTTAACCCAGCCTTTCTCTTTCCCTGCCTAACACAATGCCCTCATTCTTTCTTCTCTTCCCTTTGTTAGGCCTCAGTCACCTACACAGTATCCCACACAAGGCCGCTCAGAGCCAAAGCATCTCTGTCCCGACCACCTCATGCATTCGGTCCGACTGTGTAACTAAATATACGGATGCGTCGGCTTCTTCTCTGGTTTCACGATGGGCTCATTGTTTTCATCGTTTTCCTTTGTTTTCCTGTCCATGTGGTAAGATTTCATGTACTGTTAAGTAAGATTTGTAAGATTGATGGAAACCTCCCTCTCAGGTTGGATGGTTGTCTTTGGTTGCAGGCTGACCCGGGCCGCCCTCGCTCTGTATGCACTTAGCTTGGCTTTAGCCCGAGGTGAACTCTGAAACACTAGACTGGATTGACATAACTGCTCTCTCTCTGTGAGTGGCACTTCAATGAGCCATCAATCCCCACTCTCGTCCCTCTCCCGGTGTAAGGTTCTGGGTTCTGGTGTATACCGGGCTTCTTCCCCCTTTGTCAGGCCAGTAAATGGGGCTATTTAAATCCGAGAGGGTGGGGGGCCACTCATAAAGCACCCGTCGCAGGTGGGTGCACATCCACATGTTGTTACTTTCGCTGTTTTGTAAAGCAGCGATTCCGTCGAGACCTTACGTGCTGGCTTGGAAAAATGGTTGCGGTTACGGCTGCAGCGCTGCGCTAAGCAACACTGTGCCTCAGGAGAGCATGACTAACACAAATATACAACAACAACTTAACACAGCTCGTAAAGCACAACAGTACCCGCAGACACGACTCCTGAACGCACACGGCCACATGTGCACTCGCTCAGCCCGATAGCAGTAAGATCTGGCAATAAGTCACGGCCAATCTCCCTACTATTCCTTCAGGGCCAAACAAGACCCTGGTGTCGAACCCTGGCACGACTTACTCAACACACACTGTGTCTGTAAGAGCACAAGCCTAATCTCTCTGGTTTGGCTAGCGCACCTGGTTAAAGTTAAGAGGGTGCAGTTATAGTCAATTATGATCCCATATAACACATAGAAATACACGCCACCCGATCCAAGGGCGTAATTGGAAACAGCTCTGACATGCCTGAGGTCAAAACAAAAGACAGAAGAGTACCTCCCCGCCTGAGCCGGCCAGCCTGGAAGGCTTTGCTGGGAGAGTGTGCCACCCATCAAAGCTCCCCAGCATGCAGGAGCCCTACCCCTTGACCCCGCCACCCCTGTGGGCCGCATGACATCCAACCCGCTCTGGGCCTCACCGCTTTGACCTAGACGAGAGTAACACACACTTGTACTTACTGCTAGACATACACACAACCCATCAGATTAAAGTCCTGCTGTTTGCAGCGTGGACAGAAGGGCACAGCAGGACACCTTCCTCCACCTCATCCCTCTATCTATATTTTCTTTCCTTCTTTGTCTCCATCTGTCACTCCAGCTCTGACATGTCCAAAGGTCTGCCCTTCCCAACCTCACTTCAATAGGACACATCTTTACCCAGCAGTGAGGATTTTAGGGGCTGCTGATTTGCAACTACCCACCCTCTGAGAAGCCAGGCCCTCCTGTTCTCTTCTGCTAACACATTGAATATCAAATAAAGGCTCAGCATTTGCTGAGTTGAAAAGGGGATAGATAAAGCCGTTTCAGATGGAATGAATGGCACTTTTGCAGCGGTCGTCACACAGTGAGCCAACACATCTGCTTTGTAGCACCAATGCCCTTGGTTTCCTCTCTCTCAAGTCTTACTGTGACGGGACTGATGAGTAACTCCAGGTGATGGCTGTGGAGATCTCTATTTCTTGCACACACACTGACAATAAGCAGAAACCTTTTCCAGTCTCTCACTTCAGATTTATGCCATTGTGAATGGCTTGCAGCTTTCTTTAGTAAGAATGTGTCATATTTTACAGTTTAAATATCTAGTTTTAAAACAAGATCATTTACTTGACTGCATAAGACTGGATATAATACTTGTTTTCAGAGAATCTTTAATACAAGTATATTTTTTCTTAGTATACTGGCTGATTTTTTTTTTTTCTTAATTATCATATGCAGTGTTGATTCTCAAATAATATAATTGTAATGTATATTGTTTTAAAGATATGAAGGTATTTGTCGATACAATAAGCTCTCAATAAGCAAAAGCTCAGTAAGTCTTAGTAACTTTTTTTTTTTTTTATTACAATGCATGAAATCTCTTAGAACACAACTCATAATGCAACAAGTACATGTAGCATTGTCAGTGTTGTTTTAGATTCTTCTATGGTGTTTTTTGCTTTCAGGTGTCTGTCATGATGAATCAACAGTTTGAAAAGAATCATGCTGATCAAGTAAGTTAAAGTTAGTTACACTCTGCATATTTATAGCTTGCTATATGGCACAGATGTCTTGTGCTTGCCCACCTTGAGTTCAGAGAATTATTACCACCACATCAGGTATGGACACTTGCACTGCACTGTCCAAGAATTCGTTTTTGTGTACTTATTTTTTCTGTCCTAAATAAGAAGCTCAAAAGTGAAAGAGGAAGCCGAGAGCTCAGGCAAACAGTGTCATAACCAAAGAACAGATTGTCTACATCTATATTGAAAGGCTACAAGCATTATGATACACACACAGACTGTGTAAAGAATGGGCAAGCCAATTGGGTAGTGCAGAACAGGTGTTTAAATGTCACACTAGTAAAGCCATTCTATCTTAGAGAGTATGAGAGATGTAGTGAACCACCTGTGCTCTATTTCCCCTCCACAAAACTGATGCTTCAGCTTCTCTGGACCAGCCTAAGGCTGCAAACAGGGTAAGAGATGGTGCTGAGGGGGGTGTCAGGGGTGAAAGGTGGCCTCTTTGTCTGTCTCTCAGACAGGCCAATGCACAGCA
Organism: Megalobrama amblycephala; assembly: GCF_018812025.1. Lineage (NCBI taxonomy): Eukaryota > Metazoa > Chordata > Actinopteri > Cypriniformes > Xenocyprididae > Megalobrama > Megalobrama amblycephala. The sequence goes on along the minus strand of NC_063066.1, from coordinate 11,434,435 downwards.
GCACAGGAACCAGAGCTGCATGGGGACTTACTTGATTGACAACTGACATTACCCCCCCTCCCTTCATGGCTGGAGGGACAGAGGGTGCGATGGTTATCCAAGCAGAGAAATGTCAGAGTCCAGACGCTGTCAGAGTCCGTCCTTCCACCAGCCCTTTTCTCTCTCTCCTCTAGTGTTTTTTTTTTTTTCATCTTTAGAGCAGTTTTGTGCTTTCTAAGTGTTGCTGCATGCTTCGGGTCGGAGAAGCCATCACAGAGGCAGAAGTGCAGCAACAGTGCTGATTTAATGAGGTTACAGTCAGAAAGTTACATACATCTCTCCTGAAACACACTCACAGCTGAAATACACCACCAAGAGATATCATGCCTGGTGACACACACGCACACACACAAAGGTTTGGCACACAAAGGAGTCTGGACTCTTTGTATATGTTGACGGCAACAGTAGACAGAGATTAAGCGATTAGGGTTACAGTGATAGAGGAGTAGTGAATGGCAGCACAAAGCCTGGATCAGCTGACCCCACCAAACTGAGTCCCAACCACAGGGTTGCCATTTACTGCAGCCGCCAGTGTCTATGATCACTGCATGCTGTACTTAGACAGGGCACTTAATAGAGCCTCTACACACCTTTACTGTGTGCACTAGTCTATGCAATCTATCCATTTCATTCAGTAGTTATGGAAAGGTTTCTTGTATGCAAAGTAAGACTGGGTTTGATACAGATTTTATGACTTGTTTCCAATTCACCAGATCTTGATTCAATTTGATTAAATTACGATTCATTTTGATAATTTTCAGTTATAATGCCCATTTGTATTACATTTAAATAATACAGGGCACTGATTTAAACCAGTAACTCATGCTTTTTAACAATTCAGAACAGGCTCATAAGACTATTTCAGGAATAGGGTTGCACGCATGTTTTTGATTTACTAAATTGAAAGAGTTCACAAGAATTCTTTGTTTGTGAATCAGGCTACACTTGTTGTGCCATATCTTTTTATTCACTACAAAGAAACGATCATTAGAGTCATTTGTTTGTGAATCGGACTACACTGGTTGTGCTGTAAGCTTTTGATTTGCAAGGAGAAAGATAATAAGAGTCAGTTGTTCGTAGATCGGGCAAACCTGCTAACAACAGTCATTTGTTGAATCTACACTTGTTGAGTTCATCTTTACTATTAACCTCAGCATTTTATTATACATGCAGCATTCAAGATGCAATTACGCTGCTAATGAATAATTGATTCATTTGCAGCATTCAGATGTCATGCATTTTCAGTACTAAAATAATATGAAACCATTTACAATTATAATTTATAAAATCTCAGTACCACAGATACAGATAAATGTAGAGCATGCAAACCATGACACCATGAGTCAAAAAAGGCATCATTAGCTCACCGGAATCCCTGAACCAACTCAGCAGTGGTTTAATTTAATGTGTGTATGTGTGTTTATTATTGCTGGAGGCTAGAGTGTATTTGCAGTAGCGGTGCTGGGTGGACGGTGCACTGTTTATGCATTCAGCAGCGGTAATGGAGCTCTTTATGCTGCTAAAATGTGAAGTCTGGGCTCATTTCCACTGTGCTGCTGATTCCCTCAGCCTCCGCTTACTTACGTTTTCATTTGCAAGTGCAGGTCTGCCCTTCCATAAACCAGTAACAAGCCGCACATCAGAATGTATGGAATCAAAGTCCTGCTACTGCTACAGAGTCTATTTATATTACTCTGTTTGGCTAACACCTCACCGGTGTCTCATTTGAAAAGAAATAAAAAGCAAACATATAGCCCTGTTTTCCCTTTCTAAGTATAGCATATCACTCCATTTCACACCACGCAAGGCTAGTAATCAAAAAACATTGTCCCACGTGAAGCTGGATGGAGTTTCATTTGAAGTTGCCATATAACAGTGTGCAGCATTAGCATCACCTCACCGCGTAACTTTGCTCCCAGAACATTCAATGATTGTAGATAAGTATCTAGGTAGAGCTACACATGCTCCTCATGCTCGATTGACTGACTAAATGACCAGCCATTTGCCTTCATTACTGTAGTTTGGACCACCAGTCGCCCTCTCAATTCAGATCTCAATATCTGCTTGCTTCATTAGCATTAAGCTAATTGCTTCTCTTGGATGCAAGGGCTACTTTATCAATGACCTAGTTTAATAGTAACATTAAAATTCTCATGAGCTCTAAGCCACACATTGTAGAGAGATACGGGATGGGGGAGGGTATTTGTGCAGTACCACAAAACTTATCTTCGTCTCTGGGCATCGAGATGCTGGCGACAGGCGGCGAGTTAGCACAGGGCGCGGCAGTCTGGGCAAGATTAGCATCGTGGAGAGGCAGAGAAGGTTCTGTTCACTTCCTCAGATCAGCAGTACTCTCCATACTTCAACTTCAAAAGCAACTCAACATTAATTAAACACAGCCAACAGACGCCCACCACTAAAGACCTGCAGCTGATTATATAACTGCTTTCTTGTTTGTATGGGGCAGAAATTAGTCCATATTTTTTTATTTCTAAGAGGAGAAGAGCTTTATAAGGCTGCCATAAGGCTCATGTATCCGTATGTCAAAAGAGTTTTTTCACTTCAAAGGACAGCATGCTTTTCTTTGTTGGAAATATAGTAAGATCTCTTTGGTTCTAGCATTAAATGCATTCTATTTTATACAATCAAAGACTCAGTGTAGCAGTAAAACACACCATACGGGCACTAATACATTCACTGATGATGAAATCCTGCCAGTATTCAGTTACTAAAATAGTGGATGCATCTTTAGCTGCAAAGAAAACTGCTATGATATAAAAGGTTTGTCCAGTGTAGGAGACTGGGGTCTGAGGTTTTCATCCAAATGTAGTTATACATATATACAATATAAGGGTGTCGCAATATACCGGTATTGACGATAACCATGATATTCAAAGTATGAAATATCGATATCGTGTTAATTTAGGGTGTGACAATATACCGGTATTGGCGATAACCACAATATTTAAAATGAATAGGATGTTTATGATATCATGACATGTAAATACTCCAGCGCCAGTACCTGGTTGACCTCTCAGGTGGCGGTATTGCACCTTAACGCGGATACCAAGAAGAATGTCGTCCAAACGGGAAAGCAAGAGGCTCTGTCCACACCCGAGAAAAAGTCAAGTAAACTCGACAGTATGGGAGTTTTTCGGCTCCTTAGACAGCCCAATCCGGAGGATTTGCCTAGCTACAGTCAGCACGAAGGGTGGCAACACCACCAACCTTTTTACCCACCTCCGTGTCCATCACCCTGCAGATTACGCCATTTTACAGAGAGTAAGTTGCGATTATTTTACTAGTCATGTAATGGAAAATGTTATATTAACCTGTTAACAGCAATTTTCTGTGTTCATATATTTAAATAAAGGGTGATTCTTTTAATAAGTAGCCTACCGCGTTTTCTTTACTCGTCTTACTCAGCGTGATGTAGCTATGCATACAGTATATATATGCCCTCAAAATTCAAGAGTTTTTGTCATTATATCATATTTTAAGATGTAGTTGTATTACAATATCACACGAGCAAGAGTGCTGTTTTCCCACATCAGCACAAATGCAATGTACCTTCAACTTATTGTTAAATGAACAATAAGCTGTATGTTGTGCTCTCGTATTGTAGTCTAGTAAAAAGAGGTATAGTACATTATAATTTAATCCTTCAAATAATAAGGTATCTAGTTTTGTGATTCTTCCAGAACTAATCTGTTTCAGATTTAGACCTATTTAGATCCACATCCCATGATGCTAAAGCATATTTTTGTCAAGACAAAGAGTACATTGATCCCCAACAATGTGACAATTACTGAAGCTAAAGTTTCATTCTCATCTGACATTTGTATCTTAGGGCACTTTGAAGGAGCCTTCAAGCCTCCGAGAACAAATGAGTTGTTTTTCTCACTTTTTTCATGATAATTAGTGTTTACCTGGTTGTTTTTGTTTTGGAGGAAGCCTGCATCATTATGAATTAACAGGTCCTATTGTTCCCACATCTGCTATTGTTCTGGCCGTAGCCTGAACCCTGATTTATGAACAGTGGGAATACCTTGAGGCAGGTGTTTTGGCAGACACACGTGCCTGAGGGGGGTGTGGGGGTGTGGGGGGTGTTTGGGAGTTACATGGATTCAGGGAGGGTTCACACCACAGGGACACTCCAGCACTCTTTCGCCAACAACAACTCGCCCAAGTCAATCACTGTTATATAGAGGCAAAATTGATGAACATTTGACTGTGTGTATTTTGTAAGCATAGTTTTGCATAAAGATACCGTAAACAGGCCTTTTGCAATGATATGGCTGTCCTCCTCAAGCATCCTCAAAGATGCAAAAGGGAGAGATGTTTGCTTCAGGTTGGTGGCATCACTACACCATTTTTTGATGTCTGAACATGAAAAATACATCATACTGATCAGAAACAGCACTCTGCTGCTTATTTTCTTTTCTTAGAAATGCATCTGATGATTTCACGTTGTTTATTTACTAATTTATACATTTTGTTTTAAGCAGTCAGCCATTACTGAAGTGCTTTACGGAGAGGTCTGTGTAACAGGAAGGTGAAAGAGTGTCAATACGTTCCAATAAAAACATTTGGAGATGAAGGGAAAAGCGAAAGACAATCTTTCATCCCGCTGTCTTCCTGAAAAGCAGCCTCGCCAAAACAGTGTAGCTCTAAAGACTTTATGAAGTTGTGCTGATCAAAGATGCAGCGCTTCAGTATAGATTACAGCTCCAGGGAGATATCCAGACGCCACGCTGTTTCCCCTCACAGCCAATGCGTTTACATTAAACTCTGTCCAAATCATTAGAGCGATCCAAACAGTGTGCAAAGGTTAAAGGGCAACCTGGATGAGTGTATATGTTTTTAGCAATTCTGGATTATAAATGTATATAGCATCGTCATACATGTGAGCTTCTAACAAATGCACATTAGAAGCAAAGTGCAGTACTATTGCTAATGAACAATGTACATGACAAGCTGTCCAAAAAAATCAATTCTCACACATCCACCTCATTGTTCTCTAAATAAACACGCCATCCTATAAAGCTGGAGTATCTGTGGCGTGTTTAAAATTGGTAGATGTTTGCATACAATAGGAAATGAGAGGTGGACACAGGATGTTGGACATTTTGTTATTCAGCTTTGGCCAGTGTCATTCTAACTCTACACCATTTGCTCCAGGATATATAAGAACATGGGAAGGAAGAGTAGACAACGACTGGATATGTTTCCATTTCACCGCCTGGTTCCTGTCGCTCAGATCTACTGTGCACCAGAGGGAATTGACATCACGGCTTCATAATGGCACATACTGGACTGCACGATTCCTCCCACCCTCTAATAATGTGACAAGAGCTAAAAAGAATCAATGTGAGTCAACTGTATATGTTTTCCATATCATTTCATCCAGGTTTGTTGCAGCTGTTAGTAGTATCTAGCTGTGTTAAAGTGTTTATTGTATGAGTGAATGTACAGGTGGGACAGACAGACAGTCAGACAGACAGACAGAAAAATAGACAGATAGATAAATAGACAGATAGAGTGATAGACGAGTAGTAGTGTTGTCAAAAGTACTGAAATTTAAAAATTGTGACGATACTAGCATTTCCCCCTAGCATTTTGAGCGCTGTTGAGCAGATACACACGGGAGCATTTGAAAGCAGGCGTCTATCAGTGACTCCCTAATATATCTGCTGATAGGTGGATCTGCTGATAGACGCCTGCTTTCAAATGCTCCCGTGTATATCTGTGCAAGCGCTCGGTGAAGAGCGTCAAAGATGTCTATTTAAAACATGTTTTTGAAGTGTTGATCACTGTATCCAGTCACAGACATATCTGTTGAGCGTGTGAACACAATGGCCAATCAGAGGTGTTTAAGAGTCCACTCAGCAGCGCTCAAAATGTGAGGGGGAAATTCTGGTATCGTCACATTTTTAAAATTTCAGTACTGACTTGGTAACGAACTGTGCATCACTAACTTCCCTGACCGCTCATTTTACATCTTCTTTTACACCAGCCTTAGGGAGCGATCCAAGGCACGCCTACCCGGAACTAATGCCAGAGCCCACCGCAGACATGGAGCCAGATCCTGCCACGATGAATGAGCCAGTAAAGAGGAAAGAGCCAATCATCACCCCGAACCCAGAGCCCGAAGAGAGGTCTGACTAGATGCGTGAGCTGGCAACATTGTACGTTCCAGTGGGCGTGCTCTTGGAGTACGAGTGGATAGTAGGAAGCCCTAACCACACTCACGTTGTGAGCTGCAGCTGGCCTCTGCAGTATATTATGAGGAAACTGAAGAGGATATTTGCCTGTGTCTCCTGTCCCCCTGGTCCTGCCCAGCTCCAAGTCTCCAGTGTCTCTACTGGTCCCACCCAGCTTTAAGTGTCCTGCATCTACAGTAATACCACCCAGCTCCCACTCCCACCTCCTCTACCAAAGACAGCCAATCCTTCGGCCCCGCCTCCGCTGCGCCCTTTAGTCCCTCGGCTCACCCACTTTTGACTCCACTCCTCAGCATGGATCTGCCTTGGGTGTTTCAGTCTCCAGCTCCGCCTTGGCAAGAGGATCCCCTCTGCTGCCAAGCCCGTCACTCCACCTCACCTCGTCAACCAGTCGGCTCCACCTTGGCTCCTTCCTTCTTTCGGCTCCTCTTGGGACCGTCGTCCTTACACCAGGCTCCGCCTTGGTTAGTCACTGCACCACAGCCTTCCGACTGTATCACCATCAGTTATCCCCCTGGTTAAACCTGTCAAGTCTCCACCATGGCTACTCCCTCCTTCGACTCCACTGTGGGCCTTCGTCCTGTACTGTTACAGTTCTGTTCTGTATAGTTCTGTTTTACTGTTCTAGTGTTCTGTTTTCGCTGTTTTGTTTTGCCTGTGTTTCCTGTGCTTATTAGTTTCCATAGCTCCTAATTAATTACCTGTTTTTGTTAAGTTCATTAGCTCTCCCTTGTATTTAAGTCCCTTGTTTCCTTTGTTCAGTGTTCCATGTCATATTTGCTTTACATGGTTGTGGATTATTCTAGCTCCTGAGTTTCCCTATGTATTTTTGTTGGATTTTTTAAAAGACTGTTCTGAATCTCCTGCGTCTTGCATTTGCTACACCCACACATCTTACAATAGATATAGATAGATAGATAGATAGATAGATAGATAGATAGATAGATAGATAGATAGATAGATAGATAGATAGATAGATAGATAGATAGATAGATAGATAGATAGATAGATAGATAGATAGATAGATAGATAGATAGATAGATAGATAGATAGATAGATGAAGCAGATGTGCTGGACACAAACAGCATGATATTTTGTTTGGCACTTGGCATGTTCATGTGTGCCTCGGCCAGACCGAGCCACAGTGTATGTGTGGAATTATCTATGTCTTATTGATAGAGACAGCATCTCGCTCAGGTTTGTCCCGCTTCCATTAATGAGGCTGAATTTCTCCTTGCGTCCTCTCACAGGGGACCTTACCATGCATATTAAAATCCTCCCCAACTTTCAGAAGTAATAAAGTAAAGGCGTGTAAACGTGTATGTTTTTTTCCTCTGCTGTTTTCCCTTGTGTGTGCTGCAGAGACTGACTGGTTTCATGGGAACTAATTAACCTCACCTGTGTTAATTACTGCCGCAAACCAATTAACTGTTCCGACACTAATTACCCCCTTTTTTTGGCTGGCTGCAAGTCGCCATGACAACACGTATAACCCCAGGGGCTGATAGTCACACCGAAGAGCAAGTTTGCATGTGTTTCATTTAAAACCAAACTGTAAACATCAAAACATGAAGTTTTGTGTCCAGTTCAGTATGTACTTGAATTCAACTTTAATACATAAAACCGTGGTGTATATATTCGCCAGACTTAATCAAAGAGAACAAAAAAAAGACAAAAAACTCAGGTTCCATGCATACAGCATTTAAAAACACACACTCACTTCATAATGTGAGTCACATAGCTTTTAAAAAAGAACGCATGAGATAAGGTGAAGAGTGTAGACTTAATAAAGAGGAGCCCAGTAACAACATCTTTTAAAGGTTTTGTGTGTGTTTGCGGATAAAACAGAGGTGAGGAACACAAGGAAGAGAGGAGAAGGGGAGGGGAATATGTGTCTGTGGTATGATGGGATTGATTTTCTTTCAGTGGGGTGTAGCAGTTTGGCCAGAGCAGACAGAGGGGTCTTGTGGTGCCCTGCCTGACCTCTCCATATGCCTGCTGTTCACCCAGTCAGCAAAGTCCTGACAACCACTGCCTCCTCCCTCATCAATACTACACCGAAAAACAGAGAAAGACTGTATGAAAGAGAGGGAGAGAGGGAGACAGAGAAAGGGTCTTTGTTGTGTGCCTAAGGAGTAATCTATGATTGTTAATAAAGCAGACAGATGACAGCATTTTCTCATAAACCCAATATACATACTCATCCTGTCAAAAATATGACAGCAATAGAACAGGAATGTTTTCTGTTTAATGAAAAAAAGAAATATTTTCAAAATGAAATGCTTTGATGATTCTTTAATTCACTCTTTTTTTATGAATTTGCATTTGTTAGTAAGACGTGTAGCTGAATTGTATTTCTAAATGTAAGTTATTATGCATAATAAAGGTTTTAATGCAGCAGCATAAAGACTGCAAAGCATTGCTAATACCAATTAGAGGCAAACAACACAAAATATAGGTAAAGTGCAGAAAGCGGTAGCACACATAATGCAATGCTTTTTTTTACAGAAGCATGATATAGATGACTAAAGACAGCTTTTTGTTGGCTATCAACACCATATGCAGCAGAAGTACTGTCACATTCCAAATAATTACAAGACAAAAACAAGCCTCATTAAAACTTTTTTTCAATTCAGTAAACGATGCATTTTTTGAACGTACCATGGTTACTTTTTTATTTTTTTTCTTACTTTATTTTAGGGCTCACATGGTTGTTTTTAATACACAAAGCAAAATTAAAACTGATCTTGACAGCCAGTTATGCATTTTTATTGTATATAAAAGAGCGGCTTTGGCATTTTGCGAACTATTTTGCTAATTTTGCTAAACACTTTTTGTGTTTCACAGGAAAAAAGTGGAGTAACATAAGACTGAGAATATTTTCTTCATTTTAAAGCAAATGATCTATGAGAGGTGCGATTATATTGGACAGACCAAATTCAAACATAAATCTGCGATTTTTTCTTTTTGTCCCCACAATTATGGCTGCACAATATTGGAAAAACTGACATTGCAATATTCTGTTTTTCTGCGATATATATTATATATAAACAATTTTACCAGATGACTTGAATAGCTCTATACAAACACTGTTATGGGAAGTTGCATTCAAAATCCACTTGGCTCAAAAATCTGAGGGAGCCTGTCAGCTTCTCAAAGTGAAAGTGTATGTGTCTTCCTGAAGGCCCTGCTGTTACAGTCTGTGTGTGCGTGTGCGTGTGTGTGTGTGTGTGTGTGTGTGTATGGATCGACCAGCCCCCCTTCCACACCACAAGGTCTGTTGTCCAGTGCCGAGCAAGAGCTTCTGTCCTAATGTAATATAGATGAGGCTGGATACAGGCTTCACATACAGTGATAGGTTCTTGCAATAGTAAATTATAAATCAACATCGATTTAGCCCCAATCCATCCTCTACCCATCCCCCCAAAACCCTCCCTCTCCCACACACACATACGCTCATCATAAACACACATACGTGCACACACTTTTGCACTTCCCACTTAGAAGTTCATCAGAAGACACCAAGGCTGAAGTGCACTTTATCAGATTAGGTCTGGGCATGTCTATCAAATATGAATGAGACGAGAGACTTCAGCTGAGCTGAGCCATGAGCCAGACAGACAAAAGAGCCAGTACAAGATTAATCACACACACACACACGTACAGTACCTGCACACATAAGCGTTGAACACACCTCACCTTCAGCACTCACAGCTACACGTGTGCCATCTAGTGTGACAGGTGCACATGCTCCAGCACGCTGTAGATGTTCACACACACACACAAACACACACGGGCTGACAAGCTTGCTGAGACTGCACTACAAACATGCATACATCCATGCTTCCATCACTTCCCTCATGGGACAGGAATAGTTCTCCAAGGATATCCCTCCGTTGCACTCTCTTCATCTCTTCCTCCGCTCTGTTCTTAAGCCCTCTTCAAAGGCTCCACTGGTTTTTGAAAATAAAGGACCTTGGCTGAGAGCTGCTTTTATGTTACCAGCCGTCTTATTAAGGGGATGTTTTTCAGCCCTCAGACTCTCTTGATTCCATTCAATTTTCTAATGAATCTCTGAGGCTCCGCTTATTTCCGACATTAGGGTGTGGAGAGCATCGGGGTGGAGAGGAGTCATGGCTTAACTTAGATCCTCGCAGCACGCACACAATGGTACGGGAGCGCCACTATTATATTTGCTTCGGGAAAAGAAGATAATACCTTATTCCTCTGCTTATTTTCTCATAAGCGGCGTTTCCATCTTTTATAGTCTGTTTTGCCATTGTGTTGAAACGAGTGGCTGCTGGAATTCTCCATGCAAACACTCAGGGCCGTTTTCAGCACTCTCACACCCTCTCCTTTTGTTTTTCGGGACTTTTTCCCCCCTCTTTCCCCCCTCTTTCCCCTCCCATACCTCCCTCCCGCCTTCAGACTAGTTGTTAGAAGTCAGATTTCTCTATAGAAATCTCAAGTGGCACTTGTGCTAGGAGAAGTGTGTGTGTTTATGTTTGGCTGATGGAGTGGATCTGTTTTTGAACATGGCAGCATGGCTAAGATGGTAATTAACTAGTTGACCAGCTACCATGTTCCAAAAAAAAAACCCATGCATGACCACCTTTAGCTGGTATGACTACTGGTAGATGGTTTGTTGCTGGTGGAAGATGGTCTAATGAAAAACACAGCTGCCAGATGTGGGTTGTGAGCAATTACGTGTGTTAATAATAACTTTATCACTGTGATCACTGTTTAAAGACCACATGAAATGGTTTGGTGAACCATTCCACCATGTTTCCGATTTAAACAGTAAGCTCACCTGAAAAAAACACACTTGCGTATCATGATTTGCTACTTGCTTGTCAAGCTTGGTTAGTTAAATCAATGTTATTTTAGGATTATTTAGATACTATATTATAGTATAGTATTTTTGTTTTTGAATTAGCTATTAATTTTATATTTTCAGTTTTTAATTTTAGTTTAAGTTTTAGTAATTTTGTTATGTGCTTTTGCCATTTTTATATTATATTATATTCTATTTCTAGCTTTAATTTGTTTTTATTTCAGTTTTAAGTATTTCATTTGCTAAGACAACATTTTAGACAGCATTTTATTGGACAAAAGAACTGCGTAGGGCAAAAAGAGCTATTAAGAATTTTGGTCTGTTTTTAAACATTAATTTTGTCAAGTGCACAAACATATAGATGGTCTCAAAGCCAACAGACCTGATCTAAAACCTCAAAACATTTAGATTTCAAGTCATCTTTAAAGGCAGTGAAAGAAGGAACAGACTTGTGAAGTGACCCCTGACATCACCGTTTTTTGAGAGAGCCAATGAGCACGCCAGCTCACAGGAAGCACTTAACCACTCTGTATCGTCCACACTCTCTGTTGAGAGAGTTTTAATATAAAATAGCTCTGAGATATTGTGCACAAACATGTTCTAAATTTTAAACGTGTTAATGCAATTAAACTCTAAAATTCGCTTTCCTTTTATCTCCATTAACTTCTAATAAGAACTTTTTGGGCTTTTCCGACGTAATAAACACAAGCCGGCGTTATTGGGCCGATTTTTCAGAGTTGTTTGTGGTAATTTTATTGTGCGCTGCATCTTCCTCTAAATAAATTGTGTTTCATTTCTTGAAGCGGTAATTTCCATCCCTCATTAGAGAGAGCGCAGGCCCGGTGCTGCGGGTCACAGGAGGCAGATCGGGAGGTAATGAGCAGAGGATCTAAATATTACAACTGCCATTTAGTGTGTGATACCCAGCCATTACACACACTTAACTAATGCTGACAGGCTTTACAATTACCTCCTCCTCTCTCGCTTTTAACTGCACCCATAATACACTGTAAAAATCTGAAATTATTAAATTGCGTAAATATGATGAATGGGCGAGCACTCTGAAATCGTTTCTGCGATTCGACGGTAAAGTGCATAATTGTTTTGCCCGCACAATGCGTTTTTATTCAATAACAGCCGGAATGGCTCCTCGCAGCAAAAAGGACTGAACTTATTTCAACACATTTGCTTTAAATGCTACTGGTGAAAATCTAATTTGTTGATATTTAGGCCTGTGTTTAAGTAAGTTTGGGGCAAAGTGAGCCATAGTGAAAGTGAATGGGATTAGAGGAAGGGAAAACTCATAAAGGTGAAGAATGGAGAATGAGTAGGTTTAAACAAAGCAGCCATTGAATTCCGATAGAGCCGCGGCTCACCGCTCATTTTTTTTTTTTTTTAGCGAAGCAATAACCGAACAGCAATAACCAAGCACACCTCTCTTACTCATGCAAACACACTCACATACATAAAAGCAGGTTCAGGGGCTTCATTTATCTGTACAATTAAGCATGTTCACTCTAACATCGGACACATTTAAAGCCGTCTGAGGTATGTGGAGCGGGTGCATGAGCAGTGCTATCTACAAAGCTTACGTATCTGTTTCCAATAGAGCCCTTCTGTTCTCCGGAGTGCTATTGATTGGCGACTGATGGCCGAGTCGGCAGACACAAAGCTAAACTAATTAAAGTGTGAGCTGGAACGCTAGCACGGATGCTGCCTGAGCGCACATTCAATTATCATGTGGGCACAACAATGCACTGGCAAAAACACACACACAGACACACACACACAGACCACACTGCAGGACCAAAAGAAAATCGTCTGCTCTGATTAAGTGTGTGTTGTTTGTACGAGAAAAGGAGGAGTTACACGGAGGGCACATTATACGCCGTAAGGAAGCTCTAGACACATGCACACACACTTACAAGACCCTTCGTGGAGCTGTATAGCAGCAAGGATTTTGATTTCTTGCTATTGATCTGTGCTGCTGTATGCAAACAGCCTCAGTAAAGCTGAAGCAATGCATGCTGGGTGCAGGTGATATAGAGCCAGAGAGCTGTAAAAGCCTAATCAGATACTGTGATTCCGCTACAGCACTTTTATAGGAGGCAAGCTTAAACCCAGGATGCTGGGATGTCAACATGAAGATTTCAAGTCAAAGAAACAGCATTATCAACACATTTTGCTTGTGTAAAGTGATTTTTTTTTTCTAGGTGAAACAGGATATTTATAGAGGAAGAAAATGAATATTGAGAACTTAGTTGGGAATTGATTTGATCTTGAAAAGTAGACAGGGTACATACCAAAATGGAGCCAGACCTAAGTATGCGTTTGCTAAAATAATACCTAAAATGCTATTTGGCTATTTGTTAATATTATCTAACTAACTATTTAATTAATATTAAACTAACTCAAATTAAAATATAAATATAAAATCTAATTCAAAAAATTTATTATAGTACATCAATGATACTAAAATAACACTGCTTCAAACATATGGATGTTGCACAGGAAGAAACAAAATGTGACAACTCTAATTTAAAATGTTGGTTTCTTCCTCCAATCTGCGTTTTCTCTGTGGTATGTCATTCAGGTCTTGACTGTTGCCCTTAAACATTGAAGTCACCATATGGAATAACTGTGAGGGGGGATATCTGTGACAGTGTGGCTTTAAATCAACCACAGCCAATGATAATCTCAGCTCCACTCAAAAGCCTGCACTGATGCCTGCTGGTAAACACACGTTGTGTTAGGGGTCACAACCTCTGACCTGTGTAAGACAAGCTCGTTGTGAGGCAGACCTCTCATATAAAGGCTCATTAAAATGCAGCCCCACAGCCGCCATTATGGGATGCTTTGTGACGACTTTGTGGCGAACAGGGAGAATAAATAAGGAGCACCATGCCACGCATGCCTCCTTGACACATAGTGACCCCTTCTTCAGACGACCATTGTTGGAGTAAGCATGTGCACCACGGGCCTTAAAATGTCAGTTTGGGCATTGAGCGCATGTGTGTTTGCGATATGCAAATGTGACGCGAACTGTAATGAATATAATGGAATATGAATATAAATACGTTTAAAGAAAATGCATCATGGTTTACATAAAAATACTAAGCAGCACAACTATTTTCAACATTAATAACAAAAAGAAATGTTTGTTGAGCACCAGATCAGCATATTAGAATTACTTCTGAAGGATCATGTGACACTGAAGTAATGATGGAGTAATGATGCTGAAAATTCAGCTTTGTCATAACAGGAATAAATAAAATTTTAAAATATATTCAAATAGAAAACAATTAATATTGCAGTTTTTACTGTATTTTTTTATCAAATAAATTGTGAGCATAAGAAACTTTTCAAAAACGTAACAAAAAAACTCACTAACCCCAAACTTTTAAACAGTAGTGTATAAAGAACCAGCTCATAAGGGTCATTTGTTCAGGAATCAAACTACACAGGTTGTTCTTTTGATTCACTTAAAAGATCAGATTGATCACTTAAACACATTTGTACAAAAAGAGAAGCATTTTCACTACTTTGCACCTCTCTGTATGTATGCATGTGTACGGATTGTGTGTGCGCACTGTGGAGGAGGTTGTGAAAGATGGCGAATGGATGGCGCTTTGATGAAAGGTTCAGTGAATATTCGTAGGAGGAACACGCACTGGCTTCTGAGCTCTCATTACACACCGGAGCAAACACACCTCCTAACTTTCCTTGAACCCCTCTCTCTATCTCTCTCTCTCTCTGTTTCCTTCCCACAATCTTTTTTCTCGATTCCTCAGGGGCTGAATGACAACTCCTCACCTCCCACACCCCTTCACGACACCTTTCAGTCACACAAGATCTCTTTAAGTCTCAAAATACAACACACACACACACACACTGTAATTACCGCCCCATCTTTGTGAACTCCATCATAAAGGTATTGTACTGTATTTTTAAGCTGTTCGTAATCATGACAGCCACATTTACAAAAAAAGCAATAGCAGTTCTGGATGAAGAGAGATCTGTTGTTCTTTTTATCTTCTTCACATATTTGTCTCTGTCTCCAAAGTCCCAGAGGACATCTGAACTAGTAAGCATATATCTAGGTAAACACGTTGTCACGGTAAAGGATCTCCAGAGCAGAGATACGAAAGGTGTTGAGATGCCATCATAAGTTGTCTCTGCTGTTCTCTGCATTTGCCATGCAGAAACTGTTTCAGTCGTTCTGAGGAAATTGTGGGAACTGGTGTGAGTTTGTGCTTTACAGGCCAATGCTAATGGAAAGCAAATGTGCGGAGAGCTGGAATGTTTCTGTCCAGGAAACAGCAGAACCAGAGAGCAGCTCGACCATCATCCCCAGCAGAAACTAAGACACAGGTTCTCAAACACTAACACTAAATGCTACCAAAGACAAAAGACACCACCACTACTATATTTTTTCCATTCTTGTTTTCCTACTAAAATTATCTATTATCTTTAAAATAACACACATTTGCATGAGAAGAAAGATATTAAGAATGAACAACATTTTTTATGTTTTTGAAAGAATTCTCTTATGTTCACAAAGTTGATTTGGTGCTCTAGAAACATTTCTTCTTATTATGTTGAAGACAGTTGTGCTGTTTAATGTTTTTGTGGAAACCATGCCTATATATATATATATATATATATATATATATATATATATATATATATATATATATATATATATATTTATATATATATATAAGAAAAGCAAGCGCAATTTGTCCTATTACAGGACGTCACATCACATTAAATTGTAAGAAAGCTACTAAGTAGTCCTGTGTTTTCCTTTTTGATTTGTGAAGGCTGTTTAAATAATAAAAATACGCTGCCTCATTGAATTAGCTTTATGCTATTTACATTATAGTATTGTATATCATAAGTACAAGAAACAGTTTGACAGAAATAAACAAAGAGCACTCAAATAAATGAGGAGGGTTCATATCTGCACTTAAAGCATTCGAAATCCTGACAAGTAAAGAAATAATAAAACACGCAAACTGCCGCGTGACGGACTGGGTTTGAAGACGGAGAACAGAATGTGTGCTCATATTAATGCCTGCATGTCCTTAAATTACGACCAGCAGTCCCATCAAAGGACTTGAGTATTTGAAATGATAGAGATGACATGTTTACAAGTTATTTGTTAATGATTTTGAAAACAGAGTTGAGGAGGGTATGCAGTCATGGGCGGCTTTGATCATGGACTGCAGTTGTAATTGCCTGTATATTGACGGCTTCTCTTTTAATTAATTACTTGGGCTCCTTCAGCTCACAGCTATACTTTGTTCTGCTATTTTTGTATCTCAGATGAGTGGGATTGATTGTCAAAGTCCGATAATAACTCATACTTTGTAAAAGTCAAGTAAATAAAAAAGAGATTAAAGGAGCAGGAAGATGCGCTGTAAGAAAAACAAAGCTGTACTTCTGCTGTCGGCGGCGCTTTGTGCCAGTGCAGGCATTCGTGTTTACTGTTCATGTACAAACAGATGTCATGTCAGTATGACAGTTAGTATATTGTGCATCTGTAATAAATTTTAGCTTGTGTTTATTATGAGTTTCCTCTCTTCCTGTTCGTTTGGTGGTGTTGCGGTAGTGGTTAAGGCTAAAGAATGATAACCAGAAGTTTGCTGGTTTGATGCTCACAATGAACAATCCTTGGAGATTATCATGTGTACTTTTTCCATTATGTCTTCACGGATTTTTGAGGAACATCTGGGGAATTCTGCCGAAGACATTTAAATAAGACATATGTCTAAATATGCCTACTTCCTTACTATATAGGCATCCAGAAGAAGCATGTGAAATGAGAAGTATGTACAATGAAGACTCTAGAAGTTTTTCTTAGTGATATTATAAGTATATCAAGAGCGGTCAGGTGATAAATGTCCCCTCTACTATCCATCATCATTGCTGTATGGTGTGAAATGGAGCTCTCTCTGTGTTTTTCGTCAGGGTACAGGAAGAAGCGGCGGGAACTGCCGTCACCGCCTCTGACACTGGCTGTCACAGCACAGTCATCCAGCATTCACACCTCTCAGCCTGACGAGTCGCTCGGGATGCCACACACACGCTCCTGACAGACACCTCAAACAGTCATCATTCTCTTCATCATTAACAACATCCTGGCACACTTTTAAATACTGCTCTAGCAAACACTTATTGACTTATGGTTTGTGCTGTCTGAGGAGGCAGGTAGAGATGAGATAGAATTTTTAATAAAGTGCCTACACTTCTAGAAGTGAGTATGATTAAGCTGATTACATTGTGTATATGGAGTGTATCTGTATTTGTATGGGAATGTAGGGAGGAAATGTGTTAATTGTAGGGGTGTAACAATACCCTTATGTCATGATTCGATACATGTCACGATACAGAACTCATGATATGATATTATTGCGATACTCCAAGACATCTGGTAAAAGGTTAACAAAAATGTACTCTTGATTAAAATGCTAAATTTGGTATTACATTGGAGGTTGAAATGAATAGGCTTGGACTTGGTGCTGGTAACCCAATGCACAGGACAATGTTGATACCAGAATGAAAAAATGATCCTGAAGATGAAAATACAGAATTATTTTAGACAAATATGCTTGCACTCTGTCAATGACTAGATATATTTAGAATAATGTAGGCCACATTTTACTGTAAACATAAGATATTTGGCATTATCAGGACCCACAAATATTCCCCCATTGCATTATTATACATTGTATTCAACAATACATATAGTAGTTTAATGTAGTACTGACACTGTAAACTTGAATTTTTTCCTCACAGTAATTTTCATTTTGGGTGAACTATACAAAATACATATGGTCACTATCCACAATACATCCTGTTGCATTTTTGTATCGCGATATATTGTGACACAATATATTGTTCCACCCCTAGTCAATTGTCATGAAAGTTATGTCACAATGATTTTAGTGCATTATTTTCATGACAATAAAGCACATTTCTGTCCCACAATTGAATCTTTTTTTTTACTGTTTTAGAGTCTCATGTTTAATGTACCTGCAGAAGTCAATGTTTAATAATTATAATCTATAATATTAATTTATCGAAGAAAAATTAAATGTACTATTTAGAGTAGGTGAAATTAATATTGTTAATTAATAAATATTACAGACAGACAAACAGACAATAGATAGATAGATAGATAGATAGATAGATAGATAGATAGATAGATAGATAGATAGATAGATAGATAGATAGATAGATAGATAGATAGATAGATAGATAGATGCTGTTCTTTTGAAATTTATATTCAGATTTGCCACCACAGGAATAAATTATATATTAAAATAATGTTTCACAATATTACTGTTTTTAGTTTTTAGCATACTGGGTAAGAGACTTTTATTACATTTCAAAAAAATCATTAATTTACCATGGTTACATAGCTTTTATAAAATAGCAGCTACAGTAATATGAAAAGACACAATAACAATCACAAAAAAACTAGACTGCCTTAAGGCTGAAACTATAATAAATAAAATGTGTATACCATGTTTTATAACATGCATTTGACAAACATTCACAGACACATATGTAGTTTGCTCAGGCCCACACCCCCTCTCACTCTCCAACACACAACACAGGTCTTCCTACTATTGTCAGGACTAAGACCACAAGTGCCGCTCATTACTCTGGGCCGATTGTCGACATTTCCGGGACAAATTATAAAAAGCAACAGCAGAAATCCACACGCCCTGCCATCAGCAGTTGGGCACCTTTAGCCAGCAGGGGTACTGAGGGAGTCACCTGCTGGAATGTCGGTATGGTATGGAAAAAAGACAGAAATGGAAAGATGGAAGCACACCAGCGGATTAAAAAAGAAGCACGTCTGCCAGTCACAGTATTTACTTTTGTTCTGATCTCTCTGAGAGTAGCTGAACCTTTCGACTTCTCTCTGAAGTCACTCTGCTTGTGTTCATACTCTTTCTCTTTTTGACCAGTAAACACCAGCCAGTGAATTCAGTCCTTGTCAAACACAGTTCTCTGAACAGACAGGGGTTCCCCGCCAGTTCTGCTAGATTACAGAAGAGCAGGGGAGGTCAGAGCAGACTGATGAGTGACTGGATGGACAGGTGAAGAGATGGATGAGGAGGGGAAGGGAGATCCGGGGTGCTTTCCTCCTCTCGCAGCCTCACTCGTTTAGGCTGTAATGAAGCGTGCGACAGGCTGTCTCTTTGTCTACCCCTCCTTACATTCCTCTCATCTATCTCATTCTCTGTTTAGGTCCTGAACTCTAATGCTTCAGCCAGAGACCTTGCTTCACTGGACATCCCTGGAGACCCTGTGATGAGGGTACAGGGTTATGAAGCAGTGAAATTCAGGTTTGATTATAAGCTGAATATACGTCACAAAAAGAAACTTTTCAATGTGACCTCATTAAGCAATTTCACACAAGCAAGATTTCTGTTTCACATGCCCCCTTAGATTTTTGAGCCAAATGGATTTTAATGCAGCTTTCAAAGGACAAAAAAAATTATATTTTGCATTTGATAATTAACCATTTTAAGCGTATGATCACACCAGTGTGTCACGTTATCAACTGCTTAATTCAAATCTGCGTCCGCGCTTTGGCTGGTGCCGAGCCAGAGATGGATGTGCTCAACGCTCGTTATATATCACAATTGTTCAGCGTTTTCAACCATATAATGTTTTCTCTTTTTTTTTTATGATTCTGACATTTAAATACAAATAAGTACAAGCAAAAACGTTTATAGTTTGTAAAATATACATTGATGTCTATTGCGGCAATAATCCTTTCAAATATAATTTGACAATGTGTTTTATCCGATAGCTTAGTCTACAAATTGTGTAGGTAACTATAAAGTTTACTCTAAACTTAGAATATTGTAGGTACACAATGAAAAGTGGCCCAAAGTTGGCGTCGTCTTTTGGTGAATTTCTTAGTTTTGAAGCTAATGTTTGTCACACAGCCTAGGCGATTCGTGCAGAACCATCACGTTTTCACGTGCGGATGGTTGGGGGAATCTGTCCAAAATTTTACAAAATATACATTTTTAGCCTTCTGTTAAACTGACTTTTACTGTTCGACCGAACTTCAAAGAATAGTCTCTGATTCAAAAAATGCGGGATAGTTTGCCTTGAGGTGTCAGTGATTAAATTCTTTAAAATGTTTTGTTTCTATAAGCTACAGAATACGTGGAAGACTGAATCGATGCAGGACCTATAGGCCTATTCTTAACAGCGACAGTAAATGTGTTAATAATGCATACAATAATTAGTAATAAGTATCGGATATGATGACATTACAGTAATTATTACAGTGAAAGCTTAAGTAAAAAGTTAAGGGGGGTTGTTACCCCCCCCCCCCCCCCAACCCCCAAACTAGTGACCCTCAAAAATACTGAGTGAATTACGCCCCTGACGTCCATAGTCCAGAACCCTAAGACACGCTAACCTGCCTGTTTCAGGTGAGCTGTAACTCAGCGTGCGTTGATCCCAGAAGACAGCAGACTTGTCAATAACAGATCACAATCAGTGAAGCACCGATAACAGCCATTGTAAAGTAGTGAGGTCTGCTCTTATTTCTCTCTCTCTCTCCTGGCTCAGTGCCTGTGGTGACTGGAGGTCGGCCCGTGCTGCACGGGGCAGGCCTGTTGACGGCTGACGGTGGTGTGATGGATTGGTTCCCGTGGAAACAGCCTGCTTGGCCATACATCACCCAGAGCTGAAGCTGCTGCCTCGAGCAACATGGGGGAACGTCCACTTGCCATACTCTCACTAACCCCCACTCGTACCAATATACACATAGTCTTTAAACTATATTATTAAACATTATTATTTTTAAACTACCAAGGGATACCCCTCTGTTTGAATTTTGTGCCCGATTTCTTATGTGCCTTGTTGGGTTGAGTGTATGTTTTTGTGACAGTGGAAGGAGATTGGCTGCTGTGTGGTGGTCTGTCTGGCCTGTTTTTGGAAGGATGAGGGAAAAGCAGCTTCCTGTCCCTTGTAGGGGGATGATTTCAGAAGCAGAGGGTGCGGGGGGGGTTTAAGCCAGATGTGAGACCCGGTTTAAAGGTCACCGCGAAGCAAAGCTCTCCTTCCTGCAGTCACACACAGAGACGCTGTTATTTTCTGCATCTCAAGCATCTTTCTGTCAACAGAGCATCTCTGTCAGCCTGTGTTTTGGGGTCTCCCTCCCAGCTTCCTGAAGAGGTGAAGACAGAGTTGATGAGCCTGGTGTTGTTTTTGCAACCCAGGTTCACTGGAAAAACCTGTGGCGACATTTCTGCAAAATATTATGTTGCCTTACGGACGTTCAAAGTGAAATCTCCAGTATCACTAAAAGTGCATTCAGTTTTGTTCAGAACAGATGAACGTGAAACCTGGCAACATATTATGATGTTAATTTGTGCATCTCATGGCAGCTCAGAAATGAAATATCTGGTAAATGGCAACAAAAGGTTAATGTGTTTGATTTTAGCGTACCAACTACACTGAACCCTACTCTAATCCTAACCAATAGTCTTAACAAAAACTGCAAGGGCATAAGTTTACTACATCAGAAAAGCCATTGAAATGGAGCTAATTTTGTGATGCAAATGTCAATATGAATTAGTTTGGTAGAAAGTGTTTTGAGGTCATAACATAGTACTGTGCAAGGAACTGTGTGAAAATAAGTCTTTATTAATCAATAATTTGACCCTGGTCTACAATCAAAATTTGTGTGAAAAGGAATAAATGTCACTGGTGTTTTACTGCCACTAACGTTCATTTCAGCTGAAAACTGCAGTGAATTGTATTTATAGGTACATTTTTTTGAGTTTCGCAAAAATGTAGGTAAAGGCACATTTTTCCAGTGAGACTAGGTTGTGTTTTTGAAGTGGATGGTATCGCAGATGGAGTCTGGAGAGTGATGGAGATGTGGGGGTTGGGAAATATGAACTTTTTTATTTTGCTCATCTTTTTCTACATTGACTTTGTCAGGAATGACAATGTTAGTTGTGGGTTGAGGTTGTATTCAGACACAGATCTGTACATCTCTTGCATGAGCTGATCTTTTTATTTATAGCTCTGTGCAAATGAGTGAAGCAAGAAGCAAAGAAGGAAGGAAGGCGAGGAAATTAAAGGAACCTAGAAAAGAGTATAAGATAGATGAAATGCACTTGTGCGGCCCCGTTTGCTTCTGCGCTCAATTACGGAGTGTTTAGAGCGAGGCTAATCTGCCTACACAGCTTGAGCGTGGCACTTAACAGACGACTCCTCGTTGAGGGTGTCCAAACAAATCAGAGGTGTAGGAACAAAACAAAGAGCCAACGGAGTGGCAGAGCCCAATTTCACACCTCATTTGAAAAACAAATTGAATGAATCTTTCCAGATTCACTGTTGGATCAAGGAATGTTAGATTTAGTCAAGTACTCCTTCCCTCCTCCTACACTAATCTATAATCTAACTCATTCCTGAATCTGTCCTAAACCACTTATTATGCTAACCAGGATGAAAAGAGGGAGCAAGAGAACAAGAGAGAAAGAAAGACACCATCAAATTTATGGTATTCTTCCTGTGAATTCAGGTCACAAAAAAATTTCCTGCATTTGTCCGTGAGGATCTCAGCACCATATATCACATGGACCTTTTATGAATTTATTTACCCAGCCAGCGCTCTCCGTGCACCCGCATTTCCTTTGCTTTTTTCTGCATCTCTCAGGAAGCGGCAATGTGATGGCCACATAAATCCAGAGTCCTTTTAGAGCATTTTTACTAATTAACATCCCACTATTCATGAACACTTATACCACAATGCATTAAATAGAAAAATAAGGCAGCTAATTTACAAGCACTCATTTACAATTCAACATCAAAACAGGCAAAAACAATCTCTCACAGTAAATTCAACTCAAGTAGGCCCATAATCAAACAGCAATCCTTCTAAATCTATTTTTTTTAAAAACATGCTGATATTCTTCATGCATTTTTAATGTTTCTCCTTAATACAGTTCATGACTTTGACCTGGATACTACAAAGCACAAACTCTGTATGTATTTGATCTGTTGCACTTGTAATATTATGTGTAGTATGTAATTGTTTTGGATAAGCTTTCTTCCATTCCTGTTTATTATGCAGTTACTATGAGCAAGCCAATTCTATTTATAAATATATACACACACACACAGACACACACACACACACACACACACACACATACACGTACACAAGTTTAGGTCGGTAAGATATTTTAAGTCTCTTGTGCTCACCAAGAAAGCATTTTTCAAAAATACAGTAAAAACAGCAATTTTGTGAAATATTTATAGAGTTTAAAATAACTCTTTTCAATTTGTAATATATATTTAAATGTACTTTATTTCTGTGTTGAAACTACCATTCCTTCAGTCTCCAGTGTCACATGATCCATCAGAAATCATTCTAAAATGCTGATTTGTTACTAAAGATTTTTATCAATGTTGAAAAAACAGTTATGCAGCTTAATATTTTTGTTAAACATTTTTTCATGATTCTTTGATGCACAGAAAGTTCAAATGAACATCATTTATTTTATGAAGTCTTTAATGTCATTGATCAACTTAATGCATCCTTAATGAATAAAAGAATTTGGAGTAAGCCATATAGACTCATTTTAGGACAGCCAACTGAATTGTCTTTGTACAGAAAAGATCTATGTGGACTGTCAAAATAACAGCATGATTAACTGATTTGTAATGACATTAGGATGAGTAAATAATAACAAAATTCTCTTTTTTCATGTGAACTATCCCTTTAAGACCTTGAACAACAATAAAGAGGTTGATCTCGCTGTGTGAGTGCCGATTAGTTATCTACCACCTTTATAACCCACAGGGAGATTGAATGAAGGCGGTTCAAAGCTGCAAGTTTGTACCAAATGTGTGCACATTCGCCTTAATGGCTGTGCAGCTGTATATGGCATGCAGTGACAGCAAGACAGGTGTCTCTTTCTCTCTATGTAAACCTCTAGATATTCATTCAGGTTGCTCCAAAGACTCTCATCCGCTATTTCGAGCGTAATCTCAGTATTCATGCACATGCACGGCCCCGCGCTCGGCAAATAGTCATCTCCTCCCATACGCGTGGACACGTGGACGGGTCACAGGAAGATGTGTGGAGCGGGCAGAGCAGCAGCGCTGTAAACATTTCATTGTAATGGAATTTGTAATTTGATGATGTAGTAATGTAGAGGTCAGGGTACGAGAGCTTCAATAAAACAGCACACACTGAGGCTGTCTCTCTCCGTTACACCCATGAATGTTTATCCTCCACATTTCAGTCCTCGTTGCTCTCATTATTGTAAAATGACTATGCAGACATAAATCTCACGTCTAATTGTTTTTTACCCTCAAAAATTTCAGCCGCCAATCTTAAACGATAAGACGTGGAGTGTGGGTGATCAGGGACATCCAGTAATAAACAGTCAGGGGCCGTTAAATATGGCCCTGCCCCCAGAGCCACCTCTCTATCGCAGTGTGAGGCCATTAACAGCACGGAGCACAGCCCTAAATCAGCAGCAATCAGAGCGCTGCTGGTCTGGACTCCTCATTACACACACACACACAGCCATTGTCTGACCATGCTGCGCCCCAGACACACTCATCTGTCATGTGGGAGGAAACACAGATAAGGAGATCTGAGAGGAGTGAATGTGAGCAGCAGACCTTATTAATACGCACAAGTGTGGGGTCGATAAAAGCCATGTCCACAGCTATCAGGGGCCCTTTACAGCTTAAGAAGGGCTCCGTGAGCCAACCGTCATCAGTCAATTTAGTGTGTTTTTCCACATTCTAATGATAGAAGCCACTCTGGGAGAGGAAATGCTGTGGTTTAGCGGTCTTCATGTGGAAGGAAGCAGCCATGTTGTGACAGGACCTCCCTTTATCCCTCCTGTCCTGTATCTCTCTTTCTTTCTCTCGCAGCATACACCTTTCAGAACACGCTTCTGACCTGTGACCTCTCTTCCTGGCTGGGCTCAAATTGTAAACAGATGAGCTGTCTGCCAGGCTCTGCTCTGCTTAGTTTGTTTCATCTCTTCAGCATTAAGTGGCCAAAAGATAGCCGTCAGTCAATCAAAAGGCTAATCAGGGAGATATACTGTTTTTGTTGTTGTTGTTCTTTTTATATTCAAAAGTTATATTTTTCATTTAAAAATTTTATTTATAATAATATTTTAAAGCTAAATTGCAAAAATAATAATTGTTCACAAGCAGGTTTCCTAGGAACACTTTCCATGTTTAGCATTGCTTGAACAAACAGATCAAGCAACTCAAACAGGTATTTTTTAATTAAAACAGATTTCACAAGATCAAATTTTTTACATTTTTGAAAAATATTTAAATTTAAAAATGTTTTTAAACATTTTAAATATACAAAAATAATGTTTGTTTTCAAACAGGTTTCCAAAAGATACTGTCCTCCTCCAAAAAAATGACCCTATAGGTCATTAGTCCAAGCACCTTATTACGCCCTATATTTGCGTTAAGTCATGCGCCCTCTAGCTGGCGTAAAGATAATGACAGTGTCGTGTTACATCTGTCGTCATGAAATGACGTATGACCGTAGTTATTAATCAAAATGCGTGTTCATTTAAATGCAATGTGTGGACTTTCTACATGGTCCCTTACCCACTATTTGTCCTATTTTCATTTAGCAAAACTCATTTTTTTTAAATAATAACAACTACATCTACCCCAACCCTAAACCTACCCTTAGTGATTTATAGTGCATATACACTTTATGAGCACATGCATTCCCTGGGATCGAACCCACGATTGTATGATCACATGATTGCATATTGCAACGCTCTACCAATTGAGCTACGCGAAACGCGAAATATAAAGCAAATAAAAGGGTACAATGCATTAAAATTAAAGTGTCCTGTTGTTGATAGGGGTGCAACTTTAGTAAACGCTCCTATTGGTTGTATTTCATGCATTAAAATGAAAGTGTCCTGTTGTCGATAGGGGCTCAACTTTAGTAAACACTACTATGGGTCGTATTTCAGGGAAGTGAGTGACAAATGACTTATATCGGCGTATTGGTTGGAGGACATGTTGTTCCCAGAACACCTTCTCCTGCCACTGGTCAAACAAACAGATTGTCCTGCCTCAAACAACTGTTTTTTTTTTCACAAGCTTTAATGCTTAACTAGAAAAGAAAAGTAATTTACTATATATTCCCATGCCTTTTTAATTAATTTTCATGACTTTTCCAGGCCTGGAAATCAAAATTGAGTCATTGAGTATTCAAATTAGTACTTGATCAATACGTTTTTTAATGAGATTCTTCAATTTTACTTTTGTTGCCAAATTAGAATTGGTGTGAATTTCCTGTCTGTAGAACAAAAAATCCAAAGAGCAAACCAAAAGAATTTTTGATTTAGTAACATTGTCACTATCCTGAGATTACATTGTGCCACATTGACAGAGGAATAAGAGAATATATGTGAGGAATAAAGCTAAACTACACTGCAGATATTAAGTTTCATTTCTCACGACGAAAGCCTATTGAAAGAGAGTGGCCATGCTACAGGGTGAAGCTTTAATGCCTGGAAGAATTATTCCTGCTCAATTACAGATCAATATTGCCCAGTTCGTACATACACTGATATTCAATAACTGTATTTGCCTTATAATTTCTGCATCTGTTATTTTCCTCCAAACCTCCTCTGTTCTAAAGGTACCAGCACTTAAGGCGCTGAGCAATTATGGAAATGGAGCTCAGCATCCCTCCATCGCTCCCACTCGGAATAGACGAGGCGGCAGCGGCTTGACGGCTAATCGATGAGTGCTCTCCTAAGAGCAGCATTGCGACCTCTGACCTCTGTAAGCCCGGCTTCTGACAGCTGACAAAAGGAGAGCTTTATTTGACTGAATTAGAAAATTGCATCATTCCATTTCGCCCCACGGACAGAGGAAAAGAAGGCGGAAAAGACAAAGACAGAAGCGGGAGGTGCAGGGAATGATTGTCAGTTCAAAAACAAATACAAACATACAGCAAAAAATCAGGACATGAGAGACAGGAAGTTATGTAAGAGCAGGTGCTACGGTTTGGTTCACTGCCTTCCTCTAAACTCTATAATATATATAAATGTAGCTGTTTTTAACTGTTTTCATTGGCATCGACTTACTCTCAGTCACTTACAGTAAATATTCAATGTGTAATCTGCTCAGGAGATAAAACTCAACCTGTCAGAACAAAAGAATGAGGTAATTGGGTGGTATATGGCCAGCTGTTCAGTTTTTTTTCTTTTTTTTTTCTCACTAGAGCCGAACAACAAATAGTAATTTTGCCAGATTAGCCCCCCATGGCTTCTAAAGCCTAGCCTTTATACCTTATCTTTAAAGCGATTCATCCAAAAATGATCATTCAGCCCAATGCATAGTCAACTGACATTACTTTTTCATTTGTTTGTCTCACAAAGTTATTGTATGGCTGTAGAAGACTTAAATGTTTTCTCTCAGTCTCTTAAATGGTACATTTTTGGTTTGAGATTATGTAATTTGGTTTGACATTTTCAACAATTTTCACTCAGAAATTGCTAATACATTTCACAATTACAAAGAAATGGCAAGTAACACTGAATTAAATGTGAAGTTTTTAACAAGAAATTGATTTTTCCTTGTAAAATGTACTATTCTTTGTTTTATTTAGAAATTTTAAAAATCTTTTTACGGTGATTGCATGGAAAAGAGTTTTGTGCTCCACAGATACAAGTCAGGATTTGAGTTACATGAGGGTGAGTAGATGGCAGAATTTTCATTTTAAAGTAAACTATCCTTTCCATTTCGAAATTAATATGTGTGAATAAATAAGAATATGTGCTCTTTTTTTTTTTTGACTTTATGACTTCATTAAGTTTTTCTATATTTTGGATCAAATAAGTAAAAATGCAGCATTGGTAAGAATAAGAGACTTCTTTCAAAAACATAAAAAAAAAAAAAATCTTTCCGACCCAAATAGTTTAAATGCCCTGATTAAAGTCCTTAATGCTGAATTAAAGTCTGCAATCCTCTAAATGAGAAAAAAATTAATTATCGTGAATAGTCTTTCCAGACAGTAGCGTAATATATGTGCAGATTGAAGTGTACCGGACATGTTTGTTGTTTTTGGGTGCTGGTGCGGTGCTGTCAGGGCTCAGGGTGGAGGGGAGCGCTAAAAAAACAATGCAGACCACAGTGGGAGGCTGTAGTCCACTTCCTGTGCAGTGCACACTGGGAAGTATCGAATGCACAGACACAACCATCCTAAACAAAACAACTCTCCCTATAATTCTTAAACATCGGTGACTGACAGCTGTGTTGTATAGTCTGTGTAAAAATAGCTTAACTCAAAATGACCTGTGCGTAACTCTGGCCATGATGTGTTTTCATATGAGGTGGAGGCATCCTAATTTGCACCTAGTACAGCATATTTTCTCTTTTTTCTGCTGTGTTTCTCTTTCTTACTCACCCTTTCTCTTTGGTCTAAAATCTCTTGCACAGAATGCCCTAAATAGTTGACGCACTGCCTCTGGAGAACTGGGACATAATTCATTTGGGTCAGTGTGGCTCTCACAACCCCTTCACAAACATCTGAACAAAAGCAGATAGAAACACGAGCAGGCAGGGAGGCAGATTTAGGCTTCGTGAAGAAAGAACAAGAGAGACGGACAGTGGATTTTCACTTGGCTGAATGAAAAGAGAGCGAGAGCAACAGGGTGACTACAGCTGTGTTTCAAAACCTCAGAGTCTACTGCTTACATAGACACCTGACTTCTATAGTGGCTTCTTAACTTTGTGTCTGATTTCGAACGCATAAATATACATACAAACAAAACTTTTGAATAAAGTTATGTAATGTTTTTAATATTGTTGTTTAATGCGTAGCCAGTGAGGTTCATTCTCATGTGTTACGCAGCACGTCTGAGCTGCCGGAAGAGGTATGTTCTTGTGCGTCATTCAGATTAGGTTAAGCTTCTGCTTATGTTCGCATTTGTGAGAAAAAGCCTAAATTAAATCTGTTCATCACAAAAAGCAATCGAGTCTCTTCAGAAAATTTGGACTAAACTGCTCTATTCATATGGATGTCTTTATGAACTTTTTGAAGCATCAAAGTGATCGCTGCAAAGACAGTCAGATTTCATCAAAAAGATCTTCATTTGTGTTCCAAAGATGAACGAAAGTCTAACGAGTTCGGAACGACATGAGGGTGAGTAATTAATTACATAATTTTCATTTTGGGGTGAACTAACCCTTTAATATCCTACAGATACTTTTGACTTTATGTCTCACAATTGTGACTTTCTTATATTAAACTTCTTTTAAACTGAGCATATCTTTACCACCAAATCTGGGTTCAGTAAAATGTTTTTGAAAGACGTTGCTTATGCTCACCAAGGGTGCATTTATTTGATCAGAAATACAGTAAAAATAGTAATATTGTGAAATATTATTACAGTTTAAAATGTGTTTTCTTTTTTATTTATTTTTAAATGTAATTTATTCCTGTGATGGCAAAGCTGAATATTCAGCAGCCATTACTCCAGTCTTCAGTGTCACATGATCCTTCAGAAATCATTCTAATATGCCGTTTTAGAATTTTGGCCAAACTGGGACAAATTGAGGTGAAGGCAGCATAATTGACATAAGTTGCGTCCTTTTTTGGAACCGCTACTATGCCATGAAAATGCTGCCTACAGAGGAAGCTCACTGGGTTTCGGAACAGACCTTAGCTGTGTGCTAAGTACACATAAAAAGGGCACACTCCTCCAAACTATTCCACAATGTATCACTAAAAAGATTGGTGGACAGGAGGTCAGGTGAGCTCTGAGGGAAGGTGAGGAACCAGTTCTGAATTCACCCAGAGCTGAACTAACATGTCCATCTATTTTTCATCCTCTGACCCTTTTGTGATTCAGAATATCCTTCACAGTCCTCTCACTCTCTCTCTCTTCATCCAGCACTCACGGAGCTGTAACCCGAGCCATCCATTTACCCTGCCAGAGGCCACAGCTCTCTCTCGCTCTCTCTCTCATTGTCTGTTTGTAAGTGTGTGTGAACAGTGAATGATAACATGAGCATCTGTGTGTAGAAGTGGACCCTGACATCACTTCACGCAGGACTTCAAGGCAACCCGGAAAGGGTTCAAGCTATTAATATGGACAAGATTAGCATTTTTATTTCTACATGCACATTAATAATAAAGATTCGCATTACCTCTCCGGCACTACATCACTCATGTACCAAGAGCATGCACTACACTTACTAAAATGTGTAAGTCAGCAGGTAAGACATATTTGTAATTCAGACAATGCTAACACCCAGACCGTGGTGGCAACGGCAGACACAGAGACAGGGAGGCTGAGGCATGGCTTTCTGAGAGTGAGTGGTCCTCTTTCCTCAGCAAACATCGAAATCTGATTACGCATGGAGGATGAAACAGATGAGAAATGAGAGACGCCTCCACCAGCTCCTGCTAGACAGATTTGTGTGTGTGAACACTTTCTTTCCCAACCCCCACTTGTGATGCCAAAAAGGTGATATTGTCCATTCACTCATATAGGAGCTTTATTGATTATTTTGAAAAGTCTCGAAATGTCTATGTGTCAGACTTTTACTTTTTCCAGCATATGTTGTAGGCTTCTCAAGCTGGCAAACCAATTGTTATTGCCTTTTCTTAACATGAAAAGCACCATGCTGGTTGACCAACAAATTGTGAACCAGCATGAAAGTTTATGTTGGTCAAGACTGTTTTACTTTCAGCAAGGCAGAAGAAATCTCTCAAATCATGAAATTATCTTATGCACTTGTAGCTTTAAGTGGCTAATTCAGTGCAGATTGTATTACGGTAGCATTAGCACCATACTTTGCGTTGATTGTGTACGTGTCTTTCAGCACATAAAGAGAGTGAGAGAGCGAGAGTGTGTGTATAAAGAGAGCTGGTGTCCGCTACAAGATGAAAGCCCATTGACGTTTTAAAGCAGCTTCGACCTCTGCCAGCATCTGGCTGTCAATCACAGTTACCCACAGTCCCCTGAGGCAGTTTTGCCCGGCCCCAGGAAAAAAAATACGGTGGTGAAAGAGAGAGAGAAAGAAAGAAACATCAGGAACACAACAGGGAGGGAGCTCCAGGCCAGCCCAGTGAAGCCATCAACACCTTAGGGCTGCATAATCATCCACTACTCAGCAACTCTGCTGGCCTCCAACACACATTCACTGTGCACTACAGTTCCCACAATCCTCTGCCCCAAGGCCCAAATATACAGGATGTAAATCAAATAGTTGAGCAATGATGGTGTGCTTTGAGATACTCTGCGCTCATGTTTGAACAGGCTGGTGATCGAAACCCTGATGTACAGCATATTGACAGAGAAAGATAATGATTAGTGTTAGTGATAGACCTCTCAGACACCTTACTGACCTATACAGCTACTGCAACTCCTGCATTTATTGCCAAAACCTTAAGTCTTTGTTAATGATTTTTAAGATCTGCATTTCCAAATATTGAACAAATGCAAACAACAGATGTTTAAATGGATAGTTCACTAAAAATGAAAATTCTGTCATTATTTACTCACACTCATGTTATTTTAAATCTGTTTGACCAGTTTCTTTTTTCAATGGGATATAAAAAGAGATGTTTAGCAGAATGTACTTGTTGCTCTTTTTCATATATAATGCAATTTACAATGTTGGGACGGTTACTTTGGAAATGTAATAGGTTACAGATTACAAGTTACTCTATTTAAAATGTAATTAGTAGTGTAAGTATTTCAATTACTTTATTAAAGTAATGTAACTGATTACATTTGATTACTTTCTGATTACTTTTCTAAATTTCTAACAAATGTTTTCAACTGTTAATCATTTTCAAACATTTAAACCAGGTAGGGTTAACCTTATAAATAGTACTCAATACTGAATACTGTCAGACTTTCAAAATCCTTCATCACTTGAATTAAGATTATAATAATTTAATTTTAAAGCACAAAATAAGACTTCAGCACCTCTTTTTACTTTGAGATCATTCTGAGATTAAATACAGGCAAAGCAACAAATTAATATTATTCAGAAAATCCTAGGTTTTTACAGAAAATATTCAGATGTAACCCCCCTTTGTAATCGATAACATTTTTAGAAGTAACTGTAATTTAATTACACATTTTTTCTCAGTAACTGTAACTGATTACAGTTACATTTATTTTGTAATTAAAATATGTAACGCTGTCAGCGCTGATAGCCTAGTGGTTAGTGCACTGACATATGGCGCAAATGCGTTCACGGCAACCCGACTTCGATTCCTTTGTCGATCCTGACCCCCTCTCTCTGCCCAATGCTTTTCTGTCTGCTCTCTACTGTCCTCTCCAAATAAAGGCACAAAAAGCCCATAAATATAACTTTTAAAAAAATTACGTAACGCCATTACATGTAACTAGTTATTCCCCAAGATAGGCCATTTATAACATCACCAGTCTCCAAAAAAAGACATAAAAGTGCTCTATTTTTAAGTAGTATGTAAAAATATAGTGCTATTTTCCAATTATGTATTATTCAGAATATGAATCTGAATATGGCAACTCAAGATTATCTTATACTATCAGCATAGTTGTACTACAGCATATTTGTATACTATCAGCCTAATTGTAGTTTCATGACCGATCAGCAGTGATGTCAGGTGTTAATAAATTTTTATTGTATTGTATCACTTCTCAGACCACCAGGATGGCAAACATCTTCTGTTGAGTTCCACGGAAACAAGAAAGCTATCATGAAAGTGAAGTGAGTAAATGATGACAGAACTTTCTTTCTTCGGTGAACTGTTCCTCTAATGGTTCCGAATGTAGATTAAATTGTCAAGGAATGGCATGGAGTTCAGATAGATATTTTTATTAGGCAGAGCTGATGGGTTTAGTAATTAGAGGAGTAGACATAAGGTATAATGTAGTCAGTCTCAGACAGTCCAAACAAGATTAATTTCCAGGTGGGCGCAAAGTGTGGCACACACAACACACATACAGCCAACACGCTCAGGTCCAACAGCGAAAAGCACGTTCAGTGGTAAAAACATATTTGAGTAGTGTCAGCCACTGAAAAGGCTCTGTATTCTGCGTAATACTAATGAAACATACACGTACACAAACTAACACATACAGAGTCGTCTATTGAATTCATTTGCTGTGAGAGGTCTAAACATCACACCCTCATGGTAGCAATGTGGGAAGTGTGCTTGAACAAGTGATGAGGTCTTAAAAATTGATGTACATATCTAGTTTTATTGTGACTAATTCATCTGTGCATTGCCATCTTTTCAATCTTTAATCAAAATATCACTTGCTCTTCCTCTGAAATGACTTTTTTTTTTAGTTAACATTATTTAGGCTGTATATGCTATTAAATTCAGCATGAAATGAAAACTCACCCTATATATATGTTGTTCAATTAACAACCAATGAATAGAACTAAGTCCCCATCCTAGATTTTTTCAGCTGTAGTATGTCACAATACAGTACAAAAGATCTGTCGATAACTGCGTTTAAACATGACTTTAAATAATGTTATCCAGTAGTCTAATAGTTACTTAACCATTGCTATGCCAATCTCACATTTATATAATTCTGGGATGTATGTAATGATGACCATCCAATCAAGTCCTGATACATAAAATAATATCTGGTCCTACATTAGCATCACATTGTGAAAATAATTGTGAATGCCAATTCACGTTCACTTAACAGAATAAATTCTGTTCTCTTTACCGGAATTGAATGAGAATGTATAGCAAAGTATTGACCTAAGATGAAATGATTGTGGCGATAAAAATAGAACAAAGAGAGAAAGAGAGAGACAGATGGATGACAGGGGAAATGACAGTGTGTGTGTGTGTTTAAAAGAAAGGTGATCTTCATGCGGAGTGAGGGAATAGGGCGGGAGCTAAGAGAAGGGGTATAAAGAGGCACATCTGTGCTTAACTTGCTCCAGGGCAAGTCTGTTCCCTCTGACACCTTCTAAACACACACACACACACACACATACGTATGTACTTTCACACTTTTCCAATGTTATGAGTTTCAGTAATGGGGCCACTTTTTTTTACAATAAACTATAATTAGTAAAGAATGAGTGCTTAACAGTTACAAGATCTCTTTCTTTCTGTCTTTCGTTCTTACTTTTAAGACTGACCATGCATATATTCATAGTTCATGTAAAAATCTATGTATCGTGTAAAGTATAAAATTTATAAGAAAATATAATAAAAATAGGGGAACCCAGGCCTGCCGGTAAACTAAATTAGCATCTAATGCAAATGAGCAGGGTGCTTAATGGTGGAACAGGTGCAGGCAGGGCCCCTAAATGAGATAAATGAATAAAACATCCCTGGGCACGCCTGTGAAAGCTGACACAAAGTCAATGGCATGAATTATTCAGCAGCCAGCCGAGGCTGCGCGCTGCTGACCTCTCACCACAGGAAGTGCATCCCAAACACAACAAACCACAACAATGGACTTCAGACACGGGGGTTCCCTCTGTGCAGTGCGCACGCAAATACACACACCCACTGAGCGGTACACAATGCTAAATATAGATCTATGCAATCTTGATTGGCCTCACCATATGGATGAGAGAAGCCAATAGAGAATGTGTGCACAGAAAAAGAAAAAAAAACACACTGTCTTTTTCTAGGAAAATATTAAAAAATAATATCAATGGTAAAAATTGTGAGTATAAATCTTTTTAGAGCTTTTTCTTGCTTAACAAGAATTTATTTTTATTTAATTTACCAATGGTAAGAAAAATAAACTCAAAAATAAATTCAAATAAATATTCTAAAAAAAAAACTCAAATTCTAAAAAAAAAAAAAAAGTTTTATTTTTATTTTTTAATAATTTCCTAAATGTATTTAGATATATTTTAGATATATTTAGGTATCAAAAAGACTAATAAAAAAAATGATTTTTTGACTGGAAAATGTCTTCAGTAAGGCACTGAAAGTGCAAATAAACATCCAGAAATACTTTGAAGTTGTTGTTTTTATATCATTTAAAAAAAAAAAAAAAAAAATCAGATGTGGTTGATCACTTGTTCGAATATGTGTGTGTGTGTGTGTGTGTGTGTTGACAGAAATAACAGGATTACCCTGATGTCCCTGCATGAGAGCATCCAGTGGAGAGAGGCAGAGAGGGGATGTTTTCCCAGCATGCATTTACAGGGGAATTGGGGGTTAGAGTAGACTGGGAAAAACATCAGGTTTAACATTAATAAGTTGTATGTGTGGGCTTACTTCTGAAAAAAGTGAGAGATTGGGAGAGTGCATCTGTTGCTGCAGAAGTAGACAGGAAGCCGCCCTGAAGCTGCAGTGACATCACCTTCCCCGGGAGGAGCACTTCCTGTCTGACATTCCTCAATCAACACACACACACACTCATGAGGAAATGGCATACATCAACAATACCCTCCGTATGAACACACACAAACACACGGTCTCACCCACACACATGCTTCTTAAAACAACACCAGTCTAATCTGTGTCACCACTAGTGTGTAAAAAAGATACAGTTTGATTGTTTTTCTTGGAATAAAGTGAAGTTTTACTCTCTGTCTTGCTCATAAACACTCTTTCTCATCAGTGAGTGTTGTCAGTAGCATTGAGTGCCTAATCATTCATCCTGTGGGTCAGATCTGTGTCTAAAGAGTATGAAGTGGATCAGTGATCTGGCTGATCCGTGGCTCTTATCTGTAAGAGCAGAAGAGGAGACTCTGACTGCCAGGGTTTCTAGCACTAGCCTGAAGGGCCGATCAGTCTACCCAGAGATCACAACCTCATGCCCTGTGCGTGAACAACAGGCTGGACAAGCAGAGAGATAGAAGAGCAGAGAGAATAGCAGTGTGTTTTTATGACTTATGTATTTGAGACAAAATTAACCACAGCTTTGCCAACACAGGAATAAATAACATTTAGAATAGAAAACTGTTATTTTAAAATGTGATAATATTTCAAATTATTTCTGTTTCCACTGTATTTATTATATTAATGCAGCTTTGGTGAGCATAAGAGAGAGACTTCTTTCAAAAACATTAGAATCTCTACCAACCACAAACGTTTTTATGCACATTTGTAAATTTTAAATTTTATTCGCATCTTTGTTGTTTCATCATGCAGTTTTTAATGTAATATCATAAACATGCATAAAATTAGGCTTCTTTGTGTATGGAATCTATTTAAATATATTTCATACAGTGTTAGAAACTTTCAAAATGTTTTTTTTGTGTGTAATTTTGATGAAAGTGGTAGCTAATACCACAGTCTTACAGTAGTAAATGGGCTGGCATTATAATTAATTAGTTTAAATATATAATTAATCATCTTAATTAATTAGCTTATTTAATAAAAAATAGATGTCAATGTCAATGTGACATTTAGATACATGGATATGTATAAGAGAGCAACAGAGAAGGAAAGTGACCGCTCTGTATATAGCGAGAGTAAAGAGAGAATGGTAAAGTTGTCAGGGGAGAACAGCACACACAGGGCCACACACACAGGCACGGGCGAGTGGAGAGGAGTGCATGCTCTTCTTTGGGAACCATCCAGGCGGATGATGGGATTGTTGACAGTGAGCTGCATATCTTTAACCCTGTATTAACTCGGAACAGCAGAGCTTGGCCTTTTATTATTCCTGCACCGTTTGGGCTTAAGTAGGCCACACATATACACCTATGCACACAGACTCACAAATACAAGCATGCGCACACACACACACACACACACACATACACACTCTCCAGAAAGAGACATTGTCACTGCATAGGAGCACATCACCTTTCAGCAGCTGTGACAGCGCAGCCTGGAGAGTCACACACACTTTTTAAAGCCGACGCACACATTTTTCCTTTACTTCCTGTGTATCTCTTTAAGAGGAAAAGACTTATCAGTTAATTTTCTGAGAGAAGACAGAAACATGTTTACTGCAAATGCTTTCCTTCACTATATTACGGTCATTTTTATGGCTTGCACACACTGACACTCACGCTGAGCTCTT
Source organism: Megalobrama amblycephala (assembly GCF_018812025.1). NCBI lineage: Eukaryota > Metazoa > Chordata > Actinopteri > Cypriniformes > Xenocyprididae > Megalobrama > Megalobrama amblycephala. Next base: position 11,397,293 of record NC_063066.1, on the reverse strand, counting down.
CACAGTCTCTCAGTCTTAATTGCCACACAATAGGGCTACAGATCGGACAGGATTACGTTAACAATGGGAGCCCCAGCCTGTGAGGATCACTCTCTGGCCACCGATTCAGAGAGCAGCTCTGTGAAATAGAGCCCACTAATCCACTAATGCAAACATACTGCAGGAATATAGTGCTGCTCGCTGTCACTGTCTCTTTCCCAACCATCCAATCTTGAGGTGCAATTTTATTGCTCAGATGTTGCTCCTTTATAGCTCAGCAGTAGATAGATAGATAGATAGATAGATAGATAGATAGATAGATAGATAGATAGATAGATAGATAGATAGATTAAATGGATGAATTTTAACTTGGATGACTGCCTTTCACATTCTCGTGCATCTTCATGCTGTTTTTGAATAAAATAGCACATCCTGTGTGAGCGGCCCCTAGCAGAGCAGGAGTGAAAATGGCTCTGCAAAAGCCACCCGAGAAACATTACTTCCTGTTCTGCTTTCATGAGAGCTGAAGGCCTTTTTCTAGAAGGTCAAATCTGGCCAGCAGTATAGTTGCAAGCCAAAGACCTCCATTAAACATTCAGAGAAAGGGCACATCAAGCCCGTTCCGTGGCGTTTTCCATCCTTCACTGTGTTATTTCTTCATGAAGTGGATATCCAGATGTTGAAGATTACATCACAAATAAAGCCTTCCAGAAGGGTCAGGGCTCACGACAGAGCGCAAAGCCACAGAACTCCCACGGTTCGCGCGGGAACTCTGAACTTTCTGCACTCCGAAATCACTATCAGTGTTTAAGAGTATCCATGGTGATGAAGGCATCAACTGCAATGTTCCCAGGGAGATAGAACGACACCTTTCCCCATTACTGTACGGCTTATTGAGCTTCAATTACTCCTAACACACACAATGATAAGAGAGAAAGAAATTGAGAAAGAGAATAAGAGAGAGAGAGCTTCTAAGAGATGTGAAAGAGATGAAACAGGAGGCAGTGAAAAGGGCTGCTATTAGATGTCACTGGCCTTTTGTGTCTGTGTCAATGAGAGCAGATTAAAGTATTTGAAATAATCTTACTGGGGCATTAACAGAGCTCAGAAGGTAAAAGAAGAAGAAAAAGGAGAAGACGAGGAGTCAATCACGACACACATACATTTACACATGAAATGAGATTAGATACAGCCATCTAACGTAAACTAAACACACCCTCTGAGAAGAAAGCTAGCTGGCGAGCCAGTTTTAATTTCACGTGAGTAATTCAATTTACCCCAATCACATTTTCAAAAGCTTCCCGATGAGTCTGGGAACTCGAACCGTGAGCCTACGGTCCCGTGAGCGCAGATCTGCTGCAAGTAAGATTTGTTCTTTTAACAATCTAATAAGGCATTGTTAGTTGGCTTTATTTCCCTGACATTCCTCTGGTTTCGCTGAAATGGCCTGTTGTGCCGTCTTATGAGAGGAACCTAATTAGGAAATCACTTTCATTACTCTTCCAGAGGAATTAGCGCTAGCCTTGCTAATTACTGCTGTAAAACCTAATCAGCTCTTTGAAACAAGACCACACTAATGAGCTCTTATTTATTCAGCTAAATAACTTCAAGGGAAGGAAGACGCTCAAAATCATATTTTTTGATGAATTTGGGAGCACACGCTCGTCTACGCTCGCCGTAATTGATTCTGTTCCATCTTGCGCCTTGTTTGTTGGGAACCCCAGAATGTGAATGCGGCCAAGAAAATATTGAAAGTTCCAGTAAACTCTTCCATATTTCCCTCTCTCATTTCAAATGACCTATTTTCCCATCTTAGAGAGAGACATACGACTAAAAGGAAACTGTTACTAATTCCTTTTTTATTCACAGGCAATTAGTGATGAACTTGCACCTGAGCCTAAAGGGCTCTGCGGTGACCTCGAGCACAGCTGCCGACTTCAGCCGGACCCGAAACACACACGTTCAGACCATAAACGCCTACAGCGGCGCTGCAACAGGAGGATCTGAGGAAGCATTTCAGACAAACTTTATATAGGGAAACAATCAAGAAGAGTAAGTGACGGGCAGTGTGTTTGCGTGAGCGTGTGTTGGGTGGAGGTGATGCCACGTGGCATCGAGGGGCTGCAGCTGTCTTTGAGAGCTGTGAAGCGTTCTAGCTCAGTGGAGCAGAAATGGGCCAGCCTCACAGACACAGCAGCCAGGTAGAAGCTTCTTTTACTCTCTGACAAACACACACACATACACACAACACTATTGCTGGCAAAGTTGCGGTGAACCTACAGCTGTGTTCATCTGATAGTACAGGCCACTGACTTATTAACACACAGATGAGAACACACCTTTGACACTTAAACACACTTTAATCTGCAGAAATCCATGCTTAGTTTAGTCTTACCGCGGCATGTTCGAGTCAGAAATGAAATGGTCTCGCCCTCAATAATAATAACGTGACACGGTTGTATGATCTTTTAAACAAAAAGGGTAGGAGACGTGCTTCGTTGCACATGCTGCTCTCTCCAGAAGTCTTGCACATCTTCACTGCTGATTATTCATACATGCACACTTCAGAGCACACTACATGCTCAACCACCCCGACAGGGCCTCAAAACAGCCTAGCTCGATCACTTAACAATTACTCCTTTGCAAACAAATGGCTTCTGGTTCCAGGAAGGCTTTTTTATGCTTGTTGTCAGGTTGTTTTTCCCACTGATGGTGAATTCTTTGAACTGTTGCCTTTGATTTGTAATGTTTTATACTGAGCAGTAGAGCATCTATAGTGTTATAGTGCATCCAGAGACATCTTCACCAAGCTGTTATAGAGCAACACTTGTAATTTTGGCTTGTTTGAATGTGATTTGAATTCATTTAGAGCATTTTCTCTGCAGTGACGCTGATGCTTCATTATCATTTATATAATAATAATTTGATACTTATAATTTAATACTATATTAAAAATGAAAACAGGCTGTTATTTGTTTATACCAAGCGGCAGCCTCCCCCAGTTTCTCTTGAAGCCAATATGGAAGTGATTAAACTGCAATTCATCGACTGGCCGCTAGGGACAGGCTCCAAAAGAGAGCAGAATCTCATTGACCCCCATGTTAAAATTCCCAACTTTACAGAAGAAAAAAAAAAACGTTTACAGCTGGTACAAATTGTGGTTTTGGTCTATACTGCTAATTTTGCCCTTCATGACAACTCTGAGGGGGGTGAATTTTTTTTATAACTCATCCGTTTAAATGATATTAAGCCTTATAGTTCTGCATAATTAAGGGCGTGATCATTTGAGCGACAGGTGGATTGCACTGCTGTATTCCAGCCGCTGAATTTGGCATCTCTGCCACATTTGTGCTTTTTCGGGATTATTTTATACAATTATAAAATAATATGGCTTGCTGCGTTAATGGTCGAGACTCGAGACAGATGTGCTTCTGTGTAGAAGATAAACAGAACACACGTTGTTGGATCGTGGCATTGGCTAAAAGTTTTGTTCGTGAGATTTACTACAATGATAATAGCGGGAGGATATAAAACTCCGACAGCACTGCTTGGATATTATAACTAAAACTGCTGCATTTTGAAAAATTATACTTTGGACGTGGACTCAGTTGTTTTTGAGATATATACGATCATATACAGTTTTACAACATAAACACTGTTCACGTTCCACAATTTCTTTAAGAACGATGATGGAGAGCAGATCATTCAGAAGAAATATGATGCAAAAAAATGGATAATATATCAATATTTCATGGTTTTAATGCTTTTGTGGACAAAAAGTACTGTTTTTTGTTTTTCAATGGACACTCATGTACTTTTTTATTTCATTATAAAGGTATGAAGTAGTGTTTGATTTTGCGTGATGTCATTTGCACACCCGACACAAATTACAATATTACTGTTGCTGGAGCATCTATATTGAAAAAAAGACACCGTAGATTGACAGTAAACCTTTAGAACTTTCTAATGATATAACTTGTTATCTTTATTAATATTTTGATAGTATCTAAGATAGATAGATAGCTTCTTTTCCTGCTAACATGATCACGTCGAGCTAGGCGGGACATTTCAATAAAGCCACTTTCAACACTTCCACTGGACTTCCTGTCTAGTGTGATGGTCAGATATGTTGCAACACACAAACAAACATCTTATACCCAGCTCTTACCTGTCGATGATGACCGGGTCAGAGGGCGTCTCGTTACGATTGCCACAACTTTTCTTGTCACAGCAGCGGCTAATAGAGGTGGAAGGAGAGAAAGAGAGGAAGAGAGCAGTTAACCTGGGCATTACTGCACATATGTCAGCACTGAACTCAAACACAGTGGAGAACGAAGAGGTAGTAATTATGAAGCAGTCTTTCTTTCACTCCTTCAAGGCAGACATTCACTCCTACTGTGCACACAGCACACAATATTCTGCCTCTTGGTCTGTGTATTAGAAGTGATAACTGGGCAGTTATAGAGTGATGAGAGATGAGACGAGGGCAAGGAGAGGAAAGGATAAAGGAGAAGAGGTGAAATTAAAGAGGTATACATACAATTTTGTGTTATATTTATGAACTTTATTTTGTTTCAAATAGATATTTAATTGATATTTTTTATCATTTATAATATTATATCAGTTTTAATGCAGAAACTTTTGCCAGCCTCTAAGGCCGCATTTACGCTGCAGGTCTTGATGGCTAATTCTGATTTTTTTTTTTTTTTTGACAACCAGCTTACATCTTCTTTTAAAAGTGACAGTATCTGATACAGTTTTACCACTACATCTGGTGAAACTAACAAAAAAATAGCTTTATGATATCAAGAAATCACTTTTAATAGTACATTGAGATTAATTTATTGACATGGAATTCATAGAAACATTTTTAATGCAATAGTTTCATCCTCCTTACATCGAAATAATTATATAGTTCAAATTTTTCATGACAGCGATTATGTATACAGATTCACGGGATGCGTGGGAGAGGAATAATAGTCAGGTGGTAGAACTTTTGGTAAGCACGTCAGAGGTTCTGGGTTCAAATCTGCCCTCGTATATTCTTTTTTACTCATTAAAACCAATTGCGTTCTTCAGTGATTGTATATTTGTGTGCATTTTATTTTATTCAAATGCACATATCCGATTCATATCAGATTTATTTCCTCATATGAATGAGGCCTGAAATCGATCTGAGAATATCAGAATCCATGCGCTTTTTTCCTGCTTAACACGTTCGTGGGTCATATCCGATCTGTGCCACATGGGGGGGGGGGATCGGAATTGGGTCATTTGAGCCATGCAATGTAAATGCGGTCTAAATGTCAAATAAAATGACGTGTGATTGGCAGTTTAATATGTCAGTCAAACAGCCCTCTAATATCTGAATAGAATAATTTTTTTGCCAGATTACACATGCACCAAAATCTATGGCAACACCTTCTTGCTCTCTATTTAATCTCATTGCTCATAGCTCCAGGTTTCTGTTTGCACGGGACAGCAGCGGAGAATAAGATGGATACTAGAGCATGAGCAAGTGAAAGAAGACAGGAGGGATTGGAAAGGGGGTGTATACATGGTGTCTTCGGTGGATGGAGGCTGGCAGTAAACAGCAGGTGGGGCGGTGAGTTCAGGTTTCTCTGCACAGATGGCAGAGGGGCTCGAATGAGAGCGAGTATAGGGCATGAAACATCATGTGATAGGAGCAGAACAGATCTGTGTGTGAGTGGGCTCCTTTAGACCTGATGAGCTTGATAAGATGGATTGAGTTTGACCCCTCATTCATGCACTCTGGCGGTCTAAGAGTTGTTGTTAGTTTGGACAGAGTGCGGTCGGCTTCCGTCTCAGTTTACTCTTCCTTGCTGTCGTATTTTTACCTTCCTGCCTCTCTCTGCTCTCATTTTCTCTCATTCCTCTGAGAGCAGTCAAGTGTTTAGCGATGTTCTCTCAGAAGTGGGTCACACAGGAGCAAAGCTTTCTGGGATGTGAGGGGTGGGCACAGATGGATGTGACACTCCGATAACCCAATAGCCAGCTAGAACCCATGGGAAACCACAATAAGGCCCCACACCACCATCAGTGAACCGCCAAGCCCCCCCATCAACGATATGCTAATGACTCCACGCATGCTCTGGCTTCATTCAGGGGGATTTTTCGCCCATTCCGGCTCGTTTTGCTCTGTCCCAGCGGACCTGCAGGGGAACCATAATCTTTAATCTCAAGCGTTTCCTCCTGCTGCAGCATTTGAAGAAATTAAATCCAAATTGCTGCACGTAATTACCAGGATGTGGCCCTCGCTGATGCCATTAAAGCTGAACTGCCCTTAGTCCAGCTTCTTTACAGACAGCGGCTCTAAAATAGCCCCCGAAACCAAACAAAGCAGCATTTCTCCAATTGTGACCACCCAGCCTTTAATACTTTGGCCAAGTTTGTGATGTTTTATCTGCACCACACAAACCAAACAAAATCATATCAATCCTTGCATATGAGGATGTGGAACTCCATCATAAAGAGCCCAGAGTTGCGTTTGAGCGATTGTTTCTAGCCTTGCCTGTGAGCGAGTTGTTTGGGAAAATGCGTCTCTGTCTCATGCTTGCAGGCCCATGCGGCACCATATGGCTAATGGCAAGGCGTACAGCAATTAACAGCCCTGATTAATGGAGAGCAGTCTAATTGCAGACTGGTAATTGTGCCTTTCTCTCAGCACAGGCTCTGTATCAAAACACCATATACAGATGAAGAAGGAAAAAAGGAGGAAGATAGAGAAAAGAATTAGTTGTTTACTCATTTGAAATAGATGCTTTTCCTTTTCTGCTGCTTTTAGAAAGCTCTTTGGTGCGCAACCAAGTACAGACATTTGCATCTGCGGGACCTTATGGGTTCCAGTAGCGATATGTAGTTCAGATGTGATCCTTGTAATCCTACAGTGGCAGATCAAAGCTGACGTGGTGAGCCTTTGTAGGCACGTATGGTACTAAGTGTTTGTGTCAATACACATCTTTAAATCAGCGACTATTTTGAAAGAGCGATAACAGAAGGCTGTGTGCGTGCACGTGTGTGTGTGCGCGTGTGAGAAAGGTAGTGAGGGGGAGTGAAAGATTGAAAGAGAAAGAGGAGAGAGCCTTGGCTCGCCTGCACATATTTCATTGTCAAAACTCAAAGCAAGCTGCATTCATTAGCTGTGGAATAACAAGAGGATTCTTATTGAGTAATGAGTTTTTCCTTGTCCTAATTAACCAAGCATGAGTGGTATATTTTTAGTAGAAAACTGTTCAAATGCTCTCCATTTCAACCAAAAATAGATGAGGACTCATCTCCACAACCCAGTTTTAAGTGCAAGGAATTTATCTTTTGATTTTAATTAAAGGTGCATGGCTTTCTCTCGCTCTCTTTTTTTTTCTTGCAGAGCAAGAAGTGGATGACCTGGATAGAGATTCAAGAAGGTAGAGAGACGAGGGCTGGTCTGAACTTAAGTCGTCGATCTTCCTTCATTTCTCATGTCATGAAACTCCATTTTTTATACTGTCACTGCAAAATTCAGAATTGAAGAACCAGCTCACTTTCAATTCATGAGTGTATCTATCTATGTAAACCTTCAAACTTTTTACACTTTCCTCAAAACTTTCCTCAAATCAAGTTCAAAGTTTTCCATGACCAAATTTGCTTTTTAATTAAAATGAGTTATAAGTTATTATTTAAATAGCAATTCTGCATCATGTTTGCTAATACAATTCAGATTTAAAAATTTCAATTCTTAATGGTGACAACCCTGACTACAAAGTGAACTTTAAAAGTATATTTCTCTACTTGGTTTTTGTGTGATTATTGCAACAATAATTAAAATAAGAATTACCAACCACTGAAAAATGAGTCTCCAAAAATAGAAATGTTAGCTGGCATCTTTTTTGCACAAAGCCAAGCTTTGATTTCTAAGGCTGAGCCAGAGTCTGGGAAAAGAACAGTTCTAACTCTGATAGGAAACAGGCTGGCGTAACTTTATCAGGATCCCATTTGGGCTGGTGAAAAATGATCTGGGAGCGTCTTGTGTAATAGTGCATCGTAAGTCTAAACTTGAGCCTTGATATAAATGTACTGCATCCCTCTTAAATAGAAGTAAACTGTTTATTCCAATTTTGACGGACGTGTATGATAAATTAAAGAATAACGATCTGACCTTTCAGCAAATTTATAATAATGTTAATCTATCCTCCCCCTTACGTCTAATTTTACAACAAGGCTTACACACAGCTGTGTGTGTGTGAGCAGAAAGCTCAGCCCTGTCACACTAATGCTAGATCCAGAGGTCTGCAGCCTTGCCAAGACAAGAACGATGCCAAAGTAAAGCTCTCACAGTCAGCGGGCAGAGCTTGGAAGGGAAGATTCAAGAGCTTGATTGTGTAATAGGAGGGAGTGTGGTGTATTGCATGTGTGTGTGTTTCTCACCTGCACATGATCTCGTGCGTCAGCAGCACCCGACACATCTCTGGGTTTTTGTCTTGCCCTTCATAGATAATTGCCTGATGGACAAGAGAAGGTGGAAAAATGTGGTTAGAGAAAATTGACAAACAACATTTTCTCCTTGTGGTGTAAATGCTCTGAGCGTGCATGAATTTCCATGACTAACTCTCAGAGTGTTTAAATCCTATCATGAAAAGAATAGGATATCTGGTTGTATCGTTTCACTGAAACAAAAACATTATGACATCACATCATTACGCCATACACACACTGCAGCGCTTAATGTGACCCTTCTTCCATCTGGCAGAGGTTGCCGTTGAAAGATCTCATGCAGCCTGGGAATGATCAGGTCGGTTTTAGTATCTTTGTTTCAGAACGTTCTGTTCATTTAGTCCTGTGTTTCTCACTCTACACACTGGGCTCTGAATTTCATTGATGTCATTTAGTTTCAGCTAATCAATCAATCAAAACTGCCTAGTGCACCTTGGGAAGACTTGAACAGAGCCTTCGTGTGTGGGGTGGTCTGTCTCTGGCTGAGCCAGGCTTAAAGTGGGCAATTTAATGCCCACTTACCTGCTGCAATAGAAAATGATCCTTAACCACCTCTCTGAGAGTTTAAACTCGGCGCATCGCGTTCGGTTATGTGAGAACCGTTGGTGTTTGGTGTCATTGACATCAAACATGGAGACATCCAAAGTTTGAATATGAAAATCTTTGAATCAATGAATAATTGTCAATGAATATTGCTTAGGTTAAATTCTATGGCACTTTTTGGAGTTTTATGGGAAAGAGCAGCATAATAATTCTGTCATCTCTATTTGTGTTCCACAGTAGAAAGTAAGTCATACATACATGTGTGGAACAACATAATGGTGAGTAAATGATGACAGAGTTTATGTTTGGATGAATTTTTCCTTTAACATCTAATCTATCTCAGAACTGAATTGAGAATGTCTTTTAAATTCCAATTCAAATCCTAAATCTGAATGAAATTTGAATTGAACTAGAAAACAGGATGCAGAATTGTGATTCAAATTTGAATGTAAGAACATTCAAGTAACTGTCATTTAACTAAAAAAGCAAAGTTTGTCAAGACAAACTCTGAACTTGTTTGAAATGTTTGAAAAAAAAAAAAAAAAAATTACAAAAGCCCATAGATAGACAGACAGACTTTTGCGAAAGAACACTTTTTTGTGGGATGTGGCCAATTCAATTCCGATTCACTCCCATGAATTGATTCTACAATTTTGCACAATTCAGCATTGTTTTCTCTTGGCAACAATCAGCTCCATCATTTTTTGCTCTTTGGTTTAATTAAAAGCAGGCTTGGGGAATCAAAAGAACTATGTGTGTAGTGTTTGTTGGACTGTGCAGATTACTGTCCTATTATGTCATAGAGGACCACCCTTGCCACAGTGCCCACCCTCCACAGGCATCTGAGGCTCACAGATTGACTAATCATACAACAATGCAAAACAGCATTGTTTGGTAAAGCACTCTTATTACTACATAAGAAAAGACATTTGCGAAGTGAAAAGAGATAAAGGAGGGCGATCCGATAAACTGCATAATTACAGGTCCCTCTGAATAAGTGTTGTACTCCAGCTAGTGTGAAATAGCCCTCTCGGAAAGATGTGCGCGCGTGAGCTTCCATAAGCCTGCATCTGTGAGACTCTGTGCATGTGTATGCATTCACGCATGTATTTGTGCATTAGCATGTGTGTGTTTATGTGTGCAGCAAGCAGTTGGGCTGCCAGACTGGAGCATAGCGAGCCATCTGGCCCAGCTAACACTTCATCCAAAAACCTCAGCTTTGTTTCCATCCTCCAATTCCACACAAGATGTCCCCCACAGCCGTGAATCAGTGACTCTACTCAAAACATACACACACTGCAGCCTATTAACAGGCTGCTCTCTGTCACACACATATATGCACACACACACACACACTTAAACTCATTTGCCATGAATCACTCTCTCTTTCTCTCTGAACACGCATATACATGCCACTCATGGCAACTGAAGACACAGAAAAACAGCTGATGGTTCTAATGAGGAACTGTTTCCCTCACAAGTGCACAATGCTTTTTCAATTACATGAAACACTTGTTTGAAAACAAGTTTTTTTTTTTTTTTACAAGTATCAGACCCAGAAAATAAAGTTAATTCATATTAGGTCAATGCTGGTACATTACTTTATCAAAGGTTAAAATTAACAACAGATTTGAATACAATTGCATATAATGCAGTTTTTTAAAATAATGTTAATAGAATAACTTTTTAATAAGAGTAAAAATATGTATAGTAAATATATTTTTTGAAAAAAAATAATTTTTCTCACTTATTATCGAGTTTATGGTCATTTAATAGTTTTCCTGAGGTAAATATAACATTAAGTGGCGATTTATTTACGTCTTTCTGCGGTTGAAACGTTGATTGAGCGATTACAGGAGACATGCTACATTTCAGTAAGGTGTACTGTTTCTTTCAACATACCTTCTGATGTTTATTTCGTGCTACAACTGGCAGTAAAGAGGAAGAGATGATCGGTTCACGTGCTGTTTGAACTAAGGCGCTATTGCGATCTGTCAAGACACATTAAAAATGCGCCAAACCCACATTCATTGTTTGAATTTTGTAGTAAATTTGACAAAATTTGAAAGGTGAGACTTTGTTTCATATCAAAAGTAACCTGCTCGGTCTTGTCTGTCGGTGTGTTGTGTCCTCGTGCTCTGCGACATATTTTTCACTGCATGAGAAAATGGACATGTGGAGAACAGAGTTGGCAGCCGTGTATATTATTATAATTATTTTAGTTACAACTTTCCCAAACTCTACTGGTTCGGCTTTGTTTACACTCCGAAGCGCCGAGTCTTCTTCTATTGGATTTCATCCGAGAGGGCTGCATTACAGTATTGCGCCCCTCTGGTCAAACCTTGAATTGCAGGCTTTTAAAATAGAGCAAAATCATATGAGATCAAAAGACTATCAAACAACAAAAATATTTATCGACAATTTTTTGTTGTCGATAATGCCAAATAATCGTTTCAGCCCTATTTATTATATATTTTTTATTTCCTGTCATTGCTGTGGCTAGAGGACATAGGTGATCGAGGACATTTGTTTGTTAGATTTCACATTGCGAAAATAAGGGTCAAGGTCCTCTAAAAGCGAGCAAGCATGCATCACTGTCTAAGCCTAGAGCCTCGACCCCGCAGGCTTTCTGAGAGGAAGAGGGAGGCAGAGAGAGCAGTTCAGGCCACACAAAGACGTCCTCTACACCACCACACATTCATTTCATATATAAGACTAGCTATTTATCACACAAAGCCCCTGCAAACAGACTCAGAATAACTCCATGCAGAGAACAGTACATAAGTGCCTGGAAAAAGTCTGAAAACAGTTTGTCAATTTCTCCTCAGAGGCAAACACAACAATGGTCCTGCATACTCCTCTGGATTCCAGCTAGTGCAACACGAAGCGTCATCTGGTGGGTTTTTCTGTAGCCCCTGACGTCACACCTATCGTGCAAGGGCAAAAAAAAAAAAAAAAAAAAAAAAAGCAACTACAGATTTTGTCTATGTTGGGTTAAGACTGAACTTTCTTACATTAGGGGTTTTGGATATACAAAATGTATTTTTAGGACTTTAAAACATAAATGCAAATTTGCTGTGGAGTGATATCTATTGTAAAAATGTATATCTATACAAACATATAGCTATACAAATAAAGAAAAAAAAAAAGTTGAAAATTAATTGAAAGATTTTCCCTTCAGGTTTACATCTAACACTACTCTAATGGTATGTAAAAAAAAAAAAATATATATATATATATATATATATATATATATTTTCAGATCATTCAGTACTGTAATAATTAATTCATTTTTACAAGCAATATGTTGTCTTCATATCATGCTTCTACTCAGTAAAAATGGCCCTTTATACATATAAATATATTTGGAAAATATTATATATTAAGGGTCCTTGGCAACAAAAATGTAAAAAAAAAAAAAAAAAATCCTGTCTTAGACTATCAATTTTCAGTTTCATTGTTGGTGTAGTTACTGCATTTTGCCTTTGTGGGGCAGGTTTCCTATTTTAGCCAATATCCTCACTTTTCATTACCAAGTTGCAACAAAAAAGTGTTAAAGGTCATGGTCTATAGTAGCTTTGAATGCTTTTCTTTGCTACAAATTTCACACAAGCACACACACACACACACACGTTCAATGTAGATGAGCAGACTTAATCACTGGGATATTTAGACCCTCAAAGCTTGTGTGTGTAAATATTTGCAAATGAGTAGCATTAAGCCTTTATGTGGCCTGGCACAGAGCGGCCATTCAAGTCCTATCTGACATCATCAGAATCTCCAAACAGCTACTGATTACAGGAAATATCTAATATAGGAGATTTGTGTCACTTTGTTGCATGTCGTACACTTTGGGGAAGTGTTTCTGGCATGTAAACACACCCTATTCCATAATTAACAGGAAAAATACGCGCACAAGCTGCACCGAAGCGAAAGAACAGCCGAGACCTCCCTCTCTCCCTTGCAAATTTATTTAGGAATCCGCCCGAAGCTTAGCTCTAAAAAACACACACAGCAACAGGCGAGCTACAGCTCGGAGTTACCCACCGGTTCCAGCCCAGCACTTTTCTGAACAAAGCTCTCCTTAAGGAGGGCCACGGAGCGCATGAAACATGCATGGCACGGTGCGCCGAGGTGTGTGTGAAGCTTTCATTAGGCCCTGATGCTGCTTTTAATGCATATTTTATATTGCACAAACTGCTCCTCAAATCTCGTTTGAGAGCCGCCAGTGCCGCCTTGAACTGACAGCCGCATCTGAGGCATGTAAACAATGCACTGTAAATACATGAAAACACATTTCCCTCTTTGTTACCATCACGCTAGCGTGTCAGCGCAGTGTGTGTGCGCATTAAGCCCGCGTATGTGATTCGCTTTTGTTCTGCGCTTCAGCTGTTGAGGGAAACAGTTGGATGGAAGGATAAAGAGCGAGAGAGAGAGTCTTTTACTGCATTGTCTTCATCAGATCTGTCACAAGCTCATGCGTTGATCACAGATACGGCCTGTCAGCTTGACACCCGCTCCATCTCTCCTCGCCCGCTCCAACCATTCCCACAGGCAAACCGACTGAGCGTATATGGGTTTATTGTGAGTGTGAGCATAAGACGGGCACTGAATTTGTCAGCTCTTATGCGCTTAGACTGAACCGTTTCTTTATTTTGAAGCAAACTTGATTCTTGCTGCTCTAGCCTGGATTGTTTGATTGTCTCTAATAGCTGTGTGTATGCACAGAAGCTCTCAGTGGCTAACTGTGTGGCCAGGCGACTGGACTTCACCGCCTTGCTAAGTGCTAAAGAGAAGTGTGTGTTGAACAGCTCTATAAACCTGCTCATCAGCCCTCCCATCCGACACTGCCAAAGCCAGCACATGCTGAGTGGAGAGGCGCTCTGTAGCCTCTCTGTACAGAGTTATGGGGCTTTAATGGGAAATCTTAAACACATTGCGAGCACTCCTCAGCATATGTAGGCTGACTGCTCACCGCAGAGTGGTTTTGGACCAGGTTTTCCAAAAGGCATTTAAATACTAACACGCCGTCATAACCTAAGCCGCGTTTTAAGCTGACATGGATGAGGAAAAAAAATTACTGCAGTCAAATGACAACAAGATGAGAAAGCCGAAGAGGAGCCACTCAAAAGGCTTTGCGCAAGTTTGTCTTTGACACAAAATTTGTTTTTACATGAAATTTCGCAGACAACAAAAGGTCCATTTTGTATTATCAATATGTATGAAACACAGCCCACTTTCAAACCAAACAGCTTTCTATTGGTCAACACAGCAAATCTGCATAACCAACCCGTTGCGAAATCTCCATTAGTACAATTTTCGCCCCCTATGAAATTCAGATCACATGGAATCCTATTGAAATGACTGGACCTTTACATACAAAAATGTGTCAAACAACGGTAAACGTGACCATACTTTAATGGGTTAGTTCACCCAAAAATTTAATTTCTGTCATTAATTACTCACCCTGATGTCGTTCCAAACCCGTAAGACCTTCGTTCATCTAATTTATCAATGTCTTTACTACCTTTCCGGGCTTTGAAATTTGTTAGGACGCACAAAAAGTATTCTCATCGCTTCATAACATTAAGGTTGAACCATATGGACAATTTTAACGACGTCTTTATACCTTTCTGGGCTTTAAAATTTATGACATTGCTATGAATAGGGAGGTCAGAAACCTCTCGGATTTCATCAAAAATATCTTAATTTGTGTTCCGAAGATGAACGAAGGTCTTACGGGTTTGGAATGACATGAGGGTGAGTAAATAATGACAGAAATTTTATTTTTGGGTGAACTAACCCTTTAAAAGGTATTGGTATTGAAAGTATTTAAGGTATATTTAAGGTATTGAAGGTAACGTTTCATGTGGATTTTGGGAAATGTTGCTGAAAGACCCAATAGTAGGCCTACTCTAAGCTTTTTGGACATAATACCATAGTAATACCAAGTACAAGCAACTTATTTCACTGGGGCAGTGCCCTTAAAGGAAAAACTTTTTTACCTTATCTACCCTTGAAAGGTGCATACTAGTACCTTAGAGTATAATGTGTAACCTTTTAAGGGTAAATAAGGTACAAAGTTATCCCTTTAAGGTACTGCTGCAGTGACAACCTATTGTACCCCTAAAGTTACAATTTGCACATTTTTTTATGTAAATACTATGGTACCTTGGTATACCATCAGATAACTTTTTGTAAAGTACCCATATATTCAGCCAGCATGTTGACTAGGCTGCCAAACTCTCTTTCACACACACTATCTCTCTTTCTTGTTCACTCACTGGCACCTCATCATTAACAGGTATGGCAGGGCTGTTTGCCACAGAAATAGCCAATAAATCAGTCAGTAATATATGTGCACGTGGGAGACAACCCTGGGGAGATAAACGGCTTTTTATTGAGACACTCAGTGAAAGGCTGAGCCAGGGCCAGTCCCCCTGGCCACTGTATTTACCTCAGGGGTGTCAGAGAACAGTCTCTCTCCCTCAGCACAACGCTCCTGCCTTTCACCCACACACATAAATCTGTCCTGCTACACGGCAGCCAAACCGCTCAGTAGAGCGAGGGCAAAAAGCAGCATCAGTAACAGCACCTAGCTTCCCGCACATAAACGTTCATGTAAAGGAAATTATAAACCACAAACAAATCACACAATACAGAAATGGGAGCTGCAGAGCTGTTCGCGCCAAATGTAACATCCAGGGATTCGGGGAGTAGAAATTTATGCTTTTGGTCATGAAAAACTGTATGAGTGAAATTCAAATAAATATTAAACATTCTTACATTCATTTATTGTTATTTAAAAAATATAAGAACACTAAATGTTTTATATCAAATTTTAGACCAAATTAAAATAATTGTCAGATAATACATATATTTTAGTATTTATCTCTCCACATCATTACAGCTTCTCAATAAGCACACATACAGCAACAGGATGGAACAATAGGGTAATCAAGCCGGCATGTTTAAATCACATGATGCACTAAGTGTTCCAAGCATTAGCAGGCTGTCTGTCACACGCCTGCTAATTACCTCATATCAATACACACTTCACCCCGCCTAGGGTAGGGTTATTATATTACATATATTACATACATAGGGGTATATATTACACATATTACATACAACTGTTATTAAAACAGCTTAAGGGAAATACAGCTCTTTTAGTTATTAATTCAATTATAAGCTTTGCATATTTATTTGATTATATTTATTCTTGTTTAACATTATGAAACTTTGAACTAAAATTTATTGTCACACTTCTTGACTAGCAGCTGTTAGCATCGTTGGACCTTTAAAACAACATTTATTGACAGAGATCATGAGAGAGGAAGCGAGGGGACGAGTGAGAGAGGGGGGAGAGGCTGTTTCTGTTTTAGGGTAAAAAGGAAGAGCGCCACATATGAGATTGTGAGGTCACTCTCGCTGCCCTGTGTGTTTTTCTCCAAGATTAAAGCTCACAACCTGCACAGTTAACACGACAAGCTATAAGAATCTTCATGCACGCCTGTTCATAATAAACATCAGTTCCCACAACACATTTGAATACACACAGATAAGTCTATAGGCGTTGCAAAAGAGTCACGCACACATACACTTTCAAAAACTGGCTGTTTAAACATTGAAAGGCACCACTGGATAATCCCCTGTGACAGACAATGAATACAACTGAAAGTCTCCTTCTTTCTTTCTCTCTCTAGCTATCAATCTCGCTGTCACACGTATGCACATAAATACATGCATACGCTCAGTCATCTTAAATGATGTCCCAGAGAGAGTATGTCATATTTAGACACTAACCGATCCTCGTGCCCCTGAGGCATGCTAGAGTGTAACCCCAAACTCACCAGGGTGCACGGCACACACGCACACGTTCACTCTCACTGCGAATCACACACAGGCTCTCTGACGATATTCACCAGCAGACCGTGGGGATTTGGAAATAATGTCTTACCTGTTTGGTCATGGAGTCAATCAGGCGTACATAAAAGTCCTGTTCTGTTCTGATGCCTGTGGAGGAGAGAAGATAACTCCTCTTTAACTCACAGAACAATGCAGGTCACACACACACACATGGATTAGAAATGAATCTGGCAGGTATATATTTACCATTCACAATGACATGGTTTAATACAACATAGATGTTTCAAATGTCTAGACAAAACAACCCAACATAGTCTGCAGACAGTGTTAAAAGATTATGAAATATAAAAATTGGTTTTGGATTAAACTAAATCAAACTGAAATAAAAATGGCTTTTACAGAGAAAAAAAAAAACAATAAAATGTGGAGCTAATAACATTCACAGAAAACATGATTTTCAACAAACTAAAATGTCTTATATGGTACAGGTTTAGGAACATGAGGAACTGGCGCAACAAATTTTCAAACGCCTGGTTGTAATTTGCCACATTAGTAGACAGAAAAGAGTATACTTTCATTATGGCCAGGCCATTAGCTTCCATCAAATATGAAGTGCACATTTCTGGAAAACGCGGAACCGGAAAAGTGCACTAATGGTCATCGTTTTATGTTTCAATAATTTTATAGCCTAGTTAAAACGCAACGACTTTGCTGCGCATTTTAATATCTTTTGTTTGAACAATTATAGGCCTATGAATTATAGTATATTATTATTATTATTAGGCCTATTATTATTATTATTATTTCAGGACATTACATTCCTTTTCAGTCAGTTTGATCTAGTTACATAGTGAATTATTTATTTCTTGTCACTCCTCCTTCTCGCTGTTTTTTATTTTATTCAGATACTGAAGTAAATCCCTGATGTGTTTATGCAAAGTTCAGTGAGTCTTGATGCCGTCTTACCGTTGCTGTAAAGAAGCTGCAATCTGTAATGGATCCCATTGTTTGTCTTTTCCCCGCTAGTTTCCTGCGAAAATAAATTTGATGGTTAGCAAGAAAAACCCATTTTACTATTTCTGAAGTGCCCATGAGAGTCAGACCGGCTATTCCCCAGCAGACCAGGAGGCAAAAAAAAAAAAAAAAAAATTAACCGAAATAATATCTGAACGGTATAAAGTCATTTTCAGTGAGTAGGAGCAAGTTTAAAAACAAATTAGCGTACTTAAAAAAAACACACTATTTTTACAATGTGGTATTATCAATGATAATGTATTTTGAAAGGGAAAATTTATTCTATGACCTTAGGTTATCACTAGAGCCTTTCTGCAAAATATACAGAATTGTTCTTAAAAAAAAAACTTAAAACCTCAGATTCTCTTAAATTATTAGGGAAGAATATGTAAAATAATAATAACAATAAAAGGGAGGTTTAAAAGCTGAGATTTATGATAGATCAGTAATTGAATGCAAGAATAAAAATGTCAACTTTATACGCTATCAGTGACATTCTCATTAGCCTACACTTTAAAAAAAAAAGACAGATATTTTCATTCAAATTTGCAAAACCAATATATGCAAAAGAGACCGTTTCACTTGCCTTTTCTTTTTCAACAAATCCAACAAAAGAAGTTCTTTCAATTTCCACGGGTTGTCCTTGTCTGTCGTATAGCGCTAAAACGAAGTGGAAGAAGTTGGATTTGCGAAGATTTGAAGGAGGCTGCTTCTCAAAGTGTGCTCGAGCAAGACCCACTCCACTATGAACACATAGAGAGACACAGAGACAGTTATATATATTTATATAGGCCTATGTATATTTAAAAATAAAATAAAAACAATAATTACACTCGTTGTGATTATTTAATAGGGCATAATGTTTTTCTTTAAAAGGGTTAAAAATAATTCAATGTTTTAGTTTCCAAAATGGAAAAGTCTTAAAATGTAATTTTAACAGTTTAAATAGCTTAAACAAACATTTATTAATGAAAGGCTAGTCTTTTATAATATGGTCATTTTTTTCTGAAGCATTTATAAGGCCTATTGTTTTTCTATAACAACAAATATAGGACTTAACATATCGGATGTAATTGTGGTAAATCAAAAAGTAATTAATATAAATCTTATTGAATAGGCTATAACATTCAGCTACTGTCTGGATTTTCTTTCAAATTTGGTATTTGAAGCTCTAGAAACAATGCATAACTAGTTGTTTAAAAGCAAACGTTTTTTGCTATTTTAACGTTAGCACTAATAATGCTAGAAATAATAAAAAACAGTTTTAATGTGACTTGCAACTCAAGCATTCTATCTGTTGGTGTCCACAGCACGCCGGAGAGGATGCTGAACTTATCGCAGCAATAAATCAATCTCTTTGTCACCTGGTTATTAATAAGCAGATATCGCGCACTGATTAGGATGATATACATGAGCGTTTTGTGTCGTCCCAGGATGATAAGCGCACAATATTCCGTCTGGTTGTTCCCGTAGCGCTGGAGACCGCCGCCGGCTTACCTCTGAGCGGCTGTGTTCGCATCCAACACTCCGGCACCCTGCATCCATGTCCGGACAGCGTTCATCCCGGCACCGATGGGCTCCTCTTTCATACTACTCCCGCTCCTTTGAATGCTGTCTTGAATCCCGAACATGAAAACAGACTCCTGTCACCGTCTCAGTCGATGCTTGCTTCTTTTGATCGCTCCGTTAAAAAAAGACAAGGAGAAGTGTATGGGTGAGCAGGTGTCACCGCGTTTGTCTCTATTAGCGCTTCCTCTCTGAAACACAAAATAGAGCGACGTGCCAAAAGAAACGCGAGATGTCAACATCCAGGTTTGGGAACACCGTGCAACAATAAACAAACAAACAAACAAAAACTGTAAGATTAGACTGGAGGTCCCTTTGGTCTAGCGTGAGCAAAAAAAAAAAAAAAAAAAAGTCTAATGTCACTTTAAGAAACAATAGGATCAAGAACGGGCTTCGCTGAGGGTTAGATCAAATGTCATCATCCAGAGACTATTTTTTCCCTTTATTTTCTCCTTCTTTCCTTTCCTGTCTTTCTCCACAAAGAGTATTCTCTGATCAAATCACATGAATGAGCAATATGAAATCAACCAGGAGAGGTGGACCCTTGTGGAGACAGCTCCCTCGCTGTTCCCCTTGTTCAAACGGGAGTGATTTGTGTCCTTTCCCAAAGGAATCCGATTTGACTGTCTCTGGGAACTAAACACAAGCAAACTAACCCCAAAGGGAGGAGGAGGAGGAGGTGGAGGAGGAGGAGGAGGAGGGAGTGACTGAGCACACAGGGCCGCCCCCCAAACATAAGTAAAGCCGAACTACCATTAGTTGTCCACCCAACCACGAAGCCCGTCGCCTAATTAGATATCACAGCTTGCCCTGCCCACTTAGCGAGCAGCGTGTTTAGAGTGAAAACCAGAAAGAAGTTATGCGCGCCGCGCGTTAATGTCACGCGGGTAAGTGCCTACCGGAGCGCGCGATTGAAGCCAAATTGATGCAGTTCACACGAACGCTGAATTATTTTGAATACTGTTTGGTTATTTCAGAAACAGCACAGTAAGTTTGTTTAAATACTGGGTTAGGGATGAACAAGTGTGAGAATTGTTCAATATGTGAGGAAGTTTCTTTCAAGGGTTGGACTTTAGGAATTTCTCAAGGAAATTTCGGGGCGCAGTCTGTTGAGGTTTGTCTCGCGCGCTGTAGGATCCTTTTGGCGCCCCTGGCACATTTAAGCAGACGTCTAGCCTATCCTAAAGTCCTTTTAAACAAAACACAAGTTTTTTTGGAGAAATGTAAATGTAATAAAGTGATAAATAATGGCATTGCTTGTTTATTTTTATTTTTTTATTGTTTATTCATAACCGATAATGATACTGACGTGCTCAAGCCATCTACTGTTGCTATGGTTACCTGCTAGGCAAAGGCGATTTTCTGCTCGTGAGCGTCTGTTTACATCCAGGTAAAATAAATATGAACTCTTTCTAACTTTTGTTATCTCACTTTCGTGGTTAGCCTACTAAAACATCCGCAAGCAACCACAGTCATATTACGATATTGTTCTTTATATTTAAAACACGTTTGTCAAATAAAAATAATCAACAGAGATCACCTGTCATCAAATATGTTATTATTATTATTAGTTTTTTTTTTTTTTTGTTATTAGTTTTTATTAAATGTAGCTGTACGAGAGACAATATCCCATGTGATATGCTTGACAAATAAAGGAAATGAATAATTAATGTCATAATTATTCTGTAAAAGATTCATTTAAGTGAATTGTACTAAATGGGGAGTTTGTCGCTTTAATAATTTCAGCAGATCAATTGTAATCAAATAAAATAAATAATAAAATTCCTGCTAACATGACAAAATTATTTACTACAAAAAACAATAATTTTGAATCATGCGATGTATTTAAAAACGTCATTGCTGATTAAGACGTCATGTATAGCCTATATATTATGATCCATAAAACATCTGGTCAGACAGTAGCCTATAAACGCAACAAACAAAACTGGATTGACCCAAACGATTTAACAGCATCTTAAATGTATAAAAGTAAATGCTGGGAGCGCAAAATCATTTTAGCAACTTAGGCTATTTTTCACACAACAGCAGTTTCGTGTTATATTTAGAATGCAATTATAAAGCTTTATTATGTTCAAAAATTAGTGCGCATGCACGGGAAATGGATATTGTATAGTAAAGGCTAAATTATATTTCCACAGAGGAAATATAACAGAGTCCGTCCAATCCAGTGCTGGTCAGGCAGAGGGGAATTCTGCTCCCATTGGGTCTCTGTATTTATATTCCCACATCCAGTTTAAAGTTGCAGAAACTCGGTGGAGACTCCTTGTTTTTTTATGTCCAAATAAGAAACAGACCTGTTGTTATTTAGCCTATTAAACACATTCTATTCTGTGCATTACTTAAATACGTAGTATATGTGGATGTGTGTGTCTGCGTGGAAAAATCAATGTAGGCTACAATCTTTTTTTTTTAACATGATGTGTCCATTTTTGTGATAATCTTATAAAAATGCTCAAATTAACTTTTATGTAATATAACTAATCCTATTGCTGACAGCGACAAATTCGATTTGATTTGTAAAACAGATGTCCACATAAATCAAGCTGTCGTTGATGAGTAGCCCATATAATTGAATTCAATAACCATAAAATAAATCATAATGTAAAACAAAGTTCTTGTCACGTGAGATAATTGTCACATGTCAACATTTAAAAAAAAAAAAAAAAAAAAGAAAGAAAAGAAAAGCCTTAACACTGTCAGTTTTGGTAAAATGAAATCCGTGCTCCATCTTAAAAAATATAGCTAGTCTATAGGCATTTTTTTTTTTTTTTCGTGTGCAAATGCAAGAAAACAACTCGATAATAATTGTTCATTAATGCACCCCTTTATATGAAATAATTAGGATTTGTTTATCGATTAGCCTATTTGTGATCCATCTCAGCTTGACATTAGGCATATAGGCTATTTATCGACTAATTGACAAATAAGAGTCTTAGTGGTGATTATGACAACTAAAATATGTGCATATTTTATACATACTATAACGACAAAGAGAGTCTGTGATTTGTGTTCAAGATAATAAATCGCATCAAGAGTTTTGGATGCGCGCGATCAATCGTTGACAGCCCAACATTGCCATCTTGTGTCCACGCGTGGAAACACATTTAGTAGGAAAATTTGAGTAAAGCAAAGGTAGCCAATCTAAAATTATTATTTACTCGCTCATATCATTCCAAACCCGTATGACTTTCTTTATTCCATTAGTGAAACACAAAAAAAAGATGTTAGGCAGAATTCGAGGAACCCCCAGCCTCAGCCACTATTCATTTTTACTTTTTTTTCTTTTTCTTTTCATAAAATGAAAGTGAATGGTGACTGAAACAGTCATTCTGAGTAAACAGTAACAGAATTGTAATTTTTGGCTAAACTGTCCTTTTAAAGTATCAGTCATTTAATTAGACACAGCCTACCTAAATTGTGATTACCTTTGAATAAATGTAGACATTAGCCCACAACAAAACCCTTTTTAAGATTTAGGTTTGAAGAGAATAAAAATTATATTTTGCTGTTTTTTAAATTTGATTTTCTGCTGAATGCCTTTACACACACGCAGGGAACACACACACTCGTTGCTTTAAATTTTTAATGGGGACTTTCCATAGACATAATGATTTTTATACTGCTGTAAAAAATGTATATTCTATCCCTTATAACCCTCACAGAAATATTTCTGCATTTTTACATTTTCAAACAACGACAACAACAAAAACACCATTTATAAGCTGTTTTCCTCATGGGGACCAAAAAGGACAAGGGTTTCAGATATTGCCACCTTTGTGGGGACATTTTGTCTCCATAACGTGGGTTTACATGGACCACACACACGTTAGGTTTCGGTGTCTTTGTGGGGACGTAATGGTTTTTATACTGTACAAACTGTATATTCACTAACCCTACTCCTAAACCTATCCATCACAGAAAACGTTTTGAATTTTTACATTTTCAAATAGCATCATTTAGTATGTTTATTAATCAATTTCCCTCGTGGGGACTGCTCTCTGGTCCCCACAATGTAGGTGATCTCTTTACTATCCTTTTGGGGACATTTGGTCCTCACAATGTAGGTTAAACAAGCACACACACACGCAAGCCGAAATGAGAGGAGGAGAAACTCACACTGGTGGGGACCCGTGAAGACAACATAATTTATATTCTTGTTCCGTGAGAAAAAGTACCTAGGGAATATCTGGCCTTTCCAAAATGACCGAGTGCTTTGTTCCTGCTTTTCACATGTATTTTTAAAAAAAACTTTTTTCTCCATTATACACAAAGGTCATAGTTCAAGGCTAACTTTGATCAGAAGGATGGAGAGGGGTTAAAGGGTAGCACTCTTTGATTTGCTAATGTTTCCTCCATTCTCTCTTCCTGCCCCACACGCTAAAGGGAGTTAAAGTGCTCACACAGGAAAAGCGGATAAACGCTCTCATCTGCCTGCACTGAGACACCTCACACTGCAGTTAAATAGAGTGGGAATATGCGTATGCCATAACTTCAAACTCTTACAGACGTATTTCCAAATCCATAACATTAATAATGAAAGAGTTACGTCAAAAGAACAGTTATGACTATGACGACTGTACAGAAAGGGTCTTACAGTAACTCTACAAAAGGACAAGTGATCTTCAGACCTCTGAAAGATCAGGAAATGAGTGCATATCCTGTCCGTGTCTCTTCATCAGATGTTTTGATGGTTTCAGCAGTCTGACATTACCTCAGTACTCAGGTGTGGGTCTGTTTGATTCATCACAGGTGGGTTTAAGAGCCCTGTAGGTCTTATTACGCTTCAGAAAGGCACTGTGAAAGAAAGCCAGGATGAATGTTTCATACGTTAGGTTTGGATTTATTCTGGCATCCGGGTTCACATTCAGGCTTATTTTACTGAATTCAGCTGCAATTCAAACAAAGCATCATTCCACATTTATGCTGAATAAAAGCAAAGGAGGATAAATTGAGAACACTAATAGGATTATTCTCACCATTTTCAGTCAGATTTGCTTTTTTAAAATGGAAAAATATATGTACCAGCTTTTTTTTCTATACAACCACAAAAAATCTTGTGATCAAAGCTGACATCATATCCTAGATTCAAAAACAGAAGTGGTTAGGTCAAAAAATATATAGGCCTATATATATATATATATATATATATATAGGCCTATATATGGGGTTGAGGTCAGGACTCTGTGCAGGCCAAGTTCCTCCACACCAAACTCACTCATCCATGTCTTTATGGACCTTGCTTTGTGCACTGGTGTGCAGTTATGTTGGAACAGGAAGGGGCCATCCCCAAACTGTTCCCACAAAGTTGGGAGCATGAAATTGTCCAAAATGTCTTGGTATGCTGAAGCATTAAGAGTTCCATTCACTGGAACTAAGGGGCCAAGCCCAACCCCTGAAAAACAACCCCACACCATAATCCCCCTCCACCAAACTTTACACTTGGCACAATGCAGTCAGGCAAGTACCGTTCTCCTGGCAACCGCCAAACCCAGACTCGTCCATCGAATTGCCAGACAGAGAAGCGTGATTCGTCACTCCAGAGAACACGTTTCGACTGTTCTAGAGTCTAGTGGTGGCGTGCTTTACACTGCATCCGACACTTTGCATTGCACTTGGTGATGTAAGGCTTGGATGCAGCTGCTCAGCCATGGAAACCCATTCCATGAAGCTCTCTATGCAGTGTTCTTGAGCTAATCTGAAGGCCACACAAAGTTGGAGGTCTGTAGCTATTGACTCTACAGAAAGTTGGCGACTTCTGCGCACTGTGCGCCTCAGCATCTGTGATTTTACGTGGCCAGTCACTTCATGGCTGAGTTGCTGTTGTTCCCAATTGTTCCACTTTGTTATGATGCCAATAACAGTTGACCGTGGAATATTTAGTAGTGAGGAAATTTCACACAGGTTTTACACAAATCGCACAGGTGGCAACCTATCACGGTGCCATGCTTGAATTCACTGAGCTCCTGAGAGCGACCCATTCTTTCACAAATGTTTGTAGAAACAGTCTGCATACCTAGGTGCTTGAGTTTATACACCTGTGGCCATGGAAGTGATTGGAACACATGAATTCATTGATTTGGAGGGGTGTCCCAATACTTTTGGCAATATAGTGTATGTATATATATATATATATATATATATATATATATATATATATATATATATATATATATATATATATATATATATATATACACACACACACACACACATACTCACACTAAGCTGTTAATCATGTTATGGCTAAAAACCATTAAATAGCCAAAATTAAAATTCACCATTTTGTGTAAATAAAAAAAAAAAAAAAAAAAAAAAAAAATGAAACACTAAAAACTAAAATGGGACATTTTAAATACTTTGTCAATTTAAGCATTATAACATTACAATACAGTATGAAAAATGGATATTAATTTTTTTTAAAGATTTACTAAAGGTTACATTAAACATGATAAGCATTAATTAATACATTATCATCATCATCATCATCATCATCACAGGTGGGTTTAAGAGCCATGAAAGGCTCAGTGAAAGAAAGCCAGGACAAATGTTTCATACATTAGGTTTGGATTTATTCTGACATTCAGGTTCACGTTCAGACTTCAGGCATATTTTACTGAATTCAGCTGCAATTCAAACAAGTTAGCCTTCACAGAACATCATTCCACGTTTATGCTGTATAAAAGCAAAGGGAGATAAATTAAGAATGCTATTACGATTATACTCTACATTCTCAATCCAATTTGTTTTTTAAATGGAAAAATATCTGTAACAGCTTAAAAAAACTGGTGTTCCAGATAAAAGTAACATTTTTTTCCAGATTTAAAACCAAATATCATTCATTTAACAAACTATGTTAAACAACTTAATCACTTAGTGTAAAGTTAGAACGGCATTCGCAAAGTGTGTTCATACATTCTCTAATGTATTCATGCTCACAAATGCGCTAAATGCCAAATACTGACGAGAATGAATTTGACTTTCTTAAACAGTCACCAGTGCTGATCTACAGCCAAAGGCACTTCCCACTATCACCGCTAGAGGTCGCGCAAGAGGCGTAGCGATCATATGAGCCTGAGGCCATTTCATGACACTCGGTGCTGCTTAACACTGTACTTTTGCATATCAAAACTCCTATATATATATATATATATATATATATATATATATATATATATATATATATATATATATATATATATATATATATATATATATATATATATATATTTGTACATGGGTATATATTTCGTATATAACTTGGTTCAACGCATACACACCAAAATATTTGGTATTGGACAAGACAAACTTTGGAGCATTGCTTTATGTTACATTAGTGCAAATGCAGTGGCATATATATATATATATAGGCTATATATATTTCTTCTCTCTCAAGAAAACAAATGGAGAACAGAAAAGAGACGGGCTACTGCTATTGGATGCTGAGAGCGTGCTAGTGGATATGTGCTAAGTGCCTATAGAGCGTCACAGCACTATATTCAAGGGTCACATTATCACATTCAGGTTGGTGTTTGCTGGAGATTGTAGTTTCATAATAAAGGGTGGGGAAGAGCTGGTGTTTTGGTAGATCCAGATGTGGAATTGGTGAAATTATTTTTTTCACCTCTGGACTCTGTGATGGTTTGGATGAGAGGGGGACTGTAGAAAGGTTTTGATTGTATAGATGTCTAAGGAGCATTCAGTGTGCGTAACCGTCACAGAGAAACCAACAGTTTCCCATCGGACATTCTGCTGCAACACAAGTCTTTTGGCCAGCAGTGTGTGAGTTGAGTTTGGCTCGAGGCAGGTTTTAGGACTGGGAGGAGGAGCAGGCAGGAGAGGCAGCATCTTCTTTTAGTCCATTCACAAGGTCTGATGCTGGAGTGTGAGCGGTGTTGTCTTGCTGGGGAACCTGGAGGCTTGAATCTGACTCTAGATGCTGTGGAGGATCCAGGTCCAGGGTCTCTTGTGGCGGGGTGTCCTGTGTGGAAGGGCCCGGCTGTGATGAGCCTTTCAGCTGGTTGTGGCAAAGAGGGCAGGTCTCCTGCACATACAACCACTTCTTCAAGCAGCCGGCATGGAAGAGGTGACTGCAGGGGGTGATCACAGCTGACGTCATGTCCTAGATTTAGGAACAGAAAAGGTTAGGTCTAAAAATATATATACAAATAATCATTTTTGTTAAATAGCAAATTTAAGCATCACCATATTATAATGTACAATATGAAAATTTTTATTTAAAAAACAATTAAAAAAAATATTATTAAATTTATATTCATTTTGGAGACATAATATTTTTAAAAATTAATAATAATAATAATAATAATAATTATTATTATTATTTCAATTAATGTAGGTTGGGTAAAATAATAATAATAATAATTTTTATTTATTCTTACCATCACTATTATCACTATTATTATAATGATGGAAAATTATATTAGTAGTAGTAAAAGTATTACTTGTATTAATAATAATAAAACATTATTGTTATCATTGTTATTATTATTATTTTTTATTACTATAACAACGGCAAATGTAATTTATATTATTATTAGAAGTAGTAGTATTCATAATATTAAAACATTATGATCAACATAACTATTATGATAGTAAATGTAACTTAATAATAATAATAAAATAATAATAATAATAATAATTAGTAGTAGTAGTACTATTAATAACATTAAAATATTATCAGCATCATCATTATCATTATTATTATATTAATGGCAATTGTAAATTACATGTAGAAAATAAGGTAAACAAATTCACAAAAAAATATCCAATCAGTCGAGATATATATATTTATTTTATTTAGATATATATATAAATTATTTTATTTATTCTTGATTTATTTCCACTTAATATTGTGTGAATTGTAGACTTATTAAATTGAAACAGAAGGGATAAATAAATGATAGATAGGGTACTTGGGCTGGTTGCTAGCGTGTTGCTGTTTGGTTGCTAGGGTACTTGGGGTGGTTGCTAAGGTGGTAATATGCGGATGCTAGGGTACTCAGGGTGGTTGCTAGGGTATTCTGGGTGGTTACTAGGGTGTTGCTATGCGGTTGCTAGGGTATTCTGGGTGGTTGCTAGGGTGTTGCTATGCGATATATATATATTATTTTCCCCAAATGCTAAGATGTTTTTGTGTTTTTTTTTTAGAAATGTTTTTAAGTGTGTTGTTATGCGGTTGTTAGGTGGATGCTTACTGACCAAATTCAAAATAGTTCACCCCCCAAATCTGTATTATCTTCTGGTTTCTGGATAAGGCTTGAGTCGCTTCTTCAATGTAATATCAGTTTATAAAACGGATAGTTCCGGTCCTTCATTCTAATTGGCTGAGCTGCACTCAAAAATGTTGTACATTACTCTACAAACATACACCTGTGACGTCATTACATCAGTATTACTGCGCCACTGTGTGTTGCTGCGTCTGTCTGTTGAAGTGTTTCTGAAGAACTACACTACTTGGCGGAAGAATACATTTGTCATCAATATCATTATATTTTTTGTTTATTGTGTTTATTTTATGGATAAAATAAATAGTCCATAAAAATATTTATTTTAATAACCATTTTATAAAAGCAATAAGCCTCATGAAGCCACGGTTTACAGTGAATTTATTGCTTTGGTCTACAATATCGTCCATCAGACAAAGACATTTCAAACCCAATCGCTTGAAGTCTTTCGTCAGCAAGCCACACAAAATGATATATCATTCATGACCATAGTACAAATGGCGTGGCACAAATTATGCGCATAAGTTTAAAACTTAGAGGATTGTATGAACAAGAGCGATGCACCCTAACTGAACCCACCATCAATCTACCACAGAAATAGACAAAGAATGTACCTGTACATCCATCACAAACACAAATCCTCACATCCACACACACCTGGTAGCAGATGGAACAGATGTCATTGTGCTGTTGGAGTTGCTGGTGAGAAGCTGTAGGCAAGCTCTTGATCTTGTTGACAGCATCTCTGCGGAGCAGGAAACTCTGCCAGCCCAGCTGGGCCCTCAGCCACACGTTATAGTAAGAATGGATGAGTACGATGGTAGAGCCCATCACGGTCCACTCCCCAAACACAGTCTCCGACACACCGTACGCGACCACGCACAGCGCAACCAGGAACTCCAGCAGTCTGTAGGTGCCATTCACCCAGTAGATGACATCATCCATGTTCTCCACTGGAGCCTTGCGGAGCTCCTCTACCATGAAGAGGACGTAGATCAGCAGTGTACCTAGAACCTGGGAGTGAAAGAGTTCAAATCAGAAGAATTAAACATTACAAAAAGAATGGTCACCTGTAATAGGTTTTTCAGGGTTGATGACCAGAGAGCAGAGTAGTGGATTACATTTACACAAAAATATTATTATTATTATTTTTAATTTATTTTATTATTATTATTAAATGTTATTATTAAAAATGCAAACACTAAATTATTACATTATTGTTAATGGTGATAAAGAGGATCTTTTCGTCGACTGAGAAACCAAAGACTGTTACTGAGTTTTTGAAATGAGTGCATGCGTAAGAACAACCCCCCTTCCTTTCGAGGGAATGCCTCCCAAAATTTGTGCACGAGTATTGGAAGACGAGTGTTTACCACTGGCATTCGCTGTATCGTGTTAGTGGATTCATTATGTCGGACTCACCGCAGGTAACTCATAATCTGCAGTTGTTACTCCTGTCTCCTGACAAAAACATTGCATGCGGCGCCTGTGGAGTGTGGAAAGTTACTGGAGCGCACAGCCGCGCGTCTCTCACAAGGAACGTCATGGCAGTGATTGACAAGCCAGAGGGCCAATCCGCACACGTCTCACAAGGAATGTCACGGCAGTGATTGACAAGCCAGAGGGCCAATTGTTTACGCGATGATCGCGTAAACGATTGGCTGATGTTTTTAAGGCCCTACCTCGTGCACAGATGATGTATATTAATATTATTCCTTTCAGTGCACCTAATAGTCTTTTATCAGTTAGTAAAGACAGTTTCAAGTAATACTGCAAAAATGTATAAAACAAAACATCCTCTTTAGCACCTTTAAATATTACTATTACTAAATTAAATATTTAAATAACACTAATAAAAAATAAATATAAAATATTACAGAATTATTTTATTATTATTATTATTAAATGCAAACAACATAGTTGCTGGTTGACTAAAATTATATAAATAAATAATGTGAATAAAATGAATACAAATAAAAAATATGGATAAAAATTATACAAATAAAATCATTTAAAAAAAGTATTAGCCTGTTAATTAGCCTGGCTGATATACCATTCTTCACTTACATGGTTTCCTTTGATATAATTTTTCATTTGATCACTGTTGGTAGTACTAACATCATATTTTATTTATTTATTTCAAAATTAAGTTGTCGAACATTCTTTTGCATTCATCCCCTCACATATAGGATGTGAATATTCTCTTAAACCAGAGTTTCATTTCTCCTTTCTTTAAGAATAAACTATATTTCATTTCCCTAAGATACATACAGAAAATTTATTTAAAAATTACAGGGGCTCCCAGAACCAGTGTCATCTCCAAGCTATGATATGGTTAGCGGGAAACGTAAATATAATCCATGAGAAACGGGAAGGTTCTTTTGAAAACTTCATATAAGGAATATTAGAAAACATCATTAGAAAACTGAAAGGGAATCATATTATACTCTTTATGATGCCGTGCCTTCTATTAGAACCGCTATTTGTACTGCTAATATTACCCTCGAAATCTCCAAAATTGTTTGTCAGGATTACATTGCAATAACATATTCCATATCAGGATTCAGGAATAAATTCTGACAACAATGGCATCATAAACTTAGCTGCTCCAGCTTGAATCATGTAAAAATTCAATTCTCCCATTCACTTTTATATGAGTGTTCCGTATCTGCTCCCTTACACAGTTTCTCCACTTCTGATGGTGTGTGTCTGTGTGGGATCTTTACCTGTAGTGAGGTCAGAATGCTGGAGGAGATGATGATAAGCAGCCAGAAGTCCATATGAAAGAACTGACATATCATGTAGGACATGTAGGCCGGGAACACCAGCAGGAACAAGCACAGGCTAACCGCGCGGAAGTGCTTCCATAAACTCCTGTTGGCAATCAGAATAATGAATTACACCTTCCACTTGCATAATACATAAATATATGACTTCAGCATCCATCATTATGTACTTGTCTCTGGAGGCCCCCAGCGCCAGCACTATGGGATCAGCTATCTCCAGCATAGACTGCAGAATGGAGGCCACTACAATGAAGAGGATGATGCTCAGGAGGAAGGCTCTGTGGATGACCTGTAGCTCGATCAGTCCAGTCTGAACAGCGAGGATCAAAAGAGTGATCCCCTCCGTCATGCCCCTAAGAGAGAGATGAGGAATTGATGGACTTCTGCGAGTTCAATGATCAATTAAGTGATAAAAAGGCACCATAATGAATCAAATCTAGACTCCAGCCAAGCTGTTTAGCAGGGTAATCATAAAGGTATAGTTAGTTAGGGAAAGATTAATTGGGGGAAAGAGTGGCAGCTTAATTAGAGGTAAAAAAAAAAATATCTCATTTAACGTGATAAGACGCAAGTTCAAGTCCTGAATATACAAAAATTTTGGGATCAGTACGATTTTTTAAATCAAAGTACTTTTTTTGATAGTAAAGACATTTATAATGGTGCAAAAGATTTCTATTTCAAATAAATGCCGTTCATTTGAACGTTGTATTTATCCCAAAACCGTATCACGGTTTCCACAAAAATATTAAGCTTTTAAAATTGATCATAATAAGAAATGTTCTTGAGCACTAAATTACCAAGGATCATGTGACACTGAAGACTGGAGTAATGATGCTGAAAATTCAGCTTTGCAATCACATGAATAAATTACAATTTAAAATATAGTAAAATAGAAAATATATAATAATATTTCATAAAATTACTGTTTTTACTGTATTTTTGATTAAATAAATGCAGCTTTAATGAGCATAAGAGACATCCTTCAAAAACATAAATTATAATTATCCAAATAATAACAATTATACTATTATTATTATCATTATTAATAATAATAACAACATGTATAATTTTATTATTAAACCAGAAAAAATGGCAACTGATAGTCAATGATCATCATGCACATTCATTACACGGAAAAGAAAGCTTTTACTGTTTTATAACAACTTATTCTCCTACAAGTTCTGAGCAACAAGAGGGTATATGAAGGGTATATGATACCTGTGCATGGTGTTGTCATTCATGAAAGCCCTGTAGCCCTGCAGGTAGAACTTGCAAAGAGTGAGCACTCCCAAAGCAACAAAGGACACGGTGAAGACCAGGCCCAGCAGAGAGTACGGAGTACAACAGCACTCTGCAATACTGGAGAGCATTTACAATTTAAGTTGCCGTGTACCTTCATGAAACCAAAATCAAACATTTTACATTTACTAACACTTTATCAAATCAAAATTTTATATGGAGGAAAAAACAAAACAAAAAATCAAGGACACTCTAATATCTTATTCATCTAATTCTCTAATACGCCCTTGAGTAAAATGCTCAGGATTTATGAGCAGAGCAGCCTGAACTTCCACTCACCTGGTGAGAAAAAGGAAGAGCAGCCTCTCTCTAGATGTGGGCTGGTCTCGTGTGCTAAAATATGTGTAGATTTGCAGAGCAAACAGAACCAGCCAGAAACACATGAACAACACAGGCAGAACCAACTGATTCCACAGAGACATCCCAAGAGCCAGCAACCCATAAACCTCCACCACCTAACAGAATAAGACAGAGAAGTGCTTAATTCTTGTTTCTTTGATTTGACATTCTCAAGTCTGCCCTAAAACTCACTCTTTAAGCCTCTACTGTTCATCAGAAAGGCACTTTCTAACCTGTGCAAGCTCCCGGTATGCTGTCTTGGCCAGGTTAAATGGCACCAGCAGGTTCGAGGCCAAGAAGTAGATGACTTCCAGGCCTGTGAAAATCATGGCAAAGCGATTGACGAAAACAATGGTCTCCAAAGGGACCAGGCACAGCCTGGCCACCAGAGGGAGCAAGTGCGCTGAGAACAGCCAAATGCGCTTGGTCTGCATCACACAGGAGCACAAGGTACACACCACCAGCTGGCCTATTCAAACATACACAGAGGAAGAAAAAACATCTTATTCATAAAAGAATTAAAGATATATATATAGGCATTTTCGTAATAAAAAGATTGCTATTGATACCTGCGATATGGTACATTAAAGCAAAGCAAAGCACCTGAATCTGAGCTGTGCGTTCCCTACTGTACCCACTGACATTAATGAATGCATCTGTTCTTGCTGGAGTTAATTAGGCCCTACAGAATCGAGAGCATTGGTTGAAGGATTCAGCAGCACTCAAGAACTCAGTGCACACACTAGTGAAAGAGCAGTAAACTCAAAGGTGAATCTCACCAACAAATGCTAGGGTTATATATCATCACAAAATGAAAAGAAAAAAAAAAGATTGAGAAAAAATATATTGCATAACGAAAATTAAGCCTATTAAGCACCTATTAAATCCCTATTAAATCCTATTAGATAAATTCTCATTACTGTAATGCAGTAAGAAGATGTACTTTAAATAATTATATTTTTGAACATGGCAGTACACTACACTGAAAAAAATATATACTTATAAAATGTTGTTTCAGCCAAATTTCTTTATTTGATTTTTTTCAAATTATAATTTGATTATTCAAAAATATAAAAACAATGTAAAAAGATTATTTATTATAAAGAGCATATATATATATTTGACACAAGTCAAAATGTTACTTACAGTAGGTGAATATAATATTATTTATTTATCCATCTGCTTTTTACAAGTTATCTTCAATGAAAATTCTACTTAATTTCATGTTATAGCTAATTTAGCCTTTGTTTATGGTGAAATCAAGTACTGAAAACATTTTGTAAATCAATGTTTAATTCAGGATAAATAAATACAGGAATATTCTCTTCGAAAGACCTTAATGTATATTTTAATGTTTTTTTAAAAATATGCATCATCGTGTGTGTACTAACAAAAAAATAAATGAATACATAACTGAACAAAACAGATAACAATGATTTTCACTTAAAGGGATAGTTCACGCGCATCCAAGATGTAGGTGACTTTGTTTCTTCAGTTGAACACAAATGATGATTTTTAACTCCAACCGTTGCCGTCTGTCAGTCAAATAATGCTAGTGGATGGGAACTTCTACTATAAGAGTAAATAAAACTTGCATAGACAAGTCCAAATTAAACCCTGCGGCTCGTGACGACACATTGATGTCCTAAGACACGAAACGATCGGTTTGTGCGAGAAACCGAACAGTATTTATATAATTTTTTACCTCTAATACACCACTATGTCTAACTGCATTCATCACTCGATTCGTTTGGTCTGATCGCGCTCTGACAGCGGCAGTGATGTCTCGCGCATATACTTCAATGAGAGCGAGACATCACTGCCGCTGTCAGAGCGCGATCAGACCTTACTAACGAGTGCTGCACGCGGTTGGACATAGTGGTGTATTAGAGTTAAAAAATGATATAAACACTGTTCGGTTTCTCATACAAACCGATCGTTTCTTGTCTTAGGACATCAATGTGTTGTCACGAGCCGCAGGGTTTAATTTGGACTTGTCTATGAAAGTTTTATTTACTCTTATTGTAAAATTTCCCATCCACTAGCATTATTTGACTGACAGATGGCAACGGTTGGAGTTAAAAATCATAATTTGTGTTCAACTGAATAAAAAAATTCACCTACATCTTGGATGCTCTCGGGGTAAGCAGATAAACATCAAATTTTCATTTTTGGGTGAACTATCCCTTTAAGGTAGAATGTGTTTAATTGTAATGAAAATAATGTCATAATGCAAAAAACATCATAGTGATCTTAAAATAGTTAGTGTTAATTTCAACACTTAATAATACATTATTAAAATCAAATACTGTGTCAGTTAAAATGATTGGTAACTCTTTACAATACATTTGGTAAGATTAGATAAGTATATTAGTTAAATTTAACTAACAATGAACAATACTTGTACAGCATATTAATTAGTCAACAGTAATTTTAACATTTACTAATACATTTTTAACATCCAAAGTTATGTTTGTTAACATTAGTTAATGCACTGTAGACTAAGAAGAACAAAAAATGAACAATTAGATTTTTACTATCTAACATTAAAGCTTTAAAAATGTATTGCTCACTGTTAGTTCATGTTAGAAAATTCATTACCTAACGATAACAAATATATTATAAAATGTTACCTTTTTATTAAATGGGCCTGTCCTGAGCTAACATGAACTAACAATGAACAGTATTTTTATTAACCCATGTTAGCAAAGTTGAATAAATACTATTGCTCATCGTTAATGATATAGTTAATGCATTTACTATGTTAACTAATGCTAACTAATGTAGAGTGTTATGTTCTTTATGCAAAAATAATGCAACATTCCATATGTACAATTTACTTTATTTAAAGGATTAGTCCACTTTTAAATACACTTTTCCTGATAAATTTACTCACCCCCATGTCATCCAAGATGTTCATGTCTTTCTTTCGTCAGTCGAAAAGAAATTAAGGTTTTTGAGGAAAACATTCCAGGATTATTCTCCTTACAGTGGATTTCAATGGCTACCTACAGATTGAAGGTCAAAATTACAGTTTCAGTGCAGCTTCAAGGGCTTTAAACGATACCAGATGAGTAATAAGGGTCTTATCTAGCGAATCGATCGGTCATTTTCGAAAAAAATACAACCGTTTATGCTTTTTAAACAAAATATCGCCTTGAACGTACTTTCCGCTTCCGCATTCTTCATAACGCTTACGCTGATTGTCCTACGCCTTCCCTATTCAAGTTATGGAAAAAAACGAAACTGGCGCCGCGTTCTATCCGTAAGTAGAATAGGGAAGGCATAGAACATTCAGCGTAAGCGGTATGAAGAATGCGGAAGCGGAAAGTACGTTCATGGCGATATTTTGTTTATAAAGCATAAACGGTTGTATTTTTTTCGAAAATGACCGATCGATTCGCTAGATAAGACCCTTATTACTCTTCTGGTATCGTTTAAAGCCCTTGAAGCTGCACTGAAACTGTAATTTTGACCTTCAATCTGTTGGTAGCCATTTAAATCCACTGTAAGGAGAATAATCCTGGAATGTTTTCCCCAAAAACCTTTATTTCTTTTCGACTGACGAAAGAAAGACATGAACATCTTGGATGACATGGGGGTGAGTAAATTTATCAGGAAAAGTGTATTTAAAAGTGGACTAATCCTTTAAATGTGATGTATTATTATATATATATTTTTTATTTATGGTGAAATATGACCATGACATGTTCTTGATAGTGAGATTCATCCCTTAAACAGTGTAAAAGTCAAGAGAAAGTCAAAAGATAAAAAGCAGAAAGAATTCAAAAATACAGTTGATGAGAAAGCATGAAAGTCAAAGGAAGGGACAGACATAAAATACAGTGAAAGAGAAAGTGAGAGAGAGATCGGGAGTGTATGACATATTACAAACAAGGGGAAGAGCAGACAGTATTTGTGTGTGAGAAAAAAAAGAAATAAAGGAAGTGAGCAAGAGACATTAAGCTGACAAAGGATGGTACTTATAGCAAAAGTGAAGAGAGGGGAAAATATGAAATGTGCATCTCTGGCACTCGCACAGCGTGTTTGAGGGCAGGCGGCTTATGAGAGGGGAAGAAGAGCGGGAAATGGCTTGACCTCTGACATCACATCCCAAGACATGCAAAACTACCCAACTCTCCATAGAATGAAACTGCATGAGCACACATTCAGGAAAGAATAGGCTGCAGAGACTGAATGAGAGCAGTAATGAGTCTGTGTGAGACTCGCACATGACAGGAATCTTAACAGAGCGGTTCTCTTTTGAACGACTTGGAACACCAATTTGAAGTCAACATGAAATCAGAACTGATTCAATACTTTATTAATGCAACTTCATAGTCATATTGTGAATGATTTATTGGTGTATTTAAAAAAAACAGTTGGTGTTTGGAATTTTTAATCAGAATATAATAATTCAACTTGCTCTTTCTCTAAAACATCTTTTCTGGTTATGTCGATCTGACTACATGAACATTTCAATCAGTCCCCTTCGACTAGCAATGTAACAAAGACAGAGACAGTAGCAAGAATGTACATTTTCAGCTTTTTTCATACCAACACCCTGATTCCCATCCGCAAACTTTGAACGAGGATGAATATTATGGTTGCAAGTGCTTTATAAGCATTCCTAAAAGCTTGTGGCAGCAAGATGGCCTTTGCTGCCTTTTTTCATGTATTAAATTGTTTTAGTAAAAAAAAAAAAATGTAAAAAATATTGCTGTTTATTAAAATTTATTGTCATACTGCTTCAAATGAATAAAAATGCTTAATAATTAATTAGTCTACTTATGCTAATTAAAGCTGCAGCCTGTAAGTTTTGCCTCTTTGTCGCCATCTCTGTTTGAAATCTGCAATTGCAGTAATTTGCGGAATTATTATCTTTACATGGGTTGTGCATCGACACGACTCCTTAGCGCGGATGAATTTAATGTTTGCTGTACTTCTGAATCACAGATTCTACGTCTTGGAAGTACGACCAAAATAAGAATTTTCACCGGAAAAATGTCATCTGAACAAGTAAGTAACATGTCTGCCAATTTTGTTCTGACCAACTGAGAAAAAAAAGCATTACAATAAATTGCGCTACCAATTGGTGATTAAATTTAACAATCGCTTAGCTCATATCACATCAAACCATGCAAATTATTATCATTGTTATACTTTGTTCTCAAATTCTTAATGTTAACAACATCAGCATTGCGTGAATATGTGTATTTAGTGTGTATTTGTGTCCTAAGTCTTTTGCTTTTGACTACGGGTGAATCTCCAGTTGTCACTTATGATTGTCGTTTGGAACTTTCTGGATTACAATCCGTCATCAAAATGATCAATTTAATTATTCCAGCTGCTGTGAGAAAAGGCTATAAATTAGGGCTGCACGATTAATAGTAATTTAATCGAAATCACGATTTGGCTTAGTGCGATTATGAAATCGTAAAGGTTGCAATTTTTTAATTATATAAATATGTCCACAGCGTGTTAGTGAAAAGCTGCTCTGTGATCTGTAGTAAATGACGCTCCATCTGAGAGCACTGCATTAGAAAAAGCAACATGTCAAACATACAAACTTTCCAAACATGAGAAGCCTTTATGAACTTCTTTTCTAACAAAAGACAACATTTAATGTATTTTTACTCCAAACTCACTTCATAAAGTCAGTTGCGTGTTTGAATTAGCATTTAGATTAGCATTGGATTATAAATATACTTTATTATTACGGAAAAACCCGAGAAGGCTTGAAGAAAACAACATATAAACCATGTATTGTTGTAGTCGTCTGTTTATTTTATTCAGGTTTAATCAATCAAAGCGTTTCTACCTTCTTTTTATTCAGTCACAGCGGTAGCATGATGCCCATTGGGGATTTCCTGGAACAGCGTTTGTTATATTGCGTATATTTGGAGTATTTGGAGTATCTGCTCAAGGGCGCCCTCCAGCGTCCAGTATGAAACAGACATGTTTAGCGCCAAGTAAAGCTCACTCAATCCTATAGAGTGCCCCAGGGATGACGCATTTTTGTAGGCAAAACCCGGAAGCGAGTTAGCATTTTAGGACTTCCGGTTCCAACGCCATAAAGTCTATGGGTTTTTTGAATGGGTTTTTGCTAAATCGCCTGAAATAAGGTCTGTGGTTAACAAAGCCTCTACATACTTTCACGTTTTGATCTATGACATAAAACACACCAGTTATAACCCACTTGTGATTTTTTAAACTTTTACTGTGTCTTAAAATCGGCGGTTGCTAACAAGTTGCTAAAAGGGACTACTTCCTTTGGCGGGGACTTTAGACGTCATCATTAAAAACAGGACATTTGGACAGCATTTCTCATGAAAAAGTGGAAAAGTATTCATAACAGCACAGATCATAATCAGCGAGCATGTTTTTAAATAAAGTTGTTTTTTAAATACAGTCTGAGGACGCTTGGTGGTGACGACGTTGATCCGCGACTATGGTGTGCTGTAGTCCGTTTATAGCCTACTGTTAGCCTTTTATATCTGACGACTTTATTTAGGCTTCAAAATCTATAAATGTTGTGTTAACTTGTATCTTGATAGACAAAACGTGTAAGTATCATAACCCTTTGTTAAACACAGAGCTTATTTTCTGCGATTTTCCAAAAGTCTATGGGAAAAATGCATAGGCTTTCAACCGAGGGAACCCGTGCGCCGCTAACTTCCGGGTTGGCCTACAAAAACGCGTCATCCCTGGGGCATTCTATTCAGGGTAAAAATAGGAAAAGTAATTCCTCTATCTAAAGAACTTTGAGGGGAACATATATTCATTATATTACAGGGTTTTTTCCCCACAGTGGATGCATAAGAGGCACGTAGTTCATATTAAATACATGGACTCCATTTTTGATTTTGCATACCTCCTGACAAAAATAATGAAATTATTGAGACAGATTTTTTTATCATAATAATATAATATTTGATAATAAAATAATAATAATAATGATTTATAGACATATTGCTTGCATGTTAACAGGTTACCCCACATTTTGTCATACAAAGTTTTAAATAGTATTTTCTAATTATTATAGTTATTTATAATTAAATACTAATGCTAAATACTTTAATAATGAAAGTTATTACAACAGTAATATTTCCTATTTGGTTTAATGTTTTTATTTAGCAATAATGATAATAATAATAATAATAATAATAAAAAATTATTAGTCAAAATAATATATTAGCACACAATTTTGAGCCAAATTGTGCAGCCCTACAAACAAGCAAAACAAGCCTGGTATCGTTTATAAAAAAAAAATTCATGTTTTATAAAATCGCATTTTAAATCGCAAATCGCAATTTTAACCAGAAAAATCGCAATTAGATTTTTTCTCCAAATCGTGCAGCCCTACTATAAATGATCCGCTACCAGCAGTGTCTGGGACTCCTTTATGTACACAGACGTGGCAAAATAAAAAAAGTTATGGACTGTGGCTTTACATATTAAAAACTAATTTATCATTTTTGGTATTATATTGCTCAACCCTAATAGCCTTAGTTCCTTAGTGCACATTATTCAAAATGTCTTTTATCAAAACATTAAAACTCTGAGTCAAAACTCAGTTAATTGATTTTTCTTATTGAATATCCTCCCCAGAGCTCCTACTGTAACACGTATATTCTGTTATAATCTGTTCTGGTTTTGTTTTCACTGCATTTTCTGTGTTTTGCTTGAGTTCCCAGTTATCATATAGTTTCACTAGTTGATAATTAGTTCCTGCACCTGTTCTGTTTTACGTTGATTACTCTACCTGTGTATTTAAGCCCTCAGTTCTTTCAGTTCATTGTTCGGTCTTGTCAATGTTTAAGTGTAGTATCTTGTTTTTTCTCCTGTATGTTCTTCTGAGTTTTAAAAAATTGTTCCCTTGAATTTCCTGTGCTGTGTGTATTATAAAGCCACACAGTAACGTGACACCTTCACATTATACGGAAGTATAAATGGGATGCTAACAGCATTTCACATCGACTTCAAAAATGTGATCCAGTCTTTGTGGACTTTGTCAGGCACTTACAGATGAGCGCAGTAGTGAAGCGGTTGATGGACAGAGGCTCCAGGTACAGCGGGCCCTCGTAGCCAGACTCCAGCTCACTGCGCACATAGTCCCTGAAACAGAAACAGAGACCTTATTCTAACCTCTCACAGTGTGACATTCCCCCTGAGTCACCACAGCCTGTGGAGGATCTATACTTACAGCCCGAGTCAGACAGAGCAGAGCGGTGGAACCATCAGTCCGTCTGTTTTTATCAGACTAGAATTCCTGAGAGAACATTCGCTTATATAACCCTCAGCTGAGTCCCACTGAGCACAAAAACAACCACCACTGACATTCAGAAGTTTAAAATAATTCTTTAACCTTAGCTAAGGGATTTAATAGGTGGTCCGTAACCCCTAAGGGGCTCTGCAGCGCTACTGCAGGGGCTTCGACAATTACTTCTGTGGGAAAAAATATACAAGTATATAGGTATAACTTCCTCCCTTCCATGGAATTCGGCGAGTATCTGAATAATGTAATGGTTGCTCTTTTTTTATACAATTATAACTACTGAACTTGAGCTTTCAAGCTTAAAGGTCCCGTTTTTCGTGTTTTTTTGAAGCTTTGATTGTGTTTATAGTGTGCAATATAACATGTGTTCATGTTTCGCGTGTAAAAAAACAAAGTATTTTTCACATAATTTACTTATCTGTATACCGCTGTTTCCACTGTCATAAAAACGGGCTGATGACTTCCTTGTTCTATGAAGTCCCTCCTTCAGAAATACGTAACGAGTTCTGATTGTGCCAGCGGTTCCTGTGTTGTGATTCGACAGCAGCTTAGCGCTCCTTGTCCGGAAAGGTCACGCCTCTTACCATGATGTGGAGATGCACGCGCTCAGTGTTATTGTAAACATGTCTTTAATTTTACCCTATCAATTTGAGCCGGAATCAGACCCGGTGATTGGACTGCGGGATGAAAATAACAGCGTTTCGACGACATGGCGACAAACACACTCTACAAACGCAACTCTTGTGTATTCCTGTGGGCGGAGGTTAGTCAAAAAACTGTTTTAGTGACGTCATTAAAGAAGGAAGTAGAGGGATGTAGTCCAAACTGGCCGTTCGATGTAGGCGACTTCTGTTAAATAAAATATCTCGCTTGGCATTGAACTTTGAGCTTTAAAATGTTACAGATTTTATTTATACTCTAACAACAACATTACACACTAACTAAAGTTTGAAACATGGGATCACGAAGAACGGGACCTTTAAAATATTATAATCATAAAAGAAGCATAAAAGTGGTCCATTAAAGAGTTTTCACCAAAAATTGAAATT
Organism: Megalobrama amblycephala; assembly: GCF_018812025.1. NCBI lineage: Eukaryota > Metazoa > Chordata > Actinopteri > Cypriniformes > Xenocyprididae > Megalobrama > Megalobrama amblycephala. The sequence goes on along the minus strand of NC_063066.1, from coordinate 11,354,818 downwards.
TCTGTCATTAATTACTAACCCTCATGTTGTTCCACACCCGTAAGACCTTCGTTCATCTTCGGAACACAAATTAAGATTTTTTTTAAGTGTTTTTTTAATCCTCCATAGACAGCAATTTAACCACCACTTTCAAGGTCCAGAAAGCTACTAAAGACATCATTAAAAAAAGTCAACTTGACTACAGTGGTTCAACCTTAATTTTATAAAGCGACAAGAATACTTTTTGTGCACAAAAACAAAAATAATGACTTTATTCAACAATATCTTCTCTTCTGTGTCATTCTCCTACGCAGTTTATGTTCAGTGCTTCCAGGTTCTATGTCTGGCTCAGTATTGGCCGGCTCCTGCGTCAGCATCACACACATGCGTCGTGCTGCTCACGTGAACAGCGTCGGCTAATAATGAGCCGGCATTCTAACGTAGAACCTGGAAGCGCTGAAAAAGTTGTTATTTTTGTTTTGTTCATGAGCACAAAAAGTATTCTCGTCGCTTTATAAAATTAAGGTTGAACCACTTTAGTCACAACTATTTTAACAATGTCTTTAGTACCTTTCTGGACCTTGAAAATGGTGGTTAAATTGCTGTCTATGGAGGATAAATAAACCTCTCGGATTTCATCAAAAAGATCTTAATTTGTGTTCCGAAGATGAACAAAGATCTTACAGGTGTGGAACGACATGAGGGTGAGTAATTAAAGGTGCCCTAGAACTTTTTTTTAAAAGATGTAATATAAGTCTAAGGTGTCCCCTGAATGTGTCTGTGAAGTTTCAGCTCAAAATACCCCATAGATTTTTTTTAATTCATTTTTTTAACTGCCTATTTTGGGGCATAATTAGAAATGAGCCGATTCAGGGTGTGTGGCCCTTTAAATCTCGTGCTCCACGCCCCAAGAGCTCACGCTTACCTTAAACAACATAAAAAAAGTTCAAACAGCTAATATAACCCTCAGAATGGATCTTTACAAAGTGTTCGTCATGCAGCATGTCTAATCACGTAAGTACAGTGTTTATTTTGATGTTTACATTAATTCTGAATGAGTTTGATAGTGCTCCGTGGCTAACAGCTAATGCTACACTGTTGGAGAGATTTATAAAGAATGAAGTTGTGTTTATGAATTATACAGACTGCAAGTGTTTAAAAATGAAAATAGCGACGGCTCTTGTCTCCGTGAATACAGTAAGAAACGATGGTAACTTTAACCACATTTAACAGTACATTAGCAACATGCTAACGAAACATTTAGAAAGACAATTCACAAATATCACTAAAAATATCATGATATCATGGATCATGTCAGTTATTATTGCTCCATCTGCCATTTTTTGCTATTGTCCTTGCTTGCTTACCTAGTCTGATGATTCGGCTGTGCACATCCAGACGTTAATACTGGCTGCCCTTGTCTAATGCCTTTCATAATGTTGGGAACATGGGCTGGCATATGCAAATATTGGGGGCGTACACCCCGACTGTTACGTAACAGTCTGTGTTATGTTGAGATTTGCCTGTTCTTCGGAGGTCTTTTAAACAAATGAGATTTATAGAAGAAGGAGGAAACAATGGAGTTTGAGACTCACTGTATGTCTTTTCCATGTACTGAACTCTTGTTATTCAACTATGCCAAGATAAATTCAATTTTTGAATCTAGGGCACCTTTAATAACAGAATTTTCATTTTTGGGTGAACTAACCCTTTAACTATATTTCAAAGTTGTGTCCCAAATGACACACTATACACTATGCACTTATGCACTATGTACTCAACCATGTAGTGTATGAATTTTATAAGGTAATTTTGTCATTCAACATTGGAGCCCCACCCCCTTTACTACATAATTAAAGTTGCAACATTTGAGTGCATGAAGTGTCTGTTTTTTTGTTGTTGTTGTTGTTGTTTTTGTTTGGTTAAGTTTATCATCTGGCTATTTAAAGTGTACTTTTTCTTTTGGAATTATCACACTACTCACACTATTTATGCTACAAAACAGCATAGAATAGTGCATACGTACACGAATTGGGACACACCTCAAATCTTCAGAAGACCCACAATAGCTTTGGGTGAGAAATTTGATTATCAAAATGGCTTTGCATATAACATCATAACAAATTTCTTTCTGGTGGTGAAATATGACCCAGGCATGTTCCTTGAGAGATTAAACCCTTTAAGTGGACAGAATGGCTATCACACACACGACACACACACATACATGAATAAACGTTTACAAAGCTTGCTTCAATCCTTTACTGAGCTTGGCTTTGCTCAGAATGAGGCAGAGAGGGAATGGAGTGAGGCAGGTAAGTTACGAGCTGGCAGTAATGGCTTTGCCACACTTGGGTGATCTTAATTTGAGCAGCCACACTCTTTTTCTATAGACACACATTATGCTGAGAAATGTGCTAAAAGCTCTCTCTTAATCTGACACTAAACAGCCACCTGTCAAGCGCAAAGTACCACACCATAATCAGACCCATGAGCATGGAAGAGTTTTTAGTAAAGCAATGTGTCTGTCGTAATGCCTGCTCGGATCTTAACCGTAAAAGGAAAATAACTTTAAAAAAAATATACTGTATTTAAAAGGAAAATGTACTTTAAATTATAGTAATATTTTGATATATAATATAATATAATATACTCAAAAAGTTGCTGTTTGGATTTAAATAGGCAAATGCATAAGAGTCTATGATTGCATCATTATTGCAGTGATAGCATTCATATGTGAAAATTTATGGATTAGGGTCAGTCCCATTTTATGCTAAACACAGAAAATATATATTAAATTAAGGTGCGGTTATATTTACCATTGTTTGGTGAATTTTAGCAGGTTATCATTTCATTTCATTATTTCACAATCCACACAATCAGGAATTTTGTGTAAAGGTGAAAGATTTCCCCATTGGGTTTCAGTTGGTCACGTGAATTTGCAACAGAAAGCTGACAATCCCCTGCAAAATTTTGCTAATATGACAGCATCTTTATATTGTATAAAACAGACTTTATCAAACTGCATAATGTCTGGGATTTCCCTTGATTGAATGAGTTAAATTTAAAGGGTTAGTTCACCCAAAAATGAAAATTATGTCATTAATGACTCACCCTCATGTCGTTCCAAACCCGTAAGACCTTCATCTTCGGAACACAGTTTAAGATATTTTACATTTAGTCCGAGAGCTTTCTGTCCCTCCATTGAAAATGTATGTACGGTATACTGTCCATGTCCAGAAAGGTAATAAAAACATCATCAAAGTAGTCCATGTGACATCAGTGGGTTAGTTAGAATTTTTTTGAAGCATTGAAAATACATTTTGGTCCAAAAATAGCAAAAACTATGACTTTATTCAGCATTGTTTTCTCTTCCGGAATCCTTTCCATTGAATTGATTCCATTGAATCCTTTCATCTGTCGGCGTTGGTAATGCACTTTTACGTCCCCGTGGTTGTTTTTGGCGATTAGGACATCCGCGACATGCACGCTTACGCACCATTTTAAAAAATATAGCAATACCAAAATACAAACAATGTAGAATAGCTTGAATACAGCGTGCGTCTCCCTCAGACTGTAAACGAAGCTCAGGCGCACCAGATAACACGTCAGCAGCGTCACTGCGGAGTCGTGAACCCGGATTGACAACAGACCCGGAAGAGAATACAATGCTGAATAAAGTCGTAGTTTTTGTTATTTTTGGACCAAAATGTATTTTCGATGCTTCAAAATGTTGCGGATGTCCTAATCGCCAAAAACAACCACGGCGATGTAAAAGTGCATTACCAACGCCGACAGATGAAAGGATTCAATGGAATCAATTCAATGGAAAGGATTCCAGAAGAGAAAACAATGCTGAATAAAGTCATAGTTTTTGTTATTTTTGGACCAAAATGTATTTTCGATGCTTCAACAAATTCTAACTAACCCACTGATGTCACATGGACTACTTTGATGATGTTTTTATTACCTTTCTGGACATGGACAGTATACCGTACATACATTTTCAATGGAGGGACAGAAAGCTCTCGGACTAAATCTAAAATATCTTAAACTGTGTTCCGAAGATGAAGGTCTTACGGGTTTGGAACGACATGAGGGCGAGTCATTAATGACATAATTTTCATTTTTGGGTGAACTAACCCTTTAATCTTGACTGAATAACCAATATTGACCATCCAAAACAGAATCTTTCTGGAAAGTGTGGTTTTTATGGTAGAAGGCAGCTTTTCTGTCAATCGCTCTAAATTTAAGTCTGAAACTCTAACCTTGAGATCTGGTGACCTGCGAACAGCAGCAGAGCAGTGAGCACATACAGGTAGAGCTGCACCAGGTGCTGTCGGGGCAGAGTGAGCAGAACCAGACTCAGAATGTAACCTGAAAGAGAGGGATAAAGAATGAGACTGCTGTTAGACCGCTATGTGAGGATGCTGTCAAGCACACAGAAGGGCCTCTGAGGGCACATCTCTCTCAATATCCCTGACCAACACAGAGAGTCCATTCACTCAGACTGTCAAAGGAACTCACACAGCCAGAGCACACTGATTGAATCTGAATCTGGATATCCAGTTTACTGATAGTCACACCTGCAGAAAGAGTCTCTGGCAATGTTCAGAATACCAGCATACCGGTTAGTGAGCAGAATACACTATTTTAAATAGCATGTGAAACAGCATGCAATATGCAAATATAAAAAGTTGTTTACTACTGCATTTTTAATTTAGCAAATAGCAGTTACCAGTCTAAAAAAATAAACATGGTTATTCTGAATTTTAATAATTCAAGTCTGATCTTTTGACAGTCTGATGCAGAATCAGATGTTAAAAAATCATGTTAGATATTGCTTCAGGTTCACTGACAGAAGTCGAATTGAAATTTACTAGAATATTTACTATGTAGCCTATATTATTTATTAACATATAGGCAATCATTTTTTCACCAGCATCATTTTGAGTGTGATTTAGCTTTTATACAATAGTACAATAAATAAAAATGTAATGATAATGTGTAACTTACATTGTAAACACAATATTGACAACTCCTTTGTCTATTTTGAACCACCAACAAAAATAGCTCTGCGTTTCCAAGCAACATTATTGTCGTTCCTGTATGAATCAATGTGTTTGAACAAATCATTTGAGTGAATGGTTAGAGGACTCACTAATACAGACAGTTACATGTTTCATTCCTAAATAAATTAATCATTTCATTTTTGAATGAATCGTTTGAGTGATTAATTCATTTACCGTGAATGTGAAAAGAAAATTTATACTTATAAGTGTTAAACAAATGCAAACGTAATGAAATTCAAACTTTAAAGGTGCCATCGAACGTTTTTTTTTTACAAGATGTAATATAAGTCTAAGGTGTCCCCTGAATGCGTCTGTGAAGTTTCAGCTCAAAATACCCCATAGATTTTTTTTAATAAATTTTTTTAACTGCCTATTTTGGGGCATAATTAGAAATGCGCCGATTCAGGCTGCGGCCCCTTTAATTGCTCATGCTCTCTGCCCCGTCCCGAGCTCTCGACTCTGTCATTGCATAAACAAAGTTCACACAGCTAATATAACCCTCAAAATGGATCTTTACAAATTGTTCGTCATGCACACTGCATGCATACATCGGATTATGTGAGTATTGTATTTATTTGGATGTTTACATTTGATTCTGAATGAATTTGAGGCTGTGATCCGTGGCTAACGGCTAATGCTACTGTGATGGAATTTTTGAACTAATTAATAATGAACTAACATTTCTTTTCTTCTACAGGCCTAATAATAATAATCTAACTTAGAAATAGAGAAACAGTCACTAGGACTGAGTGTTGTGATTCAGAAACATTCTGCTGTGCTGGCTAGACAGCATCCTTCTGGGGATAAAAAATAGTCTTTGAGGAATTGTTCTAACCTATTGAGTAATCTGAACTATTAACCCTGAGACATTTTTTGATGATCTTGTGATTCAGTTGTTCTAATGTAAATTTATGCGGGACTGAGGAACTGAGACGTTTTCCTTAAATCTGAACCAATTGTATTAAGACTGATGATAATGAGTAATAGATCATGCCATACTGACTGCGAAGTGTACCCGAAATCCTATAAAACCTGCTGTATTCCTTTGTTCGGAGAGAGATTCTCTGGAATGATGAGAACTCTCCCGGCCGTGATTAAAGCATATTCTGAGGCATAAACTGGAGTCTGTCTGGTTTTTAGGCTGCAGCAAACCTAAGCACTAGAGATCTTTTTCTATACTATAGTGATAGTGTTTAGTGGAGGTGAGGAGCACTAAAGAGCTTAGTATCAGGTGATAGTGCCCCAAGATAGGCTGAGACGTCGGCCGACTCGAACAGGTATTAAAAGTACGCTCAGTAGAGTATAAATTTATAGGTTTATGGGTGTTTGGGACACCCGGGTTTAACTAAGTCAGGTGCGTAGGAAAAATCTACCACACTACACTGTTGGAGAGATTTATAAAGAATGAAGTTGTGTTTATGAATTATACAGACTGCCAGTGTTTAATAATGAAAATAACGACGGCTCTTGTCTCTGTGAATACAGTAAGAAACAATGGTAACTTTAACCACATTTAACAGTACATTAGCAACATGCTAACGAAACATTTAGAAAGATAGTTTACAAACATCACTAAAAATATCATGTTATCATGGATCATGTCAGTTATTATTGCTCCATCTGCCATTTTTCGCTATTGTCCTTGCTTGCTTACCTAGTCTGATGATTCAGCTGTGCACAGATCCAGACATTAATACTAGCTGCCCTTGTGTAATGCCTGGAACATGGGCTGGCATATGCAAATATTGGGGGCGTGCATATTAATGATCCCGACTGTTACGTAACAGTCGGTGTTATGTTGAGATTCGCCTGTTCTTCTGAGGTCTTTTAAACAAATGAGATTTATATAAGGAGGAAACAATGGAGTTTGAGACTCACTGTATGTCATTTCCATGTTATTTAACTATGCCAAGATAAATTAAATTTTTAATTCTAGGGCACCTTTAATTAGGTTGTTTATCACAAACAGCAGCCAACCAGCAAACAAGAAGAATCTACAAAAAAAAAAAAAAAAAAAAAAGCAGATTTTTAAAAAAATGTATCTTAGTTTGTTTAGATATATCAGTTTATGTCTGGATGCTAGACGCTAAGTTGCTTTTACAGAAAGTCAGACATCTGCGCTAGAAAGCTGACAGAAACACATAAAGAGTCGTGGCTATGGATTATACACAGTCTTGTCTAACCACACTGGTGTAACCTAGAAGGTTTCACATCCCGTCTACACAGGTCATGTCAAAAGCACAAAGAACCCAAAGTAATCAGTGATAAAATGTTGTGCTGCTTCAGACGACAGGACAAATGGATTTGGAATGTCCAGTGCAGACTAGAGAATGTTGTACACTATATTCTTTTGCAAGTAGTTTCAGCTCGTTTCATCTTGAATCCTTGGTGAAAACTCGCATTAAACAAATGCCCTCTAAGAACACTTCCCTTTCAAAAATATTGAGAGGCTACTCACTGCAGAGCCATAACCTCCAGCTCCCCCTCTCTCGACCTACTGAGGGCATGATGGGTGGAGCTGCCTTCTCCAACCACACACTAACCCTACCCATAACCCTATCTCTCCACCCATTAAACAGGCTAAGCTTCGCCCTGGAGCTCAGGAGAGGTGGAGGTCATTTTGCTCTGCAGCAAGCACTACTTGAAAATATTGCTTCCAGTGCCCCTTGATGTTCTCTGAATGGCCACTGGGGGTTGGTACCGGTATCATCAGGTATTCCAAAATCTGCATACTTTGCATGAAAAACACTAAGTTGGAAGTTATTTTGAGCCTACAGTATGTAATAGCCATCAGTGAGAAAACTCAAGTGGAGGATATAGAAAAAAATTGGCTAAGAAAAATTGAACATAAAAAATAGGTTTCCATTATCTTATAAAATGCCTCTGAAGATGCAATATTTCCTGAAAAAGGGTACTTTAAATGTAAATACATTTAGTATTATACATCATAATAAACAAGAGTATTGTAGTACATGATTCAGCCTCCAATTTGACATTCACTGGCTCACGATGACATGTGTGTGTTCAAACGAGTGTGTGTAGACAGGATGAGGCGGGAGATTAAGGCTTTTGCCATGCACAGATTAAGCCCTCATTACTCCTCTGCCAAACCCTCTTGATCCCTTCTGTTGCGTAACTGTTTATCTGACGTAGAGCACTCATCCGCTCACCCACTCATCCACTTCTGCCATTCACAAATATGAAAACACGTGCTGTATACCCACTGTCTAGAAAACAGGAGAAATACAACACAGTGGAAACATTCCACTAGGTGGAAGGCACAAAGTTTATCTCAGTATTGATTAATGTGGAGTATGCTGGCACACTAGCTTGGACCAATGCAATTACCTGGGAATAAAGTTAGTGGTGAAATATGAGGAAGCTCTTGCCAGGTCAAAGAGCAGAGGACTTGGCCAGCTTTGTGGCTGGATAAAATGTTGAAAGACAGCTCATATTATCCATAGACAGTAAAGATGGAAAGTGCCTGTGATCTTGCTGACAGCAAGTGTTCTCCATGTCTCAATTTAACCTTTTTGCTGTAGTGCCTTCAGCAAGAACAAACTTGTATAGCTAAAAAAGGCTGGGTGGCCACAAATACATATTTAATTAATATAATGATTGGGCTAAAGCCCAGAATATATAGATATTAGCTGTTTGAAGAAAGAGTAGAGCTGTTCTGCAGAAATGTCAGCTCCTGGTGTTAGGCAATGCCATCTCTGTTAGTTTTAATGGGCTTACAGTGTCATATTTTGAAATTGAAGTGTTCAACAGACAGGACAGTCCTATTTTGGCTTCATTATAGTGCAAAATTGACAGGGGCTTCTCAGTGCCAGGTGGTTTTTCTCAAAACTAATACAAACCCAGCAAGCCTGAGATTAAAGAAGTCCAAAGTGTTTCCTGACAGCAGTCCTTTGGACCTGTGGGAGCTTCTGTACTTGGACTCTGTCCGACATTCAGCAGGGGGTCCTGAGGGTAGCACCATCTACATTGGACAAAACGCACCTGCAGAACAAAGCTGCAGCCAAGACGAAAAGCTGCTGAATCTCTATTAAACAGAACAACAGTAAGGGCTCTGCTAGCGGTAGCTTTGAAATCCCTGCTGAAAAATCCAGCATTGTTGGTCACCAGCAGTATGTTTCACATGCAGGGACCAGTGTGGGATGCTGGTTGCAGGTTTGCAGCATGACTATGCTTGTCTGCCAGCACTATACCAGATGTAACTAACATAAACCAACATGGAATTCATGCTGGATTTTTCACCCGCGATGTCATCCTTGCTTCTAAACAATGCCAATTGCCAGAGCATCTACAGCTAATACAGCGCACTGCAGAGATGGACAATTTAAGTCTTTTGTTTTCTGCCACTTTGTGAGCATCATAACTGAGAAAAACAAATAATGTCTGTTTGCTTTAAATTATACATTTATTGTTGCAAATACATTCAACCTACTGTATGTGGGTGTTATTGTGGAAAGAGAGTCACACTAGCTTGTGTTTAATAAAAGGGTGAATGACATTATAAGAGGAAAAAGGAAACATTGTTCGGAAAATCAGGTTTAAAACACGTAAAACATTTTTAGAAATGTACTCTGTATTTAATTTGGTTTCAAATGTTATAAAATGTAAAAACTTTACAATAAGGTTTCTTTTGTTAACATTAACATGAATTAACAATGAACAATACTTGTACAGAATTTAATAATCTTAGTCAATTTTAACAATTGCTTGTATCGTTAGTCAATGCACTATTATCTAACATGAACATGAACATTTTTATGAACTAATTGTTTCTTAATGTTAGTTAATGCATTAACTCATGGGTTAGTTATACCAAAAATGTTATACAGATTTTAAGAAAGGTTTAAAATGTAAAATTTTAAAACATACATTTCTTTTAACAAATGAAAAAGTACATATACATTATCTATCTCTCTGTCTATATATATATATATATATATATATATATATATATATATATATATATATATATATATATATATATACACACATATACATATATACACACCATATACACACCATATGACATCTTTTCTATAATGTTTCCTATTTTATGTTTTTTTCTGCATGTCTTTTAATGTTTTGGACCACATACTGATATGAAGGACAAAAGATTTCTAACATCAATAAACAAAATGCAGTTTTGTTAAAATTTCATTTAAGAAATAATATATGTAAAATATGTCAAAAATATTTCATATTTTAAGAATTTTATTGGTCACACTTTAGTATAGGGTCCAATTCTCACTATAAACTATGACTTTTGCCTTATTAATAGTTAGTAAAGTAGTTGTTAAGTTTAGCTATTGTGTAGGATTAAAGGATTAGTCCACTTTTAAATACACTTTTCCTGACAAATTGACTCACCCCCATGTCATCCAAGATGTTCATGTCTTTCTCTCTTCAGTCGAAAAGAAATGAAGGTTTTTGAGGAAAACATTCCAGGATTATTCTCCTTACAGTGGATTTCAATGGCTACCAACAGATTGAAGGTCAAAATTACAGTTTCAGTGCCGCTTCAAGGGCTTTAAACGATACCAGATGAGTAATAAGGGTCTTATCTAGCGAATCGATCAGTCATTTTCGAAAAAAATACAATCGTTTATGCTTTATAAACAAAATATCGCCTTGAACGTACTTTCCGCTTCCGCATTCTTCATAATGCTTACGCTGAATGTCCTACGCCTTCCCTATTCAAGTTACGGAAAAAAACGAAACTGGCGCCGCGTTCGTTCCGTAAGTAGAATAGGGAAGGCGTAGAACATTCAGCGTTATGAAGAATGCGGAAGCGGAAAGTACGTTCAAGGCGATATTTTGTTTATAAAGCATAAACGGTTGTATTTTTTTCGAAAATGACCGATCGATTCGCTAGATAAGACCCTTATTACTCTTCTGGTATCGTTTAAAGCCCTTGAAGCTGCACTGAAACTGTAATTTTGACCTTCAATCTGTTGGTAGCCATTGAAATCCACTGTAAGGAGAAAAATCCTGGAATGTTTTCCTCAAAAACCTTCATTTCTTTTCGACTGACGAAAGAAAGACATGAACATCTTGGATGACATGGGGGTGAGTAAATTTATCAGGAAAAGTGTATTTAAAAGTGGACTAATCCTTTAAGGGATGTAGAATATGGTCATGCAGAAAAAGGCATTAATATGTGTTTTATAAGCACTAATAAACAGCCATTAACCTAGTAACATGCATGATAATAAGCAACTAGTTAAGAGGGAGAAATGGACCCTAAACTAAAATGTTACTATTTTATTTCATGATATCACAGTTATATCACCCTAACCCAAACTTCACTGTGTATTCATTCAAACAATTACTTTTCATTCTGTAAACTGGATGTACAGTATGGCGCATTGTTTTGTGCTTTGCAATTTGCTGGGTGGTGGTCTGTGTTCTAAAGCCATTACCAGAAGCTGCCATTCTTATTGTACGAACATATCCGCATGTAACCTCAAAAGCCTCCTCTCCAGGGTAAATAACAGCCACATGTGCAAAGCGCATGACCACAAATATGAGACAAAAGAGGGTCATTAGGGTTTGTTCCTTTGGGTACTATACAAACATCTGCTCCAAAAGCCAGTTTTCTTGGAGTCTGCAGCGTTAATTAAAGTTTATAAACCATTTAAACATGGGGTTATGTGGGTGAAGTTGTACTAAAGTCTCTTACAAACAAGACCAAATGGTGCTCCAGAAGTCGGAAACCCTTGCAGATAGAAAAACAAACAGACAATTGAGAAGGAGCGGGAAATGAAGTCATTCACAACAAAAACAGTAGATTTCAAATCACACACAACAACACAGCACGAGACCTGTGAATAACTCATGATCTGTGTCTGTTGGGATGTGCGGCAGATGAATATGGGCTAATGCCACGCTCCATTGAGTCTTTTTAAATCTCAGTACAGGGTGCTGTCTGATAGACCTGCGGCCTGAACCAGTCGCCTCTGACTCCACCATTGTCAGCAGGACCACAGGGTAAATAACACTGAGAAATAGGTTTGAATAGGTTGTATTTTTGTATTTTCTGGTGATTTTTCTTTTGCATGTGAGGTTTTTGACAGTTCATTTCAGTCTTTCCCATTCTCCACTCAATCATCTTGCTGCCTGTGCCACCATTATTCAAATGAGTGGAGTAATCTGGAGCAAAAAGCCGATGAACAGACCACCTGTCTGACCTCTAGAACAATTTGTTTCTCTCCTATTCCAATCACAAAGAATCTTCATATACAGCTTGACTGTCCTGAACTATAACAAACCACATTTTATCTTCTATAACAGCATAGTTATGATTTAGCCAACCCAAGCCCATGAGAAAACACAACTATTTTACAAGGTGGCAAGTTTATATGAATTTGTATAATGTGATTTGTAGGGCAACATACAATTTTTAGAAAAAAAAAAATGTTACCTAAACCTGATGGGCCATAAGCAAATCGTACAAAAACATGCAAATGTTATCATACACATTCATACGAATTATCCACTAATTTGCCAAAACGTAAAATAGTTATGAATTGCCATGAAAGTGTGTTGGATTTAGCTTTGCCAGGTTTTAGGTAGTAGGAAGGAATAAAGAAACAAGTAAACTGATCTACCATGGTGGTACCAGAGATGGTAATACCATTAATACCACTATTAATCACATAAACACAGGCTTGTTAGTTACTCACCCACATAGTGAAGGTAGAGGGCCAGGTATTTGTACTGGAAGAGGGGGTTGTTGTTGAGGCTGCTTCTCTGGATCTTCTGGAAGAAGGAGCTGACATCCCAGCGGTACAGCACCTCTAGCAACATGATACTGGGGACCCGCAGGCCCACATTCAGCACCGCCTCCACCCGCTCCTTCACAGCCATCACTCCTGACTACCGCCAACCACACGCAATTCACTGGCACTATCACACACCAGCACTGCACTGATATGAGACAGGTAGACAGAAACAAGAAAGATAAAGAAAGGTCCATGACTGCCATTCAGTAAAAAAGCTGTTTTCTTAACTCTAAGCACAAGAGAAGCTCTGAAAAAAAAGACCAAAATACTAATAAGACAATTTTTTATTCCGTGTATCAACCAAATACAGCAAAAAAATACACAAAGATTGTATGCAGGCTATAATTAGACAGACTAAATATAAAATGGACAGAGTCAAACACAGGTTATTACATAACCTGTTTGTTTCCTTAGGGCTGCCTGCTTTTAAAACTCACACAATCACAGTACAGAGCGAGAATAATCTAATATGCTGTATTGTATATAATAACCTAGCAAATAATGTGTTTGCAAATAACTTGATTGTCACTGTACGCAGCAGCCTTGTATAGGGAAATAGTTACATAATGGCAAATGCAATGCATCTCTTTTGCACTCAGTGTGTTAGGTATACAGACTTCAGGGGGAGGAGTCAATTTTTCTAACTTCTTTTGTGAAGTAACTTTTGTTGGACATTGTTTCACAATCTGTTGTTTTTGCACAAAAAATAGTTATCGTGTATAAAATCTTTTTAAACAATTTTTTGTGTGATACACATATGCAATATTTAAATATATAATAAAGTGATAGAATAGAACTTATAGAGTTCAAACTTATAAGCCTACTTGAATGTAAAAATAATATACATTTAAGACCTCAACTTGTTGTTTGGACTTCCTTTTGGAAGGGTCAAGGCTCATAAAAAGTAACTTTTTATAAGACCCCAATTTTATAAGACCTCAAACCCTGCTAATGTATATTCTAGTGTTAGAACCAGTGTCAAAATGAACTATAGTAACCCCGAGCTCATTGAAAATTCATTGTATGCATCTGGCTGATCGCACAACGAGCCTGTTGCAGTATTAAATAAGCGCATCTACAAAAATAACTTAGCTATTTTTATAAATAAGAACAACAAACGTGAGGATCTGATGTGTTGATGTTATATGTTCAAGGCGAGATGTTGCTTTAGCATGTTGATAACCGGTGTTAAACGTTTATAATAAAAAGATATAGACATACAGACAAATATCTGGCCTTTAATCACTCGTTATGTATAGTATTTGGATGCAGATATATGCAGCACGCGGCTATTTACGTGCCTTCTCTCTAGAGATGCTGCTATGAACTGTTGTGACCTCGGATAACAAACACATTGACAGACGCATGCCCGGATCCCCCGCTCAATGAACCACAATTTACAGAGACAAAATAAACATTCAACTTACACGAATATGACTCTTGTAAGTGTTCGCGCCTATGATGTCCGACCTTTATTCTTCTGTCGGATGTCAACCATGTTGACGGAGGAATGAATGGAGTGGCTGGCGGTCTCAGGAAATAGCATTCCTACCGAAGAGACGCGGCGCGGCACCGGGACTCGTATCACATCATCCCGCAGCCATTACAGATTGCCACAGTGATCGGTACTGAGCATGTGCGCCGAGGAGAGCGGATTAACGAGCGCCGTGGCATCATGAGGGCACACGTTGAAGACTGAAAGAAAAAGGAAGAGAGGGGGTGGATTGACAAGGAGTCAGACCAGACTACTCAGCATTCACAATGCCAGCTGTGCAATAAAGATTAACAGCACTATAATGAACCAGATCACGGGCTGTGATTAATACAAAAATGATTTTATGTGTTTATGTGTAATGCTGACTTTTCACAATAATATCTCTGCTTGATTGGCATTAATAATAATAATTTCCATATAGTTAAAGGTGCTAAAGAGGATGTTTTGTTTTATACATTTTTGCAATATTACTTGAAACTGTCTTTACTAACTGATAAAAGACTATTTATTAGGTGCACTGAAAGTAATAATATTAATATACATCATCTGTGCACGAGGTAGGGCCTTAAAAACATCAGCCAATCGTTTACGCGATCATCGCGTAAACGATTGGCCTTCTGGCTTGTCAATCACTGCCGTGACGTTCCTTGTGAGAGACATGCGCGGATTGGCCCTCTGGCTTGTCAATCACTGCCGTGACGTTCCTTGTGAGAGACGTGCACGGCTGCGCGCTCCAGTAACTTTTCACACTCCACAGGCGCCGCATGCAATGTTTTTGTCAGGAGACAGGAATAACAACTGCAGATTATGAGTTACCTGCGGTGAGTCCGACATAATGAATCCAAAAAACACAACACAGCGAATGCCGGTGGTAAACACTCGTTTTCCAATATTCGTGCACGAGTTTTGGGAGGCGTTCCTTTGAAATGAGCTGTGAAGGAGGGGGCTGTTCTGACGCATGCGCTCATTTCAAAAACTCAGTAACAATCTTTGGATTCTCAGTCGACGAAAAAATCCTTTAATCACCTTTAAATAATAATATATTTATTCATATAAGCTACATTAATCTTATTACATATTTTTAAAAATTATTTATAAAATATACTTTTAGATATTAATATTATTTATAATAAAATAAATGAAAACAATTACAGGAGTCTGTCTTTGTTTGATTTCAAATCGAGTTTTTGTGGTGGGGTGTGAAGTAAAGGAAATGAAGTGTCGCCAATTTATGCAATATTACAAAAAGATTTTCCTTTTCTTGTTGTGCTGTTGTTCAGTTCCTGTTTATTTAGTCATGGTTGCCACGCCAGAGTCTCGTCACATAATAGCCATCGCGCCAGAGTCTCGTCACGTCATGGCTGCCACGCCAGAGTCATCACGTCATGGCCGTCATGCTAGAGTCTCTGCATGTCATTACCAACACACCTCAAGTTTCCCTCACCATGGAACGCCTTGATCACTGGATCAGTCCCGGGATGAAGGAAACTAACTCTAATGTGATGGATCCACAACTGAGGTCAGTGAGAGCGGCTGGCATACCAAGCCCGGTGGTCTCAGCGCCCTCAAGTCCGGTGGTCTCAGCATATCCAAGTCATGTGGTCGCAGAGTTACTGCCACTGTCGTCTGCACTGTCTGTGATGGCTTCTGCCATCTTGTGTGTTTGGATCACACACACTCCTACAGGTCCTACCGAGACGGCAGTGACCGGTGCAAGTCCTCCCAAAGGTGGCGGCGACTGCTACAGCTCCGACTGATGAGGTGGAGGCCAAATATGAACTCTATGTCTGCCATTTTACGGCCAAGGAGGTCAAATTTGAACTGTCTGTCTGCCTTGTCATGCCCAAGGAAGTCAAATATGAACTCTCTGTCAGCCCAGTCATGGCCAAGGAGGCAGAATATGAACTCTCTGTCTGCTGTCACGGAAAAGGAGGCCGAATATGAACCCTTTGTCTGCTTAGTCACGATCACGGAGGCTGATTATGAACTCCCTTTGTTCCCTGTTGTCCCTGTTATGGCCACGGAGGCCAATTATGAACTCGTTGAGCTTCCTGTCATGGTCACAGAAAATATTTTGAACTCTCTGAGCTCCCTGTTACAGCCATTGTGGCCGCCAATAATCTCTCTGTGCTCTATGTTTCAGTGTTGCCATGACATCCAGCACTGGCAGCACCATCATTGTACCAGGCTCCAGAACTGCCATGGGGGTATTCTGCTACGCAGTGGTGGTCTTCTGCTCCGCTGTAGGGGTCTTCAGTCCATTCTGCACCGTTGTGGGGGTCTTCTGCTCTGCAGTGGTGGTTTTCTACTCTGCCTGCTCCGCCATGGTGGTCTTCTGCTCCGCAAGGGGTGTCTTCAGTTTAGTCTGCTCTACTGTGGTGGTCTTCTCCTCTGCTTGCTTCACCCTGGTGGTCTCCTGAACCTTCAGCTCCACCTCGGAGGACTTTAACTCCACCTGCTCTGCCTTGGGGGTCTCCTGCTCTTCCGGTTCCACCCTGGTCAATGAACTCACGGCCTTGCCTTGACTTTCTGAGCTGCCGGCTCTGCCTTGGTCTTTAGGCCCACTTCCGCCACATGGGCCTAGCCCTCCATGATTCCCCCTGTTCTGCCACCACCCTCCTGGACTTTTTGTGTTAGTTTTAGGAGTGTCTGGAATCCACTCCTTAAGGGGGAAGGGGCAGGGGTGTCTCTTCACCTAGGCTCTTATTATCCTTATTTATTTAAACACTTAGTCATCTACTGATCATTGTCTTGTGTTAACATTTCGAGCTGATGTTTACCTGTATTATTCCTAGTGCGTATTAAATGTGTTTTCATCGTTCTTCCTCATCAAGCATCTTTTGTGTGGATTATCACATCTAGTCAGCGCGTGACAGTCTCTGCTTTCATATTCAGACCCAAAAAAGCATGTGGTTAAAAACTGATGACCTTAATCACACTTTATGGGGAATTATCATCTCCAAACCCCTAGTAATTTCTCCTCTTGTGGTGAAGCCACAGCTGGCTCAGCTATTCACTCATGTTGACATGTACTTCCCTCCTGTATAAACATATGACTAAGCATCATCTACAGAATATGATGTAGCACACATGGAATACACAGTAAATACAATAACATGTTCACCCACAACAGCACCTAAAGCAGCTGCCTTGTTTTAAGATAACTAAAAATGATAGTTTCAACTGACAAGAGTCTCAAAATCTGTCCAGGTCCTGGACCATATCAAAAACACAGTCCCATAATTACTTCTATTTGTATGTTAAATAAAAACAAAATCACCACTACACACTGCTGACTAAAATTAGGCCAATTATGAACTCGTTGAGCTTCCTGTCATGGTCACAGAAAATATTTTGAACTCTTTGAGCTCCCAGTTATAGCCATTGTGGCCGCCAATAATCTCTCTGTGCTCTGTGTTTCAGTGTTGCCATGACATCCAGCACCGACAGCACCACACCATCATTGTTCCAGGCTCCAGAACTGCCATGGGGGTATTCTGCTACGCAGTGGTGGTCTTCTGCTCCGCTGTAGGGGTCTTCAGTCCCTTCTGCACCATTGTGGGGGTCTTCTGCTCTGCAGTGGTGATTTTCTACTCTGCCTGCTCCGCCATGGTGGTCTTCTGCTCTGCAAGGGGTGTCTTCAGTTTAGTCTGCTCTACTGTGGTGGTCTTCTGCTCCGCAGTGGTGGTCTTCTCCTCTGCTTGCTTCACCCTGGTGGTCTCCTGAACCTTCAGCTCCGCCTTGGTGGTCTTCAGCTTCGCCTGCTCTGCCTTGGAGGTCTTCAACTCTGCCTGCTCCAACTCGGAGGACTTTAACTCCACCTGCTCTGCCTTGGGGGTCTCCTGCTCTTCCGGTTCCACCCTGGTCAATGAACTCACGGCCTTGCCTTGACTTTCTGAGCTGCCGGCTCTGCCTTGGTCTTTAGGCCCACTTCCGCCACATGGACCTAGCCCTCCATCATTCCCCCTGTTCTGCCACCACTCTCCTGGACTTTTTGTGTTAGTTTTAGGAGTGTCTGGAATCCACTCCTTAAGGGGGAAGGGGCAGGGGTGTCTCTTCACCTAGGCTCTTGTTATCTTTATTTAAACACTCAGTCATCTTCTGATCATTGTCTTGTGTTTCGAGCTGGTGTTTATATGTATTATTCCTAGTGTGTATTAAATGTGTTTTCATCGTTCTTCCTCATCAAGCATCTTTTGTGTGGATTATCACATCTAGTCAGCACGTGACAGTCTCTGCTTTCATACTCAGACCCCAAAAAAGCATATGGTTAAAAACTGATGACCTTAATCACACTTTATGGGGAATTATCATCTCCAAACCCCTAGTAATTTCTCCTCTTGTGGTGAAGCCACAGCTGGCTCAGCTATTCACTCATGTTGACATGTACTTCCCTCCTGTATAAACATATGATTAAGCATCATCTACAGAATATGATGTAGCACACATGGAATACACAGTAAATACAATAACATGTTCACCCACAACAGCACCTAAAGCAGCTGCCTTGTTTTAAGATAACCAAAAATGATAGTTTCAACTGACAAAAGTCTCAAAAACTGTCCAGGTCCTGGACCATATCAAAAACACAGTCCCATAATTACTTCTATTTGTATGTTTAATAAAAACAAAATCACCACTAGACACTGCTGACTAAGATTCAGAGAAAGAGAGAGATCACTATAGATATTTCAGAACTGTGTATTTGCATAAAATGAACACTGTGGACTGTGGCGAGGGGGGCGTGGTTTAGCGGGGTCTGCAGCAGGAGGGAGTGTCTGGGGATGTGCGGTGATTGAACGGGTTGAATGTAAATCACGAACACCTGTCTCTCGTTCCAGTAATTGGCGTGGAGACAGGATAAAACGCCAGGAGAAGCAGGAGCGTGTGAGAGAGAGAGGGACTGCTGACAGTCAGACTGAGTGAGCTGTGCTCGTGTCGTGGAGTGAAGCCCGTCCTTGGATGTGGAATTATTGAGTGTGCGTTGCACCGTCTTTTTGTTTATGTGTTTGATATTTTTCTCTGGTGAGAATAAAGACTGTCAGCAGCCCAAAGCCGATCCCTGTCCTCTTCCTTCCCATTACACAAAGAACCTTCATTACACTGGTGCCGAAACCCGGGAAGGAAGACGGAAGCCGCCGCCATGCAGGCAACCTCCGCCGCTGGGACGCCGTTTGCGGACATCATCGCATCCCTCGCGGCCCTCCATCAAGAGCAACATCGGGCCCTGCTAGATCTCCGCCAGGATCAGGAGCGCCGCTTCGAGGCGATTGTCCAGGGCCAGCAGGAGGACCGCGAGAGGTTCCGGAGCTGGATAGACCGGGAGGTTCCCGCGGAGACCAGCGCGGCAGCTGCTGGCCCCTTCCCGCTGCCACTGCAGAAGATGGGCCCGCAAGATGACCCGGAGGCCTTCCTGGACCTTTTTGAAAAGTCTGCCGAGGTGTCAGGTTGGCCCCGGGACCAGTGGCCCATGCGGCTCGTCCCGCTGCTCTCGGGCGAGTCGCAGGTGGCAGCGCAGCAGCTGCCCATCCAGAACCTCCTGGTCTTCAACGACCTCAAGAGGGCCATCCTGCAGCGGGTCGGCCGCTCCCCCGAGCAGCACCGTCAGCGCTTCCGGTCTCTGGAGCTGGGGGAGGCGGGCCGGCCCTTCGTGTTGGCCCAACAGCTCCGGGACTCGTGCCGCAAATGGCTGATGGCCGACGGAGGCGACGTGGAGCAAATGATCGATCGCGTGGTGCTGGAACAGTTCACCACTCGGCTCCCAAAGAAGACCGCCGAGTGGGTCCAGTGCCACCGGCCCACGTCGCTGGATTCGGCCATCCAATTGGCGGAGGACCACTTGGTGGCGTGCCCAGGGGTCGGCGAACCCCTGCCATCTGTCTCTCTCTCTCCCTCTCTTCTTCCCCTCTCTCTCTCTAAACCTGTCCCTCTACCTAGGTCCCGTCCGCCCGGCCCGCCTCGTGTTCCGCCCCGGGGGCGGGGTGGAACGGATTCTCGGCAGTTCGTGGCGCCAAGAGCCCCGCCCAGGGGGGCGGGACTGGCCACCGCCGGGCTGGACCCCGCGCCTGCTTCTCCCCTCTCTCCACGCCAATCATTCGGCCCGTTCTCCGCCACTGGAGCGGCGGGCAGGTCTGGGCCGGCCTGTTGGCGTTGCGGGGACCCGGATCACTTCATAGACCGGTGTCCAGTGATGGAGGTGGGGACATTGATCCGGGTCCCGGACGACCTGCAGGTCGCCCCCGGTCAGGCTGGTCAGTACCAGATACCAGTGAGTATCAAGGGGGGTACATATCAGGCTTTGGTGGACTCGGGTTGTAACCAAACCTCCGTGCATCAAAGCCTGATTTCATCCGGGGCATTGGATACAGGCCGCGTGGTTAAGGTACGGTGTGTGCACGGGGATATCGCGAGTTATCCGTTGGTGTCAGTCGGGATTCTATTTAGGGGTCAAAAGCATAGTGTGGAGGTGGCAGTTAATCCGCACCTCCGGCACCCGATAATTTTGGGGACGAATTGGCCCGCATTTAATAAATTATTGGGACATTTATGCTCGGGTGCCTCTTGGAGTAAATGTACGCGGGGAAAGGAAGTGCGAGTGCAGGCGGGGGAGACTGACCGGGGACCAGTGGTGACTGCCTCAGGGGAACCGAGCGGGATCGGGAGACTGATTCTCTCGGACCGTGATGATTTTCCCCTGGAGCAGTCTCACGATGACACGCTGAAAAATGCGTTTGAGAGGGTCAGCACAATTGACGGTCAGCCTCTCCGGCCTGGACGACCACTAACTTATCCCTATTTTGCGATTATTAAAGATAGGTTGTATCGAGTGACCCAAGACACTCAATCAAAAGAAGATACAACCCAGTTGTTAGTACCAAAGAGCCGCAGGGAAATGCTTTTCCATGCGGCTCACTCTAACCCAATGGCTGGACACTTAGGACAAACAGCGACACTAAATCGCCTCATGACCCGATTCTTTTGGCCGGGCATTCACGAGAACGTGCGCAGGTGGTGCGCGTCTTGTCGTGAATGTCAGCTGGTAAATCCTCCGGCCACTCCAAAAGCGCCTTTGCGCCCCCTTCCATTAATGCAGGTCCCCTTCGAACGAATTGGCATGGACCTCATCGGGCCATTAGAGCGATCAGCGAGAGGGCATCGTTTTGCATTAGTCATTGTGGATTATGCAACACGATATCCAGAAGCAGTGGCTCTCCGCAACATTTCCGCTAAGAGTGTTGCGGACGCCCTCTTCAGTTTAATCTCCCGAGTGGGGATTCCGAAAGAAATCCTCACTGATCAAGGCACGGCGTTTATGTCACGTACGCTACGCGAACTGTACGAATTGTTGGGCATTAAATCGATTCGAACCAGCGTCTTTCACCCACAAACGGACGGGCTGGTCGAACGTTTTAATCGCACGCTTAAATCCATGATTCGTAAGTTCGTTCAAGAAGACGCCAAAAATTGGGATAAATGGTTGGAACCCCTGTTGTTCGCTGTGCGAGAGGTCCCGCAAGCCTCCACGGGGTTTTCCCCCTTCGAGCTTCTCTTTGGGCGCCACCCCCGCGGGGTGTTGGATGTCCTAAGAGAGTCTTGGGAGGACGGACCATCTCAATCGAAAAATGAAATTCAGTATGTGCTGGACTTGAGAACAAAACTCCACACTTTGGGGCGGCTATCTATGGAGAATTTGTTACAAGCCCAGGACAGACAGTGCCGGTTGTATAACAGGGGAACTAATCTGCGTAAATTTGCACCGGGAGAGAAAGTGCTCGTATTACTCCCCACGTCAAGCTCAAAATTACTGGCGAAGTGGCAAGGACCATTTGAGGTCACACGGCGAGTTGGTGATCTCGATTATGAAGTAATACGGTCCGACAGGAGAGGGGCACGTCAAATTTATCACCTCAACCTCCTGAAAAAGTGGAGTGAGGCGGAGTCAGTGATGCTGGCGACGGTGATTAGCGGAGAGGATGATCTCGGGCCAGAGGCGAATGTAAAAAAACAATCCCTCGCTCTGGCCCCGGGGGGAGATCACCTTTCGCCCTCACAGCTCACTGATGTTTCCAAATTGCAGGCTGAGTTTGCCGACGTGTTCTCTCCCCTACCGGGCCGTACTGACCTCATTCAGCACCACATCGAGACAGAGCCGGGCGTGGTGATTCGCAGCCGGCCGTATAGGTTACCTGAACACAAAAAAAAAGTGGTTCAGGCAGAATTAGAGGCAATGCTTGAAATGGGGGTAATAGAGGAATCCAGCAGTAACT
Source organism: Megalobrama amblycephala (assembly GCF_018812025.1). NCBI lineage: Eukaryota > Metazoa > Chordata > Actinopteri > Cypriniformes > Xenocyprididae > Megalobrama > Megalobrama amblycephala. The sequence continues at coordinate 11,332,209 of NC_063066.1, read as the reverse complement.
GGGCGAGCCCGATAGTTTTGGTCCCCAAAACAGACGGCTCAGTGCGGTTCTGTGTGGATTATCGCAAGGTGAATGCAGTGTCGAAATTCGACGCGTATCCAATGCCGCGTGTGGACGAATTGCTTGACCGGCTCGGTACAGCTCGCTTTTATTCGACACTGGACTTAACAAAAGGGTATTGGCAGATCCCCTTGTCTCCATTATCCAAAGAAAAGACCGCTTTCACGACGCCGTTTGGATTACACCAATTCGTGACCCTTCCGTTCGGGCTGTTCGGGGCACCGGCTACCTTTCAGCGACTCATGGACAAGATCTTACGGCCCCATGCTGCGTATGCGGCTGCCTATCTGGATGATATTATTATTTTTAGTAATGATTGGCAGCGGCATATGCAGCATTTGAGGGCTGTCCTGAGATCGCTGAGAGGGGCTAGGCTCACGGCCAACCCGAAGAAGTGCGCAATTGGGCGCGTGGAAGTAAGGTATCTGGGCTTCCACTTGGGATATGGACAGGTGCGTCCCCAAATTGATAAGACAGCAGCGGTTGCAACCTGTCCGCGTCCCAAGACCAAAAAGGAGGTAAGACAGTTCCTCGGGCTGGCGGGATATTACAGAAGGTTTGTTCCTAATTATTCGGACCTCACCAGCCCGTTGACTGATCTGACTAAAAAGGATGCACCAGATACGGTCCAGTGGACGGAGCTGTGCCAGCAGGCCTTCACCCAGGTGAAGGCTGCTTTATGTGGCGGGCCGTTACTTCATTCCCCTGATTTCTCTCTCCCCTTTTTGTTGCAGACAGACGCGTCGGACAGAGGGCTGGGTGCGGTCCTGTCCCAGGAGATAGAGGGTGAGGAGCGGCCGGTGCTGTACATTAGCCGCAAGCTCTCTAAGAGAGAGGCTAAGTACAGCACCGTGGAGAAAGAGTGTTTAGCCATCAGGTGGGCCGTCCTCACCCTCCGCTATTATCTCCTGGGGCGGGAATTCACCCTCTGTTCGGACCATGCCCCTCTGCAGTGGCTCCACCGCATGAAGGACACCAACGCGCGGATCACTCGTTGGTATCTTGCTTTACAGCCTTTTAAATTCAAAGTGATCCACAGGCCGGGTGTTCAGATGGCTGTGGCCGACTTCCTCTCCAGAAATGGGGGGGGGGGGCTGCAGGCCGGACGGCTCCCCGGCCTGAGTCGGGCGGTGGGGGTATGTGGCGAGGGGGGCGTGGTTTAGCGGGGTCTGCAGCAGGAGGGAGTGTCTGGGGATGTGCGGTGATTGAACGGGTTGAATGTAAATCACGAACACCTGTTTCTCGTTCCAGTAATTGGCGTGGAGACAGGATAAAACGCCAGGAGAAGCAGGAGCGTGTGAGAGAGAGAGGGACTGCTGACAGTCAGACTGAGTGAGCTGTGCTCGTGTCGTGGAGTGAAGCCCGTCCTTGGATGTGGAATTATTGAGTGTGCGTTGCACCGTCTTTTTGTTTATGTGTTTGATATTTTTCTCTGGTGAGAATAAAGACTGTCAGCAGCCCAAAGCCGATCCCTGTCCTCTTCCTTCCCATTACACAAAGAACCTTCATTACATGGACATAGGACAGTCTGTCCATTATAAGACAAAATATGAAAAAACACATTTTATTATCTTTTATTATAGCCACAGACAGTGTGTCTGCTGCATATAGACTGTAAATCATTTAATTATGAGCATGTGAATGTTTCTATCAGCCCGGTAGCAAGAGCACATGTCCCAGAGGGAGTGAGCCAATATTCTCTTTTAGTCTCTATACTTCATAAGTAGGTCAGCAATCTCTACCCTCTACACTCTCATAATGTTGTTGAGGAAAAGGTTCATCTATCAAAGCTTTTATGTCACACTTGTCCTGAAAGAAAAAAAAAAAAACTGTTTACTCTGATAAGGAGTTCTATATATCTCAAAATTATTAGCTATAAGACTGTAAGAAAACTACCTGCCCAGGTGAAAAAAGTACATTTCTATAATGTACTTAAAGTGTTCTATTTTCCTGCACTAATTTTGTACTTAATATACTAAAAATTCTTCTTAAGATGATCTTAAGAAGTACTAAAGAACATCTAAGTGTACTCAACTGTACTATTTTGACACACCATGAAATATGAACTAAAATTTGCTTTTAATATACTATCTCTGTATTTAAAAAATGTATTTAGAGACCACTTATAGTAAATTTGAACCCACAGTGTACTACAAGTGGTAAGTAAATAATTTATTTATTTAACACATTTTAGTTCATATTTCATGGTCTCAAAATAACACAGTTGAGTACACTTTGATGTTCTTAAGATGATCTTAAGAAGTACTTAAGAAGAATTTTTAGTATATTAAGTACAAAATTAGTGCACGAAAATAGAACACTTTAAGTACATTATAGAAGTGTACTTTTTTTTTCACCTGGGTGGATGAACAGGTCAAGAATTCATGTAACCAAATAAATACAGACAGTGTTTAGGCTCTTTGTAAAAATGCATTATCTGTAATAATTAGTTTATTTTCATTCACCTCATTTAAAGCTGATTGTTAATTTTGGTGATTAGTAGAGTTCCAGTCACAGCTGATCTGCCAAGAGAATGAATGGCAGAATTGTTTGGCTAAGTTCCTCAAAATGAATCACAAATTGTATCATTTCCAAAAACCCAGCGCTTGTGTTTTTACGACAGGCAATTCATGATGATTAAGTATCACTCATGTGTTTTTTCCAGGCTTCGATAGAGGGTTAGTTTTTATACAACACTTGAACAATCAGTGATCAATTGATTTAAGTGGTGTTTTTGCTTTGATGATGGAACTCTGTTGAACTGGGGGGAATAGCACTTTGTTTTGCTCCACAATGAGCGGTGACAGTAATTCCTGTCTTGAGCAGCCTTGTGTCTGATCTACAGAGAAAGAAAAGACATTTGCACATAATTAGGACCCCAACAAAGTCCATGCCTTTCAAATGTGTGCATTGTTTGGCAACCTACATAATAGTTCACAATCGTTGAGACATGAAATTATTTCTTGAATCTAAACACGCAGCACAAACATAATTACGAGCATATGGATGTTTTATGTCTGATATAATCATGTAAAGACATCAGAAACATTGCAATCATAATAAATACATGTAACACAATTTAAATGTACTACAGAAATAAATAATTCATTTAAGGGCATGATAGTGTTATTCATTCTATTATACAATGTATAGATAAACACATTATATATTACAAGAACACATACAATGTGTTTGTATTCAATTATACAGTATATGACCAAAGTAGATCTAATGGGTGGTAGGAGTCAGTATTGTTCATAATGGTTAAAATGATTAAATAATATAAAGTTTTATTTAATGATACATAAATTATAGCATCATTAACTTTGGTTTTTGGTTCCGCTGCTTCTTGTTTTTTCTGTTTCTGCATCTAAAAATAAACAGAGAAAATTTGTATTATAGTGTGTACAGAAAAACAAAAACATTAATAAAGCAATAAGGAAATGTTTTATTAGGAATAAAGCGACTATACAAATATAAATACACATACTTGTACAGGCTCCATTCACTCCAGGAAGAATTACAGAATTCATCCTTCGCTCTCACACACACCGCCCTCCCTTTTGTCACTGGAAGCTGGTGACTTTGTGTGAGGTAAGTCTGAGAACAATAAGAACAAATATTAATACATATAATAATAATGTATAAGTAGACTGGAGTAATGACTGCTGAAAATTCAGCTTTGCCATCACAGGAATACATCACACTTTAAAATATATTAAAACAGGTATTTCTTTTAAATTGAAATATTTCAATATTTCTGTTTTTACTGTATTTTTGATCAAATAAATGGTAAGCATAAGAGACTTCTTTTAAAAACATGAAAAATCATAATTATTCCAAACTTTTAACCAGTAATGATTATATATAAAACAGTACCTCTGGCGAGTTTGGTTTGGAGCAGTCACATTTTATGCTTTTCGGACAGCGAATCTCTTTCACTTGGAAGATGAGAGGGAAGTAAGAAGATGGTGTGTTCCAAGAGTGCGGATATCCAACTTCTACAGATGTTTGATTGATCCTGCTTATAGCCACTACATCAGGCCTCACTTAGAAGTGGAGAAAAAAGATGTCAGCAACATTGTTTCACATTCAGATGAATGGCATATTACTTCAAAATTCTAAGGCCCCATCTTATCAATTTTTAAGAGCTCACCAATATCCATGATGTAAAACTTTGTGTTGTAGGTTTCTACAACAAAGCTACTTCTGAAGTATATGGTCAGGTTGATGCGATCCACCTCCTCTGAATATGGACAGTAGTTTTGGTCTAAGCATGTGATACTCTGTCCTTTGGAATCCAGACTGCAGCTGATGTTGCTTCCACTGTGAGGGCTGGATCAGAATCAGTCAAAGGTTTTTTTTTGTTGTTGTTTTTTTTCCTCCACACCCCTCAAATCATTGCAGATTACAGAGCAAGTTTGGGAAACTTACCGGGTGGCTTTGATATGAGCAACATGGCCATTCCTGTTCACATCCCATGTCCAGAAACATTGGAAGGAACCTCCATAGTTATTTGTTGAGCAATGGATGTAACCTTGTTTGGTAATTAAATAAATACACATTATTTACAATGTTTGCAATCAAGTGTTTTAAATAAAGATTCATTAAATTGATCAAAATTAACTGTAAAGCCATGTATAAAGTTATAAAAGATTTCTATTTTAAATAAATGCGGTTCTTTTGAACTGTTTTTAACATTGTTAATAATCAGAAATGTTTCTTGAGCACCAGATCAGCATATTAGAATGATTTCTGAAGGATCATGTGACACTGAAGACTGGATTTTTCAACACATTTTCTACAATCTACATGGTAGAAATTAGTATCTGTAAAATGTTTAACTATTGAAGGTTTGAAACTATTTCAATTTTTAATTTCTTCAAATGAATATTATGACAGTGCTACACAACGTAAATGATGGTTGTACCTTTTTCAGGAGTGTTCTTGATAATCTTCTTGAAGGTCCACTGAGCCAGCACCAGTGTGTGGTTTAGGTAAGAGCCCTCCTTGTTGAAACAGGAGTAATTGGCCCCCTTCCAGCCCTCCACGGTGATCATGATCTTGTTTCCTTGAGCCTCCAGATTTTCATCTTTGTTTTTGGTCCATGTAACATTTTGCCCTTCGTAGGCTTCTCCGCAGATAAGTGGCACTTGTACCATGTTTACATCTTTACCCACATCTACATTCACCACAAGCACTGATGACAGACATTTGAGAAAATAAAAATTAGAGGTGCAAATATAATAAAACAAACCCAATTACCCATAAAATACAAGTAAACCTCTAGGAGTATTTCAGGGTGAAGTAAATGCCTAAGAGAAACTATAATAAAAATAATTTTTTCAGACATGATTCAGAGAAACAAACCATTTGGTTTAAGCATCCAGTAACGCTCAACTGTTTTGATGGATCCTACAGCAGAAGACTGGAGAAGCATCAATGTACCTAACAAGAGAAAAAACATCTGTTGGTAGAAAAAGAGAAAAAGTTATTTGCCTGTCATTTTGTAATATGGTTAATACTAATAGAATATTTGAGCTTTTGCTTGTTACTGGTAAATCCAACTTCTGCTATTGTTCTGCATTTATTAAATTGTCAGTTTAAATATGAAATCTAATATAAAATCTTGGTCCTGAAGAAAAACCATTGCTCGTAGACAGTGAAGCCATAACCAAGAATATCTTACCCGAGACATTCAGGAATTAGGCATTTAACTATCATTTTGTATAGGCTATGAGTGAACAAATATTTTAATATTAAATAATATTTAGTATTTATTTCAATAAAATAATTCAGTGGTACTTTTAATGAGATTATAAAAGAGACTTACCATTGACCACTCAAATTTTCAACAAGATTAACCTCCACAACCAGATTGGCTTTGCTTTGCTTTGTTGTGTTTTAGTCTGCAAGCTTATAAGTAACGTGTCAGGAGGGCAGAATTTCCCTGGCCAGGAAAAGTCCAGTGCAGGTTATAGAGGAAGCAACCACAGCATGAGCAACTCCAGAACCTGAGCTCTGCTCAGACTTCCTCTCACTTCTTCTCACTGTCATTGAGTCCTCTCTCTTCCTCTAGTATTGGTCTATTTACATACAATAGCACAGCCTGTTGAGGATAGTATGATGCTTTTATTGGACTGTATTATATTTTGCAGGAAATTATAGGACATGAAATTGCTAACTGGTTTCTAGTGTGGAGCCTAAAGTGGCGGGAAAGATAATAAGTCAATTATTTGTTTTCCAACACCTTGGGAATTTTTGCCACGAGTTCTCATGTGAAAGTCAGAGGATGATTTACCTGGTTGCATTACTGTGTTTGATTTGCTTGTCCCTACTATACCCCACTCTGCTGGTTTTTCCAATTCAAAATTTCCCCTTTTCACTCAGATCATGTCATTTGGTGATTTGTACATTAAGGGTACTGATAGAAACTACACATGAAACACTGATGACACTCTTCAGCATGGCACATGAAAAGTGTTTTAAGGATGCCTAGATTTAAAAAAAACAAAAAAACAAAGAAGTCTCAGCTCAGTGACACTTCCAATGGCTAAAAAGTGCTGCCCCATAATTCTGTACATTTGATTCTGTGACAGTGAAGTTAAAAAATAAATATAGTGTCTGAAAGTTGCAGTTGGTGGTCAGTTTGTGTGTAAATGTACATTTATTAACCACTTTTGATGTCATTAGTTGGAAATTACTATTGTAGTAATTGTATGTACAGTCAAACCAAAATTTATTCAGACATCTTGAACATTTCATTCATTTATACAGTTTTTTCACTATAGTTTAAAAAAATGGTAATTAAATATGACAAGGTCTCTGTGTCAGAAAAAAATAATCTTAATTGTGTCAGATAACACTTAAGCAAAACATGTTCAGGTCAAAGTGTCTGAATAATTTTTGGTTCCAAATTTGTATCAAATTTGCTGGTAGTCCACTGTATGAAGAATTTTTAGGTATAATATGTCACAGTTTACTTTATTTTGCTATCCTCACTTACATTAATGAACTATAGTGTCCTGCACTATATTTTTTGACTATGCTTAGTTATCAGCAAAGGTCTCTATTTTGCTGTAGATCCTTAAACCGAAATCAGTTTCGTAAGGCTCAGTTTCACAAACGCTGCCTGCTAAGTCATTGCATGATAGGACAGTGAGGCAACAAGTCCTAAGATTTCAGAACCAGCCATTGTATTTGGAATTGTAAAATATAATTACCATGGTAAAAGCATTAATTGAAGGGTGAACGAAAAATTAAGTTAAAAAGGAGTTATCTTCAGTTATTTGAATTTTAACAAATTTTATTGAATTCTGTCACTGGGAAACACTAAAATAATATATGATTATATTCATGAGAAGAAGAAAAAAAACTAAACTAATAATAATTTCTTGTTAATGCACATTTCCTCTTTAACAAGAGGACAAGTCATGATTATTCTGTAATTTTTCTCAATATTTTTATGTAATTTTTATGAATCTATAATAAGTGGATCTATGGTGGAATTTTGATGTTTTGAACAACTGTTGCGCTTTTCTTTTCCCTTCCTCAGAAATTCAGTTCTACCATTTCATGAAGCATGTGACGACAATGGGGAAGAAACACACAATGCTGATGTTCAACATGGGGTGCAGATAGAAAAATTGATTTTGAGGTGATATATCTAGTGAAGTAAGACATTCTCTTAAAAACATGAGCACATCAAAAACAGCCCCATACTTACACATAACTATACAGGACCTACAATATATGACCAAAAAGCCACTTCCCCTGCAGGAAAAACCCCATTTACTGACAAATTTCCTCTGTTTTGATGATTGTTATTGGTTTATGAGATCAAGTTAATGGAAAAGACCTGTGACCAGTGTCACATGTGCTGAATTGTGTCTGTGTACGTAGCATCATTCGGAATAGACCTCATCCATTCATACCTCTGTCTTTGAGCTGGTCGACGTGGATGGTATAGTTTCAGATTCCTCTTTAACCTCAAGGGTTCAGTGCTCAAAAAAACTTTTCACCAGTTTGACATCAATAAGGATGAGGTACAGATTTCATACAGCTACAAGTAGGGGTGTGACGAGACCAGTATCTCACGAGACGAGACGAGACTCGAGATTGAGTTCACGAGACGAGACAAGATGGCGAAATACATGACTAGAAAAAATATTCTGCAGGTGTATTTGAAATGTTTTAACTAATCATTTTGTAATGAATGTCATTTCAGTTCTACTTTCTGAGACTGAATTATCATATGCAGTAAAAGACAACAATACTCAAGTACTGTAAAAGGTTTTGCCACTAACTCAACTGACTGACTTCTCTCCTGTATGATTTCAGTCTCTTCAGATCTTGCTGTACATGATTTATGAGCTTCTACAGCTTTTGACCTCCTAACTGAACTCCTCTCCACAAACTGATCACAGAAATAAAAACAGTATAAATAAAAATGGTAACACTTTACAATAAGGTCTCATTTATTAACATTAATGTATTAACCAACATCAACTAACAACGAGCAATATATTTGCTACAGTATTTATTAATCTTTGTTTGTTAGTTGATAAAAATAGTCATTCATTGTTAGTTCATGATAGTTCACAGTGCATTAACTAATGTTAACAAATGAAACCTTATTGTTTGTACTAGTAAATAATAAGAAGAGAAAACTGTTATTCATTTTTATGGTAACACTTTACAATAAGTGCAACCATAATCGCACTCTCTCAATATTAAAAGATCAAATAAGACCAATTTTTTCTTTGATACAGAGCTAGGAGATGGTTACAACTACACTGCCCAGCCTAAAATAGCTTTCATATTGAGAGATATCTGTATTCATCAGGGAGCCGCTTTCAAATGCGGGGAATTGAAATCACGTTTGAATGCGCGCGCGCGTTTACTTTCACTTTCAACGGTCGCGCGTAACTCTGTAAATATGGAGCGGCGGCGACCGTTATCCAATTGAATTAAATGTTTTTTTATTTAAATACAAAGCAAAACGACAGTGGAGGCATAATGTAAATGTAGCGGTGGCATATTCTTTCCTAATCATCCTAACACTCTGTCATGGCAACATGACAAGACTACTTTTCGCCTCGACGAGAAATCTCGTCACAGTTTAGTCTCGCGAGATCTCGTGGCACGAGATCTCGTCACACCCCTAGCTACAAGTGATACTTAAACATTTACTGTTTAAAGGGATAGTTCACCCAAAAATGAAAATTTGATGTTTATCTGCTTACCCCCAGGGCATCCAAGATGTAGATGACTTTTTTTCTTCAGTCGAACGCAAATTATGATTTTTAACTGCAACCGCTGCCGTCTGTCAGTCAAATAATAGCAGTGATTGGGAACTTGAACAATAAGAGTCGAAAAAACTTCCATAGACAAGTCCAAATTAAACCCTGCGGCTCGTGACGGCACATTAATGTCCTAAGACACGAAACGATCGGTTTGTGTGAGAAACCGAACAGTATTTATATAATTTTTTACCTCTAATACACCACTATGTCCAAGTTCGTTCAGCTTCCGGCTAGTGAGGTCTGATCGCGCTCTGACAACGGAAGTGATGTCTCGCGCTCATTGAAGTATATGGGCGAGACATCACTTCCGTCTTCAGAACGCGTTTTTTGACCTCACTAACAGGAAGCTGAACGAAGTTGGACATAGTGGTGTATTAGAGGTAAAAATTATATAAATAATGTTCGGTTTCTCGCACAAACCGATCGTTTCGTGTCTTAGGACATTAATGTGTCGTCACGAGCCGCAGGGTTTAATTTTGATTTGTCTAAGCAAGTTTTATTTACTGTTATAGTTGAAGTTCCCATCTACTGCTATTATTTGACTGACAGACGGCAGCGGTTGCAGTTAAAAATCATAATTTGCGTTCGACTGAAGAAAAAAGTCACCTACATCTTGGATGCACTGGGGGTAAGCAGATAAACATCAAATTTTCATTTTTGGGTGAACTATCCCTTTAACAATGTTTAACATCATTGCAGAACCCTTTAACGCAAGTAAAACACTCACATATGCGATCAAATTTTGCACTATAGGTAACTAAAAATGTCTGTCATTAGCCACTGACTAGTAAATGTTCACATGTGACTCGTCAGTGATCAAGTTCGACGCTAAGAAGAAGTGTAACACAGATATATTTTTTATATGATATATAATATACACGTAAATGGTGTTTTCTTGTTATTTTCTGTAAAAATTACAGAGATCTTTTGGAATTCTTTAACATTTTTTCCATTCGCATAAAATCAAGCCTTTAAAGTCACCATGAAATCAAAACTGACCATTCTTATTTTTAAGGAATATTGCAGTATTTATTATAAATTATGTATCCATGCACATCTTTTTTTATGTGCCCTCATAATCTTTAATCAAATTAACTTTTCTCCCTCTTACAGCGACATCTCTTCTGAGGTCATGAGATCAAAGCAATAGCATATTACATTATCCGTAATATGGACAGTTCCCAGTTCCCAATGGACAAAATTAAGTTCCAACTTTTTTTTTCTGGAGAAGCCATTTTACTTACATTTTACATGTATATATGTAACAATAAGGTAGAAAAAACTATCGCAAATTCCATTTCATGCCGACAAGCAGACACCACTGCCAGCTGGACACTTCAGTAGTGGGCGGAACTAATGCATAACAGGCAATCCCATTGGCTAGCACTAAATCAGTTAATAGAATTGTAAGTTAATTTTGTTAAATAAAACAAAACTGTATTTGTGTAAAAAAAAAAAAAAAAAAAAAAAAAAAAATTACATTTAGTAAACATTTATATTGTATGTCAAAAGTCTGGTGAGCGAAATAAAAAATGTACAAGCCAATGGCAACTATCTCCAATGTGTCTGTAAAGAGAGTTGTCAATATGAACGTTTCAGACAACTTAGGAGAGTCTCATGGATGTATACACAATTTATATTGTACTTGGGAAATAAAAAAAATGTCTTGATGTCTTAATGACTATTGTCTGATGTAATAAAGGTGAATAATAGTAGTAATAGCAAGTACCAATAGTAAAATAGAAAAAAGTTTTGTTTTTTTTGAGAATGACATTGTAGCAGTTTGTTTAATAATATACGTGTATGTACATTAGGTAGAACCCAGAGAGTCGTCACACTGTTTACACCAGTGAAAATTAATTTCTGTAAAAGATAATTTTGGCTACACAAAAGCTATTTCTACACATTGTCACAATAGAACCTATTGTTAATCAGTCAATAAAATTACACAATTATGAAATAACTGTGATACAAATTTCCTGTGTGACAACTAGCCCCTGCATCCTGATATTTATGGCCTACTATATATAGTTTCATAAATTATTTTAGTTGCTGGCTTATGCTTCCCTTGACCCTGAAACCCTGAAACTCTTTAAACCTTTGAAAGTTTCAGCCCCAGTAGTTCATTTAGTGAAACTGAGATTTCACACATATACAAAGAGACGAGGGAGAGAGAGTTTACTTCCCACATTTCCCACAGAAAGGGAAGTTCTCTGGCTACCTTCAGCAGCTGACAACAGTGTCCTGTGACACTGTCCTTTCTGAAACTCCTTTACATTTGACACATTTGGCATTTCTTAGTTAATAGGTGTTACATAATACATGCAAGTATAGTAAATGTTAATGTAGATTTGCAGTATAGAAATAGCATTTTATTCATATAATCATCTTTCACAAATGTTTTAAGTCAAAGCATAAAAGCCCATTGTGGATTTTCTACCACATTACAGCCAGAAGGGGGCAGTAGTGTATCAGTGCTGTGTACATTTCGTGCAAGTCAGTAGTGTACACTAGTGTCTTCTCTTACTGTTATTATCATATCTGTACACTACAGTTGCAAAGTTTGGTGTCAGTAATATTTTGTTTTTTAAAGAAATGTATACTTTATACTTTTACATTTATACTTGAATTCAGCAAGGGTTCATTAAATTGACTGAATGTCAGTAATATTTTGTTTTTGAAATAAATGTATACTTTTATTCAGCAAGGATTCATTAAATGGACTGAATGACAGTAAAAATATTTATAATGTTACAAAAGATTTCTATTTCATTTATTTTCATCAAAAATATTAAGCAGCACAACTGTTTTCAGTATTGATAATAATAAGAAATGTTTTTTTGACCACCAAATCAGCATATTAGAATGATTTCTGAAGGATCATGTGACACCGAAGACTGTAATGATGCTGAAAATTCAGCTTTGTCATCACAGGAATAAATTACATCTTAAAATACATTAAAAAAAGAAATTAAATCTATTTAAATCTTAATAACATTTCACAATCTTGTTATTTTTACTATATTTTTTGATCAAATAAATGCAGCCTATGCGAGAATGTGAGACTTCCAAAAACATCTTACAACCCAAAACTTCTGAATGCTGTAAATGTCAGAAATAATAAGAGTAGTATGGCAGTATGTGGTAAATGATATTAGAGAAATTTAATTTTAACCCCTTTAATAAAGTACTGACTTCTGTATTCATTGTGATTTGTACAAAAAACTCTTGACGGATTTAGGCATACAGTTCTTATAGATGTGGGATTCAAGAGCTACTGAAATCATGAATGTTTAAAAATAAAGGTGTGTGAAAAACGTGGGAAGAGAAAGATCAGGGAAAAGCACAGAACTGCTTTTGAAATCTTTCTAACCTGAGAAGTCCTGCTGTAATGATACTTCATCCATCAGGGACACAACGTGATAACTGCAGCGGCAACCACAACCAGAAAGCAAACTGAAACAGGAAGCCTGTAAAAAAACAAACATTTTACCACTCACCTCAATTGCTTTACACAAAGATTTACAAGAGCAATGTAAAAGATTTAAAATGTCAGCATGGAAGTGTAACAGCTGAAGTGCTGACTTAACATACACAAATAAGGACAAAAAGTACTGTATTCTCTATACTAGCTTAAAGTTAGCATGAAATGGAAATTCACCCTACCTATTTTCATTGGGGGCAGTTGTGGCCTAATGGTTAGAGAGGCGGACTTGTAACGTGAAGGTTGCGAATTTGAGTCTCAGTACTGGCAGGAACTGTTGGTGGAGGGAATGAATGAACACTATCTTCCACTCTTATTACTCATGAGGTGCCCTTGAGCAAAGCAATTAAAAATGGCTGCTCAAGTGCTCTGGGTGTGTGTTCACTTGTGTGCATCACATAACCAAAAACTGCATTACACTTGAAATCGTGTACGAGTCTTATCAAACACAAGTAATGACATTAGTGTCACGTTTTGAGATTGTTTTATTCATGTTTGTATTTCATTCATTAGTTTTCCTTCCGTTTTACTTTGTCATTTTGCTTCTAGTTTGTTAATTAGTTCTGTTCTCTCAGTTTCCCTGCCTTGGATGGGTGAAATGCAGAGCACAAATTCACCATACTTGGCTTCACGTCACGTCACTATTTTCTAAAGGCATTTTATTGATCATGAGAGATTCATTGATGCATGTTTCTTTTTTTTTGACCTTGTAATTTTAACTACTTTTAAAGGTCCCGTTCTTCGTGATCCCATGTTTCAAACTTTAGTTAGTGTGTAATGTTGTTGTTAGAGTATAAATAAAATCTGTAACATTTTAAAGCTCAAAGTTCAATGCCAAGCGAGATATTTTATTTAACAGAAGTCGCCTACATCGAACGGCCAGTTTGGACTACATCCCTCTACTTCCTTCTTTAATGACGTCACTAAAACAGTTTTTTGACTAACCTTCGCCCACAGGAAGACACAAGAGTTGCGTTTGTAGAGTGTGTTTGTCGCCATGTCGTCGAAACGCTGTTATTTTCATCCCGCAGTCCAATCACCGGGTCTGATTCCGGCTCAAATTGATAAAATTAAAGACATGTTTACAATAACACTGAGCGCATGCATCTCCACGTTATGGTAAGAGGCGTGACTTTTCCGGGCAAGGTGCGCTCAGAGCTGTCGAATCACAACACAGGAACCGCTGGCACAATCAGAACTCGTTACGTATTTCTGAAGGAGGGACTTCATAGAACAAGGAAGTCATCAGCCCGTTTTTATGACAGTAGAAACAGCGGTATACAGATAAGTAAATTATGTGAAAAATACTGTGTTTTTTTACACGCGAAACATGAACACATGTTATATTGCACACTATAAACACAATCAAAGCTTCAAAAAAACACGAAAAACGGGACCTTTAATCAACTCAACCTGGTGCACTTTGACAAGAAAATAAATGGGGGGGGGGGGGGGTTCTTTAAGTTAAAAAATATATATATATATTGACACTAGGCATTGACAAATTTCACAACTGGATTTAATTTTGATTCAAAAGCTTGCGATTTGATAATCTTTGATTCAATATTGATTCATTTTGGGCCTATCAGGTATAGAACATGGCAAATTTCCTCAAAGAATAAAATATCTCTCAACTAAAATTCATTGATTTGTAAGCTACTTACATATAAATTACATATAAGGATGTTTTTATAATGTTATAATAATTTTTTAATGACATTATTTTTCTACTCGTTTTTGTATATAGGCCTAAATGGTGGCTGTCATAACATTATTGAAGCACATGTTAAGTACAAATACAATTTAGCAAAACGCTCCTCTCTAAGTTCATTTTTGTAGCTGACTAATGAGTTTTTGGACATTGAACGGCTTTTCTGAGGTAAATTTGATGGTAAATATGACATTTTTACAAGCTGTTTTAGTGACGTCTTTCCGCGGTTGAAACACTGAGTAAGCGATTACATGTGACATGATATGGATTTCGGTAAGTTGTACTGTACAGTATCTTTCAACATACCTTCGGATGTTCATTCATGTTGATTTCATGTTGTAGCTAGTAAGAGATGGTTGCAGGGCCGGGTCTAGGGGGGGTCTAGGGGGGGCATTGCCCCCCCAGAATTTCCTTGTGCCCCCCCAAAAATGTGCAGCCAACAATAAAAATGAATAAGCCTACATAAACATTAAAAACGTCTTATCTATTGAATAAGGATCGGCCACTTTAATCACAGAAAAAAAAGTGAATATTATGCTTATAATGATATTTAATCTCACAAAAATGGACTTAAAATCCAAAAACATGCGAACTGGGAAGTAACGAACATTAATCAGAAAACACGTCGAAAACAAGTGTACACCTAATCTTCAAGCAAGTAGCCTAAAAAAAATATCACAATGAGGATCACATCTGCATCAGCCGAACATATTTTCTGCATGCTGAGATAGCTGTCAGCGAACATTTCCTCAGTAATTTCGTTAACAATGAATAATTTGAACATTATATCCAGGGGCGGCGCTAGGGGTGGGCTAAGGGGGCTGGAACCCCAAATGTTTTTCCAAAAGCCCTGAATCTTTCAGGTTTGAGGTTTCTGTGCTGCGTGTTTTAAAGAGAAGTGTGCATCCGAAAATACAATGTAGACTGAGACTCTATATCACAAATAAAAAGATGTTTGAGCCCTCTTTCATGACCAGGTACAAGTCAATGCTGTTTCTTTGTTCCATTTGCACTCTGTACATGGGTTGAAGCTCTCAGTTTTGAGCTTCCAAAGTGCACCAGACTGATGCATTTTACCTTAAAATACACAAAAATTGCTTACCGGGGGGGCATGCCCCCGGACCCCCCTAGATGATGGTATATAATGTACATTTTATGAACTTTAACCAAGAATACTACAAAAAACGCTCCTTTCATGTCAGTAAATTAAAATGTCATTGGACAAATATAGATTTCGGTTAAGCCCCGAATGTTTACAATGTCTGGCTCCGCCCCTTATTATGTCCATAAATAATTCACATGGCCTACATAGCCAGTACAAATTAGGCTATAGCCTATAATTTGTTAGCCACAAGACGATTCTTGATGAATCAAAAAAACAAAAAGTTAGCTATGAATATTAGCCTAGAAAATGCTGCCCTACCAAAATTTGTGATTGCCCCCCCAGTCAAGCAAGCCTAGTACCGGGCCTGGATGGTTGGTTCACGTGCGCCGCAGAGCGCCAAGAAAGATCGCAACACTTGGAGAAACAAACATCTATGGTCTCACTCCAGTCTCTGTGAAAGCAGACCATTTTTGATTCCTGCGAGGTTTATTGTGCTTGCAATTTCACCTTACACCCTTTGGTAAGTAGGTAAGAAAAAGTGGTAGATATATAAGAGTCAGATTTCATGTACTGTTGCCATGTTACATTACATCATCTCCCCCTCATTTACATAACTGGGAGTCAGTACACACTCAGCCAGTGGTAAAATATGATAATGGCAACTTACCAGTAAAGTGTGTGAAGAGCAGTGTTGGGCGAGTTACTTTAAAAAAGTAATTAGTTATAGTTACTAGTTACTTCTCACAAATAGTAACGGAGTTAGTAACTGAGTTACATCATTATAAAAGTAACTAATTACCAGGGAAAGTAACTATTGCGTTACTTTAAAAAAAAATTAAAATATGTCAAATAACTTGAATGCCCCCATTATTAAATATAAGTCTAAGAATAAATAATTCTTGATCCGACTCGTGACTCATGATCCACTCTTGCTTATGAAATTTCTCTGTACTGTCATTAAAGAAAATGTAGTTTCATATACAGTACAGTCCAAAAGTTTGGAACCACTAAGATTTTTAATGTTTTTAAAAGAAGTTTCGTCTGCTCACCAAGGCTACATTTATTTAATTAAAAATACAGTAAAAACAGTAATATTGTGAAATATTATTACAATTTAAAATAACTGTTTTCTATTTGAATATATTTCACAAAGTAATTTATTCCTGTGATGGCAAAGCTGAATTTTCAGCATCATTACTCCAGTCTTCAGTGTCACATGATCCTTCAGAAATCACTCTAATATGCTGATCTGCTGCTCAATAAACATTTAATGTGTACAATTGTACAAAATATTTGTGTACAATATTTTTTTTCAGGATTATTTGATGAATAGAAAGTTGAAAAGAACAGTGTTTATCTGAAATCTAATCTTTTGTAACATTATAAATGTCTTTACTGCCACTTTTGATTGATTTAATGCATCCTTGCTGAATAAAAGTATTCATTTCTTTAATTTCTTTTCAAAAAAATAAAAATAAAAATTCTTACTGACCCCAAACTTTTGAACGGTAGTGTATAATGCTACAGAAGCTTTGTATTTCAGATAAATGCTGTTCTTTTGAACTTTCTATTCATCAAGGAATCCTGAAAAAAAAAGTACACAACTGTTTTCAACATTGAAAATAATCATAAATGTTTATTGAGCAGCAAATCAGCATATTAGAATGATTTCTGAAGGATCATGTGACACTAAAGACTGGAGTAATGATGCTGAAAATTCAGCTTTGCATCACAGGAATAAATTACTTTGTCAAATATATTTAAATAGTACACAGTTATTTTAAATTGTAATAATATTTCACAATATTACTGTTTTTTACTGTATTTTTAATTAAATAAATGTAGCCTTGGTGAGCAGACGAAACTTCTTTTAAAAACATTAAAAATATTAGTGGTTCCAAACTTTTGGACTGTACTGTGAACAGCATGAGTAAGATGCATCATAAGATGCGCAATATATCGGGAGGCATGGAGTGGCTCAGACATGATTTTGACCACTTCATTAAGTTTTGTTTTGTAGAAAGCCTCTCTTTAAAGTGAATTTCGTTTTGTAAAAAATGTATCTTAATTTTAATCAATGTTTCATCAACCAATTGCCTGGATTTAATAAATAAGAAGCAAATATAGAAAACAATATAATCATGGCAGGCGCGGCCGCGATCACTGGCGCGTGAACTGGAGCGCGACTTAGGCTAAATGAACCGAAACTCAGCGTATAGGCTGCTTGCCTCGCAGACATGAGAAATATATCTATAGAAAGCTTGAAATATCTACTTTAAAAACGAAATAATTAAAAAGGAAAAGATTCTGATTATGTAATCCGAATGAAATGTGCATTTTCTCTCTAGGCGCGTCCAATATAAGCGGAGATGATGAGAGTCAGCAATGTCAACTTCATCTCTGCAGCCGACACTGATTCAGAAAACATTACTTTATTAATAAACAATTAAAATGTCTCTTTGCTGTTTTTTGTCATATTCATAATCATTACTTTTGCCAGTTCTTTATGGCAAGCGTTATGCGTGCGCTTGAGTGCATAGCCTATACATAAACGCTCATTATTCGTTTATTCTCTCCAGTATTTAAGAAATTAAATTAATATAAATGTGATTAGTCAACTAATGGCTTAAATGAACAACTACTAGTCGACTAGAAAAACTTATTTCACATATTTTCGATCCAGCATGTCACATGTTTATCGCAGTATACAGGACCTTCGAACCAGAAAGACACAGTTTACATTTGACTAAAAGGTTTTTGTCTTTATGCTCAACTAAAGTGAAATAATGAGCATATTTCCACTTTGAGAAACTCGTCTTGTTCTCGCCTTGACTCGCCATGACTGCCGCACATACTTGAATAAACGGAAACACGCCCACAGTGCGTCTTCGTGTTTACAGTGGTTGGCATCCACCAATCCTACAATGCGTCACTGCTGTAAACAGGTTAGGCTGTTGGCTACACTTCAGCCAAAATTAATTAATTTAAAAAAGTAATGTACAACGCACCATATGGTAACGGTAACGGAGTTAATTTATTTAAAATGTAATGCGTTACAGTATTAATTACTGTCAAAAGTAACTTCGTTACAGTAACGCGTTACTAATAGTTACTGCCCAACACTGGTGAAGAGATCCATATTTCGTACAAGAAAAAAAAAAAGTTTAAATGAATTAAACAGAGTTGAATGTTTTGAACTAAAGAGATCTAAATAGATGATTTAAGACCTAAAGAGATGGTTTAGGACATCTAACTTTGAAGAGAATAAGACTGATCTAAGCATACAGCAAAGGGTAACAGTAAATCCACAAGGAGAAAGCCTGATAGTTTAGGATACAGTGTGCAGATTCTAGCCAGAAACTTCATTATCATGCAAGGGAGCTCTCTTTTCAATAAGAGGAGGGTGAAGGCTCTGGGAAAGAGGGTGCTTTACCATCTGTCTGGTGCTATGACTGACAGATGGATCAATAACTTTAGGCTTATTATAGTCAAAGGTGATAAATCAGGCTGACTCAGAAAAGATCCTAATAAAAAGCAAACTCTCACCCAGACACTTATCACAAGAGTATCAAAGGTATAATAAGAGCTGTTAGTGTATTTTATTCTCAGAAGTGGTATATTCTCTCACTATTAAAACCAATTTAGTTTTTAAATGTAAAAGAGCTGACTGTCAAAGTGTCACCATGTTTATTGATAAAGTTATACAATACCTGGATTGCCTACTACATCTGCTAACATTTTGAATTATGCATCCAATTGGTTATAGGCTACCTTTTGCTATCCCATGGGAAAATTCTAAAATAAAATACAAAATACAAAATGTCATGGAACTGTGAGCCAGGCAGAAAAACATATTTATAATTGAGTAGCCTTGTAGTAAATTAGACTGTAATTTTGAATATGCTAATTTGAAAAATACTGTTTGGATATGTGTTTGACTGACATGTTTTTATCTGCCTACTATATCCATTCCCTCACTAACTTATGCAAAGACCTTTGAAGAATGATGACAGCAGATAAATCACAAGGCACACTAATATGAGAATGACTTGACAATATTGGTCAGGTCAGAAAAATACACGTCATGCATATTTAATGTGGAGGTGTTAGAGGCTTACCAAGACACAGATCAAACTATGAATCTATCACACAAGAAATAGCAGAGCTGTCAAAGTAAAAACCATATCATGTGGTCTAGACCTCAAATAGATATTCTTCAGGTATATCCCTTCAGCTCTCGCTGACAACATGGTTGTATTCCCCTAGCTTAAGCAGTTTAGTAGAAGAGAGAATGTGAGACATTTTGAGGTGTGAGAACAAAACCAACAGTAAATACCCTGTGTTACCATGAGGTAAGGTGATACTACTCTTGCTGCATAGCTGGCCATCCGTCACTGGGTAGTCACTCTATTTGGGTTTGTCCCAACAGGCAGAAAAGAGGGCAGGACACAAACATCAATACCCTTTTTTGACCATCGAGATGATATAAGCTAGCTAGAACAAATAATAGACTATCTCAGGGGTTTTCAAACTGGAGAGTGGAGGGAGCCTTAGAAAAATGTCGGTAACACTTTATAATAACTGCACACTATGAAGCATTAGTTAAGCATTAGTTAATAGTTATTTCATCACTTATTAAGCATTAATAGACATTAGTAAGTAGTTTATAAATACAGCTATTATTGCTTTATTCTTGATTTATAAGCATATCTATAATGTGTTTAATAATTGTATTTTCATACTTTATTAATAATCAATTTATCATTTCTAAATTAAGTATTACATTATTTACAAACCAGTTATTTAGGAGTTGTCAGTAGTTCATTTAGTAAGTGTAAGTAAATGATTAATAAACTATTTAAACATTCATTTATACATCTTATTATTTAGACACATAGTAATAATTACTTAGTGTGTTAGTAAATGTTTTATTAACACATATTCCTACTGCAATTCATGCTTAATTCAGGTAATTATAAAACATTTAGAAGTAGTCAGTTAACTATTTTTGTGAGCTCATCTAAAGTGAGGACTATTTATGCTTTGTAAAGCTCTTATAAATGAGATTTAAAGGTTCAGTGATCTTCTGCACTGCTGTTCTCTAATTTTTTAAAGTTAGTACCGAGGTAGTTTTGACACTAGGAATATGTTAATAAAGCATTTATTAACACACTGAGTAACTAATACTATATGTCTAAATAATAAGATGCATAAATGTACATTTAAATATTTTATTAATCATTTACTTACACTTCCTAAATGATCTTATGAACCACTGACAACTCCTAAATTACTAGTTTGTGAATAATGTAATACATAATTTAGAAATGATAAATTGATCATTAATAAAGTATGAAAATACAATTATTAAACTCATTATAGATATGCTTATAAATCAAGAACAAAGCATTTATAGCTGTATTTATAAATGGCTTACTAATGTCTATTAATGTTTTATAAATGATGAATTAACTATTTACTAATGCTTAACTAATGCTTCATAGCGTGAGTTATTCTAAAGTGTTACCAAAATTTCGAGTAAAACTGTAAAAAATAAATAAAATTACATTTTTAGTTAAATTTACTTAGTTAAATAACTAAGCACATAAATTATTAATATAAATAAACATAAATAGTACTATAGTGAGTAGGAAAAAAAATCTAACGTAAATTAAATCTAACATAAATAAAATATTATCCAAATATACGGAAGAGGATTAGGACCAAGCAATAATAAAAAAATAAAACCATCTCGAGATTAAAGTTGTTAAATTTCGAGAAAAAACTCGTTAAATTTCGAGAAAAAAGTCAAAATAAAATGTTGAGAATAAATTCATTAAATTACGAGAAAAAACTCGTTAAATTTCGAGAAAAAAGTCGAGATAAAATGTTGAGAATAAAGTCATTAAATGAGAATAAACTCATTAAATTATGAGAATAAAGTCATTAAATTACGAGAAAAAAGTCGTTAAATTACAAGAAAAAAGTCGAGATAAAATGTTGAGAATAAAGTCATTAAATTACGAGAAAAAAGTTGTTAAATTACAAGAAAAAAGTCGAGATAAAATGTTGAGAATAAACTCATTCGTAATTTAACGAATTTGTTCTTGTAATTTAACGACTTTTTTCTCATAATTTAATGATTTTATTCTCAACATTTTATCTCGTCTTTTTTCTCAAAATTTAACGACATTTTTCTCATAATTTAACGAATTTGTTCTCGTAATTTAGCGACTTTTTTCTCGTAATTTAATGACTTTATTCTCAACATTTTATCTCGACTTTTTTCTTGTAATTTAACGACTTTTTTCTCGTAATTTAATGACTTTATTCTCAACATTTTATCTAGACTTTTTTCTCAAAATTTAACGAGTTTTTTCTCGTAATTTAACAAGTTTATTCTAATCCTCTTCCGTACAAATAATATTTCAAACATATTTATAAAAAATTTCACAGTATAAATAATACTATAGGAATAATTAGGAATACTAGGGGCTCTGTAATTTTTTTTAATTAATAAATAAATTGAAAGAAATAGAGAAATGTAAATACAGTACAGTATTATAGTGAGTAGAAAAAAAATAATAATGTAACATAACAAAAATGAAATATTTAAATTGGGTCTTTATATGTGAAAATATATAGCTGCCTTTTAAGTTTTAG
Organism: Megalobrama amblycephala; assembly: GCF_018812025.1. NCBI lineage: Eukaryota > Metazoa > Chordata > Actinopteri > Cypriniformes > Xenocyprididae > Megalobrama > Megalobrama amblycephala. The sequence continues at coordinate 11,309,881 of NC_063066.1, read as the reverse complement.
GATGGTGTCCCTCACACAAGGATGAGTATTCTGGGGGGTAGCATCGAATAGTATTTCAAATGAGATATTTTGCATAAAAGACTATTATATCATGAGTAGGACTACATCATCATAATACGTCATAAAAACAAAACAGAAAAGCAAAACAACCCATTTGGACTTTCTCCATTTCCTTTACCCTTTGCAGATGTAAATAACATGATCTAACAAACAGTCTCAACCAATCTGAGGTTTTCATCTGAGGTTTGTTGACACAATGAGTGTTTGTGTGTGTGTGGGTTGGGTTTTGGATAAAGACACTCACGAAAGTGTAGCACTTTAACTATAAAATTTCACTACCCTTTCACATTTTAAATATCAATAAAACTGAATTCGATTTTTGCTATAATGTACAGTATATGTCGTTAATTCATACTCGAAGCCAGAGGGCGCCCTCGCGTAGAAAGTACAAGGTAGACTCATAAAAGGTAAGGTAAAATTTTCATAAGAATAAAGTATATTGCGAATGCATTGCTAATGGAAATAGCCTTTATCACAGTAGAATTGTAAAAAATAATGTATTTTGTTTGCTTCAATCTGTAATATGAAGCCTCATCAGATCGTAAAAGCATTTTGGTCAATCGGATCAATTCACTACAGTCACTCCAGATATTTTGAACAACAAAACAGAAGTGCCACACTGCCTGCACAAACAGCGGGACGCGCAATGTTTTTTAGACTAGTTATGGACAGGTACACACTACACAGCAGCATTTCATCAGCGTTCGTTCCTCAAGTCGAAACGTAACAGAAAAACTCAGACAGGCAGTCACGTGCTCAGAAACCCCCTTTCCATCGACATGGTTCTTTTGTGGGCTTGTGTCCATTCTCGAACTGTTCGATAGTGATGTGCGGTTATATCCGCTGATACTGCGGATAATCTGCGGGTCGGGCCAAGTAATAAAAAATAACATTCCAATTAATTGCGGGTGGATGGAAGATAAATCATTAATACGTTGATTTGAATAAAGACATAGAACTCTCATTTCACGGCAAGATGCAACGAACGTGCGTCACTCTTTTACTTTCGTTTTCAACTGAACATATTTCTATTTTAAAACCAATAAAGGAAAACATGTGCTTAAAGCACCTCCTAGTGGTCATTAAAACACAAAGGAAAACCCTACATGAGATATTGCTTTATAACTTAACAGCTTTAACTAAAAATATACACAAGAATAACAAACAGAAATTATATAATTATTATATATAATAATATATCCAACAATGATGTAAGGAAGCAGTGACAATTTAAGTTTGAAGGGAGTAAATGTGTTTAAAGGCTGTTAGGGAAATGTAATTTAGCCAAATAAGAACTTTAATTTTAAACGTTAATTCATAAGCAGCATAATTCAGTGTGTTATGTTACCATATCATCATGCTTAACACTGAGAATTTGAATGATTGTAATTTGATGATCAGGTGCAGATAATCAGATAAATCAGAGAATATCACTGGACGGTTGGCGGGTGAATGCACAGACTTTGTCTTTGTTCAATCTGCACACTGAACATGGGTTGGAGCTCTATATTTTGAACTCTCAAAGTGCACTAGATTAATGAATTTATCATTAAAATGTACAAAATGTTCTATATATATATATTGTTAATATTTTTTTTTTTTGAAGAAAAAGATTGCTTAGTGATTTAAAGATGTGCAGTGACCCTCACATACTGACTTGAAACGGTTCATTTCGCATTGAAAATTATTTGAACTTTATTAAAACTATTTGCACTGATTTATTGTTTATTTGTGCTTTTTTATTCCTTTGTGCAGTGGCTCAGGAAATGAGTATTTGAGTCTGTAAAAAAAGTCAACAAACTTAAAATATAAAACCAAAGATTTTTTTTTGGAGGTAATGTAATCTTGTTAAAACAGATTTTATAAAATTGGTATCGAAAAAGGTATCGTTATCAAAAATTTTTGAACGATACCCATATATATATTTATTTATTAATGTGTGTGTGTGTGTGGCACAAAGATATCAACAACTATATATATATATATATATATATATATATATATATATATATATATATATATATATATATATATATATATATATATATATGTATATATAGTTGTTGATCTTTGTTATATTTTATATTAATAACAATTAAAGTCAACATAGCTGTTCAAATTTAATATTTTGCATATATACCAGCAAAAACAATCTTACCAAAGCAGCTGAAAGCAGTGACAGCAAGAAATACTTCATTTATATGATTCATTTCTTCAGTCTTTCCATATTCACTCTCCGAATCCTTGATGATAGGGCACAAAAACAAAAAACAAAAAACAAACAAACAAAGGTACACGGACCCATTAGTTTGGCGAATCCCACTGTTTTTTTAAGGCGTTTAAAACATTGTCGATATTTTTTTAAATAGGCCTATGATAATATATGCAGTTAGAGATCAGCGTCCTTCAAAAGCTGTAACTTCTTATAAGTTGTGACTTTTGGTTAGCCATTATCATCCAGCTAATGAAAAACCAACGGGTTTCATGCATGAAACCAAGTTATTTTTAATCAATCAAGATATTTTATATCAATATTTTATATCAATATTTTATATCAATCAAGTTATTTTTTATGTTATGTCATTTTCAAGAACTGTGGAAAAACAAAACAACGCATGCGTCGTGTCGTCCACCAGGGGTCGGTAAAGTCATATTATTAACTTACTGTTCACGCTTTCTAATCACTTTTATTCCAATGGCCGCCTGATGTTGATACAGCTTTATGCAATTCACGTCATGTTTCTTAATTTATCATTATTTTTTAAAACGAATGATTAATACATTCACTATGCAACTGCAAATCTATTAGTCAGTTTTCTAGACTATTCCTTGTAAAGCTGATGTGAAATCATCACAGTGATGTTACAGGTTTACTAGTGAAAGGTTAAAAAAAAAAAGTATAATAAGTTAAATACATTTATAAATAAATAAAGGCTAAAAAAGAGACACTTTTGACCCTTGACAAAGCCTTCAATGATTTCAACAGTTACCATGTTTCTCACCAAACTTTGGAAAAATGTAAGCCTACATACTCGTTTTGATGACAGATGATGTCAGCTGAGTAAAGGCAGATTGACACCACAGTGAGACTGAGGGTTTTGTTCAGAAACTGAGGCCAAGAAAGTGGCTGCCTGCTTCCAACTGCTGCAGACAGAATGAAAAATGGTATTGTTTGCTCAGGAAATATTTAGACCAGACCACCACTGATGATTTCTTCCCTGAAAAAGACCTTATCTAAAGTGTGTTGAAGTACTCAGTACTTCCCTTTAAAGAGATATTTCACCCCAGAAATGAAAATTATGTGGATGGGGACCAAGTGCTCACCACTCATTATTTCATTGTGACAGATCTTGTTTTGACTTCTCTAAAATGACCTTGTAATGTAGTTGTAAGTTGCAAGAGAAAAGAGTAGGAAAATATCCAAGGAAGAGAAAATCAATCCAGAGACTTTGATGAAAATTCAAAAATATGCCTGGGGGAGTTTAAAAAAAAAAAAAAAAAAATACACTAGTGATGTTTGAAAATGCAAATTCCCTTTGTATATCTCCCTCTGCCAAGGTGGAAAGTCATTGAGGTGTGCTGTGCAGTAAAATATGGTGTGCAGAAATAGAAAACAACTTTTTATCACACTCTCCCATATAGCCTAAAAATCCAGCTTGACAGAGAGGGACATATTGACTTCCCCAGCAACTACACAATGTACCTTCCTGTTCTCTGCATCTTATTGGAATATAAATTGATCACACATTTATACATTAAAAATGGCCGAGGCGTCTATTGGGTATTAGGTGTGAGAAATCGATGTTCTAACAAAAATGAGAGGTACAAGCAATTTGACGAAGGGTTTGATAATTATATGTCAAGAGAAACCTGGAAAGTGAGCAAAAGTTTGATTTTTCAAGGCTCATTTAAATGGCCATTTAACAGATGAAAGGAGCCATTGACTGCTAATTGCAGTTCCCATCTTTTCCGTAGACTCTGATTGGTTCAACTCTGTTATGATGAACATTACCTAGAATAGAGACTGAAGAGTTCAGTGAAAAGTTAGACAAGCATACCATTTCATAATCAGTGTATTTTTCAGCAAAATCAGACAAATTTGCAAGTCATGTCAGAACAAAATGTGCAAAATTGTACCTTTAAGGGTACATCAGCTCGTCACTGAAGCAGTACCCTTAAAGGGACAACTTTGTTCCTTATCCTATAGTACCTTAGAGTAGTTAGTTCACCCAAACATGAAAATTTTGTCATCATTTACTCACCCTCAAGTTGTTCCAAACCTGTATGAATTTCTTTCTTCTGCCGAACACAAAAGAAGATATTTTGAAAAATATGGGTAACCAAACAGTTGTGGGGCACCATTGACTTCCAAAATATTATGGAAGTCAATGGGGCCCATCAATTGGTTTTTGGTTTTTCAAAATATCTTCTTTTGTGAGAAATTCATACAGGTTTGGAATAACAACAGAATTTACATTTTTGGGTAAAGTATCCCAAGGTAAGGTACCTAAGGTACTGCTATGAAACTTTTAAGGGTAAATAAGGTACAAAGATCCCCCTATAAAAGTTGCTCTTTTTTTCAGGGAGTGTATGAGATCTCATATTGACAGAGAAACTACATGACTATTTTCAGATCTGATTCTGAAAATAATGACATCCAGTTTGTCTTGATCCTGATAGCTGAACAACATTTACATTCAGAGCTGGTCTTCATTATTGGGAACTGACCGAAATAGGGCTCTTGATGAGGACCGTAGGGTTTCCCACTTGTCATTTTAATTTTCAAAGTGTGTTCTCAAAATCAGTGGAGGTCACCAGGTCGCAGTATTGTTGAATGCAAGTAGACAGACATACAGCTGGATGCCCTGAGGCTTGTTTCACACATCCTGTGTCTTTGGAGCATGAGGAACATAGGCTGTCATTGTCTTTTCTGCTGGAAAACAGAATAAATAAAGTGATTTCTGAGTTGTGAGTAAAGACATTTCTAACTAGTAACCATAACTGTACGGTGCCTCGTTTGTCATTGAATTTTTCTGCCGTGTGTTCACCAGCATCCCACGTACATCTTCTTTGAGACCTTTTGCCGAGCTTACATTGGTGCAAAAGTCAACAGCGGACTGTTACCTAACAGCCCATGTGGCAAAGTACAGAGGATAACGGCGAGAGCTGAGGGTGCCATATGGGACAGGACTGCGGAGGAGGACCGCAAGGGCTGAGGGTGCCATTTGGGACAAGGCCTTTGAGCTGTTTTCATGCCCTTCTACTTCTGTTGATCAGGATGTGCAAGAGAAGAAACTCTTCTTCTCCTGGAACACCAGTACTAAATAAACACACAAACACACATTCATTTAACTTCCCATGCATTCCTTACTCAAATAACCCGATCTGACTTCCCAGCAGAGACATTAAGTAACAATGATATTTTAATGAAAAGAAGCCGATGAAACATTACTTTTTAAGCAGAAGTGCTACCGATGTCAATGCACAGTACCAATGATGCTGACGATTCATTTGGAGACAAAGCACTTAGAACTGGGAATTTTTAACACACTTTAAATACATTTGAGAAGATCAATAGCCTAACAGAAACTTCATTAACAAAACTTGATATATCGGAATATTAGGATTAGTGCATTTTCTTCGTGTCATTTCTTTTGCTGTTGCATACATATTGCATCTTTTTGCTCATGATGGGTTATCACACCTACAACTGTGGCTTCTAATGTATGCAATACTTATAATGCCTTAAAAGATTTTTTTTTCTCTATAGCAATATCTACAAAAGCACCCACTGAAACAAAACATTTGTCAATGAGCTAGAAAGTGCTTCTGGCTTTCTTTAAATTAAATTTAGACATCTCAAATCATCTACGTAAATCATTTGAAAAACTTGAGCCTGAAGTCAAATGTCCAGACAGAATCTTATGACTCAATTGCATCATAAGAAATAAATGTTAACATTTCCTTGCAGCTGTGACCACATTGCATGTGATTATCATACTCCAGCATCAGTTTAGCAGGGTCAACGAACAGTCAGATTCGTTTGTCATATCAGCTTCTTTGATCTGAACAACAAAATTAGCAGTAGTTTGCAGAATAGTGTTGTGAGCTGAGCTGCATGTGCTATCCAGTGTTTTGTCCTAATGTGTCCCCCTTTCAGCTCTTTTGGAGTAAGGATGAACATTGAGAAAGCAACAAATCAAAAGAGCTCCTGGATGCTGGAGTAAAGGTCTATTTTCTATTTCTAGCCTCATGTTGTAAAAATGGTCCCTTGCCTCTGTTTGAAGTTTTAGATGCTCAGCATGACATTTAAAGTACATCTCTACTCTTTTTACTGAAGAAATACATAGGTAGGAAATATATTTCTATTTAATTAAGACCACTGAATAAGGATGGCATTTATATATAGTTTCATATATAGTATTTAATTTCTACTATCCTTGTTTAACTTCAGGTTACTGGAACCTCTACTTTGTGTATAGTGTCATATTAGAATATGGGACAATATAAAACACTGTCCCCCGGTTTCACAGAAAAGGCTTAAGCTAGTCCTAAACTAAAATGCATGTTTGAGCTATTTTAACTGAAAGCAACTTGCACTGACATTTCTTAAAATTTGTCAGTGCCATTTTTTTGTGGCACTGACAGGGCTTAGCCTAATCCCTGTCTGTGAAACCGGGCCTGCAACTGTCACAGTATCTTTAGACCACTAAGGGATGTTTGTTTTATTCCTCCATATCTGATGCAAATGAATAAAAGGTTTTGCATGCATTCTTAACAACAATGTTCTAATACAGTGTTTCTCAAACCTGCTCTGGAGTACCACCAGCCCTGCACATTTTGCATGTCTCTATATCTGACACACCCATTTCAGGTCTTGCAGTCTCTACTAATGAGCTCATGAGTTGAATCAGGTGTGATAGATGAGGGAGACATGCAAAAATGTGCAGGGCTGGTGGTATTTCCATTAGTACCATTGTTTGAGAACCATTGTTCTAATACACAGATCAGGCATAACATTATGACCACTTTCCTAATATTGTGTTGATCCCACTTTTGCTGCCAAAACAGCCCTGACCCAATGAGGCATGGGCTCCACTAGACCCCTGAAGGTGTGCTGTGGTATCTGGCACCAAGATGTTAGCAGCAGATCCTTTAAATCCTGTAAGTTGCGAGGTGGGACCTCCATGGAGCAGACTTGTTTGTTCAGCACATCCCACAGATACTCCATTGGATTGAGATCTGGGGAATTTGGATGCCAAGTCAACACCTCAAACTCGTTGTTGTGCTCCTCAAACCATTCCTGAACCATTTTTGCTTTGTGGCAGGGTGCATTATCGTGCTGAAATCAGCCACAGCCATCAGGGAATACCATTTCCAGGGTGTACATGGTCTGCAACAATGCTTAGGTAGGTGGCACGTGTCAAAGTAACATCCACATGGATGGCAGGACCCAAGGATTCCCAGCAGAACATTGCTCGAAGCATCACACTGCCTCCGCTGGCTTGCCTTCTTCCCATAGTGCATCTTGGTGCCATGTGTTCCCTAGGTAAGTGACACACACGCACCCGGCCATCCACATGATGTAAAAGAAAACGTGATTCATCAGACCAGGCTACCTTCTTCCATTGCTCCGTGACCCAGTTCTGATGCTCACGTGCCCACTGTTGGCGCTTTCGACAGTGGACAGGGGTCAGCATGGGCTCCCATGGTCTGCAGCTATGCAGCCCATTACGCAACAAACTGCGATGCAATCTGTGTGTTCTGACACCTTTCTGCAATATGAGTCTTCAATCCCCAAGTGCATCAATGAGCCTTGGCCACCCATGACCCTGTCGCCGGTTCACCACTGTTCCTTTCTTGGACCACTTTTGATACTGACCACTGCAGACCAGGAACACCCCACAAGAGCTGCAGTTTTGGAGATGCTCTGATCCAGTTGTCTAGCCATCACAATTTGGCCCTTGTCAAACTCAACCAAATCCTTACGCTTGCCCATTTTTCCTGGTTCTAACACATCAACTTTGAGGACAAAATGTTCACTTGCTGCCTAATATATCCCACCCACTTACAGGTGCCGTGATGAAGAGATAATCAGTGTTATTTGCTTCACCTGTCAGTGCTCACAATGTTATGCCTGATCGGTGTACTGTGTGCATTATAGTTTTTTGTACAAAGAATACTCAGTCTCTTTCCCCCTGTACAATGAAAATATGTTGAGCATACAAAATAAAATGTGAAAAGTTATGTAGGCCTACACTATCTAAATGAGATATATTCTATATGTGGAAAGAAGTGGGATCACAGAGATGAGCAGAAGAAAAGCTGAGAATTTACTTCTTAAGAAGTACATAATGAGAAAAGCACATTTCCATGGCTGAATTGATTGCAATTCTGTGGCTTGATGAGATAATTTTACTTTCAGTCAGTCTAAGTCTATCAGAGATACAACTGACATGCTTTAGGGAGTGTTTTATCTTTTATCTTAAATGTTTCCCTATCCCTACTTTCAGAAATTTCGATTATCTGACCATAAGTAAGCACATTAATTTATCACTGACTGGCATTGCACTTTTATATTGCGCATCTAGTTAGCCATTCATTATAATAAATGCACAGTTTATAAAATATATTAGGTCATAGTACTCATTCATCTTACTTTTCCCAATTGCCTACATTGTTTTAGCCCCAAAGTATGAAAACTCATTTCATTGTTTTATTGAAATGGCAACATTATGAAGTCAGACATTCTCTCAGGAAATGTATATTTAGGGACGTTACAAAAATTACTTCATTATAGTGAGTCATCTGAGTCTAAGGTAACACACAACTTTTATGATTAGAGTTAATGCCATGCAATATTAGCTGTCTATGTGATTGAAGCGATGCCATGCAGAATGGTTTGTTTGAGATCCCTCTGTCTAATTCATAAAGAGAGGCCTGGTAAACACCCTCATTATCATCTCCATTCATGTTTCATAACGCATCAAAGATAATGTAGAAACACACATAATTATCTAATCAGCACCTCTCATGATTTGGTGTTAATGAATGATTTTTGTTCCAAAATTAAAATGTGTGAATTATTTATTGGCAGGATAAGTGATGGTGGAAAAATCACTCACATTGTTTAGATGTTCCTGATATGGACGCATTTTTAAGAGGTTTAAAAAGAAGGGAAAAAGGAGAAAAACTACAATAAATGGAAGGATCCACAACTGTCTTTCTAAGTAAAATGATCAAACAAAATAAATAAATAAATAAAAACTAAATAAATAAAGCTACCGTAACTTAGAATGGGACCTGAGAAGCCAATCTATAACACCAATGATCGCGCTCTGACAACGGCAGTGATGTCTCGCTCTCATTGAAGTATATGCAAGAGACATCACTGCCGTTGTCAGAGCGCGATCAGACCAAACGAATCGAGTGATGAATGCTGCTGGACATAGTGGTGTATTAGAGGCAAAAATGATATAAATACTGTTCGGTTTCTCGCACAAACCGATCGTTTCTTGTCTTAGGACATCAATGTGTCGTCACGAGCCGCAGGGTTTCATTTGGATTTGTCTGTCGTGTTTTATTTACTCTTATAGTCCAAGTTCCCGCTGACTTGCATTCTACCACTGACAGACGGCAGCGGTTGCAGTTAAAAATCATCATTTGTTCTACTGAAGAAACAAAGACACCTACATCTTGGATGCACTGGGGGTAAGCAGATAAACATCAAATTTTCATTTTTGGGTGAACTATCCCTTTAAAGATTAGTTATTTTCGACAAATCGAAAATAAGGGAAGGGAAGATGTATCCATTGATTTCCATAAAGTATTTTTTTTTTTAAATCAGTAATAATACAAATTCTATATAAACTAGACTTCTATATATAGTTTTAATTAGAAGGCCACTGCCATTGTACTCGCTGTTTAATGAGAGCATGATGTCATAATCACACGTCTCTCTGTGGAAAGATATGAAACACCTACAGTGGCATATGGAGGTGATGGTCAGTGCTCTTTCTTCCTCAGCCTAAATTAGACTACTCACTTTTTTCTCAAATGTGTGAGAAAAACGTGTGATTTTGAGCTGAATTTAATTTATTTCCAATTGTAAAGCACAATCAAATACAAAACAGGTGCTGATTATTCCAGCACATATTCAAAAGGAGCTTAGATTCACATTCGTAGACAACAGACTCCAATTGCTATTCTCAAGATTTGTTCTTAATTCCAAAGTTTTGTGGCAGTTTCAGTTTCATGTAGTTCTGTCTTTCTTCAGAAGCGTTCATTGATGCCTGATCCATCTTTTGAGGTGAGGGCTGAGAAAACAGCAATCCTGTATGAGTCATACCTTTCATCTTTCACTAACAAGGTTAACCAAAACCCACAAACACTCACGCTTTTCACAACCGTTAAATGGAAAAAGCCCACCACAGCTGCTCTGTTCTTCAGTAGACCAATCTCTTGTGCCGTGTCGGTCATTGTTAGCACCGTGAAGGAACCAAGGTTGCTGCACCTTTTGCACATTTAGCACTGAACAATTACTCTCAATCTCAGAATATCACACAATCTCCTCCAGTTTGTTCAAAGGTCAGGCTACAACGAGGGACAATGCCTTATAACATAATACAACACTAAATCCAACCTCCAAAAGTATCTCTGTCTGCCAAAGAATTAAACATCCATTGAATGTCTTATTGAATGTAAGGAGACGTTTTTATCAATTGTATATCATTTCCGTCCTACCTGTGTTCATTGGAAATACATGACAAAACTGCAAAAATGTACCTATACATACATTGCACGGCACTTGAGGCAGTAAAACACCTTGCTGTTCCTTTTCACATGGGCAGATTATCGATTAATAAAGATTTATTCTCACACAGTTCCTTGCACAATACTACGTTATGACTTTGAAACACCATGGTGTATGATTTGTAGACTAATACGTTTTGACATTTACATCACATAACGAGCTCCATATATATGGCTTTTCTGATGTAGTAAACTTGCTTGGTACACTGAAAAAAATATATTTTCATGATTTGTTATCACAACATTTTTTCTTTTGTCAAATCAACTTAGATAATTAATGTGGTTCAGATAACACAATATTTTGAGTTTCTGTTGATTAATCCAATCAACTTCATTGTATTAACTAACATTTTTAATTTCAATGAACTCAAAATTTTAAGGCAACGCAACGTGATCTCATGAGAATATGTGTGTATTTTTACGTAATGAGTGGTTCTACCACATGTTCATTTACTTATGTTTTCATACACACAAAAATGTACAATATTGTATTTATAGCACTAAAACGTAAAAATACTTACGGATTAACAGCAATAAAATGTGAATTATTTACGTGTGAATGTGTATGAATTCCCATGTATTAACATTAAAATCGTGGCATTAATGTTTTAAATCTGTTGCATTCACTAATCAATCAATACATGTTTTTAGTCGAATTTATTGAATGCAGTTTATTCATCTACTTAATATGAAAATTTCTGTTCGTGACTTCAGCTGCAAACTCGTTTCGGAGGATTACATGTTAAACAAGACTACACTTTGAAACCTTAAAATGAATAAAATTAATGTAATTGTTTAACCATTTTGTAATATTTAGTTTGTTTGCTGTGCGATACAGAAGGCGTTTTCTCCTATGCAGCGACTGACAATACAACCAAAAGATACACCAAAGCACAACATAAATTCACAAATCACATCAACTTTATTTGTTCGCTGTACTCCAAATCTTTAGAATCCATATGTTTGTAAGGAACAGATCCAAATTTAGCCTTTATATCTGGCGATCTTTATCTTCATTCTTAGCAGCAACCGTCACAGTCAAAGCCCGCGATCGTTATGATTCAAATTTGAAAGTTGCGCCCTTCGAGAAGCTTTACAACATGGTTTGCGGTACTGATATCAAACGCTCATTAGTTCTCACCTGCTTCGTCACAGATTCAGACATGTCGTGTTTAAGTGGATTGACATTTGAAATGAGTGCAAGCTTTCACGGAGAGAAGCCGGATTCATATTTTCATGGATTAATAAGTTAAATTTTGCTCTGTACCCTATAAAAAACTATTACCACCAGAGAGGACTGCAACTCCAACTCATCATTATTTGAACTACTTTTGGTACTACTTTTGACATTTTCGCAATAAATAAATTATTGTGATTACGCTTGTTTGTCTGTTATTCTTAGTTTTAAGAAATGGTTATGGGTAGGATTAGTGGCTCAAAATATTGTTTTAATGTTAGATTTTTACTAAAATTGTCATTTTCCTACACTTTTCTGTCCATTATGTTTTATTCTTTTAACAGTCTGTATAAAATTGTATACAATGTTTAGGTACGGGATGGGTTTTAGGGATCTTACATTTATCTACAAAACAATAAAAGGGAAATTATACAAATATCTTTATGACATGAAAGATTCATAAATATTTTATGTTTTTTCGCTGAAAAAAAAAAGTTTTTACATTTTAGTGCTATAAATACGTCAATAGCAGCACCTTTCTAAATGTACAAAATATACGTTTTGTGTGTTTGAAAGTTACGCATTTATACCTACGTATTAACAATGAGACCAGGCTGGGCAACCAGGTAACTTACTTTTTTAAAGGTGCCCAAGAATGCTTTTTCACAAGATGTAATATAAGCCTAAGGTGTCCCCTGAATGTGTCTGTGAAGTTTCAGCTCAAAATACCCCATAGATTTTTTTAAATAAATTTTTTTAACTGCCTATTTTGGGGCATCATTAACTATGCACTGATTTTTTCAGCGCGCCGCCCCTTTAATTCGCGTGCTCCCTGCCACACGAGCTCTCCATTATATTACAGCACATTTACAAAGTTCATACAGCTAATATAACCCTCAAATGGATCTTTACAAGATGTTCGTCATGCATGCTGTGTGCATGCTTCGAATTATGTGAGTATTTATTTTGATGTTTATATTTGATTCTCTTTGAGTTTGAGGCTGTGCTCCGTGGCTAATGGGTAATGCTACACTGTTGGAGAGATTTATAAAGAATGAAGTTGTGTTTATGAATTATACAGACTGCAAGTGTTTAAAAATGAAAATAGCGACGGCTCTTGTCTCCGTGAATTCAGTAAGAAACGATGGTAACTTTAACCTCATTTAACAGTACATTAGCAACATGCTAACGAAACATTTAGATAGACAATTTACAAATATCACTAAAAATATCATGCTATCATGGATCATGTCAGTTATTATTGCTCCATCTGCCATTTTTTTCGCTGTTGTTCTTGCTTACCTAGTCTGATGATTCGGCTGTGCAGATCCAGACGTTACTGGCTGCCCTTGTCTAATGCCTTTCATAATGTTGGGATCATGGGCTGGCATATGCAAATATTGGGGCGTACACCCCGACTGTTACGTAACAGTCGGTGTTATGTTGAGATCCACGTGTTTTCCGGAAGTCTTTTAAACAAATGAGATTTACATAAGAAAGAGAAAGCAGTGGAGTTTGAAACTCAATGTATGTCTTTTCCATGTACTGAACTCTTGTTATTCAACTATGCCAAGGTAAATTCAAATTTTGAATCTAGGGCACCTTTAAGTTAAACCAACATTTCTTTTTTACAGTGTACAGCTCACCTGGTACAGCATTGCACTTGAGATGTGGAGCACTTGGGTACGAGTTGACTCGAGTACGACTCTACAAAAAACTCAAAGCTTTGTAGAAGAAAAGTAAAATTGCCTCAGCAAATGTGTATTTTACCTCACATTTGCTTTTGTTAATACTATCAGTTAGATTTAAGGTTTTAATGTAGGTGTTACGTTTCAAATGTGACAGAGCATTAATCTTTTAGTGGCACTTACCAGACATTTCATTTCTAAACTGCCATAATGCAAATATTAACCAACATCATAAAATGTTGCCAGTCACGTTTAACTGTTTTAGAGAAAATTGCACATGCTATTTAGTGCCAGTCTTGGACATTTCACTTTTAAACTACCATGAAACCTGCAACAAGCAACACAATATCATTTTTGCAAAAATGTCCCCACAGGCACTTCCCCCCCCCCAAGAAACTAGGCTGTTTAATAAAGCTGCATATGCAAATGATTTTAATTTCACATTCTAAAGAGTTATAATACTTTCTGCCAGGTTTGTGTTCAGAAAATCTGGAAGCCCTTTACAGTGGGTTCGTTTCCCTCAGTTTCATGCCTCATGTCTGCCAGCAAGAGGTGGCTTAATGTATTATTCTCACACCTGTTTCTCATTTGCCACATTAGTCATAACAATGCAACAGGGCTAATTGGTATTCATGAATGTGCTCGCTGGAAGTTATTCATTATTGAGATACATTAATGTGAATTAAAAAGTAAATGAATAAAAGGACATGGAATTAAAGGATAAATGGGACCTTTGGTCAGCTGCTTTATATGGTGCGTGTCCTTCTCTATTAACAACTCTGACCTTTTCCTCCATCAAATGCATATTGGATTTTATGGATTCATGAAAGTGGATGTGAAGGAGCCACCATAGTGGTATCTACTTCAGATTTATCTGTGTGTCTGGGTATGGAATAGCGCATTTCTTTCAAAGAGAAGAGAAACAAGACGTTAAATCACCCTCTATTACTCAAATCAAATCTCAACAGTGCAAGGATACATTAAATCCTATTAATTATGACTGGTTAGATTAAACCTTGATACCTTCCACTAACAAACTGAATTTCCCATTCAGTTTAAATGTGAAATGTGACTCTGCAATTTCAGCTCACTGGCTAAACCTGTTCATCTCAGGTAAATGTACGGTAATGTTACCCTGGTGTTTGAGTATAATACAGTAGTGTATTTTGTTACAGACTCCAAGGAAACACTGTTTTGGCTATAAATATGATGTTTTGAATAGAGGTTTCATCAACACAAAAACAGCATATAGGCATTAAACAGAATAAGTAAAAAGGATGGGTTGAAAACAACCCATAACCAAATCTGCTTCTAAACTCTCACACGCACATAAACAAATATAAACAAACAAGTGGCATATTCTTTAAAATCGCTCCACAGGGGTGAGCAGCAGAGACGGTTTTTCCTGTATCTTAGCATTCGTGATTATAGGTTCATCTCCAAACTCAGCATGAAGAACACGGCAGGCACCAGTACATTTTTCTAAACAAGCCTGCTGTTGTCCAGCTGAAAGTCTGGGTACTTCTTACTTAAGGCACGTACATTCAGAACATGCCCCAGACTGATTTGCAATGGTATGGTCTTGTATTTTCTCTTCGTGTCAATTTCATTTCCTTTTTTTGAAAACTTGCTGGTGTGTCACAATGTTCTTCCTGCAGCAACCACGCCATATCAGCATGCGACGGTGTTGTGTGACAATAAACGTCCCTCTAGATACAATGGAAGGATCGTTATAAACGACATAAGTATGCCCTGGTCTCGTGGCTCGGTGGCGTATGGAAAAGTGTCTGACTAGAGCACATCTCTCCAGCACAATGCGCCCCTGTTGGAATGCATTCCCAGACTCTAGATAAAGTATCATGTGACAGCAGAAGGTGACTGTCATAAATCAAACTGGAATGGTACATGGGACATACTGTACATACATTTACACACAAAAGTATGTGTGTTTCTTCAATTATGGGCATTTTTGGTCTCGTATACGGAAATAAACTTTTGAAACGCACTTTTTCGCTAGTTTTGTGTACACTGCCGTTCAAAAGTTTGGAGTGCAATTTTTTGTAAAGAAATTAATATTTTTAGTTAGTAAGGAGTATGAATTAAATTCAATAATAAAGACAGTAAAGACATTTACAATATTACAAAAGATTTCAGTTTCAAATAAATGCTGTTCTTTTGAGCTTTCTATTCAATCAAAGAATCCTAAAAAAAAAAAAAAAAAAAAGTTTCCAGCAAAAATGCTTCCGTGTTTACGTCCGAACGCTGACTCGTTAATGGCCGGCTCCTGCGTCAGCATCACATGCATGCATCGTGCTGCTCATGTGAACAGCGTCTGCCAATACTGAGCCAGTGTTCTGATGTAGAACATGGAAGCGCTGAACATAAACAGCGTAAGAGAATGACACAGAAGAGAAGATATTGTTGAATAAAGACATTATTTTCATAAAATTAAGGTTGAACCACTGCAGTCATGTGGACTATTATAACGGCGTCTTTACTACCTTTCTGGACCTTGAAAGTGGTGGTTAAATTGCTGTTTATGGATGAGTCAGATACCTCTCAGATTTCATGAAAAATATCTTAATTTGTTTTGCTAAGATGAACAAAGGTCTTACGGGTGTGGAACGATATGAGGGTGAGTAATTAATGACATAATTTTGATTTTTGGGTGAACTAACCCTTTAAAAGTACTAAAGGAAAATGATGAAGAAAAAAAACCAAAAAAACTCTGTGACCTTCATATAACAAAAAGAAAAAATGGTGAAATATGCTACTTTTAATAAAAATTCAACCCCTGGGACATTAAACTGTCCAAAATTGAATAAACACCCATATCCTAGATGTAATCACTCATGATTAAGCATCTGTTAAGTGTATTTAAAAGTATGTTAAGTCTACTTAATGTTTTATTGGTTTGGCTAAAAAAGATAAATGTTTATATCTGTTGCCATGCCAACCTTTCATCAGTTGATACAGTACATCTACCTTTTTCAGCACGTCTCTATTGAGTTTGAGATTCAGTCCACGGCAGTTCAATTCCAATCATGGTGCATTAGTCATCCATCTGCCCCCTTCGAACTCACTCGGTCACCAATCCGTTAACTGTGCCAAAAAAATTCCACTGTGTTGGCACTATTGCCTAGAATTACGTCAGTCTATCTGTCTATTCATCCATATATCTATTCAATCAAGCATGACTAGACTAGCGAAGACAAAATGTAAAAGTTCAATTGAAATAATCAATATCGACCTCCATTTTGAACATTGGGGAGCCCTGTATTCAACAAGCAATTTTCTCACTCAATTCACTCCATGCATTCTATACCAAAGGATCTCTGATTCATCTAATAAGGTCTCCTTTTCATCAGCTCTCCTTTGTTAAAAAAGGAAGCTTATTGTTCACATTGTACACATGGACCAGGATGTGTTTTCATTCATTAGGCTTCTCACAGGTCTGTACAAATGACATTAGTGAGGGCATCTTACCTTGCTCATGCTGTGCTTGTGTAATAGTGCGCTTTGATAGGGTGCTGTTGAGATAACAGACAGAATTCCTGTGGATAATGGCAGGCCACAGAGGTAACAGACCACTTGTGCCGACTGCATGGGTTCTTCTGCTGATGATATCAGCTATGCTGCTGGGAAAAGGTTATTTCCATCTGCCTAAAGTACAGGAGCCGCGCCCGCTCCCTCTCTCGCTCTCTCTGAAGGCACTACATGTTTTTTCAGATTGGATTCAGAGAAAAGAACAGGACATATGGCTTTTACTATGCAACAAACAGATGCCTAATTCATTTACTGTTCATAATGTGAGTGACTGATCAATGAGGGTGACAAAGAGCTCAGATAGATAAGCATCTTAGAATGTAAAAATTAATTCATTCATGTTTTATATTTGGGGTCTCTGAGAGCTAATGTATTTTGGAGGGAATTGGCTTGTGTGTGTCCCATTTGCTCACCAAGGTTGCATTTATTTGATGAAATACATCCAAATATTGTGAAATATCATTACTGTTTAAATTACATTTTTCTGTTTTAATATATTTTAAAATGTATTTTATTTCTGTGATGGCACAGAAAAAACAGTTGTGCTGCTTAATATTTTTTTCTTGAAAACCATGATACATTTTTTCAGGATTATTTGATGAATAGAAATAAAAACAGCATTTATTTGAAATAGAAACACTTTGTATCATTATAATTGTCTTTTCTGACACTTTTGATACATTTAATGCATCCCTGCTAAATATTAATAATAAACTTTTTTTATATAGCACACTGTGGCAAGCAGGACGTGGCAACGACCAGGCCTGGACTTGGGTTTTTATTATGTTTATATGTGGCAGTCGTCCATGAGGGGCCGTGGCTTCAATTTCGTTTTGTGTTTGTTTATTTTGATATTAAAGTTACATTTGAACGTTCGTCGGTTCTCGCCTCCTTCCTTGAACTTGCTAACCTTGTTACATTGGTGCCGAAACCTGAGAGGAAGGAGGAATGCCCTCAAAGATCCCTCACCATCGAGCTGAGCTGACTCAATCGCCATGGACGCTTGAGGCGGTGGGCTGGTGTGACTTGCTGGGGGGACGGACAAACTCGTTGCCAGCTGACCTGGGTTCTGGAGGGGCAGCTTTCATCAGAGAGGGAGCAGAGTCACTGCCACCGTTCACCGTAGGCCGAAGCCTGCTGCCGTCAACCATGATAGGGAGGAGCAGGGAACGGGCGACTCGCTACCATCTACCCAAACCCATAGGAGACGTCGCCGTCCACCAGGCGGCGGATGAAAATAAAGAGCCGTCCACCGAGGGATATCCAGCGCCACTGACAGGCATCATGGTAGTGTGTTTTGGGAACTGGACCAAGATTTTTTTTTTCTTTTCCTCTCTCCTCTTGGTCTCTTCTCATGCTTTCGTTTCCTTTTTTCTTGCCTCCTCTGTCCTTACCCCCAGGTGCTACGGCTGCTGCAACTGGCCCCCCTGGAGGGGGCGGGGAGTAAAGCGCAGTCTCATGGGTACCCCCCAGACTGCGAGGGTAGATGAGGGTATGTGGCAAGCAGGATGAGGCCGAGAGCCGTGGGAACGGAGCGAGTTTCTCATGGAGAAGCTCCGGGAGCATAAAAGGAGAACTAACGACAGTGAAAGACAAAAGAGGACTAGGACTGGACTTTATTTTGGTATTTTTATTATGTTTATATGTGGCAGTTGTCTGTCTGCTGCATTACTTTCGTTTTGTGTTTATTTTGATATTAAAGTTATGTTTGAACGTTCGCCGGTTCTTGCCCCATTCCATGAACTACTAACTTTGCAGCTTCGCAAAGTGCAGTACACAAGATAATAAAAAAGAAAAAACGTCAATAAAAATCCAAAATAAAAAAGCAAATGTCAACAAGCAAATACTAGTCTAAAAAAAATGCGCCTTAAAACCCACACAAGACGAAAAGGGAGAGTTAAACAATCAAGAAAAAGGTTACGTATTGTCTGGAAAATCATGTGGTTATCCCCTATTTGGCCGGAGTATCTGAGAAGTTCAGAAGGAATTTCTCTAAGCAAAACATTCCTGTATATTTTAAACTGATGACTACATTAAGACAACGTTTGTTTCATCCAAAGGACCAGATTCTCGAACACCTTAAAAGTGATATTGTATATGGAGTTAAGTGCAGTGAGATTGTTTATAGGGGAAACCGAACCACCTTATCAACGCATGGCCTAGGTTAGATGGCAATCTCTTTGGAGCAGGACTTTGGCAGTCAACAAAATAAACGCTGATCATGAAGTAAGGATTCTGGACAGTGAAGACAGGTGCTTTGAAAGAGGTGAAATGGAGGTCATTTATGTGAAAGTGGAGTATCCCTCACTGAATAGAGGAGGGGTTTGAGACATCATCTGTCCCACGTCTATAATGCTGTTTAGAAACTATGCCACGGTGCTGTATGGAGAGATTAGTGTGCTCCACTTCAAGAGGAGGCGGAGCACCACAGTAAGTGGTGAGAAATACCATCTGCTCTGGCAAGCATACTATGTAGACAGTTTAGTAGTCATGTGACTACATGTGTGATAATCAAGTGTTAATTCCTGTGTTTTCACAAGTGTTTGCATGAACACCAAAACGTCTTGTCATTTTTTTTTTTTTTTTTATGTAGTCCAGTCAGGGATTTTCAGTAAAGAATTTGTTTGATAAAAGCAGCGCCTTGTATACTTTGATAAAAGTATTAATTTTTCAAAATAACTTCTTTATGAACAGACCCCTTTTGAATGGTAGTATATACAGAACAGTTGAAGCATCATATCAAGTTATAATCAGTTTCAATAAGATTAGGATAAATCTAAATAATACTTCAATGTTGTTATGAGTATATTTTGAGCTAATGGCACATTTAAAAGAAGAACATGAGAGTTAAAACACTAAAGACATTATAAAAAAAGCAGTCTAATGGCTTTACGGATATGACTCATAACATTATCATATCAGGCAGTTTTTTAATGTCCTCCCATCGAATGCTTGCCGCATAGATGTTGTGATGTCTGTCTATTTTAGTGTCTGGAGCCAAAGTGACCTGATTAACAAGGTAAACTACTCCCAGAGGCATGGAGAGTACCTACCCTAACAACTTCTGCATTCCCATGAACACACATACAGCAGATTTCAGTAAAAGATGCCTTGGAATGCAGCACATATAACTTCAGTGATGTCATGTATGGGAGGATCCCATGGAGCTGTGATAGAAACCAACTGTTACACTGACTCAAATGTGCTTCAAAAGGAAAGACATGAACAAGGAGAAGCACAACAAAAAAACTGACATGTAAACAATATTTTAAATAGTACTGGTTTTGAAGAATCAATCTTTAGGGCAGCACACAGTAAAAGTGACGCTTTTCATTAATCTAAGTGAGTCAAATCTTTTGAATCTGCTCAACAAAAAAAAGGATTTGTTCAGTGGTCCTTTTGCAGGATATATTTCTTTTGGTGTGTCATGATTGAGTCATTGAATGATTCATTCAACCATTACATTTAAAAAAAAAAAAAAAAAAAAAAAATCAGATGACAATGATTCATTTGCCTTGCAGTGAATTTTAAATTGGACATCCAGTTAAGCATTATCTATCCTCTTCATTTGCTTGTTTTGCTTGCCATGAATGAAACTGCATGGAAGGGTGTTGTCTGTGCCAAAGTTGTTAAACAGGGCTGCTTCTGCCCCACCAGCAAACCTTTTATCATTTACTGGCAGCAATACACTAGAAAATAGCATCTGCAGTAATAAAGTGAATGAGAGGCACCCTCATCCTCCTCAGCTCGATTGGATGAAGAATATATTCAGCTTACAAACATCTCAATATGGTGCTGGGAAGTTTCGGTCAACCCTTGTACAGAATCACCATGCCATTCTACAAAGCTCCATGTCAAAACATTTATAATCTGTAAGTGACACCACACATATACACTAGGAAATACATATCACTTACTGAACATAAACCATAAACATATACTTTGCTCTGAATGTACTGGTCACCTGTCACACTGCCCATATTGTGTCACATAATGTTCTGTGTATACTGTCAAGCACTGTATTTGTGTGTACTATGTATACAGTATACTCTTAAATGCTGTACATGTCATTGTGCTGTGCATTCTGCGGTTTACATTTGCTCATTTATCAGACGCTTTTATCCATTGTGACTTATAACTTATAAGAGCCAAAAATATTTGTAGGATACAAAGCCATTTTTAAGAATTAACTAAACAATAACAGAAGTGAAATGCAGAAAAAGTAGGGAACAAAAAAGAAAAAGAAAAAATTATAACCATTAAACTAATCATGAAACCTAACCATAAAAAAAATCGATTAGAAAAGTACTAGTATTTTTTCACTGTTTGTCACATATTTCAGCAAGATGCTGCCCAAAGAAACAAAAAAAATTCTAAACTATTTGTTGATCCCACAAGTCGTAAAGGACATTAACTCAGCAGGGAATTGAGTTGGTGTTAGCTGGATGATTTAGTTTTTCAAGAGCTTATGTAAATGAGCCTAAAAGCATACAGCATAGCTTTCACACACAATTTAGCTAGTTCACACAAAAAAAAAAAGTAAATTCTGCCATTATTTACTCACCTTAATGTAATTTTAAACCTGTACGACTGTCTTTCTTCTGTGGAATGTAAAAGAAGAGAAATGTGTTTTCTTACAAGTCAATGCAAAACTGTTAATTCAATGTAGAGATGTGAGATATATCGATACCATATCAGTTTCAATATTGGATATTTAGCAGTGCATGCTCATTTCTAACACATCTAACACTCAAAGTTGATCTTTAAAAATTAATTATTCAATAACACTGTTAAATGGTATCTTTATCAAATGTCAAAACAAATATATAAATATATGTATTTTTCATACTTTATAATAATTTCATATCTAAATTCACTTATCATTTAAAAAGACTGATTTTAGTTTTTAGTGTTTTATTTCTAATTCATTTTGAAAAAACAGTATAGAATTTTAATATCAGCAGTCATATGAAAATAATTATCAAGTGATCTGTATCTTGAGCAGAATTTTAATATTGTGCTTATATATGATATGTTCTGATTGCCTGTTACTGTGCAATTACCTCAACCTGGAATCTTTTTGTGTCACACTTGAGACAGTCTTTAAAGTCTTTTGAGCTATAAGTCCTTATGATGAATGCAGACTTTGTTTCAACTTATGTTAAAGGTCCCGTTCTTCGTGATCCCATGTTTCAAACTTTAGTTAGTGTGTAATGTTGTTGTTAGAGTATAAATAAAATCTGTAAAATTTTAAAGCTCAAAGTTCAATGCCAAGCGAGATATTTTATTTAACAGAAGTCGCCTACATCGAACGGCCAGTTTGGACTACATCCCTCTACTTCCTTCTTTAATGACGTCACTAAAACAGTTTTTTGACTAACCTCCGCCCACAGGAATACACAAGAGTTGCGTTTGTAGAGTGTGTTTGTCGCCATGTCGTCGAAACGCTGTTATTTTCATCCCGCAGTCCAATCACCGGGTCTGATTCCGGCTCAAATTGATAGGGTAAAATTAAAGACATGTTTACAATAACACTGAGCGCGTGCATCTCCACGTTATGGCAAGAGGCGTGACCTTTCCGGGCAAGATGCGCTAAACTGCTGTCGAATCACAACACAGGAACCGCTGGCACAATCAGAACTCGTTACGTATTTCTGAAGGAGGGACTTCATAGAACAAGGAAGTCATCAGCCCGTTTTTATGACAGTGGAAACAGCGGTATACAGATAAGTAAATTATGTGAAAAATACTGTGTTTTTTTACACGCGAAACATGAACACATGTTATATTGCACACTATAAACACAATCAAAGCTTCAAAAAACCATGAAAAACGGGACCTTTAAAACAATCTTTCATACTTCTAAGCTCTCACTAAAATGTGAAGACTCTTCACACATTTTCAAATGGATCTTCAATATATACAGTTCTCTAGGGTCCCGTTCACATTATGGGCCCCATCATACATCCGGCGCAATGCGGTGCCAGGCGTGACGCAAGTGTTTTTTAGCCCGACGCAGTTATCATTTTCACGTCCTGCGCCATGTTGTTTAAATAGCAAATGCATTTGCGCCCATTTGTGCACCCAAGGGCATGCTGGTCTGAAAACGAGTTGTGTTCAGGCGCATTGTTGGTGCGTTGCTATTTTGAGGCAACTGAAATAGACTGCGCGGGTGCGTTAGTAATTTGTGCCTATATGCGGGAGCACAACACGCTGCTTATTACACACACAGGGATGCGCAGCAGCACATGCCAAATATTAAAAATAAAAGGATTACAATGTAAAAGATTATTACTCTGTGTATAAAGATAAAAATGCTTGTCCCGTAGATGGTTAAAGCGCGCAAGCAGACCATCTCCAGGACAAGCCTGGACAATCCGTTTCCTCACTAGAGAAGCGTTCAGTTTTTCCGTTAGCAAATTCTGCCATGTAAATAGCGAATCCACCATTGCGCAAGCGCAACTGGCTTTTAAAGGGAATGGGAGATGAGACTCTGATTGGTTTATTGCACGTTATGCCCAAAACACATCCATTACTCATTAAGAGAATAGGTACAACCTTTTTAGACCATGCACCAGGCGCACTGACCATTTTTCCCGTTCTTTAAACTATCAAAAGTGGATTCGGACACACCCTAAGTGCACTTGGATGTGCGCTTTAGACCATGCGCATAGATCGTTAGGGCCCTATATATCTTTCATCTGGAGAATACAATGGAAGATATTTTGAGGAATGCTGGGAACCAAACAACATTGGAACCAACATTGGAACAACAACAAAAACACTAAGACATTTTTCAAAATATCTTCTTTTATATTCCACAGAAGAATTCAGTTTTGGAACGACATGAGGGTGAGTAAATTATTTTTCATTTTGGGGTGAACTATCCCTTTTAAATGCAATGGTTTGAGTGTAACACTCATGTTGAGGATTTGACCGCATGTGTATTGACTAAGTCCGAAAGTGTTTTTGGCATTTTACCCCATTTACACCTGTATTCAGCACCGTCCACTTGGATGAATGCCACAAATTCATGAGATGGATCTGAAGTACAAAAGTATGCACGCAGTAGTATGTATTACTATATATTCATATTAAGGACTAAAAGTTCTAGAACTTTGCCAACACTACTAATACCACAATGAAATCAGACTTAATATATTCTTCAGATTGATTAGTCTCAGTTTGGTGTTGAATACAGATCAATGAGAAATGCTGCACTCGAACACCTCTGGATAGTTTGACATTTAGAGAGAGATAATTGAAGGTCAGTGATATGACACATCATTTTATCGTTGCTGTAAATGCGGGGGCATAAGTTAGCCTGATGATATTTCTGTCGACCAGTCAATGGCTATTATGCAGACACTTTATGGACTTCACACCACTAAGGCAATCAGGATCCATTTAGAGGCTTAAACAGAATGGCCTGGACTATCCTTCAATTCATTAACTCGACTGAACATAAGATGAGTTTGCTCCAAAGTCAATATTTGAGAAATATGCACAGTGACAGGAATAAGGAAGAGATGTAAGAACCCAATGTCCTTCAAGCATGCATCTCGAAACAAGATTGAGCATTTGATGGCTTCAGTATAACTATACTGGGAAGAGACTGAGGACACATGCACTCACTATACACACAGACATCCTGATGTAAAGCAAAGAACTGAAAGAAAACAGCAAAAACAACAAATCAAGAACCTCTCCACCATGCCCACCGAAGCGTGAAATGCTAATCGGCTGCTAAAAGGACAGTCGGCTGTAGTAGAGATACAGAATAGACAGGGACTCAGGTTTTAAAGTCACTCTCTCTCCATGCAACAGCTCACATCTCACAAGGCTGTTATCTCCATCTCTCCACTTGCCTCAACTGTTTTGAAGAGTGTCTCAAATTTAAAGATGCCTTATTTCCATTCAGCCCCTTTGAAACAGGAAGCAGCCATCCTCTGCTCACACGCACTGGGTTGGTATGGGTGTTAAAAGCATGCAAATTGGTGCTTATAGCTTGCCGTAAACAAAGCAACAGAAATTGACCAAGAGGCAATGTGGAAAGAGGTGGGGAGGCCTGGGAGACTGTTATGGAATTCATGCTGTGAAAACATTGATGTCAAAATAAATCCTGCCAGCTTGTCAGTAAGAGTGAGCCACTCTCCCAGAATTTAAAAACTACAATAAGAGAGTCTTCCTAGTTATATAATAAGAAGTCATAATTACTGTCGCAGAACAATAATTATTGTCTAACAGCATCACATCACACAGTACTAGTGCTTTCAATTTAAAAGTTAAGGTCAACATGTTAGGTTTTTGAATAGATTATTGTGTCCTCTATAAGAGTTTGCCTGTGATGAAAGCAGGAACTTGGTGGCTGGTGACTGTAATGGTGTATTATACTATAAAGGCCAATTCACACCGCACAGACAAATGCCAACAAACATGTTTGTTGGGTTTTGTCGGATCAGTGTGTTACCCCTGTCGGCGTTGGTTGGGATTTGTTTTCACCCGAATGAACATGTTCAATTAGTGTTTGTCTGTGTCTGTTGAGGCTGTGTGAACGTGACTGTTATTTTTCATAAAATGTTAAATCCACCGGCCAACTTGTTTGTTGGTGTTTGTTGCCATTTGTCTGTGCAGTGTGAATTGGCCTTAATATTCAGTGTTGGGTGAAGCTATTTTAACCCTCTGGAGTCTGAGGCTGATTTGGGGCCTGGAGAAGTTTTGACATGCCCTGACATTTGTGCTTTTTTCATTTGTTCATGAACACATTAATGACACAAGTGTCATTACACTGTATTCAACACAAACTAGGCTACCATAATATGTGAGGAACATGTATGTACATGTTTATGTTTTTGAAGGAATAACGTTTATGCGTGGTTATTGAAAAAACAAAAAAAACTTAAGTCACTGAAATAAGGCCAAA
Organism: Megalobrama amblycephala; assembly: GCF_018812025.1. Taxonomy (NCBI): domain Eukaryota; kingdom Metazoa; phylum Chordata; class Actinopteri; order Cypriniformes; family Xenocyprididae; genus Megalobrama; species Megalobrama amblycephala. The sequence continues at coordinate 11,283,675 of NC_063066.1, read as the reverse complement.
AAAAGTATATTAAATCTGTGTTCATAAGACTTCTGGGTTTTGGAGGTTGTAGACTAGAGTTTTTGCTTCAGAATTATGTAAAAATTATGCTGCCTACTCCTTCATATAAAACAATATATTGATTTAGTTTTTGTAAGTCACTTTTTGTCAAGAAACACAGTATGCGTGGAGGCGTGAATCATCATGAATAATGGGTCATTTACACCTGAGAAGACAAAAGAATCACATAATAATGACCTGAAATGACTTGCATATTAATGAGGCCTTTCAGTCAGGTAGGGTGTGAAAAAACCCTCTGTAATCATGTCTCTGCTCAATTTTAAATAAAGGGATTCTATTATATTCTTTAAAATATAATGTATTTCTGTGATGCAAAGTGTCTGAACAATTATGTTATCTCTATGGCATTTCATATAGGCTTTTAGCTTAAAAGCATGCACATTTGGAGAAATATTGATGGATTCTTATATGTTTATGTCAAATTTCTATACAGAGGAGTAATATTTATTCTATATTTATTCTATATATCATCACTATGAGTGCTGGATACTGTGTTTTCAATTCATACTTGCAGCCGGAGGGCGCTCTGTACACCTTTAGGCCACAAATCCATATAAAGAAGAAGAAGAACCAGGAACTAACTGCATGTCTTCTAGAGCTCGCTAACCATGGCTTTAACATCCAGATAAACACTTTTCAAGATAATAAATACACCATTGAGATGATGTATGCATGTATTGACTCAGAATTTGCGTCTGAATAGCGCTGGCTCCGTGGGCGTGGCCGCATTAGCGGGTAATGAGCTGAATCACTGACTTCTGACATGGCTCTCTTTTCATACAGATTACATAAACACAGAATGTTTGTTTTCGATTTGACTTGCACGATTTAAAACCTGACATTTCAACGTTTCTTTAGACATAAGTCTAATTTTTTTGTCATTAGTATTCACTAAGTTACAGTTCATTTTCTGAGAACTATCAGATTGGACTTTGTTCAGAGGGAGATGAGAGCTCACGCATCATGTTAGTTTTCTTTATTTTACAAAAAGCACAACATTTAGTTTTTACTCTGAGTGTACACAAATGAAAGAAGATATTCAACAGATTAAAATGGTGTATAACTCTTAATTGTATGTGCAACATTGACAGAGTATTTTGAGTCTCTTTCACACTGGTAAGAAAAAAAACGCGGTGGTATCGCCGGCGATACCTCAGACCTCAGAGTGTTAAAATGGGAGTTTTCTAACCAACAAGCTGATTAAAGTTAGTCAATGTTATTAAAGTCCCCCTGACAAGTTAAAGTTCCCCTGTATTCAATAATTTTATAACTTAAAAGTCATCCTGTAAAAGTCTTTCCTGTGAAAAAAATCTCTTAATTACGCAGAGCCATGAATATGCAACTCAGCCCCACCTCCACTTACTCACACGAGCTCAGAGATCCACTCGGTCAACTTTACTGTAGTAAATTCTGCACAATGGCAAATAGAAATACTGGTTTAATTCAGGCAAATATGTTTGACCCAGAAACTGATTCAGAAAAAGAAGAGGAAGAGCAAATTATACAGGGTCATCTACATGTATCAGATCAATGTATCAGAATGGTAATGCGTTTTATATATTGCTCTTTACAACGTCGGACACATAACGGTAATTAAAATGATTAGCCTTTTGCTTGACTGTTATCAAACAGCTAATAATGCATTTATCCTGAGAAACGCTTTGAACAACTTAGAACGTCAGTGGAGAAAGGCACGTGCATAGTTGATCATAGCAACATAATAAAACATAATTCAACTACTATATTGCTAAAAAAAAATGTCATATCAAAAGAAAAATATACCAGGATAACTTGGCTTCTCTTCAGAGCATAGTTAATGATAAAGCCCACCCGCACATTGTTTACAAGGTAGTTTGTGACATAAGGAACACCGGCGATTTCAAACAATGTGTATTGTGAAGCACTATACAAATACATTTGACTTGACTTGGTGCTTGGTTGTACTTCAAGATGATGTTGGTTGACAAACAAAGTGACGAGGACATCAATGGATAATCTGGTTGTTTCAAACTATCAATCTATCTATCCTTGCTTTGTACGGAAATTTGGGTTTATCTAATATTAACCATACAACATAACGCTCATCGTAATGGATGCTTTTTAATAAATGCTGACAAAAACTTTGTTATGCAGAATATAAATGGTAGATATTTAATTGATGAGTTGTCAATACAATATATGACCTTGGTATCATTTTACCTCAAAATTCAACATATTTGACCACTTTTTTCTTCCAGGATTCCAGTTGTTTATGTGAATTGCAGCGATTAATTTGCTTATTTTTTCTGTAGCTTTGGGAAGTCTGTAAAAATGATAGCTCTGATTTCTTGTTGAATCTACAGTATTTATACAGTCGACTGTGCAGATCTTTACCATATCAGATGTGGTTTTTGTGTTTTCACAGCATTCAAGCTGAACACCAATGCTGCCACTCAAACTACATTTGAAATTGCATACCTCTCTACTATATAGTAGGCAAAAAACAGTATGTGACAAAAGAAGTATGTCCGAATTCACAGTACTCATACAAGAGTAGGCAAAAAGTACCTGGATGACCTACTTCCTTTCTTAAACGTGCATACGATGGACAATTTACTAACCCATTGGTCACATGATAATGACATTTATACTACACACATTCATATTAGATAGAACGCACTTTTTTAGAGGTCATGAAGTAATTACTTATTCAAAGTGCCAACTGAAATGAGATGAAATGTGATTTTGGACACAGTCACAGTCTTTTTGCCACTCAGCAGGTGTAACATCAGTGACTCTGAGGTTAATACTTGTGTAATAGAGGCCAGCTAGTAGTTGCTGTGCGAGTAAACCTCACTCTAATCTCAAGAGATGCTCTAGCGACTGACGCTCCTCGTTAGAGCATCCGACTCCCACGCCGGAGACCCAGGTTCGAGGCCCGCACAGAGCGGGGCGAGTAGGACCAGGACCTGGGTAAGGGGGGTTACACTTGCATTTGAAAATAACATACACCTACACTAAACCTAACCAATAGTGTTAACTAAAGCAAATTTGCATTTGCAAAACATGCATTTGCTCAAGCAACCATGCTTGCTTCTACATGTATTTGAGCTCTTTTATCATGACTTGTGTTTTGCTTTACCAGGTGAGCTATTGAGCAAGTTTAGGGAGCCACATATATGGTTTTTAGATCCAAACACTTTAAATGAGGGTGAGTAAATGATTTCAGAATGTTCAATTTTACCCTTTTAAGTTACATAGGTTAAGTTACTAACTCCATCAGAAGTCAAACCACGTGCAAACAAATGTGTTCAAATGTGCTTATCAGTAGCCTGCAAAGAAGTCTACTGTATGAGAGAGATTTGTGGTGCAGATTAAATGTGGTATTTCTGCAGCATTCAGCTCGACAGGCACAAAGTGGATTGACTGCTCTGAATACATAAGCATAAAAAATAAAAAACAGCATCCAAGCCAACAAATGAACAGACAGGACTATTTGCTCTAAAATACCAGAAAATAAACGGAAGTTACTAAAAGGTAATGAGATACGGGTTGTAACATTTCTAAAATAAACCAAGAGCTAGAATTCAAAATGTTTTGCACCTGTCAATTTAAAAGTACACTAATTCAGCAAAATCAATATATAATATCAATTTATTATACATATTATATAAATCAACTAATTAATTCATCACAGTGCCATACTGTTGTCCACGTTGTACATACTGTAAAGTACTTGAAGGATATTTGTTTTAGAGAGCAGTTTTTGTTTTACTTATGTTTTCTTATACACTAAAATTATGCTTGGTAGACAGTTTAAAGAAAAAGTTATTCATATACATACACCACATACAAGGAATCCAAAGCTTTTCAAACACAGCAAAAGAGTAACAGAATGGACCAAACTGAGAGAGACCATGTGACCCACCATCCACAGTGGATACAGAAGATCTATGCGTCTATGTTCATGTCTATGTATTTAGGCCTTACTATTAATTGCCAAGTACACAAGGAGTACATGAGCCATGTCATTTAGTGTAAGCTCGTCCCACTTCACAAAGGCCAGATGACATCTGGTTCATCTTAACATTGAAGACAACATTGTACTAAACTGAAATATTACAGACACAGGAAGAACACATTACAATTAATTAAAAGGAAGATATAACATTGCAGACACAACAGACACAGCTGCATAATGCTTCATATCACTGACCTTGTTTCTAGACAAAGCTTCAAACACTAGTTCATTTCTTTACCTTGGAATAGGGTTATAAATAAAATGTTTTCCCTAAACCATTCTAAAGGCTTTGCTTACTCCATTCAAACTACACAGTAGGATCTCAGTTAAACAATACATTGTGTAACAATTCATGGCTTCAATTTACAGTACACGTCAATATATTGTATCTCACAGTTACATCTACAATAAGTCCTTCTAGCAGCAGTCAGAGAGCCATTAAACAAAACAAGTCAACTCTGCAGTTCTGAATTATTAATGCCATTTTAATGACCATCTTTAAGCAACCTTGGTTCACTAATCGATACAAATGTTCCACGAAAAATCACTTAATTCACATTCATGATAATCTGCATTGCATTTCATTTATTTTAACAATATTAAAAGGCTTAATTCAACCTGCCAGATGAAGTGCTCAAACACCCTGCTATTGCCATAACCTAATTCAGAAACTTGATCAATGGCACTCAGTAACAAAAAGATGCAAATAGAACTGTTCGACTTTGTTGTTCCGTCATGCTACAAATGGAGACTTGGGATCTGGCTGAGATGGTATTAATTATAGACATCTTTTGCTGCAGATTATTGATGAAGTCAATAGGCTTTTGTTCCCAACAAAACTAAATGGATCATGCGCTCAGAGCCACACAATGCTCATAAACGGGGGCTTTGCAGGCACAAAGTACTGCACACTGAAAAGCCTTGTATCAATATTCCTTATTAAGGATTCCTGAGAAAATCGCTTCAGGAGGCAGATCTTACCATTTAATTGGAGACCAGTTTTAATTCAATATTTATTTTCTGTTTTAAATTATGGACCTCATCCAAAAGATAAAAAATAAAATGAAAGTGCCAAAAAAGGAAAACATTCAGTGAAAACAGGTGTGAACTCTATCAATCATGCCTCAGGTAGAACAGGTGAAGCCAACAGCAGTTATTACAAAACATTCAAAAACATGACTCACATATAATTATAATTACAATGTGCACACACTTTATGAGTTCTAGAACATTTTTCAGAACTTGTATTTTGAGTTTGTGATCAAATGAAACCCATACTAACATAACCCGCAAATGGGTTAGACTAGATTAGATTAGGCATGACCAAGCAAGAAATAAGTATGAGTGGTATGTTATGACCTCATTTTCACACCGCAACTCTATCTCTATCTGGTTCACCTGGGAAGAGACATTCAGCTAATTATTCTACAGTTACAGGAATATCTCTGAGGCCTACATGATATAACATAATGGAAAATTTAGACTTTAATCAGGTGACCATTCATATGCCCTGGAGAGAAAGAATCATTCTATAACACATATTCAGTTATTCTTGTCTTAGTTTCATTTTCATGGACTTCTAGCTTGTTTCTATTCATTTTTGTTTTTCCATTTGTGCTAGTTCCTGCCAGTCTTTAGCTGTCATAGTAACTGTAATCTGTAATCATCTCATTATCTTTTGTATACAAGTTCATGTGTGTTCCCCTTCAGTTTGTCCAATCTTGTTAAAGCTAGAGTTGTGCTCGTTTGCTTGCCTTGATTTTGCTCATCTGGATTATTAAAGACTTTCTGAATTGGATCATCTTCTTCTCCTTTGTGCGTTCTCTGCAACCGTGTGTGACAGAAGACTGGACCTAAAATGGATTTTGCAGCATAGCTTGCTGCTATGGCCCTATGCGGCCATGATTTTATGGAGTACATGCTGCAGTTCTGCCATCTTGCTGATGACAAGATGCTAAAATATTTGTATTGGATAGGGGCTAACTATCATCACCCAGTAGACCTCCCAGACACCAAAGGACTGGAGGGAGGCTATCATGAGGTGTCTGGAGAGTGTCTACCCCCGAGAATGACCCATAGCCCAGACCACTCTGATCGACAGATACTATGCCAGAGCCCCCCCACAGGCTGGAAGCTTCCACCTGCCGCAATGTGTGAGCCAATGCCCGAGGAAGGGAGGACAGTGCTCACCATCGCCCTGGAGCCGAAGCACCTTGGAGAGTCTGACCAGTGGTGTGAGCCGGCATCACAATCCATCGCTGTGGGAATCCTTGAGGAATACGAGGGAATATAAGCAAGCCCTGCCCACCTCCACTGAGAGTGAGTACCGACTGGACTTAATGCACAGTTTGTGTGAGTGTGAAGAGATGAACTGATGGGAGGGGGTGTGGTGTAATGTAACATATATTCAGTTATTTATGTCTTAGTTTCATTTTCATGGACTTCTAGTTTGTTTATATTCAGTTTCCTTTTTCCTTTGTGCTGTGTGCTCGCCTTTAGTTTGTCTGGTCTTGTTAATGCTAGAGTTGTTTTGTTTGCCTGTCTTAATTTTGCTTGTGCAGATTATTAAAGACTTTCTGAATCTTATCTTCTTCATCGTGTGTTCTCTGCAACCGTTCGGAACACATTCGCCTGAGGCTGCATTTCCCCCCCCAGTCATTACTCTTCAATTTCTTCACTGTCACATGATATATATATATATATATATATATATATATATATATATATATATATATATATATATATATATATATATATATATATATATATATATATGTGTGTGTGTGTGTGCCAGCCACTGTACTAGCATTAGGTTGGACCCCCTTTTGCCCTCAGAACTGCCTTAATTCTTCATGGCATAGATTCAATGAGGTGCTGGAAACATTCCTCAGAGATTTTGGTCCGAATTGACATGATAGCGTCACGTAGTTGCAGATTTGTTGACTGCATATCTACGATGCGAATTTTCCGTTTCACCACATCCAAAAGGTGCTCCATTGGATTAAGACCTGGTGACTGTGGAGGCCATTTGACTATAGTAAATTCATTGTTCAAGATACCAGTTTGAAATTATTTGAGCTTTTTGACATGGTGCGTTATTCTGCTGGAAGTTGCCATCAGAAGAAGGGTACACTGTGGTCATGAAGGGATGGACATGGTCAGCAACAATACTCAGGTAGGCTGTTGCATTTAAACAATGCTCAGTTGGTACTAAGGGGCCTAAAAGTGCACCAGGAAAAAAATCCCCAACACCATTACACCACCAGCAGCCTGAACCATTGATTCAAGGCAGAATGGATCCATGCTTTCATGTTGTTTATGCCAAATTCTGACCCTACCATCTGAATGATGCAGCAAATATCGAGACTCTTCAGACCAGGCAATGTTTTTCCAATCTTCTATTGTCCAGTTTTGGTGAGCTGGGTTGTACTGTGTGAATTGTAGCCTCAGTTCTTAGCTGACAAGAGTGGCACCGGTGTGGTCTTCTGCTGCTGTAGCTCATCTGCTTAAAGGTTCGACGTGTTGTGTGTTCAGGGATGCTCTTCCACATACCTCGGTTGTAACGAGTGGTTATTTGAGTTACTATTGCCTTTCCATCAGCTCGAACCAGTCTAGTTATTCTCTTCTCAACTCAACAACCCACATGGAAAGAACCTATATGTGGATATATGCGCATATATGAAACCTATATGCAGTGTATATGTACATATATGCTGCATATATGCACATATATGATAATATATATGCTGCATATATGCGCATATATACTGCATATATGCTATATATATGCTGCATATATGCGCATATATACTGCATATATGCTATATATATGCTGCATATATGCGTATATATACTGCATATATGTGTATATATGCCACATATAAGCAAAATTGAGGTGCATATATGTGCATATACAGGAAATATAGGTCTCCTGTATTGCTTCTTCATATCCATATATATGCCCTATACATACAAGATATGTCTTCTATATAGCTAATGGCAGGATCTGGTCATTTTGTAGCTCATATCTCATTTTTGACTGTCATACATGATGCCTAGCTCATATTTTCTATTATTCAAGGCAAAAACTAAGAATTAACGAAAAAAATTATGCAAGAACTTATGTAGCCTATGTGCGAATGTAGCAGTTATGTATTTAGACAATTATTTTGTGATTCCACTTGCCATGACCATATTTGGGGTTTCCTGCCGCCATGCTGACTTGGGGTGTTGACGCACTTTGCTGCTTCCCAGTCTGCATGAGACATCACAGCGGTAGGTCGCACAAAGTTTTTGCGGTGATTCAATTAAGGCCATGTTTCATGTAACAGCTGAATTCACATGATATATTTGTATGATTGTAATCCAAAACCCCTCTGTGATGTACATTCAGATGTTTCGTTGATTATTTTTCTTTACTTAAGTTACTTTTAATATCTCTCTTTCTCAGCGTTGTGCGTTGCTGCCGCATGCTGTTTGTATGCTTACAGGGAGTGCAGAATTATTAGGCAAGTTGATTTTCTGATCATATTTTTTTCCCAAGCACATTTTACCAATTCCAATCCACATCAATCTTAATAACTACTATTAATATTGTTTTTAATCATTTATAAGTGATATATAATTGTTCATGAAGGCTGGAAATGAAAAATGCCTTATATTCAGGTGTGCAGAATTATTAGGCAAGTTTTCTTTTACAGGCAAAATTAGCCAAAAAAGAGATTTAACTCAGACTGAAAGTCAAAAATGATTAAATACTCATGAGAAGAACGCAATACTAATGCAATACTAGAAATTGCAAAGTTAAAGCATGACCAAGGGACAGCAAAATGCTCATTGGGTCAGCGGGGTCAGACAAAAACAGGTGGAAAAGAAAAGACACATGTTAACTGCAAAATAATTAAGAATTAAGGTGAAGAATTAAGTGTGAAACCATCAGGAACCCTTTAGTCTCCAGCGCCACCATTTTCCAGAGCTGCAACCTACCTGGAGTCTCCAGAAGTGCAAGGTGTTAGGATCTCAGAGACTTAGGTTAGCTAAAGAATCCTAAAAAATGACCTGCACTTGATAAGAATCACAAGCTGAAGTGTTATAAAATACATGAAGACTGGGTTTTAATAGGGCTTATAGACAGACAGCTTGAGAATGACTCCTGATGGACCAGCACCACATCCTCTTGTACCACTGTTTGAAGAATTTATCCAGAATCTGGCAGTAAGGTGTTTGAGTTCACTTTTAGTCCATCTCTTATCCTGAAATGTCTGTCTTGCAGAGATGGACTAAAAATGATCTTCCAAAACTTACTGCCAGATTCTGGAAGATAAATTCTTCAAACAGTGGTACAAGAGGATGTGGTGCTGGTCCTTCAGGAGTCACTCTCAAGCTGTCTGTTTATAAGCCCTATTAAAACCCAGTCTTCATGTATTTTATAACACTTCAGCTTGGGATTCTTATCAAGTGCGGGTCATTTTTTAGGATTCTTTAGCTAACCTAAGTCTCTGAGATCCTGAGACCTTGCACTTCTGGAGACTCCAGGTAGGTTGCAGTTCTGGAAAATGGTGGCGCTGGAGACTAAAGGGTTCCTGATGGTTTCACACATAATTCTTAATTATTTTGCAGTTAACGTGTCTTTTCTTTTCCACCTGTTTTTGTCTGACCCCGCTGACCCAATGAGCATTTTGCTGTCCCTTGGTCATGCTTTAACTTTGCAATTTCTAGTATTGCATTAGTATTGCGTCCTTCTCATGAGTATTTAATAATTTTTGACTTTTCAGTCTGAGTTAAATCTCTTTTTTGGCTCATTTTGCCTGTAAAAGAAAACTTGCCTAATAATTCTGCACACCTGAATATAAGGCATTTTTCATTTCCAGCCTTCATGAACAATTATATATCACTTATAAATGATTAAAAACAATATTAATAGTAGTTATTAAGATTGATGTGGATTGGAATTGGTAAAATGTGCTTGGGAAAAAAATATGATCAGAAAATCAACTTGCCTAATAATTCTGCACTCCCTGTACAAGTCCTCATATATTGCCATTTGTGTTATACAGAATAAAGTGAGGACCTGATGGCAAGATTTTTCGCAGTCTGTCTTTGATTACGACACAACGCAGAAAACACACCGCTACACGAACACGTGAAATTGGTCCCACATGGAAAAACCTATATAAACATATATGTTTCAATATAGGTTTGATATAGGTTTTAATATATGTGACATATATAAAATTGGCCGTTTTCCTATATTATGTGTACATATATGTACATATATGTGTGTATATATATATATATATATATATATATATATATGTGTACATATATGTGTACATATATGTGTGCATATATGTGTACATATATGTGTGCATATATGTGTACATATATGTGTACATATATGTGTACATATATGTGTACATATATGTACATATAATATAGGAAAACGGCCAATTTTATATATGTCACATATATGTAAAACCTATATCAAAACCTATATTGAAACATATGTTTATATAGGTTTTTTCCATGTGGGATCTCTCTTTCTCAGCGTTGTGCGTTGCTGCCGCATGCTGTTTGTATGCTGCACAAGTCCTCATATATTGCCATTTGTGTTATACAGAATAAAGTGAGGACCTGATGGCAAGGTTTTTCACAGTCTGTCTTTGATTACGACACAACGCAGAAAACACACCGCTACACGAACACGTGAAATTGGTCCCACATGGAAAAAACCTATATAAACATATATGTTTCAATATAGGTTTGATATAGGTTTTTAATATATGTGACATATATAAAATTGGCCGTTTTCCTATATTATGTGTACATATATGTACATATATGTGTATATATATATATATATATATATATATATATATATATATATATATATATATATATATATATATATATATATATATATATATATATATATATGTGTGTACATATATGTGTACATATGCGTACATATATGTGTGCATATATGTGTACATATGTGTGTGCATATATGTGTACATATGTGTGTGCATATATGTACATATATGTACATATAATATAGGAAAACGGCCAATTTTATATATGTCACATATATGTAAAACCTATATCAAAACCTATATTGAAACATATATGTTTATATAGGTTTTTTCCATGTGGGAAGGCATTTCCCCACAGATATTTTCTTTTTTTTTCTTTTTGGACCATTCTCTGTAAAGACTAGGTTGTCCATGAAAATCCTAGTAGATCCGTAGTTTCTGAAATACTCAGACCAGCCCGTCTGGCACCAACAACCATGTCATGATCAAAGTCACTTAAACCACCTTACTTCCCTGTTCTGGTGGTCAGTTTAAACTTCAGCAGATCGTCTTGACTATGCCTACATGCCTAAATACATTGACTTGCTGACATATGATTGGCTGATTAGATATTTGCTTTAATGCTCGTTTTAATAATAATAATCAGCAATAATTTCATGATTTTTTGTAATCAATAAACAATGCTTTCAGTTCCTTTTTAAGGCAAGAAAGGAAAATAAACCATGTAAAGGGCTTGAGTGTTAATGAAAGGCCTGTGAGGGAACAGAGGACAAAAAAAGGTTGAGAAACACTGCTCTATTGCACCGTAAAAGAACCTTGTGGTAATAAATCTTCTCCTGAATTCTGTCTGAAATCCAATCCAGGATTAACTTGTTTAGGCAAGTTCGAAGTCTACAGTGCTACAGTCCAACATTTGTTATAGAAAAACGTAGAGCTTTGTGAGCTTATGTCCATTGGTGAAACGTCACAGAACTTCTCCTGTGCTGTATTTCTAATTATCCAAACCAATGAGCTCATCCTAACTCTGCTAATGCCATCATTTAGACAAGACTTTCTCAGTCAATATTCAGTCACTGGTTTCATATAAATATCCTGTAGAGCCTGTAATGACACCCACACATGTGCTTTATCTAATGGTATGAAAATGGCAGCGGGGCTATAACAACTTCTAGAGATTTGACCTGATGATATCTCTAATGAACGGTGACTCAGATAAATTGAAGCCTGCCTCCAGATATGCCTGATATGCCACCTTTAATCACTGACAGGCGATTTGTGTCTATAACAGAAACATGTCTATGATTGGACTGTGCCTATGTTGTCCCATGGCAATGTGATGCTGACCCACATTCACATTATACTTGGGCCTATGAAATCCCAAGCATTACTGTATGAGAAACTGAAGAGTGAGCATTATATAAACTGAAGCGTAGGCTACTTTCATTCTCATGTGTCACTAGTACAAATCTATTGAAATAATGAGTGTTTACACACTTTACACACTGTCAGTAGTTTGATACTTTTTAAATACTTTTTAAATGCGTCTACTAACAGCAAATCATAGAATTTTTTTTTTTTTTGTTTTTCATAAAAATCATGCAAAATGTTCTTTCCAATATCACATCTCAAATGTATTATGTATAATTTATGGGTTTAATAGCCTTCTGTAGTTGAAATTACAGTTATGGAAATCACATTTTGAAAATTTCTGGAATAAAGTAGATGATGGCTGATTTCATATTCACAAGATAACCTTCCAAAGCTTTTCAGACATATACAATATACACAACGTCTGCTCTTGTAAAACTCAACACAAATGGAAAGTTTTCATTAAATCAGCTTGCCTAAACGGAGCATAAATCTTTCCACAGCTTGAAGCATTAAGCCTAGTTGTATTCGCTATGTCGTGTAATCTGGAGAATGTTATTATAACTGTAAAGTTTGACATAAATGTTTATAATGCTCACATCCAGTTCTATGAAACATAGTTGTTGATTTTCTCAAGCATAAAGTATTTAAGAAATTAATATCGAAAGCTTATGGAAGACAATAAACACTCCAGGCATGTTTTGATCTATCTAGCATGACTTGGTCTTCAGATATTTTGCAGATAAATTCTGAGCATTTCCAGGAATATCCTTCCCTTTGCAAAATTATCTAATCAAGCCACATTTTTCCTCTGAGAGGTGATCACCATCTGAAGAGTGTTTGGTTTATATATATATATATATATATATATATATATATATATATATATAAATAATCACCAAATCACCTCTGAGTAGAACCCAAATACGAGACCTGATATGAGCTGTCAGCAGTTCCGAAGAGGAAGCGAAAATGTTCTTCCTAACGCCCACAGATGCCCTCTTTATAACACACTGTGGGTAGAAAACAAATTTTATCAAAATAAAATTTTGTGTTTACATTATGCACAAAACACTATTGATCATTCTGTAGACAGACAATTTGCATCAGTTTCAGGACATGTGTGTTTCAGGACTAGGGGTGTAACGATACGCTCAGGTCACGATACGATACGTATCTCGATACGGAGTTCACGATACGATACGTATCACGATATTTTGAACAAAATGAAACTGAAATTCAAACAAGATTTATTAAAAAAACATGAACAAATTTCAATAATTTTCCTTGTTGTACATACAAGATCACATTTCAATAAAATAAATAAATATAAAATTTTAATAAAAACCTTCTGTATTCAAATTAACAGTTGAATAGGGCTGTCTGTCACTGAAAAAAAATGTTAAATTTAACATGAACTTAGAATTATGAATAGGGGCCGTTCACATGTCGCGTCTAAAAACGCGTGGAAGGCGCGGCCGCACCGCTTCTCCTTCTTTCCAAAGCGCTTGCGCTCCCGTGGCGTCGGTCGTTGCTATGCAACCATGAACTGAGCTCTCCAAGAGGATCAGGATGTTTCTGCAAAGGATAAATGATTTCTAGCCCTTGCATTAGTTTTACGACGAGATATATTGATGGAGATAAGATATAAAAAACACCATGTACAGCTATGATCAGCTGTTCGGCTGAGCTTTTGATGTTTTGTTACGGAAAGGCCATAGCTGATCGGTTGATTCTTGTCACACGACCTGCGGTGCGCTTGCGGCATTCTGAGAAGTTGAGAATTGCATGCGCGTCGCGACCGCGTTGATCCCATTATGAGCGCGCCTGCCGCGCGGCTACATTTGAAAATAATAACTGACTTGCACGCGGAAAAGACGCAATATGTGAACGGCCCCACAGAACTTCTTAAAGCAAAGCATCGCAAGCGTCTTTTGCTTTTCTGTGAGCACAGCTGGTGCTGTGCACTGCGGTGAAAGAAAGCCACGACTTTTCTCACGCGACCATGCAAGAGACTGACATGAGAAACGTTTAAACCTGCTTGCAAGATTCAATGTGTGCCCGAAACACTTACTGAACTAGAGAGCTGATTGAGACACACCATCTACGATAAATCGTTACACCCCTAATACTTATAGTAATTTAAAAATGTGGTAGCATTGGATCTGGACAGGAAGGATAACTCTGGGAGTTGGAAGGGGTGTGTCGCGATTCTGCCTTCTCACATCGCGATACAGGTTCGTGGACCTGCGTATCGCGATTTCGGTTTCATATCGCATATCGTTACAGCCCTATTCAGGACACAGTGTCCAGAGAAGCTTTGCACATTCAATGAGTCATAATCAGATAAACTGTTCAATGTAGCAATTGCACAAAGAGCAGTGAACCTTCCTACCAAATACGCTGAATCTTCAAGATGGTCTTTTATAAACTCTTGCATGCAGCACGACCTTACATGCCTGCCTGAGAACACCGCTTACACAAAGAATATAAAGATAAACAAAAGCTGGCAGGGTTATGTTTTATCCAACACATCCCTGTTTAATAATAGAATATAGTAATTAATTATATGAAAAGCACAATGCATCATTTTGACCTGCCAGTTTCCCAGTGCTGGTTCAGATCTCGCATGGCTCCAGCTTCATTACAACTAACTTCCTGTCCACCTATAAAGCTCTTCCTCCCTGCTGCTCCCACCATACTTACAATCAGAACGGTCACTCTGACACACACACCATGACCATGACCCCTGGCTTTGGGTGTGCCTGGGGTCAACAGGGTTTAAAGGGAAGACATATAAAATGCAGATACAATGACACTGTAAAAGGACAGGAGATCAGAATGTTCTGATTGTTTAGATTGGTCTCCATAAAGAACTTGACATGCTTGTCGGCAGGGTCAAAAGGCTATATGCAATCAGGACATTCACTTAAATGACTTATGTCTACCTAAAGATGTCCAAGATGGTTTCTTTCAGAACTCTAGCGAGCCAAAACCTTTTAGCTAAATTCTAAATCAGCATCACATATAACATGCTAGCCTGGACGAATAGTTAATATGTAGGTATCAATATGTAACATTTTCAGGTGCAAAACCAACACTTTTACATAAGTTTTATCTCATTACTATAAAATTCTATACTAGTCTACCATATCTCATGGGAAACCCAAAGCAGGTGGTGGTTTTGTAAGAATTTTGTCTGATGTGATTCGTACAAAAAAATACGATTTTTAGGAAAAAGCATGAAGGTCCACCCTAAACTTAAGTGTCAGTGGGGCTTCAGAAGATTGTATGAAAATGTATGAACAAATTAGCCACAAATTCAGCAAAACTTAAACTAGTTACGAACTGCCATGAGACCGTGTTGAAATAGCTCAGTATAATTTGAAATGGATTATTTCACCCAGACTTTGTGTATGCTGTGTATTTTTATGCTTATATTACTTTGTTCATCTATTGAAAAATCAATAGATCTTTTCAGTTTGCAGTCCAAAATCCAAAAATCTGGAAGAGAATCGGCATTTTTGAGCCATGGGTTCCATTTTTTAATTATGAGTAAAGTGTTCTGTGGTTAAACAAAACAAAACAAAACAGACATTCAAATTTTGTTTAACAAAATAAGTTAAACCCAGCCAAACCTCAAACATTACATACGCAATTTCTGTGGACAAGATTAGGCCTTAGTTCAATTAGGACGTTTAAGTAGCTTTTATAAACATGCCCTAGAAAAAAACATTACTGGTGTGCATTTTGAGACAAAACAATGGCACTGACATATTTTAAGATAGTGCAAGTTGCTTTCAATTAAAATAGCTCAAGCATGCATTTTAGTCTGGGACTATCTTAAACGTTGTCTGTGAAACCAGGGATAAAACTACCACAAAGATGTGTATATGTGCTTGAGGAATCATTGTAGACCTTATCAAAGTCATTTATGAAGTTCCATGACAGTAAGGATGCTGCCTAAGCAGCTGCGTATGTAGTCAGTATGAAGCAGCTCACTATCTATTGGAAAAGAGCTTAAGTGTGACTAAGTTGTTTTTAAATCATAATTTCCTTATAAGTAAACAATAAAAGACACATCACGCCTTATTTTAAGGAGCAGGCTTTTTCCGAAGTAAAACTTGATAACACTCTCCAGAAAATTCCTGACTTCGATGAGCTGTAGATACAGACTGCTGGCAGATGGTTTATGGAAAGCTGGACAGACTATTTGCTAAGAGATGTTGGAACGCATTCTATCTAGACAGCAGGCTGGATGAAGTGAACGTTCCGGTCACTATCTTTTATGATCATTTATGCAGCAGATGATTATTATTCTTTTAATATATCATCCTAAAATTTAGAATCCCTAATCCCTTATTGCAGAATAGGGAAGTACCATAGCTGATATGAAGTACCATAGCTGAATGTTGTATGTAATGGTATGTGTGGTATTTATCTAGAGGGGCCAAGTACTGTCAACCGTGGTATTTTCCAATGTGACTCCTCCCTAGACATAAAGTGACAATTATATCGGAAGTCTCTTGTATAGGTGGGACTAATGCACAGTACATGCATTTAGATCAGCACTGTTGGTAATTGTCATTGTTCTCCTTTTATGTAGGGCAGTCTTGCTCAGACCTCATCGCACATCCTGTTCTTGTTCAAGGCCAGGGTAAATGGTTCAGCACATCCTGCACACAGTGATCTGCTACTGTTACAGAAAAATACTTGATAAATCCTAAAAGATTAGCTACTTTTAATATTTTTTTCTTAATCATAAAGGTACATTTTATATAGGTAACCTTAAAATGAAAATAAGTTCATGCCATAATTGTACTGCTGTGTGTTTTACATGTTTTCTTTGACCTACAGTGACCCCAAAAAACACCAAGTGCATGGCATGTCATTTCTCAAAGTTAACTTCAGGAAACCACAGATGCAGTTCATCACATTATGTTCCAAAAGAGGAGCAGAAAAAAAGTGGTTGAAATACTTTTTATATTTTTAGATATTTTGGTAGCTTATGCAGTGACACTGTTACTTTTTAAAATGTGGCCAAATGTGTTGGGGCCACTGTATGCATTTTGACTATGTCAATATTAAATAGGACCGTTAAGCACACTTAGTGTATGTGTGCAGTTTTGATGTGTCTGTCTAAGTGCAAGTGCTTGTGTGTGGTTACACAACACCATTGCATGCAGGGCTCAGGTTTGCTTAGCTGTAAGATATACCTAATTTACAAGGTTATTTTTTATACTAAGGACTTCCACATGTATTTCAGGACCTGTTTACACCTGCAGCCTGTTGTTCAAAAGTAATCTGATTGGATTTTGGCTATTGGATTGAATTAAATCTTGAAAGTGGGTTGTTCAAAAGAAAAAAGGGATTCTGAAATCAGATTAGATCACAAAATCCAATCTTGGTTTTGATCAGTTTGTGTTCATTTTTTTTTTCTTTGTAAGATCGGAATACCTTTGATCCAAAAAAAAAAAAATCAGAATTATACTGATCCTAGCAGAAGGGTGGATTTCAAGAACAAAAATTTAATAAAACTTTAAAACTGGTAAAAAAAAAAACAAACAAAAAAAAAAACAAACAAAAAAACAAACAAACATTATTTTGCTCTTGATTGGTTTAACCGTTAAATTAGAAGCAGACATTATTAGGCTACCAATAATGTCTGCCTTTCGCTATAGCCTAGAGTAACGTAAAAAAAGAGATTTTGGCACTATAAAATAATCCCCAAACTATGAAAGCCCGTTTCCACCACTAAATAAAAAATAAAAACAGTAATTGCAACTTTTTATCTCAGAATTCTGACTTTTTATTTTGCAGTTGCAAGTTTATATCACAATTCTGAATTGTTATTAATTCAGAGTTATTAACTGCGAGTTATTAAGTCACAATTCTGAGATATAAACTTGCAATTGCATGATATAAAGTCACAAGATATAAACTTGAAAAATGAAGTCGAAAAAAAGTCAGAATTGTGACTTCATAGGCTATCACGCAATTGCGATTTTATATCTCAGAATTCGGACTTTATTACTCGTAATTGTGAGAAAAAGTCAGAATTGTGAGAAAAAAGTCATGATTCTGACTTTATATCACGCAATTGCGAGTTTATATCTCGCAATTCTGTCTTTATAACTGTGATTTATAATTGTGAGAAAAAAGTCGCAATTACCGTTTTTATTTTTTTTATTTAGTGGCGGAAACGGGCTTCCATGCCAAACAGCTGTAAATATTAAACAAAAATATTATATTTAATATTACTGTTTGTACTACATTGGCACAATCATAAGAGATGAATCAGTCAAAAATTCTTTGTGAGCGAACGCAGTTTCTTGGGTGAACGTAGCAAAACTTTTTTGAGAGAACAAAAGAAAACATTGAAATTTTGTTTTTCCCCATCTCATGGATTACTAGTGCTCATCTCAGAGCACTAGTAATCCAGAATTGGTAATATGAAAATGTGTGTATCTGGATCAGGGTAATCTAATCCAATTTTGCTTTGAAAAACTGGCACAAAAGTAAAATGGATTACCTTATCCTGGATAGCAAAACATGGGATTTCCAAATCCAGATCATTCTGATCGAGATTAAACTTTTTGAACAACTGGGCCTAGTTATTAAGATGCATTTTGGTCGATCTGATCGCAAGTAGACGAGGGAGGCATGTTCCTGTTTACACTTGGTGTTTTAATCTGTCTCTTTTGTCCACTTTTGACCACTTCTGTTCTGATTTCTTTGAGGGGAGAGTCTATGGGCAGGTAAATGCATGGGCTTTTTCAAATCTTTCGATCTAATGGATGAAATAAGCTCACGCAATTTACACATGAATATGATTGGAGATGAAGGAAATGCATATGCTTTCACAAATACATAAGCACGTTTTTTAGTTTCTGCTCTGAAAGCCACAAGACCACTGCAATACGGACCAATGCATTTTCGACTATCTCTGGAAGTGATCTAAAGTAGACAAGCTCAAACGTTTTAGACCCTGTTTACACCTGTATTTAGCGTCGTCCTGCTCTTTTAGATGCATGAGAATCTGTGAATAGAACAGTCCTTTCCATGCCTTTGATATCACTGTCATGGTACACAAATCGAATGTTAAACACTAGGGCCAGTTTCATTATGCTGTGTCATTGTCTTCTTAATGATCCATGTCTTGTGACATGTCAACAAAATATTTGTTATGAACATTCTATTCTAAAACAAACGACATGAACTTCTGAGATAAAATCTCTCAGTTCAGCACATTCTCTACCACAAGTAAGTTCTTTGGATTTGACATTTTAGAAATACTTGGCGTTGGAAATACTAAAACTAATTTGAAATGTTATAATGTAAAACATCATGCACCATAAATATACAAAGTAACAAAGAGTGTATAAACAGGTATCATGATGTCACTAGAGCATAAAATCTTGAGATATAGCACAACTTAAAAAAATAACTGAGAGTGATGAGCAATGTTCCCTCTAAGCTGCGCGCGTGCGCGGCCGCGCACTTCTGAAGCCGCGGCCGCGCAGAAGAAATAATTGCCGCGCAGAGAACAGACATGAAAATGTTTGTAGCAGTTTGAATGAGAAATAATTGCAGTGCTCTGGACAACCGCTATAGAGTTATTGTCGCTATAGTGTTGGAACCGGTGAATGCGGTTTACAGGTTTTATAGAAAGAGAACGATTGAGCGCGTGTGAGTTGGCTGGCCCTGAGCCAAATCAGTCGCGGTTTGCGGACTAAATACATCAACACGAGAGGCAACGCGAAACGAAAAGAAATGTGAAATAAAACGCCATGTTTTAATGAAAAGTGGTGGAAATAACGGATGATGGGCACAGCATGATAACAAAACTCTGAGACATTTACAATCACACACCCATCACAGGTGTAGCTTGCAAACTCAAAATACATCAGTTATATACCTCAGTTTAAATAGATGTTTGTGTGTGGTGGTGTGGGTTTCGGGGATGATTAGATAACTATAAAAGAGTTAACGTTCACTTTTCTTAAAAATATTTAGCTATCAGTTTAAATGCTTCAGTTTGTTTTCACTATATAATATATTAAAACATATGGAAGCATTTAAACTGATATAATACTGTATATCAGTTTAAATACTTAAATATTATATTATATAATTATATTTTATTATATTATAATGTAAGCCTAATAATAAATTGATCTCACAAGGGGATTGTTTAGGGCTCCTTGCCAAAAAAAATCCTGAAACCTCCTGGTATATAAAATCTGGGAATTTCATAAGCAATAAACATGTAATTTTGATGGTTTAACACTGTCTGATGCTAATAATTGACTGTACAAAAACACATTATGGTTGTTCCAAACCATCATTGTAACTGCTCAAATTATATTATTATAAAGAATTGAACTGTCCTGCAGGAGGACAGAAATAATTTTTTAATAGAATTTCTTGGTAAAGAGTGGTACAGTTAATACAGCAATGTGAAAAAATCTCAAGTAACCTAAAATGTGCTTAATTTAGTGACTGAACTGCTTGTTTTCAAACATATTATTTAATAAATCACTAAGTTACATCAAGGGTCAAATAAAATAGAAACGGCACATTAAAGTTAAATGTTACAGTTGTATGATAAAACCATTTTTTTGTGTGTGTTTACGTTCATTGTACAGGTCTGATATAAAGTATGTTTTTGCTCAGGTGGCCAAAATGTGCGCTCAACAGAGAAAAGTTTTGCTCAGCGAGAAAAAAAAATTAGAGGGAACATTGGTGATGAGATAATTTTGATATTTACATACTGAATTGCAGCTTGTCTGCTTTCTTACATCTATTTGCATAATGAATTGTGATTGGTCTTGTTTCCATTCCATATGTTTAAATATCTGAACAACTTTTAGGCCTGTTCACACAAAGGGCGATTACTGTAAAAACAAAGACACATACTGTATGTGACCCTGGACCACAAAACCAGTCATAAGTCACGGGTATATTTGTAGCAATAGGCAACAATACATTGTATGGGTCAAAATTATGGATTTTTCTTTTATGCCAAAAATCATTTGGATATTAAGTAAAGATCATGTTCCATGAAGATATTTTGAAAATTTCCTACCGTAAATATATCAAAAATGTATTTTTGTGAGTGGATATGCTTTGCTAAGAACTTCATTTGGACAAATTAGATTTTTTTGCACTCTCAGATTCCAGATTTTCAAATAGTTGTATCTCGACCAAATCTTATCCTATCCTAACAAACCATACAATAATGGAAAGCTTAATTTATTCAGCTTCAGCAGATGTACAAATCAATTTAAAAAATTTGACCCTTATTACTGGTTTTGTGGTCCAGGGTCACATCTATACTTCTAAAAAACATTCTAAATATGAAAGAATAGCATCCACACCACAACTATAACGATAACAGCACAGAGGAACGATATCAATAGAATCACTTTCAGAATGTTTTTTTTCCAATTGATGAACAATAAAAACCATTGAAAGCCAATCAGAATCCATCCTGCTTTAAAGAGCTTGTGCATTTAAAACGCCAAAAGACATAACTGGAACGTGCGCTTAGGATGAATAGAACAATATTGTCTGCTGGTGTTGACGCTAATATAGTTATCATTATATTTATCTTTAAGTTATTGTTCTTGGTGTGCACGGGCCTTTACACTGCAAAGGTACTGGGTAAAATCGTACGTACAGGTAAACAACAAAAATGCTCAGCGTTACGGCAATGATAAAGCATATCTGATAAAACAATTAATTAACACAGACTTCAAACCACATTCTCTTCAGGAAATGCAAATCTGAATACTTGATCAAAGCTTTGTATAGATTAGAGAATGCGTGTCGAAAGGAAAATGGTCACATGTCTGATTCCCAGGGAAAAACATTATCGCAGCTAGATAAAATCAATAGGCCTACAGCAATTTTCATTAGGGTAAAGCATATGTTTGTAGTTCTAGAGCAAAACATTTATATTCATGTTCTTTCACCATCTTTAAACAAATGTGAAGAATTACAGGAATGTCACGATATGCAGAGCTATTTAATCTTACCGTTGGTCTCTGCTAATGCAGGTGTTGTGCTGGAATCACATAGGAGGTCTTAATAGCCTCGCTTCCACAGAAATTAACTGAATGTTGTAAGGCTTTTATATAACAGTATTTCTATCATGACAACTCTCAGAAGAAATTTAGCATTGTAATAGTAAGAGAATGTTAATGTATTTTGTCTTGGCAGAATAGATCTGCTACGCTGCTGCTGAATTGGTGCTGCTCTGTTGTTATAGATTATTGCTGCTGCTGCTGCTGCAGAGCAAGTACAGGAACTTGCTACTGCCAATACATACGCCAATATGCTGCTGTGACTAAGACAAAGTGCTAGTGCACAAATAGCATATATCAATGACCAATAGCAGATCTATACAGGTGGAGCTGGGGAAGGTGGAGGGTTTTAGAGGAACTCTGAAGTGCACTGCAAACTGCTAACAAACTCATTGGCTGCAGAAGTGACATGGACCAATCAGCTTGTGCCAAGTAGTTAAGGCTGTAATTATCATCAGCTTGCATTAAGGAGCCATCAGCCTGCACCATCTAGAGTTTCATGACGGAACTATGTATTTCTGCACTGTACTCTGAAGCTCCTTAACGCATGAACAAAATTCTACACGCCCAGGTGCTGAAGGCGATTTACTGTCATACTTTTAAAAGGCTTGGCTATATCCTGGAAGATACACTAGAAATGTTTCACATTGTTTATACTCTTCCTGGGCCAGTTCTTCTGGTTGAAGACATAAGTTCACTTAATAAAAGGACAGAAAAGAATCAATGAAAAGGACAGGACTTTGTAATCCGTTTCAGTCAAAGTGAAACTATTAATTTCTAGACGTTCATTTTCTCAGAACAATGGACCACTCTGAGATGGAGGGATTGGTTGCAGGAGACATAATTTCAGTAGTGGTGGGACCCTGCTGTGTATGAGGCTCTCAGATGGAAAGGACTGCTAAGCTCTGGACTGATAAACAGAAACAAAACCACTGTCTGAATATATCTGAACTGCCTGGGGTGCAAAGCCATTCTAGCGTGGCCAAAGCTGATGAATAGGGACACAAAGATGAACAGAAGCTAACTGGGAACACTACAGAGACGATTTAGCAAAAAATACATGGAACAAAAATCCTTTAAGCATTTGGCCTAGACATCTCCCTTCCTACTCAAGTGCTTAGGGGTCAAGAGTCATTCCTTAAAAGCACACTTGAGTTTTTGCATTTTAATTACAAACAAACAGAACATAACATTTTGGCTTAAGAAGATTCTTATATATATACTCATTTTTGGAGTGTTTTGATGAGCCATTATTTAACACCAAAAAAACATGTCTTAACCCATTTTGCGACATGGCTGCAACTGTTGCTGCTAGGAGGAGACGCCGCAGAGAAAAGAGAACGTGTGGTAGAAGGGAGAAAATATTTTCCACTCGTATTAATTTCTTTGGAATGTCAGAGGAAGACGTTATCCGTATATTACATGTAATAAGTTGCGCCTGTGTCGACCCACACCTACGGTGGCCCAGTAGTGCACAACACAACGAAATTAAAAAAGCAAACAAGTTCACAACACAACGGAATCGAGCCACAACACAACGGAATAAAGCCACAACACAACGAAATCAAGCCACAACACAACGGAATAAAGCCACAACACAACGGAATAAAGCAACAACACAACAAAATCAAGCCACAACACAACAGAATAAAGCCACAACACAATGGAAACAAGCCACAACACAATGAAATAAAGCCACAACACAACAAAATCGAGCCACAACACAATGGAATAAAGCCACAACACAACGGAAACAAGCCACAACACGACGAAATAAAGCCACAACACAACGGAATAAAGCCACAACACAACGAAATAAAGCCACAACACAACGGAAATGCCCCCGACCACTAGGGGGCTCTCAGAGCTCGTTAATATTAGTATTCCTTGCCAATGTTTTATAGAGTCGGCAGTGATATGAATACCACGATTAGTTTTCAACAGTATATAACCACTGTATATCGACATGAAATCACTTGAGTGCACAATAGCTTCATATTTATACCTGTGAATGATTTGACGCGCTACCATGGCGAATGATGAAGGGAACGTCTGACAATTCCACCAAGTGGTTAAAACGTATAATTTGTATTCATTACAATGACTTTGTTTAACATTTAAAAACAGACATGTTCAAATTCCAAAGCTTGTTACTTCCTGTTGGTAAGACTGACAAGCTTTGTAATTTGAACATGTCTGTTTTTAAATGTTAAAAGTAATTTTAATGAATAGAAATTATACGTTTTAACCACTTGGTGGAATTGTCAGACGTTCCCTTCATCATTCGCCGTGGTAGCGCATCAAATCATTCACAGGTATAAATATGAAGCTATTGTGCACTCAAGTGATTTCATGTCGATATACAGTGGTTATATACTGTTGAAACTAATCGTGGTATTCATATCACTGCCGACTCTATAAAACATTGGCAAGGAATACTAACAATACTGAGCTCTGAGAGCCCCCTAGTGGTCGGGAGCATTTCCGTTGTGTTGTGGCTTTATTCCGTTGTGTTGTGGCCTGATTTCGTTGTGTTGTGGCTTTATTCCGTTGTGTTGTGGTTTAATTTCGTTGTGTTGTGGCTCGATTCCATTGTTTTGTAGCTTTATTCCATTGTGTTGTGGTTTAATTTCGTTGTGTTGTGGCTTTATTCCATTGTGTTGTGGTTTAATTTCGTTGTGTTGTGGCTTTATTCCGTTGTGTTGTGGTTTAATTCCGTTGTGTTGTGGCTCGATTTCGTTGTGTTGTGGCTTTATTCTGTTGTGTTGTGAACTTATGTTTGATTTTTTCATTTCCTTGTGTTGTGCACTACTGGGCCACCGTAGACACCTGATGAGCATCAGCTCTGCTTATTTGCGACCCAGCGCTAATTTGCACTGCTCTTGGTAGATTGCATTATTAATTTTGTAAATGTCTTGACTGCTTCTGTGTTCTTTAATTTGTGCGTCAGCAGTAGATCAAGTGCAAAACTTGCCACTCCCATCAGCGCATTTGTGGAATTGCGCTCTCATGCTAATTTGCCCCATTTAGTAAATCTGGCCCTAAGAGTATTTTAATAATTCTTCCATCAAGCAATGTAGTTCTTCTGCAACATTTAGCAAAACACACATTGTCACAGTAATACTGATGTAATGAGGTTATGATGCTATGAAGTGTGTGTTTATAGAATATTTTACAACTGCTTTGAATGCTGCTCAATTAATCATAATCAAGGACTGGAACTATCTGTTTTATAAGTAAATAACAGATAAAAATAACTAAAAAAAATAAAAATAAATAAATCACATCACCGTGGTGCAGTGTAAGAGGAGTATCTGGTGGGAACTCTGCAGTTCTGCATGCACAATTACCCCTATGCGCACTCACCCGCTGAGAGCCCACCTCAACCTACAGCAACCCCTGCTTCTGCTCTTCCTCTACAGAGAGGAACTGCACAAAATGGCTCACTGCTATTTATAAATATTGGAAAGGCGCCCGTAACATAGCAACAAAAACAATCTTTTACTGTTGACGAGCTGTAAAAAAACAGAATGCTGCTGGGTCAGAAGGTAAGTGTGACTGGGTGTGGCCAAGTCGAGGAAGTGTCTGACAGACAGGGAAATTCAGGAGAAAATGGGAGATCTCCTATTTCCCACAACACATGCAAAGGAAAACATGCACACAATAAAAGAGACCTTGTTTCATGACCTTTGACATAAAAAAGAGTGTTTTTATACATCCTTTTATGATATGTACACTGAAATTAATGCCCTTGTTTATTTCTTATCGTCATATACGCTTAATGGATCGCCTCAGTCTGTGCAATGACCAAAACATTAGATGTAATTATTAGATATCGCATGAATATGTTTCAATTGTTTGGCAAAATAAAAACGGAACCGCTTAATCTGTCCCCAAGGCAGTCGCTCACTTCAAAAATATGTATGCAAGTTTGAGATAAATAATGAAAATCAAATAATGTAGGTGTAAGGCTGAGGTAGAGGCGCATTCATAATTTATGTCCTCACATACAGCCTTTTATGAAGTCCATTCTCATCTTTAAATGTTGGAAATTTATTCATTGCTCTTTCATTTCAGAGCGAGACAAATATTGGTGAAGACGCCGAGATCGGACTGGTGACCCCAGTTCGACTCCTGAGAAATGAAGTGCTGTTTATTTATTGATAGTTCCATTTATTCTTATTTACGTCAGTTAATCATGGATACTCCAGTCATTCTCACAATACAGATTCACACTTAGTGTGTACCTGCTGCTCACACTAACCCCTCCCCTTATTGGGATATTAATTATATTAGTGCAATTCGATCTCATTTCTTTTCCCATGATTATTTTACATCACTGAGGGATATGATGCCAAAGCTCTATGAGAGTAAATGTCAAGGATTTTTGAATGCTGTTCAGTACAAATAACTCATTGAACACTGTGGCTCTGAAATTTGTTTGATGCCTGTGTAATTTGAGTGTTGACTACTGTTTTAATGTCACCATGAAATCAAAAGTGATCATTCTTATTTTTTATTGAATGATTTGTCCATATTTTTGATGAAAAACAATGTCTTCTCCTTTTCGCAACAGCATTTCTTTTCTGATGATAGATAGATAGATAGATAGATAGATAGATAGATAGATAGATAGATAGATAGATAGATAGATAGATAGATAGATAGATAGAAGCAATTAACCAATGACAATGATTTCATGATCCAATCAATTCCCGATGCACAAAATCAAGTCACACCTTTTTTTTCTTGTTTAAAGAGGACATTTCACTTAGACATCATAATGGGGGGGAAAGATGATAGCTATTTCCATTTCATCCCAACTTTAAATGGTTAAAAAACAGCATACTATTACAACAAGCTGAATCTGTTGTAATCTGATATCACTGTTTATACTGCAGACAGAACTAAAGTGTCTCTGGAAAGAAATGTGTTTATCTATGTTTTAAGCAAGTTCTAAACTGCAAGTTTTGATTATTATAAATGGCTGTTTTTTGATTTCACTCGTTTGGAAACGTGGTAACTCATAGGGTTAACTAGTAACAAGGCAGGTACAGTAAGTGCACATTTGTCGTCTTGTCAATAGTGTTTAGTATTTTGTAAAAATTACATTTCTGAGCTAAGAGGACTTTGTTATTGCAATGTGATAGACTTCAAAAGGGCTGCCAAAACAAGGCTAAATACAGGTGGTGTTTGTTGACTTTAGTTAAATTCTCTATGTAGAAACACCCAGTCATTACAAGGTGTTCACTACCTAAGGCGCTGTTGAAAGAATTTGAGGACAAACCTTCTACAACATTGAAGAAATGTCCCTTTGCATTCTGTAAGACAAATTTTTTGCATTTCATTGAACAGAAAACATTAAAAATGTAATTAAATATTACTAAAAACAAAACAAAAACTTAACAATTAAATATATAATAGTACAATTAATTAAAAACATATTGACACCTCATCACAATTTCATTTAGCAAAACTAGACAGATTTTTATCATGTTAATGTGAACGTATATACAGAGAATGAATGAGTGTCTTATCCAAGAGCGGATATTTCCCAGGTATCCTGAGAGAATGGGAGAGGAAATGACTCGACCATCTGTCTGCTACTCTAGCACATTTACATACATATATCTCTCAACAACAGTTTTAGAAGTAGGGCAACTCTGTGACACCTCACACTTGTTTATATTGTATTTTCCTTTCCTGCTTGGGTCCATCACTGTCCTCATTTTGGCTCACGGTCCTGCTCTCACTTTCATGCATTCAACTTACATTTGCAATCTGTAAATTTGTCTGTTTCATGGTATAAAATATGTCTCCATTTCATGATGTACAGTATGTCCCTGGCCTAAACCTAATTTTAAAAGAATGTAAAAATATTACAGTAAACACCTGTTAACTATAAGTTCACCATATATCAGGGGTGTCCAATCCTGCTTCTGGAGGGCCACTGCTCCAACCCCAATAAAACACACCTGAACCAGCTAATCAAGGTTTTTAGGCATACAGGAAACCTCCAGGCAAATGTGTCGTGGTAAGTTGAAGCTAAACTTTACAGAATAGTGGCCCTCCAGGACAGAGTTTGGACATCCCTGCCATATATAGTGAATAAATGACAGATTTGATAGCAAATTAAAGGTTATTGTACAGAAAAATAATATAGCAGCAACATGTTATTGCTTTAAATAAAATAAAAAAAGGCAAATGGATATTCTATAAACCAGTAGCCCTCCAGATGAATTATCCCTTAAGGTAGTTCACACTCAAATAAGGCTGGACAGCTTGTTATTAAGGGCCAGGGGCTGAGCTTCACTGCAATGTTTTTGTTCACTCTGAACAGGCATGCATATAGATGTGTCCTTGAATGTATCTTCAATATCACTAGCACCTTCATATAATGGTTTAAAGGCCTTATAAGGACCAGACATAAAGACAGCTCTTAAGACCATTTCATAACCATTAATGTCCATAGTATAATAAAGTTAGCTGACAGTTTTAATGGTATATGAGGAAAAAAAAAATTATAAAGTGCTTTTAAATCAGTATGCACTTCACAGAAATAGTGAGTAATGCTGCATAAATGTCTGCATAAATGTGCTCATGGGTTTTCCTGTAGATAACCTCTATCTGTCCAAAAGAAGAACACTGCCTACACACACACATCACTGTGCTGATAAGCCTGGATGAGGAAATAATTCGCCAGAGACTAAGTTTCATCAGAATGACAAAATAGGTGCAGGCAGTGTACGCACGCACACACGCACACATAGTTCTTTGCACTTGTTATTTTCAAAACCAGGTTGCTTGGTTCTCTTGCAGGATCTGGCGAGACTGATATAAATTATTATTTAAAGTGCCTAAGTAATCTGGCAAGTTATTGTTATTGCATTCTGTTTATTGGAAAAATGCAGTTTGGGCACTTGTGGAATACAACAATTCTTCATTCAAATCTCAACAATGGCAGTGTTTCAGAAGGGTGGGGCAAATGTGATTAATTATGAAGTTCATTCATAATTGTTCATTTTTTAACATTAGCTTTCAGAAATTATAAGAGGAAAAATATATGAATATTTTTATACTCTAAGAATTCCACAGTCTCTCCGCCTGCAACCGTCCGACTCATTATCAGTCTTATACAAAGAACTACTCTCCTCTAGGACATATTCACATGCCCCTCCTCTTCTTGAGGATTTCAGCTCCCATACTCGTAGAGTGCATGCCTACAGCGAGCTATGATGTTGAGCCAATACATACCAAGCCAATCACAAACAACATGAAAACACTGCTCCCACTGCAGTATTCACTGGCGGCAATGTCTCCATAGAGCATATACTGGAAGACCACAATCCATTTTTCTCTAGTGCCCTTTATAACTTTGCCAGCCAGCATCTGGATTTCCTGACAACGGGGGTGTTGGAATTTATTTATGTCTGGAAGATCATAGAGATATAAAGAAAATAAATAGCTGATTCCAATGAATCTCTCCACATGCAGATTAGTATTCAGCACTGAGATTGGCTAAGATTACTCTTTACAACATATAAGGCCTTTCTAGTCCTACGCAGGTGGGAGCGAAGCCAACTGTAACAATGATAAGGTCACTTATTCCCAAAAAACCCAAAATACAGACTTACGTAGATTGAATGTATTATGAATCATAGACTCACAGAATATTCCATGACCAAAATTAGCTTTTGTATAGGTTAATATGGACAAATTGTCACATTCCTTAGAGATTTTAGTTCTATTTTTCAGCTCCTTATATGTCAAGAGCAACACACCATCTACTCCAACTGTTTGTGTTCTTTCTTAATCATATTATATGAAAAGTACTTTTCTCTAATTTCTAATAAGCTAATAAGTGTGTGTATGTGTATATATATATATATATATATATATATATATATATATATATATATATATATATATATATATATATATACACACATACACACACTGTAAATTCTAACAAGTTCAGTTTACTTAAAAAAAGTTTGGAAACCGATTGCCTTATTTTTGCAATGCAAACTTAAAGGGAAAACTGAAGTTAAGTTAATTATTAAAAGTAAAGAAATCTAACTCTTCCCAAGTAAATTAAGTAATAAATATCAAGTTAGTTTAATGTTAATTCTAGTTAACATACTCTAGAATATTTACTAATCTTACTTAAGATTTAATAGTAAGATTACACGAGAAATTCCATTTAACTAACAGTGTTATATTGTGTTCTGCAATCTTAAATACTATTATTCTCAACATGGCTTTAATCTGCCATTTTATGCTACGTAGACTTAAAAAACTATGTGCAATCGGTTTCCACATTTTCTTCAAGTAAAGTGAAAGAAGAATAGTATGTTGTACTGACAAAAGCTTTGTTAGTATAGTTCACCTACACGAGAGTACTACTAACTAAAAGAAGAACTGTTGAGGGTACTTAATTTACTTTAAATAAAATGTTATTGTCACCATTGTTGTGGTTTGCATGCTGAATGTTGAGATCTGTGTGTGGCTCGAGTGGTCAGCTGTAAGCTACTGTTACAGATATTCAATTAAAAGTTTAACAAGATGTTGATAACATACTGTTAGCACAAACATTTTAAAACTTAAAAATTAAACATCTCACTAAACAACAATCAGTTAGAAATCAGATAATCTCTTAAAAATTATCTTTTTATTACTTCTCTTCCTTTGAAACCACAAACAATGATTTCTTAATGCATGGCTGCACCAAAATGGAGAGAATTATAAAATCTTTAACAAAGTTCCAAGTGCCCAACCAAAGGGAACATGAATCACCATCATGGTAAGTAAAAAAAAAAAAAAAAATCAACACCAAACTAATTGATCTTAACTTGGGTTTTCTGAGTAAACAAGCCATTAATAGACAGCAAGAATAGCTTTTACTTTTATTTCACCGAAATAGATCCACTCTGCAAACATAACGTTGAATCCTCAGTCCGTGTGATTCTGCACTGTGTGGAGGGATGTCATGGCATGTCTTGAATTTTTTTTGTAATTTTACTCAAATTACATTAGTTATGGGAACTATCTGTTCTAAAATTTCAGCAACAATTACAAATTTGTTGTAAAGTCAACATTTTGGTTAAAATCAAGTAAACATACTAGTGTTTTTATAGTAAGGAATACTATTTGAATTTATATATACACATACAGTACAGTCCAAAAGTTTGGAACCACTAAGATTTTTAATGTTTTTAAAAGAAGTTTCGTCTGCTCACCAAGGCTACATTTATTTAATTAAAAATACAGTAAAAACAGTAATATTGTGAAATATTATTACAATTTAAAATAACTGTTTTCTATTTGAATATATTTCACAAAGTAATTTATTCCTGTGATGGCAAAGCTGAATTTTCAGCATCATTACTCCAGTCTTCAGTGTCACATGATCCTTCAGAAATCATTCTAATATGCTGATCTGCTGCTCAAGAAACATTTAATGTGTACAATTGTACAAAATATTTGTGTATAATATTTTTTTTCAGGATTATTTGATGAATAGAAAGTTCAAAAAACAGTGTTTATCTGAAATCTAATCTTTTGTAACATTATAAATGTCTTTACTGCCACTTTTGATTGATTTAATGCATCCTTGCTGAATAAAAGTATTCATTTCTTTAATTTCTTTTCAAAAAAATAAAAATAAAAATTCTTACTGACCCCAAACTTTTTAACGGTAGTGTATAATGCTACAGAAGCTTTGTATTTCAGATAAATGCTGTTCTTTTGAACTTTCTATTCATCAAGGAATCCTGAAAAAAAAAGTACACAACTGTTTTCAACATTGAAAATAATCATAAATGTTTCTTGAGCAGCAAATCAGAATATTAGAATGATTTCTGAAGGATCATGTGACACTGAAGACTGCATCACAGGAATAAATTACTTTGTCAAATATATTTAAATAGTACACAGTTATTTTAAATTGTAATAATATTTCACAATATTACTGTTTTTTACTGTATTTTTAATTAAATAAATGTAGCCTTGGTGAGCAGACAAAACTTCTTTTAAAAACATTAAAAATCTTAGTGGTTCCAAACTTTTGGACTGTACTGTATATGAACTGAATGTGTGTTTTTGTGTTTAGAATTAGAATTGAATTATTAATTATCTTGCTCTCAATAGAGGCCTCACTGAGCCATTGGATTTTGTCAAAAATATCTTAATTTGTGTTCCGAAGATGAACAAAGGTGTGGAACAACAAAGAGTGAGTAATTAATGGCAGAATTTTCATTTTTGGGTGAACTAACCCTTTAATCATCTGTTTTCAACACCGATAATAAGAAATATTTCTTGAATAAGTTTATTAGAATGATTTCTGAAGGATCATGTAATTTTTTGTAACTGATCATGAGCTGAAAATTTAGTCTTGCCATCATAGGAATAAATGACATTTTATAACATATTGAAATGTAGTTATTTGTAATAATATTTCACAATATTGCTGTTTTACTGTATTTTTTTTATTTAAAAAAAATGCTGCCTTTATTAGCATTCTTTCAAAAACATCCCCAAAACCTTTGAACAGTAGGGTACTCACTGTTCACCTGGCAACTGTCATTCAGTCAAACTAATCAAACCGTACAACACAATTGTGTTTTTTAATGAATGTGGTTGAGGCTTTGCATTTGATGACATATAAGATTAAATGTCCACATAATGCAGAGTGTATGTCTATCCCAGTTTGCATCAAATTTGATATGCAAAACAGTTTGGTTGTCATGAAATTCTTGGAATGTTAAAGCTGATTCTGTTTAAACTCAGGACATCCGGTTTCTCTACAGGGATTAAAAATTAAGGTATTTATATCTTATCTAGCAGACACTTTTTTTGTTACCCAAAGCACATTTCAGTACATGTACTACTTGGACCTAAAGCAATTCATGCTTAAGATCTGAACTGACATGGATTCTTTCTTACTCTCCAGTTCATAGATTACTCCTACCATCAGTTTTTGAATTATCAGCAAAGACTGAACCCTCAACAATTATGCTAACACCAAACAGTTTTAAGGGGTTTTAAACTTTTTAAATGTAGAGCAAGTAATTGGTCAAAATATTAGATTGCTAGATTTTTGCACTGAAAGCGATGGATCTTTATGAGCTGGTGGCAAATAAGCTATACTTTCAAATGGTTTTTTGGAGGAACTAGTGAAATACCATCTAACAAGCATTCCAAAAACCAGAAGTATCAAATAACACAGAGACAGACAATGCAAATCTCACTGTACTCAACAGTGTTACTGTTAACTAAAATTAAAATTGAAATAAAGCTGAAATAATATAACAAAATACTAAAATAAAATATATAACAATACTAAAATTAAATAACATTTAACATCTAAAATGAAGACTTCAAATATAAAAAAGCTAATTCGTAATACTAATAAATACTATAATAGTATATAAATAATACAATAATACTACAAATAATACAGAACAAATAAAAAAAAATCCACATCTATTGAAAACAACTAATCATGAAGTTATCACAGATTTATCTGACAACTGTACAAACAAGCACCACACCCTTTATTCTTGGTTTCTTCATTCTTGGCAGCTTCTTTATTCAGTCTGAAACTACAGATGGCAAAACCAATTAAACCTGCTGCTCCCATGAAATCGCTGTTGTTGTGGAGGGTCACGTTTAGCTCCAACACACCTTTCTAGTTATCCTGAAGACCTTGATTAGCCTGGTTCAAGTGTGTTTAAAGGTCCCATTTTTCGTGGTTTTTTTGAAGCTTTGATTGTGTTTATAGTGTGCAATATAACATGTGTTCATGTTTCGCGTGTAAAAAAACACAGTATTTTTCACATAATTTACTTATCTGTATACCGCTGTTTCCACTGTCATAAAAACGGGCTGATGACTTCCTTGTTCTATGAAGTCCCTCCTTCAGAAATACGTAACGAGTTCTGATTGTGCCAGCGGTTCCTGTGTTGTGATTCGACAGCTCTGAGCGCACCGTGCCCGGAAAAGTCACGCCTCTTACCATAACGTGGAGATGCATGCGCTCAGTGTTATTGTAAACATGTCTTTAATTTTACCCTATCAATTTGAGCCAGAATCAGACCCGGTGATTGGACTGCGGGATGAAAATAACAGCGTTTCGACGACATGGCAACAAACACACTCTACAAACGCAACTCTTGTGTATTCCTGTGGGCGGAGGTTAGTCAAAAAACTGTTTTAGTGACGTCATTAAAGAAGGAAGTCGAGGGATGTAGTCCAAACTGGCCGTTCGATGTAGGCGACTTCTGTTAAAGGTCCCGTTTTTCGTGGTTTTTTGAAGCTTTGATTGTGTTTATAGTGTGCAATATAACATGTGTTCATGTTTCGTGTGTAAAAAAACACAGTATTTTTCACATAATTTACTTATCTGTATACCGCTGTTTCCACTGTCATAAAAACGGGCTGATGACTTCCTTGTTCTATGAAGTCCCTCCTTCAGAAATACGTAACGAGTTCTGATTGTGCCAGCGGTTCCTGTGTTGTGATTCGACAGCTCTGATGCACCGTGCCCGGAAAAGTCACGCCTCTTACCATAACGTGGAGATGCACGCGCTCGGTGTTATTGTAAACATGTCTTTAATTTTACCCTATCAATTTGAGCCGGAATCAGACCCGGTGATTGGACTGCGGGATGAAAATAACAGCGTTTCGACGACATGGCGACAAACACACTCTACAAACGCAACTCTTGTGTATTCCTGTGGGCGGAGGTTAGTCAAAAAACTGTTTTAGTGACGTCATTAAAGAAGGAAGTAGAGGGATGTAGTCCAAACTGGCCGTTCGATGTAGGCGACTTCTGTTAAATAAAATATCTCGCTTGGCATTGAACTTTGAGCTTTAAAATTTTACAGATTTTATTTATTCTCTAACAACAACATTACACACTAACTAAAGTTTGAAACATGGGATCACGAAGAACGGGACCTTTAAATAGGCCTGGAACTAAACTCCACTCGAAGCTGGCCCTCCAGTAGCAGGATTGGGCATCCCTGCTGTAATCCCATTCATGTGTAACATTCCCAAATCTACATCCACCTTCTCATCCACAATAACATTCAAAAGAAGCAATCACACTCACTCAAACTCCTTTCACAGACCCTTCCTCTAAAGCTCTGCAGACACCACCACGTCTTATTTGATCCACATTGTAACACACACTCCATGGCCATCAGAGAGAACACAAACAGAACAAAACCACACACAGTAGAGACAATGGTGAAGAAAACTAATTACTATCTCCAAGGGTACTCAATGTTCACCTAGTAACTTTCATTTGATCAATCTTTACTGCACTGCTGCATGGTTCCCTCTGCACAGCTACTGTATATGGCCGTACACAGTGCCTGCTGAGTCTATACAAAGTAAAGAAGACTGTAAAATTCACAATATACAACAGAATTGTGTTTTTTTTAATGAATGTGTGGTCGCGACTTTGTATTTGACTACATTTGACTACATGGCGTCTAGGTCATTAATGGTCCAAATACAATCATAACAAATAATAACACTGTCACAATACATTAACTTTCTTTTAAGTCTCATTGTTAAGAAGACTTATGCTAGGAATATAATATTAATTGAGTTATACAGCAAGCCAAATACACACACACTCTTATGAAAATTTACTACAAATAAAACAAAAAAAAATCATGGTTCTTGTAGTTATTCCATGCATGAATTAATTATGGTTTTGTTACAAAAACCATAGTTTAACTATGTTTTTTGTGGTTATACAAATGGTAGTCAATATGCCAAAAAAACAAAAAAACAAAACAAAACAAAAAACACGGTTTTACAATGATAAAACCATGGCACAAAGAAGGAACAGGAAAAATAAAGATATGACTCAGATGATTCTGGACATTCAGATGATACATGGACATCAGTAATTGGCACCAAGATCATCTTACTCTCTCTAGCATGCAAATACTGTCCAGACCTGCTCAGCAGGTCTGACCCACAGGCAGCAAAGCCAGCAGCTCAAACAATGACAAGGGCATTCTGTTTCACAAAATCTACAAAGTAAAGATTTTCATCTCTGGATCATAGACGTACACTGCTCCAGCTTTAAATCAGAGCAGACCTTTGAAATTAAGCACAAATTTTAAGCACAAGCACTTGACTCCACATCCTTAATCAAAGGCACTTGTAGGCACACACACAGGTTTGTTTTGCTATCTTAGTGGGGACATTCCATAGGCGTTTTTATACTGTACAAACTGTACATTGTATCCCCCTAAACTACCCCACCCCTAAACCTACCCATCACAGAAAACATGCAGCATTTTTACATTTTTAATAAAACATTGTTTAGTATGTTTTTAAAGCTATTTTAAATATGAGGACTCATGAAATGTCCTCATAAAACATGTTTACATCGTAATACCAGTGTAATACCCATGTCATTATACAAATTTGTGTCCTCATAAATCATGAAAACAAGCACACACAGACACATCGGTTATGTTTTATGAGGGCTCTACATAATGATTTTTATACTGTACAAACTTTACATTCTATCCTCTAATACTAACCCTACTCCTAAACATACACGCCTACAGAAAACATTTAATCTATTTCCTTGCATTTCACCTCTGCTCTTGCTTTCATAATCAAGCTTTCTAATAAACCATGCATTGTACACTAGGAATATTGTTTGCTATGCTATTTTTCAATAAGAAAATTTTGTCACTTTTGATAAAGGCATCTGCTAAAAGCATTAATGCAAATTTTTTATCGATAAGAATGGCTGACATATGAAATTTGCATACGCTGGTAGATACACATTAATACTAACAATGATTTTTGTGTACCTTACTATTACAGTGCATGAACAATCATTTTAGTTATAGAACGGAACAGTCATAAAAGCCATAAAACAATGTATCAGGGCAGAACAAAATATTTAAAACTAGTCTGCATGAACTGTTTGAAATACAATTCAAATAGTCTCACTGTAGCTGTCAGAATGTTGTTACTTAACCCTCTATAGCAGCAGTGCAGCCTTCACCTCACTCTAAGCTCATTGGCTGGAAGTCAGCTATGATGTCATCACAGAATGTTATAAGGGCTCTGACAAATAGCCTGGGAGCCACATTTAACGTAACACTGCTCAGCGGAGTGACTGTGTGAGAGAGGTTGAGAAAAGTGCTGTGGTGACCGAGAAAGAGAGCAAAAGTGAGAGAGAGATAAGCATGCGAGAGAAAGCCATAATGAAGGGGGGATCTACTCGTTCATAACAACCCTACAGACATCAAAAGAGTACTTTAAAATTGTATGGACAAAGTGGAGGAGGAAGTCTTTTTTGGAGGTTTGTAAAAATTTCATTGTCTTTGCATTGAATTGCACTGTTTTTTTTTACTTGTTTACTTACTGTTTGCATTTTACATGGTTTACCACTCAATGCACAAACCTCTGTGTTAATGTATTTGATTAACTAATTTAGAATATTCCTGCATTTCTTCTCAATCTCTGTCAGGTCATGGGAAACGCACAAAACAATACAAACATCTCTTGTGAGAGCAACACAACAAACTCCACCAATAGTGAAGTACAGATGGTGATGCTTGGCACACTCATATCCATTCTTGTCCTGGCCATCGTCTTTGGCAACGTGTTGGTGATTACAGCCATCAGCCGGTTCCAACGTCTTCAGAATGTCACCAATTGCTTCATTACGTCACTTGCGTGTGCTGACCTGGTCATGGGATTGGTGGTGGTGCCTTTTGGCGGCATTCACATCATCCTGAGCACTTGGCACTTCGGCAACTTCTTTTGTGACTTCTGGTTGGCCACCGATATTCTGTGTGTCACGGCCAGTATCGAAACGCTCTGTGTTATTGCTCTGGATCGATACCTCGCTATAACATCACCCTTCCGCTATCAGTCCTTACTGACCAAGGGCAGAGCTCGCATCATTGTGCTGCTGGTGTGGGTCATTGCTGGGCTCATTTCATTCCTACCAATCCATATGAAGTGGTGGTTTTCTGGCGAAGCAAGTTGTTGCATAGAGAATGATAACTGTTGTGAATTTGACGTCAACGACTCCTATGCCATCATCTCATCCATAGTCTCCTTCTACATCCCCCTGGTCATCATGGTTTTTGTCTACAGCCGTGTCTTCCAGGAGGCAAGAAAGCAACTGAAGAAGATTGACAAAAGTGAGGGGAGATTTCATGCTCAGAACAACAACGGAAAAAAGAATGAGGCGTTGAGCAGCCACTGCGAGGTGAGGACCACCAAGAAGCCCAAGTTCTGCCTGAAGGAACATAAAGCGTTGAAGACTTTGGGCATCATTATGGGTGTATTCACACTGTGTTGGCTGCCGTTTTTTGTACTAAACGTGGTGCCAAAGAAAATGGTTGAGGTGAACACCTTGACATATAAAATATTAAACTGGATAGGCTATGCTAACTCAGCCTTCAACCCACTGATCTACTGTAGGAGTCCAGAGTTCAGGTACGCTTTTAAGGAGATCCTATGCCTCAACAGGTCACGCTATCCTAACGTTAGGCCAGCCAATGGATATATATACAGTGGGCATAGTTGGAAGAGTGAGCACAGAGGGCGAAGCAAAGGCAGCTCAGAGGACAGTGACCCAGCTGAGGGCAACTCTGAGAAAGAGGGATGCATGTCAGCAGATAAACCTGACTCTAATGGGAACTGCAG
Organism: Megalobrama amblycephala; assembly: GCF_018812025.1. Classification (NCBI taxonomy): domain Eukaryota; kingdom Metazoa; phylum Chordata; class Actinopteri; order Cypriniformes; family Xenocyprididae; genus Megalobrama; species Megalobrama amblycephala. Next base: position 11,244,643 of record NC_063066.1, on the reverse strand, counting down.
TAAAAACCTAATGAGTGTGTTGTAAATCACCTTGCGAGTCCTGACTCATTCCACTGTGACTTCTCAATATGTCACATAAGGACAGGTTACGCCTCCTCTGGTAAGTGGCCAATGGTGGGTGTGTGATGGAAAAAGGGACATATTTAAAAGTTTGTTTTCCTCAGCTACCTCGTTGTTTTCTCCTCTAGATTCACTTTCTCTGTCGATTCATTTCACCATGATCTCGATCAAAAAGGTTAGCACACACAAAACAAACAAACAAACAAACAAAGTTATAAATGCTTCTCAATTCATTTTAAAAAGAAAATTACTGGACATCTATGACAGTCATGATAAAAGACACTTTGTGGTTGTTCACTAAAGGAACTTCCTTCTTGAGTCATGTTTCTGTCATCTTGCATAAATTGAGGAACAGAGCTGCAGTTTCAAAGAATGATTTGCTTTCATTAGATTAACAGGTTAAACAGGTGTTGCCTCTTTGACATATTGTTTACTTGTTACTTGTTTAAAATTGGATTCTATAAAATTTGAAACTATAAAATGTCTGTTAAAATTCACCCAACTCAGCACAGAAACAACACCCCTTACCACAATAACAAAAAAAGGAAGAGAAACCACATGGTCATACCCGATTGTTTATGCTAAATGAAACCATTCAGCCTTTCAGTCATGTGATTGTTTATGCTGAACATCCTTAGAATGGAAGTCAATGAATATAAACAATTTATGTTAATGCACAATACCACATTTTTACAGCATAACAAAAATGGTAACACTTTACATTAAGGTTCATTAGTTAACATTAACTAATAATGAACTGCACTTTTACAGCATTTATTAATCTTTGTTAATGTTAATTTCAAATACATTATTAAAATCAAGAGTTGTATTGTTAACCTTAGTTAATGCACTGTGAACTAACATGAACAAACAATAATCTGCAGTATTTTTATTAACAAACAGATGTATTGCTCATGGTTAGTTCATGTTAGATAATACATTAACTAATGTTAACAAATGAACCTTACTGTAAAGTGTTACCCAAAAAAAATGTCTTGGTCTGATAACAGAACTTCTCTGGCGCTGATTTTGATCTGCGATATCCAATATTGCATTTCAGGTCTCTCGGTAGTCTGAATGCTGCCAAATCCTCTATTCACCATGGGAATGTTCTTAATATTTTCCAGTACAATTGAGCAAAGTCCAACAGGCCTGTGTGTAAATCCCTGAGATTTAGTGTTTATCAACGCCATTATGTGACTCCCTCTCAAAAAAACATTATGTAGAAAGACAAATAAATTAAGAAGCATCAAGTTTCCTGTCAGGCTCAGCTAATGCATGCAGTGTAAAGCAATTTCCATGTTCCTCACTCATATTTCTTACCTAGGCATTTAATCTAATGTTCCATGCATAACATAAACTGCATAAGTGCTAAACAGTTTCAATACTTGTCTGTGTTGGTGAACTATTAATTTAGGGCTCTCTGTTACTGTGCAGCCTGCTTATGCTGTCAAAAACTGTGAACATAAACTTTGATCTTTAAGAAATCTCTTCAGATCAGTTGTGGCTTTTATGTGGTCCTTATCAATTTTTGTGTGCACTTTGAGGATTTTAGACATTTCTATGTTTACTTTTAATGGATAAAATGTAGTGATAAAACAATATTTCTGTTTCATGGAAGCATTACATCAAAGTGCAGTTTAAAACTATAGCTTCTTAAAAGGGTGCTTTGTAAATCTGTCCAAGTTTTGACATTTGAAACATAATTCAAAAATTGTCAGTGTCTATGTAAATATTTAAAAGACCATAGAGATTATAATAATGCAGTGTCTCTGTAAACAGTGCACTAGCAGCGAGAGCATGCATGTCCTTTTTCAGGATGTGAAAATGAATGCGACCACTTGTACAGATTTGTTAACACTGCACCCTTCTGGGAAGGTTTTTCTCTGCATGTCGCTCACAGTAACCTCCTGTGTGAAGCTCTGACCTGTACCATCTTGTGCTAAATGAAATATTTGTGCAATCTGTAATTGTGGCAATGCGATTTACTGTTGTGTTAGAACTCTATATTTATATTTCCTTCTCTGTGGACACGGTTAACCTGTTGAGTGAAGTGTTTACATTCAGAAATGTCTTTAGATTAGACATGGTTCACAGTTAATTGGCATGCATCCTGTCATGAACTGCACCTTCTTCTTAGTGATTAAACAATGCTCTGGAGTTAAAGGGATATTTTTTTTAAATGATAAAAAATTATCCCATGATTTACTCACCCTCAAGCCATCTTAGGTGTATATGGCTATCTTCTTTCAAACAAACACAATCGGAGATATATTTGAAAATATCCTGGCTCTTCAAAGCTTTATAATGGTAGTGAATGGGGGGCAAAATTTTGAAGCCCAAAAAAATGCATCCATCCATCATAAAAATAATCCATACGGCTGCAGGTGGTTAACAAAGCCCTTCTGAAGCGAAGCGATGGGTTTTTGTAAGCAAAATATCCATATATTAAACTTTATTTACTATAATAACTAGCTTCGCATTGATTTGCGGTGGAAGAGTAACCTCTGACCTGATGCAATAGCGAATGCGGAAGAGCAGAGGAATAGAGCAAAACAAAACACTGGTCATGAATTAGAAGTCTAAAACGAGAAATTTTAGAAAGAAATGCTGGAGGATTTCGATATAAGAGAAGAGGAGCTTGGGAGTTTGTTGCCCAGCCCTATTTGTTTGAACCACGGGAGGCGTCCAAGCTTACGATACTCCTATGATACTCCTACTCTTGTGGCACAAGTCGACTTGCGCAGTATGTGTACAGGCATCTGCCGGAAGCTAGTTATTTTGGTTTAAAAATTTTTAAACATGGATATTTTTTCTTACAAAAACCCATTGCTTTGCATTAGAAGGCCTTTATGAACCCCCTGGAGCCGTATGGATTGTTCTTATGATGGATGGATGCTCATTTTTTTGGGGATAGTCCCATTGACTATCATTATAAAGCTTGGAAGAGCCAGGATATTTTTTAAATATATATCCGATTGTTTTGATCTGAACCTAGTACCTAGGATAGTTTAAGGTGAAGAAATCATGGGATAATTTTCATTTCTGGGTGAACTATCCCTTTAATGTCACGCTACATACATCATATTGATGTCACCTTTAGCATTTAATTTACACTAAGTAATTTTGCCATTGAAAGTTTAACAAGTCTGTTCAAATTTGTAAGGCCCAATCATATCACCAAGAAAAAGCCATTTTATTGTACATATAGATAGTCAAGGTGGCCACCATGTTGTGATCACATGACCAGCCAAACATTACTTATTTTATCTTGGTAATCCCTATTAATAGAGACCTTTAGTTCTATTAATAAAAATATAATAAATTACAAACATAGCTGCGAATAGTGAATTTCTACAGTGACATTTGAAACAAAAATGTTTCCTTTGCATAATGCTGCATTAATGCAAATAGATCCCAGTATAAATTTCCAGTGTCATACATTACTTGCCACACATTTTAGTCTATCATCTGAGTCTGTACAGCTAAAAAGGGAACAAGCAATTTTTGCAGGACTTTATTTCATAGGCACTTGGTTTTAAAATGTTCTGCTCCACAGTTGAAACAGACATTTTGCCTATAAGGAGATTAACTGTCACATTTGTAAGTACAGACACAGTGTGGACAGCCTCTTACTGATGCATGAAGATGTGATTAAAAATGCCCTGAATATTGCCTTAATGATAAGAGCAGATTTCAAAATCATAATGCAAATGAACACTGCAGTAGGCAAAAGTTCAAACCATACTTCCCACTCCACAACCCTTTCAGGAAAGCTTAATTCATTGCATGTGTACTATATATAATGTTGTTCCAGTTTGATGTTTACCTAGATTCCTTTGAGCTACTTTCGCACAAGATTTATCACTGTTTTGTTGAACTACATTGAAGTATGTTCAACTATATTTGTCTATATTGGTGGTATTTATGAAATACAAGTGTCATGCCATTTGCATTCTGTAATAAATGATGTATTTAATGTATGCCTGGATGTGACAGATCTTTTTTTCAATGTTTGGAGGAAAGGCGCAAAGCACTCAAATGAATTCCTAGTATGTTTCTGAAACAACAAAGCAAATTACAGCCATTACAGCATGAAAAACAGCTTTAGGGTTTGCATAGGATCCAAAATGCTTCCAAAGTGTTTACTAAGCAAGGCTACATATAAATAGCATTATTCAGCCAGTCCATGAGTGCTTATATAGTATGAATTTGTTAAAGTATTAGATTCAATGCTTATTAGCCGTCTTCTCTTTATACCTTAGGCCATCAGAAGGCATTTCCCTCAGCATTCAAGAGTAAATCAATCAGTGAATCACCATGAGTATGATTTGTGTCCATCTGCGCTGCATGGAAAACATCCCCTTAAGAATAACTTCACCCTTTGCATGCGTAGCTGCAACTCAGCCATGTCTATTTCAGTATGGGAACGAGCCCCTGCAGCATGTGATTGGAATAGACTGTGATATTGTAAAATGTTTCCATTCTGAGCAGAGGTTTATTACTATATCAGATTCCTTTAGAATTCATTCTCATTCACCTCATATGCCTGTGAACAGTGCAGCAAGGATACAGTAAATTACATGGCAAAGAAATGTGTAGGTGTTTGGCCACACAGAACCATATAGGAAGAGTGAGGCTGTACACTGGGCCAATGATTCATGACGTTACAGTGGTAAATGTTCCCTTGATTGATTGGTTAATATGCCTGCTGTGACATTTAGAAAAGAACATAATAGATTCAATGAAATTACAAATAAATGGAGGCACCAAAGAGCAAAATACAGGAAGGTTTTCATCATCAACTCCATTAGTGAAGGTGAAAAAGTACATCAAGAAATTGTTAAATGAATGTGTATGATAAATATAAAAGGATAAAAGTTAAATTCAGGCAACCTAATACCTTGCAATCCCAATACTGTACTACACTAAACGTATTATGTTTTAATCATATCCAATGCTAAGCACGTAAGCCATGTCACAGTGATAAATATCTTGTAAAATGGGCAATCAAGAAAGAAAGAATGAACAAATGAACGAAAGAACGAAAGAAAGAAAGAAAGAAACAAAGAAAGAAAGAGGGGATTTTAAACCAGTATGTAATTTAGAATAGTGCAAAGCGAAACGGATATACCATTCCAGAGGAAAATGGTATTGTTATTGAGTGTGCTCTTTCAAAGGTCATAAGAATTATTAGAGATTTTGGTTATACATTGATTATCTCAGTTGTCTCTCAAACTCATTCGGATGAATAAAAAAGGTACAAATGAGGAATTTGTTGTCATACAGTATTTTAATTTTTGATTTTTTTTCTTAAGTGTTGTTGCTGGGCTTTTTTTTTTCCTCAGGAGAAAAAATTTGAGAAGCAGAAATCTTTAGCAAAATTTATGCAAAAAGTTTGATGACCATTTAATTTTGTTGCGTCTAGAGATCTCTAGTAGAGAAAATTAATGATTAAATAATATGACTAATTAGTATTTTAATTTTTATACATTTATTTTATAATTTTTATATTTAGAATTTATATTTGTATACATTTCCAAAACTACAGGATAAAAAAGACATTAAAAAAGCACATTGGGATGACAAAAATTAACTGAAACAGTGACAGAACAACAGATATGAACACAAATCAATACCAGTGTTATTTTTTTTATTTTTATTTTTTAATGATTTACAGCCTGCAAGAACCATTTGAAAACATTAGCAGTAACATTAGAAGTTACAAAGGATCAGTGGATGTGTTTTCCAGAGATTTACCTCTTGGAAAAACATTGTGCCTGTGACATTAAACTAGTCTACGTGTGAGGAGAAAACAACGGAAAACCACATCTCAACACAACCTCGCCTAACATCAGCAGCCTCAAACAAACATGCAGCCAGCCTGAACAACTAATTCTTTGACCCTCTTACCAGTAAATCAAACTCTATCCCACTGTGAGAAGGTTTTATAAGGACACGAGACTTTAACCAGCTTAAGAACGGCCTGGTTATTACATATGATTTAGAACTACTGAACAAGAGCCTCTCTGGTTGTTATTCACAAGTGCTCTCCAAACTGATCTGATCATTTACCTAAATTACACTTGAGCCTCGGCTGAGCTATAGGCAGCACGTCTCAGTTATTAAATCATGCTCGGCTTTCCACTACAAATAAAAGTGTTGCATCAATTGGCAGCCCTTAAAAAGTCTCAAAACGTCTGCCAGGCACACATACGGTTTCTCTGTCAATATACGATTTGGAACATGATGTCTTTCTCTGGATTCCACATGCTCACGTTACGGGCCAAATCTCCTTCTCTGCAGTATCTCAGCTCTTTACAAGCTTCCTAGATAATGGAATCATGTTGTGGGTGGAAAAGTGCACGATCCTGCTGAAAAGATACACAGAAGAGAGGCAAAACTGACTGTGAAGAGCAGGTTTTCTCCAGCAAAGGAGTAGGACACTGACCATGGCACCACACAGTCTAAAAACACTGGTCTCTGAGAGACTTTCAAGGGCCACCCCAATAAAGTCATTCTCCTGCCCTTGGGGTTAAAACAGCACAGCATCAGAGCATGGTTTTATTCAGCCTCCAAGTCCAAGAAAAATATCTGAAAAATACTAGTCAAACAAACAGCCTACAGCCACATGCGGTGTTCCTTTCCCACGTATGATACATCTGCCATTTTTTGCTATTAGCTTATAGCATATTATAGAAACCTCGAAATCCGACAGCAGCATGCCACAGCCGTCATCATGGACGTGCAGAACAAAGAACTATTGCACTGTAATAGTGCCGTAATGGTCTGAACATGAGGAGTGGGAGACATCAGTGGAGTACAACATAAACACTAGCTATCAGCAGCATGACGAACACACATGAAGACTAACGCTGGTGCATATGCAGTATGAAACACAAAAACAAGCCACACAAACGACCTCAGGGGAGCTGAAATGAGACACCACAAAAGCACTCAGAGGAGAGATTATGGAGTCACTCACAGGAGCCATTTTCACAAAGTAAGAGCCGAGGGTCCCTCTTGTGCTTAATGATTTTGCCATTAGTGTAATCCAGTGTCTCATTTTCTCCCTCCAGAACACAGGGTCCGCAGTGTGATTTTAACACTACGGTCGACCAGCTGCGACTCGCAGTCCTGCCATGCATCTATGCATTTTTAATTGACGCTGTGTGCTAATATCCATGGTTATGAAGAAATGACATTAAAGTAATATGGTTTATATATGAGAATGGGGTTTAAAAGCTCAAGTTTTGGAGTATCAAAAAAGATAGGGCACTGTTTGTTCAAAAAACAGGTCTGTGAAAATATTTTTTTATAGTGATGCACTAATTGTTGTTGCTTTGTGAGTGCAAAACGTGGTTGATGATGGTTATTAGTTTACATTAAGCTTTTTTAAACGATCTTGCATTATCTTGAGCACTAAATGAGGTTTGCTCTAATTAATAAAAGAGGCAGATGGGAGAGTGATCTGGTTTTAACTGGATTCTGCATATAAAATCTATAATGGAGGATTTGTTTGTCAAAAGGGATAATCAATAAGGCTTCCATCTGGGGGTTAATAATGAATGACTTACATTAAATTTATCCCTTTTTTGTTCAAGGTTTTCAAAGTTCTTCAAAGACTGACTAATTTCCTGTCCCTATTGACTTGCAGCACAAAGACCTGCTTCACAAACTGCACTCCACATTTCACAGAAATCCAAAGCTAAGACACTGCTTTTACTGAAAGATGAAAAGAGCAAATATATTTAGATCCAAATCATCACAAGGTTCTAAATCTACTCTGGTTTGCTCTTCAATCATATGAATGATATGCATTGCAAACTGCATATTTAAATTACTAATGATCTTTTGCCTCTCTTTCATTAATTTTCTCTCATTTTTGATCTTATTATTATGCTTAGACATTTAACAAATTAAATCAATGCCATGCATGATGAAACATACTTGGTTATCTTGTTAAGCCTTTTGTTTCCATTTTAGATAAAGCCCCGGACTGTCAATATCAGGATATTACCTTGAAGTGCCCCATATTATGCTTTTTTTGAATATTACCTTTCATGCCATGTATAATAACTATTTGTGAATGTAAAAGGTCTGTTACATATCTATGTAACAAATTTGCATAATTCCAGCCTATGGTCTTCATTGCCTGTCTGTGAACAATGTCGACTGTGAAGCACCCTCAAACACTGTTGTTGACGATTGTTCAGTAGGAGTATTAACATTAAGTGACATAGCATCTTACGCACAGAAGTCATTGCCACATGCCGCTGTGCTTATTGGCACATCCGGTTTAGTGGCTAAAACTTGTGACGTGCCGATTGATTGCATCATGCGCCACTGATATTGCTGCGGAGCATCTTGCATAATGTGATAATGGCATTATGGCACCTCCATAGTGACTGACAGATGAGATTAGCAACTATACTGATGTATTTGTAACACAAAATCTTGTGGTTTATTTTTTAATAAATATCAAATAAACGTATTTACAAATCTGTAATATTTTAGTTTGTGGCAGGTACCACTGAATGTTATGTAACACCAATGCTACTGTATGTTGCTGATCACGCAAACTGGCCATTCTAGGAAACACATGGAATAAATCTATCATGGGTCACTACGAATAACACATTAACAGGCGCATCTGTTACTGTAAACCTTTAGAGAGATTCTCCTCTATAGATTTCTCCTATAGAGAGAAATGCATGTTTCGGATGACATAATCAGAGAATACAGTTGCAAATGTGAAATGTGATAATGTGAATAATTTTAACAAAATAAGAGAGATCATACAGAATGAATGTTACTTTTTATTTAGTACTGTCCTGTGTAAGATATTTTACATAAAGGATGTTTATATATTGTCCACAAGACCAAAAAAAAAAAATTTGAATTTATTCAAATGATGACCCCGTTCAAAATTATGTGAACCATTGATTCTTAATATGTAGTTACCAGGATGATCTCTGACTGTTTTTTTTTTTGTTTTGTTTTGTGATGGTTGATCTTGAGTCCCTTGTTTTGTCCTAAACAGTTAAACTGAGCTCTGTTCTTCAGAAAAATCCTCCAGGTCCTGTAGATTCTTCAGTTTTCAAGCATTTTTTGCATATTTGAACCCTTTCCAGCACTGACTGTATGATTTTGAGATCCATTTTATCATACTGTGGACAACTGAGGGTTCAAACATTCACTGATGCTCCAGAAGGACACATGATTTATAAAAAACTTTTGAATTTGAATATCAAGGTAAACTGTACTTAATTTTTCTTCTGGGAAACATGCAAGTATCTTCTGTTGCTTCCGAAGGGCAGTAATAAATGAAAAACATTGATTTTAAAGAAAATAAGAAAAATTTGGACATCTTCATCCTGTTCAAAAGTTTTCACCCCCCAACACTTAATGTATCGTGTTTCCTTCTGGAGCATCAGTAAATGTTTGAACCTTTTTTAATAGTTGTGTTTGAGTGTGAAAAGATGGATCTCAAAATCATACAATCACTGCTGGAAAGGGTTCAAATATGTTAAAATGCTTGAAAACTGAAGAATCTCCAGGACCTGAATGACTTTTCTGAAGAACAGAGCTCAGTTTAACTGCTCAGGACAAACAAAGGACTCATGAACAACCATTACAAAACAAAAAAACAGTCATAGATTATCCAGGTAACCACACACAGTATTAAGAATCAAGGGTTCAAATACTTTTGAACTGGGTCATTTTAATAAATTCAGCTATTTTTTCGACTTGTGGATATATATAAACATCTTTTATGTAAAATATCTTACTCAGGACAGTACTAAACAAAAAATAACATGCATTTTGTATGATCTCTCTTATTTTGTTGAAATTATTCACATTTTCACAGATTCTGCAAGTGGTTCACATACTTTTCCTTGCAATTGTATTTGTTTTTGAATTTGCCAAATAATAGCACACATTTATCTAGGTTAATGTTAGAGCGTGCAGCCATGTAAAGTGGCTAACGTTAGGCTACTACTTACATGTTTCAAATGATAAGCCATATTTGGCATCGCTTAATGATAAGCGAACATTTGGACTTCAAATAGGGCAGCCCTATTTCTGACACGCGTGGTATGTGGTAGACCAATCACAACAGACTGGTCCATCTAACCAATCAGAGCAGAGTAAGCTCACGGAAAGGAGGGGTTTAGTGAGACTGAATCTTCGAACTAACCGTTCAGAATCTTTGAGAAATGAGGTGATGTGCAATCTAATTAAACAGTTTTTTGACCTTTGATGCATGTAATCCTATTGTAGGAGACCTCCAAAACAAAATTAGGAACCTTTAAAATAGCATAATAGGGGTACTTTAAGGTTAAGTTAATAGAATATTTTGCCTTTGTGAAACAGGACTGGCATTGTTTATTAGTGCAAATTACTTGCTGCTGTCATCATATGACCGTCTGTTATCCTGGCTGTCCGCCCATACTGAAATAAGACCCATTCGACACCAAATCCTGATGGTCTATGTCAGTCTCTCTCACTCCCTCATCCTTTTTATGTGTTTACTTCTCAGATACAAGCCCTAGAGCTCTGAAATGCCTGCAATGTGTAAGCAGAATGAATAAATGCCAAGGATTCATTGTCATAAAGGAGTACACAGAGGCCATACATGGTAACAGAAATGGAGACATAAGTGTCTGTTGAATTACTCAAAGAGACACCAAGTGGAGGAGGCTGGCAGGAGGTGTTGGACTTTGTGGGGATTTATCGCTATGAGTTTCCAGGTCTTTACAATCTGTGCTTTGATGTCCATTGCACTTACTGGAGACACTTACTTTTTTTTTTCACTTTAAATAAAATGTGCTGTATAATTCTTATAAAAGTCTTTTATATTACGAGATACTGTAATAAATTCGACATCAATGGCAATCTTACTGGACTTAGATTAAAGAAATCACTTATTTTCATGGTTGTGTGCTAATAAAATGAAATAAAAATTTTACTGCATACACTTCAAAGATGTCAAACATTTCACATTCTTGCAGGGAATAAATATAACAGACTATTTGACAAAAGGTAGGGCATAAGAAAAGTAAAGGGATAGTCATAGTCATCATTTACTCACCCTCATGTTATTCCAAACATTGTGGTCCAGTGTTGTTTTGAACAGGACTGACTTTCACTGCATGGGCAAAAACAATTCAAAGCATCTTCTTTTGTGTCCTGCAGAAGAAGAAGAAAAAAATAAACAGGTTTGAATGACATGAGGGTGAGTAAATGATAGACATTTTTGGTAAACAATCCCTTTAAGAAACATCTCTACAAACTAACAACTAAAGTTAACCATGAGACTCTTCTTTTTTATACTACTGGATGCAGTTCAGCCATTTGATGTTCTGCTATTGAATATACAACAGATACTCAAGAGGCACTTACTCAGAGCAGAAAGACGTTTTTAAATTAAAGTGCAGACCTTTGCACACGTCTTACACATCTGTTTTTCATAATTTACAGCATTATATAGGCATGTGAAATGTAGAGTGATGTCATGCTGCAAAAAACAGGTGTTAATGAAGCAATTTAGCCAATCTGGGTGTTTTATTTGCCTGGGCAAATGAGACCGGCACAAGAATAGAACAGTACCAGATGGGTTGCCGAATGGTCTTCCAATGATAACGTTGAAATTTCAGTCTCTATTTCACTTTTAGTGTAGCTTGCAGCAAAACTCTTAAAAAATAAATGTTCCTCACTGGCTCAACTGTAGCACCTTAGAACCTATTACAAAGAATTATATTTGGATAAAGGGTTTTGAAGAAGAAGAAAAATAGAAATGAGAAAACTACTGTTATGTATTTCAAATCAGTGTGGCTTCCGGGATAAGGGTCAATGACACAAAAGGATGAAAGACATCCTTTAAAGATCTAGTTTAAATGTGTCAATTTCTTAGAACAACTTAGTACTCTTTGTATTCAAGGTTTCAAAGGTTTTGAAAAATCTAAATCAAATAAAAAATTTATTTATAAAGCACTTTAAAAACCAAATTATATCAGTATAGTATACCAAAGTGCTGTACAATTTCATAAGGATAAAATAAATAAAACACAATTAAAAAATTATATTAGAGAAAGAGATAAAAAAATCTATAATAAATATATATATATATATATATATATATATATATAATATTTTTGTACATTTTATGAATAATATGTTTATTATCGTCCTGACATTTTTTTTTTCCATCGTCACCATTGTACAGTATAAGCTGCATTTTTTTGTATTTTTAATAAATTAATAAGACAAAAAGTAAGCATCATGTCAATGACTCTTAAAATAACAGCACATATATAGGTTTCCAAAATAAAATGTTATGTGTGGAACATAAATGCTCTAATGGCATCAGGCTCTATAACATGTATTATTAAGAATGAATTAGCATGGAAGAAGCAGTAGCATAGTCTTATTTTGTGGTCCAAAAACATGTTAATGCTTCATTAAACTAGTATATTGGTATGGAACTAATGTCTCAGTTGAGTTTGCATGATATTAATTCATCAAGGAACAATCAATAGGAAATCCCAGTGTGACGCAAGTGAGGAGGTCAGAGAACAGCTGCCAAATTAGAGGTGTCAGCCCTTCCTGAACATAACCAGCTAGTGTGTAACACCTTATAAGGGACATAAATTCATCACTTTCTACACACACGATCTGCTGCACTGCAAACTACATCTGCAGATCATAAGGCAGAGATGAGGTCTATAATGACTATAGCTAATTGTAATGAGTTCTCAAAGAAGTTAAAAGCAAGGGGCCACCATTAAGTTGTAATTAGCATCCTCCTGGCAGCCATTATAAGCAAAGAAACAATGCTAATTTCCCCCAGGAATCAACAGCCATTCAGTATGTTACTAAAATGATTTTCCTCCTTTATTGACTAAAGTTCATTAGAACCTGACTGTGACAAGTCTAACATTACCAACAGCTTTTCCCACAAATATTTTTAATGGTCCCCTTTTTTTCAATAACATTCAAATTAAATCACACATGTTCTCTTTTTTTCTTGAGATCAGTGGAAATGAACTGATCCTCAGCTAAAGGTAATGCTTAGTGTATCTCTGCCTGTGGTTTATGAGGTGAGACAGCCCTGGCATACAGTGATAAGAGGCACGCTGCACTAACATAGAGTGAGAGATTTATTAGAAACCAACTGCAGCTCATCAGAGGAGAACCTGTCTCCAGAGCTCTATTTGAAGTCTTTAACTTAGTTCACCAGTCCACATCACTTTGCCAAGATACTTGTTGCCATGAAGTCTGCCTATTTTCAGTAACAGCTGAGATTAGTGAGGATGGTAGGTAGTGTGATTTAACGACAGTTCTATACTGCATACCAGTGTACATACACTACCAGTAAAAAGTTTGGAATATTTTTTATTATTGTTAAAAGAAGTATCTTATGCTTACCAAGGCTGAATTTATTTAATCAAAAATACAGTAATATTATGAAATATTATTACAATTTTAAAGTCCCCCTGTGGTGAAAATCAAGTTTTTAATGTTGTTTATATGTCCATCTGGTCTTTTTAACATGCTTTAAGACAAACCATGTGCAAATTCATAAGTTAACACCATTGCTGAGTATTTTCTCTTTAAAACTGCAGTAAATCAAAGACGGTCTCAAACCCGCGGTATAGAATAGCTGATGTTTCTGACGTCACAAACTACCATGTAACCAATCACGTCAACGTGCCAGCGGGCTTTAGCATATCAATAACTGACCGCGCAAGGAAATCTCAAAAGGTTATACCGGTATATTTTTCTGTTGATATGAAATATCCTGTAGATTTAGCAATATAGCGGGTGTATGATGTATATTATGATGTTATGATGAACTATATGCCTTTCTCCACTGACCTTCTGAGTTGTTAAGCGTTTCTAAGGATACTGACTGTTAGAAGGCAGCTGTCTGACTCGTGAATTTGAACATGGTTTGTGTAACATTAGCAACACATTATTAACTGTTTGATAACACAGTCAAGCAAAACGCAAGTCATATTAATTACCGTTATGTGTCCGACGTTGTAAAAAGCGTACCACTGTGTAGCATTTACCTCAGTAAGCTGACCAGTGGATCTCGTCTGAGCTCGTGCAAGCGAGTGGAGGCGGGGCTAATTAATCCATGTATATTAAACGAGGCAAGGGTGTCGAGTTACATTTAAGCTATTTTAAGTCATTAACATTTTTTTTTTTCACAGGTAAAAAAACGTTTAAAAATGTAAAATTTTTCCCCTGTGTAAACCAAGCTAAATTTTCAGCACCATTACTCCAGTCTTGTTAATCATTCAATGCTGATTTGGTGCTCAATAAATATTTCTAATTATTATCAATGTTGAATACAGTTTTTCATGTTTAAGTTTGTGGAAACAGTGATACACTACCACTCAAAAGGATTAAAAAATATATATTTTTTTTAAAAAAAGGGGGGAAAAACTACTTTTATTCAGAAAGGATGCATTAAACCAATCAAAAGGGACAGTAAATACATTTATAATATTATAAAAGATTTATATTTCAAATAAATGCTGTTCTTTTGAATGTTCTATTCACCAAAGAATCTTGAAAAAAATGTATCATGGTTTCCAGAAAAATGTAAGCAGCAAAAAATGTTTTAAACATTGATAATTATAAGAATGATTATTCATGAATAGTTGAGCACCAAATCAGCAAATTAGAATTATTTCAGAAGGATCATGTGACACTGAAGACTGCTACTGAAATATATGTAATATATTTTTTTACAATTTAAAATATATTACAATATTTCACAATATTACTCTTTTACCTTATTATTAATCAAATAAATGCAGCCTTGATGAACATAACAGACGTCTTTAAAAAAAAAAAAAAAAAAAAAAACAGAGCTGCAGCATCTGTGAAGTGGTTGATGCTGGCACTCTGGCACTCTGGCACTCTAGCACATTTGCAATTCAGCCTTTTACTGGATAGGTAGCCAACTCACTCTGCATGTTATATGTGCCAAGTCGAAATGACTCCCATTTCCCAGCCACTAAAACAATTGCTGACAGAAGGTTGTCATAGCACAGTGAGTGCTAATAGTTGGAGATGTTTGAGAACAACCTGCATTCTGTTTTCATCTCCAATGAAGCTCTGATGGTGTGGGAGTTGGACCTTACACTGCATTACAGTATAGAAAGCATAGAAATTCATTAAGAACATAATGCTCATATTAATTTAAAACCTTCTGATGAAAAGCACTGTTTAACCAAGTCCCTTCAGAAAGCTTTTAGTCCTCTCTCTGTGACTGGAATACATTATTTGTTGGCTAAAATTATTGCATAACACATAGCACACAATATTTACCAGTGTGAGTTAGCCATGTGCTCATTATGGGATAAAATGAAAAGGATGCCTTTAATTAAATGACAAGACGCTAACTGGGATGTTTTCTCTGTAACTTTGTGAAAGACCCTTGAATGAATAGCTTCTAAGGTAATTAGGTTTCAGTGCAATTTGGGACCCAAGCTTAAATGATCAAATACACATTTTGGGTCTTTTAAGTCACATTTTAAATGATAATAATGCATCTTAGTAATGCAATTGAATAGCCTTTAATGCACAGGTGAGGTCGATGTGTTTGCTCTAAATTCTGTGCTAGCCTATTATAGTGGAAACAACATTTTTAAAATTTTGAATTTTGCTCTCTCTCTCTCTCTCTCTCTCTCTCTCTCTCTCTCTCACACACACACACACACACACACAGAGAGAGAGCACTGGTTTCCATGTTTTATGTGGACTTCCCATATACATGATTTATGTACAAACGGTATATTCTATCCCCCTACACTAAATCTACCCATCACAGAAAAATTTCTGCATTTTCAGATTTTCAAAACACTTAATTTAGTATGATGTATAAGCCGTTTTCCTCATGGGGTCAAAAAAGTTCCCATAACGTCAAAATTAACTTTGTGGGGACATTTGGTCCCCAAAACTTAAGGAATAGCAGGTACACACTATACCGTATATGTGCCAGCAGTGCCCGCTGCCATTTAGGAAAACAAAGTTTTGAAATTAATTAAAACACACTCACATCACAACAGGCTTCCGGTGTGAATCACGTGAAACTTCCGATTTCGAGGGAAGGGTGAATTTATGAATTTAATCATCGTTGTAACAAAACAAAAACATTAATAAAATAAATACATATGACATAAATCACTTTTTGGAAAGATAGTATAGGCCTACCACGTTCATTTATAATGATTTTATAGTAATAAAATAACCGTAGTAACTATGTTATTTTCTCAGAAATTGTGGTTGCTATAATAATTTCTAAAAGAGAATGAAGGGAATGAAGATGATCGACACAATAGATATATCTGAGAAAGTATAAAAGAGCGTCACATTAAAATATATTTATATGAAGGATGCTACACTCTAAACAAAAATGGTGCTATATAGCACCAAAAATGGTTCTTTGGCCCGTAATCATATAGGGGAACCTTTTTAAGTGCTATATAGCACCTTAACCACCCCAAAGAACCGCTGAAGAACCAGTTTTTATTAGAGTGTACTTAAACCAACGGCTCAGGTAAATGCAGCTTTCTCTCGTCTTAATCATTCGGACGATTACCACAGCCAACATCTCCCTCTAGTGGAGAATGTATGTTTGAGATGTTTCTGAAGTTTGAAGACAACGCATCCTAAAGGTAAGTAACCACATACGGTAAACAGTTTTATGGTTGATAAGTTGTAACATGTCTATGAAAACTCTTTTTACTGGCCTTTTTAAGCACGTTTATAAGTGGTTAGTTGCTGTGGCAAATTAATGAGTGTATTCGGAATGGTCGTTTGTGGTTAAAATCAAATCAAGATTATGTTGAATGGTTAGGTTTGACATTTAAAATATGATTTGAATTAATTGCCAAGTTACCCATGACTTCCCATTTTATTGACTTGGGTAAAGTTGGTTTTATATTCGCACATTCGGACATCCGTATTCAATAGCCTTGTTAATCACACTACATTGGACATTCAGTGGACATTCACAAGTAAATATGCCATTAAAACAATACTTGCTTATTTTGATCGACTGTGAAAAATGTTGTAAGTTGACAATCGTTGGTTGTCAATATCGCTGTTAAGCAGTCGCTGCTTAAAATTCGCAAACATTAATTTATTGCACATTTATTGGAAAGTCTGAATTTATCAGAAGTCCGAATGTGCGAATATAAAACCAACTTTACCGAAGTTTTTATTGTAGGCCTAACTCGTAAAGCCAGTTCTGGTTAAGATTTATTCAATGAGAGCTTTGTGTAGTGATATATGCACATGCTATGGAACCAGTACAGTGTCCATGGACGTTGAAAGAATTTCTTAAGTTTTAATTAAGTAATAGTTTTAAGAGTCCTCAGTGAGGGTAGACTGATAAAAAAAAAAAAAAAATATTTACAGATATACAAATACATATTTACAATGATGCAAAAATGGTTACAATTTTTCTTAAAACACTAATAGAAAATATATTATAGGACTTTCAACATACAACATTTGATTTAAAAAAAAAAGGAGAGAAGTGTCTTATCGCTTAATTAAAAGAAGTGCATTTTTCAGAGTTATAGCATTATGCACAAATCAATTACAATAGAATAGTCAAGCCCTCCTTCATTCTGCTTTCATGAATGTGGTTTGTATTGTCGGGACAGCTAGTCTCCGGACTGATATTATCAGCAGGCCCTGTGTCTGTTTCCTCTGATATGTTAGTGTCCGTGTCTTCTTTGTGACTCAAGTTAGAGAGTATGAGCTCAGACTCTTTCTGGGCATCGATTGTGAGGCTGGTGTCAGTCAGGCTGGACTCTGTGAGAGTACTTGTGCCACTGCTGGAGTCTGACTGACCAGCTTTGGTCTGAATGTCAGATGCTGCCTCGGCCAGGTCTTGATGTGTTTCTTCTGTGTCACTAGAGTCGGTGTATCCTGCCAGTTCCCTCCTTAGACTTTGCGCTCTGTCCATGTAGTTCTTACACAGTTCGGCATCAGGCATGTGGTTGGCATGGATCTCTGCGAGTTTCATGTAGATTATGTACAGTGTGCTTAGGCTTTCTTTGTCCTCCAGGGCGGCTGCCAGAGCTAAATGGTAGTAGCCCATGGCATCAAACGCATCCTAAAGCATAAATAGCAATAAATGTTTACATTCTTCATAAAATACATTTACTCTGAATGCTAATTAAAGTTATTTTATAGATACTTTGGGTCTTATTCACTAACAGTTTATATGTGCAGAAAAGGTCTCTCTCTTTCTTTCTCTCACACAGACACACACACAAAATCATTAAATTGTTTTAATGTTGATGCACACAGATTATTCTCATGCACGTGCAGTTAGTAATTTGCATAAAACACACCCAAACCATACAACCTCTCCTTATCCTGGTGGCTCATGTCATGTAATTTTTATTTCATATGCAAGTAATACTTTAAAGTCACTTATTTTGGAGTACTGTGGAGTCACTTATTTATTCTAATAAAATATAGGCTATTTTTGAATTGTAAATGTAAAATGTTAAACATGATGAGAGTCTCACCTTTAATCTGTATAGGGTCAGATCAGCCAGTCTGCAGTACACTTTAGCATAGTACCGAACTTCAATAGCATGTTCAAGTGCAGTGGGGCAGAGTGAAAGAGACTTCAGGTAGTAGTTCTCAGCCATCTCATACTTCTCTAGAGCGAAGTACACTGATGCAAGACGATGGAAGGACACTCTCTCATTCAAAGGAACAGCTGTAAGAAATACACATCAAAACACACAGGTTACTGCTTTTTCCTTTCTATCAGAATATAATGCAACCCCAGTTTTAGTTAACTATCAGACATAATTATGTAAGATAAGATTAAAAAAAATGGCAGAGACCACATGAGCAAACTGCAGTGGGAAAAGTACAAGTTATCATTTACATGACACTTTACATTGACACTTTAAAGAGGTTCAGATGCTGCATCAGATGCTGACAGTGAGCTTATACTGTTGTTTGATGTGCTTGAGAAATTATTTATTCTGTAAATGTTATCAATTAAAAGTCAGACGCTTATTTCCATTTTGTAAAGCAGATCGTCTTAGCGGTCACTGTTAAGACGTCACTGAGCAAGCGCCCATGCGCTTCAACCAGATTAAATTTGTGTTTATGCAATTTCTGCGTTTTGATAAAATATTTGTTGTTGGACATCAAATTTACATGATATTTATATTATTGATATTTATTTACTTGATCAGTGGAAATAATTGAATTGGCAGCTCAACTGACAGTATAGCATAAAAGAAAAAAAAATGCATTATGTACTTTATGCCATTTACAACCCATTTTACTTCTGAAATGTGATGCATTACAGAGTGAAACAGGATATTCAATGCAGGGTGCATCCTTTCTTTGAAAATAATGACATTAATTGGATGTTAAGGCTGAAATCTGTCATTATTTGTTATTCTTACTGTAAAATTAATGTTAACCAGCATTTCATTACAATAGCCTAAACAGTACCTAAATAGACAGTGCTGACTGGGTAATATCACCCAAAAAGCAAAGTTATGTGAAAGCAGTTTACATAATTGATTTGAAAATAACTTTTTTTTCTTTCTTTAAGAGAGAAAAAAAAAAACATGCACTGAATCAGGTACAGTTTAACCAGGAACATGTGCTTAAATTTAAACTGGGTCTGTTTAGATTTCATGTTGGCTTAAAGTGCCCTATTATGCCACTTTTAGGGTTCGTAATATTGTTTTGGGAGTCTCTTACAACAGGTTTATATGTTTGCAAGGTCAAAAAAAAGTTTCATTTCTCATAATGTACATTTAATTTCTAATTTCTCAAAGATTCGTGAACATTTTGTTCGAAGCAGGTTGAAGATTCAGTCTCTCTAAAACCCTCCTTTCAGTGAGCCTTCTCTGCTCTGATTGGTCAGATGGCCCAGTCTGTTGTGATTGGTCTACCGCGCAAAGTGCATGTAGGAAACGAAACACCCATTGCCTTAACTGAATTACAGCACCGGAGGCTTATCGATTCTTAAGAGATTGTATACAATATATGGACAGAAAAGATGGCATCGATTTTAATTTATCAATTCGAGCCCGAGTTTGAAACGTCTGAAGTAGTCGATCAACCAGAAACTCAATCGCAAGCACGACTGGAGCAGGACGTTTCTCAGTGGTAAGTGTCAACTTAGTTTGTGGTATGTTATAAGACATTAATCGACATATTTTTAGACAACAGCCCACAGCTGATTAGTAGAACTACAACGTTGACAGACACATTGCATGAAATGTAATATTTGAAAAAGCATACTATGCGCACTTTAAATGTATTATGTTGTATTCTGCAAAAGTTGTATGCTGTAAAGCAGTGTTCCAAACCTGTTCTTGGAAGCACACCAACACTGCTCATTTTGGATATCTCCCTTATCTGACCCATATATTTCTGGTTTTGGAATCTCTACTAGCGAGCTGATGAGTTGAATCAGTGCATTTTATTAGGAAGAGTTTGAAAATGTGTAGTGTTGTTGGTATGCCTCCAGGAACAGGGTTGGGAAACACTGCTGTAAAGGATATGTGTCTCCAGCAGGGGGCAACATAGGCTAAGACTTAGAAGCAAAAGAAATAGTTAAACTGGCTATCATTTTTTTTCTACTCATTTTATGTGATCAATAGTCAGAATATTCTAAATAGTACATCACTGGCTTTATTTTTCATTTTCATGGTTATAGCTTTTTAAACTGAGGAGTAGATGCATGTAAAGGTCTTACCAGTTGTGGCGCTGACCTGCACTGCGAGTGTGGCATACTGCAGTGCTTCCTCGTACTGCTTCTGCTTCATCAGGAGCTCTGTGAGTTTGCTCAAAAGCCTGAACTCTGAGTGCACATCCTTAATGCTGCGTGCAAATGGCAAACTCCCATCCTTTCAAAAAAAAAAAAAGGCAGATAGATTTAGATTTTGGGAATCCATGGCAAGTCACATGGTATACTTTCCTAACCATTATTGGATTGTTTTGGTAATATCTATTGTGAACTCGAGGTGAGACCTACCCTATAAAAAGGTACGGCAGCCAGTTGGTTTCTGTGTCCTTTAAAAAACACATCTCCTGCTTCCTCATAAATGCTCAAAGCAAAACATGGGTCGTTCATCCTCAGGGCTGTCTTTACTGCTGCCTGTAAACATTTGTTTATGGAGAAACTAGTTACAGCTGATAAAAACATACATGTATGTGTTATGACAATAAGTTGCCACAATGAATTGAATTAATGAACTGTCTTGTCATAGAATTGGTGGGATATTGTTTCAAATGGATATGCAAAAATTATAACACTAATCAATAAATAACTTTAACATGTTTTGCAATACCCTGCTTCGATCCTTTGTCTTACCTGTAGGTACATGTCAGCCAGTTCATCTTCATGGATCAGATAGTAGATACGGCCCACTTGCAGCCATGTCTCTGACTCTTCCTGTCTTTTTCCCAAGTCTATGGAGATCCTTAAGCTTTGCTTTGAGTAATCAAGAGACTTCCTTGATGACCTGCAATGATTTTTTGTAAAATAATTTCTTTTGAATTCACTCATTCATTTGTTTTAATATGGTCAAATTTCAAAGTATTGACAATGGTATTATATTGTGATTACAGTAGCTCTTACTTCTCAGTGTTGAGTGAGAGATACAGGTTGCTGAGGAGTTCCAGGTATTCTCCTTCTAGCTGTTTATTCTTCAGTGTTCTGCACAGGCCCACACAGTGCTCATAGTAAACAATGCACTGTCCATACAGCAGCAAGTCAGCGTAATGCCGACTTAGAACTTTTGCCACAACCATTTGACCTGTATTTGGAAGGAATTGTGTTATTTTTACACTATAAATTAATACTGGCTTAATGTTAATTCTCTGTTCATTTAGAAATTAGGTTTGTGACATACAGAAGGTTTAAACAACCCGACCTAACGGCAATTCATACGGATTTTACGAGGCGGCTAGTTAGTACGAAATCATATTACCTCACTCGTATGAATTCATCCGTTTTTTGCTGTATCATACATATTTTACGAGTTGACAAATTTGTATGAATTTATACGAATGACTTACCCCAAACCCTGCCCCTAAACCTACGCATCACTGGGGTTTAGACAAATTGTACGAATTCGTATGAGTGAAGTCGTACGAATTCATACGAATTAGCCACCTCGTAAAATATGCATGAATTGGTCGTGAGATGGCGTTGGGTTTAAAATATTTGAAGACCCCAAAAAGTATTTAGACACTTTTGGACATTTAAGTCACACTTACAGATGTATGAATTTCATTTCATTACTTATAATTTATTCTCAGAACTAATTTCACTTTTTTTTTTTTTTTTTTTTTTGACCAATTTGACTTTTTTTGCAACCTAAAACATCAAATCTTGAACACTTACTGTGAAGATTGTTGGCACTAATAGCAATGAGGAGGCCCATCTCAAAGCATATTCTGACTTCCTGACTCCCTCCTCTATCCTTGTAGCTCCTGCCCAGCCAGAGCAGAGCCTGGACATGCTCCTGATCTGTGGGGCTCTCTGAGAGAAACTGGAATAGGTGCAGGGAATTAAGCAGGAAACACTCTGCTAGGCCCGAAGCTCCTACAGACAGGGACAAGCAACCCAAGTTAGCCAGAGCTAGTGCTTCATTACGCTTGTTTCCATTCTCTCTGGAGATTTGCAGAGCGCAATGAAAGTTTCTTGCTGCCTCCTGAACTCTGCCCTGTTTGCGGAGACATAGGGCTAGAAGATTGTAGACTACACCACGCTGTGTTGGACTGTCTGTTTCATTCAAAGACTTAAGCAGAGGGTGCAGAGAGTTCTGAGCTTGTATGGGTTCCTCCGTTAGGACCAAGAGCCAGGCCAGCAGTATGGATGCCTCAAAGCCCTCCTCCTCATTAATTTGACATCCAGTTTGTGCTGCCTGTTGGGCAAAGGGCACGGCCTTCATTAGAGCTCCATGCTGCTGGTAAACACTTGCTAGGCTCAGGCACAGGTCCCTTTGAGTCCTCAGGTCTTCCCCTTGACTAGCTATGGACAAGGCCTGCTGAAGGTAAACCACCACCTGTGCAGGAAGCACAGAATTACTTTCCTTCCAGTGAGGATTAAGCCTTGCTGAGTTTTTGATAAAGAGTTCAATTTTCTGGAATGCATCATCTAAGGAATGCTCTTGCCCTGAGTCTAGACTTAAAGAAGCTAATGTGAGGTAGGGCAAATACTTTTTATGATAAAGCCTGCACAGCATCCAGTTGAGATCAATTGGAGCAGTTGGCCTCCCTTCTTCCACAGACAGTGTCATGGTAAGGAACTGAAGCCTCTCTACAAAAGGTAAAGCATCCTCTATTTTCCTTAGACGGATGAAGAGACAGAGGGAGAGGTAGCATACCCGAGCCTCTAGGTACTTGTCTTTTTCAATTATGGCTTTGCGCATGATTGGTTTCAGCAGTTCAAACTCATCCACAGAGCAGAAGTTGTGGCAGGGAAGACACAGAATCAGAGCACTTGCCTTCTCCAGTGTGAATGGCAGCTTGTCCATCATCTTCTGTTTGAGGTAAACAGCAGTAAGATTGGTGTACAGGGCAATTAGAAGTGGCTTGTCATCAAAACCATTTACAGGGACTTTTAGAGCCTCCTCAAAGTACACTCGTGCTTGTGAGAACTTTAGTTTCTTGGCACATAGCCGGCCAAGGAGGAAGCAGGCTCGCCGGTGGGCCCAGAGCATCCTGCCTTTCTTGGCTCCTTCCCGAAAGTTTTCCAGATGTTGAAGCACCTCGTCTTCTGGAAGGCCATTGAAGAAAGTGTCCAGAAAAGAGTAAGAAAGGTCGTAAAGAGTTTGAAAACTGTCCTGGAAATATTCCAGGTTGAGGAGGGTCAAGATTGGGTCACACCTCTCTGCTTCATCAGCCTCCCAGATACCTTCATCCATGAAGTTTGGAGGGTCTTCCTCATATTCATCCATCTCTCTAAAGGTGTCCTCCAGGCTGAAAGAGAGGATCTCAGAGTCCCGGTCCAGATGATTCCGAGAGGCATAGAATGAATGCCGTGGGGATGAGTGGTAGGGAGTTACATCACTCTTTTCAGATATGGTGCTCTTTCTTTGATCCACTGTAGTTTTCTGCTCTGCTGATTACACAAAGTGTAAATGTCAGAATTTTTGATACTACACATTAAATTATTTAATGAAAGTAAAGGAGAGTGGGAAGGAATAGAAAAGGTGGAAGGTATGACTGTGCAACAAAATGAAGAACAAGTTGGTAATTGTTAATTCTATACAGTTGAAGTAATGGATTACCTGACTTTGGATGGTTTCTTATGTAAGTGAAATCAGAGTCATCAAGTCTATCTGCAGTGTGAAAGAGTAATTTTATCAACACAGGATGAAACAAAGCACAGATTTGTCCAAACTTAAAGGGGCAGTTCACCCAAACATGACGGGACTGCCATTCACTCACCCTCATGTCATTGCAAATCTGAATGAACATCTTTCTTCTGTGATACGACATGAGGG
This sequence comes from Megalobrama amblycephala, assembly GCF_018812025.1. Taxonomy (NCBI): domain Eukaryota; kingdom Metazoa; phylum Chordata; class Actinopteri; order Cypriniformes; family Xenocyprididae; genus Megalobrama; species Megalobrama amblycephala. The sequence goes on along the minus strand of NC_063066.1, from coordinate 11,220,044 downwards.
TGAGTAAACTGAAGTACTCTATCCATTTAAACACTATTAGAGGTCTCACAGAGAGACAATGCATCATCTCTTACCCAATCTGTACACAGTGCTTATGTCAGTTGAGAATAGATTTGCCAGTACATCAGACTGAGAGGGCTCAAGGCAAGGGTTAAGTTTAGATAGGGCTGCCCTTTCCTCCTTACTCAGAAAGACCAATTGTCCATCGCTGTGCAAAGCCAACAAAGACAACATTATCAGCCACATGACTCTCATTCGGATTGCTTCATCACATCATCACATAACTCCACTAGCCCCCCTTCCAACACTCTCATCACCCCCAGCTAGACAGAGGCACATTCAGCAAAGGTCAGCAGAATAAAATAGCATTTGCCAGCTGGTTGCTTTCAATTGGTATGTCAGAATATTGTTGAGAAGCACATTAGATGAATGGCTTTACAAAATAAAGAGAAGGTCATTCGTTCGAGCACAAGCTGAATCTATGAATAAAAATAAATACAGTTGAACTGTTTACTTACAGAGGCTCGATATTCTCAGGTTTTACATGGGCCTTGTGAACAAATCCTATCTCTCCACTGGTGAGGTGTCTTCCTATGAACATGTTCAGAGTATTGAGAAGAAATCCTTCAATCTTGATTAGGTCTCCCTGGCGTAAGTGCAGCTCATCTTTACCCATTGGGTAATGGTCCACTATTGCCACACAGGTCCCCACCACTGAAAGGGAAGCAAAATTAAAGGACAGATTTGTAATAATAATTAAACAAATATTCTGGGTTCAGTACAAACTCAGATAACAACATTTATGGCATAATTACCACAAAAAAATAGTTTCTACAAGTAATTATTCTGTTAAAACTCTATTATTTGAGCTGTAAAACTGTTTAAATAATTTTTACAGTCATTTTGGTGATGCAATACCATGGCAACAAATTTGCACACTGGATTATTACTTTACACATTTAATTTTTATTTCACAGTAAAATCATCATGCATATTGTTTGTGTTGTGGGTATACTTTTGAAACAGTGTTAACATTTGCGGATTAGCCATTTTCACTTCTATTCTAAGTGCCTCACTTTAACCCAAAAAAAGGAGGGACAAGTTGAAATTATATTTTGTGATAATATTTTTTTATAATATAATTTTGTGATAATCTACATTGTCACATTTGTTGAGCTTTATTTGTACTGAACCCTGAATATTCATTTTAAATGTTATCTTGAGGAATAGTTTCCAGATGCTTAAGAAGAATCTCACCAACAGGATGATCAAAGAGGCCTTCTGTAACTGGAATCCCTCCTGCATTTCCAGGATATTTCTTAAGGAACCACCTAGGAAAAACAGTCTGTGTTTGTAAGGGATAATCTAAAATAGTTTGTTTCTTGCATGAGAACAAGTGTAGAACAAAAGTAATTTAAACAGACAAATCTGTTGTTACAATTCCTTCTTCCCACAAAACCTCCTATTTGGCTAAATGTGCTTAAAAAATCAGTGTCACTCACTGATAAAACGGATAAGGCAGAGGCTGCATATCATGCACAGGGACTAGACCATGTTGGCCCGTGGACAGCAGCGTACCCTCCCACATGGCCTCTTGTCCTATGTCTTTCACCATGACCAGGTCATTCCTCCTGTAGGTCAGCTCCTCTTCCTCCTCTCTGCAGTCACTGTTGTATAAAGTCTTGGCAAAGAATGTACCTAAAATGATAATGAGACTGTCCTTAGTCACTAACTATTCCTGTTCCATATTCTTCAGTAGGTTCCATATACTGAAAAAACTCCTTCCCTTTCCCTACCTCTTTTTCTTTTAAGTGCATAAACAAGTCAACATATTCATACACCAAGGAAGAAAAAGAACAGTTTGTCCCATAAATTGATGTTTTTTTTATATGGTTATGTCTGCCTTAAGGCTGTGGTCTTAAGTAGAGGACATTATCAAATACTAATATTATGAACAGCAAGAGGAGACTTTGGTATGAATGAGGTGGTTTGCACTGTAACAAAAGTAATGATTCTTAGAAGCAAGATATTTTATATGTAAACAAAACTAAAGAAAATGTTGAGTATATACAAAATGAAAAATATACCCTCCCCTCTTTGAAAACAAGAGGACCCTGTAATCATTTCACATTTTAACCAAATCTTTTTTTCAACTTATGTGACCTACGAATCGGTTAAGCAGCAATGTGTCAATATTGGACTTTAGAACATAGACTAGAGATGTGTAAATGCATATCGTTTTATCAGTTTCTCCATTTACTGTTTGGTTATGGTGCAGATTGGTGATGTTGTTGACTGTTAAGAAATCAGCAAGTGGAGGCTCCTTACCTTCCTGTAGTAGAAGTCCTAAGTAAAGAGTAGCTAAGTGGTCTTCATCCACTGTTACACAGATCTCAACATCACTCAGTAATGCAGGGTCCAGCCAGAGTGACTGGTCACAGAGAAAGTTTTCAAGACATCTTGCTACATATCCTAGAAAATAATAGAAAATATACTTGTTAAGCTAGAACATTATCAGGAATTACAAAAGGGGTAATGTAATTTGTCACTTTTTGAGTGGTGAGCAAAAACGCACAGTTTTTGTGTGTCCCTCTTAAAGGTGCCATAGAATGGAAAATTGAATTTACCTTGGCATAGTTGAATAACAAGAGTTCAGTACATGGAAATGACATACAGTGAGTCTCAAACACCATTGTTTCCTCCTTCTTACGTAAATTTGATTTGTTTAAAAGACCTCCGAAGAACAGGCGAATCTCAACATAACACAGACTGTTACGTAACAGTCGGGATCATTAATATGTACACCCCCAATATTTGCATATGCCAGCCATTCAAGGCATTACACAAGGGCAGGCAGTATTAACGTCTGGATCTGTGCACAACTGAATCAGACTAGGTAAGCACGCAAGGACAACAGCGAAAAATGGCAGATGGAGTAATAATAACTGACATGATCCATGATATCATGATATTTTTAGTGATATTTGTAAATTGTCTTTCTAAATGTTTCGTTAGCATGTTGCTAATGTACTGTTAAATGTGGTTAAAGTTACCATCGTTTTTTATTACTGTATTCACGGAGACAAGAGCCGTCGCTATTTTCATTTTTAAACACTTGCAGTCTGTATAATTCATAAACACAACTTCATTCTTTATAAATCTTTCCAACAGTGTGTAATGTTAGCTTTAGCCCGTTAGCCACGGATCATAGCCTCAAACTCATTCAGAATCAAATGTAAAAATGTATAAATGTATAAATAATGTACTTAAATCATCTGATGCATGCATGCAGCATGCATGACGAACATTTTGTGAAGATCCATTTTGAGGGTTATATTAGCTGTGTAAACTTTGTTTATGCAATGTATTAGAGTCGCGAGCTCGGAGGCAGGGAGCGCGAGGATTTAAAGGGGAAGCAGCCTTAATCGGCGCATATTTAATGATGCCCCAAAATAGGCAGTTACAAAAATTAATTTAAAAAAATCTACGGGGTATTTTGAGCTGAAACTTCACAGACACATTCAGTGGACACCTTAAACTTATATTACATCTTATGAAAAAGCATTCTAGGGCACCTTTAAATGCAAATGAGCTGCTGCTCTCAAGAAGAGGGCGGGGTTTCAAGAGCTCGGGTTAGCAGCTCCGATTACCTCATGCAGACTAACTGAAAATTTCAGAAACTGTTCAGCCTTTTATGTTCAAACCGGAGTCGGACAATGATGGAGAGACTCAAATATAAGTGACAAAATGTAGAATGCAACAGGATGTTTCTGAACGGTCAGTTGATGAATTTATGTAGCTGATGTGGAGTTAACTATCTTTAAGTCATTGATTAGCATATTCTGTCATGGTAATCTATAAATTGCTCATGTGGGAACTGTTGTAAGTTGCCTACAGAGCCAGAGAATATATGCTGCATGAAGATAGAACAGGTATAGTTTAGTTTAATTTCAGTTATAACTTGTCATGTTGTCATCTTGCATTTATGACATGCTATTGCATACCTACTGTATTGCAATAACATGGCCTCACCCATTTGTTGCGTGTTCTCGGGGGCAGGGATTGAAATTGTGTAAATTCTAGAACCTCTGGTGTAAAAGTACAAGGATTTTTGTTTCACTGATACTAACCGAGTGCCAGGTAAGTGGAGAACTTCCAGATCTCCTCGACAGTCTTAAAGGTGATGACAAAGCTGTCTTTTTCAGCATGAACAGACACTAGTCGTGCAGACAGATCCTGTGTGTATAGTATCAACAATCACTTAATGTAATGAAGATTGAAATAACTTGCGTAATCAGTAGTAATGTTTATCAGTGGTGCCAGTTCATGTTTTGCAAGAATACTTCCGTGTCTGACCTTGAAGAGCTGGACGACATCCTGACTGTTGCTCTCTACTACTCGGAGTCTGGTACGTAACGCCTCCTGAAGCTCACCATCAGGTGATACACTAGATCGTCGCCTCCCGCTAAACAACAAAACAACATCTCCAAGAAGCAGAAGGGAATGGAGTTAAGTATCCACCACAAAGAAACCAAGACTTACGATCAGTTGCATTAGAAGTAACAAGAATGTTGGGTGTGATTACTGCTGTCCAACATCACAGTGGTTTAACAGATAGACAAACCAATAGGATTTTTTGCAGGAACAGCACTATGAGTGACCACATCACTAAAGACATACCATTAAGGCATAGACTGAGTGTACACATTAAGGAAGTCTGGCATTAGTTCTGAAAGTGTGCTTAAGAAGTGTAGCCATTAAAGGCCATTATGGAGATGGAGGCCAATGAGATCCATGCTGCAGATACCTGGAGAGAAGCGTTCTCCTGCTGAAGATATTGTGCTGCTTCCGCTGAATGTTTCCTTCCTCCTCCAGTAAATCTCTCTGCTTCTGACTTCTGCCTCCACCTCGGCCTCAGCCTCCGCTTCCTCATCTCCAATTCCAAAACAAAGGAAACTGGGGTCAACACAGCTTTACAGAATTCAGCTGCAGTTGGCATGTAGCTCAGTGAGCTTTAATAGTCCATCATGATTATGACTGTTTATGGTTAATCAGTAAAGTTACAGAAAAGCAACACTGAATGACTGCAGAGTGATGCCCTGTGTATTACTGAATAATTAAGAAGTAGAAGGTTCCCTTCATGCACTTCCCATGTTTGAATATGAATGATCATGATCATATATAGTTCCTCATTTGGTGCTAATTAGCATGTATATAAAAATATCGGAGCTGTATTTCTGTTTACAAGCTCATAAAGTTGTGGACATAAACAGGAAGTGCAAGCCATATCATAATGGCTCTATAAATATCAGCCAGATGGCTTAAATAATAGCTTCTTCCTCATCTCCGGATGGGTATGACCTTCCCAGATTTGTGCATTGAAAAGAGAGAATGTTCCAAATGGTTGCTTACTATCATTTATTAAACAAAAGCACCAAATTTAGAATCATGCAACTCTCCGTCCCATGGACTCTTTTGTAATTATATTCAAACATTGCTATTTCTGAAATACTCATGCTTGACTCAAGAAATCCTCTTACCAGCGGTCATGGCGTCATTGGGCGGAAAGAGCTCACTGACGGCTGCTAAAGTGTATGGAGGGTCATTCCATAAGGCATCGAGCTCAGCGGGTGATATCGCTATTGAAAGGGAGGGTGATGTTTAGGGGAGTGTTATTAAATTAGCTATATGGCAAGCTGAAGCTTTTAGGGTAAATGCCTAATCAAACACGATTGACGACAAAATAACAGCCTTCAAATATTGAAAACGTGCAAAACACATACCAAAATCTAAGAGAGGGAATGTGCTCATGCAAACAGTGACAAACATAGCAAAACATCAGCTTTCATATCGAATCAGCCTAAAACTTGGCAAGAGAAATATTAAAAATCCTCAAATTGATACAATCTTCTGTCACAAAAGGGTAGTGTTTGCCTGTTATTAGTCAACGGCTGCTAGTAAATGATCTAAAATCACACAAGCAGCAAAACAAAATACCAGTAATCACACAGCAACAACAGTACGTAATTAGTTACAATAGGCAATCACAGCATTACGCACAACAAGAAGGCACACAAACGGTCAACTATGGGAAGTACACATCCTGCATTACCTTCATGGGTAAATCTATTACCCATGACTGACAGAAACACTGTGATGTCCCCCTGTGAAAGTTACTCTTTCTTCTCATTGCAAAAATCTAAAGCCGGGGTGGGACCAACCTGAAAATGGAAAGCAGTTTCTGAGGCACGGAATTGGACAGCAGCAGCAGCATGCCATAATGTACACAGCCAGCTTCAGACACAGGTTCAATAGTGCCCGCTCGACAATAGATCCACTTATCGATGGAGTCACTCCTCTCCCTCTCTCTCTTCCTTTCCATTTTCCTCTCGAGCATAAACCGCACTCTCTCTACTGCTCATTTCTAACTTCCATCTATTTCGTTCTCTCCCCTTTCCTCTCTGCATCCACTCTGCAGATGAGGGAAGCACTCTGAAGCACTGCTGGCATGTTTGTGTGGGCTGGTCAGTGCCTCTCTGTGCCAGGGGTTCTTGTGGAAAGTGAGAGCGGCAGCATTCTCAAAGCGCTGACATACGGGGACAAAAGGCCCAGTGAATTAATAGGCATTGCTCACAGCAATTTCTTTATTCACTGGTACTAAATTTCACTTTTCTTGATATTAGGGCTGACAGGTACAGGTTGACCATTCAAACATCTCTGGCTCTTAAAAGCTCAACTCTCTTTTTGTCTGGCATCATTACTTTGTGACAATTCTTTCATTCCAAAGATCTAGGTTGGGTGTAGATTTTAAGACATTGTTGCTTTTTAAAGGAAATAAAACCAAATAAATATGTAACAATACTGTTTTTGGGGGGTTGTTTTACTGAGGGCCCAAAATGTGCCCTGGTTTTCCAGTTGAAGAACCACTGATAGCTAGAGAATTTAGATTTTTGAGGAGCAATTTGGTTTCAGAATGATTAAGAATGAGGTTCTTTAGAAGCACCTTTGGCGTATCCTTATAGAGTTATAGTGCGATGTCAAAAAATGTCTAGCATACTCAAATCTTATATTGATAAATCTTTCTCAGTCTTTTTAATGTGATTGTCTCAACTGGATTGAATGTGTCACCACTACTGTCTCTGTCTTGCGACTTAACAAAGAGGGTACTTATCTATACAGAATAAACTGACTCATGTTATTGTTTTATAAAGAGAGAACCCAGTCAGATTATAATTGAATCTTTGGAGATCTTGTGAGTCTGAGCAGCTGTAAACAGCCTGAAGTAATTTCTCAGCATACCTCTTTAACTCTCATAGAGAATCTCTCTGTGTCCTTAACGGAAAATTGAAGGCATTTTTAACTCCATAATCAAGTGTTTTGCACTGGGAACACCTAGTGTGTGAATTATACACTGGCTTTAAGGGGTTACTTTCTAAAGACATTTATAGAAATAGCCTTGTGATATGTACATTTAAAGGATACTAAATAGTGAAGTAGTTATTATGTTTTGTTAATGTACTGGCAGCTACATTTGAATTTTTTTTTTTTTTTTTTTTTACATAAATTTGTGAAAATTACATTTCGTGGCCACTGAAATATTTGAAAACCATTTTAAAGTCTGTGTGTATATTAATACAATAACAATAGCCTATATGTTATTTTAAGACAACTTTCTGTTTTGTAGCTTGAACTGTCACATTCAGTAGCAATGTGCTGCCAAGCTACAACAAAGAAGTTGAATGGTCCCATACGCCAGGGACTGTGTAGTTAGCAGTGTGTCTCTGGGTTACTGGTTCAGTGTGTGGATGTCAGTGAAAATAAAGGGGTAGATTTGTAACCTGAGTAAAGGGTTTAGACTCTAAGTTTAGAATGTCGCCCAAGCCCAAGCACACATGCTGGTACTATTAAACTATGTGAAAAACAAGTTCTTAGAACTTAGTTAGTGAAAAAAAAACTGGTATATTGTTAGAGAAAATAAATGTTCTACATATTAAGAGAGACTTAAAGAGATACTACATGTATTCTATAAAAGATCAGTAGAGACAACAAAGAGTATCAATAACTAAAGTATTCTACCACTTAAATATATTAACAGCATTTCTGAGTACACAGTCACCCACACACAGATTAGTTTCTGAGAGAGAGCATACCTCTGTCCTGCTGACTCCCGGCTGTGTGTTCGTTCCTCATAGATCTGTCAGTATGTGCCTATGGAGTTGGCGAAAAGTTCCTTTTAAACTGACTAAAACTAACCATGATAGTCCGTAATGCTCCTGTAGGGCAAGGGGTGTGTGTGTGTGTGTGCATGTGTGTGTCCTTGTGGCACGAGTTTAGAGCTTTTGCTGAAGGAAGTATGTAAACTCCTCCCCTAAATGATATGCCTTTTTTCTTCCTCTCAGTTTCTCATTTTCTCTCTCTCTTTGAGTTCAGCCCTCTCAATCCCCTGCTCAGTTAGACTCTAGGTCAGGTCAGAAGGTCTTCAGTCAGTTCATAAGGTGTTAGATAACCTTCAAACAAACACTTTCAAATTAATGACTCAGCAAATACAGAATATCTTTCTACTTTGTGTCTAATCAGATTCATAAATCCAACCATTTCTATTAAAAAAAAAAAAAATCAACAAAAAGGAAAGGAATAGCAAATGTTTTTTTTCTTTGATGGGGAAAAAAGTAATCCTTCTGGTCTGACTTGTTTTTCTTAAAGCAAAACAAAATACCTCTGGAGTCCCTATCAACTTCATTACAATCAAATACGCCCTGTTGCTCACATTCCAAAGGTGCTTTCTACAGCATATCCAGACAAACGTCCAAACGTGCATTCCCATCATGCTCTGAGTAAAGATCTCAAAATTTTTTTTTTCTTTAAATCATTATTATTTGTTTTGCCAAGAATTTTCTATGCTTCTCTTTGGCACTATCTCGTCAGTAGGTCAGATAACAGAATGGGCCTTGGCTCAGCTAGTCATTTCTTGCTTTTCTCTCCTGGTTAAATATAAACCCTGGAACAGACTCCAGGTTCTGCAGACTGTTGTTGAGCCATTACAAAAGTCACCCTGAGAAAATATACAGGGAAAGGACATGTGACTGGCTGGCTGGTCTGTGAAAGAAGGCAGTATGTGCACAACGGTGTAGCTAATTCCTGCCACAAGTCTCAGACGGTCTGGGTAAATGGACTAAATACCACATCAATGATAGAGAATCAAAACCCCCTCACTGGTGGAGCCAGCAGGCCATGTGCCCAAACCATAGTCACGGAATTAACATGGCACACAAGACGAGCAGCTGATGGTTTCCACAGCATGTGTGTTCAGCAAAAACTGAGTCGTTGATTTGAACTCATGGAGCCATGAACGAATTGTCCTTTTTCTTTTCGACAAACCGGTTTAGCCACAAATTGGACTAAATGATTCACTCACCAATTAGACTGATCAGATTCCTGACTGTTTGGGATAAAAGCTCACTTTTGGCTTGCATTATCATTAAATAATGACTTTAATATTGGCAGTTTGTACACATCACAGTGCATACTTCAGTACTCAGTGTATACTTACGTTTTTAACTAAAGGAATAGCCTAGTTCACACAAAAATGAAAATCCACAAAACAGACTATGATTCACTTTATGAATTAGATGATCTGGTTTTTGAGTTAAACTCACTGACTCACTGTTTACAGTGGTTCAAACTGGTTCAAATTTAAGTTCAGTTTTGTATTTCATTTTAGTGACACTGTAACATTCTTTTCCTACTACTTCTGCTAATTCTGACACATTTACACTAATGTTTATTAAAGTTCACTGTCCTTGCTTAAAAAAACAAATAAATAAATAAAATTAAGAACAATTAAAAGATATATATTTAAGATTTTTCTGAATATTAAATTGTTTGTGTCACAGGTGAAAGTAATACAGCTCTGGAATGACATAAGGATACAACTTGAATTTCTGGGGAGCTAATCCTTGAAAAGACCCCTCATACAAACTGCATTTTGTGTAGCAAAAACTAATAAAAGGTTAATAAAGCTGTGGCTAGTAAATATACCTCAGGCGGCTCACAGTGAGGACAGTTCACTGTGTTCCGGTGCCCCTTTGTACCAGTGCCCTAAGGAAGAGCAACTTCCTGTTGTTGTGGACTCTGTCATATTTCAGTACAATGGTAAATCCAGTACCCTGACTAGCAGTACAGCCCACGACATCCGCTGAAAATTCACATATTCCTGGTACAGACTGCAATGTGTGCACGCTCCAGTAAAGATATGCAGGCTGTAAAATCAAAGCTATGCAGGTTATAAAATTCTGTGACAAACATCTGCGTATGAAATATACCTCATAAATGATCCCTAATTATGTAGGGTGAGTCAGTACATTTAATTATGCTCATTTAATCATTTCATGTGATAAACAGCACAAGCCTAACAAATAAATGATATCTGTCTATAGTGATTTGACCTACATAGATTTAAAAAAATGAAAATGTGATATGTAACAACATATCTAGGAAGTACTCCTTTCATACAGATGGGAGGGGAGTGAAGAAGTGCTGATGCTATGACAGGCAGAACAGTGCTGACTGCTTACACTGTCTGTCTCAGACACTAACCTTATGGCCCTGTCAAAATATCTGACTGTCAGACTGAGAGCACTGCATGGTCAGGCAAAGAGAGGAGAGAGGCAGAGAGAGCGACTGGAGTTGGATAGACAGACTGAGAAAGGAAGAAATGTAGAGTGCGCGAGGCGCCTGTCACATCCCTCCATTGTGCAGTTTCCTCTTGGCCCTTGTTTTTGTATACACACGTCAGTAATATACTTGTAACACACATTAGGTTAGGACACAGTGATCTGCAAATAAGAGACTTCCTGTTAGATCCAATTGCCTGTCTTCCTCCACATGGACCAGGGCTTTTTTGTATACAGATTAATAATAACAATAAATTTACCAAGGTGCGGTCTATGAGTCTGTATTGTACTGAACAAACAGTGAACTTGTTAATGCGATTAATAACTTTTCTAAATAGCACTGGTGTAAAGTTAGTCATATTGCTTTTTATCTCTTTGTTGGCTTCAGTATTCAGAGTGAATATTTTTCTTTCAGAAAGCATGAAAACGTCTCAGGTTACTCATGTAACCATGGTTCCCTGAGAACAGGGAACGAGACTCTGCGTTGCCACGCTTTGGGGAACGTCACACGTGACTGGGTGTCTGAAAAACCAACTATCCAACAACGCCAATGCTCATTGGCCGGCGACAGCCTATGACGTCATAGGGGCGCGACCTGGATGTATAAAAGCGCGCCCGCGGGAGCAGTCATTATCCATCGTCTTGAAGGGACTGCCCAGCAGGCCGCCTGAAGCATGGCAAAGGAACGCAGAGTCTCGTTCCCTGTTCTCAGGGAACCATGGTTACATGAGTAACCTGAGACGTTCCCTTTCGAAGGGAACTCAACTCTGCGTTGCCACGCTTTGGGGAACGATATACCAACGCCGCCATGATTAAGGAGAGTGCCTGCCAAAAAATATGGCTGAGGCAAAGACCTCAAGGCAGTTCTCAAACTGCCCAGCAACTCCCCCTCGGGTCACACCAGGCTGTCAGTGACAGCATTCCCTTTGGCCAACAGCCCAAGCTGAACTTCCAAAAGGCTACTACCTTTCTCTTTCAACAAATAGAGCCTAAAGAAATCGCTAAGGCGTCCGGGACCCACTTTCCCGAAGGAAAAGTGGTCCCTTTAAGGGAATGTGGCCAAGGAACCAAAGGGAACCTCGGCCAGCCACTCTTGAGGGGAACGGGGTCACCCTCATTGCCACCAGGGAGGCCGACCTGGTCCTCTAAGGGAACAGACTTAGTCCAGGCCAACCCTGTCTGAATACAGAGCCTCTAGAAAGCATTCTTGAAGAAGAAAATAGGTAAGAGTGACTGCAGAAAGGCAGAAACCAGCTCAGACCCACGCGTAGAGACGGGCATCCTGGAGAGCAGAACTCAGCTGAATGCTATGAACCCTCATATCGAGGGGAGATAATCCGCTCACCTAGGATCTACCCAGTGCTTAATTAACGCACTGAGGAGGCTGTGCGCAGAAAACCCTGAAAGGGGAGCACAAACCAGCCTAGGGCTGATTCTTAAGATGGGGCCTGATGAAGGCCTAACCATCATAACCAGCTTAGGGAGCTAAGCACTATTACCAAACCCAACCCCAAGGGGGAAGCGCAGAGCTCACCTAACAGGTAGACTATGCCAAGAGCACATAATCATGGAGGCCCGAGAGGGACTTACAACATGACAACAGAAGTACACTCCAGAAACGACCCGTTTCAGTAAAACGCCTTTCTGAACACCTGTCTAACGTACAGAGACAGATAACTTCCATGGCAGCCATGGGGAAGCTGCACAGTGCTCCTTAATAATCCACCCAACACAATCCGACAAGCAGTGTACTCAGTAAAAAACACTTTTTACTCAATAAACAAGAGGAGTACAGCGTACGCCAACACATATTAGGAAGGCCTGGAAGGCCTATAACCTCAACAAACACGTGGCATCAGCTCGTGGTAGTGTTTAGGTCCCAAGCCAGGTAAACAACCCGCAAAAGAGGGGGTTGAATCTACCACTTGGGCCCCTGGCCAGCGAAAGTGTATATGACTAGTTCTCAGGGAGAAATACACCCAAAACAAACACCAGTATGTCCAATAAAGGCGGCCCGCAGGCTTAGCATCCTTCAGGACACACGGCGTAAGTCTCGTGGCCGTTTCCAGGAGCACAAAGATCCAACCTAAGTGCTAGGTGGCTCTTAGCTCAACTAGAATCATCGACTCAGAGGCAACAATAGGTTAAACCAAACAGTCAGTAAGGTTTCACTACTGACATCTCATCCAGAGCCGCACAGAAAAACACAATCTGTGCCAACACGTAAACTAAAAAGGAGGCCTGAAGGGGCCTGCCGATTCAATGACACGTGGCTTCAGTTCGTGAATTTCCAGGGAACCAAGCTACAGGGAACCAGCTCTAACCCAATAAACTATGGGAAGCTAACTGCTACCTGTGCTAGGCTACACTTTCCAAACAGGCAAAGTACCCTAAGTTTTGTGACTAAAGGGAACCATACACAACCAACATGGCTTAAGGGAGGCTAGTTGAGCCTGCTACCTCAAACAACATGCTGCAGGGCCTGAAGCAGTGTAAAGACCAAAAACAGTATGTGAGCAGACTGAAATCTATTACACAGCAGTATAAAACTATTGCTAACTAGAAGGAGGCTGAACAGTCTAGCCTACAATCACCGTTATATGCAATATAGCTGATAAACAGATAACTGAAAAGGGAGCTGACAGATACTAACTTTTCTCAAAAAGTGATCTAGCTACCCTGAGTATGCAATCCAACAGGTGATGCACTCAGTAACACTGGGGAAAGGATTCACCAAACACTTACATAGAGGCTGCTTTTAAGAAGGCCTACTATCATAAGCGGGTGCCAACCTGTGGCAGCATATCAAGCTCACATACCAAATGTAGGGCAAACGTCTAGAACTCAAAGAAACTTTGAAATACATGCAAATTGACAGAGAGAAAAAATTAAATCATTGCTACAGATTCTCAAATCTGTTCCAAGCCTTAGAGGACAGAACTAAAACGCTGGCATAGTCAACTCAAACTTGAACATATCAAGTGGCTCGGAAGAAAATATTTTTTCCTCTCAGCATGAATGTTCTAGAGAGTGGGGCCTAGCAACATTAATAGCATAAACTTATCTACGCAAAGATAAGGGCCTACCACCTGAGAAACAGCATCAGGTCTCTAACAAAGCAGTCTAAAACCTAGCTGTTACACTCATCGTTGCACCTACATAAGCAATGGGATAATCTGGGCAAAAAATTCAGCCACTCCCTCAGGAGAAGGCCAAAACTAAAATACATATGGGAATTATTTATACATACACCATACATACACTTAGTTCTAGCCTGGCCAAAACATACAGGCCTATTCAAAATAACAGGCGCTATAATAAGCCTGATCTCTACCTCGAAATTTCAGATAAGAAATACAGCAAAGATCACAGCCATCGCGCTGGGCGGCCAGTTAGGATCGCCACAAACGCATAAACTGAAGTGATGAGCGCCAGCTCAAACTATACTGACAACAGTCGAATGGCAGAACATACAGAGAGAAAAACTGAACAGCAGCCATTCTGTGGCTCGCTCAGTCAGTCTCAACACTCCAGTTTTTTTGTTTTTTTTTTGCCCAAAAAACCCCTATTACATGTTTACTGTTACACATTCAGGAAACAATACAGGAATAAAAACAAGGTCGAACATTTAAGCGATTAAATCAGACCTTGTCTTACCTTCCCGCGGCTCGAAGACCAGAGATTCCTTCCACGTTCTTTCATAGTAGAAGAATGATATCCCCGGTTCCATAAGCCTACGAACCTTTTCACTATCAAGCCAGAAGGCGGGCCTTCAGAAAAAGTTTCATCATGGGCCGGCCACCGGCCTGACTGTTCAAAGGTGTTATCCTGAACGTGCACAGATTAGAATTAAAAACATATCCCGGGAGGACGAAGAAAAGGGGCGAAGGAAAGTACCAAACCCTCCCTCGCCCAGAGAGGAGAGCAATCAGCGGCGTTGATTACGCCGCCGATCGATCACCTCCCTCAGATCACCCCTCCTTTTCTTCGCATCCCGCCGCTTCTGAGACTTACTCCGAGGTGGAGGAGGTGCTCGAGCGGCGACGCTGGATCTCTGACCCTGCCTCTGAGCCCCGGCTCGAGGCGGACCAGAGCCTCCCGGTTGTCTGGGCCCAGAATCGGACCTGAGCGGTATGAAACTCTTAAACGCTGCTGAGCGCGCCCTCGCCTCCCTAAACTTTCCAACGACCGTCTCAACGGAACCGCCGAAAAGTTCAGATGGCGAGACCGGGGCATCGAGGAGAGAGCCCTTCTCTTTCTCCCCGATGTCCGCCATGGTCAACCAAAGGTGCCTCTCCGTAGCCACCATAGCCGCCATTGATCTTCCAATCGAGGCGGCCGTTTGCTTAGTGGCACGGAGAGCCAAATCCGTGGTTTGGCGCAGCTCAGCCACCGCATCAGGGGACAAACCCTGCCCCTGATCCAGGTCCTTCAGCAGGTCAGCCTGGTACGCTTGCAACACCGCCATTGTGTGCAAAGCAGCACCAGCCTGGCCCGCAGCAGCATATGCTCTGCCGTTCAAACGAGATGTCATCTTAAGGGGTTTAGACGGCAGAACCGGAGCCTTCAGTGTCGGCGCGCTACCCGTGACGAGATAGTTAGCAAACGTCTCGTCAATGGGAGGCATCGACACATACCCATGCTGGCCCAATTCCTCCACATCAGCGAAATTCCCCCGCTGATGCAAATGAATCCTGGCCGAGTATGGGTTCTTCCATGCCTTCCCCACCTCAACATGTAGGTCGGGAAGGAATGGAAGGCTTGCAGGAATTATAGGGTTGTGGTCAGATAGAAAACGTTCGTCCAATCTGCCACGAACGGGCTCTTTCCTGACGCGCTGCCACGGCAGCTGCAGCCTGCCTGCAGCGCGTTCCACAACCTCCAATAATTCCACATATGCTGGACAGGGAGGCTTGGAAGGGAAAGAAGCAACCTCAGTCACTTCTCCCTCTTCCAACGCCATCTCCTGCTCTCGGGGGCTCTCAGCCAGAAGAGCACTCGCTCCTGGATCCGATGATGTCAAGGAGATGGCATCATCATCATCCAGCAGCTCATCCCCGCCAGCCACCGCTTGAGGTTGAGAGACCGTGACACCTCTCTCAAACTTAGCGGCGAGCTCCACCTGTGACCCCCATGAATGCAGCCGCCGCTCGGCCTCAGCACGAGCAGGACCAGATCCACCGGGCACAGGTGTAGACGTCTCTCCCCTCGAGAAGAACGTCAGGCGGGAATGGAGCGTTCTCATGGGAAAACGCTCACACAGCTCACAGCCAGTGTTCTCAAACGCCGACCGTGCGTGCTCTTCTCCCAGACATAACACACATAGGGTATGAGGATCCTCCGGGGTCAGAAACCTCGGACAAGGATCCGCACACTTCCTAAAACCTTTGCCCTCAGACATAGTTCTAGATACTCACAGTTTCGAATTAGAGAAATCGGACAGTGGCAAGACACAGGCAGTCCCTGAAAGACGAAAAGAAATGACTGCTCCCGCGGGCGCGCTTTTATACATCCGGGTCGCGCCCCTATGACGTCATAGGCTGTCGCCGGCCAATGAGCATTGGCGTTGTTGGATAGTTGGTTTTTCAGACACCCAGTCACGTGTGACGTTCCCCAAAGCGTGGCAACGCAGAGTTGAGTTCCCTTCGAAAGGGAACTGGGTTGATTAGTGAGGTTGTGCAATAAGCACAAACCTCTGAGAGATAAAGTGATGAAAGAGTGACTACTAGTGTACACCAAGAGTAAAATAAATGGCAGATTGCCAAGTAAGAGGTTTTCTTCACTGCCCTTGATTTGAAATTACTCCAATAACAAATAAGTCAATGTGAGGACAAACTCAGGAATCTATAAGTTAGCATACCATCTTTACTTTATTTGTTTATTTATAAAACATTTTGTAATTCTCCAGCAAATATTTCTCAGGCTCTAAAAATCACATAGGCAAAGGCAAAATATTTCCACCAGGTTAATAAAGTCCTAAACTAGGCCAGTTTAATAAAGCGAAAGGATGCGTTTGTGTAAAAAAATATCCATATTTAACAAGTCATGAAGTAAAATATCTAGCTTCTTCCAGACCACTAGTCTCACGTGGCCAGAGCTTCAGACTGACGGCAGAAGGTCTGGACTCTATCGCAGCTTTCGTTGGCCAAGACCACCCAAGAAGACGTTTGACTGACATGTAACGCAACCAATCACAGTTCGTTTTGTTCTGCATCAGGTTTAGGGGCGTGAAAATGAAGTCGGTGTCTCTACAATAACAGACCTGCGTGCATCTAATAAATTATTCATTCAAGAACGTTGTGCAAGTTTACTGCAACAATGAAGCCGCAAACTTCACATACTCTTGAAAAACCAGTGTTTATTTTGATCCTGGTAAGTGCTCATTGTCACAGTTCTTCTTCTTCTACGAGGGGGTTTGGCATCACAGCATTTGTTTCCAGGCGGACCGTTAAGAACGTGACAGACATGTCTCCTGGACATCCTGTAGAATTCAACCAACCAGATGACAACTTCGAAAATCCTAAAGTGTTTCCAGTTTAGTGTGCCATATACATCAGACGTTCAGCCAACGGTCCGTGGGCGTGACGTTTGAGGCTTAGACTACCAGACTGCATTCGTTCAAATTACTAAGAAAGTGTAAACTGCCGTCGCGTATGTTGAATAGGGAAGGCGAAGGGTGTAGCATAAGCTTTTTGAACTGCTAGAGTTTTACACTTTCTTCGTAAGTAGAATACGGAAGGCGGTCTGGCGGAAGCTAGATATTTTACTTCATAACTTGTTAAATATGGATTTTTTTTTTTTTTTACACAAAAGCTTCACTTCAGAAGGCCTTTATTAACCCCCCTGGAGTTGTGTGGAACAGGGCTGTAACCACCATAGACATTGAGGGGGACAAATCCCCCCAATAATTAGAAATGGCCAAATTGCCCCCCCCAATATTTTAAATTATTGCACTGCTCTGCTACACTATGTTTTTAGAATGACAAAATGGTTTAAAAGTCACATTATTAGTCTGGCGACTGGTCTACCTCAGTGGTCTCGCCAAAATTATGTCCAGTCCAGTCAAATCAAAGTAGGCGGGGTTTACTGTTCACAGAAGCAGAGAGTCATTTAGCACAAAGTAGCGAAACATTTAATACATGTCAGCTGTTTTGCGATAGAAATGATAAAAGACTGTCAGTAACATCCAGTGATGCAAACTACTCAACGTTTTTCTCAAATATGGCCGTTTTGAATTGAAAATACGCATTTAGGCTACGTGATTCATGTAATTTCTAACTAAGTGTGATGAGACAAGAAACGTTTTACGTCTTCGACATATTAGGCATACAAACATTACTATGTGTGAATATTTTAATGCAAATTAATCTGAATATTATTTGCAAATAATTCAAAAAGGATTATTTCCCTACTAGAATTAGACCTAGAATTTCCTTCACTGTTCTGTTTTGTTTATGCTATATATATATATATATATATAAAGGTCCCCCCAATGTTAAAGACATGGTTACGGCCTTTGTGGAGTATGTTTATGATGGATGGATGTGGATGGAGACACTTTCTTCAGCTTATCGTTTGGTAACTGCCGTTATAAAGCTCGGATGCGTCATGATATTTATTAATATTTCTCTGATTGTGTTCATCAGAAAAAAATAAGTCATATACACCTAGAATGGCTTGAGGGTAAGTAAAGCTTGGGGTAATTTTCATTTGAAAGTGAACTAATCTTTTAACAATGTTTTTGACTTAAATCTTGATTATCATTTGTGGCTACATTTATGTCGTGCCTTTCTCTGGAACATAATTCGGCTCCAAACGGGCTAATTATTGTCATAGTAAGAGGCTTTTGTTGGCGGACAGGTTGCTAAATTAAGCCAATTTGTCTACTGTAGCCTATTTACACTGTGTTTTTTCTAACTCTGCGTGAGAGGGCGCTATACATCCATATACAGTAAATGCCGTAATCTGCGAAAACCCACCCTACACTTCAACTTTCCCCCTGCATGACCTCACACTTCAAATCCGCTGCAAGCGACAAAAAAGAGCTGCCATTACAATCAACAAATCTGTTTTGCAGAGCTGCGCGCTTGCAGTGAAGATAGGGTGTGAGGAAACACGCTGCTCTGCGCTCGCTTGCCAGTTCCCTGCCTGACGTCACCCCGGCGCGCGCTTCCATAGATGCGAGCGCGAGAGTACAGTGACAGCGCCTCGTCCACTGTACGCAACACTGCTCAGCACTATCTCAGGCTATACTCGAGAAACGGCAGCAGATCATGGAATGTGACTAGGCAACATTCCGCTTTATTTGAGGCCGGTCGTCCGCCCTGCACTCACGGGGTGCAGTACTTTAATCCCACCGTTCCAATTATTAACCAATTGATCACTGCCCTCCTGTGATACGTGAATCACATTGGGAGCTTTAACATTTGTATTAATTATTCCTCGAGTTTTTATCCCACTCTAACGGTTCGACTCTGACTACAAGCTGAGGCTCAATAACTGGATTTTATCGGTGGAACAATAGGCGACTACTGCTGTCTGGATATTAAAATTTACTCTTGGATTATTGTCTCAGCATCATGAGCACGAGTGGTGAGTAAATTCTAGACATTGTTACCTTGGTCTAATTGCAAAGATTAATGCAAAATAACCGAAGCAGATAGAAATCTAAATTTGAGGTAAAAATAAAGTTTAAACTGACCTTGTAAAATTAGAGCAGTTTGTCTTATTCAAGCGATTGACCTCTTGCTCCTGACATGTCCCAAAGACATCCTCACTGAATCAGGTATTTGGAATAATAATAATAATAATCATAATAATAGGCTATTAGGCTAATAATAGGCTATTAGTAATAATAATAATAATATATTATTATTATTATGAATATAATACTATTTGATCAACAACAATAATAATATAATAATTATTATTATTCAGAGTTACAAATGAGTCTTGGGCTCAGGATTGATGAGTATAGATTTGTTATTCCTAAAACTGACTTTGGTCATGAAATAAGTTGTTTAGAAGTTGATATTTCAACAAGATGTTTGACCGTTTTGAACTGAACTGAACTGAAAAAGCTGTAGAAAATGAAAATTTGTAGATCAAATGTCTAGTGAAAGGATGTTATAAAAACTTAGACATACTTGAGTGACCAGCGGGTCCAGTTTGGTGTCAGTTATCCTTGGTTGCATTCATTTAGCTCTCATCCAATCATAAAAGTATCAATGAAATCGTTATTGCTGATTACATGCTGTAGAATGTAATTGTTACTGATTACATGAAAAGATGCACACCAACATAGAATAAAAGACAGAGAGGTGGTCAAGATCATGTTGGTGACCAGCTCTCCTTTGAGGTTTGTGCTCGAGTCAGCTGATGTTGCAAGGGCATGACCGCTGCATCTCATAATGATCCTTTTATGGGAAAAGTTCAGCAGAACCTTAAGAACAGAGCTGTTTTTTGTTTGTTTGTGCCTACTTGGCAAATGCCTTGCTGTTCTGTGATTAGAAATGGTTTGCATTCTTTCAGCAAGCCATTAAATTGCATTCTCAGCTGATGAGCGGACGGACAAGCTTTGTCCACGTGTCCCACTCTCTGAACTAATCCCCCTACTATTTTCCCCTTAGTTCAGGACGCACAATTCACAGCACCAGCTCACTCTGATAAAACAATGTCACATCAGCCAATTGAGCTTGCCTTATTCACTCTTTCAAAGCATTTTGCCTGTCAGCTGGGGATGGGGCTGCTACCAGCGTGCTACCGTATGGAGAGCAAGTGTTTTCAGATGCAGACAGATGGCAAGGGAATGAGTGCAGTGGCCGGGCTGTGTCTCGTGGCAAAAAAGGACTAGCTGGAGAGCTACCAACAAATGAACAGGCATGCCTGGTCCACAAGAGACCTGAAGTGTTTTGCAGAACATGCACATAAAGCTCATGACATGATAAAACATTGTTGTTTGATGAAACAATAGACATGCTCTTTTTTTTCAGTAGAAAGTTCCAAATTGCTTAACTGACACCATGTCTCAAACTTACCTGATATAGCCACTCATGCAGACACATGGCATTTGAATGGAGCCGTGCACAATGGCGTGTTGAACACTACATTGGGCATGATAGCCTTGAGCCGGTGAAAATGCCGAGCAATTACACAGAGGTCACTTGGTCTCTCTTCATTTGCTGCTCCCTACATTTCTTATGGTCATCTGCCATTATCAACTGCCCTCTATTTTCTGCACCACTGAGAGAACAAACAGACAAGTGAGTAGCGGAATGCTAACAATCTGTTCCCATTCTCTGGTTTTTCTTTCTCTTTGTTCTCCTGTTTGATTCTCCTGCCTTCAGCAGAGTGAATATCAAAGATTTCTGTGCCTTAAAGATTCTAGTGAATGATGGATAGTGATTGTTTATTAGTAAGGGTGTAGGAAGGATTAGGAAAGGAGAGTTTGGGTTCTAAATAATGAATATTATTTAAAGGGGACCTATAATGCCCCTTTTACAAGATGTAATATAAGTCTCTGGTGTTCCCAGAAGGTTTCTGTAAATTTTCAGCTCAAAATACCCAACAGATCATTTATTATAGCTTGCCAGATTTGCCCCTTTTTGAGTGTGAGCAAAAACATGCTGTTTTTGTGTGTTCGTTTAAATGCAAATGAGCTGCTGCTCCCGGCCCCCTTTCCAGTAGAGGTCGAAGCTTTAACAGCTCGCACTTCGGTTGCTCAACAACAACAAAGCTGGAGAATCTCACGCAGCCAAAATGACGATTGTCAGTAACGGTGTTCAGTGTTACATTGTTCAAACCGGAGTCGGACACTGAGGGAGAGACTCAGGAAGATGTAAGAAACTTCTAGAATGCATCTGGACGTTTCTGAATGGTTAGTGGATAAATTTATGTAGTTGCTGTGGAGTTGATTCAACTCATCGACTAGCATGTGCCGTCATATTAATCTTTTGTGCAAATCCAGCATTGAATTGACCCTCGTTTGTGAAGCAGTCCGGCGTAAAATGACGGCATGGCAACAACACTCTACAACAACTCTTTCTCTTCTCTAAAGCAGCCCAACATGGCCTCGCCCCCTTTGTTGCATGTTCCCGGGGGCAGGGTTTATGTAGATTTCAGGGTTAGTGATGTCACTAACCCGGGAAGATGTCACTAACCTGGAAATAACCCGGGAAGCTTAATGTAGTCCCTTCCAGCCATTAGTTGTAGTCCTTAAATATAGAAAAACAAAGAAAATATCTCCCTTTGCATTGAACATTGAGTTCCATAACTTAGCAGATGTTGTTTATGCTCAATCAGCAACATTACACACTAACTCAAGTTAAAAAAGTGAAATCATAATCAAGCACCCCTATAAGTGATGTAGCAATCGCCCAACGAATGTGACTGTGAGTCTAGCCGAAGGTTCCCGAAGTCGTCCTACCCTGCTCCTCCTGTGTCAGCATTCACGACTCAGCATCCCTCACATCAATCGCACGCTAGCACACACATTTACAGAAGTGCCTGTGTCACCACTGTCCTGTCATGCCAACCCTGTGGAGAGCAATGAGGTGGAACCCGGCTCGCCTTCAGTGTTCAGACCTCATAGACACCATTTTCCATACAACAATAATCTGTAACCGCAGCACCCTTTTTAGCCTTAACAGCCATCTGTAAAATTAACACACTTCTTTCTGTTGACATTAATGGAGTTTGTGATATTAAAATGAGCATGAATCAATATTAGGAACAAACAAAACCAATTTAATTAACTGTCATGATATTAGCATATAGAATAAGTTTGTTTTATGTGCTCATAAATTAAAACATTGGATTAATTTACTGTCATTATGACAAAGCCCTTGTCTGGCTATCACCAGACCAAGCTCAATTTAAAATTGAACATTGGTCTGGGGAGTCTGTATGTATTTTATACTGCACAAGAGGCGTGATCAACGAGCATTATTCACGCAATTGGATAGTCTTTCAACCAATCAAATCAATGATCCGGGTGACGTACTTTGCAGAGCGACGCGAAAACTCCAGACAGGTTTAGTGTGTATTGGTCTGTAGCATTGATCAGCGGTTTGCAGAAGCATCAATGGCATCGAGCGATTTTTGCAGGTTGTGCAAAAAAACATGAAAGTGAGTGGTATTTACACCCACTCGAGCGATTTGTTTGCTAAACTAAAGAAGTCATTCAGCATCGTCGAGAGGTTAAAAGGAATTGGATTGACGGTCGTGCTTGCTGTCGCTTCTCTATCGTCATTGTGTTATACCTGCCAATAGCGAGCAAGGTGGATAAGCCAGTCTGTGATTGGTTCCCGCAAAAGTGTAACAGAAGCAGTAGAAATGAATGTACGGGTTTTACCCAGTCTAACAAAGCTCTTTATTAAGAACAAAAAATGTTTTATAAATTATATGCACAAGTGATTTGAAATGTGGGAATGGAGGGCACATCAAAAAGTATATCAATTTTTATTTTATTTTTTTTAGAAAATGACAGAGGGTTTCGCTAGATAAGACCCTTATTCCTCGGCTGGGATTGTGTAGAGCCCTTTGAAGCTGCATTGAAACTGCAAATTGGACCTTCAACCTGTTGTACCCCAGTGAAGTCCACTATATGGAAAAAAAACCTGGAATGTTTTCCTCAAAAACATTAATTTCTTTTTGACTAAAGAAAGAAATACATAAACATCTTGGATGACATGGGGATGAGTAAATTATCAGGAAATTTTAATTCTGAAGTGAACTAATCCTTTAAAGTTTACTCAGTAGTCCTCAGTAGTGCACTCTTTAGTATAAAGGTTTTTATTTGGAATGTAGTGTTCTGGAACCTTAATTTTTAAGAGAATAGGTAAATTGGTACTAGAGTAGCGCCCAGTTAACATTTGGTACATATATATATATATATATATATATATATATATATATATATATATATATATATATATATATATATATATATAGTGGGCATAGATACATTTTTTTAATCTAGATTAATCTAGATTAATTTTGGAATTAATCTAGATTAATCTAGATTAAAATGGCTCATTTGAATTCTGCTGAAGACATTCAGAATATGTGAGATACCCAAATTGTCCCTGCGTCCCAATGTCCGTACTATCCATCCTAAATAGTATGTGAGATTAAAATAAGTGTGTCCCAAAGCATAGTATGTTGAAAAGAGTATGCCAAAAGTCCCCGGATGGTCTACTATTTCCGGTAGATTTTCGAAGTGTGGATCCGTGCACACTATAAAGGCTAATATTGCCCACAACCCATTGCGCGTTGGAAGCGGATTCAGTTCAGAACTACAAACACGAGTAAAAAGTGTTAAAAAACTACAAAACATGGCGAATATGCACGATCGACGCTGAGAGGTTGTTTGAGTGACTAATAATCAGTTCAAACTGATAGAAAATATTTATTTAATGTTATACTATATACTATATATATTTGCAGATGAAAAATAACACATATAACAATTATATGTGTTATTTTTCATCTGCAAATACCAATGTGGACTTTTATAAAGATCTGATTGGCCATTAACTTTTAAATGCATCATTATGCATTAATATGAGGTGAGTTCTCCACATGAAAGACTCGCGACTGCAGATCAACGTGCTGTATTTCTCTGATACGGTAGGAAATTAGCTAAATGAAATGTGGAGGATGTAAGATGATTGACAGGGCAGTTTACGGTGACTGGATGCGACAGAGAGCAAAGACGCAATTGTATGACGTGATAGTATGTCCCAAAGCTTGTCTACTCTCTTGCTACACACTCAAAAGTAAGTAGGCTACTTTTTGTTCACAGAAAGAGTACATACTTTTAGGGCGTAGTATAAGTAGGCGAATTGGGACGCAGCAAATTATATATATTTTGTATATTGACATCTTTCCGCGTTTGAAACAACATTGATTCTCATGTTCATTCATGTTTATTTGATGCTATAAATGGACTCGTAGTAAGAGATGATCGGTTTACGAGCCTCTTGAGCTGAGGCATTACAGCAATCTGTCACGACACATTAAAGAAAACGGGTTTTATTGTTTGAATTTCTTAAAAAACTACACAGTTTTAAAGCTGGGACTTTGTTAAATATCATAAGTAACCTGCTCTGTCTTGTCTGTCGACGTGTTGTCAGTGTCCTCTTTGCACCTCGATGTATTTTTCACTGCGTATGGCGTGACAGCACCACGGCTTGTCGGACAAAGCAACAGTAACTAAGGGGGCGGGTCTTTGCGAAGGGTCAATTCGGCTAGGTATACATCCGCGCTAAAATATCAAGGTGAAAGTCATCATAGCTTGCGTAGTATAGACCCAGCTCCCAACCCAACTTTGAGAATAGATTAACGGCGATATTTTTTTTATCGCCCGATAAGAGTCTCATGTTAACGCAGCACGTTAACGCCGATAACGGCCCACCACTATATATATATATATATATATATATATATATATATATATATATATATATATTTTTTTTTTTTTTTTTTCTCCATTTGGTGGTTGAAACTCTTAAAATAAAATGATAATTTCCCAAAAAGTGGAGGTTACGAACTTAAAAATTGCCCAGTTATAACGGTGGCTCCCCTGATAAAATATTGTACATCTGCCTTGATGCTGCTCTGTAGCATCTATCTGCATAATGCATAAGCTCTACCTGGGAGTTGATTTGATCTGAGCTAGTGTGTCAGCAGACGTAGACCCACTATGGCACCGTAAACACACTCTCATCCCATCTGGAGTGCAGTCCGGCTCAGCGTCAGCACCCATTTGTCATTTCTGTAGCCCAACGTTATGATTTAACAGCACTGGGAACAAAAGAGAAACACCATCATGCTAACACTTATCAGGGTTGAATTTCCTACAGATCCTTTCTAAAGATTTAATTCTCCATGTATTTCCCCTGGCTTGCATATACAGGGCAATATGTTTGATGAAGCTCTTTATGTAGGACCATGTAGCTATGAAAGCCAGTAGATAGACACAGAGTGGCTTTTCACTATATCAATCCAGTATGACATCTGCAAAGCACATACTATAGAAAGTATTATTTTATTTTATTTTTTTTTACAAAGAAAGCATACCACTTATAGTATCTGGATGTGCTAATCAGATTGTGGCTATTATAACAGTGTAAAAGAAACTGCTACTTAATTAAACACTTGGCTTTGACAAACAGATATTTGCATACATAGGAATAGTTTTAATAACTGTTTTGGCTCAACCTCTTCATAATTACTCAGCGTTTTTATTTTACACTAAGGATCAAATTTTCTTGGGTGGATTTTTTGCTCCTCTGTGTTATTTATCGTCTCTACAGTCTCCAGTTTCCTATCAGAGTGATTTTGGCAGGCTCTAGTGGACCAAACTTATAACCCAGAATATTTGGTTTCCTGTACAGTGTCCTCTATCTAAACTTAAAGAGTTATTATAAAAGTAAATGTTTACAGTCTAGCTTCCTAAAGGCTTTTGCTGCTCTCCATTAAAGAATCCAAGGAATCATCTTCTGTAGAAGTCATGAAGGTAGATAACTCATACAGTGACACTAGGGATGTTCATCCAGTGACCCTGACCCAATACATTTCTCTAAACTTAGTTGAAATCCCAAATCATTAGTAACCCCGAGAGCAGATCGAAGACCGGAGCAAGTCCTTGAGGCCCTCAGACCTCATTCTGTCTGACCTTGTGTTTGGCTGGTTTGAGTGATCATTTTTCTGACAGGGTTAGTTCAGCTCCTGTCGCTACAGCAGTGTTGGCTTGAATGTAACAGTAGTCATATATCAAATTTAGTCAGGTTCTCCAGAGGCCCACGTCTACTACCGTACTGCAAACAGGTTTTTGAATTCTTTAAGGGGCTGTTTATACGACACTGTTTTCAACTAAAAACGGGTTTCAAAGTGCAAGTTTTTGAAAACTATAGCATTATCGTCTCTGTGTAAACTACAAAACGTGAAACGTCATGTGCAGGCGTGTTGTCTTGAATCCTGAAATAATATATATATTATGTGTGTGTGTGTGTGTGTGTGTGTGTGTGTGTGTGTGTATATATATATTCTTGAGCGCCAAATCAGCATATTAGAGTGATTTCTGAAGGATCATGTGACACTGAAGACTGGAATAAGGATGCTGAAAATTCAGCTTTACCATAACAGGAATAAATAAAATGTAAAATACTTTTAAAAAGAAAACTGTTATTTTACATTTCAATAATATTTCACAATATTATTGTTTTTAATACATTATTGATCAAATAAATGCAGCCTCAAGACAATTCAAAAATATTAAAAATCTTACTGACCCCAAACGTTTGCGCGATATATACCGTACATTTGTTAAGTCATATATTTTCATCCCATCAAATTTTCCAGCCAAAAAAATCGGATTCTATATTGGTTTAGATATGCTGATTGCATATATTAATTGTTGTACATTTATACATTTGTTATTTTAAGTAAACTATGCTGTTAACAATCACCAAAAACACATTTAGTACTGGTCAGTATTATTCTTGTCACAAGTAAATGGGAGAGTTATTTAGCCATTAATTCTAGCACTGGATTTAAAGGTCTTCACCCAGTGTTCATTACTGTGAAGGATAAGTGGACTGTCTGGCCACAAGGTCTTGTTTACACCTCTCTTCTGCCCGGCTATGGAGGAATTGAGAGCAGCCTTGTCACCTCCACTCTCCCACAATCCTGTGTGACTGTAATCCGCAGGAGGCTCCTCCGCTGAGGGCAGAAATAGCAGTGGCCCCTTAGGTCCTGTGGTTATCACCTTACACCTTGGGCCGGATGTTACCGGCCCTTTGCTATATATTGCTCGACATTAGTGCTCTGAAGTTTCTTCGAAGAACTAGGCTTCTTTGAATCTACCTTTTTGTACATTCAGCGTTTTCTTTCTTTTTCTCAAGAGAGAATAACTGAGGTTTTTTGTGCAAACCGAAAAGAGTTTGTGGCAACATATGTTTAAATCATTGAAAACGTATGAAAACTCAGAATGACCTATTTTGGGGTTTGGGGATCTTGTTGTTTTTATTTGAGCTGTGAAGACTGTCAAGTCTGTATCAATAATAGAAAGTTTCCTTCTTAAAACTTGAATTCATTTGAATCTAGAATTTAGCCTCCATTATAATAAGAGTTTTTACTAAAGCATGAATGAAAGGTATCTAATGTAGGAGCCATTAAAAACTTTAATCCTTTGTGCATGTCCTTCGCTGATCTCAGTGCATGTGGTATAGCAGGGATTACACAGCCTGTTTACACCCACCCAGAGGCCCCTCTTGCAAGTGGGCTTCCAGCACAGCGACACCCATAGACAAATGAATGATGCCTGAAAGACATATTGTCTTTTAACGGCACATAGTTTATTCTCTTTTGAGCTGTCGCCTCTGTTTATCTGAGTGTTATTGTATGTGAAAGCTTATGGGGAGCTCACGGTCTTTGCGGTGAAAAGAAAAGCAAAGCTTTGGGGAAAATAGCTCTCACACATTACCATAAATGCTTCTGGTTTTGTGATATTGCAAAACATCTCATATTTCCTCTTGTGTGGCTGTTATCTGCTTTTAACAGCATCACGACTATACTGCACTCTACACTGACAAAAGACTGTGGGCTCAGAGCATCTCGCAGAGCTGATGGCCACACACAGAATTCAGAAAACAGCTCTGGAAGTTGGCCAGGCAGCGTGTTGCTCTGCCAAAGGAATAAGTGCTTACAATATTATCAGTGTGAGATTGAGCCACTGGAGGAGGCATAACAGCATTAATGGATCATTGTTCTTCAGCTGCAGATGAAGAAAAGTCAATGAAACTCTCTATTCCAATAGACTGAAAATATGTGAAGTGATCTTCTAGTACAAGACATTGTTTGTTGCAGTGAAAAAGCTCTTTTCAGCCCTCATATACTTCCAGTATATCAATCTGCTATGTACTTATCGGACAGATATTTGGATTATATTTTTATAATGTTATTTAATAATTTTTTTAACACTTAAGCTTTAGCGAATATCAAAATATTCTTTTTTTTGTATTCTATTCTTGACGTTGTTGTGATGCCTAATCTTAAATTATTGATTTTAGTTATTAGTGTTTTGTTTTTCATTTATTTTGACAAAGTAGTATTGAAATTCAATATCTTTTAGTACAAGACATTGTTTGTTGCCCTGAAAATGTGGTTTTCAGCCCTCAGATAATGACCATTTTAACAATAAATTGTTTATTGCATAGATATTTTGGTAATACATTTACAATAATATTTAATCATTTTTTTAAATTTAATTTAATAACAGTTAAATGTAATGTATCAAATTTAATAAATTTTTCATATTCACTATCATGTCTAATTTCTAGTTAAAATGCCTAATTTAAACTCAACTTTCAATTTTACTTGATTTTTTTGTTTGTTTTTAATATATTTTGACAGAATGGTTTCAAATTGCAGTATTGGCAATTTATCGTTTATCGGCTATAACGTAAAAATATTTCTTGACTTGTATGTGTCGCTCATAATTTTATTATTGGTGCATCCCTAATAATTCAGGTTCAGGTGGCACATTGATAACTACGATTTATTGTTGAAAAATTAGCTAATTTCCTGCACGAGTTTATCTGATCAGTATCACTTCCTGACCTGACACATTATGCTGGCTGATTACATTTTGTCTTTTCCAACATGCACATAAAAACCTCATTAAACCCTAGTTTCCAGTGTGCTTTATCAGGTCAGACAGTTTTTTTTAATGCTTGTTCCTGGCTGTCGCCTTGGCTCTCTTTTTCAGAGAGCTGTGGGAACATGGTGCTGTTGAATCTGATCGCAGACCTGGCAGTTCTGCCCTGCTGCCAGCATTATAGCTGAAACAATGGAGATCAGGGTAGTGCATGTGCCCTTGCTGTTTTCGACATTTTCCCCCAGTTAAATCCTTTTAGACTAAAGCAAGAACAACAGTTGCAACAGTGATTGCACGGTAATTGATATATTCACTGGCTGAGTGTTTGAATGCCTGTTATGCATCTAGGAGGGCAATCAGCACAAAAAAAAGTGAGCATTAGATGGTGGTAAATAAGAAGTGTAAAGGTAAGAATTAAAGGGTTAGTTCACCCAAAAATTAAATTTCTGTCATTAATTACTCACCATCATGTCGTCCCAAACCCGTAAGACCTTCATTCATCTTCGGAACACAAATTAAGATATTTCCAAGGGTTTCAGAACCACCCAGCAATGTCATTGCACCTTTTGAAGTCCAGAAACATAGTAAAGACATCATTAAAATAGTCAACGTGACTACAGTGGTTCAACCTTATGAAGTATGTTATGAAGCAACAAAAATATTTTTTTGTGCACAAAAACAAAAAAATAATGACTTTATTTACAGTGCAGGCTTCCGTGTTTACGTTCGAACTCCGAAACATTATTGGCCGGCTCCTGCGTCAGTATGACGCATGTGTGTGATGCTGCTCACATGTACAGCGTCGGCCAATAATGAGCCTGTGTTCAGACATAAATACAGAAACCTGGACTGTGTTCACTACGTCAATTGCATATGAGTACATAAGGTGAGACACTACAGGCAAAAACACAGTTTTTTCAGGCACCTGTAAATTTTGAGATTTTGCACTTTTTGGCTTTTCATAAAGTGTTTTTTCAGACTGGTGGAAAGAAAACATCCAAAATACACTTAAGTGTATGTTTTATAGCACTTTATCTATTTGCGTCTATAGATTTCAATTACAGTAAATATCTTTAAAGGCCGTTTTCTCAAAATGAGTTTTTTCTCCTGCTCTGAGTCAGAAATCTCCACTTCAGCAGAACTTATTTACACCAAACTTTACAGTTTTATTCCTATCTATATTCTGAAGGTTTTTACAGAGGGATTTGTTGATTGTTGTTTGGGTCAGCTGGAAACTTCATCTCCGGTGCCCTCTGTCGCCAGCTCCAGCTCAAAACTACTGCTATGCCGAAAGTTTACCAGATCCACTCAGTAACTGGAAAACCACTCCGTCAAGTTTGTCACTGTGTTGGAACTTTTCACCTCCAAATCGGTATCCTCCACACTGAAGAGATTCATCTGCTGGTTCTGGAGGAATCAACGGCTGATGTGATTCTAGGGCGACCCTGGCTTGAGCAGCATGATCCCATCATCTCCTGGAGGACAGGAGAGATCCTGAAGTGGGGTAACCAATGCTTTTCTGACTGTTTCCCTGAGTTCCCGATTCCAAGTCGTCCAAGTTCCAAAGAAATCCAAGTCTCTGCTCCTGAGTTTCCTGCTCCAAGTCGTCCAAGTTCCAAAGAAATTCAAGTCTCTGCTTCCGAGTTTCCTGTGTCAAGTCTTCTAAGCTCTGAGAAAATCCAAGTCTACGCTACTTCTGTGGAAAGTCCACTTGAGAAACGTTCTGCGGACATCCCTGCATGTTACTCCCACTTCAGCGATGTCTTCTGTCCAAAAGAAGCCTCCAAGCTGCCTCCCCATCGGCCACGGGACTGCGCAATCGACCTCATCCCCGGTGAGCCAGTGCCCAGAGGGAAAATCTACTCCCTTTCCCTCCCGGAGGAGAAGGCCATGGAGGAGTACCTAAACGAAGCTCTGTCACAGGGCTACATATGCCCGTCTACTTCCCCTGCTGCTTCAAGCTTTTTCTTCGTGGCGAAGAAGGACGGAGACTTGCGGCCCTGCATCGACTACAGAGCTTTGAACAAGATCACCATTAAATTCCGCTATCCACTTCCTCTCGTCCCATCAGTGCTGGAACATCTATGCGGTACCACTGTGTTCACCAAGTTGGACCTCCGCAGCGCGTATAACCTCATCCGGATACGTGAGGGGGACGAGTGGAAGACAGCCTTCGTGACCCCTACCGGCCACTATGACTACCTGGTAATGC
The DNA here is from genome assembly GCF_018812025.1 of Megalobrama amblycephala. Classification (NCBI taxonomy): domain Eukaryota; kingdom Metazoa; phylum Chordata; class Actinopteri; order Cypriniformes; family Xenocyprididae; genus Megalobrama; species Megalobrama amblycephala. The sequence continues at coordinate 11,188,498 of NC_063066.1, read as the reverse complement.
CGTATGGACTTGTCAACGCCCCCTCCGTATTCCAGGACTTCATGCATGAGGTGCTCCGGGAGTTCCTGTACAAATCAGTCCTGGTCTACATAGACAATATTTTGATTTACTCCCGGAGCATGGCCAACCATCGCCACCACGTTGTGGAGGTCCTCCAACGCCTGAGGGACTTTCAACTCTACCTCAAAGCCGAGAAATGCAGTTTCCATCAGCCCTCAGTGCAGTTCTTAGGATATAACATCGACCACAGTGGCGTCCGCATGGACGAGAGGAAGGTAACTCCCTGGAAGAGTGGAGACATTGGCTCAAGGGAGCTAAACACCCATTCACAGTGCTGACAGACCATAAAAATCTGGAGTATTTACGGGACGCAAAACGACTAAACCCACGCCAAGCCAGATTGCCTCTGTTCTTCACCAGATTCCACTTTACCATCTCCTGTCATCCTGGGTCAAAGAATGTAAAGGCTGATGCTCTGTCCCATATTCATAGTCCTGAAGAAAGCACAGATGATCCAGAGCCCATAATCCCTGAGAAACTGTTTGTCAGCCCCATTACCTGGTCTGCTGAGACACTCCCCGAGCCGAATGCCTCCGCCAACACCCCGCCGGGTTGTCTCCAAGGTTTGCAGTATGTTCCACTGACACGGCGCACTCCACTAATTCATTCCGCACACTCTTCACTGGGCACTGGCCACCCAGGGGTCAATGAGACCCTCTCGCTGTTGAAACAGCACTTCTGGTGGCCCAACGTGGCATCCGACGTCAGGAGGTACGTACGGGGGTGCCAGGAATGTGCTGTCTCCAAGAGTCCACGCCATCTTCCCTCCGGGAAACTCCAACCTCTGCCCGTTCCAAACCGCCCCTGGTCACACCTAGGAGTAGATTTCGTAACGGATCTCCCAGTCTCCAACAGTTGTACCTGTGTTCTGGTGGCAGTGGACCGATTCTCCAAGTCTTGTCGATTAATTCCCTTACCTGGGCTACCAACGGCAATGGAGATCGCAGAACTCATGTTTAACTATGTATTCCGATACTATGGACTGCCTGAGGATATCGTGTCTGACCGTGGATTACAATTCACCTCCAGAGTATGGCGATCCTTCTTCAAGCTCCTAGGTGTGACCATCAGTCTCTCTTCTGGATACCATCCCCAGACGAACGGGCAGACTGAGAGGAAGATTCATGAGATCGGCCGTTTCTTACGTACCTTCTGTCACAGCCACCAGGTCTCCTGGAACCAGTTTCTGGGTTGGGCCGAGTACGCCCAGAACTCTCTCCATCAGTCCACCACCGGTCTCACTCCCTTCCAATGCGTACTCGGCTACCAACCCCCACTGTTCCCCTGGGATGGGGAACCATCGGATGTCCCTGCAGTGGATTACTGAGTCTGGGACTCGGCTCATCTGCAATTCCAGCGAGCTCTACGCAGGTGCAGGACGACAGCTGACCTTCGGCACTCCCAAGCACCCAACTTCCAGCCAGGCGAGAAGGTTTGGCTGTCGACCCGGGACATCAGGATGCGCCTGCCCTGTAGGAAGCTGAGTCCCAGATTCATTGGCCCCTTCACCATCACCCGGCAGATAAACCCCGTCACCTATCACCTGCAACTCCATCCTGAGTATAGAATCCACCCAGTCTTCCATGTGTCACTACTAAAGCCTCACCGTTCTTCCCTCCACAGAGCCTGGCGAAGCCAAAGAACCCCCCCTTCCACTGATCGTGGAAGATGGAGCGGCCTACGTCGTGAAAGACATCTTAGACTCTCTGCGCTGTGGTGGTCACCTGGAGTACCTAGTCGACTGGGAGGAATACGGTCCCGAAGAGCGGTCATGGGTTCCCAGGAATGATATTCTCGATCCAAGTCTCCTCGATGATTTCCATGCCAGACATCCTAACCGACCAGCTCCATGTGGCAGGGGTTGACCACCATGACGTTGGGGTTCACAGTCACAGACACGCCAGGCTCTACACTCACCCAATCACAATGCACTCCCTCTCCTGAGTATTAACTAGCCACACCTGACACGCATCAGCACTCATCACCACAGCAGCATAAAAGACACTCCAGAGCACTCAGTCACTGTCTGGTCTCGTTAACGCATACCTACCTGTGATGCTTACCTCAAGGACTCTGCTAACTTCTACTTACCTGTATCCAGCATTCCATTTGACTCCTAGTGTCTCCTCGTCTCCTGTGAGTGTCTTCATGTCTCATCTGCTCCACGCCTGCCTGCTTCCACGATCCCTGGGAAAGATAAAAACAAGTATCAGATCCAGTATCATCTTCAGTCACAAACTTAACCTGCACTCTGCCATCGATCTCTGGTTGTTCAATAACTATACCTGTGTCTCCGTCCCCTTCTGTATATGACAGATGGTGATATCTATTAGTTATTTTTTTACCCTATTCACCTGGGGTGTCTCGCCTTAATGACAGAATTTTTGGGTGAACTAACCCTTCAAAAATGGAAAGCATGCACAGTTAAATATCTAATATCTGCAGATACAGTAAATATTTAGTGCAGTGGTTTTTTTTTGTTTGTTTGTTTTTTGTATTAATTAAGCGTTCTTTTATAGTAATTACTGATCATTTGAATTAGCTTTTATTTTCATATTTCCAGTTTTCTTTTTAATTTGAGTTTTTTTTGTAATTTCGTTTTGTGCTTATCATTTTTATTAGTCATTTTAGCTATTTAGCTTTATTTTTTATTTCAGATTTAGTTTTAGTAATTTTAGTTTTTCAACTTAATTTATTTCAATTTCCAAGGCAACTTTTCAAATATTTGTTTTCTATTTATTTTTTTTTTATTATTTAATATTGTATTTTATTTTATTTCAACAATAACAACATTGATTCAGTGTCAGCTGATACTGATTACTGATACTGATACTGAAAAAAAAATCTAATATCACCCAATAACAATAAGGTCATTCTGATGTTCGTTACTTAGTGTCTTTTTGTCTTTTCCTCACTAGTACCCTATCAGCAAAGCTCGTGCAACAGTGAACGGAGCTCTGGACCAATCCACTGCTTTCGCTGCCGGGAGGTGTGCAAAGGAGAGGTGGTACGAGTGCAACATGTCCACTTCCACATCAAATGCTTCACCTGCCAAGGTAAGAGTCTTTTGCCTATATGCAGTGCATTGGAAATGCTGATGACCTCTCAGAGCCATCTTTTAATTATGGGAAAAGCTTGGATTTGTTTCAGATATACAGTTTCCAATAGATTCTGTTCGATAATAGCTCTTCATTAAGAACTAAAGCAGAGCTCTCTGCTTCTGACCTAATAGCAGTTTGGCATCAGTGGTTAGAAGCAGTGGATGTCTGCTTTAATGATGCTGGCTGTGCTCCTGGGGCTGTCTGAAGTAGGAACCTGTTGCATAATGAGATCCTCTGGCCTCACATCATCAAGATGTTTGCTCAGTGATGCCCCATGGTATTGCCCTCAATTATCAGTGACATTAGTGACGTCAAGAAATTAAAATGTAAAATGAATGTGAATGATGTGACCAGGAACCCTCACCTTTAAATTATGTTAGATTAAAAATATGGAAGGAGGTCCCTTGAGAGATGGACTCATTTGTGGTTTAATGAGCTTTTATAAGATTGTATTTGTGCTACTTTTCCTTGCTTACACTCAAACTGGTGTTGCCACATGGTCCCTGCGTTGCATTTATGGGGTTGCTGTGGTAACCGTGTGGAGGGGCACCCTGTCCCTGGTTGGTGGTTATTCTCAGCTACACTATCAAACCAATAGCAGCCTCCCCTAACAAACCCTAGGGCATAGTTGGGAGGAGGAGGGGGGCTCATATATGGAGAGATAGGGTGGGAACGATTGAAAGAGAATGGCAGCCTCCTTCCCTCCCTCCATTATGACATCACAAGTTGCCTTGGAGCACATGAAGTTACTCAACAATAACAATCCTTTTCCTATTTGCTTTCTCCCTCTTAATTTCACCACTTTCCGAGGGTTGCTTATCTTCCATGAAAATTGCCTTGAGCAATAATGTATTTCACCTCTAACTCAACACCACCCCTTTTCTCACGATTTGTGCTATATATTATTGTGTGTGTGTGTGTGTGTGTGTTAGCTATGTGTGTAGGAAGTCCAACTGCTATTTCAACATCTTATATGACCAGCATGGAACAATGCCGTTTCATTGTTGCATGGTGGATTGTTTACAGTCCAGTGACTGATGGCTCAGCTTCCATGCATGCTGTGTTTTGATTGGGAGAGCGGAGTGTGCTGATGATGAGCTGGGGGGCTTTGAGGCCCAGTTAATTGGATAAAGGGGCAACATTTGTGGGGTGTTTCACAGGAATCCCAGCTCCCTCAGCATGTACTGTCACAGGTCAGCGGTGCCACATTGGAGTTGCAGTTGCCAGTGTTCGTAAACACGTGACAATCCGCTTTCAGCCTTTTTGTTAAGGCCAAAAACCAAACATGGATAATTTGTATATGCATAATGTTTTTTGATATGTGAAATGTACAGTAAGCGGTGCCAAAAGCATGTTATTACATATCGCTGCAGTTCCGAAATGAAGTCTCCGGTGAGTTGCACTAAAAGGTTAATGCTCCATTGCATTTGAAAATAAAGTACTGTACCTCCTAGGCTAAATGCATTGAATTAATTGAACTGCTCAGGTAATGTTAATGGTATGACCCATTTTAAGGGTAGGTAAAATTACCATTGAAAATCAGCTAGAAATGTATCTTCATATTTGCAGGTAAAGCTTCATATTACGGGTAGACTACTGTCTTTGACCACCCCTACCTCCCCCCAGGGTGTAACTCACACCCTGCCTTTAATCATAAAAGGAATAAAAGTGTTTGGTGTTTTACTGTCAGTTTAATGTTTATTTCTGCTTGAAACTGCAGTGTATTATATACAGATAAGTTTTGCAATGTGAAATCCCAAAAAATAGAGGCATGTTTTTTACAATGAGCATATGTTGGTTTTATCGATTGGAGTTGCAGTTTAATTTCAAAAGGCATGTATGCTTTGGCTGTTGGAATCCATGACTGACTTGGTAAACGTCTAAAATCAATAGTTTTTAATGGAATTATTTGGTTTGGGCTACAATCTAGTAGATTACATTGGTTGGCTTTACTTGACGACATGCCTTTGAAAACAGGAGGAGATGAAGAAAAGGAGATACCTTTGGAATTACAGTCTAGTTAATTGAAACAGCAAGCATTCAAGCACACAGGAAGAAACATGTGGGCCAAGGTCATGTGTATACAGCTGAAGCTGAGGCAGTGGAGATGTTTTCAGTGGGAGTTTACACAGGCTTTGGCTATGAGAGGAGATGGATGCTGTACACACAGGTATAACACAACCAGCTGTTTTCAAGGACACATCAATGAATAGTTTGTGTAAAGGGGAGGCAGCCAGGCATATTACCATTACTCGCTTCCTGTGTGTGCATACACATGTCCACAGTCAAACATAAATGGTGATAGGCTCTGTTCTGAAACCTAGTGGGCTGCCTGCATAGACAGCTTTTTAAGGTATTGTAGACAACTCATTTTGAACTAATATTTAGGCAAAATCGCATGTAGAGAAAGTAATCTGTGAAAAAAATCCAAGATGGCGGACAAAGTTGGAGAAATTTATAGATTTTAAAAAACGTTTAATGCAAAAAAGTATAGTCCATAAATAAGTATAATCCATAAAAAAGAGGGTAGTGTAATTAAATGCCTATTTTTACCCAATATCTGTGTGTATTTTGGATTTTTATACTATTGTATTGGACCATTATCTCGGGGAGGGGCTAGTTAACAATTACTTGTTTACATGGGATAAATTTTATAAAATTTAAGCACCTCGGCTATAACCTTATCAGTTTGACAAAATTTTCTACTTCAAACTGCCATGGGAAGTCAAACTAACTTTAGTTTCTTATATTGAAATTGATTATTTCCTACTCCTTAACAGTTCATCAGTCTCTAAAGGTCAGGTTTTACCTGTCAGTTATCATTAGAACAAAACACATTTCAAACATGAGGAAAACTGATTGTTTAGTCAATAATTCAAGAAGTCCAGACTTTAAAGCTTTTGATTTGTTGTACTTCCCCAGTAACGCCGGTTTCACACTGCAAGCGTAAGCAGCACGTGAGCAGCGCATATTTTTTTCGGCATGCATGTTATCCAACGGATGCGTTCACACAGGCAGCAGGAGCATTGCGTAAACGTCAAACAGGAGCGTCGCGTAAGGAGCAGTGAAGCGGGGGTTTCGGGTCTATTTTTGCTGCGCTGCTGACGCTCAATTAAAGTGAAAGCACACTTTTGATGGACAAAATAAATATAATTTCACACAAAAAGTGTTCAAAATGCACATAATAAGCATGTCTAATGTGTTTTAACAAGAATTTGAGTATGACAGAAAAGAAAATTAAGAATCAAAAATAATTATAGAAGATTTACCCATTTAAACTTGTTTGTAATTATTCAGTTTGGGTTAAAGTATGGTGTATTATAAAAAACTAAAAGTAAACTAGCCAGAAAATATTATATATAAACATTATTTTAGTTATTACACAGAGAGATATATAGGCTGCAGCATACCCAAATCAAACCCGAGTTTGCTGGCTTTTTTCGCAGAGTTTGCTTTAACTCTTGTAAAACACAAAGCTTACCTCATTCATGTGCAGCAATGGATGATGCAAGGCTTTTATATATTTATTTTTATTTATTTATTTATTTACGTTTATATGCGAATGTTGTACACCTCCCCATGTTAACAAACTTTCAAGACTATCAAGTTTATAAATGACCAACTTATAAAAACAAATTTATAGCTGTCTTTGTAAAGAAATGCTCACTTTATATGTAGCTTCGAGCTGCTGCTGTGACGCTGTACAAACGCTTCCAGTGTGAATACTCGCGCATCTCAGCAGCTGCAGTGACGATGTAGTTACGCTCACGCTTGCAGTGTGAAACAGGCGTAAGGCTATAATTACAGATAAGAAGCTTATGGCCAATGTAGATTTTTTTTTTTTTCTTTTCTTTTTTAATCTATACCAATAACCTACACATTTAGAAACTATAGCTACAACATGCCACAGTTGTAATATAAGTCTATCTACAACAACTTACTCAGAATTTACCACAATAAATAACTAATAAATAAACGTGTTAAATTCTAGTAAGGGGGCTCATGATTAGTTTAAAAAGCTTTCTCCATAGTGTTTTAAAGTAGCAAATTCTCAATAAAATTCAAATGAATCACACATTTTATCATCGGCGTCACGATAGGAGCAGCTCACAAATCTTATCACACTTTTAGAGCCGGCTGGTGAATCCGCGTACAGTATACGGTGATTCATGCATCACTCATGTACAGTAAATAAACCCGGTTTCAGTCATATTGTGCAGAAAATTGGTTTGTTCAGTTCAGATGGGAATGTATCAAATGCGCAAAGTGTATAATTGATTAATAATTCTGTATGTATATGGAATATTGCAGTACTACTTATACATGATTTATCTGTGCTTGTACTTATCATTGTGTTTTTTTTATTTATTTTTTTTAAAAAATGTGCCCTTATAATCTTTATTCAAAATAACTTCCCCTCCCTCCTGCAACGACATCTCTTCTCTGATGACGTGTTTACTGCTGTGAGGGCGGGACAACCTATCACTCACATGAGATCAGAGCAATAGCAAATGACAATAATCCAACGATCCAATCAAAATTATTCCCGCCCTACAGTTTTTTTTTCTTGTTTGAGAAGCCGTTTCACTATATATTGTCACGATATGGAAGAAAAGACTATCGCAACTTCCGTTTCATGATGACTTTAAAAAGTGTCTGCCTTTGTAGACCGTGAGCAAAGTCCCTTTCAATGAAAGTCTGTTCACTCAGCAGCCATATTTGCAACGTCTCCGGGCAGCTATTTCGGGCATCCAAGACCAAGTCCTATCTGTCTGAATGGGGGAATCCTGAAATCTCGAGTCTCAGGTTTCTGTGGGAACCAGAGCTTCTAACGGCAGCTGCAGTGACGCAATGACTTTACCAATCAGCAATTGGCTCTTTTATTTAGAAGGCGGGATGGATTCCTCCATATTGCGTGTTGCAGTTTCTCCCAATCATAAGTAATAAGAGTGCACCATTTTGCGAGGCAGATTTTGTAACAGAGCTCTAAAGGTTTGTTCTTTTGCTTTCAGCCTTCATCATTGTGTACATACATCCTTTCAAGCACAAACACATATACATGCACACACACATTCATGCAAGGACAAATTTTGTTTGTTTGTGCATTACAATTGTGTGCATCTTGTTAGATGTGCAGGCACAGAAAACTCATTAAATCTCTATTTGGTTGTGCATTTATTTTCCCTATTCAAATAACGCAGATTGGAGACTAACAATTCTGTGTGGGGGATGGAAGTCACACACTCATTCTGACCTCCTGACTCCTTTCTAGCTTTCTAGTTGGCTCTTCTCTCTCCTACATGAACACAGCTGTGCGACTATTGATATCATAGAGACATACTGTGGACCCAAAATGTATTTGGACAGCACTTATAAAAGTTTGAATGTCACTGCATTACAAAACAAAATATGAAAAAGTGATATTTATGAAGAAGGGCAGCTTTTTATGAGGTAATTTCACAAAAAGAAGCAATGGCATTCATATGCTCATCATTTACTGTATGTTTGTTCAAATACTTGTTCGGGTCACTGTAGATATTATGTTGTAATTAGTTGTCAGATAATTTTCTGACAACTGTGACTATCACTTTTTTTTTCTTTTTTTTAAAGGGATGTATTGCTTCATTAAAATTACTTGTGCATTGCTAAATTATTCATAAACCTTTATAAATTCATATATGCTGTAGACTAAATGATTTAAATACATTTAATGGATTTAAATTCATATTTATTCTCATGGATTTAAATGAATAATCAGTGCTCACTTGCTATTTAAATCCATTTAAAATGATTAATTAATTGAGAAGGCAGCACGATTAACGCAACAATAAATACTTTAGGAGAGAATATATTTATCTTCTCTCAGAAACACAAGCATATGATCAAATTTTCTGGTCTTTCTTTAAGCAAATTTGCTACTTTTTAACTAGAAGTGTGGGTTATTTGAGCTCAGTGCTTGACAGTATGTCTGAGTGAAATGTCATAGAGCAATACATATCCAGACCAGCTCACCTACACTTGAGCCTCTGTAGTGGGTGACTCACAGGTATGAGCATCATCCATAAACTGTCAGACAGACAGTTCATCCAAAAATGTTCTGTCATTTACTCACCCTCATGTCATTCCAAACCTGTTTGACTTTCTTTCTTCTGTGGAACATAAAGAAGAGATTGTAAGAAATGTCTAATTTTTTTCAAAATACATAAAATGATGACAGACATTTCAGTTTTGGGTGAACTACCCCTTTAAGTTACAGTTCCACTTGAGCTACCTTTTCTCTTCTTGCTCTTGTGTGTGATAAGGGCATTGTTCTGAGGCACCTGTGCACATTATCGCAAATTGGCAAAGTAGGACCTAGAATTCCAAGAGGGAGAAACTCTATCTGAAATGCCCATTTTTTTTTTTTTTTTTTTAAATGGAAAATTACTGATAACAATTGCAATTGGTATTCGACTGCTAGCCAACGAATTTTGAAACCTGATGACTTGGATTAAAGTTACCAATATTTTACTATATGTATTATTTTATTATATTTTATTATTTTTATATATATATATATATATAATAAAAAAATATATATATTTTTATTTTTTTATCTTTTTTGGTATTACTTCCCCTATTTTCAGCAAGTGAATCTTTAAAAATATTATTTACAGTATTTACAGTTAAATGTCATCTTTACCTTGAAATAAATATCCGTTTTTCATATTGTACATTATAATGTTGGGATGACTAAATTTACTTTTAGCATTTAATATGATTGGTTTAAATTGTTAGTGGTTTATTTATTTATTTAAACAAAATATAGAATTTTAATATCGATCATTTATAGGATACAGGCCATAACATGACAATAGTCATTGGTGCATGCCTAATAAATTCTTCACCAAATCGTTCCCATCTGCAGATGTAATATTCAAAGTTAAATGAATCATCTTGTACCGCCGAATGTACTTTGACTTCTACAGTTTTGTCATAGTCAACAAATTCTTCTCAGAGCTGTAACTCACAAGCAGCCAGTTTACTTTACTAATCAAATAATGCTGCTCAGCACTGCTTCTTCTGAACAGGAGTGGCAGGTCATTAAGATGTCTGTCAAAACAGATGCCTTTTTAAAAGCTGAGAGTTAATTGGCTGTGTAAGATGTTTTTTTTTTTTTTTTTTTCCTCCAGGCATATGCAGATTCTGTTCCTATAATGATAAGCCAATCTGACCAGCCTATTAAAAGAAGAAAAATACCTGATCCAAAACATAGGGAAATTATATATATATTTATACAACAGTTAGTTCTGGATCTCGAATCTGATTGGCTGAAAGCCTTTTCCATGCTTAGTCCGTCTCTCTGTCAGGGGCGCAGTCGCATTCCTCGGGGGTGAGTGGTTGTTGGTTTCTCCCAAAATCACGTTCCGGGGGGGAGAAATGGGAACGCGGGGTCACTGCGATGCGACCGCAAAGGGCACTTTCACTTTCGCGATCAAAGGCGCAGGGGCTCTCAGTTCTCAGCTGAGAGTTGCACAAATGGACAAATAAAAGTCAGGTGCTCTGAACATTGAACTGCTGTAGTTGTGTACTGTAAAGCAGGGGTTAATAAAAGGGTCAGTTGCTATATGTGTTGTGTGGAGCCTCTCTCTTCCTGAGTTGTCAGCCACTGGAGGAGGAAGACTGAGCAGGATGGGAGCTTCTCGTAACTATGGCAACGTATGCCCGTCCAATCGTTAAGCCGCTGCGATAGTTGCTGGGGAGACATTCTTCTACAGATGAAAGGACAGTGGCAGTATTAGAGACCAAATTCCCTATGTGTTTTCCTGATGATCTAGATAAGGTGTCAGGGATTAGCCTACCGTATGTCAACCTAGAGAAACCCCAGACTGGAAACTGGACCGTCTATATTGATTTGGAATAATTTGATATGCATTCATTCTACAACCTGTGAATAATACAGTGGTTTTGCTTGGTAATTTTCAAATAGGCCCATGTCAGAGAAAAGTTCCACCTAAAGCAGTGTAGATCTCAAACCAGAGAGGTTAAGCTTGGATTGGAGGAATGAAAATTGCCTCTCTCTCTGTCGTATACCTGGAGGGCTCCTGCATCATTAGGCATTTTTCAGTGAGGTTAGTAGGTTAATGAAAGCAGCTGAAGGAGAGACACAGCCTTGGAGGGAGATAGAAACAGAGACAGATCTGCTGAAAACATTATTTCTGTCTGTTTAAATCAAGTTCAGAGGATTAACAAGAAGCAAGAAGTCACAATGTGAGAGTAGAGATAATGTACACTGATCGCAGAGATGAAGGATTTTTATAATTTGGTAACACTGTAGGGTACTTCAAAAACTTTTTTACAGTTCATTTTTACATGAAGGTATTAAGCATTATGTTAAATTTCTTAAATATCAGCAGGTTGTAAATGTGATAGCCTTTGTTTTTTATAGACAAAATTTTCTATTTCATTCAAATTAAAGTAGCAAAGCAACTTTACTAATATTTTTTTTTTGGGGGGGGGGGGCTGGGAGGTAAAACCATATCAATAATTATCGCAACATAAATTTCCTCAATACAATTATAAGAAAAGTAAGATATAATGTTTATGCACCAAAAATGTTTATGCTACTCATTTGAACCACGTCACATGGACCACTTATCCCCTCGGCTCAAATGGCATTGCGGCGCGAGCAGATGTGTTTACTCGCTGATCGAACACGTGACCACTAAACAGCACTGAGAGTTCCAGCGATAAGCACTTGAATTCGGTGAAGATCACAAATGTGATTTTAACTACTTTAAACACAAAACTAGTGACAAACACAAGAAACATTGTGCCATGAATGATTCAGTAAGAAGGCTTTTCAGTCTACAAATCACCATCATTTACCATGGATTTACTGTAGTAACACTAACTGGCCAGCATACATTGTACAGCAGCCCAACATGAAGACTGGCCATCTGGAGCACTGGAAGTTCACCCCTGAACTGCACCGTGATTTGAAAAATTTTATTGTGATAATTTTTTTGGCTTTATCGCCCAGCCCTATATATTATGTAAAATATTATAATATTTATTTAATTAATATTCCTGCATTCATTTTAATTGATATTCAATGTTTTTAATACGTAATAAGATTTTTATTATATCAAATATTTTATTGAAAAAAGAGATAGCAGTGGCTGTTTTGATATAGATGACTCATATTGTGTTGATGTACAGTAAGATTATGAGCAGAATAAAAAGTACACTTTTTATTATATTTATTTGTATTTTTTTAAATGGGATAGCAGTGACAGTTTTTATGACACAGATTTGGTTTGATGTACAGTAATAACATTTGTAGGACTGGTGCTGCGTTGTCATTAGTTATTTTTATTAATGCTTGGGAATATGAAATTATGCCCTATATAGACTACAGAAGATAAGTACTAAAGTGCCAATGAGTCTCACTTTTGAGGAAACCTCAGCCCCCTGGATTTATTTAACTGTTATCAACATATACATAATTTCTTTGTTGTCATTCCCTTGATTTCTTGCTGTTACTCACTGACTCCACAAAAGACCATCTGGATGCTCAGTGGAGGGCCGTGGAGGGCCCTGATGGGACTAATCGCTTCCTCTTCTCTCAGTCCATCTTTCATTCAGTCAAAACCGCACATTAATTACAGTTGATGAGTTTCCCATTAGCACCAGCAAGGTAGGAGAGAAGTGACTCAGTAGGTAGAAAGGTGGCACAGACAGGTGTAGGCAGGAAGACAAGGGGACCATTGTCAGGCAGAGGCACATGCTGAGCTGTGAATCATAGCGCATCATATCTAGGATTGGGAATTGAAAATTGATTCCATAAACTGATTGAATCTGATTTTCTTGAGCATGAATGCACAAATACACACAAAACTGTGTCAAAATATCCTAGTAAACACAGTCAGTTTTTGTCCATGAAAGTAAGTGAATATAAACTGTTGAGAAAGAAAACATATGTGTAACAGTAGCCTATATTGGTTCCTGCAAGGTCTTAAAGTGACAGCAGCCTAATAAACCTGCTGCAGTCTCTGTCATTATTGGTTCACTTCAGAATTTAAAGGTGCCATCGAATGAAAAATTGAATTTACCTTGGCATAGTTGAATAACAAGAGTTCAGTACATGGAAATGACATACAGTGAGTCTCAAACTCCATTGTTTCCTCCTTCTTATATAAATCTCATTTGTTTAAAAGACCTCCAAAGAACAGGCAAATCTCAACTTAACACTGACTGTTACGTAACAGTCGGGGTGTATGCCCCCAATATTTGCATATACCAGCCCATATTCTAGGCATTAGACAAGGGCAAAACGTCTGGATGTGCACAGCTGAATCATCAGACTAGGTAAGCAAGCAAGGACAATAGCGAAAAATGGCAGATGGAGCGATAATAACTGACATGATCCATGAAAACATGATAATTTTTTGTGATATTTGTAAATTGTCTTTCTAAATGTTTCATTAGCATGTTGCTAATGTACTGTTAAATGTGGTTAAAGTTACCATCGTTTCTTACTGTATTCACGGAGACGAGAGCTGTCGCTATTTTCATTATTAAACACTTGCAGTCTGTATAATTCATAAACAACTTCATTCTTTATCTCTCCAACAGTGTGTAATGTTAGCTTTAGCCACGGAGCACTATCAAACTCATTCAGAATCAAAAGTAAACATCCAAATAAATACTATACTCACAGGAATCGAGGTATGCATGACGAACACTTTGTAAAGCTCCATTTTGAGGGTTATATTAGCTGTGTGAACTTTGTGTTTGCAGGAGATTTAAAGGGGCCGCACGCTTAATCGGTGCATATGTAATTATGGCTCAAAATAGGCAGTTAAAAAAATTAATTAAAAAAAATCTTTTGGGTATTTTGAGCTGAAAAATACCCAGACACGTTCAGGGGACACCTTAGACTTATATTACATCTTTTGAAAAGGGGTTCTAGGGCACCTTTAAATTTCCTGATAATTTACTAACCCCCTTGTCATCCAAGATGTTTATGTCTTTCTTTCTTTAGTCGAAAAGAAATTAAGGTTTTTGAAGAAAATATTCCAGGATTTTTCTCCATTTAGAGGACTTACGGGTTGACGGTCCAAATTGCAGTTTCAATGCAGTTTCAAAGGGCTCTGCACGATCCTAGCCAAGGAATAAGGGTCTTGTCTAGTGAAAAGATCAGTCATTTTCTAAAAAAAATAAAAAATTATATACTTTTTAACCACAAATGCTCATCTTGCACTGCTCTGCGATTGTGCCACGCATCACAAAATCATATTGGAAAGGTCATGTGTGACGTAGGCGGAATTACCACGGTAGGGCGAAAACTCATTTTCTTCTCCAACTTCAAAATCATCCGACATTGTTGTTTCACCTTTATTTGAGCTCCCGGAGTTTAGTGACTTAAAATGATCTGATCGCAGACAGAGAAGCTAAATCAGGTTAAAGGGTTGGAATAGAAATTTCCACATAGCAGGGTTACAGGTGCTTGCATTGTAGATGCTCAGTGTGATAAACTCCAGAGTCCTGACTTCTACGGTCATCTAACTGCGTGACGTAAATTATGTTAATGCTGCAATTACACATGCTTCACTACTTTATTTGTCTTATTTGTGTTAAATTATTTTGAATTAATTGCATGCGTTAAGGTGTTAACGTTGACAGCCCTAGTAATCAATAATACATTTTCAGGTTTAAATTACATTTACCTTGTTGTCTCAGACTGTTGAACCCCACTGTATATGTATCAGCATAAATGTTTTTGGAAAGGGAAAACATTAGAATATTCTTCTTTTAGTAAAAAAGGACAACAGTGACAGAGTAGGCAGGGAAAGAGATGTCTCTCTCTCTCTGGCTTTCCTTGACAATACGTTGAGGACAAGCCAGACAAATGAAGACGATAAAATGTAATTGTAATACTTGGATGCAATAAAATGAAAATACTAGGTAAAAAGGGTGGGGGGATGGAGGGTTGAGTAGAAGAGAAAGGGCAATGGAAGTATATTGGGTTTTGGGCTACTGGAAAGTCCTGAAGAAGGGAATTTTAATTGCATCTGTTGGCTGCTGATAAATACATAATCAGCCTTTCCCCCCTGCTGGTCCTTAATCAGTTCTGTTTTAATGACCACAGTACGGAGCAGCAAATGCCTCAACACAGAAAGAGAGAGAGAGAGAGCGAGAGAGAGAGGATAGAGACCATAGGTGGAGGGTGAACCAACTCCAGGGTGAGGCTAAGGAGATGTGCTTCCTCTTTAAAAATGCATTTAAATATGCCATGAAATAGTTTGAAGTTATGCGTCACCTAGAAACAACCTACACATTCCAGCATAAACATACCCGATTAATGTTATTAAAAGGGCTATGTTCACAAACCACTATAATTTGAACAGAAAAGCAAGCATACTATATTCATGATTTGGCATGGCAGCCAATTTGAATAATAAACAACCACTGCCTTACCTCATGCAGCAAAACAAATGTTTAAATTCTGAAAGGATTATATGTCGCCTAGAAAGTGTACAATCACAAAAGCTTTCACTCATCTCAATTCATCGTTATCTCACAAAGTTCTGCTATAATCAATGAAGCTGATTGCACAGTGAATCTCTTTATTCTACATAATGTCTACACTTTGTTATAAGTTAACATTATAGTGAGAGGATTTTTCGAGAGTGCAGAACTCAGTACTGGACAAAAACATTTTAGAGACGTCAGCAGATTCTAACTTAAACACGTCTGATTGGCCATTGCGTACAGTAACTCAACAGATATGTTTGTGATTGGCTGCATTACTCAACGCTGCAAAAACACATTGCAAATATAAACCTTTGACGCTCTTAAGAGCAAAAACAAAACATCTGTTTCACCAATATGCTATTATTACTGAGAATACTGATCCTAGAACAGCAGTTATGAGCAGCTTTTACCTCTGAAAGCAATCAGAAGCAGCAGCGGCAGTGGTTTGACGGAGAAAATTCCAGGCTAGTCTGTAGTCTGTGGACAGGGGAAGGCTAAACCTTGCCCAGCCTAGTCTCAGACGTCATGCCCACGGAACGTTGGCTGAATGCCTAATGCAAAAGGCACACAAAATTGGAAACACTTCAGGAATTTCAAAGTCGTCATCTGATTGGTTGAATTCTACAGGATTTCCTGGAGACGTGTGTTGCGTTCTTTAATGATCCACTTGGAAACAAAGCCATAGTGATGCCAAACCCCCTTGTGGAAAATCATATTTACAATTGTGACAAATCAAGCTTACAACTGTGACAATGAGCGCTTATCAGGATCAACTAAACGATGGATTTTCAAAAGATTTACGCACTGGTCTGTTATTGTAGGGACATCGACGTTATATTTTCACACCCCTAAACATGATGCTGAACAAAACTAATTGTGATTAGTTGCTTTACATGTCAGTCAGGCGTCCTCTTGGGTGGTCCTTGGCCAATGAAAGCAGCGATGGAGTCCAGACCTTCTGTCGTCAATCTGAATATGCCCAGTCTTACACATATTAAAAAATCTTATATATGAAATAATTTAAGTATTATCTGACCTGTTATATGTATAAACCTGAAGAATTAAATTCAAATTTGTCTGTATTACAAGCAATTTGACCCCAGAGATCTTAATAATTTTATTTACTTATTAATTTTGTAAAAAAAAAAAAAAAAAAGAAACTCAGAATATTTTTAAACTAAAATATAATATCAAATATCATCTGAATAAGTGAATGTTTAGTTTTGGGTTAAGGTGGTATTTAGGAGGGATACTTTGACTCTCCATCTGCTCCTAATTTAAACATAGTTACTCCAAGCCATCAAAACCCCTTGTATATTTTCACCAGCCCGAGTAGACACACCCTACCTCAGAACAGGATCCTGAAGCCAACCTAAAGGAAGCCACACTACACCATGTTGCTGTAGACTTTACTGTTAGAAATTGAGTCGTGCCTTCCACATGGCATGAAGATGGTCTGTTGTCTAAAAGTGACTTGGACAGCCACACAAATAAGCAGTCTCACACCTCAGGCATTTTGTATGGGACCCTGCTGTCTCTAGGGCAACCGTGGAAGGTTTAGGTTTCCTATGGCAACTGTGAAAGAGGACGTCCCTCCCAACAATCTCTCAGCCAATGAACTGCTGTTCTGTGCGCCTTTTATCAGAACTGAAATGCTCCTCACTAATTATTTGACCAGTCTATTTAAAAACCATTTAGATTCATCTGATCAATCCATTACAGTCAGTCATAAATGCATTAGCTTAATTATATTTTTTTGTGTTTTTTTTAGTCATTCTTTCGTTCTCATAACACATTCCTGTGGAGATATAAAAGTGTGATATGGAAGAATCCTCTCTTTGGGACACATCTGCATTTTTCATTTCTGCATTTTATATAACTGGCTTAAATACTTTTCGCAAACCACAATCAATCCACTGATACAGAAATATATTTAATAAAGTCTCTGTGAATATACTCTCACGGTCAAATCCAAATATTCACAAGAACGTCGTTACTCTATTCTGGCCTTTCAGTGCCTCCACAGGGACCAGCAGTGACCGGTTCATCTCTTTCTAAAAGGCCTCTCGTTATATTGTTCACGCTGAGCCTCGAAGAGCTTCATCATCCTCATCCTTCCATTTGAGCTCAGGATTATTGCCTTGTGGTCAGGGATACAGGAAGCAGGCATGGCTCCAGAACAAAGCACAGGGCCTCTGGGTCTACGTTCATGCTGTCTCACCCTCTTAGCCTGAACCCTCTCTCAGTACCACGTGGCCCAGCGTGCACGTCTATTTGCTATGTCTTGGTGAAGAGCTGTCGGTTTGGGAACTCTGTGAGCCAACGGCATCATGGATGGGATAATGAGTCCTCGTTTCAGTAAACGGCAGCTATTCTTTGGCATTCAGGTCAGAAGTAGCACATATTGTGCTTGAAAAGGAGACAATTAGAGAAAAGTACCTTCGGTGCACTTCTAACTTTACTATATTTTTCTGTTAATGTATTTTTATATTGAAAATATATCTGTTCAAGTCTGATGCTGTCACCCTAAGTGAGAAATCCTCATTGTTTTTGTGCCAGAAACATGATTAGTTTATAAATTATATAATTAGGTAGTTTATTTAAAAACATGTGACCCTTTTAAAACCCCAAAACACATTTTTTGAGATGTGAACAGATATGTACAGGCTGCACATCACTAAAAGCACTCATAAATGTGATCAAATTTTTTATCAAATTTTTTATTTTTGCATTTTTATTAGCAATTTCGTTTTTCAGGGTTGAAAAGCAAAGTCAAAATGTCGTCACAGAATCTGGCGTAGAAGCGTGACTCCGGAGTGTGTGATTGGCTGCCAAGGCTAGAGAGCATGATTCTACGTCTGATTGCTTCTCTGCATTTATTCATGAGAATCACTGTGCTATATTACACATGACATTGCATTACAGCGGAGAATTCAAACAACATGCAGAGGGTGCATAAGAGCGGTTTCTGCGCGGAACGGCGCGATGAGTTTAGTAAAGCTCGCAAAGTGGATCAAAGATCATATACGGATTGGAGTAAGCACATTTCAAGTTTTTATTGGACATATTTCACATACTCTAGTGCTCTAAACATGAACCAGCACCGTGTTAAACTGATGCGTGTCATTTGTTCAGAGAATATAGTACTCGTAAATGTTATGAAAATATTAGACCTTTTTAAGGTCTAACATTTCTCTCTCGTTCTTGAGAGTTTCTTGTCATATAGGGATATATTTTTAAAATGCATCAAGGTGCCCTCAATTCTGTTTTTGTGGGTTTTTTTCTCTTCGTGGTCATATTTTAAAGGGTTAGTTCACCCAAAAATGAAAATAATGTCATTTATTACTCACCCTCATGCCGTTCCACACCCATAAGTCCTTTGTTAATCTTCGGAACACAAATTAAGATATTTTTGTTGAAATCTGATGGCTCAGTGAAGCCTCCTTAGCCAGCAATGACATTTCCTCTCTCAAGATCCATTAATGTACTAAAAACATATTTAAATCAGTTCATGTGAGTACACTGGTTCAATATTAAAGGTCCCGTTCTTCGTGATCCCATGTTTCAAACTTTAGTTAGTGTGTAATGTTGTTGTTAGAGTATAAATAAAATCTGTAAAATTTTAAAGCTCAAAGTTCAATGCCAAGCGAGATATTTTATTTAACAGAAGTCGCCTACATCGAACGGCCAGTTTGGACTACATCCCTCTACTTCCTTCTTTAATGACGTCACTAAAACAGTTTTTTGACTAACCTCCGCCCACAGGAATACACAAGAGTTGCGTTTGTAGAGTGTGTTTGTCGCCATGTCGTCGAAACGCTGTTATTTTCATCCCGCAGTCCAATCACCGGGTCTGATTCCGGCTCAAATTGATAGGCTAAAATTAAAGACATGTTTACAATAACACTGAGCGCGTGCATCTCCACGTTATGGTAAGAGGCGTGACCTTTCCGGGCAAGATGCGCTAAGCTGCTGTCGAATCACAACACAGGAACCGCTGGCACAATCAGAACTCGTTACGTATTTCTGAAGGCGGGACTTCATAGAACAAGGAAGTCATCAGCCCGTTTTTATGACAGTGGAAACAGCGGTATACAGATAAGTAAATTATGTGAAAAATACTGTGTTTTTTTTACACGCGAAACATGAACACATGTTATATTGCACACTATAAACACAATCAAAGCTTAAAAAAAACACGAAAAACGGGACCTTTAATATTATAAAGCGACGAGAATATTTTTGGTGCGCCAAAAAAAAAACGACTTATATAGTGATGGCCGATTTCAAAACACTGCTTCAGGAAGCTTCGGAGTGTTATGATTCTTCTGTGTCAAATCATGATTCGGATCGCGTGTCAATCTGCCAAACTGCTGAAATCACGTGACTTTGGCGCTCCAAACCGCTGATTTGACACGCTGATTCATAATGCTCCGAAGCTTCCTGAAGCAGTGTTTTGAAATCGGCCATCACTATATACGTTTTTTTTGCGCACCAAAAATATTCTCGTCGCTTTATAATATTAATATTGAACCACTGTACTCACATGAACTGTTTTAAATATGTTTTTAGTACCTTTATGGATCTTGAGAGAGGAAATGTCATTGCTCCCTATGCAGGCCACATAGAGCCATCGGATTTCAACAAAAATATCTTAATTTGCATTCCGAAGATTAGTCTTACGGGTGTGGAATGGCATGAGGGTGAGTAAACAATGACAGAATTTTCATTTTTGGGTGAACTAACCATTTAATATTCATGTGTCTGTGTAATAAGTGTGTTGCAGGTCTGTGTTTTAATGGTTGTTTTCTCCCCTTTTCCCATCCTCTACTCTCCCACTTTTCCACAGCTTTACACACCCATTTTTTGAGTCTTTTTCAACTCAGAGGTGTGATAGACCAGGCTAAAACAGGGGGTTTCATGACACTTTAATAAGCTTCAGTCATTAGTTACATTTTGTGAAGAACTTGAAGTGAAGTGAACTACTTTTTCAAAGTAGTTTACTACTTTAAATTATGAATAGCTGTTACAAAACAACTTGCCCACCATCGAGAAACCACCTAATGTCTCTTATCTGTAAGTTTCCAAATGCTTCATAGGGTTTGTTCCATGTGTCATGAGTTTTGTAGTACAGTTTTTTTATACATATTTTTGAAACAGAAATGTTAATACTGTCTGTCTCTGGAAGTTATTTGAGTAGAAATGCCTTGATGTTTTTTTTTTTTTTCTTTCCATTAAGCTTTAAATGTCATGTGCTCTAGAGTTTTCTCTTTTATTGCAGGGTTTCAATCCAGTTGGGCCATTTGAAGCAACATGCCATTGTTTTGTGGTTGTCTGAAATGCGGCTGCCTGGCACAGTGTCTATCTTACACACGCATACACACAGGCATTCACAGCAGGGCTATAATTTCCCTTAGCTTGTGGTTACACTGCCAAAGACTTCAGATTTCTGTTGAAATCTCAGTTCTGTTGAAGCTGCTGGCCCACAGTGAAGATTTTGCAGCAGTCCTAGTGCCGACTGGCAATATAACTATTCTGATAAGTCTTTAGGCCTCTTTCATTCTTTTATTCTGCCTCTATTAATATGTAGTGTGATGACACAGCCTTTTGGAAAATTGATGGCCAAATCAAAAATGCATAGTTGAAATTCACAATGTTGTTTAAATTTACATGCAGCAAAATCATTGCAAATATATTCTGATTTTTATATATATGTATTGCCCAACTCTAGCAGCTATTCCTGTGCTGCAGCTGCAGTTCAATGACATAGTGATAGCATCAGGACAGATAAGCGTTTTGAGAAAGTCTTTATCATAATCATCTAGCATCAAATTCCATCTCCTAATTTAACGTTATTTCTCTAAATGACCTGAGTTTCTCAGCAGAAGGTCCTTCAATCCTCGTGCCTTAGAATACAGGTCTAAAAAGAAGACATACAAATGACTTATGAGGATATTTGACTTTGAATTAATGATTTACAGTACAGTGACACATTTTGCAAAAGGCAATCATTGCCAATTCCATGAGCCAATAACAGCTGTCATTGCAAGGATGATGGATGCTGAGGGCTGGGAGACAGAGTGTGTGTATGTGGGTACATTTGCACGTGTGTGAATGATGTGGTAACGGTATGCCATGTGAGTCCTGCTGATATCAGGGAGATTCACAGGCATGCATGCTGAAATGGTCATATTGCGTGCAGCAGTGTCACATCTCACCCTCGGGTTAAAGAGTTATGTATATATATATACTTTTGAACTTTCATTCAAAAAATTAACAAAATTCTAACCTATCATTGAATTAAAACAATTGAAAATGGGGGGAAAAGCTCATTATGAAATAAATGTTTTTCTCTAGTTCACATTGGCCACAATTATTGGCACCCAATTATTGCAACGTCCTTTTCCCAAGATAACAGCTCTGAGACTTCTCCTATAATGCCTGATGAGTTTGGAGAACACCTGACAAGAGATCAGAGACCATTCCTTCATACAGAATCTCTCCAGATCCATCAGATTCCACCTCCATGTTGGTGGTGCTTCTCTTCAGTTCACTTAACTCATTTTCTTTAGGGTTCAGGTCAGGGGACTGGGAAGACCATGGCAGAAGCTTCATTTTGTGCTCAGTGACACATTTTTGTGTTGGTTTTGATGTTTGTTTTGGATCATTGTCCCGATGGAAGCTCCAATCAAGGCCCATTATAAGATTTCTAGCAGAAGCAGTCAGGTTTTGAATTTTTATCCGTTGGTATTTGATAGAATCCATGATACCATGTATCTGAACAAGATGTCCAGGACCTCCAGCAGAAAAACAGGCCCACAACATTAAAGATCCAGCAGTATATTTAACCGTGGGCATGGGGTACTTTTTATCCACGTGTGCACCAAACCCATCTGGTGGGTTTGCTGCCAAAAAGCTAATTTTTTTAGTTTCATCTGACCATAGAACCAGTTCCCTTTTGAAGTTCCAGTGTTGTCTGACAACTGAATATACTGGAGAATGTTTCTGGATGAGAGCAGAGGATTTTTCTTGAAACCCTCTCAAACAACTTGTGGGGATGTAGGTGCTGTTTGATAATTTGTTTAGGCTTTCTGAGACTCAAGACTCAACTAATCTCTGCAATTCTCCAGCTGTGATCCTTGGAGAGTCTTTGTCCACTCAAACTTTCCTCCTCGCCGTGCATTAGGACGATTTAGACACACGTCCTCTTCCAGGCAGATTTGTAACATTTTTAGTTGATTGGAACTTCTTAATTATTGCCCTGATAGTGGAAATGGGGATTTTCAATGCTTTAGCTTTTTTCTTATAGCCATTTTCTATTTTGTGAAGCTCAACAATCTTTTGCTGCACATCAGAACTATATTCTTTGGTTTTTCTCTTTATGATGAATGATTAAGGGAATTTGGCCTTTGTGTTTACACATATTTTTACTCCTGTGGAACAGGAAGTCAGGCACTGTATATTATATACATCTGAATAATTAAAATGTTTTTATTTTATTTTTTTAAAATGTTTTTATTTTATTTTATTATTATTCAATCAGAGAATCCAAGATTTTAGTTTGTCACAAATCTTTTTGCTAACTGTTTTCATGTTGTTAGTTTACATGAGTGTTTAAGCAGATTCAAGCTGCTAATATGTGGTTCCTCAGGAAGATGTACCTCAAACTGTAATCCATTTCCCATTATCACCTAGTTATTGGGAAACCCCCATCGGGATGCCACTGGAAGGCATAAAATCCATACATTGTAGAGTTTTTATATCTTCAGTTTGGGTTTGTAGCTTGAATTATTTGATTGTACTATAATAATGATACCTGAGTATGTTAGCTTTTTTTTTTTACTGCATAACCTGTGTTTTTACTGTCATGATACCCCTGTTTTTCAGTCAATGCTACCTCACTCAAGGCATTACAATACACATCATTTTCACACTGCTCCTCTTAATGCAGCACTTCCTGTAAGTGTGTACGTAAGCAAGCAGCCAAGCCGTCTTTAGTTCAGATTATGCAGTCAATGCTCTCTCTCTCTTTCTCTCTCTCTCTGGACTTTATAGTACAGTGTAGAGTAGGGACGGTGACAGTTGGTTCCAAGCAAGGACCAATAGTGAGTTTTTTTTCTTTCATTTAATTGAGTTAATTTTTTTAATTAACATTTTATAATCAGCAATCAATCAACAATATGAGTGAAAACTTCACCTAAATTTGTGCATATGTTTCAGAATGTTGTAATATATGGTTTGCCCCCTATTTGCTTTAATAACAGAGGTATCCAAGCTGCATTGACACCACAAGCTTGTGTAAGACCTAATGATCATGTTCAGCTCAGTGTCTTAAACTTTAGTGGAAGTAAGAACATCTGACTGTCTGGCTTGGTGCACCAAAAGTGAGGTCTTAATAAAGTCTAATTGGGTCTGTTTACTGTTTACATCTGCTTGAAACTAGCTTCAAAAATCAATCTAGTCTTGAATACAAACATTTTTGTCTTTTGTCTGTGTTAAATCACGTGCCCAATATGTAAATATAACAAAGTGTTGAGCTGTGGTGCTTTTATTGGCCCTAACCCCAAGTTCAATCCTGGATTGCAATATCCCTCAAAATATCCCTCATGTTGTTCCACACCCGTAAGACTTTCTTTCATCTTCGGAACACAAATGAATATCGTTTTGATGAAATCTGAGAGCTTTCTGTCCCTCCATAGACAGCAACACTACTACCACTTTGATGCTTCAAAAAGTTAAAAAAGTTCATAAATCCTAAAATCAATCTGTTCATCATGTAAAGCGATCGTGTCTCTTCAGAAAATTTGGACTAAACCGCTCAACTCATATGGATGTTTTACGATCTCTTTATGAACTTTTAGAAGCGTCAAAGTGGTAGTCGCGCTGTCTATGGAGAGACAGAAAGCTCTCAGATTTCATCAAAAAGATCTTCATTTTTGTTCTGAAGATGAACGAAAGTCTTACGGGTTTGGAATGACATGAGGGTGAGTAATTAATGACAGATTTTTCATTTTTGGCTGAACTATCCCTTTAATCCCATTCCCTCTTATTCTCCCTGTTATTTCCTGTACTATAAATAACATGGCAATGATCTCATGTTGATTTCTCTTCCTGTCTCTCTCTCTTTCTGCCAGTGTGTGGCTGTGATTTGGCACATTCCGGATTCTTCCAGAAGAGTGGCGAGTACATCTGCACAGCAGACTACCAGCGCCTGTACGGCACAAAGTGCGACAGCTGTGGGGACTTTATCTCAGGGGAGGTGGTCTCTGCACTGGGCCGCACATATCATCCACAGTGTTTCGTCTGCAGCGTGTGCAGGTGAGCACTACACACACTACTAACATGTCATTATGGAAATACACCCATAAAACAGATTAAACGTGAGGGAGTGCTGGTGGGATGCTGGTAAATGATGCTCATTTACTAATGTGCTGATGACTGAATGTGATTAATTCACACGCTGACAGCTATATGCACCCCCACTCATCTTTATACTAAGCAATTATACCACAGTTAGTTCCGGTCTTCTAATTTGATCAGCCAAGCGACGTTCCGAGACTGCTGATATTTATATAATTTTCTTTGAAAGAAATTCAGTGTCTGTGACAGGTGAAAGAGATTAGACTTAAGGAATGTCTTAGGTTTAACTGAATTTAACGGATTTGATGGACCACATGTAGAAAGCGGGAAGGCAAAGGTGAACTCTTGAGTTCATGATGCATTTCTGATGATTATTTGTCTTTAGCTCAGTTCATAAGAAATGTAATAACTAACTTTTATGTATTCGTCAAAGCAAATTTTTACTTGAATTTGTCACTAGTGGGTGTTTATTTTGGACCCTGTGTGTCGGCATCTTCACTTTTCTTGACTAAATTGCTCTAGAGAGTATAATACCACAAGTGGAGAAGGCGCAATCAATGCAGAACTGAGCAGGATATTGTAACACGAGTCAAGGCGGAAGAAAGCTGAGGTTTGGAGCTCAAAATATGTAATAGTGCCCAGAAAGTAAGCAGAGAAGGGAGAAAAAGTGTAAATGGAGAAGTTGCTGAGGCCAGAGGTGAATATTTTCCTCACAGACTGAAAGAAGCAGATGAAGTTAAGCACCACCGCTTGTCCTTTATGTATGGCCTATTCTCAGACTGACAAGCAAGAAAATGAGAGCTCCCTGCAAGGACACCTTATCTGTCTCCCTTACCCTGACACAGTGTTATTTGAATCCCATTGCTTTTTGTAGTAAAAAAAAAAATGGGTTTAATACAACTGGAAATTTTGTACATCGTACTGACTGCTCTATGCTCTCTCTCTTATATGCTTTTTCTCTCATTTTTTGAACACTGGGCTGTAGTGAATGTGCTGGAAAGCTGTGAGTTTAGCTGCTAATGTATCTCTGTTATGTCCCATTTGTAATTACAGTGTGTTTGGTCTGTTCTGATCTACAGGAAATTAGTTCCACTAAATAACTTGCCTCTGCTCCTTTAGTTTATTAGCACACCAAAAGAAAGCACACCGCTTGATGAATTTATGGGTAAGAAAAGCATTTTCATGGAGGACTGGGATTGCTTTGTTGGACTGCGTTGCCAATTGGGCTACTAAATGGCCCAATGGGATGCTCTTGGCAGGAGTAACCTAAACATTTATCGGCCTAACCAAGAAGTAAACAGTCAATGGGAGAGCTAGATTATGTTACATTTAATATTTAGACCATCTGTGTGGACCAAGCTCTAGATTTAGTGGGCTATCATCCCAGTAGTGCTGTCAGTGATAATTCATAAGTCATGTTACAGCCCTCAGCAATATATGACAGTACAACTCATATTTCTGTATGGCATTATGGGCCTTTAATTGATATTTTGAGGAGCTGTTGCTGTTTACTAAAATAGAAAAGTGCTTGATTGTTTATTTACATTTAGATTACAATACATATACTTTGCAAAATTGTAAAAAAAAATCCTTAATTAAATCTTTCTTGTTTAGTATTTTTCGCTTTTTATAGATCAAGCATTTTGCATTTGCATTTCAAGCATTTTGTAAGAATTTAAGAAATTTCTCAAAATGGAGTGCACAGGCTAATTGTTCTGTCATAAAAGAGTCGGAATATTGTGATCGTGGACAGAATAAAAGCAGCAACACACGTAAACTGTAAATTTTTAAAGAGCAGGAAAAGCTGACAATGCTGTGCGTGTCTGGAGGGAGTGTGATGTGGTGGTAATGACAAGGTCACGTAAAGACTGCACGGAAAGACACGCACAGAGCCCCATGAGGAAGCCCACACAGTTTTTACATACAAATATAGAATGAAGTAGGTTGTGTGAAAGAGGAGGAATAAAATACAGAGACAGAGAGAATGAAGGAAAAGTAATGAGTAGATCCAGAGACCCTGCTCTTATTGGCTCCAGCTATACTGAAACACTGAAGAAACTCAAGGAATTATTCCACCCATGTGTCTGACACAGACTTTGTAAGTGCTTCTGTTGTCTGCCCACTTACCCTGTCATCTTTCACTCTCAATTTCAAAGACGTCATTGTGTGTGGTCTCAATAGTGGAGGAGTTTGTCATGCCATACTTCACATAGTCCAGTGAATAGTGTGTTGGTTTGTGTGTTTATGTACAAAAGTGTGACACTGCACCAGTGTAAGGGTACACAAATGCTAGTATTTCCAGCCAAAAACCAAGTACCGAGTACTGAGCGAATTAGTTTGAAAAATGATTCAATGTCCCGTTCATACAGACCGACATTTGCTTCGTTCGTAAATGAATTAGCGTTTTGAATGAATCGTTTGAAAGAATGACTCCAATGACTCACTTGTTAAGACCGTTATTTGCTGCCACCTACTGGCGGTAATTTTAAAAGTACCATACCTGTCCTTTTTTACTATTCAATTTTGTAAATGTTTAAAAAAAAAAATAACTCATAGGATTATTTATACTATTTTGATATCTTGTTTGTTTATGTTATAATATTTCTAGGGCTGTCAATCGATTCAAAATTTTAATCTAATTAATTACATACTCTGTGATTAATTAATCTAAATTAATCACATACATAATTTTTGCTGTGAAAGTATATTTCAATAGTAAGTAATAGTATTTCAAAGTAATATTTCAATTCGTCTTCGGTGGTGACAGACATGGTCATCCACACAAACAGTAAAAAGTGCCCTACCCATGTGATTTGCAAGCCCGATACTGACAATAAAGTACCCGTCACTCTCACTGTGATTTTATAGCTTTGTAAGAGAAGATGTTTTTTTGCTAAGCCTGAAAAGTATTAAAAAGTAGCATTTAGAAGTTATATTAACTAATAATATAATTTTCTACCATATACAATTGAATGCACCTAGCTAACAACAACTTGCTTTGTTCTGGTTTCACCTCACTCCAGTCTAAACTAACTGATTTTATAGGTAGGCCTAATTTACTACACATTGTCATTTAAATAACCTGAAAATAGTGGATTATTAAGGCTAATTTTACTAACCACTCTTGCTAAGTGGGGTAAGCACATTTATGTTCTCATTCCAGAGTTGTTCGAGTAAATGATTCATTATAGACCATGTGGACAGATCAGTTGTTGTCATGATTCATTCAAATGAATCTGTTCAAATGAGTCATTAGGTTGCGTTTGGTCCACGTTGACGCGTTGCGTGCGAATCGCAACTGTTATTAGGATATCGCAAAAGATTTGTCAACACAGAAAACACTTCACCACTGGATAGGATTTTCTTTTTGTTTACTGAAAGTGTGGTTTATGTCAGCTGCACGTGCAGGGCGCCTGTCAGAGAAGACGAGGCGACGTTCTTTTGAGCACTATTCACACCCAGCATTTATTCAGGAAAAAACATTCTCCGAATGCGCCTCGTGAAACATGGATTCGGTCTTACGAACTTTTAGCATTGTGTCAGTTGATTTAGATTATTATGTGTGAGATAGAGAGACTGCAAAGACGGTGCTTACTTTGAAGACAAAGAGAGCTCGCACGCACGAGGGAGGACCTCTGCTCGTTATGTCCGTCAGCGCAGCAGTCGTCGTCTCCCTTCTTCATACTAGAACGGCTCCAGGTTCAAAGGTCATTACGGAATGGATTAATCTGCGTTATTTTTTTTAACGCATTATTTTTTTTCTTAGATTAATTAATCGAAATTAATGCGTTATTTTGACAGCCCTAAATATTTCATTACATTATTACTTATGATTGGTTGGATCATTTTATTAAATAGTGTATAAATATAATATGAATGCACTATAACATAATTTAAGATGAATATAGAAAGTGTGCTTTCCAAAAACTGAATTACAACGACTGAATGCAATCAAAAATATATAGTAAATTAAAACATAAACTATACATTTTTAAAGACTTCTGGACTAAAATTACTTTAGACTGTGAATCTGTGATCCTAGTCTTTTAGTTCCTGGAAAATGATCTCTGAAAAAGAGTAGGAACCCAGTGTTCTTAGTAAGGTTAAAACTGATTAATATAGACAGTGGCAGTGTGACAGAAATAATACAGGATCTGTTTTTAAAGGACCTGTTCTGTAATCTTATAAAGTGGCAGAGCCGGTGCTCCTCTAAGGTCATGGTTCAATGTAAATGGATTGTTTCATAATTGCTGCATTAGTAGAGCAATAGCCTACTGTAATAGGATTTGTCTCGTAGTGTAGAAGCTTCCAGTCATGCTGATTACTGAGCAGATAAAGCAGTGCTGTGGACACAATGGATTATGCGAGCCGTCATGAGACATGTGGGCATGTGCTCTAAAGAGACACATGCAGTTATCTACACAAAACAAAATCTATTCACCATAAACAGGATCTAAGCTTATGTAAACTGTGGAACATGGCCTTGTTCTTGGTTAAGATAAGTAAAAGATTTGGAAGAATGGTGAGGAATAGCATAAAGACCATCTTAAACTACAATGAATTTCCAGATGGGTCCAGGTTGGATTATACTGCACTCTCTGGTGGATCAGCAAAGCCATGTTGCTCACCAGCAAAACTAATATGAAGAGAGATCACACCTTGTCCTTACTTATTAACCCCATCAAAAAATTCAATTCAAATTATGTGATGTGAGTCACTTTGACCCTTTATTTCAGTAATGTTTGTTTCTTGAGTGTGTTTGAAGGGAAGAGCTGGGCCATCATTACAGTTCGGCTCTGGTCTGTGTTTAATGCTTGTGGGTAATGTGGCCTTCCTCAACTCTATTTGCTCAGTAAGATTTTTTTAATGGTCACCAAGGCTGCATTTATTTGATCAAAAATACAGTAAAACAGTAATAATGCTATAAGAATTTAAAATCATTTTCTTTTTACATATATATTTAAAATGTAATTTATTCCTGTGAAGACAAAGCTGATTTTTCAGTTTTCAGCATCATTACTCCAGTCTTCGGTGTCACATGATCCTTTAGACATCATTCTAATATGCTGATTTGCTGCTTAAGAAACATTTCTTATTATTTTCAATGTTGAAAACAGTTGCTACTTAATATATTTGTGGGATATGCAGGATACATTTTTCTTCATGGATTTCTTTGATAAATTGAAAGTTCAAAAGAACAGGAAATGTGCACTGAAACCTAAATTTTGCAATTGCTGTTGGAATATTAGCAATTTGGTGGCTGCCAACCTGCCAATACTTTTCTTTACTATGTAATTTAGCCTTCTTTGTAAGCATTCTGGATTTATTAGAATTTTTTTTTTTAATCTGGACAAATTTTAGGCTATGGTTTACCTATGTGTGTGTGCTATGTTTAATAACATGTTATCTGTCTGTCTTTCCCTCTCTAGGAAACCTTTTCCAATTGGGGACAGAGTGACGTTCAGTGGTAAAGAATGTGTCTGTCAGCAATGTTCCCTCAAGCTGGTTAATTCCAATGAGCCAATCAAAATCCATGGGCCCAGTCGTAAGTCTCACCCTTCAATTTAAACATTTGCATAACATGTGGTCCACATGTTTGTGTGTGTGTGTGGGACCAGTCGACAGTTCTAACACGGCAAAAAGGCTTAGTGAATAAGCATAGTAAATCTTTTTTTTTTTTTTTTTTTTTTTGCTAAGTCTGCCATTCAAAGTTTTCATTTCTTTCTTTCTTTCTTTCTTTCTTTCTTTCTTTCTTTCTTTCTTTCTTTCTTTCTTTCTTTCTTTCTTTCTTTCTTTCTTTCTTTCTTTATAGTTTGGATATTCTCATTTGTTATTTTCAATTTCTGTTTCAGTAGTCAGTAGTCTTTTTTTTTTTTTTTTTCTGGGCCGGGAGCTACAACCCTCCATAATGCTGTATTGACCTTTATGTCTCTGAGGGGTGAGGACAGACCCCTGTTCAACAGATTAGAGTGTGTGTAGTGTCTGGGTAAACAGAGGCAGAATGTTGTGATGTTTTATAAAGGCCAGAGGTGAAGAGCATCTGAGCTCTGTGTCTATGTTTGTTCTTTAGTTGAACAAATGTACAGAGTCTGAACATGCCTGGGTCATTTCTGCTATGCAGTCTTTCCCATTTTAAAAACTGTATTAAAGTATTAATGTTTTTTTTTTTTTTTTTTTTTTTTTTTTTAAATATGGGAATCATATTACTTATATTTTATCACAATAAGTCACAATAAGTCAACATAATAGTGAATTTTAAATAATTTAACTACTTTTGTTTTAATGAATGTTACCATTTTTGCCTTGTCAACTGGTGTAACGCCTAACATCAGAAACTGATTTAATATATAATATTCTAGGTGTTCTTTCATTTTTTAAACATAGTTTAAACAATGTAATTTTATTGTCTAATATTAAAGGGTTAGTTTACCCAAAAATGAAAGTTATGTCATTAATGACTCACCCTCATGTCGTTCCAAACCCGTAAGACTCCGTTCATCTTCGGAACACAGTTTAAGATATTTTAGATTTAGTCCGAGAGCTTTCTGTCCCTCCATTGAAAATGTATGTACGGTATACTGTCCATGTCCAGAAAGGTAATAAAAACATCATCAAAGTAGTCCATGTGACATCAGAGGGTCAGTTAGAATTTTTTGAAGCATCGAAAATACATTTTGGTCCAAAAATGACAAAAACTACGACTTTATTCAGCATTGTATTCTCTTCCGGAATCCTTTCCATTGAATTGATTCCATTGAATCCTTTCATCTGTCGGCGTTGGTAATGCACTTTTACATCGCCGTGGTTGTTTTTGGCGATTAGGACATCCGCGACATTTTGAAGCATCGAAAATACATTTTGGTCCAAAAATAACAAAAACTACGACTTTATTCAGCATTGTATTCTCTTCCGGGTCTGTTGTCAATCCGCGTTCACGACTCCGCTTCTTCTTCTTTTTCTTTCCTGTTTTACGGTGGTTGGCATCCAGCTTTTTGGTGCATTACCGCCCCCTTCTGCTCCGGAGTGTGGTTCACGACACACACAGCTGCTGAAGTAAGACGCTGCTGACGTGTTATGTAGTGCGTCCGAGCTTCGTTTACAGTCTGAGGGAGACGCACACTGTATTCAAGCTATTCTACATTGTTTGTATTTTGGTATTGCTATATTTTTTAAAATGGTGCGTAAGTGTGCATGTCACGGATGTCCTAATCGCCAAAAACAACCACGGCGACGTAAAAGTGCATTACCACCGCCGACAGATGAAAGGATTCAATGGAATCAATTCAATGGAAAGGATTCTGGAAGAGAAGACAATGCTGAATAAAGTTGTAGTTTTTGTTATTTTTGGACCAAAATGTATTTTTGATGCCTCAAAAACTTCTAACTAACCCACTGATGTACATCATGGTCACCATGGTCACATGGACTACTTTGATGATGTTTTCATTACCTTTCTGGACATGGACAGTATACCGTACATACATTTTCAATGGAGGGACAGAAAGCTCTCGGACTAAATCTAAAATATCTTAAACTGTGTTCCGAAGATGAACGGAGGTCTTACGGGTTTGGAACGACATGAGGGTGAGTCATTAATGACATAATTTTCATTTTTGGGTGAACTAACCCTTTAAATGAAAATTTTTAATAAAATTATAAAAATCAAAATGATAATACTACATTTTTAGATGATGGTTACAACAAAAATAATTATCAAAATTAATTTCAGGAGCTTACCTCATAATCATAGCCACTATGTTGACCAACTAGCAGTTAGCCAAGTGGTAATCAGTCTTACTTTTCAGATTCAAATTAGATCAATCTACTTTCTTATGTAACTGACTTTCAAAAAAAAGTCTTCAAGAAAGAAATGAGATGGACTAAGACTTGTCTAAGCAGTTTATGCAAACAGCCACAGGTTAACACCTTCATGTAAGCAAACACTCAATCCCTCTCTGAGCAATGGCTAACTTTACCTTTTTATTTCCATCCTGTTAAGTTTCATTCTGTTTGACATCCTGTTAATAGTCTTGGCATTGTGCTAATAATCAAGTTTGAGTGCCTGAGCTTGACCAGATTATACTTTTGAAAGTCTGGCAAAGCCTTATATAGAAATACTTATTTAAATTACAACAAAAGTATATTCTTTTTTTCCGCAAGTTGCTTCATAAAAGGTACTTCAGTGCATAACAAGAATGATCTGTCTTCTGTTCCACTTCAACTTGAATCACTGCTGCTACAGCAAAAAGGAAAGTAATTGTTGGAAAAGGAGAGTACTGTAAAGCGTACATTTGTCTCTGTCTAAAGACTGATCTGATTGACCAGGCCGGTGAACTGAAAAAATCTGAGCTCTGTGTTAGGATGAAAATACTCTAAACACAGCTGAACATCTTCCAAATAAAAACAAATGATTCATTGCCATTTTAGTGCTCAAAATCCTGTTGCAGCCATGCGTCATGCTGCCCAACCCAAACCACACAGCTCAAAGTGTGTATATCTGTTTAAGAAAAAACTAAACCAAACCTTCATCATGATTTATTGATTTGTATTTCGTGTGTGTGTGTTTTTTTTTTTTTTTACAAACCTGTCAAGTCTGACTGGACACAGGAAAGACTTATGATTAAGTCCATTATATAACCTCTCTTCCCTTCCTCATGGCTCTTTTTAGACTGTGCAGGTTGTAAGGAGGAGATCAAACAGGGTCAATCTCTGCTGGCGTTAGAGAAACAGTGGCACGTCAGCTGCTTCAGGTGTCAGACCTGCGGCCTGGTCCTGACGGGGGAGTACATCAGCAAGTGAGTGACCGCTGCTTCTGTTGACCTGTTGGCTTTCTTTCAACCACGCATTACACACACTGTGTTGCACAAAGCAGCCTGTTTCTCATGTTTGAAACCACATGAACTCACATGAATATT
Organism: Megalobrama amblycephala; assembly: GCF_018812025.1. Lineage (NCBI taxonomy): Eukaryota > Metazoa > Chordata > Actinopteri > Cypriniformes > Xenocyprididae > Megalobrama > Megalobrama amblycephala. Next base: position 11,154,543 of record NC_063066.1, on the reverse strand, counting down.
TAATCACAATTACTCTAATATTTACACATTCAGTTCCAATAACAGGCCTATGTATCATTTATGTATATATGTGGATAATTTTTAGATTAGGCAATTTGTGTTGACACGTTCTCTCACTGAATAATCATACAGTTCATGTGACATGAAGACTGGAGTAATTACTGCTGAAAATCTATTAACTTCTTTTTAAAAAAATCTTACCAACCTCAAACTTTTGAACAGTTATGTGTATGTATATATACATGATTTACTGCTCCTGTGAGGGACTTTTGTGACACTCCGATTTTGAAGTGGTCATGAAAGATTTATAGCATTAATAGAAGAGTCACAAAGGTCATAGTTTAATGTTTTTGAAAAACCTGAACACCTGTGTTTTATTTTTGGTAACAGCATAAGAATGTGTTCATTCATGCGAGTCTTATTTTGCACGCAGAGACGGCATTCCTTACTGTGAGGCAGACTACCACGCCCAGTTTGGGATAAAGTGTGAAACATGCGACAGATACATCAGTGGACGTGTGCTGGAGGTGAGACTACATTCTGCTGCTTACATCCCACCATAAGACCAGTGTCTAACAGACCCCCCTACTTAGACTCTTAACATGACACTGTGCAACAATACACATCCAAAAGTCTGGGGTTAATATTTTTATTCAGCCAGGACACATTAAATTGGTCAAAAGTGACAGAAAAAAACATTTGTAATGCTACAAAATATTTCTATTTCAAATAAATGCTGTTCTTTTGAACAAAGTATCAAGCAAAGTATCCTGACAATGCTGCTGAAATTTCAGCTTTACCATCACATGAATAAATTAAATATATATATTAAATATATATATTAAAATATATTAAAATAGAATATAAAAAAATGATTGGTAGCACTTTAGTATGGGGAACTATTCTCACTTTTAACTGGTGTCTTATTAGCTTGCATATTGGCTGTTTATTAGTACTTATAATGCACATATTACTGCCTTATTCTGCATGACCATATTCTACATCCATAAATCCTACCCCATACCTAAACTTAAAGGTGCCCTCGAATAAAAAATTGAATTTATCTTGGCATAGTTAAATAACAAGAGTTCAGTACATGGAAATGACATACAGTGAGTCTCAAACTCCATTGTTTCCTCCTTCTTATATAAATCTCATTTGTTTAAAAGACCTCAGAAGAACAGGCGAATCTCAACATAACACCGACTGTTACGTAACAGTCGGGGTGTACGCCCCCAATATTTGCATATGCCAGCCCACGTTTCCAACATTATAAAAGGCATTAGACAAGGGCAGCCAGTATTAACGTCTGGATGTGCACAACCAAATCATCAGACTAGGTAAGCAAGCAAGAACAATAGCGAAAAATGGCAGATGGAGCAATAATAACTGACATGATCCATGATATTTTTAGTGATATTTGTAAACTGTCTTTCTAAATGTTTCGTTAGCATATTGCTAATGTACTGTTAAATGTGGTTAAAGTTACCATCGGTTATTACTGTATTCACGAAGACAAGAGAGCCGTCGCTATTTTCATTTTTAAACACTTGCAGTCTGTATAATGCATAAACACAACTTCATTCTTTATAAATCTCTCCAACAGTGTAGCATTAGCCGTTAGCCACGGAGCACTATCAAACTCATTCAGAATCAGAAGTAAACAATATAACAGTATACAATACTCACATAATCCGACGCATGCATGACGAACACTTTGTAAAGATCCATTTTGAGGGTTATATTAGCTGTGTAAACTTTAAGGCACTGTTCAAGGCAAGCGCGAGCTCTGTGGGCGGAGAGCACGGGATTTAAAGGGGCCGCAGCATAAAATTGGCGTGTTTATTAAAAAAAATCTATGGGGTATTTTGAGCTGAAACTTCACAGACACATTCAGGGGACACCTTAGACTTATATTACATCTTTTAAAAACATAATCTAGGGCACCTTTAAATGCTACAACAACTACCTTACTAACAATTAATAAGCAGTAAATTAAGAGTTTATTTAGGCAACAAGTCAGTTAATAGCAAATATGTGTTCCCTATATATATTATAAAATAAGTGTTACCAAATTATTTTAAATTGTAATAATATTTCACAATTTTACTGTTTCTACTGTATTTTTCGATCAATGCAGCCTTGATTAGCCTAAGAGACCTAAACATAAAACATAAAAAAAATCTTACTGACCCCAAACTTTTGAATGATAGTATATATTTTATTAGAAATGTAATGAAATTTTCATTCATGTCCACAGACACCTGTAATACCTTTGTGGAAACCCTTTAGAAAACACTGGACCTGAGCAATTCAGTCATTATATTGTAGTTTTTTGTGATGAGCGACTCGTCTTTGATTGTTATTGACTCTGAATTACCTCAGAACTCAGTTGAATAGACGGCATTTGCACTGAGTTATACCTGAAATGAACATGAATTGATCCATCAAGCGGGCCAGGCAAGAAGCCTCTGTTATAAAAAGATCAAGGGCTAAATATGAGAAGATGGATAAAGAAGCCCAGACAGATGGGGAATAAAACCACCATTTGAAGCACTGTTCCCTTAGAAATACAAATATTTCTTTGAACATTTATGGTTAACAGACGGCAAAGAATACACCTTGGAGAGACAAGTAGAGGAGAAGGCTTTGAGAGAATAAACATTTGAGGCAAGCATCACTCTTATTGTTTCTGGTATTTATTTCTCTCGTTCTTCCTCCTGAAAGTTTTGCGTCTTCTACCATACAGTAGACTACCATTTGAGCTATGGACTCCTAGAAGATGATAATATGGTATAGTCCAACACCATAGCAACTCCTTAGCAACACCCTAGCAACTCACAACTCACTTTGAATGAATCTGTTGAGTGAGTTATTCAGTTACTCGTTGATAAAGACAGCCACATATTTCAGTACTAAATGAATCGTTTTTGCATAAATGGATTAAATGATTATATGATTAAATGGCTCATTCATGAAGACAATCACATTTTGGTCCTGAATGAATCAGTGTTTTGAACAAATTGTTTAGATAGATAGATAGATAGATAGATAGATAGATAGATAGATAGATAGATTTACATTTTGTTCCTGAATGAATCAGTGTTTTGAATGAGTCTGTTGAGTGACTTATTCAGTTACTCACATATTTCAGTCCTAAATTAATCAGTTTTGCATAAATGGATTGAGTAAATGATTAAATGACTCATTCATGAAGACAATCACATTTTGGTCCTGAATGAATCAGTGTTTTGAACAAATTGTTTAGATAGATAGATAGATAGATAGATAGATAGATTGATTGATTGATTGATTGATTGATTGATTGATTGATTGATTGATTGATTGATTGATCGATTGATTGATTTACATTTTGTTTCTGAATAAATCAGTGTTTTGAATGAGTCTGTTGAGTGACTTATTCAGTTACTCACATATTTCAGTCTTAAATTAATCAGTTTTGCATAAATGGATTGAGTAAATGATTAAATGACTCATTCATGAAGACAATCACATTTTGGTCCTGAATGAATCAGTGTTTTGAACAAATTGTTTAGATAGATAGATAGATAGATAGATAGATAGATAGATAGATAGATAGATAGATAGATAGATAGATAGATTGATTGATTGATTGATTGATTGATTTACATTTTGTTCCTGAATAAATCAGTGTTTTGAATGAGTCTGTTGAGTGACTTATTCAGTTACTCACATATTTCAGTCCTAAATTAATCAGTTTTGCATAAATGGATTGAGTAAATAATTAAATGACTCATTCATGAAGACAATCATGTTTTGTTCCTGAATGAATCAGTGTTTTTAATCAGTTGTTTAGATAGATAGACAGACTTGCAATTTATTATAATAGCGGGTGGTTTTGAAATGCAGCGCTAAACATTAAGGTCTTTTAGCACTACTGTTTCAATGGGTAGTTACTGAGAGAATGAGTGATGGAGCTAATGAAGAGCCAGTGGGTTGCCCTGCCTTTAGTTTTCCTCCCCAGTGGCTCGTCCTTCAGAGGAATGGCCTAATAGTCTGGCCTTTGACGCTTCATAAGCAAGAATGATTCTTTTGGCAGGTACCCTTGACACCCTTTCATTTGTTGATTTGCTATTTTCTGTGACACTCCCAAACAGGGTTGTGGAGTACTGGAGTTGGAGAGAGAGACAGAGAGCGCAAGAGACTTTGAGTAATGTGACGGTCACAGGGGAAGAGAAACATGATGAGGTAGTTTACATACAAATAGGAAAGGAGATAATTTGCCAGCCGAGAGTTCCAAAGCTGATGAAGCTTAATGCTAATACACACACATTTGAAAAGAATTTGTGTGAGCTTGTGTACTCACACAAACTAACTCATTCCTGTCGCTCTGTTTGCTCTGATCCCAGTCTGAGTGGCTGGTGTGAAGTGCTCTGTGTTCCAGCGAGAGCTCAAGTCAGGTTATTTATAGCTAGTGGGACACAGGCTGATTTATCTTTATCTGCCTGTTTGATTTGCACTCATTCCCCCTGGGAGACACCTAGTGATACCGCATACCTTTGAGCACTTAGAAACTGACAGCTTGCTGATTCCTGGAGCAATGACAGCATACACTATGTCTCTAACTCATAAACTGGCCTTCTCTTGCCACCTGCTCTGTGCCTCCTCTCCAATACGCCCCTTTCTTCTCAGGACTTCCCAATGAGAGAACATTTGGTGTTTTTGCAATATGTGTCTATAAATAGCAACTGTTATACTAGTCTAAGAACTTGCATTTTAGATACATTTTTGAGCAGTTTTTTTCTGTTTTTGTTCATCTAATGTCCAAACGAAGCCACAGAAAAATTAGTTGTGTGTCTCTGAGCAACACACAGTAGTTCCTGAATGAATCAGCATTTTTGAACAAATCATTTGAGTTAATGGTTAATGTGACTAATTCATAAAGACAGACACTTGTTTAATTTCTGAATGAATCTTTGTTTTTGAACAAATCGATTCGAGGAAATGAATTAAATGACTTGCTCGTAAAGAGAGTCAAATGTTTTGTTCCTGAATGAATCAGCATTTTGAATGAATATTTTGAGTAACTTATTTAGTTATTCAAATATTTCATTCCTAAATGAATCAGTTTTGCGTGAATGAGCTGAGTGAGTAAATGATTCAATGACTCATTCATGAAGACAATAACATATTTTGTTCCTGAATGAGTCAGTGTTTTAAACAAATTGTTTTTCTGTAGTTGCTAATTCAGTGACTCATTCATAAAGACACACAAATCTGTTTTGAACAAATCTGATTCAGTAAATCACTCATAAAGACAGTCGCTTGTCACCACCTACTTCCATAACAATGTAAATACAAACTTTACGTACATACTTTGAACTGTTATATCAGCACTGTTAGAACGCTGCTCGACCAATCAGAATCAGGGACTGGAACTTACTGTTGTATAATTATAATCATAATACACAAATGGATTTTTAAACCCCTACTACTGAGAATTTTACTTTTACTTTTGGGGCATCATCTTTATCTCATTTTGTACTTAAAGGTACAGTGTGTAAATATTAGCGGCATCTAGCAGTGAGGTTGCGAATTGCAATATAGAAAAGCTATGGTGGCCAACACAGGACAAAGATGAAGTCTGAGACAGCAGAGAGTAGCCAGTCAAGCAAACGCTCTGTAGAGCAGTTTGTCCATTTAGGGCTACTGTAGAAACATGCCGCCGCAAAATGTGTATGTAGATAGAAATGGCTCATTCTAAGGTAATAAAAACATAACAGTTCATTATGTAAGGTCTGAAAACATAGTCATGTATATTATATTGCATTTCTGTCAATTGATCCTAAAAAAAATTTACACATTGCACCTTTAAAAAAAATGGTTAAAAAATTGCAGTTCCATCAACAAACTGTCCTTGTTTTATATGTCCCAGAGGAACAGTTCTCTCAATTACTGATTCTTGGCACTGAAGGATCTCTGTAAGCTTTAAATGTGTGTATGGTATGCAAGAGAGTCATTAAATGTCTGTAGAGCTCAAATAAGTCTTAAGCAGTATTAAAACAGCAATAAAGGAAGAGTGCTCTGTTGCTTAATATGGAGGACACTGTTGAGACAAGCATGTGTTTACTGTTTTTATTGCGCTCATGATAATAGGTTCAACAGTTGGAGCATTTATGTGCTTGTATGTGTTGTTTTAAAATCCTCTAGAGTGTCCTCCAACATTTTCTTATGTTCTGTTTTTCTCCCTCTATTTCTCTGTCCAGGCTGGTGGGAAGCACTATCACCCCACTTGTGCTCGCTGTGCCCGGTGTCAGATGATGTTTACAGAAGGAGAGGAGATGTATCTCACAGGTGAGGAGAGGTTACAGAGGCCAACAGCCGGCACTTTCCATGAATAGGGTGCAAAATGGGGCCTTTAACTCTTCCAAATAAGGAAGTGATTTTTTTTTTCTTTTCAACAAATGGTCAGTGAAAGTTGCTTAACTTTCAGAAAATGGTGATTGTCAACCTCAGGTGGTCAAACTTAATATTATATAATTTCTAAGAAATTTGCATTTTTCAAAATATGGGAACAAAATTGATTGTTTCTTTAAATAAAAATCTTTAATATTAAATAAGCACAAAATCAACATTTAAAAAATAAACCTTATGAAATTAGATAACATCAACATGGAATGAGAATATTTACTTGTTTTACTCCAATGTAGAAAGTAGTGTTGTCACGGTACCAAAATTCCAGTAGTCGGTACCGATACCATGAAAATTTTACGGTTCTCGGTACCAATTTCGGTACCACAGTAAAATCTATTGGAACTATTTTACTATTTTATATAGCCTATTTTAAAAACATTAAATATGATTTGGAGTGTGTGTATGTTTGTGTGTGTGTGTATATATATATATATATATATATATATATATATATATATATATATATATATATATATATATATATATATAGGCTACCTCAATTAAATAAATTTGAAATATATATAAAAATAAAAAAATAATAATTAAATGCTCAAACATCCATTGTGTACTGTTGAAAAAACCAGCATATGCTGGTAAGGTTTTGAAGCTGTATGCTGGTCAAATGCTGGTCCTAAACTGGTCCTGCTGGTCCATACTAGTCCTAAACTGGTCCTGGACCAGCATAAACCAGCTCAAACCAGCATACTAGCTTCAAAACCTACTTTACCAGCATATGCTCGTTTTTTTCAACAGGGGTAACAGACGTGCGTGTTTATTTTAGCTATTCTGTCAGAGAAACAACACACTACAGCCTGTAAAACTATGAAATAAATATAGGTAAATAATTGTAACCTAAATAATAAGAAAGTTAAATATTATTTCAAAAAGCATTCGTTTTTTATTTCCACACAAAGACGCGTCATATAGCCAAAGTCCCGTTATTACTTTGATATAGCCGTTTTGCGCTTTGAGAGGGATGTGGGACACGAGCAGGAATGAGACCATTTCTCTTTAATAATATCTTCACATTATCTCCTGATGTTACAAACAACTGACACTTGTTGTAAAAGGTCTGAAGAGCGAGTTTTATCCTCCGCAGGGGCAAGACATTCAGGCTATGTTTGATTTAGCGCTGCCAGAGAAAACGAAAGTAAAAATCACTGGTGTGTGAAACGCGCTATAAAAATAAACTTGACGCGCCTTATAAAGTCTAATAACAAGCACAAACTCTGTTAAATAGAAACTGACGTGCAAGCAAAAAGGTTTCTGTCCTACGGTGTTTTTCTACTTTACCACAGTAAATAATGCGAATAGCCTATAATAGGCCTAAATGCGAACGAAAGAAACGTTATAATCCCTTGCGTGAGTGAAGATTTGGGAAAAGAAACAGATTCCATGTTCAGTGGAATAACTAATGGAATATTGTTAAATTCTCTGATAATCAGGTGACCAGATCGCGATTCGGAAAACAGAATACGAAGCTTAAATGTATGGACTCACGCACCTCTCTCATTCGGCATTAACCAAAATGTTTCCATGGCTGCGATGTCACATTTAATTGCTAACCTATTATTTCTTCTGTGCTTCACTCGTGTCATATTCAAGTAAATACTGGCACAGCCCCATCAGTGGGTACCGAATATACCCGGATTCTCTGTACTACCGGTACTACAGAAATGCTGGTATCGTCACATTTTCAAAATTTCAGTACCGACTTGGTACCGAAGTACCGGTACTTTTGACAACACTAGTAGAAAGTGTCCAAATAATGGTACTTGGGTGTCTCTATCTGAAATTAGTATTACATTTTTGGGAAACTGGGCCTGGTCCTTCCAATAATAAAGTGAGATTAACTTCATAAAGTATTTGTGTAATTTAATATAGTTAATTATTACAGGTTTGAATACCATTCTGAGATTGAATTTCACTGTTTTTATTAATTTTGAGGTATTCTTAATGTTTTCTTGCAAATGAGATTAGTAAATGCATGCTCACATTTAGTCTAGAACTACAATGACCATCACGTTTATACAGCACACACAACACCTCTGCACTTTATTTCTCTCAACATGGGGACAGGAGAGCTGTCGGTCAATAAATGTGAAAAAATAACTTGTTACTTATTTGAAAAAGTAACTTTTTTGTAAATTGAAAAAATAATGCATTATTACTTTACTAGTTACTTGAATAAGTAATCTGATTATGTAGCTCAAGTTACTTGTAATGCATAACCCCCAACACTGCTCATTGACGTGGTAAATTAAGAGAATACAGCTATGACATTAATGTGAGAATTATTTTGACTTTTTATTGCAGACTATTGCAATTGTTATGACAGACCTTGTGAGAGACTTCATCTGAAACACTAGAGGAAACACATTTTAAAATTCATAAGGTTTTAAAAGGTTTAAAAAGTCTGACAAGTAAGATATTGAAACAAAATTCTCATTGTTCTTCATTTAATTGTACGGAAGAGGATTAGGGCCAAGCAATAATAAAAAAATAAAACCATCTCGAGATTAAAGTTGTTAAATTTCGAGAAAAAACTCGTTAAATTTCAAGAAAAAACTCGTTAAATTTCGAGAAAAAAGTCGAGATAAAATGTTGAGAATAAAGTCATTAAATTACGAGAAAAAAGTCGTTAAATTATGAGAACAAATTCATTAAATTATGAAAAAAATGTCGTTAAATTTCGAGAAAAAAGTCGAGATAAAATGTTGAGAATAAAGTCATTAAATTATGAGAATAAAGTCGTTAAATGACGAATTTGTTCTCATAATTTAATGACTTTTTTCTCGTAATTTAATGACTTGATTCTCATAATTTAATGACTTTATTCTCATAATTTAATGACTTTATTCTCAACATTTTATCTCAACTTTTTTCTCGAAATTTAATGATTTTTTTCTCGTAATTTAACGAGTTTATTCTCAACATTTTATTTTGACTTTTTTCTCGAAATTTAACGCTTTTTTTCTCGAAATTTAACAACTTTAATCTTGAGATGGTTTTATTTTTTTATTATTGCTTGGCCCTAATCCTCTTCCATATAATTGTGTTTTTGTTTAGGATATTAATAAAATCCCATTTGAGATCTGTCTTTCCTATGGGCCTAGTTAGGCCTAGTTCATCCTTGTGACAGAGCAGATGAGGACTTTGCTAATAAAAGAGCTCTTTTAGAATATTCCAAGACAACCTTTCATATTTAGCTCCATTTCCAGAACATCATGAACAGTATGCAGGGTTCATGTGGGAGATAAAGGCTGTATTGGGAAGACTTTAATGAAGAAACTGATGTTATTCCTCAAAGAATAACAGAGGCTCATCTTGATCCATCTTAATGCCCCGTTCAGTAGATTTCCCGGTGTGATCTCTCATATGACTTCCAGTGCCAGTGGCTGGTGGACATTAGAATGCGCCGCAGGTCTTTCTGTGTGTTTGTCTGTTCTGTTTCACATTCAGCGCCGAGATGTGTAAGTGTGTTACAGGCTAGCGAACACGCCTCGAGGTAAATGCATTTAAAAGTCAGCAGAGCCAGGCATCGCATCAGCACATTACTATCATGCAAAAAGAGAAAGATACGTAGGGAAAGAAAAGCAGAGAGAATGAGCTAGACAGAGCATCAGATTAAAAAAAAAAACCCATCAATCTGAAATTGAAAGACCACAGTTGAATGAATGCACTCTGGCCTTTATTCTCGTAGAGTGATTACATTAAATGTATTTGCCTTAGCTTGAGTTATCCATCTGCTTCCAAATCTCAAACTCACCTGTGAGGTCAGGAGTGATGTGATTGGCTGGCAGGCCTTAGATGCCAAACTGAAGAAAACTCAGAATAAAAATTTAATTGAGCAAATCCATCACAGACATTTTCTTCAAGGAGGACATGGTGTCAGTGCCATATAATTCAATTCATAAATATATAAATATGATTTAAATGTAATACCTCTGTTGTACACAACTGTTCACAAGTTTAGCTATGGTGTTTTGTATTTGAAATAAGTGTCTTATTCTCACTATATACAGTACAGTCCAAAAGTTTGGAACCACTAAGATTTTTAATGTTTTTAAAAGAAGTTTCGTCTGCTCACCAAGGCTACATTTATTTAATTAAAAATACAGTAAAAAACAGTAATATTGTGAAATATTATTACAATTTAAAATAACTGTTTTCTATTTGAATATATTTGACAAAGTAATTTATTCCTGTGATGCAAAGCTGAATTTTCAGCATCATTACTCCAGTCTTCAGTGTCACATGATCCTTCAGAAATCATTCTGATATGCTGATCTGCTGCTCAAGAAACATTTAATGTGTACAATTGTACAAAATATTTGTGTACAATATTTTTTTTCAGGATTATTTGATGAATAGAAAGTTCAAAAGAACAGTGTTTATCTGAAATCTAATCTTTTGTAACATTATAAATGTCTTTACTGCCACTTTTGATTGATTTAATGCATCCTTGCTGAATAAAAGTATTCATTTCTTTAATTTCTTTTCAAAAAAATAAAAATAAAAATTCTTACTGACCCCAAACTTTTGAGCGGTAGTGTATAATGCTACAGAAGCTTTGTATTTCAGATAAATGCTGTTCTTTTGAACTTTCTATTCATCAAGGAATCCTGAAAAAAAAGTATACAACTGTTTTCAACATTGAAAATAATCATAAATGTTTATTGAGCAGCAAATCAGCATATTAGAATGATTTCTGAAGGATCATGTGACACTGAAGACTGGAGTAATGATGCTGAAAATTCAGCTTTGCATCACAGGAATAAATTACTTTGTCAAATATATTTAAATAGTACACAGTTATTTTAAATTGTAATAATATTTCACAATATTACTGTTTTTTACTGTATTTTTAATTAAATAAATGTAGCCTTGGTGAGCAGACGAAACTTCTTTTAAAAACATTAAAAATCTTAGTGGTTCCAAACTTTTGGACCGTACTGTACATTTATTAAAAAAACTGTTTTCTATTTTAATATATTTAAAAATTTAATTTATTCCTATGATGGCAAAGCTGAATTTCATCATTTTATTATTATCAGTGATGAAAACAGTTTTTTCAGGTGTCTTTGATTGATAAAATGTTCAAAAGAACAGAATTTTTTTTTTAAGTTGAATTCTTTTGCTACAATGTAAAGCCTTTACTGTCACTTTTGTTTAATTTATTGCATCCTTTCTGAATAAATGTCTTAATTTATTTTTAAAAAATCGTACCGACTCAAACTTTTGAACGGTAGTGTACATGCAACTGAAATCCACATAGTTAAATCTTCTAACGCCTTTTTATTTCTTAAATAAAGTCATCTTAAGGTGTCTTGAATGAGCATATGGCTGGATTAGAAGTTTTGTGTACTCTATCTAACGTTCTCCTTTGTTGGCTCTGTGTCTCAGGTTCAGAAGTGTGGCATCCTGTCTGTAAACAGGCATCTCGAGCAGAGAGGAAACTGAGAGTGAGTTTTTTTTTCTTTTTAACAAATACAGACTTCAGATATCACTCTGAAGCTCTGCTGATTTCCTCATTTTATTTTACAGCTCAGGCGCACATCAGAAACCTCCATCTCTCCTCCAGGCTCCAGCATTAGTTCACCCAGCAGAGTCATTTGTGTAAGTAGCCAATCTCTGTCCAGCTAAATGAAGGTGATAGAACTGTAAATGATACAAAATCAGAATATCTGGTTTAAAAATTGTGATAATAAATTAGTGATTATTTTGATATGATGTATATATGTTAATGTACAAGTAAAAGAGACAGTTCACCCACAAATGTAATTCTATCATCATTTACTCACTCGCATGTCTATCCAAACCTGCATTTTCTTCTGTGGAACACTAACGTTTTGCAAAATGTAGTTGGTCATTTAATGGGGTTTCTTTCAAGCTTCAAATAAAATGCAAAAACACCATAAAATGATCATCAATGTTATAGTCATTAAAACCGTGACCTATATTCCAAATCTTCTGAAGCGTACAATGGCTTTGTGTGAGAAAGAGATTAAAATTAATTATATAACTATGACAGAACATCCATTTTTGAGTGAACTATTCTTTTAAAGTTACACTGATGTTTGACAAACACTACCGTTCAAAAGTTTGGGGCTCAGTGAGATTTTTTTTTTTTTATTATATTTTTATTTACTTAATTTTTTTTATTTGTTTTTTGAAAGAAATTAATACTTTTATTCAGCAAACATTAAATTAATCAAAAGTAAACAGTAAATAAATGATTTCTATTACAAATTATTTCAATTCTATTTCTATTTCCTTTCTATTCAGAAAAAAGTGTCACAGTTTCCACAAAAATATTAAGCAGCACATCTGTTTTTTTAATAATAAGAAATGTTTCATGAGCAGCAAATCAGCATATTAGAATGATTTTTGAAGGATCATGTGACACTGAAGACTGGAGTAATGATGCTGAAAATTCAGCTTTGCCATCACAGGAATAAATTACATTTTAAAATATATTCCTATAGAAATTTTAAATTTTAAATAATATTTCACAATATTACTATTTTTACTGTATTTTTGATCAAGTAAATGCAGCCTTAAGAAGCATAAGAGAAAAAAAAAAATCGGTCTTACCAAACCTAAATGTTTGAATGGTAGTGTAGTGCTATGAAGATTCCTGTGGTTGTTCAACCAGTAGATCATGGCACTTGGAACACAAAAGTTGCAGGTTTAATTTCTAGAGAATGCATGTACTTATAAAATGTATAGCTTGAATGCACAGAAGGATAAAAGCATCTGTCAAATGCATAAATGTAAGTATTATTGGCCATCCCAAGATGGATGACTCTTGTGCGTGTGTTTGTTGGCTTGTTCATAATGTGTTTTTGTGCGTTCTGCAGTGGTGCGGTCATTAACATCACATGTAGAAGTGAAGGCTGGCCAAAGTGTGTAACCTTTGTGCAGTGTGCGATTGATGTATGCATAATGCAGTGTAAGCAAATGTGCTGTCAACCCCTGCAGGTTGAATTTACTCAACCTCATATCGTTCCAAACCTTTATGACTTTCTTTATTCTACTGAATACAAAATAAAATGTAAAACTCCTTTTGTCCATACAATGAAAGTCAGTGGGGTCCCAAACAACTTTGGACCCCATTGACAATCATTGTACCTAGAAGAAAAACATGGAGATGTTTTTTCAGAATTTGTTTCAAAGAAGAAAGGAAGTCATATAGGTTTGAAATGACATGAGGGTAAATAAGAACAGTATATGTCATTTTTTAAAAATAATCTATACATGGATGAATTGTTCACCGTAACATCTATAACATGCATTTAGACAATAGATAGGGGGAATTTTCATTTCATGTCAACTTTATCAAAGAAATTTCTACTTGCTCCAAAAAACACCTTAGCATTAGGGCTGCACAATTAATTGAATTTGTAATCGTGATTACAATTACGGATGCCACAATTATGTAAAAGGCGCAATTACAAAAAAAAGTCCACTTACATTATTCTGTGCTTAATATGTTTTTTCTTTCTTTCTACAGGTTATCTTAAGGGTTTTTTCCCATTGTTTTAATTTTAATTTTAGTATGACATTATAATACATGCATATTTTTACTTTTTTTTAAATTTATTTAAAGAAGAAACCAAACCAATGTCTATTTGACATTTGAGGCTTAATGCTATAGAAAAACAATAAAGGTTTTTCAGGAAGAGTGTTTCAGCTGGTTTGATATAACAATATGGCATGCAGTCGCTTCAGACTACGGCATAAAGCTATTCAAAACAATGTAAATTGTGATAACTGTAACTAATAATCGCAATTACATTTTCAAGGAAATAATCGACATGATTTTTTTTTTCCATAATCGTGCAGCCCTACTTAGCATCATGGCATTTTTGTAGCATTTATGTGCTATATTACAGTTTGTCATGAGCTCAATTGTATTCTAACAGCACTTGCTTTAAAGTGGTTTCGTATTTGTGCAAACTGTGCCGCAGGCTCATTCCCACACTTAATTGTGTTGTTGATGTTGTCGCAGCCTGTCATGATTGCTGTTTTTTGCAGGCCTGCTTATTGCGTTTGACGTGTGAGTGTGTGTATCTGTCCTGTGTCCCTCTCCTCAGGCAAAAATGGAGAACGAGATCCTTGATTACAAAGACTTGGCAGCGCTGCCTAAGGTTAAAGCCATTTATGAAGTGCAGAGGCCAGACTTCTGGTCCTATGAGCCCAGTCACAGATACTGCTCCGATGACAGGCTAGAGCGTCTCAGCTATGGGGAGGTACTGCCCTACAGGGCCACTAGAGCCTCTTTGGGTCTACTTTTAGCATGTCTCCCCCTGTCGCTGGATCTATTGGCCTGGTCCTAGTTGAGCTTAGCATAGCTATGCTTTGACTTTTTCATCCATGTCGCTTTGTTGGCTGGCTGTATGTTTTTGTTTGCTAAAAAACTATGTTTGTGCATTCTCTCACTATTAATAGTGAATATGAGTGGTTTTGATTGAGCATTCTCACTTTAGTTTGCTTTTTGGAAAGCTCTCTGAAAAATGCTAGCTATTTATGTGATGTTGCTTAAAGGGATAGTTCACCCAAAAATGACAGTTCTATCATTTACTGTATGATTTTTAGGGGACACAAAAGGAGAATGTCATTGCTGTCCTTTTCTTTACATTGAAGTGGATGATGACCACAGACTACGTAATAAATTTGTTTGTAGGCAGTAGAAATGAGTAAATGATGACAGGATCTTCATTCCTGGGTGAACTATCCATTAAATTCTTGCTTGCTGAGTAGAAAATGTTGAGTTGTACAGTTCTACAGGAAATATAAAGTAGGTTGTTCGGACCACAGTGCTCCTTCACCTCCGTCCTCTTGCTCTTCTCACTTCCCTCACACATCAGATGTCATGGAGGAAGAGACCGAAGGCTTCTCTCTGATTTACTGTTATTCTGATTCTCCCTCTTCTTTTTTGTCTTCACAGTCTTTGGGCACACTCTCCCCTTATTCTCAGGTAGAAGTTTTTTACTAGCTTTTTATTGTGTTAAAAAATAATATATACATCAGTATATGCTTTTTGTGGCAGACGTTTAAACTGTTTAATAGACATTACAGAAAGTGTCTAAAAATAATTATACTGTATTATTTCCATACTGTTGAACATAAGTCAATCACTGACTTATAATCAACAGCAATATATTTTGCAACCACGTTATTAATCTGTCTGATGTAGATTTAGCACATAATTGTGTGATTAAAGGATTAGTCCACTTTTAAATACACTTTTCCTGATAAATTTACTCACCCCCATGTCATCCAAGATGTTCATGTCTTTCTTTCGTCAGTCGAAAAGAAATGAAGGTTTTTGAGGAAAACATTCCAGGATTTTTCTCCTTACAGTGGATTTCAATGGCTACCAACAGATTGAAGGTCAAAATTACAGTTTCAGTGCAGCTTCAAGGGCTTTAAACGATACCAGACGAGGAATAAGGGTCTTATCTAGCGAATCGATCGGTCATTTTCGAAAAAAATACAATCGTTTATGCTTTATAAACAAAATATCGCCTTGAACGTACTTTCCGCTTCCGCATTCTTCATAACGCTTACGCTGAATGTCTACGCCTTCCCTATTCTACTTACGGAACGAACGCGGCGCCAGTTTCGTTTTTTTCCGTAACTTGAATAGGGAAGGCGTAGGACATTCAGCGTAAGCGTTATGAAGAATGCGGAAGCGGAAAGTACGTTCAAGGCGATATTTTGTTTATAAAGCATAAACGGTTGTATTTTTTTTTTAAATGACTGATCGATTCGCTAGATAAGACCCTTATTCCTTGTCTGGTATCGTTTAAAGCCCTTAAAGCTGCACTGAAACTGTAATTTTGACCTTCAACCTGTTGGTAGCCATTGAAATCCACTGTAAGGAGAATAATCCTGGAATGTTTTCCTCAAAAACCTTCATTTCTTTTCGACTGACGAAAGAAAACATGAACATCTTGGATGACATGGGGGTGAGTAAATTTATCAGGAAAAGTGTATTTAAAAGTGGACTAATCCTTTAAGTGTGTTAAACTGACAAAAGTAAAACCAAAAGTATGAAAACTGATTGATTATACATGTTGCTCTATAAATAAATTTTGGTCGCTGAGAAAAATAAAAATGAGCGGTTCTCACAATCAGAGTTATGAATAATGACATTTTATCTAAATATAGGACATGTATGACGGTATGGACATGAGGCTGAGAAGATCCTCCAGTCCAGGGTACATAGACTCCCCCACCTACAGCAGGCAGGGCATGTCTCCCATCATGCCTCGCTCTCCACAGCACTACTACAGATACGGTGAGTTCCTTCTGCCAAGCTCACAGCAGTACAGATAATACACTCTCATTCCTGATTCATGGGATGCTGATGTCAACCAGCTGTGGACCAGCACTAACCAACTTGAACCAGCATACTGGTCTAAGCTGGTGTTTTCAGCAGGAATGGCATGAGAACTATACTGAATATGCAGTATATTGGAAAATATACTATACATATCTTGCTTTGCCTCTATGTACTTAAGTGTGGTTTGCAGCTACATAGCAAGGACATAGTTGAGTGACTGATATTAGTGAGTATTGATTTTAAAGTCATCATGAAATAATATTCACAACCAATTTTACTTCTGTAATGTGACATATACGCAAGTGAAATGGGACATTTAGTGACAAAAAGAGGAAGGACCAGTGCTATTTTAGTATTATTTACTGTATACACTGTTATAGTATTTATTAATGTTTAGAATTGTTTTCAT
The DNA here is from genome assembly GCF_018812025.1 of Megalobrama amblycephala. Taxonomy (NCBI): domain Eukaryota; kingdom Metazoa; phylum Chordata; class Actinopteri; order Cypriniformes; family Xenocyprididae; genus Megalobrama; species Megalobrama amblycephala. Next base: position 11,137,324 of record NC_063066.1, on the reverse strand, counting down.
TTTTTCACTTTTCATTTTAAGTTTTTCTGTTTGTTTGTTTTTTTCTTTCTAATTAGTTTTTTTTTTTTTTTCTTTTCAGTTTTAGTAATTTTAGTGCTTCAACTTAAACTTATTTTATTTACGTTAGTTGCCAAGGCAACATTTCTAATTTTTAGTTGTAATACTTACAACAATGTGGGAAAGTTGGAGGGGAGCAACAAGAGACCTTTGTGATATCACCCAAAAAGTTATTTAATTTTTATTTATTTATTTTTTTTAAGATAAAAACTTAATGAATCACATACAATAAAACCACAATAAAATATTTTTTATTTCATGTTGACTTTAACAAAAAAAAAAAAAAAAAAGCAAAAAAAAGAAAGAAGAAGAAGCGATAGGTTTTTTTTGTGGGGGGGATATTTTTGACTGTTATTAGGGGGCGTGTCCCACCATTCCACCTACATCCTATACACCCGTCTGTCTGGCACAGTATGTCTTTTTCTCTGTTTTGAAATGCATACTGTCCCTGCCTGGCTAATCTTGGATCATTGATCTGATGATCACTGGTGTGATGACTGAGAGAGTGTGCGTGTGGTTAGGGCGCACAGGAAGTGTGCACTCATGCTCTGGTTCTGTTACTGTCATTGGCTTGGGGCTTGCTGCAGGCACTGAGAGTGGCAGAAGTTCACCCTATTACAATCAGCTAGATGCCCGGTCCAGCACGCCCACCACAAACCAAGCTCCCAAGCATTTCCATGTGCCAGGTAGGCCAGGCCTCAACATTCACCTCATTGGCTGCTGTCATCACTTTCATATTCATCCAGCAGTATATTTGAATATAAATTAAAATCTCATTAACTGATCAAAGTCTCTGTAACTGTTTAAATCTGTCTATACTATACATCTATAGTATGGCTCTACTCCATTTTGGTACCTTTTTTGTGTTCTCCTCAACCATTCCACTCTCCTTCACCTTACCCTAAAGGTCCCAGGAAGCCTGAAGAGGAAATACAAAAAACATTTCCTGCCTCGTTTACTTTGCTTTCTTCTGCCTGTCAGTTACATCTCCTCCGTTTTATTTCTAATCTCTTCCTTTCTTCTCAGCCACAGGGGAGCCCAACATCTACAGGAAGCCTCCCATCTATAAGAGACATGGTATAGTGTGCTCGGCCTGCCCCGGCCTGTTTTCCCTCACGCTCAGTCTTGAGGCAGTGTGGGCTCATGGGAAAGATGTGTCTGATTAGTGTTAGTGTCCTGCATAGATGTCCTTCTGCAAACCCTTTAGTCTAAAAGCCTTTAAGAGAAGAGGAAGAAAAAAATACTCATTTCATTTCTATAGGATTTGGTGGGCACCATGTTTTAGACGTTACTGTACCTAATACAGTTGCAAGAAAAGGTTTGTGAACATTTTGGATTGAACTAGGTTTCTGAATAAATTGGTCATTGAAATTGATCTGAACTTTATCTAAATCATAACAATAGATAAATACAGTTTGTTTAAACAAGTAATACACAAAGTATTATTCATCTTAATGTCTTCATTAACCAGAGCAAGATGGAAAAATATACAAGCACTTATATATAAAAAGCTGCAGCAATGACATCCACCAATTGTTTTCTAAAATTGCAGATCAGACCTGCCCAACGGTCAAGAGAAATGATGTCTGTTTTTGTTTAAAGGGATAGTTCACACAAAAATAAAAACTCTATCATCATTTACTACCCCTCAAGTTGATATTTTGAAGAATGTCGGTAACCAAACAGTTGATGGACCCCACTGACTTCCATAGTATTTTTTTCCATACCATGGAAGTCAGTGGAGTCCATTCTTCAATACATCTTCTTTTGTGTTCAGAAGAAGAAAGAAATTCATACAGGTTTGGAACAACATGAGGGGGAGTAAATAATGACAGATGTTTTATTTTTGGGGCGAACTATCCCTTTAAGCAGATTGTGTTTCTCTACTGTTCTGACTTATTGGTGGATCAGATCAAATTCTATGAGCAATTTATACAGAAATCCATGAAAATCAAAAGGATTCACATTCTTCTTTCCTCCTGTAAAGAGTAAAGAGATAAGAAGTTGTCTCCTTTCCTCAAGCAATAGAGTGCATCCCATTTTCCGTTCCTTGCATGCCAGAAGAATGTAGAACTGGCACGAGCGCATCCTTCCTTCCACAGGAGGGTGATGAAAAAAGGATAAGGCTTGCTGAGGCATGATTAAAGCTTGCCATGTCCCCCTCCGCTTTAGATCAGCTGGGAAGTGGCCGCATTAAATGCCACAGAGAAGCTTCACAGAATGCCAAGTTAAGCTCAACCCTGTTAAGAAACCGCTGTTAGAGAAGCAAACCTGTTTAAGCATGAAATGAGCAAGTGTGAACGTCTAAACATAACCTACTCTGCTAATTCTCAGAGTTCAAGTGGCAGCCATATTGTTTCTCTAACAGTTGACGGTGTATTGAATGCTGTAGGGACTAGGCAGTCTATATCTGGTGGCAAATCCTTGGTTGTTTGTGTGCATATCTGTCTGTTTATTCATAAATTTACAATCTCACACCTTTTTGTTAAGTATATTGATTAGTATCTCCTCAAGATGCCATGAAATCTAACCCCTTTAACTAACTAAGCAATAGTAATAATACATCTTTCCCTTATCTGCATGTCTCTGTGTGTGTATTTGTATGTGTATATTCTGTATGTATGTGCATTACAGGCTTGTGCAATTTTTCAAAGTATTAATGATATTTTTATTTATGATTAATCTTATTAATAAAATCAAATTTTATACATAAGCCAATTATCATACAATGATTAATATTAAGGATTTTATTTGAGCTCAACAGTTTTGATTTTTTGCCATTCCAACATTTTTACCCCACTACATGGATAGATTTTTATTAAGTCTTGTAATATCCAGGCCCAAATGGAATCTGTTGACAAAATGTTCAATTCAGAATTTTAAAAAGAAACTGTCAAATGGCTTTAAACGTGGTATGGATATGCAAAATTGTGTGAATGATGGTTGTTCCAACCCTGCAGACATTTTTTGTGCAATTCTGACCTTTTTGGGGGGTAAAATCTATGAAATTTGTGGAATAAATTTAAGCATAAATGGTGTTAAATGGATCAGAGTGCACTAGACATTGTTGCTGACAGCTTCAAATTAGCTAAAAGGTTTAAAAGACAAACACACAAGGGCCAGGGAATGTAGACGTTTGTGAATGATGCTGTTCGAGTATTTCAAATCTTCTGGCACAGATTCTGTGTAGGCCTGCCAATTAGCATGGACAATATACAACCACTGAGATCTAGAGTGCATAAGAAAGATTAATTTGTTTCAGAGTTTTGCACAGAGTTGCACTAATACTGAAGATTTATTGCCTGGCCAGCTCAGATACTTGCACAGTCCATCATGTTTTCTCTAAGAAAGGTCAGAACCATCTCTGATAGCTTGTTGGCTCAGTTTACATTTGTGTGTTAAGTGTGTATTTGTGTCTATCCTTGTATCACAAGCCTGTAATGAACACTTTACAAGTACTGATTTGCTATCCATATGGTGGATCTGCATCTGGAAGTGAAATGTGTTTTATTGTTGTAGATGTCTGTGTTTGTGCAGAATAGAGACATACTGTTGTCATGCAGATCATTTGCTTCTCTGTCATATGGGTATCAAACTTCTCACTGAAAAATCTTAGGGATGCAAATATTTCCTCCCTTATTCTGTTTTTTCCCTGTTTTTTTCCCCCCTTACCACCTTAAATACAATTCCCTCCACCTCTACCTTCCTCGGTCACCATTCGCTCTGTAAGTATTCTCTCCCTGTGCACATCTGTCAGTCTGCGTCTATGGTTATGTGTTTGTTCGATCTCTAGTCCCTCATTTGCATTCCGTCTTTTCCATTCAGGATTGTTAATATCGTGTGAGGCCTGTGCTTCTGTATTTGTGTTGAATCTTCTTGTATGTGTTTTATATGGATGGGAGTTCAGTTTCTGACTGGTTTTGCTTTAGATGTACAAGGCAATATGTCAATATCTGTGTAGTTTCTAATAATACAAGACTCTCACATTATTAGTTTTAAAGTGTTTTAAGTGTGTGTGTGTGTGTGTGTGTGTGTGTGTGTGTGTGTGTGTGTGTGTGTGTGTGTGTGTGTGTGTGTGTGTGTGTGTGTGTGTGTGTGTGTGCTTCGACATCTCATTTATCCGAATGCAGATGCTTTACATTATGTTGTGGATAGTGTTTTCTTCAGAGCTGGTATATTTGAGCTTTCTTTCTTTCTTTCTTTCTTTCTTTCTTTCTTTCTTTCTTTCTTTCTTTCTTTCTTTCTTTCTTTCTTTCTTTCGCCCCCCTAACACCTAGCATTATCATGTTAAATATACAGTATAATATATATATAGTATAATATATATATATATATATATATATATATATATATATTAGGGCTGTCAATCGATTAAAAATTTTAATCGAATTAATTACATACTCTGTGATTAATTAATCTAAATTAATCGTATACATAATTTTTGCTGTTAAAGTATTAAATATTTCAATTCAAATGAATCAATGCAGGGTTTTTCCTGGATCAAAAATGGTCTTCGGTGGTGACAGACATGGTCATCCACACAAACAGTAAAAAGTGCCCTACCCACATGATCTGTGAGCCAATACTGACAAAGTACCCGTCACTTTCACTGTAATTCTTTCTTGCCCTCTTTGCAAAAAATAAAAAAAAGTGATTTTATAGCTTTGTAAGAGAAGATGCTTTTTTGCTAAACCTGAAAAGTATTAAAAAGTAGCATTTAGAAGTTATATTAACTAATAATATAATTTTCTACCATATACAATTGAATGCACCTAGCTAACAACAACTTGCTTTGTTCTGGTTTCACCTCACTCCAGTCTAAACTAACTGATTTTATAGGTACATGTAGGCCTAATTTACTACACATTGTCATTTAAATAACCTGAAAATACTGTGGATTATTAAGGCTAATTTTACTAACCACTCTTGCTAAATGGGGTAAGCACACTTGTGTTCTCATTTCAGAGTTGTTCGAGTAAATGATTCATTATAGACCGTGTGGACAGATCAGTTGTTGTCATGATTCATTCAAATAAATCTGTTCAAATGGGTCGTGTTTGGTCCACATTGACGCGTTGCGTGCGAATCGCAACTGTTATTAGGATATCACAAAAGATTTGTCAACACAGAAAACACTTCACCACTGGATAGGATTTTCTTTTTGTTTACTGAAAGTGTGGTTTATGTCAGCTGCACGTGCAGGGCGCCTGTCAGAGAAGATGAGGTGACGTTCTTTTGAGCACTATTCACACCCAGCGGTTATTCAGGAAAAACATTCTCCGAATGCGCCTCGTAAAACATGGATTCGGTCTTACGAACTTTTAGCATTGTGTCAGTTGATTTAGATTATTATGTGTGAGGTAGAGAGAGTGCAAAGACGGTGCTTACTTTGAAGACACTTCACGAGACGAGAACGGCTCCAGGTTCAAAGGTCAATACGGAATGGATTAATCTGCGTTATTTTTTTTAACGCGTTATTTTTTCTCAGATTAATTAATCGAAATTAACGCGTTATTTTGACAGCCCTAAATATATATATATATATATATATATATATATATATATATATATATATATATATAAAAGAAAATAGGACAAAAAAGTTTTCAGTTGTCCACATGAAAATATGCTGAAACAAAGAGAAACAAGAGATTCCAAATGCAGTTCAGTGGAGTAATTCAGAGAATACTTTCATTAAATCAGGTGATGAGATTGCAGGACCTGACAAAAGTAGGTCATGTTCATGATCACAGAGCATCATGGGTGCTCTTACAACTGGTTTTTGATGTGGATTGTGTGATCACTGAAAGCACGTTCTAATGTTAAGTGTAAAGGGGGACTGATTCTACTGCTATGTGCTGTTATATCACAGGCTTTTCCAAAGTTGTGATCCTGACACTCTCCCCACAGACAATCACTGCAATCCAGCAACTAAGAGCAAGACCAGTGAGGACATTCTCCAATCCTCCAAGTTCCCATCAGCCTACTCGCCTGAACACTACCAGCACTCTGAGTCTGATTACTACCATTACACCAGCTCTCCTAAATGTAGGTGATAAATATATTCATAATGTCCTATGTGTTCAGTTCACTGGCATCACAGCGCTTTCCTTTCAGCAGCCACAGCTATGCTAAATTCTTCCACATACAGGGATGTCAATACAGATCCTATAGTAGTCTCTGAATACGGAAACAGTCAGATGGACTCGAATATGTTTGGTATGTTGTAATAATAATGTATTATATTGTTGAGCAGTTGACTTACCTTTAGAGCAGCCATAAACACTTTGTAGAAAATGAATGCTACGTAAATATCTTTTGGTCACACTTTATATTAAGTGCCCTATGTACTTGCATAAAAAAATAAGTACAGTGTATAGTACAGAATGGGAGAAACTGCCCAAAAATAGATGTGCCAAGCTTGTAGCATCATTCTCAAAAAGACTTGAGGCTGTAATTGGTGCCAAAGGTGCTTCAACAAAGTATTGAGCAAAGGCTGTGAATACTTATGTATAATCATGTGATTTTTTTTTTTTTTTTTTTTTTTTTTTTTTTATAAATTTGCAAAGATTTCAAACAATCTTCTTTCACATTGTCATTATGGGGTATTGTTTGTAGAATTTTGAGAAAAATAATTAATTTAATCCATTTTGGAATAAGGCTGTAACATAAAATGTGGGAAAAGTGAAGAGCGTTTCTCAATGTCAAGGATACTTCCTTGCCAGGACTGGTCCTTCCAAGTCACTTCCTTCAGAGGCTAGGCGAGGCTCCTCTTTAGCATTCGGAGAACACGTAAATGGAACAGACTAGCAAGTGCACGTTACGTCAGTGAAAAGGTAAAAGAAATGCCGGTGACGGAAACCAAGCTAACAATTGTTAAATGACGGTCCGGTTCAGTTAGCCATCAATAACGTAATTTGTATTTGTATAATTTATAATATCAATACGGTAGTAATTTGTACTGGCATTTAAATGTTAAACTTTATTTATCTGACATATTTACTACAGTTATAACAAATGTTTGGTAACGTAAATATACTTACATTTGAAAGCATATTGCCGCTAACGTCTGACATTTTTATTTTATTTTATTTTTTTTTTTAACAAGATTGCAAAGCTGCGCGCGTAGGATTGTGGGTGATTTTAGAGCGCGAAGAGCGGGAAGGCTACACATATGCATCCTTTCCTGTATATGGGATATTTTTCGAATGAAGGACTCAGTCCTTGTTTGAAATTCCGAGGATCCTCGACATTGGAACAGTCCTTCGACGGATGTCGATGACGTAGCATCCTCGAAATTCTGGCTTCCGAGGATCCTTCCTTGACATTGAGAAACGCCTTGTATGTACACAATAAGTGCATTCGGAAAGTATTCACAGCTCTTTATATTTAGTTTGAAATCCCTTTCTTAGGGTGTTTTTTTAACTCCCTTTTTACTGAATAATTCATTAATAGCACATATTTTATGAAACTAGACTTTGTGAATAACATCTAAACAAACACAACAAAAGCAATTTTTATTTCATTTGTTTTATACACAGTGCAATGAAGTGGCTACATTTATTGTTACCATTTATTGTGTTGTTACATGCTTTTGTTTTGTTTTTTGTAAATGTGTGAATTTACATTTTACATTTTCTAAGATTTAGCCCCCTCACATCTGTTTTGTTTCACATTTTTCTTTTGTTGTGTCTTTTGCTTTTGCGAGTTCTTTAACATTTATTTTTTGCACTAATTACATTATGCTATCAATACACTTTGGAACAAGATAAAACACTTAATGGCTATGTTATTATTAGCTGTGTTGCATCCCAATCATGAATATATGAATTTTCAATGTGTTTGACCAAAGAATCACAGGTGGGTGCAGTTTTTGGCTCAAAAGGTCGCTTAATTTTTGTTGGAATTCCATACTAAACTTGAGCCAGAAATGATTTGCAGATTAAAAGGATGCAAGATTAAAATTTTATGAAAGATTGCATATATATTTTATAGCATGTTTTTGCTGTCAGTCAATAATAATATGCTATGTGACTCCCTTTAGATGCTTAAACAATTCTGTTTTATGCTTCATCGTTATTTCCTCTTTCTCACTCTCGCTTTCTCAATTTCTTTTCTTCTCAGCTTTACGTGCTCCTCGTAGAAGGTACTCATCAGGTGGAGAAGAGGACGGCTGGAGTCACGGCCTTCAAAGAGTAAGCACTCTCTTTATTTTCACAGTATAATTCTCTGCCCTCTAACCAATAATTTACAGCTTACGTTCTTAATTAGACAAACCTCACCTAGTTTTGATTATCAAAATCAGCCAAAGTTAAAGCCCATCTGTCTGCTCAGAGATTGATTTAAAGGTGCAGTAAGCAATTTCTGAGAATCACTGTTGAAAATTTAAATCAAAACCTACAGTAAAACAATTTTATGAATATTTGCTACATGTCTGTTCTGTGTGTGTGCTGAAAAAAACAAAAAAAAACAATAATGTGTTTGTGCATAGTCCTGGTTGTGTAAATAGGTGAAAAAACAAAATGGATCGGACCAATCCACTTTTTCCAGAATTAGGCCAATACCGATACTTTCATTTTTGGAACTTGTCAATACCGATACCTGTATTTTAACTGCATTTGTAATTTTCATATTCATTGATTTAATATGTTTAGCAGATATATATTTCCTTAAGTTATTTCCATGCTTAATTATGCCTGTTAAAATGTATTGTACAAGCTTCTGTTACTTTCACTGTTGATTCTATTGTTGAATCATATTTGATCTTTCATTTAATAGCACACGGCATATTTAGTGCTGCTTCAATAGAACAAAGATACAAATTAAATAAACAGTTGTAAACTTCTTGTCATGTAATAATGAAGGGAACCACTCGTTATACATAAATATGCACGTAAGAGTTCGAGTTTTTACTTACATATGCAATTTAGATTTAATCCAAATGATGCATGTGTACTGAGTGAGCGATCAGCAATCAAGAGCATGCAACAGCTAGCATGTGTTTCTTTGTCACAAGCACTGTACAGTACATGCTGCATGGTATTGGTTGTTGGTTTTGGAGCATTTTAATGAGTATGAGTACACAAGCACAGTATTGGGCCCGATAGTGGTATCGGTGCATCCCTACTCATGATAGGAGAGGAGAGAGAGTGAGAAAACTGGACACTTGTAGAAAGACTGTAGAAACATAGGTGGCTGAGAGAAAAGACCAAAGAGGAAAAGGTAAGAGGAATATAATTGGAAGAAGAAGGGTTACAATCAGGCAAGAACTAGGATCCGCATTAATTTTGGAAAAGCTTTCCAACCCTGGAGAGTTGGAGAGTGGGAAGCCCTGAAAACAGACACCAAGGTTGCTTTGTTTCTGCTCGATACGTGAGTAACACTGTTTTTTTCACATAACCGAAGTATGCTGTTGTTGAATCACAGCTGATTCATCCATACTCGCTCAAGCTGTCTGGTGCGCCAGCTGTTCGCGGTTGCCTGTGTTGCATAGCGTGTTTGTTATTTTGGGGGCGGTGCAATGAAGGTAGGGATTTGTTTGTTTGGGTGTTGATTTCAAATGTCAACAGTGTTTCTCAGAAATCACTTACTCTACCTTTAACCATTTTTTTTTTAATTTAGCCAATAAGTATCTCATCTTCTACTATCACAGAATGCTCACTCATTATTTCTTTTGTTTCTGTCTTCCTCTTTCTCTCTCTCTCTGTGTCTCAGATTCAGGGTGGTATCGGTAGGATGATCCTGAAGGAGGAGATGAAAGCCCGCTCCGGTTCCTATGACAACGACCCCTGGGGCAGCGCACGGAACTCCCGCAGTGGGAGCAGGGAGATGTTGCACAGCATGGGCCACAACAACACAGTTAACGGCTGTAAGTGCTCCACTAGAGCTGCTGTACAAACCGCAGATTATCGAGATGTGTGTTCGGAGGGGGTTGTAGTAGTGTAATCAGAAACAGAGCATGGCTTGAGTGTGGCATATAAAATTGGTCACTATATGACCTACCGTTTGTGTTTAAGACCACCTTTTCCCTTCCCACAATCTGCTCTGGGGAAAATGCATGACGGCAACAGGTGCAGGTGGACTGTATGCAGTATGGGTGTTGCTTTGCTTGCCTTCAGTATGGCTGTCATTATTCAGCAAAGTCTGGTTTGGTCAATGAAGTCGTGGCACTGAGCCATCTAATTAAGGCAGTGGAGCTCTGGAACGCTTTATAGTGGAGGCAGGCTTGAGTCAACGGTGACAGCCAGCATATGCTGATACAGGACTGTGATGCTGGGAGGGGGAATTCTAAGGGTTTTCACAAATAGTGCAGACACAGCAAAAAAAAAAAAAAAAAAACTATTATAAAACTACAGTCGATGCAGTGCCATGCACCTGTTCTTGTTCTTAGTCTCTTGTTCTTTTTCACATACACACACTTCTTTCTTTATACACACTCAATGTGACCTTTCTATACCTGGTAGAATTGGTAAAATGTAGTTATTAGGGTGTCATTCATTCATATGAATAATATCAAATCATATCAAATTTCAATATTTTATTCAGAATACAACATAGATGACATATCAAATGTTTAAACTGAGAAAATGTATCATTTTAAGGGAATAATAAGTTGATTTTAAATGTCATGGCATCAACACATCTCAAAAAAGTTGGGACAAGGCCATGTTTACCACTGTGTGGCATCCCCTCTTCTTTTTATAACAGTCTGCAAACGTCTGGGGACTGAGGAGACAAGTTGCTCAAGTTTAGGAATAGGAATGTTGTCCCATTCTTGTCTAATACAGGCTTCTAGTTGCTCAACTGTCTTAGGTCTTCTTTGTCGCATCTTCCTTTTTATGATGTGCCAAATGTTTTCTATGGGTGAAAGATCTGGACTGCAGGCTGGCCATTTCAGTATACCCGGATCCTTCTTCTACTTAGCCATGATGTTGTAATTGATGCAGTATGTGGTCTGGCATTGTCATGTTGGAAAATGCAAGGTCTTCCCTGAAAGAGACAACGTCTGGATGGGAGCATATGTTGTTCTAGAACTTGGATATACCTTTCAGCATTGATGGTGCCTTTCCAGATGTGTAAGCTGCCCATGCCACACGCACTCATGCAACCCCATACCATCAGAGATGCAGGCTTCTGAACTGAGCGCTAATAACAACTTGGGTTGTCCTTGTCCTCTTTAGTCCGGATTACATGGCATCCCAGTTTTCCAAAAAGAACTTCAAATTTTGATTCGTCTGACCACAGAACAGTTTTCCACTTTGCCACAGTCCATTTTAAATGAGCCTTGGCCCAGAGAAAACGCCTGCGCTTCTGGATCATGTTTAGATATGGCTTCTTTTTTGACCTATAGAGTTTTAGCCGGCAACGGCGAATGGCACAGTGGATTGTGTTCACCGACAAGGTTTTCTGGAAGTATTCCTGAGCCCATGTTGTGATTTCCATTACAGTAGCATTCCTGTATGTGATGCAGTGCCGTCTAAGGGCCCGAAGATCACGGGTATCCAGTATGGTTTTCTGGCCTTGACCCTTACGCACAGAGATTGTTCCAGATTCTCTGAATCTTTGGATGATATTATGCACTGTAGATGATGATAACTTCAAACTCTTTGCAATTTTTCTCTGAGAAACTCCTTTCTGATATTGCTCCACTATTTTTCGCCACAGCATCGGGGGAATTGGTGATCCTCTGCCCATCTTGACTTCTGAGAGACACTGTCACTCTGAGAGGCTTTTTTTATACCCAATCATGTTGCCAATTGACCTAATAAGTTGCAAATTGGCCTCTTATTGCTACCTGTCCCAACTTTTTTGGAATGTGTAGCTCTCATGAAATCCAAAATGAGCCAATATTTGGCATGACATTTCAAATTGTCTCACTTTCAACATTTGATATGTTATCTATATTCTATTGTGAATAAAATAAAAGTTTATGAGATTTGTAAATTATTGCATTCCTTTTTTATTCACAATTTGTACAGTGTCCCAACTTTTTTGGAATCGGGTTTGTGTATGTGTGTGTCTGTGTGTATATATATATATATATATATATATATATATATATATATATATATATTACTGTTATATATATATTGTGATCTCGATTTAAACACCCATGCGATCTCATTCCTACTTGACAAAGATTCTGTGTTTATTAAAATTTTGACAATCACACCTGAACATACAAATCTGCATTTGCGAATAGGTATAGGTATGAAAAAGTTTCACAGTCTTTTTTTAAACCAGTAAAACAATATCATTATTTCTGTTACAAATATTATATAAATATTATGTATTAACTAACATGAACTAACCATGAGCAGTACATTTGTTACGACATCTCCCATGATTCCACGCTCAATCTCGGCATCATCAAGCTTCGCCTTTGTTTTGGATAGGCAACCTCTAGCTGTGAAAAGCTACATATTGTGCCTTTAACTACGATTAATAAATGCTGTAGAAGTGCAGTTCATTATAAGTTCATGTTAACTAATGTAGTTAACTAATGTTGACTAATGAACCTTATTGTAAAGTTTTACCAAGTTTATTGTGCGGATAGAAATTATGTCTATGGGGGCGATCAAAATAGAGCAAATTACCTTTTGAAAGTAACTTGGTGCTTCAGATAACGATTGTATCAATTGCATCATTACAGCAGTAGGTGGCAACAAATTACTGTTAAAACATATTTATTTTTCATTGAATAATTCATTTAAGAGATTCGTTCAAACATGCTGAATTATCCCGTAATGAAACAAGTGAATTATATGAGTCATTGAATCATCGGTTTGAATGAATTTTTTAAAATAATTTATTGAGAGTAATTAAACATTTTTAAATAGATGGCATATTAAACTATGCTATTTTGTTTAGTTTGTTCAGAATCGTGGGAGAATCGTGATCACTATTTGAAACAAAAAATCTTGATTCTATATATAAATTTAGTCATTGCAAATGAGATACACAATTGCTTAAAGGTCCTCTAAGCGATGTCACGCGTTTTTAGGCCAAAACATTTTTTGTCACATACAGCAAACATCAACTCACTATCCGCTAGCTGCCTGTCCCCTGAACACACTGTAAAAAAACGCGGTCTCTGTAGTCGCCACAAGCTCCAAAAACAAACTGGTGCGGCCTGGACCACGAAACATAATAAACACGCTCCAGCCAATAACCGACAAGAATGATTTTAAATGAGCGTTCATGACTGTTTCAGGAAGCACAGATGGGAGGGGAGGAGGAGGAGGAGGAGGAGGGAGGGTCTAGCTAGCCTCTGTTTTGTTTGACAACACTTCGAACGTCAACAGAAAGTTACTCCACCCAGGATCGCTTAGAGCACCTTTAAATTAGGGATGCACAATATATCGTTGTCATTGGTTATCAGGCAATATTAGAGATTTTTTAAATTCATTGTTAATACTTGAATATTGAATTTAAATCAGTAGATATTGGATACTTGTTTGCACATTCTCGTTTTCCTTATTTTTACATTTTAGATTACCTTTGCTATTATCAAACACTGCTTAAAGTGAATCTTAAAGGATTAGTCCACTTTTAAATAAACTTTTCCTGATATTTTACTCACCCCCTTATTATCCAAGATGTCCAAAAACATTCCAGGATTTTTTTCCCATATAGTAGACTTCAATGGGCACCAAACAGTTGAAGGTCAAAATTAGTTTCACTGCAGCTTCAAATTGTTCTACACGATCCCAGACGAGAAATAAGAGTCTTATCTAGAGAAACCATCTCTCATTTTCTGAAAAAAAAATTGAAAATTATATAAGTTTTAACCATAAATGCTCATCTTGAACTAGCTCTCTTCTTCTTCTCTATTAGAATTCCGGCAGTGTAGACACTGCTAAGTGTATTACTGCCCTCCACAGGTCAAAGTTTGAACTAATTTTTATATGCAATGCTAGTATATAACAATTAGTTCAAACTTTGACCTGTGGAGGGCAGTAATACAATTCTAATAGAGAAGAAGAAGAGAGCTAGTTCAAGATGAGCATTTATGGTTAAAACTTAACATTATTAACATTAAAAATTAACATTATTTATAAGCATCATTTTACACAATATTCACTTGTATATTAGTAAATAATATTTACATTTTCATTGCATCATAGTGAAATATTCTCCATGTTTATTTGAATATTTGGGTTGGTAACTGTATCCATCCCCACTTAATGTTTTTCTTTGCATTACAACCAACCTTTCACTCCTGCTCTTTTCTATCTTTCCTATTCCTCTCTCCATTCCTTTCTCCATCCCTCCTGATGTGAGCAGGCAGCTCTCCTATTTCTGTGTATCTCATGGGGAAGTGCACAAAGCATCTGGAATTTTCCCTTCATCCCCTCCCTCTCTTTAGTTCCCTGTTTTCCTCCTCTTTCCCTACATGGATCTGGCTGTGCTATTCCTGCTTTGCCCTCCCCCATATCCATCGCTACTCTTCACAATGCCTGGTGCAGCCCCTGCTGATGTCCCATGTCTTTGATTCATGAATAGAAATGGGTGGCATTTACCGTACAGAACATGAAATAAATCATGGTGAAGTTTGGAAGTGACATTGTAGATCCAATTTATACATCTGAGATAATAGACTGGAGTACAGCGGTGATGTCATTGAAGGTTAAGACAAACTGGAAATGCACACCTAATGCTGTTGATGATGACAGGGAAGAGGAAAAATTGTTGAATAAAGTCGTTATTTTTTTGTTTTTGCACACAAAAAGTATTCTCATCGCTTCATAACATTAAGGTTGAACCACTGTAGTCACGTTAACTATTTTAACAATGTCTTTATTACATCTCTGGACCGTGAATGCGGTAATTTCGTTGCTTTCTATGGGAGATAAAAAACCTCTCGGATTTCATCAAAAATATCTTAATTTGTGTTCCGAAGATGAGTGTGAGTACTTAATGACAGGAATTTCATTTTTGGGTCAACTAACCCTTTAGCACAGTACATTTGACTGTGTTTTTACAGACTTTTCTTAGAGTGTGACACTGAAGACTGGAGTAATGGTTGCTGAAAATTCAGCTTTGCCATTACAGGAATTAATACATTTGACAATATATTAAAAAATTACATTTATACAGTTATTTTAAATTGTAATAATATTTCAGAATATTACTATTTTTACTAATCAAATAAATGCAGCATTGGTGGGCAAACAGTATAGTTTAAGCATTACAGCATGACGCTAGCAATGTCAAGGTCATGAGTTTGATTCCCAAGGAGTGCATGAACTGATAAAATGTATAACTTGAATGTGATGAAAGACAAGCATCTGTCAAATGCTTAAAAGTAAATAACAGATTTCCTTCAAAAACATTAAAAAAGCTTATCAACCCCAAACTTCGGTAATGTACATACTCATAATCCCTGTTTACCTTCATCTGTAATTTGAACACACTGTCTTTTTCCTTGAGTTGCTGTACATATATTTCAGCCTCTTGCGTTTGCTTTTTACTTTATTTCATGTCCGGTTTCTTAGCGAGAGAAGATACTCCTTTTCATCCATAACTTTCCTCTTGTTTCCCTTGCTTTCTCCTTTTCTCTGTTTTTTCCTTTTCTTTTCACTGCCATGGCGTTTTTCCTTTCATCAACATTCTTCAGGCTCATTGAGCACTTTGATGTGCCGTGTTTCTGTGTGGCTGGTGAGCAGCCTGCTCTCTGCTCTGTTTGTTGACAGCTTGAGACTTTTCCAATGGTTCCCAAATCTCAAGGGACAAACACAACACAGTATATACCAATAATTGCATATTTAGCTCATTCCACACTATAATGTGCATGACAGTTTAAAGGGGAAATGTCTCTCACAGTGTACTGCTTTATTTGACCCAAATTAGTGATTTGCACTTAATATTAACAGAGAACTGATTATCAAAATACTAAAGAGATTGTTTCTTTCTCTACCCTTCAGCTCCTCGGACAAACTTTGCAGCGGAGAATGGTGAGGTCTTTCAGCGCCCACTATAGATGATGTAAAAGTTTTGTATTAAAAAAAATAACATGACCTGCTTTTGGATCTCACAAAGTCAGGTATTAGCATTGGGGGAGGAAATTAAATCTCACAAAGTTTTATTATTATATACATTTATGATATATAACCTAAAGGTAGAGTCAAAATGCTGGGTGCTCATATCTAATTGGCAGAATAAAATTCTCATAATTTTTTGGCAAGGGGTACTGTCTCTGTAGTGTCTGCATTAAATAACAAATAAATATTTGCAGTGTAGGCAACACATATTCTAGCCTGGTCACTAGCGCCCTCTACTGTGCACTAATGGACAAGGCTGTCAAAATTTAACAGGCTTAAAGGGATAGTTCACCCAAAAAATGAAAATTCTATCATCATTTACTCACCCTCAGGTTGTTCAAAATCTGTATAATTTTTTTTGTTCTGTTGGACACAAAGGAAGATATTTTGAAGAATGTGTTAAACTGAACAGTTTTGGGGCACCATTGACTTCCATAGTAGTTTTTTTTCCTACTATGGAAATCGATGGCGCCCCAAAGTGGGATATAATATAAAATATCTTCCTTTGTGTTCAACAAAACAAAGAAATTTATACAGATTTGGAACAACCTGAGGGTGAGTAAATGATGATAGAATTTTCATTTTTGGGTGAACTATCCCTTTAATCTCCTATACTGAGGTTGTTTTACAAATTCATGTTTATTGTTATGTCTTAAACCTTTCTTTTTTTTCTTCTTCTTATTATTTGAAGACTATATAGCCAAGTCAGCCTCTTTGCCAGGATATGGCAGGAATGGTTTGCACAGGGTAAGTTACCTTTTTTTTTTTAACTACTGTATAACAAATGCCTTTACTTACATTTTTTGTTCATAGCTTGTTTGTTTTTTAAAGGTGCCCTAGAACTTTTTTTTTAAAAGATGTAATATAAATCTAAGGTGTCCCCTGAATGTGTCTGTGAAGTTTCAGCTCAAAATACCCCATAGATTTTTTTAAATTATTTTTTTTTTAACTGCCTATTTTGGGGCATAATTAGAAACGAGCCGATTTCAGGTTGCAGCCCCTTTAAATCGCGTTCTCCGCCCCCTCCCGAGCTCTTGACTCTATCACAGCATAAACAAAGTTTACACGGCTAATATAACCCTCAAAATGGATCTTTACAAAGTGTTCGTCATGCATACTGAATGCATGCGTCGGATTATGTGAGTATTGTATTTATTTGGGTGTTTACATTTGATATTGAATGAGTTTGATAGTGCTCCGTGGCTAAGTTAACATTACACACTGTTGGAGAGATTTATAAAGAATGAAGTTGTGTTTATGAATTATACAGACTGCAAGTGTTTAAAAATGAAAATAACGACAGCTCTTGTCTCCGTGAATACAGTAAGAAACGATGGTAACTTTAACCACATTTAACAGTACATTAGCAACATGCTAACGAAACATTTAGAAAGACAATTCACAAATATAACTAAAAATATCATGTTATCATGGATCATGTCAGTTATTATTGCTCCATCTGCCATTTTTCGCTGTTTTCCTTGCTTGCTTACCTAGTCTGATTATTCAGCAGTGCACATCCAGACGTCCTGCCCTTGTGTAATGCCTCAATCATGGGCTGGCATATGCAAATATTGGGGCGTACACCCCGACTGTTACGTAACAGTCGGTGTTATGTTGAGATTTGCCTGTTTTCCGGAGGTCTTTTAAACAAATGAGATTTATATAAGAAGGAGGAAACAATGGAGTTTGAAACTCACTGTATGTCTTTTCCATGTACTGAACTCTTGTTATTTAACTATGCCAAGATAAATTCAATTTTTAATTCTAGGGCACCTTTAACATTATATTTGTATTAATGTTCAGTAACTGGAAAGACAGAGCAGCAAAAGCAGTTGGGTTGGAGATGTCAGTTAAACCCTTAGCCATCATTTATTTGTCTGTTTGTTTGTTTTCTAGCCACAAAGCGCAGACTACTATCAGTATGACAGTGGCAGTGAAGTCAACTGGGGAATCAGAGGCAAGTTAAGGAGGTTTTTATTTTTAAATGACATATTTTTGCTGAGTAAAATTATTTGTACATAAATTAGTTCTGACTTATTTTTTATTTCTTTCTTTTCCAGCAGAGTACAAGGTAAGAAAGATGGTTTAACATTACCAGATGATTAAAGAGTCTCAGAGAGACACTAAACTTCCTGATACAGAGGCACCTCTGAAACATTAGCCCACTGTCGACTCCAGAGGAAAGTCGGTCTAATGAACCCTGATGGGTCAAAGCAACGTCCTGCTGGTCAAAGCGTGTGGAAACTAGAGGATGGAGAAATTAGGGCTTCCAGGTCATAAGGCCACTGTGTAATTCCCCAGCTGGCTCTTAGTGACTTGGAGACAGCAGGGGCCGTGGAGAGGGCAGGGGTTTGTCTGACCCCTTTGCTCTTGGTTGGTCAGGAACTATATTGTTCTGCTTGGTGCTGCTTCCTGTCTCGGTTACAGCAACTGTGCCAGAGGCTCTTTGATTTCCTTTCACTCTTTTGAGTGAGAGGAAAAGGAGGTCCACCAATGCAGTCTGCTCTAAGAACAATGCTTAGCTTTCCATTACCATTATCATCGAAAGTCATGACGATTATTTGTATGTAAATAAATATGAGTTCAAATGCTTGTGCTGGTGTATTTTAAAGTTTATAATAAAATGCATTGCTAACTTTCGTTACAGATTTACCCATATGAAGCACTTATTGTGACCACTAGGGGGCGGAACAGGTTGCCAAAGGATGTAGACCGAGCCAGATTGGAGGTAAACCAAAACATGTTATTTTGTAATAACAATGTATAATAATTAGGATCTATTAATATTATATTAACTATATACATATTTTATAAATACACTACCGTTCAAAAGTTTGGGGTCAGTAATAAATTAAGGACACATTAAATTGATCAAAAGTGACAGTAAAGGCATTTATAATGTTATAAAAGATTTCTATTTCAAATAAATGCTCTTTTTTTACATTCTATTCATCAAAGAATCCTGAAGAAAAAAAATTATTATGGTTTCCACATGCGGAAATGTTTCTTTAGCACCATATTAGATTAGATTAGACATATTGTGTGTGATTGTTTAACAATATTTCATGATTGCTTATAAAAATGGAGTACATGAACAACTATGTGGACACAGTGTGTGATAAGTTTCCTTTTCATTTTAGCGGCATCTTTCCCCCGAGGAGTTTTATCAGGTATTCGGGATGACCATGGTTGAGTTTGACCGTCTGGCACTGTGGAAGAGGAATGAGATGAAGAAACAAGCCCGGCTGTTCTAGCGTTCCTGTCCCATACACACACACACACAGAGACCTGAATACCTGTTCCAGTCTAACTAAACAAACACATCCTGTGTCTCAGACATAGTCATGCCTGGACTGTATACCTACAAACTGCACAACTGTCCTTTGTGACAGAGGCATATAAATGATCAGACAGGCTAGAATACCTGAGGAAGAATAACAGAAATAAACAGAATGGAGGGAACATTTTGGTTTTTACTTGAGTGTAAAGTGGTTCTTGAACACATTTTATTTTGTTTCTGAATGACAAAAATAAGGAATCAGGAATTATAAGGATTTTGAATTTTGCCTTATGTTCTCTATTAATTTATGCACCAGCAAAGTGAGTGAACAGAATGTAAATATGATTAATACAACTATAATGAGAGTGGATGAATCGTCTGACATCATCCATTAAGTACATATTTAATTTTAAAGGTTATAAAATAATATTTTTCAGTTCTTTTATTTCACTATTATACTACATAAGCTTAGGTGGGCTGAAATAAGCGATGATTTGCTTGACAATGAATACCAAAGTTTGACTGTTATTTGTGAAGTTAGCAGATGAAATTGAGCACTACAAGTGCTCAACTTTGTTCAGGTCATTTTCAAGGGGTAACGAATACTGAATGTACACTTTAGGATTATTAGACTAATTATGATGATGCATACATTGTATATTGTGATGGTAGAAATAAATATGGCTTGTGTTTGATACAGATGAATAAGACAAAACATAGTAGGAAAGAATTATGGTGCAATGTTTTTCTCTTCTTCTTTTTTTCCCAGATGTTTTGCTCTTAAAAAAGGAGATCTGTTGTTTAGGTTAGGGCAGTTTACTTTCATCACTCTTGTTAGGATGGATCAGGAAATGCTGTGATACCTTAAGTGGGTTATTATATTTTCAAGTCATGCCAGGGCGTAATACGTCACCTGATTTGGTAATAAAACGAACGGAGAGGGAGTAAACGGATTGTATGGCTAATGACAGGGATAACATATTCACACTCATGTATCGTTTGATGGAAATACACATTACCACACCACTGAAGCAAGTGACAAACTGTAACCTTGATTAGGACCTGACGGTAACCATGAGGTCTTTAATGCCAAGGGATACTGACATCAGTTTTGTACCTCACTGACAAACAGGTGAAACCATCATGTTTTCTGCCTTTGTGTGTAGTGTTTACAACCTGTTTGCCCAATAGATTGTTATGAAGTGTTCTATTAATTTCAAAGTGAAGGAAGAGAGCTAGAGTATAACCATATTTTTGATTCTCTTTTTTAATCACTACTGCTAACTTATCTGTCAGTTTCAACAGACTATGTACATCTTATATTGCAATAAAAGTTTGTTTTCTTGTGTAAAAACGGTGTTTTTTGTGAGTAGTAAAGTGGGCAGTCTGTCATCAAACCCGGTCAGAGGCAGCACTAGGACCCAACAGGATAATGGAGGGAAGTCGGTCTCTGCAACTTCATTGAGAACCTTTCAATGCAGTTAGTGTCTGTCACTTAGCCTACATAACATCGATGGGTACACGGGCTGCAATGTGCGTTTCCAACACGTCGAGGAGTTTTGTTTGATTCATCTAATATGGAAATAAACAGCAAACGTGAGTAAAATGACAGCGTGGCTAATGCATGAAAATTAAAAGTTTGTTTACCTAAACTAAACATAGTTTCGATAAAATTGCTTCTACTGTCATCTCATGCATGGACGTGACTGCCCGTGTTGTAGCCACAGACCATTTATCAACGTTTTGAGAGCGCAAATAAAACATTTCATATTTGTTATTGAAGGTGCACTGCACAAACCGCGTCCGTCTGCATATTACCAATGTTTGAGTCATGAACGAATCGTTCTTTTGAGTCGGATCTTTTTGATGAATCAATTGAACCCGTTCACTAAAGCGGACTGGGCGATTTGTTCATTAATCGAACTGAATCGTTGTCGAGTCAGCAGTTCACAGGCTATCTTTAATACAATTCGTGATAGTCTGTGATCTAATAATAAAAGTATTTTGAGTGAACCGAGAGATTTACTTCTGAAAAATAAATTAGGCTACTACCGTCTGCATATTACCAATGTTTGAGTCATGAACGAATCGTTCTTTTGAGTCGGTTCTTTTTGATGAATCAATTGAACCCGTTCACTAAAGCGGACTGGGCGATTTGTTCATTAATCGAACTGAATCGTTGTCGAGTCAGCAGTTCACAGGCTATCTTTCATACAATTCATGATAGTCTGTGATCTAATAATAAAAGTATTTTGAGTGAACCGAGAGATTTACTTCTGAAAAATAAATTAGGCTAGCCGAAAACGAGTCTAAAAAAACTATTGATTGTATGACATATTTAATGTTGGGTTGAATGACTGTTTTTAATAAACAGCAAACCTTACTACATGTTGTGATATAGAATATGTATGGCACGTTATGATATAAGGAATGGCTGAATCTGTTTTTGAACCGATTCGTTGAAACGAAAAGAACCGATTCGCGAAATGCAGTGCCGTATCTTTTACCCATCTATCATCAAACTCTGACTTTTACCAGCTGCTGTATCTCTCATGTAATGTTTCTCATCATTTATATTCTACAAGAATTTGCTGTTTCCATCTTAATGTTGATCTATTTCATACAGACCAAAAGTTCAGACCAACTTCAAAAGTTCAGGAGAAACTATACACCTGGAACATAAGCCTTCAGTGGGTGGCATAGTGATTCAGAGGCTTGTAGCAAGGTTTAGTTTTCAATTTCTCTTGGACCTGGGCTCTCAGCTCTTTACTCTTGTGCTTCTTTGTTTATAATAAATGAAGTCTGTCTTTATAAGGAGCTATGTTCTAACAGGACCCCTATGGTGAGGCGGTAGTAGTTCTCTTGATCTCCTCAAAGTCCTACTGTTTTGATAGTTGTTGTTTTGGCATGGTGCAAGAACAAGAGTGCTGCTTTTCGCTTGTGGCGCTGGCTCATGTATTTTTCTTTCCCTCACTGACACAATGGGATGAATCTTGCTGGCTCTCTCAGAACAAACCGGCTGCATCTGGTCAGGCAGTGGTCTGGAGACACAGATTGATGTACATGTTTTTTTGTACAGTTCCACCCCCCAATGCTGCTCCCAGCAAAGTTAAACCTCAGTCATCCTATAAAAGAGTGAGTTTACACAACATATCAAAGATAAAAGGAAAGATTAGTAAGTCTCATGTTTACATCACAGCCTTTTCTAAGCCCAAAGTAATGAATCCAAAAAAGGTAAAACATAATTGCGAAAGATATCATTAGTTATTTTTTTGAGAAGTATAAGAGTTAATAGCTCTACTGCAGGTGACGCTAAGAGCAAATGCATTTATCTGAGCATGACACACATTGTTTTGCATGCCACTGTCTTAGGTTTCCATTCACATTCACCTCCCCATAAAGGAAAAACTCTCTTAACTCATGACACAATTCCTTAGCCATCTGGGATTGTGTATAGTATCATAAAACGCACAACTTTGCACAGTTAAAAACAGGGACAACTACCAGGTAAACACATGCTAGTAATTACAGGGCAGAGCACCTCAGTTTGCATTCGAACAACATATGTCAACTCTCTTCTCTTCCACTTTCTCCTGAGACATTGTGTCCATCACCTAAACCAGCAGTATTTCTTTTTGCCACCCTGTTATTAGGTTTCCACAGGTGTATTTCGGAACCCCCTGCCTCATCTGTTTACAGAAGGTGAAGGAGGTTACTGTTACTGTTTACAAGATACAGCGAAGTTCTTCCTCGTTCCCAGCCAGATTCCTGATCTATCAGAATGCGAGTGTTTACACAAACCCAAGGGATGGAGAAATGGAAAAAAGTGCATCCAGCAGACATCCCCTTCAGAGCAAGCATGTTGTTTCTGTCACTATTTTTAAGCTATGTTGTTGCTGAATGTCTCCTCAGTGTACGGGAATGTGAAGCATATCATGTTGTTGTTGTTTCAATCAGTTACAAGGTTCATTTGGATATATTGATTTGGTTTTAAATGGATAGTTTATCCAGTACAATGATAATTCTGTCCTCATTTATTCACCCTCATGTCGATCCAAACCTGTATTGACTTACTTTCTTCTGTGGAACACAAAAGAAGATTGTTTTTGTCTATACAATGTGGGTCCAATATTGTTTTGGTCTGACTTTCAATGTATGAACAAAAACAGTCAAAACATTCTTCAAAATATCTTCTTTTCTGATCAGCAGAAGAAAGAAAGTTATACAGGTTTGGAATGACTTGAGGGTGAACTATCCCTTTTAGGGCACTTTCATTGTTAAAGTTTTGAGTTTGGTTTCTGTGACGTTTTCACATTTTATTGACGTGGTCCGTTTAGTTCACTTAATAGATTGGGGGCATTTTAACTTGTTAAAGGATTAGTTTACTTCAGAATTAAAATTTCCTGATAATTTAAACCAAATTAAGGTTTTTGAGGAAAACATTCCAGGATTTTTTGTTTGTTGAAGGTCCAAATTGCAGTTTCAGTGCGGCTTCAAAGGGCTCTACACGATCCAAGCCAAGGAATAAGGGTCTTATCTAGTGAAACAATCTGTAATTTTCTAAAAAAAAAATTTAATAAAATGTATATACATTTTAACCACAAATGCTCATCTTGCACTAGCTCTGTGATGCACCACGCATTACGTAATCACGTTACAAAGGTCACGCGTGACGTAGGTGGAAGTACCGTGGTAGGGCGAAAAACTCCATCTCAATTTCTCCTCCAACTTCAAAATCGTCCGACATCATTCTTTTACCTTTTTTGTTGTTGTTGTTAAAGCCGTTTGACTTAGTCTTTGCATGTACTCTTTGCAAACAGTTGCTCAGTACTTCCACCTATGACCTTTCCAATCCAATTACATATTGTGTGATGCTTCGCAGAGCTAGTGCAAGACGATTTTTTATTTTTTTAGAAAATGACCAATCATTTCACTAGATAAGACCCTTAATTCCTTGGCTGGGATTGTGTAGAACCCATTGAAGCTGCATTTAAACTCCAATTTGGACCTTCAACCCGTTGGTAGCTGTTGAAGTCCACTATATGGAGAAAAATCCTGGAATGTTTTCCTCAAAAACTTTAATTTCTTTTTGACTGAAGAAAGAAAGACATAAACATCTTGAATGACATGGAGGTGAGTAAATTCAGGAAATTTTAATTCTGACGTGAACTAATCCTTTAAGTCATTTGCTATAATGTGAATCATGAAACTTTGGATGGTTGTGAGAGCAGACTGTGTGTGAACAGAGAATAAGATGTTTCAAGCCAGAGAATCAGGTAGGCGTGAAGGGGACTCTACCTCTCCCCATTGACTCGTTGAGTATGTGGGATTGTCTCTTCATGTAAGAAGCTCCACTGAATCATGATTATTGTTTCCTTCAGACTGCGAGCATGTGGAAGAGCTTAGGAGTGTCAAGAACAAAGATCATTTGTCTTGTAAATCTTTTAATGAAACATGAATTTGCACTACCGAGTTCTTGAGATCAGCAAAATGAATAGCAACAGTGTTTTCTAGTTCATGCAGAATCTGCAAGCCTGGTCGGGCCCTGATTGTTGTATGTCACGGTTGCAAGTCGGTACAAAGCAACTTGTTCCCTCAGGCTTACGGGAATTCCACTTTTGTATAAATACATGGATATGAGTAAGCAGGATTTAGTGCAATAATGTGACTGTCTGTCAGACGTCAACTTAAGCTCTGAGAGGGGAAATGCACAGCATGCATGCTTTTGTGATTACAGAGTTGACTTGGCTTAGAAATATCTTTGAGCGTTTTACATCTTGGACCACCCATTCAATCTCTATGAGCATCATCTGCTTTTTTGCCAATGACAACTCAACCAGCTGAAATGGACTAGACTATGCACACCCACCAGACTCCCATGCATGATAATGGAAGCGTTTAACAAGTTCTGTGTCAGCATTTAAGGTCTTTAACAAGTCTCCAGTGAATCATAGTGCAGGTTGCGCTCACTGATTGATTTCCATGGTGAACTTGTGAAGTTCTGAGGTTGCCACAGTGACCATTTGACATTGCTAGGAAACTTTCTGCAAACCACATGCAATGGTCTCATCTGGCAATGAAGAGATGTACAGTACAGCGTGAAGTGAGATTTAAGTATGCGTTGTGTGGCGTAGTGGTTATAAATGTTGTGGGTTTGAACCCTCCTAGGCACACAATTGTGGTTGTTCAAGGTGGAATGTCTGTGTCATGAGTGTTTGGATAAAATCTTCTGCTTAATGATCACTTACTGAATACTCCGTATACTGTGAAAGCTGGCATTGCACTTTAAGTTATCTGCCCAGACTGTATTTGTTAACCGTGCACATCTTCATACAGGTGCAGATGGTGTTGGCGTGACTAGCTTGATTTATCTACCTGGTTCAGAGAGAATGACTGTTAATCAAAGCAGAGTAACACAGTAGCAACCTACAAAACCTGATTTGTAGCTTGTGGATCTGAAGCTAAATCTTGCTGACTGTGTTACAGTAAATTTATCGCTTTTTTATGGATTTGCTTTTTGCTTACTTTGGAATTCGCATTGGTACTAATGAATTTTGGCTGTTCCAAAACTAAATGAGCTGCCTTCCTGTCTACTGCCTACACTGCGATTGCCTTTTCATAAGTTACTTATGAACGGTCTACATAGGTCTACACAATCTACACCAATAGCACCCCTTATGGAAAGTACATGCACATACATTTTTTAATGATGATGAATATAAATTCCACAAGATTTATTCACTGTCACTTTTGATCAATGTAATGTGTCCTTGTTGAATAAAGGTAATAATTTCTTCAAACAAAAGATCTCACTGACCCCAAACATTAGAACAGTACTGTAAATTACAGATTTTATTAATGTATTAGTCTACTTGTGCCTGTTTATCATTTTTAAATTTAGATTACTGTCATATAGGGTAGGATGGGGGAAGATGCCCCCCTTAACAACAATGTGGATTTACTTTTAAATTGTAACATATGTAGAAAAAGGTTAGCATGCACATGATGGTTAAATAATAAAATAATACAAATTGAATGATTTACTTCAAAAATAAAATCTCCAAAAATCCCTCATTAACAAATAGACACAAAAAACTTTGATGTTCAACATAATACAATGTCACAGATCACTATTTTCCAGAGACACAAAACTGGATCAGTTAAAATGTTCACCCAAAAATGAAAATTCTGTCATCATTTACACTGAATTTCATTCATCTTTGGAACACATATTTTTAACAAAATCTGAGAGCTTTCTGTCCCTCCATTGACAGGTACACAACTACCACTTTGATGCTTCAAAAAGTTCATAAAGAGATCATAAAGCTAATCCATATGAATTGAGTAGTTTTATTCCATATTTTCTGAAGAGAGACAGTCACTTTATATGATGAACAGATTTAATTAAAGCAATAATCTCCAAGAAGCCGTGATTTACAGTGAATTTATAACCCCTAAGGGGCTTGTTAAACCCTCTTACCTGTTATAAATTCACTGTAAACCACGGCTTCACGGGGCTTATTGCTTTTATAAAACAGTTACCACACAATCCAAATATTAAAGACAAAAAATATGTATCAATGCAACTTTCATGAAGTAAAATCATTAAAAGCCTTCCTTCCGCTGGAGAAAATAGTCCATAAGCTTGAACAGCAAGAAGTTACATCGTTACGCCACTAGATGGCAGCAAAGATTGTCTTTATGAGCGAGTCGCAAAGACTTTTATATTGAAACTTGTTGTGAACACGGAACAAGGCGCAAATGACAAATGCTTTGACTAACGCTGTCAGTGTCAGCATGGCATTCTTATTATGAACATAGGATAGACCTATAGGAAAATGCTAAATCTGAATGCCTCAATGAACAAAATCAATAGAGAACAATGTTGCTAAGAGGGGTTTCTAGGAAAGACGAAACAACATACACACTCAGTGGCACAGCAATACTTGCGGTCAGCTGTAAGTTTTCAGGAATTTTACAATGGCTTCTAACGTGGCTCAACAAATCAGAATCAAGGGCCTTTTAATATTCACATTTTAAAGGTGCCCTAGAATTAAAAATTGAATTTATCTTGGCATAGTTGAATAACAAGAGTTCAGTACATGGAAATGACATACAGTGAGTCTCAAACTCCATTGTTTCCTCCTTCTTATATAAATCTCATTTGTTTAAAAGACCTCCGAAGAACAGGCGAATCTCAACATAACACCAACTGTTACGTAACAGTCGGGATCATTAATATGTACGCCCCCAATATTTGCATATGCCAGCCCATGATCGAGGCTTTACACAAGGGCAGCCAGTATTAACGTCTGGATCTGTGCACAGCTGAATCATCAGACTAGGTAAGCAAGCAAGAACAATAGCTAAAAATGGCAGATGGAGCAATAATAACTGACATGATCCATGATTACATGATATTTTTAGTGATATTTGTAAACTGTCTTTCTAAATGTTTCGTTAGCATGTTGCTAATGTACTGTTAAATGTGGTTAAAGTTACCATCGTTTCTTACTGTATTCACGGAGACAAGAGCCGTCGTTATTTTCATTATTAAACACTTGCAGTCTGTATAATGCATAAACACAACTTCATTCTTTATAAATCTCTCCAACAGTGTAGCATTAGCCCATAGCCACGGATCACAGCCTCAAACTCATTCAGAATCAAATGTAAACATCCAAATAAATACAATACTCACATAATCCGATGTATGCATGCAGCATGCATGACGAACACTTTGTAAAGATCCATTTTGAGGGTTATATTAGCTGTGTGAACTTTGTTTATGCTGTTAAAGGTAAGCGCGAGCTCTGTGGACGGGGGAGCGCCAGATTTAAAGGGGCCGCAGCATGAATCGCTCATATTTAATGATGCCCCAAAATAGGCAGTTAAAAAAATTAATTAAAAAAAATCTATAGGGTATTTTGAGCTGAACTTCACAGACGCATTCAGGGGACACCTTAGACTTATATTACATCTTATAAAAAAACGTTTGATGGCACCTTTAATATTCAATGATCAATGCTTAAATGTAAATAAAAGCCTAAATTAAATCTGTTCATCATATAAAGCGATCGAGTCTCTTCAGAAAATTTGGAATAAACCACTCAATTCACATGGATTAGTTTTACAATCTCTTTATGAACTTTTTGAAGCGTGAAAATGGTAGTCGTGTAGCTGTCAACGGAGGTACAGAAATCACTCAGATTTTATTAAAAAATATCTTCATGTGTTAGACAAAAGTCTTACGGGTTTGGAACAACATGAGGGTGAGTAAATGATGACAGAATTTTCATTTTTGGGTGAACTATCCCTTTAACCCCAAAACTGTTTCAACTGAATAAATCTCACAAATGCTGATATTCAAATGAAATGACAAAATAAAAAAATAGCATAGCCATTGATCAAAAGTACTGAGATGAGATTTTGTGTCATCTATGGTCAAGAGAAAAAAAATCGTACCCCAACCTACCCTAGCTTTTGAAACAGTCTTCGAGTCAGAACAGGGCCGTGCATTTAATACATATATATAAAAAACAGCATATTAAAGTGCTCACTAGGTTTTGGAGCAGAGAAATGGTGTCAGCGCTCCACCCAAGCTTCTCAGCTCTGTGTCTGCCTGTTGACAGATAGCAAGAGGTGAGAGGTCAGAGTTTTGCCCTAACTCTTGGAAGTCTTCCCTTTTTCTCTGATATTTTGTGCATACCCAGACACACACACACAGACTCCAATTAATATCTCCTCCATGAAGATTCCTGGACAAAGCAGCCAGTCTTTCAGTGGCCACAATAGCGCAGAGGCCTGCACAGTCTTAATAGTGTCAGCGAAACACTACATCTTTTTACCGTGGAAAAAAATGAGGCCTGAAATAAGGCATAGCTGCGGAGTGAAATCATGGGGGCTTTTGGGCGATAAGCAATATGAATTAGGCTGGCAGGACTGAAGGCATTCTTTGTATTGGAGATGGGCTGACTCACCCTCTTCGTGCCATATGGTGGGGGTTTGGTGTCCGGGCTTTTTCTGGAGCGCTGACCTTCGCGACCAGGCTGTATTAAAGTCAGCGGCTCTCATTTCCACATCCTATCCACTCCTGACCCCTGCAGCTCACCCCGCGGCTCTAGGGACAGTGTGCTTTACTGTACTGGTGTGAGTTCCACCACCTGCCTAACCCATTTACTCGCTTCTTCAACTCACTGTTTATGCCAGGTCTCCATGGCTCAGATGACCTCAGATGGGCCGTTGGGGGATTTCCCTCTGCTCTTTTTCTCTGGCTGATATTAAACAGAGGCACAGACCATAATAAAAAGAGATTAGACACTCTGACCACAATTGTGACCAGATTTCAAACCTCAAGAGTTGCTGCTACTTTGTTGGCGACAGTGTAAAAGAGCCTTTGTGGAAACAGATGCTGAGGCTTCGGGATTATTATCTTGACTCCCCTTTTCCATCATGACCCTACAGACACCTCATCTGCTCCTGTTTCCAGCCCCACTTACTCTCAAACCAGATAGTAGATAGTGGTGAGTGATTTGATATCAGTCTCTACTGCATTCACTCCTGCAGTGCAGAATCAGAGAGCACAGTTGTGTCGAATTTTGTTAAACTTGGTGCACATCTGGTGCAAAAAAATGCAAAGCTTATGAGCAGAAGAACATGGTCAAACATGGAGATGGTCCAGTCTTGTTATGGGGGTTCTTTGCTGTTGCAGGAAGTAGAAATCTTGACTGTATGAAGGAGATCATGAATTCTTTCATGAAGTATCAAGCCATTTTGGCAAAGATGGTGATGCCTTCGGTGCAGAGATTGAAGCTTGATGATCATTGAACTTTCCTGCAGTATACATCCAAATCTACTAAAGGTTGGTTCAGGGATCAATCGTAGAATGTTCTTGAGTGGCCTGTACAGTCTTCAGATTGAAATCTCATTGGAAATATTTGGTGGAATTTGTAGAAAGCAGTGGTAATATGGAAACCAAAGCCTAGCAGTGATCTGGAAGCTTTTTCAAGCAAGGAATGGGCCAAGATTGCAGTAGAGAGGTGACAGAAGCTTGGAATAAAAGATTCTGCACAAAATTTGACTTTTGGGAGTCATGAACTTTACATTCTCGGAATCACTCAAATGTGTATTAATAAACTTTGTTTAATAGTTCACTGATGCCTTTGAATTGTTCTCATAAAATTGTGTTCTCAGCAGCAAAATATCTTGCAGGTTAAGGGGGTTGAATCATTTTGATTGCTACTATATATAATGAGAATAGAGAATAGGTTTACATAGTATATGAAACACTTTTGCTACAAGAAAACAAAGACAGTACACATCCTATTTTCCATGATATATGGCCTTATGTGTACCTCTCATGCTTACACAGTACAAAACGCACACAAACAGAGACCTAGCACTGAGGACCCCAGGCAAAGGGGTTTATAAAGAGGAGCGAAGGGGAGTGTTAACATAAAAGCTTCCTGCTCCCCACCGAGCCAAAATCTTGCCTTCAAAGGTAGTTAATGCTTAAACAGGTGAGTGGGAGTTTCAGGGTCCATAACTCTGCCGCTGTGTGTAGATACAAGAAGCACTGTGACCTGAGGGAGGCCCCGGCCTAATGGCCAACTCCCCCCTGCTTCCTTCGAGCAGCAGCCAAACCCCATCACTGAGGCAGGGGTCATTAACCACAGCAGCTCCCCCTACAAAGCACTGCAGCATTAAAGATGGGCTCTCATGTTTGGCCTCTATCTGTTTATTTTACTTAGTGTCCTCAGTGAGTGTTTGGAAGGCTCTGAAGTGTGCAAGATTATTTTTCTTGAAGCTATTTATCCATGAATGTGCTTCAGTGTGAACCAGCCAAGGGGGTCTGGCGTTAATGTTTCTGTATATGACATTCAATAATTGCATTTTGACATAGCTGGTCTATGAACAAAACAGAACAGTTAATTTTTGAGTTTTCAAAGCTAGAAAATACATTTAGCGGAATGCTGAAAGCTTTCAAAACAAGAGATTGTGAGCAAGAGAATGCAGTTTTGTCTTCAGTTGGATATCAGCTTTGTGTGTGCGCGCTGCTTCATTTTATGATAACCTAAAGCATGTTCTCATCTGTCATAAAGCAGCAGGAGTGACATGTAATTTCCCTTTTTCCACACAAATGTGCTCAGGCTTTAAGACAGAATATGAGTCAGATCTCAGAGAGAATTATAGGCTAAGCTGTTCCACATGTTCACCTGCTACCTCTCTGCAGTCTCTCATTGTGTGTGTGTGTGTGTGTGTGTGTGTGGGTGTGTGGTTTAAGGTGCAGTGATAAGGGGCAGGATTTGTTATTTTGTTCCATATTGTGGATGTAGTTTCAGATATGGGTAGTTAAAGAGATAGTTCACCCAAAAATGAAAGTTCTGTCATCATTTCCTTACCCTCATGTCAATTGGTTACCAACATTCTTAAAATATTTTCTTTGCGTTTTGCAGAAAAACTAAAGTCATACAGGTTTGGAACAATATGAGGGTGAGTAAATGATGACAGAATTTTCAACTATGTGTGCAGCTTTTTATGTTAACTTGCTTCCTCCTGTCTCTGCGTAATGTAAAGAGAGAAGTAAGTCATCTGGTTGATTTCCCAGAGAGTAAACTATGTGAATCTTGTTTGTTTGAGCAGTCTGACATGTAAAGTTCTGGACTGGGTTTAGGCCAGGACTTCCTATTTTGTGGTTAATGAAAGTAATAATGATGACTGACACATTCACAAATATTTTTTTTTGTTCAATTAATCATTTGATCTGGTTTATAAAACCAGTCTGAGTGATTCGAACTGATCAGGTTCTCAAGTTGGCATAAAATGAAAATTCACCCTGTCTATTTTCTTATGTATGTTATGGTGAACGATTCATTCATGTATATCTCTTAATTTTGTTCTTAAAGCTGCAGTCCGTAACTTTTTTTGGTTAAAAATGATCCAAAATCAATTTTTGAGCAAGTACATAACCAGCCAGTGTTCTCCTTAAACGTGCCCTAGAACTTTTTTTAAAAGATGTAATATAAGTCTAAGGTGTCCCCTGAATGTGTCTGTGAAGTTTCAGCTCAAAATACCCCATAGATTTTTTTTAATTCATTTTTTTAACTGCCTATTTTGGGGCATCATTATAAATGAGCCGATTCAGGGCTACTGGCCCTTTAATTCTCGTGCTCCACGGCCACGGAGCTCGTGTTTGCCTTGAACAGTGCATAAACAAAGTTTACACAGCTAATATAACCCTCAAATGGATCTTTACAAAGTGTTCGTTAAAGTTGTGTTTATGAATTATACAGACTGCAAGTGTTTAAAAATGAAAATAGCGACGGCTCTTGTCTCCGTGAATACAGTAAGAAACGATGGTAACTTTAACCACATTTAACAGTACATTAGCAACATGCTAACGAAACATTTAGAAAGACAATTTACAAATATCACTAAAAATATCATGATATCATGGATCATGTCAGTTATTATTGCTCTATCTGCCATTTTTCGCTATTGTTCTTGCTTGCTTACCTAGTCTGTTGATTCACCTGTGCAGATCCAGACCTTACTGGCTGCCCTTGTCTAATGCCTTTCATAATGTTGGGAACATGGGCTGGCATATGCAAATATTGGGGCGTACACCCCGACTGTTACGTAACAGTCGGTATGTCATTTCCATGTACTGAACTCTTGTTATTTAACTATGCCAAGATACATTCAATTTTTCATTCGAGGGCACCTTTAACTGATTCACAACAGTAAGCTTGTAATAATGTTTTATAATAAAATTATACTGGTGGATTTCGAGCATGCAGCAGTTCGTCTTTGCGTCATTACGTCACGTCTGTAAACAGAAAGGAAGGAGTCCCAGCTAGACTATGCATATAGGATACTGCTGGAAACGGATCATTTATAGCCTTTTCTCACAGCAGCTGAAATAATTTAACTTATCATTTTGATGGCGGATTGTAATCCAGAAAGATCCAAATGACAATCATCAATGACAACTGGAGATTCACCCGTAGTCAAAAGCAAAAGACTTTGGATTGCGGAGTGGCTACAGAAATTGAAATCTACAGATAACGCTAATACACACTAAATACACAGTCATGGAATGCTGATATTGTTAACATCAACAATTTGAGAATAAAATATAACAACAATAATAATTTGCACGGTTTGATGTGATGTGAGCTAAGCGATTGTTAGATTTAATCACCATTGGTAACACGATTTATTGTAGGCTAATGCTTTTCCCCTCAGTTGGTCAGAACAAAAGTTACTTGTTCAGATGACATTTTCCGGTGAAAATTCCACACCAGCATCCACACCGGTGTGATGACTGACAGCAAACATTAGATTCATCCGCATCGAGGAGCCGTGCCGTTGCACAACGCACGTAAAGATAATAATTCCGCATATCACTGCAATTGCAGGTTGCAAACAGAGATGGCGACAAAGAGGCAAAACTTACAGACAGCAGCTTTAAATTTGTTTTGACCTCATAATTTTTTTTTTTTTTTTTTTGTTAAAATGTCTTAACTCGATCTTCCTGTGAATCAACAAACTTCTTTCTGGTGACTTAAGCCCAAAGTATACTTTTTACGCGTACACGAGGATCAGCGTGCAGTGTGCGTGACACGAATTTCGTCATCAGAAGAGTACGCATACTTTGTACGTGCAAGTTGCACATGCACATTTTATTTTTTTTTTGCAATAATTAGTTTATCCACAAGGTGGCAACCATGCCCTGGGGGCGTCAATTCACAAGGTAGTCGAAGAAAACCTGCGTACAGCCCGGAACGCATGCAAGCTACAGTGACAATGCTGAAAACTGCGCATTCGTGGAATGCCTGTGTATCCGTGCAAGTCAAGTGAAGTATACTTTGCAAGGCTGTGTGTTCGACTGTGCGTATGCATAAAAAAATTAAGTATACCCAGGGCTTTATGCTCTAAGTCCACTTAAACCCCGCCCCTTCGCCTGTCTATTTGTCACACAAAACTTCAGAAAAGTTGGAATATAGTGCGCAAGTTACTTTTGTATCCTTTTTGAAGCTCTGAAGCTTCACTTCCCATTTATTGTAATTGAATGGAAAACAGAAACTTGCACATTCTGCAAAATATCTTCTTTTGTGTTCCACAGAATAAAGAAAGTCATACAGGTTTGGAAAGACATTTAAGACAGAATGACATATGACAGGGGGAAAATAACAAACCAACCTGGATAAGAAGTTGGAAAATGAATGTACATAGTGATGAGCAAAATACTGCCTCAGAATTTGATTTAATATTATGTCATTTTGTGGTCTTATTGGAAAAAAAACTATAACCCATAATGCTTTTCATCAGTATAGCCCCTGCCACACTCTTCTGAATCTTATGATTTGTTTTTGTTTCTTATGAATTGTTTTCTTTTGACTGAATATGAGAGAAACAGTTTAGTATGTGTTAACAGATGTCTATGTGTGACAGTAACATTTGACAAGCACTGTAACTGTTGTTAACAGGCTCTGTAATTCATGGCATGCACCCAAATATGTACTTCCAACCACGGTGTCCCATCAGACCAGAGGCGTCTCATGCAAACATCAATATTCCAAGGTGTCCAAACAAATGAGGTTTTGTGTTTGTTATCTCTCATTGTGGGAATTCTAGTGTGACATCATCAGTATATGTGTGCACGAACTCGCTCGCTTCCCCCGTGGAGCTTTGAACGCTGATGATCCGAGTATGTCTGGAATTCTGAGGGAGATTTTCATTGCTGAATGTGGTTCGGAGAGGATTGTTGCGTCGTCACTCCATCCAGGCACCCTGATGTTAGTATCAATTCAGTTAGATCGAGATAAGATGGTTCACTCCTTCACCTTTATGAGTCACAGCGATGTTCATGATGTACTTCACATTCCAGTAACAATCTGTCTACTGTTATGAATTCTTACGTTATGAACAAAAATTGACAGATTGATGATTTAGATTTGAGACATCACAGTACATATCTCCTCTGAGTCAATTTTCAATCACGCAAGGTGGTGCATCAGATCGGTGGGGCAAATAAAACATCCTGAAACAGCGCAAACATCTGTTGCACCACAGGATATCCATATTTGAAAACAGCTGGGTGGTTTGTGTTGGAAGGGCCTCCCCTGATATTGACTTTGGGAGCACTTTTGCCTCATCTTACAAGCTATATTCGAGAGGGAATGAGAGGCCTTCTCGTAATGCCCTCCAATGTATGTTATTTATTGTGGAAGAACTGTAGCTGTTGCAGATTTGTTTTTGTATTCCTGCATGTACTGTATGTGTTGGCGAATGTATTTACAACCAGATTTGTGTTTTCGGTGTGACGGTAAGGGCTCCATGTGTGTGTCTTTGGAAAGGTCAGAGGTCAGAGTGCTTTGTCACTGTATTGTTGTCTCTTGTATCTCAGCCAGACAACCGTCTACAGAGTTCAGTCAGGCCTTGTCACTGGGTGTGAGCAATGATCTGATCTACTCTGGCGTTGATTTAGCAGTTTAAAAGTGAAAAAGGACTTGTTGACTTGCCTGAGAAACTAGAGGTCTTTGTGATATAGCCTACATAAGACTCTCCTAAAGACTTTGCATCACTTAAAAACACCCACAGCTAGATTTTTACATTCCTTAAAGATAATGGGAGGGTTGCCTCCCTGTGAAAAAGTTGCCACACTGATGATAAGGTGTCTTGGGTGGTTACTAGGATGTTGCTATGTAGTTGCTAAGTTGTTTACTCATTCATTATCATTCACTGTTTTAGCACAAAAAGTGAGTGAAAAAAGTTCTGTAGCAACATTTAAAGGTTGTTTAATAATTGTAAAAATAAATGAAATGTATGAGGCAATTTCTGCAAAGTAGAAAAAATATACACTACCATTCAAATTCTGTTTTTGAAAGAAGTATTTTAGGCTCACCAAGGCTGATTATTTGATAAATGCAGTAATATAGTAATATTGTGAAATCTTATTACACATTAAAATAACTGTTTTCTATCATAATGCATTTTAAAATGCAATTTATTTCTGTGGTGCAAAGCTTTTTTCCGCATCATTACTCAAGTCTTCAGTGTCACATGATGATCCTTTTAGAAATCATTTTAATATTCTGATTTGGTGCTCGAGAAACATTTATTATCGTGTTTAAATATTGTTTTAAGTATTAATATTGTGAAATATTATTACAATTTAAAATAACTGTGTACTATTTAAATATATTTGACAAAGTAATTTATTCCTGTGATGCAAAGCTGAATTTTCAGCATCGTTTCTCCAGTCTTCAGTGTCACATGATCCTTCAGAAATCATTCTAATATGCTGATTTGCTGCTCAATAAACATTTATGATTATTTTCAATGTTGAAAACAGTTGTGTACTTTTTTTTTCAGGATTCCTTGATGAATAGAAAGTTCAAAACAACAGCATTTATCTGAAATACAAAGCTTCTGTAGCATTATACACTACCGTTCAAAAGTCTGGGGTTAGTAAGAATTTTTATTTTTATTTTTTTGAAAAGAAATTAAAGAAATGAATACTTTTATTCAGCAAGGATGCATTAAATCAATCAAAAGTGGCAGTAAAGACATTTATAATGTTACAAAAGATTAGATTTCAGATAAACACTGTTCTTTTGAACTTTCTATTCATCAAACAATCCTGAAAAAAAATATTGTACACAAATATTTTGTACAATTGTACACATTAAATGTTTCTTGAGCAGCAGATCAGCATATTAGAATGATTTCTGAAGGATCATGTGACACTGAAGACTGGAGTAATGATGCTGAAAATTCAGCTTTGCCATCACAGGAATAAATTACTATTCAAATAGAAAACAGTTATTTTAAATTGTAATAATATTTCACAATATTACTGTTTTTACTGTATTTTTAATTAAATAAATGTAGCCTTGGTGAGCAGACGAAACTTCTTTTAAAAGCATTAAAAATCTTAGTGGTTCCAAACTTTTGAACTGTACTGTATATATATATTAGAGCCCGACCGATATGGATTTTTGGGGGCCGATGCTGATGCCGATATTAACTCGAAAAGAGCCGATTTATAAGCCGATATTTTGATTTTGAAAATAAACTGGATATTAGACCCATTTCCTATAAACTACACTTACACAACATTCAATAACAAAATATCTGCCTGTTCTATGTATGTGGGCTGTATAAACCATTTTCCAGAAGGGATAATGTTAAAAAAAGCCTTAGATTACAGTCTCAATGACTAAACAATTGCACATCAAAAGTATATATTTTTTAATGATCAAAAAACAGTCTGGTTTTAAACATTTAACAGTTTTACTTCCAGTTGAAGCTGGTTTTAACAGTCTGTGTGTGTACTGTAAATAAATTATAATACTAAAGTTAAAGTAAAAGAGCTATACCAAACAAATTCAATATTCCACAAAACCATGTCAATGAATTGAAAATAAAATTAAAATAAGTTAAATGGGAAACACTGCAGATATATTTAGAATAAGTTAAACGCTAACGTTATAGTTTGACCTCTTATTAACGTTCGCGCTCTTCCACTGATAAACATGGTATTAGCTTTGTGGCTAATCTAATATAGCAATGCATTAGCGGCTGTAAGTGATGTTACAGAATATTTAGAAGTGATAATGATAGGACCGTTAGCTAGAACTACCACACTGTTTTATATACAGTGTATGAACTAAATCTACAATCATTTCACATGACGAACGACAGACTCACCGTCAAAAGAGTACATCTCCGTGGCACTTGGGTAAAGTTGGTTTTATATTCACACATTCGGACTTCTGATAAATTCAGACTTTCCAATAAATGTGCAATAAATTAATGTTTGCGAATTTTAAGCAGCGACATGATATTGACAACAAACGATTTTCAACTTACAACATTTTTCACAGTCGATCAAAATAGGCAAGTGTTGATTTAATGGCATATTTACTTGTGAATGTCCGCTTAATGTCCAATGTAGTGTGATTAACAAGGCTATTGAATACTGATGTCCGAATGTGCGAATATAAAACCAACTTTACCCAAGTCTCCGTGGCTCGGCTGATAGCTTTCTTCTGTAGTGGATTTCTGGCGCTGTTGTCAACTGGGGAGTTGCAGAGCTCCCTCTGGTGAACAAACTATGCAACACTCATAACATGAGTGAAGCATGAGACTCTGTTTCTCATGTTTCATCGGCCGTTATAAACGCTGATGCCGATTTAAATGCAATTAGCTCATATCGGCCGATAATATCGGCCGGCCGATATATCGGTCGGGCTCTATATATATATATATATATATATATATATATATATATATATATATATATATATATATATATATATATATATATATATATATATATATATATATATATATATATATATATATATAATATATATATATATATATATATATATATATAAATATAATATAATCCTTACCTTATCTCGATTCACAACAGTAAGCTTGTAATAATTTGTAATTTCGAGTGGTTTACTGGTAGGTTTCTCCGGGAAATTCAAGCATGCCGCCATTCGTCTTTGCACCATTACGTCACTTCTGTTTACATAAAGGAGGAGTCCCAGCTAGTTGGCTATATTGCATGTGAGGATTGCTGCAGGTGACGGATCATTTATAGCCTTTTCTCACAGCAGCTGGAATAATTAAACTTCTTTTGATGGTGGATTGTATGACAAATTAACGTTAGAGTTTGAACTGTACAGAAATTTAAATCTACAGGTAACACTAATACATTAACCTTCTGGGGTCTGAGGCTAATTTAGGGCCCTGAAGAAGTTTTGACATGCCCTGACATTTGTGCTTTTTTCAGTTGCTTATAAACATATTACATATTCATACATGTAGTCATGCAATGCTGATGTTGTTAACATTAACAATTTGAGAACATTTTTAGAAGTAAAACAATAATAATAATTTGCATGGTTTGATGTGATATGAGCTAAGCGATCGTTAGATTTAATTACCTATGGTGGCGCGATTTATTGTAGTGCTTTTTTTCTCAGTTGGTCAGAACAAAAGTGGCAGATTTGTAATTTGTTCAGATGACATTTTCCAGTGAAAATTTGTATTTTGGTCATACTTCCAAGACTCCAATTTGTGACTGCGAAGTACAGTATCCACTGGTGCGGTGACTGACAGCCACACATTCTCCTCAAAACAATAGATTAATCCGCGCTGAGGAGCCGTGCCGATGCACAACCCACATAAAGATGATAATTCCGCAAATAACTGCAATTGCAGGTTTCAAACCGAGATGGCGACAAAGAGGCAAAACTTACAGACTGCCGCTTTTAGCAGTCTCCAAACTTTTTAATGTGTACATGAATTTTAATCAAAGCACAAATGCGATATTTCAAGCTAAATTCAGTATTAACTGAATTTCTTGATCTCTGTTGCTGCTTGTTGATATCAGTTATACTGAAGAAATTATTCAAAGTCTTTTGCATGTGTATAAAACGCACTTCTCCAAACTGGCAAAGTTGACATGCCACGTTTCAGACCAGTGAATGATAGACAGGTGAGTAGTTGGTCCCTCACTTTCCAGGATGCATCAGAATGTGATGCATTTAACACTCAATCTGTATGTGGTTTCAGTGATCAGATTACAATACATTGTGACCTTTATACCTTTTATTTAGCACTGACCAATTAATACCAGGTATAAACAGGGTCATAGTAGT
Source organism: Megalobrama amblycephala (assembly GCF_018812025.1). Taxonomy (NCBI): domain Eukaryota; kingdom Metazoa; phylum Chordata; class Actinopteri; order Cypriniformes; family Xenocyprididae; genus Megalobrama; species Megalobrama amblycephala. Next base: position 11,097,254 of record NC_063066.1, on the reverse strand, counting down.
ATTGATGCTTGTCTTTGCAAACATTTAAATGCTGAGAAGGATCATTAGTATAGAAAGCTGAATCAACAGAACTACTATAATGAACATACTTAAGTATAATAATTGTGGTTTGAATGTATCATCTGATAACTTAAGCGCACATAAATGGCTTCTCTTGCCTCGACCGTCTTTTATCTCTAGTGCCAGGCTGTCTAGCAACAGGTCTGCAAAGTTTAACTACACAAACCTTCAGCATCTCATCTGTCTCGCAAGACGTAACATGCCCTCAGGAACCGCAATTGACAAATGGACAGAAAAGTGTCCCCTTTCAGTGTTGAGATATAACTGCTGATACGACCAGCTTATCTGCACAAAGTGTGTTTTTTTTTTTTTTAAAAGACGTGTGAGTGTGTGTGAGTGGGTTTTGAGCTATTCTGCATGTCAGATCCTGCCGAGTGTCTTAGATTTTGCCTATGGCTTTGAGTAACGTCACTCTGAACGTGCTGATGTGTGTCTGTGCATGTCAGCACCTGACTCCTCTCTGGATGAGTGAACACAATGAAGAGAACTAGACTCCCTTCTCTTCACTCGAGCACACCGGTAGAATGGCTCCTTTGTGTGTAACATACAGTCTCTAGGGGCACTGTAACATTATGTAGGGAGTAGAGACACCCTGTTCACTTAGAAGAGACTGCAGGCAGATAGATACAAATCAATGACTGTCTCATAAGGATCAAAAGGTAGGGTTTTGATGTTATAGGTCTAATACTTTTGTCTATTCCAGTTTAATGTGCTTAAAAATAAAATAGTCAATTAATTTCCCCCAAATTCTCTCTTTTTTTTTTAAAACCAACCCAATAAAGAAACTTGGCTCAAAAAATAATGTCAGTTTTTAAAATAGAAAATAGATTGGTGGGACTAAGCCAATGTATTTTCGACCAGTGGCATACTGGAAAGTGTTTGGAAACCTGTTTGAAAACGGTCATTATTACTGCAATTTAGTGCTACAAAAATAAATAAGAGAAATATGAGATTAAACGGCAAATTTTCCTCCAAAAAAAGAAAAAACTAAATTCACATATTTCTAAGGCCCTGTTTACACTAGTGCATTTTCGTTTTAAAATGCATACGATTTGCTATGGTTACACCTGTCGTTTACACTACGCCAACATTTCCGAACCTCAAAAATGGAGACTTCTGAAAATGCTGCAGACCCTGTTTTAGTTTGAAAACGCCGGGGTTGCATTTCAGTATAAACGGATCAAAACAGAGACTTTTGAAAATGATGGTGGAGCTGCCCACGTTCACTCTGCGTATCCTCGACGACCGTGTAAACAATAACATGGAGACTGAGGCCCCTTTTACACAAGTGTGTTTTTGTTTTAAAACAGCGTTTTAAAATGAAAACGATCCTCGTCTACACTGGCATTTCCACAGCGTTTCAGAAACGATCTGTCTACACCAGTGGTTCTCAAACCTGTCCTGGGGACCCCTTACCGCTCCACATTTTGTATGTCTCCCTCATCAGACACACCCAATTCAACTCTTGCAGTTTCTACTAATTAGTTGATGAGTTGAATCAGGTGTTAGATGAGGGAAACATGCAAAATGTGCAGTGGTGAGGGGTCCCCAGGACAGGTTTGAGAACCACTGGTCTACACTACACATCCGAAAAAGCATGTCACATGACACACTGGGCATGCGCGTACAAGTAAATGGTTGCCTCTTGCGCATGTAGGCAGCTGCAGTACTAACAAAATGCAGAGTTTAACTGCACAATGGCTGTTAAAAATTACAACAAAGATTCAAAGACTATAGAATAACACAAGACATGTCATTCGTATTGTTTTGAATGGGAGAAAGTGTAACGCGCAATATGGCGGAATAAGTCCCGCCTTCAAAATAAGAGCCAATCGCCGACTGGTAAAGTCACCGCGTCACTGCAGCGGCCGTTAGAAGCACTGGTTTCTATAGAAACAGTCAGACGCGCGCCTCCTAAATGAGGCACAAGAGACGCGCATAGGTCTGCGCATGCACATTAGCTTGATCCAGCTTTTTGTCATGATTCGAGTGTTTGGAAAAAAAATTATGAGACAGTTGTTGTTAGAATTCATTGGTGATTTCAAATATGAAATTTAATCGAAAACTTGGCAAACAGCTTTGGAGAATTTGATGTTTCCCCATTCAAAGAGATAGGAGCTGCATGGATGCCCAGGATGCCCGAGAAGCGTTTCAAAGATGGCCGCCGAGTGAAATGACTTGTCTTAAAGGGACTCTGAAAGATTGCAGTTCAGTCTCCATGTTATTGTTTACATGGTCGTCAAGGATACGTTGAGCGAATGTGGGCAGCCACGCCATCGTTTTCAAAAGTCTCCGTTTTGGTCAGTTTATACTGAAATGCAACCCCGCGTTTTCTAACTAAAACGGGGTCTGCAGTCTACGTTTTCGAGGTTCGTAAACGATGTAGTGTAAACGACAGGCGTAACCGTAGCAAAACTTAAGCGTTTTAAAACGAAAACTCACTAGTGTAAACGGGGCCTGAACTGCAATCTTTGCTGGCTTGTCATTTTTAATAATAAGCTAAATTATTAGAAAATAGCCAAATTGTTGGTAATTGATGTACGTTTTTTTTTTCCTACTTTTTTCCAGTTGTTGATTTTCAATACGTTACCACTATTTATTTCTTTTAAAATACATCTATCTTGCCATGAAAATAACCATAGATGCTGGTATGGCAATAAAAACAAAATAAATAAATTGTACTCAAAAAAAAAAAAAAAGAAGAAATCTTTGGTTTAGAGGACAGTGGAAGAGTGCTGGTAAGGGCTGTTGATCTCCATACTCTCCCCTGTGGGGCATGGATGTGTGTATTTACTCAAGGCCTATCCCAGGTGCTATAGAACCCCGCTGAATTAGATCAGGACTTGGTGCCTCCCCTTACTTCACACTCACAGTCATCACTGAGCACCCCACCCCCAGACACACACACACACCAAAAGACCAGAAAGGGAGGATAAATTCCCCTGCTATCCCTCAGTCACTTTTAATCTAGACACAGGAAAGAAAGTGATAAATGTGAAGGAAATGCACCTTGAATGAGTCAGTTTATCAGATGATTCCACCACTCTGGATTGCTGTGACTTGTTCAATAACAACTGTATGACTCTAGTTGTCTCAGGAAAGGAGATGGTGGGCCTGGCAGTCTCCTCCTCAGCAGCTGTTTCTGGTAGGTGTTTTGTTACTCGCATGTTAGTCTTTTTTCCTTGGGAACTAGATAATTGTATTATCAAATAGCTTTCACATTTGGATGAATGATTTCCGTACAAGCTAAAGTGAAACATATTGATTAGTTTTAGTTAAATGCAGTAATTCCAACTTGAATTTAGCATAATAAATCCATCAGCAGTTCATAGGCATTTTAGTTGTTGACTTTGCATATTGCTTTACGAGTACATTTCTTTAGTAGCATCACACATAAAATTATCTTTACAAGTTTTAACAGGCATTGTATTTGTTGTCTAAGCAAAATACGCTAAAATAAGATTTCACTAAGGTGTTTAGAGGTTTCTTGAGGAGTGCTGTGGTTTTCACAATAGAGTATACATTACTATCTCTGGTAGGCATCTTAAAGCTATTTGGCTGCACTTTTAATGAGGTGAGGAATGTTTCCTCGCTTTTCAGCAATGTGTGAGGTGCTGAGTGCTAAAGCACTGGTGCAGTTCTCGGAAACCGCCCCGTTGTCCTCTAAAAACACAGCTTTCAACGCCAACTTCACATTCCTCAGCATGGCTTTTAGATTATGTTGAAACAATACGACTGTCAGTAAAGTGCTTTCAAGTGAGCAGAAAGAATAATAGATTATCAACTCTGATTTGCCTGCGCGATCTCGTAGACAGAGATGAAAACATCTCACAAGGGGTTGATCCAAAAGAAAGCATCAAACATCCCTGCCATCAGGAGAACCTGCAGGTTAGCTGGATCTGGCTTTGAGCGCCGGTGTGGATTTCTGTGTTCGCACTATGCTGTTTTGATGTGGTATTATCAGAGCGGACCACATGTGCTGCTCTCTGGAGGGGAGTGGGCATGTAGCCCCGTGTTGTGCTTGGCTTTGGAAATGACCCTCCACAGGTGCAGCTCAAGATAAAGAGAAGCACAAATGTGTTTGATCTCATGTAAGAGCGTATCTCTGTTGGAATCATGTATGCTCCATTGCGCTCATGTTGGTTTAAGATGGTCCTAACTGCCCTCAGACTTTGTTCATTAAGATTTCCTAATCTCAGTTGTAACTTCACCTGACTCTTGTGTTCTTTATGGGAAATGCACAAAAACATAATACATATCCAGGTTACTGAACAGAAAAACTGATGGCATTTTAGTTGAATAAAACTGAACTTGGTTCATACTAATTTCCATTGCTGGTGAACATCTTTCTATGTTGTTCCATCAGGTAGAACAGCGCATCAAACTAGCACTAACTAGCATCAACCTGCCTAAACCATACAATTCTACTTAGTGTTTCTATGGTTTAATGAAGCCTATTCTGTAATTATTTACTATTATAAAATGATACACTATATTGCCAAAAGAATTAGGACACCCCCCCAAATCATTGAATTCAGGTGTTCCAATCAATTCCATGGCCACAGGTGTATAAACTCAAGCACCTAGGCATGCAGACTGTTTCTACAAACATTTGTGAAAGAATGGGTTGCTCTCAAGAGCTCAGTGAATTCAAGCGTGGTACCCTGATAGGTTGCCACCTGTGCAATAAGTCCATTTGTGAAATTTCCTCACTACTAAATATTCCACAGTCAACTGTTATTGGTATCATAACAAAGTGGAACAATTGGGAACAACAGCAACTCATCCATGAAGTGGTAGGCTATGTAAAATCACAGAGCGGGGTAAAGTTGCAGAAGTTGCCAACTTTCTGCAGAGTCAATAACTTCAGACCTCCAAACTTTGTGCGACCTTCAGATTAGCTCAAGAACAGTGCATAGAGAGCTTCATGGAATGGGTTTCCATGGCTGAGCAGCTGCATCCAAGCCTTACATCACCAAGTGCAATGCAAAGCGTCGGATGCAGTGTAAAGCACGCCACTACTAGACTCTAGAGCAGTGGAAACATGTTCTCTGGAGTGACGAATCATGCTTCTCTGTCTGGCAATCCGTTGGACGAGTCTGGGTTTGGCAGTTGCCAGGAGAACGATACTTGCCTGACTGCATTGTGCCAAGTGTAAAGTTTGGTGGAGGAGGATTATGGTGTGGGGTTGTTTTTCAGGGGTTGGGCTTGGCCCCTTAGTTCCAGTGAATGGAACTCTTAATGCTTCAGCATACCAAGACATTTTGGACAATTTCATGCTCCCAACTTTGTGGGAACAGTTTGGGGATGTCCCCTTCCTGTTCCAACATGACTGCGCACCAGTGCACAAAGCAAGGTCCATAAAAACATGGATGAGCGAGTTTGGTGTGGAGGAACTTGACTGGCCTGCACAGAGTCCTGACCTCAATCAGACAGAATACCTTTGGGATGAATTAGAGAGGAGACTGCGAGCCAGGCCTTCTCGTCCAACATCAGTGCCTGACCTCACAAATATGCTTCTAGAAGAATGGTCAAAAATTCCCATAAACACACTCCTAAACCTTGTGAAAAGCCTTCCCAGAAGAGTTGAAGCTGTTATAGCTGCAAAGGGTGGGCCAACTCCATATTAAACCTTACGGATTAAGAGTGGGATGTCATTAAAGTTCATGTGCACGTAAAGGCAAGCATCCCAAAACTTTTGGCAATATAGTGTATCATCAGTCTGGTTACATTTCCTGTGACTTCACTTCACAAAAGAGCTATGCCAACTTCAGCATCATGTGACACTAACACATTTACTATGCTGACTCTTATTCTTGCCCTGCTCTTCAAACTGAACTGCTTATGCATTGCTTTTTAACACTACATTCTTCAAATAATTTGCCAAGTGGACACATGTAGCAAATCTGGGACATTGTGCCACTTTAGTTGCTACCCAACTGTGTCTCCTGGAGAAGGTCATGGCGAGGCCAACACGTAAAGTTAAACTCAGGCTTTTTGTGATCGCAGGGGCCTTGTGTCAACAAGTCTGAATAGAGAAACACTCAAACTTACACACCGGTGGGAGTGCCTGTAAGGCAGCTGGGGACACGATGAAAGGAAGTGAGATGTTTTGCAGTACATTAGTCAATAACAAAGGTTCTGCAACTGTGGTGAATCAAAGAAGAAGAAAAAACACTCTTGTCAAAGCAGCAGTATGCTGACCCAAATTTCAGATGAGTAATTTCTGTGCATGTGGGTGTAAGAATGTGTTTGTGTGAATTAGAGTATTTGTGTTTCTTTGTGGCTTTTAAACTCCTCACCTTCCCTATGGAGAGATGTGATCCTGAAGCGTTTTGACATTTTCTGGACCACAGCACAATCTGACTAGAAGCACATCATTCATTAAGGTTTCTCAGGGGGATGTGGAAGAGGGTGGTGGCCGTTTATGTACAACTACACGAAGCACAGAGAAAAAAAAAGACAGACAAGATGAGGGGCTGAAATACTTTGATATCTGCTTGAACTGTACCATCACACATTTTTCTATACATTCAGATGTTAACTCCTAAGCTTGTTTATGTCATGATATCTTACACAGTTTGGATCAACTTCAATTCCGAACTGGAGTGTAGCCATGAATGTGCAGAATATTAAACTGAAAAACAAGTGGTCTTTTGGGGGAATTAGAAATGAATACAGTACATACATTCAGCAAGTATGCATTACATTGAACAAAAGTTACAGTAAGCAAGACTTTTACATTGTTAAAACTGAAAATGAGATAATTGGTTTACACAGACACATTAAGCAGCACAACCGTTTTCAACATTGATGATAAGAAATGTTTCTTGAGCACCAAATCAGCACATTAGAAGGATCCGAAGGATCATGTGACAATGAAGACCGGAGTATACCATACCGACCCCAGAATTTTGAACAAGAGCGTACAGTATATAATATTATTAGCTTATTATGAGCTTAAATTTTGGTTGAATATCTAAAAAACATTCATGAGCAAAAATGTAACGAATATTGATTTTTGACATGACAGAATATTTCTACATTATTGCGAGGTAAAATATTACAATATTTATTTTCACACAACCCTAGGTTTTAAAGAGATGGTTCACACAAACATTAAAATTATTCCATAATTTACTCACCCTCAAGCCATGCTAGGTGTATATGAATATCTTCTTTCAGACAAACACAATCAGAGTTATATTAAAAAAAATATCCTGGCTCTTCCGAAGTTTAAAATGGCAGTGAATGGCACTCATGGTTTGTTGGCCAGCCCTATTTGTTTAAACCACGAGAGGTGTCTACTCTCTCCTACTCCTACGTCATGCATCGAGGTTATGCTTTCAGATTCAACTTGCGTGCGGATGTTTAACGGAAGCTGGCTATTATAGTTTCTAAAGTTTTAAATATAGATATTTTTCTTACGAAAACCCATTGCTTTGCTTAAGAAAACCTTTATTAACCCCCTGGAGCCGTATGGATTACTTTCATGAAGGATGGATGGATGCACTTTTTTGGGCTTCAAAATCATGAGCGCTATTCACTACCATTATAAAGCTGGGAAGAGCCAGGACTTTTTAATATAACTCAGATTGTGTTCGTCTGAGAGAAGATAATCGTATACACCTAGGATGGCTTGAGGGTGAATAAATCATGGGATAATTTCATTTTTGGTGAACTATCCCTTTAACTGGTCATTTGCTCTGGCTGTTCTAGCTAGTTGGTCTGCAGCAGGATTCATATCTTTTTTGTCACTTCAGCATTTTCCCTCTCTGCTTTTGATGAATTCCATACTTTAGTATACATTACTCATGGAGTATCTGACAGATGAAGTTGAGTCTTGACCCACCACACCTGTTAATATCAGTATTAAACACACAAGCCCTGAGGTGGATACTTTGGCTCAGTTGACCCTCTGTCCAAGCCAGATTGTCCAGCTGTGTGATGGACATGGATGATCAGCCCTGTTCACACTCCCTCTCTCTCCAGTCTTCTGTTCATGATCAATGTGGTCCCAGTGTTGATCATGAGCTCATATCCACAGGGGCAGGAGGTGTTCACATGGCTTGATTACTTTTATTAAACAAAACAGTCTTTCCACATCAGCAAACCTCCTGCCTGGGCACACACTGCCTAGGGTCGCTGACTATCTATTTTTTATTGTTTCATGCTTTTTTTCATTCTTCAAAACATACTTTCAGTCCAGGTTTTTGGTTGGATGTTTTTACTAATTTGCTGACTGCATTAGCTCAAACTCATAGACTCAGCATTAGTAGCGGGTCATTAGTAATGGGTTTGGGAGAGAAAATTTGGTTTAGCTAGCGTGTAACACTGTGTGAACTTTAGTTTGTGGGCGGCAGTATCTGTTGAGATATCCTAAGGATATCAGCCCACCTCCTTTATATTAAAGCTCCACACATAGACTCACGGCAATGTCATTGAGCCTATTCCTCTGCATAACAGACATAAGAGACCAGAGGTTAACTCACTGTCTTAACTTGTCTTAGGGGAGTTTAGATGTCAGGCTGTGAATGTATTTATTAGTTTGGACCCTCCTCTGATGCTCTCTGTGAGCTTTCTAGGTGGGATGGGAAGCTTGCCACAGATCAGAGGGTACGTCTTTGACTCTACACAGGGGTTTTTGGTTTCTTCAGCAGGGCGGTTTTTATCCCACAGAGACCTGGATGAGAGCTTGAGAGTCTCAGCATGAAGTTTTGAGCTCCAAACCTGTTGCAATTTATAATCCTGCTGACCTGTCATCTTTCCCCCTGCCCATAACTCATATTGTCCACTGACATGTGTGTCCATACTGAAGACACTCAATGGAATATAATGTTACAAAGAGCCATGCATCTAGATCTTTTTGATTCAAGCTTTACAAGCTTTTGAGAGTCACAGACGGATGATTAATGATGAAGACCAGAGTTGATCTCAAGCCTGCTATCCCCTCTTCTGAAAAGGGTCAATGACATATATGAGTATACACGATGAAGTTTTTTTGAACATCTAGGGTTAGGGATGCAAAGTTCTTAGTTCTTAGGGTTGCATATGGTTTAAAAATGTTTAAACCTTATTAAGAAAATAAAATGCATCTAAAATGTCAACTATTAAGTAAAATTTAAAAAAGAAAATAATCGTGTACATAAATTAATCTATTTTAAATATTTTATATAGATGACTTTTACTTTTTTGCCCCACCAAAAAATATCTAAATTGACTTTAATTAGAAAATAAAAATATGATCATTTTAAAAGATGTGTAGTCAAGTCATTATATGTGGATTGTATTTTCAATGTATTAAAAAATTGTCAAAAATGAGTGTCATGTCATTAACCAAAAGCCTCTGCAACTGACACTTGTTTTCCTTTGCTTATTCATGCTCAGGCATTGATGGTTGGTCTAATTAATTTGTTATGACAAACACTGACAATTGTATAGTCTGGTCTTTATTGACCTCTAACCCTGAGCTTTGACCTTCAGCAATGGAGCTTTTGGTGACAGAGTTGAATGTGCTGTTGAAGCTGTTGGACCATGAGACCCTGAGCTGTGCTACAGAAGAGAAGAAAACTGCCGTCAAAAACCTTCTGAGACAACTTCAGCCCTCAGGTAAATATCTAAAATCAGTTTTTAATGGTTATTATCTGGTCCAGGCTGAGTTTAGTGCTTGGACCACCAGCTGATTAACCTTAAAGGCCATTGATGTCTAATCATATTGCTAGAAAGCTACGAGTTTTGGATTTATGCAGGAAAAGTCATCTCTATTGTAGACCATTTTGGTTAGCTTAGTTAGATCTAGTAGACCACCTCGGATAAGCCTTTTAGTACCACTGGTCTCATTAGGTTGACCACACTGAGCTACAGCCAGTTTTTTGTCTAGCAGGGAACTGCACAGATATTGCAAATTAACTCAGAAACATCAGTCTGACAGAGAACCAATAGAAAATATGCTTGAGACAATTTAGACAAAGAAGAAACCTCTTGGACCAGAAAGTGACAAGACCAGAGGGATAAACATCAACCTTGTTTCTCTCATAAATGAGACTGAAAAAGCTTTTGGCAGTTGTCCTACATACATAACACGTTTTCTCTTTTCTCATACTCGTTCTTTGCAGTCACTGGAAAAGACTATATGTACATGAACACCTCAGTATACAGAAACGGAACCAGCTTTGTCGAATCTCTTTTTGATACGTTCGGTAAGTGGGGAGTATTTATGAGATTTACATCTCTCAACATCCTCCATTGTTTTGGAGTAGGCTATTATGCTCATAAATGTGTTTGGACATTTCTACAGATTGTGACCTTGGGGACCTGAAAGTTGAAATCGAGGATCAAAAGAAAGAGCCAGAGACAAACCACACCGACCACACTGTCTCCAAGCCAGTAAGAAATCTTCCCTCTGAGGATAACCCACAATGCTCTGCTCCTTAGTCTAATGCTAATATATAGTGCATCATTAACCCTGATGTCAGTGTGTAATAAGGGTTGTGCTCTGCGACGATGAGATACGGCTAGAAGATTAATCGTGCTGCAGTGAAACCTGTTCTTCTCTTTCCAGCTGCATTGCACTTTCAGGGCCAGGCTGTTATCTTTAAGTCACGTCACCATCAGCCCTTCACCGAGGTCCCCACAGAGCCTATCTTTTATTAAGAGAGCGCACTCTTCCAGCAGTCAGATTTTTCATTGTGTGTGTCAGTGTGTTTGTGTGCCATTATTAGCACAATAGTCCTGCATGGCCAGTATCTGATGTATTTCTCAGCCGTCATCCATGTGGCATGTGGGTTTGGCTTTTGATTGGATGCAGTGGTCACATATCATTTGTTATTGGAGTAACTTGCCGAGTGATGGAACGGAGCCACATAACTTTGCAATATTATGAGGACTCCCTGAAAAGCAGATGTTAAGTGTGAATTAATATGATGGGGCAGACAGATGGAGTAAGTCATTGTGTTTGCCACATTTTTTTTGACCAGAGCACAACGGGCTCACCACCCCCCCTGCCCAACACGCCACCTCCAGAGGATTACTATGAAGAGGCCGTGCCACTCAGCCCTGGAAAGATGCCAGAATATATTACCAGCCGCAGTGAGTCTCATTGCTGTATGTCCGTTGTTTGGAAAACACTACATGGTCTATATAAATTCCTATAGATAAAGTAACTTGGAGAGTGATCAGTGTTACAACTTTGTGTTCTTTCAAGAGTAAGAGTGTTGATAATAGATCACTTGAAGTCAAAGTTAATTGTAGTTTTCAGCCCGTTTTACTTCCGTAATGGGACACATTTTTGAATAAAACAGTATATTCAACAAGAAAAAAAATTTTTTTTCATCCATTAGGAAATGATCGGATTGTAAAAAGTGGTTGTTACATTCCAGAATGGAGCTATGCTCAATGTTAAGACAACAATGTCAATGTTGTGCAAAGTTACAAAAACTATGTTTAAATAAAACTGCAAGCAGCGATGAAAGGCCCAAGCCCTGGTGGCATCGCCACCCCAGTGGCTTCAGGGCAACAGTGCATGATGGGGAATATGCATTTAAACTGGGTAAATGTAAAAAGACTATTATAAAATCGTTTGAATGTGCCACACTTACAATGGCATTAATTTAATCCCTCGCCATGGCATCTTCAATGTCTTAGCACCAAGTTAAAACATTTTGGTGTGAATTCTATAAACCCTATAGGAGTAGTAGTCCAAAATTCAAAGCCTGATTTCTCAAAAAATCCACATTCAAAACAAAAAAGCCGACTTCCTGTTGGTCGGAGCTAATGAGTGTAAATTAGAAAGTTGTCCAGCTTGATGAGAACAATATATGTACCGAGTTCAGAGGGCGCCGTAGAGCCCCCCTGCCACGCCCATGTACCAGATTTTGCTCGGCCCTAATGGCTGCGGATTCTGACCTGTTTGCAAATTTTCAAGAGTTTTTGAGCATGTTAAGGGCCCCTAAAGCCCACAAAACCTTGACAAAATAGAATAAGAAGAATAATCCTAAGGAAAACAATAGGGCCTTCACCCTTTCAGGGCTACGGCCCGAAATAGCCATTGGTTAACATTATGCCAAAGCCTGCAAAGACTAAGTGACATCAGTGGAAAAGGAAAGTCATTTCAGAGCAAGTTGTCACATTTTGATTAATAATTGCAAAGATAAAGTTGCAATTTGTGCAATAAATTGTTTAAAATAATACCAAGAATGTGCATTAGGAAAGTAAATAGGTCAAATTAATTCCATTGACTTCCAATTAAATGCATGCAAATGCGGAAGACTGTAAACACGAGCTCATGCAAAGAAGTTTTGCATTTTGCTCCGTTCCAAAGTTTAATTTTGGTAAACTCAAATTCACAAATTTGGTTTCATCTTGACTTTTTTTGTTGGCAAATTTTTGTTGGTGCTAGATATAGATACAGTCAGCAAAGGAAATGATTGGCCACTTCTGTAGGTTAATTAATTTTGCTTATTAAGTTTTAGATATTTTTAAAAAGAAAACACTTCTGCGCTTCTCATGAAGCTTGTAATTTTTTGTTATTGTTGTTTTTTGCACTTCAAATAAAGCAATGGCAATTTAATAATAATGCTAAAAAAAGACTGCAGTGCATTCAAGAATTTCAGCGAGAATATGATAAGAGAGACAAGTGGACTCACACATCTATATTTCACTTCGCAGAGGATTGCCAATTAGTGCATGCACGTTGCCATGCAACGTTTTTGGCAAAGGCTTCTACTTTGTCTTAAAAAGGGCAGCTACTATTTTTTTCTTTGCACCACGGGTCAAGAAAAATTCTCATAAATTAGGGAGAGCGTGTTACATTTTTTGCCACACAGCCTATTATAGCATTGCACTTCTTTTATATCTACAGGCAGCTCCAGCCCTCCTAATTCCATTGAAGATGGATATTATGAAGATGCTGAGAACAATTACCCAACAACACAAGTGAACGGACGACGCAAGAACTCCTGTAAGCGGGGAACCCTGATGCTATAAATAGTCATGTCATTTCTTATTAGTAGTATTAGTATGACATTATTCCTCCTGCAGATAATGACTCGGATGCCTTAAGCAGTTCTTATGAATCATATGACGAGGAAGAGGAAGAGAAAGGCCAGCGTTTGACGCACCAGTGGCCCTCAGAGGAGAACTCCATGGCCCCGGTGAGAGACTGCCATATCTGTGCCTTCCTACTAAGGAAGAAGCGCTTTGGCCAGTGGGCCAAACAGCTCACTGTCATCCGTGAAAACAGACTCCAGGTAAGCTGCAAAAAGCCCTGAGAGATAACAATGAGCCTTGATTTTTTTTTTTTTTTTTTTTCCTGATGCTATCATGATTGAGACATAGAAACCCCTGAATCTTGTTTTATAGTGTTATAAAAGCTCTAAAGACCAGTCGCCCTACACCGATATACCACTCAGCCTGTGCAATGTCATCTACGTGCCCAAAGACGGCCGGAGGAAGAAGCACGAGCTCCGATTCTCTCTTCCCGGTGGAGAGGTGCTGGTGTTGGCCGTGCAGAGCAAGGAGCAGGCTGAGAAATGGCTCCAAGTAAACACATTCCCTCACTTTCTCGCCCGATTGAGTATCCATCCATTATACATACATACAATAGATGTACTAGCTGCCAGAAACAATATTGCACAAGAGGAAAATGGCTTTTGTAAAAGGGACCCCCTGTGTGATGGACTGTGTTTACCCATGTAGGAACCACTGATGTGTCTTTGTGTGATTGCAGGTGGTGCGTGACGTTACAGGCCAGGGGAATGGGTTGGACAGCCCATCATCTCCCATGATTCCTAGGAAAATTGAAGTGGATAAGGTGAGAACCCAGCACACATTTGTCTTATTCATGACTCCTGTGCATCTCATCTTCATTATTGACATATAAAGTGTGTCAATGATGGATCGGAGGAACTTTTGGGAATAAACTTATTCTGTTTAAAGTGGTCTTGCTGTGACTGGAGTTGGTTAGGAAAATAAATCCAAATACTTCCTGACATTTTCTTTACAAAAAAAGTATTTTTTAAAACATAGTATTGCCATCGTACATGTCCAAAACATTGCATTAATTAATGGCTCTAAGTACTTTTTCTAAGTATTATGTGACACTCTAGACTGGAGTAATGGATGCTGAAAATTCAGCTTTGCCATCACAGGAATATGTTACATTTTATATATATTTCCATAGAAAACATTTATTTGAAATTGTAATTTTACAATATTACTATTTGTACTGTATGTTTGATCAAATAAATGCAGCTTTAGTGAGAATATGAGACTTTCACAAACAGTGAAAAAAATCATACCGACCCCAAACTTTGGAGTGGTAGTGCATATAAATGGACTATTATTCTAAACGGATTTGTCTCTGTCCTCTATAATTGTGTGTAATTACATCCCCAGTGCTGCTGTGAGTGCTGTGCTGTCTGTGTGTGTAAACAGACTGACAGAGTTTAAATGTTCTGGGCTTACTCTCCATCTGCTTTAATTAAAAGGTGTCAAGCTCAGGGTGGTCAGTTCTGTCAGAGCAGCTGTAAATAATGTGCTGAGTTTAAGGGACTTGTTGTGAGGGGCAGAATCATGGGGAATGTTATGATGTGTGTGTTTGTATGTCAGGAAACACATTTAATCTGAATTTAGCAGTCGGTTGTGAGAGGTAGACTGTGCTGGGAGTGTGTTTCCTGTCTGAACTCTGCTGCTGTAGCTGTCTTGTCACAACAACACCTTGTTTCTAGACCTAGATTTCAATATTCTGCATATCTTATTGTACAGCATTAGTCATCTAATAGTTATGGATGTGTATATTTACAAGTTTGGCATATTTTATTTTTTAGTGGTGTTCTGCAGAGAAGCAAACCTCAGATTCTGACAGTGTGCCAAGTGGAGAAAGTGCTCGTGACGGCCGGGAAAATGGTGAGATCTTCAGTTTCACCCCGCTGTTCTTCTCTGATTACACCTCTGATTAAATCCAAAGATTTACTTCCAGTTTTTTTTTTCTTTTGGTGTTTGTTAAGGCAAGCATTATTATTATTATTACTTTTTTTTTTTTTTTAACAAACCCCTAAAGAACAAAAAATAAAAATAATTCATCCTGCAGTGTTTTTTACACACACACTGTACTGTGAAAGAGGGATCAGAACCATTTCTATAGACCAGAATATCTTGTAGACTTAGGGTTGGGCTATCAACACCCTGGTAGCCACCCAAAACACACTAGGAAACACATAGAAACGTGTTAAAAACACTCAATATGCCTTAGCTGCCACATAGCAACAACCTGGCAACCACTCAAAACAAACTAATAACCGCATAGCAACATGTTAAAAACCACTCAGAATGCCTCAGAAACTGTATAGCAACTTGCAAACACCCAAGTGACTACATAGCAACTTGTTAAACCAATCTGAATGCCTATCAAACATAGAAACACCCTGGCAACAACCCAAAACATCTTAGCAACCACATATTACATGTTAAAAACCATACAATCAGAAAACTTTAGCAACTGTATAACAACACCTAGAAACCATCCAGAACACCCTAGTAACCACATATCAACATGTTAAAAACATACAGTTAGAACACTTTAGCAACTGTATAACAACACCTGGCAACAACCCAAAACACCCTAGCAACCACATATCAACATGTTAAAGGATTAGTCCACTTTTAAATACACTTTTCCTGATAAATTTACTCACCCCCATGTCATCCAAGATGTTCATGTCTTTCTTTCGTCAGTCGAAAAGAAATGAAGGTTTTTGAGGAAAACATTCCAGGATTATTCTCCTTCCAGTGGATTTTAATGGCTACCAACAGGTTGAAGGTCAAAGTTACAGTTTCAGTGCAGCTTCAAGGGCTTTAAACGATACCAGATGAGTAATAAGGGTCTTATCTAGCGAATCGATCGGTCATTTTCGAAAAAAATACAACTGTTTATACTTTATAAACAAAATATCGCCTTGAACATACTTTCCGCTTCCGCATTCTTCATAACGCTTACGCTGAATGTCCTACGCCTTCCCTATTCAAGTTATGGAAAAAAACGAAACTGGCGCCGCGTTCTTTCCGTAAGTAGAATAGGGAAGGCGTAGGACATTCAGCGTTATGAAGAATGCGGAAGCGGAAAGTACGTTCAAGGCGATATTTTGTTTATAAAGCATAAACGGTTGTATTTTTTTCGAAAATGACCGATCGATTCGCCAGATAAGACCCTTATTACTCATCTGGTATCGTTCAAAGCCCTTGAAGCTGCACTGAAACTGTAATTTTGACCTTCAATCTGTTGGTAGCCATTGAAATCCACTGTAAGGAGAAAAATCCTGGAATGTTTTCCTCAAAAACCTTCATTTCTTTTCGACTGATGAAAGAAAGACATGAAGATCTTGGATGACATGGGGGTGAGTAAATTTATCAGGAAAAGTGTATTTAAAAGTGGACTAATCCTTTAAAACCATACAGTTAGAACACTTTAGCAACTGTATAACAACACCCTGGAAACCATCCAAACTATCCTAACTTCATAGCAGTGTTCAAAAAAACACCCATAACACCTTAGAAACAGCATAGCAACACCCTGGCAACCATTCAAAACACCAGTATCATTGTGCCTGCAAGGTTTTCATTGGCAAGAAACTCTCACGATGTCTTCTGAATTTCAGAATCTTGTTTATCTCTCTCTCTCTCTCTCTCTCTCTCTCTCTCTCTCTCTCTCACACACACACATACACACACACACTCACACACACACAGGTTTGTGAATTGTGAATTGTGGGGACATTTCATGGTACAGTACAAACCGTATTTTATATTGCCCTACACCAAACCTACACCTAAACCTACCCATCACAGGAAACTGTGCACATTTTTACTTTCTCACAAAAACTCATTCTGTATGATTTATAAGCCTTTTGAAAAATGGGGACATGGGGTAATATCCTCATAAGTCACCCTCTCCTTGTAATACCTATGTCATACCCATGTCATTATACAAATTTGTGTCCTGATATGTCACAAACACACACACACACACACACTTTATTCATCCTTTTGCCCTCTCATTGTCTAAGAGCTTTGTCGTAGGTGCTCTGTTAACAAGCAGGAAGTCTTTATGCAGGATGTGGATTGTTTGTGATTATTATTGTTTGGACCAGTGAAAGTCTTTAATAGCTTTGGCCTAATTCCTGCAGATTGTGTGTCTGTAGACCACACATATCTTTACATTTGATTTAATTCAACCATCAAACCTGTGTACGTGTGTGTGTGTGTGTGTGTGTGTGTGTGTGTGTGTATATGTGTGTTTACAGCTAAACCCAAGCGAGGTGCTCTGTCCGAGCTAACAGGCACCGTAAGCCGAGCTGCAGGAAGAAAGATCACAAGAATTATCAGTTTCTCCAAAAGAAAGCCTCCGTTGCCAGGAGACGCACGCATGTGTCTCCACCAGGATCCCCGGTGTGGTACGAGACCCATCTTTCTCTCTCCCCTTTCTCCTCTCGGATTACGACACCCATGACTCTCTCCACCTGTTATTTTCAACTTTTCTTTCTTAGCCTTTGATCTCAGACAGTGAAGTGGAATAAATCTACACCATGAAACAGAAGTAGGCGTACTGTAATGATTGCTGTAATTCTTTCTTTTGTGTGTGTGTGTGTGTGTGTGTATGTTAGGTTATGTGGGAGTGTTGTTGAATCAGTGCTGGAGGGAACACTGGTGTCGTGTGCGGGCCGGATCTCTTTACCTTTACCACGAGAAAGGAGAACAGCGAGTGCCCCACACCACTGTGGCTCTGAAGGGCTGTGAGGTTGTCCCAGGCCTCGGGCCCAAACACCCCTTCGCCCTGAGGATACTGAAAGGAGGTGCAGAGCTGGCAGCTTTAGAGGTAGTGAGTGTTTTGTGTAACGCTTTCACAGCAATCCTCCATAGAGCTGTATTTTAGAAGTTAGCTACATGCAAATTTAGTCTTGGTTTTTTGTGTGGGTTTCAGTCTCTGTCCTGATCTTTGTACCTTCCTCTTCTTCCATCATTCACTGTCAGGAGGCACTGATATTAAAATTCTTACTGGCCGACCATTTTTTTTTTATTGCTGATATTAAAATACTATACTATTCTAAACTATTTTGTCTAAATAAATAAAAATAAAACACTAAAAATCATATCATCTGAAATGCTACAGGTGAATAAAGGCATCACACTATTATAATGTACAGTATGAAAAATGGAGATTAATTTTGTATATATTTTTAAAAATTTAACTAAGTAAATGTTACATGTCAGCAAAGGTAATCTTAATATGGGAAACGACCACGCACAACTAAATATGCAATATCTCTAATGTTCGATTATTAATATTATTTAAATACTATTACAATATTTATTTATATTTTGAATTGACTTTCATTTTTATATTTTAGTTTAATTTTAGCTCAAGTTTGAGTTATTTTGTTTTGTGCTTTTGTCAGTTTTATTTTTTTTTATATTTATTTGGCTTTATTTTTATTTCATTTTTATTTTTACTTATTTAAGCACTTCAACTTTTTCATTTAAATTTTAGTTCATTTAGCATTTATCTTATTTCAGCTTTATTTCAATTAACAAAAATTAAATTTTTAATAGTCTTAGTTTTTGTTAATAATAACAACACTGCTATATCATTAAATGTTATTGTTTTTTTTAAATCTTTTAATACTCTTTTATCATGTGTGATGAATAAATTCTGTCCAAACAGTCCATTTTATAATCTTAGTTTATGTCTGTGTGTGATATATTTTGTCTCTGGCTCTGTTTGTGCTTGTAGCTCATGTTTGTTCCTGTGTGTGTTTGTTGTGTTAGGCGAGTTGTTCGGAGGACATGGGCCGCTGGCTGGGAGTCCTGTTGGCAGAAACCGGTTCCTCTGCCGACCCCGAGTCCCTACATTATGACTATGTAGATGTGGAAACTATCGCCAACATCCGCACGGCTGCCCGTCACTCTTTCCTGTGAGTTGAGGGTGAAGGCGATGAGGGGTGGAGTAACAGATTGGGTGTTCATGTTGTTTTGACTACCTTAACTGTTCTTGTTTCTTTTTCTGTTTATTTAGATGGGCAACATCCACAGATTCACGCACCTATGATGAGGTCCCTTTTGAAGTCATAGAGGTTTGTGGTCATGCATGATAACACATGAACAAACATTTGGGTGTGCGCTTGCATGCATTCTGGCTGGGTAGTTGTTCCACAGGAGTATAAACATGAGGAAACACAAAGGCCAAATTCATCACAATGAGTAAAACCAAAGAATATAGTTCTGATGTGCAGCAAAAGATTGCTGAGCTTCACAATATAGAAAGTAGCTGTAAGAAAATAGCTAAAGCATTGAAAATCCCCATTTCCACTATCAGGGCAATAATTAAGAAGTTCCAATCAACTAAAGATGTTACAAATCTGCCTGGAAGAGGACATGTGTCTAAATTGTTCTAATGCACAGTGAGGAAGAGAGTTTGAGTGGCCAAAGACTCTCCAAGGATCACAGTTGGAGAATTGCAGAGATTAGTTGAGTCTTGAGTCTCAGAAAGCGATAAAAAAAATATCAAACAGCACCTACATCCCCACAAGTTGTTCAGGAGGTTTTCAAGAAACATCCTCTGATCTCATCCAGAAACAATCTCCAGTATATTAAGTTGTCAGACATGATTGGAACTTGGGAAATGGGACCGGCTTCTATGGTCAGATGAAACAAAAAAAAGAGCTTTTTGGCAGCAAACCCACCAGATGGGTTTGGTGCACACATGGATAAAAAGTATCCCATGCCCACGGTTAAATATACTGCTGGATCTTTAATGATGTGGGCCTATTTTTCTGCTGGAAGTCCTGGAAATCTTGTTCAGATACATGATATCATGGATTCTACCAAATATCAACAGATAAAAAATCAAAACCTGACCACTTCTGCTAGAAATCCTATAATGAGCCATGGTTGGATCTTCCATCAGGACAATGATCCAAAACAAACATCAAAACCAACACAAAAATGTGTCACTGAGCACAAAATGAAGCTTCTGCCATGGTCTTCCCAGTTCCCCGACCTGAACCCTAAAGAAAATGAGTGAAGTGAACTGAAGAGAAGAAGCACCAATATGGAGCTGGAATCTGAAGGTTTTGGAGAGATTCTGCATGAAGGAATGGTCTCTGATCTCTTGTCAGGTGTTCTCCAAACTCATCAGGCATTATAGAAGACGAATCAGAACTGTTTTATTGGCAAAAGGAGGTTGCAAAAACTATTGAATAAATGGGTGCCAATAATTGTGGCCAATGTGTTTTGGATATAAACATTTATTTCATAATGTGACTTTCCCCCCACTTTCAATTCTTTTTCTTCAATGAAAGGTTAGATTTTTGCTAAGTTTATGAATTAAAGATCAAAAGGATAAACAATGCAGATTTATTTTTTACAGTCATCTTTGATCATATTTACCAAGGGTGCCAATAATACTGAGCACCACTGTATAAGCCATATGCTTCACAACCCTCCCTCCAAAAGAAAGCACTTCTCATAAAAGCACTTCATTTTATGTGCTCCAAGTAACATTGAAAGCATTTTGAAGAAATTCCCAACATTCATGTGCATGCATCATACACAAACATTAAGTGTAAACAATACTCAGTCATGAGTGAAGTCATTATCTAATTTTTTAATTCTTTTTTTAAAGGGTTAGTTCACTCAGACCTTGAAAGGGGGGAACTAACCCTTTAAGTTTATTTCTTTGTTTAAAGAAAAGTCTTCTTTATGAGAATGACACAGCTCTTAACATCAGATTAAAACACAGCTTGTTTTAGAGAAGGTCAAATATATCCATGTGCCCTGACTGGTCTTTAATGAAAGATGAGAAGTGTGTGATGACTCTGTCTGCAGTAATCAGGGGTTAGAGCAGGTTCAGTCGTCATGGCCTCTGGCCTCCTAGCGGCTTGTTAAACCTGTGCTGAACCTTCGGACACCCACTCAGAAAAGCATCAGTTCTCCCCATTTGTACGGAATCAGGGCACACAATATACTAAAAAAATATTTTTTCTAAATTCTCCTTATGTTAGGAGATCTCATCATTTTTAAAATGCATAATTTTTCTACTTCAGTTGTTTTCATAACATATGGGTCATTCTGTTTAAATGGTTATATTGCATCTCTAGCCAAAACAGTAATTTATGTTTCAAAACGTTGTCAAAGCCCCCCATATGAGGATATGTCTTGCAGGATTTCTGTTATAAATATGACAAAACCACTGTAGTAAATAAAGACAAAATTCTACGTATTATTTCACTTGAATTTTTATTAAAATAATATCAGTAGTGGATATTTGTCGACATGTTTATAAAAACACAATTAACATCAGCTCTTCATGGTTAATCATTTGTTACGCATTGGGTATATGAGAAACAGAAATGACATTCATTTTGTGGATTGACCCATATGAAGCAGCATACTGTACAGTTGTTTATATAAACAGTATCTAACCTGGTACAATTTTTCTCTTCAGCAGGAAAATGAGAGGTTAAGGGGAGGAGCACAAACGAAGCGTCGTTCTTCTTTCTCCAGCAGTGACACAGGAAAGCCCAGTCCGCAAATCACCCTAAAGCGCCACGGCTCCAGTGAGTCCCGTCACACTCTGCACTGTGCTGGTTCTGCTTATAACAAACACAGCTGTTAGATCCAGCGTTCACTTTAACATATAAAATAAGATGGTTTTAAGTTTTTATTAGCAGCCTGCTGACTGCTTATTTTGGCTTATTTTAACCTTACTTAGTTCTCGCGCTGTCACATCAAAAGCAGTCAGAACAATGTAACCTGAGCTTAACAAGACATTTTGGATTGATCTACGGCTCTCTGCATTTTCACACTCATTCTCTCACCAAATAAGTGCTAAGAGCTTTGTCAGCTTCCCACAGACTCCTAGGGTCTGATCTTTGAACTTTACTTGACATTTCAGACGCAAATCAATACGGGAGGTATGGGAAAACACGGGCACAGGAGGACGCACGCCGCTACTTGAAAGAAAAAGAAGACCTGGAGACAGAAATAGGCAGTATCAGAAGTACACTAGTCTCACTGCGGAAGAAGAAACAAGAGGCAAAGGAGAAGATGAAGGGTGCAACGGGTGAGAAAGAAAGCTTTCCTGTCTATTCCATGCCTACTATTCCGCATTCATTGGTTTGGTTTCAAAAGAAGTGAATTTATGGCCACTTTTACTAGCAAAATAGCTTTTTTATTGCTTCTTCAGGCGTACTTCAAATTTATAATTTATTTTTGGTCACACTTTAGATTAGGGTCCAATTCTCACTATTAATTAACTATTAGCTAAGACTTTTACTTCAATAATAATAAAAAAAAAACTTCCTAATTACTGCTTATTAATAGTTAGGAAGGTAGTTGTTAAAGGGGTTAGTTCACCCAAAAATGAAAATTCTGTCATTAATTACTCACCCTCATGCCGTTCCACACCCGTAAGACCTTCGTTAATCTTCAGAACACAAATTAAGATATTTTAGTTGAAATCCGATGGCTCCGTGAGGCCTCCATAGGGAGCAATAGACACTTCCTCTCTCAAGATCCATAAAGGTACTAAAAACATATTTAAATCGGTTCATGTGAGTACAGTGGTTCAATATTAATATTATAAAGCGACAAGAATATTTTTGGAGCGCCAAAAAAAACTAAATAACGACTTATTTAGTGATGACCGATTTCAAAACACTGCTTCAGGAAGCATTGGAGCACAAATGAATCAGTATGTTGAATCTGCTGCTCGGAGCGCTAAAGTCACGTGATTTCAGCCGTTGGCAGTTTGACATGCGATCTGAATCATGATTCGATACACTGATTCATTTATGCTCCGATGCTTCCTGAAGCAGTGTTTTGAAATCGGCCATCACTAAATAAGTCATTATTTTGTTTTTGTTTTTTTTTTGCTCTCCAAAAATATTCTCGTCGCTTTATAATATTAATATTGAACCACTGTACTCAGATGAACTGATTTAAATATGTTTTTAATATGGATCTTGAGAGAGGAAGTGTCCATTGCTCCCTATGGAGGCCTCACGGAGCTATCGGATTTCAACTAAAATATCTTAATTTGTGTTCTGAAGATTAACGAAGGTCTTACGGGTGTGGAGCGGCATGAGGGTGAGTAATTAATGACAGAATTTTCATTTTTGGGTGACTTAACCCTTTAAGTTTAGAATTTGGTTAGGATTAAGGGATGGAGAATATGGTCATGCCAAATAAGGCATTAATAACCCTACCACTACAGTTGATTGTTTCCTCTTACTTGACTAATGTCCTTAAGTTTATGTGGTCAAAATGGATCTACAAGTATGTAAATGTAATTATTTATTGTTGTGCAGATAAGCAGAGGTTAGCTTTAGAGGAGCGTGTCACTCAGTTGGAGGACAGCTGCCGGGTAAAAGAGGGTGAGCGTGTGGATCTAGAGCTCAAGCTCACGCAGGTGAAGGAGAACCTGAAAAAATCTCTGGCTGGTGGAGAAATGGGAGCACCTACAGAGTCTAAACCTACAAGCAAGGTACTGACTCGACCTAAATGTTAAATATTAGAATAAATAGTTTAATCAAAAGGGTTGTCTGTTGTTTAATATGCTACCTTCTTTCCTTAAAGACTCAAAGGACGGAGACTCAGTATATTGAGTCATTTGTCCCTGTCAACTGCGCATCTGAAATGCGTAAGCGACCTCCCTCCATCTATGCATCCACCAAGGGAAATGTTATGCAGAAAGCCAAGGTAAACACATCAGTGGTCACAACATTAGCAGTGCAAGGCAGATAATGTAAATAGAACAGCTTGCTGCATCAACAGAGATCACATTAAAACATTCAGTCCATTTCTAATTAGTCAGAGTTTCATCGATTACTTTTGGGTCCTGCTATTAAGATCTTATATGTTGCAGAATAGGCCTGTATGTGTGTGTGAGTAACTTAAACATTAATGCTTTGTTTTTAACCAGGAATGGGAATCGAAGAAGGGTACTTAAGGAAACTGCTGATCAGGAAGACCTAGACTTAAGACTTTGTGCCATTTCAAGATTAATATGAGGACTTCAACCAACAGACTGCTGTATATGCAACACTGTTGACTACGGTGGCTGCCACTTTTGTAACTTTACAGTGGAGTTAGAATGACAAAGCACCAGCTGTATTACAACACTTTGCAGCCAAATGATGTCCTCTTCAGATGTCTTGTGAAGTTCCATGTTACAAACACAAAAAGTCTTGAAGGATTGAGAGGGAATGAGGAAATAGTTTGCCAGTTGAAAGTGTAATAGTTGTGGTCAAGTCGTAAAGGAAGCAGATGATGGGAATGCATGCGAGACAATCCACTCAAAGTCCTGAATTTTAAAACTGTTTATTTTAAAAGAGGCATGGTAACTGATTTGTACAGTTTTGTTTTTTTACTCAATTGCTTATACTTCTGGGGTAATTCCAGCTCTTAACCAAGTGGTGCTAATAACAATGTATATATTAAAATTGTAAATATATATTTTTTAACATTCTTTTTTAAAATCTTGCTTCATAGTATCTAACTGATACTCCTGTTTGTAACCTTTTGTTTCCTCCCCCAATTTCTTTACCACCTTTTAATGTGAGTAACATTTGCACTTTAAATGTCTTTAGACATGGAGATGGGAATATTCTTTTAATAAAGATAAAAATGTAACTTTGCTCCTTTGTCAGAGTTATAGACTTGCAAGGGAATTCAGTTTCAGTGTTTGTGAGATTTTATACAAACCAGCCAAAAGAAGGGAACGCAGTACTGGTTTCTAAAAACTGGGCATTGAACAGACACTCACTAAAATATGAATAAAAATAATTGTATGCATGCGTGTAATGTACATTAAAATCAAAAGTTGTATCTGTAAATAATGCACTGTGAACATGAACATTTTAACTAACATTAACAGATTAATAAATCGCTGTAAAATATACTGCTCATTGTTAGTTCATGTTAAAGGATTAGCTCACTTTCAAATAAAATGTTCCTGAGTTTACTCACCCCTATGTCATCCAAGATGTTCATGTCTTTAAGTTGAAAAGAAATTAAGGTTTTTGATGAAAATGTTCCAGAATTATTATCCTTATAATGGATTTCAATGGCCTCCAAATGGTTGAAGGTCAAAATTAGTTTCAGTGCAGCTTCAAAGGGCTTTAAACAATACCAGACGAGGAATAAGGGTCTTATCTAGCAAAACGATCTGTCATTTTCGGGAAAAAAAAAAAAATATATATATATATATATATATATGCTTTATATAAACAAATGATCGCCTTCCAAGTGCTTCCGCCCAAACCGCACTTTCGTATTCAAAAAGCTTACGCTGTATGTCCTACACCTTCTCAATTCTACTTACAGAACGAACACAGCACCAATTCCATTTTGGCAGAACCATTTGGAAGGTGATCCATAAGGAGAATAATCCTGGAATGTTTATCAAAAACCTTAATTTCTTGTCAACTGAAGACAGACATGAACATCTTGGATGACATGGGGGAGAGTAAATTATCAGGAAAAGTTTTATTTTAAAGTGAACTAATCCTTTAATGCATGAATGTTAAATGAGACCTCATTGTAAAGTGTTACCACTATACGCACACCTATTCCACAAGTGTGTTTGTAGGATGTAGAAAAGTCCAGGAAGTCAGTAACCGCCATTGCAGAACCTGGCATTCTTATTTAGGGTCACACACACACAAAAAAGCCAATTAAAATGTTTAATGAATGAAATAACACCTTTGAGATCTTAACATTGGTGATCAGAGAAAAAGCTCTCAAGTTGAAAAAGCTCTCAAAACAAAATCTTTAGATTCTGATTAACAGATGCCCTTGAACATTTTTATAAAAAGTTTATTAACAGTTAAAAATTCAGAATGTACAGTGATCACAAAAAAAAAAAAAAAATAAAAAAAAAAAAATAATTAGAATTCACTCTCAGGGGGCAAGTCAACAGTCAGCTCATTTATCGTCTGTAGGAAGGCCTCCATTTCATCAGCATATCCCACTGCTGCATTTGAGAAAATAATGAATAAATATACAAGCTTAATAGGGCATAACGTTTAAAGTACTTTAAAATGTACTCATTACCACTGGGCATCTTTACAGGTGAGAGTGGCAAACACGGATCCATAATAAGCTCTTCCACAGGTGAAGCAGCCGGCCAAGTCTGTTTAACCAAACCAGCCAGAGAGAAGCGACTGAGGTACAGTTCATCTGGAACACTGTAGGTCTCAAACTCTACAAATTTAACACAGGACAGAATCGTCAACAGCAGAAACCAAAAAGAATTCAATTCCAAAGCCATAAAGACAGTCAGGCTTACCGCTTGGATTGTATGGGAAGCACTTCTCAATCTCTGGCAACTCCTCACCAGCAGGCTGAGCAAGCACCTTACACTGACAAAACATGCATTTAAATCAACCTGCAAATTATTTCAATACAGTGGTCTCTGTAGGAAGGAAGCCTTCATAATCTCAAGAACCAACCTTGGCTTCGGCAGGTTTAGTCTTCTCCTCTGCTTTATGAGAAGCTGCTGGAGTGGCAACAACCTTATTTATGACTCCCAAAGCTTTTCGGCTGGATTGCAGTGGAGCTCCAAGACGAGGCTTTCCTGTCAGAGGTGTTCTCAAGCACTGATCTGAAAATGTTGTACGAGTAAATGATTAATCACACTTATGGTTCTGGCACAAAAAGCATATTTGTGTCTGACCATTGGTACCTGGAGCTGAGTGCAGTCTGTTCTGGCGAGATTTGATGGCTGGAGTGGTCAGTCTGCCGTTCTCCTGATCAAGGTAAATCATGGTGTCCATGTCTGTAGCTTTACACAGCGTTGACAGGTTAAAAAACACTGCAGCGTCAAGATACAAATTACACTTAAGTAAAAAAAAAAAAAAACACCTTGTTTGGTTTAAATAATGCCATTAGTGATTTGTAACGAAACAGTTCATCTTGGATATTAAACAAAAGTGACACGCGGATTTCATCAATAACGTTACATATCGCCAGTTGAACTAACCTGTAGTCTGTTACTAAAATCTAAATCATACTATTTAACCAGATAAAGAAAGTGTTGAGAACTTACCGTTTCTTTTCCGTGTTTATTCGTATCCTCCTCTAAGCGCACGAGCAAAATGACGTTTGTTTTGGTTCCGAGTTTCCCGGCTGAGTTTTAAAAGGCAACCTGCTTCTTGATTGGCTGATGGATTTTCTTCTTTGACCAGACGATGCTCTTAGTTTATTGCGTTAGCGCGACAGTGCCACCGTATGGCTTGACTGAGTAAAGCAATAGAAGATGGACAGTGCAGTTTACCTGATTAAGCATTACATTACGAGTTATCACAGCTTAACATGATCCGTGCACTCAATATTTCAAATGATTAGTGCAAACGACTAATTTGATTTAGTAATCACAACGTTTCTTTAAAAAAAAAAAAATGAATAAGTAATGACCACTTATAATGTTTCATAAATCCGGGTTTAGAGTGTTTTTTTCACTACACATTCATAATAATTACGTTTGCCGGTGCGCTGTGGCAAGTTTTGAGGGGGGCTCACACAAAGAGCAGCCTAGGGGCCCTGACCACCTTAATCCGCCCCTAAATTCAGTCTAACAAATGATCCAAAATAAATCATTTGAGATGGATGAATCTGTGGATGGATAGATTGGAAGGTAAATGGATGCATGGATGAGTGGGTGATTAAGTAGTCAGATTTTTCATAAGCCTACATATTAGGCTACATATTTTATTTGAATGTTAACGTGGCTAATGTCACAAATTTGCTTATTTGAATTGTACCCTAGAAAGTTTGAATCTTAAATATTTAATTTATTTCACTTTAAATAGTCTTCGTTTTGCATTTTTATGGACTTATGGACCCCACTGTACATACATGCATACTGTACATCACCCATTATTGGTTTTACTTAATGGCATATAGATTGCTTAGTGCTTATGGAGTTTACAACATCCCTACAGTGCATTACATTTACCTAGCAAAGCAATAAGAAGAAAAAAAACAGGTAAAGCATTGAACCCTTATAAATCAGCAACATGAAGGCAACGTACAACAGCGTCCTTCCTTGTGTCCTACTGCAGATGTGTCCCTATTGTGATTTATGTGTGTCCATTTCACTGTTGTGTAGAAATGCAACAGTGAACCATGTAAAAGTCCAGCTCAGTGTTATAGGGCACTATTCAACTGGAATTGATGGGTAGTCAACAGTCTTTTCACTTTTTCAGTCATATGTGTAATATTTTGTTCATTTATGGAGATGGGAGGTAGAGTTTTCCATCCGTTAGAATAAAAGGTAGTAGAGCCAGTAGAAGATATTGACGAGGAGAAATGCCATAGGGAACAGTATTCGTGAGTGTCTGTCAATGTTGTTTGGATTCTCGATACTCATCATGGATGCTGCTCGGCGAGACATTTGCTTTACAGAGGACAAACTGCACACCTTCTCTTTCTTCTTGTCCATGGCCTCATTCCCTTCACATGCAACAGATTGCTCAGGTGTCTCCTGCTGAGTGGACCCTTCCGTCTTCATCTTTTTGGGTGTCATTGAATTGACCAAGTGAGTCGTACCATTTGACTCCTCGAATTCTTTGAGTAGTTCCTATGAAAAATTCATTTAAAAATGTAATTAGTTTTAAAAAATAAATGTGTAATTTTTAACCTCTATCCACAGATTTCTCACCCTTTGCACATCTACAATGGTCTGGTGTTGCATGGTGCAGAAATGAGCACAGGCATATTCCAGCAGAGCACCAAAGATGAAGGTGAAACAGATGCCAAGATAGACGTCGATAGCCTTAATGAAGCAGTTGGCGTTGGGAAGCGAGGTCCTGGCACCCATCATTAGTGTGGTCATGGTAAGAACAGTGGTCACCCCTGTCAAATAAATGGATTTGATATTTAGTTTATCTAGAAATGTTTTATAGCACATGTTTGCTAGAGTAATAAACTTTTGGAATCACTGGCCGATGCAGGTGCGAGCTGGTACGGAGGACTGACTGATCCAGAAAGACACCCATGACAGAACCACCAGCAATGTTGAGGGCACATATGTCTCCAGAATGAAGAACAGCACATTTCTACGCAAAGCGAAGTAGAGCACTAGCTTCGGGTAAGAACCTGCAACAGATCCAGAATACTGCAGGTGATTCATACATTCAACTTTTACAGAAAAATACTATAAATGTGGTACATTAAAAGTGGTACATTAAAAGTGGTTAATTTGTTAACTGCAAGTTACCTTGCCATACACGGTGAAAACTGTGGTTTGTAATTGACCCTTCGTCGGGAGTTTGATTGACAGGCGATCTAACCAATCATAACGCCGAATCCGCCGTTATGTCCGACAACGCAGTCAGGGGAGTTAGTAGATAAACGTTGTGGACTTGAACTTGAAAAATGTTGTGTACTGACGTCTTTCCGTGGTTGAAACAACATTCCTTGTTGTGTTCATTCGTGTTTATTTGATGCTATAAATTAACTAGTCGGAAGAGGTGGTCTGTTCACGAGCCGCTTTAACTGAGGTGCTACAACAATCCGTCATGACACATTAAAGAGCTACGAAGCAGTATTTATTGTTTAAATTTCTTTAAAAATTACAAAATTTGAAATTCGAGACTTTGTTTCATATCAAAAGTAACCTGCTCTGCCTTGTCTGTCGACGCGTTGTCAGCTTCCTCTTTGCTCCGCGATGTATTTTACACTGCGTGAGAACATGATGTGTGGCATGAGAACGTCATGGCTTGTCAGACATAGCAACAGTAACTAAAAGGCGCGGGTCTTCGCGAACGGTCAGTTGTGTTATATGTAAAATGCTGTCAAATTTATGTTTTTTGCATGTTAAATTACAGTGAAAAACAGTAAAAGGACATTCCCAATAGTCCCTACATGACACTTATGATTACTTTTTTTTTTTTTTTGAATAGTTTTGTTTCGGCGTATTTTTGTTATCTGTAATGTACATTAGTGTGTTTTGTGTTACATTTTCTGTTATTTACTTAGTGAATATTTCGTTGCTCTCTTGAAATATGTTCTTGTGCTATTTCCTTTGTGTGGGGGGGGGGGGGGGGGGGAATGGATGATCTTTTGTTATCTAATGCAGTGGCATTCATACATCTTTAAGTCAGGCTTAAGTGTCCAAATTCTTTTTTGGGACACTGTGTGATTGCGCCGTAAGCCGCTTAGGAGGAAGGACGTCTACCAAATGTATGAATATAAGACTGACTGACTGGTACTTTTCAGTTAAATAAAATGTTAAAGTGGTCAAGATATTCATAATTGAGTTAGATGATTGTACCTGTTTCATACACCGCTTCAGATACCACTGTGTAGTAGCTCTCTACACTGTACTGGGCCAGACGCAGTGTATCTAACCCCTTCACTGAGTCATTCCCTCGGGTCCAGTAAAACACCACATCCTGTAAATTATAGCCCCCTGAACATGCATGCACAAACATACAGGTTTAAGGGTTTGTTCAGCCTGCTCTTGAATAATTAATAAGATAAAATAAGTAGAATTCATTTGCATTTAATGTGTTTGAGGGTAAAAATGCTTACAGCTTTCTAATTGCAAAGTACACTCTTGTCTATCCATAGGATACTTGGTGAGGTCCATGTTGCAGGCAATGGTTGCTGTTATGCTGTGGAGAAAAGGAGGAATATTGATTGAACCATTTCTGTAGGAAGGTACCCCAGACACACATACATCTGCCTGGAGCAGCTGTTCAGCCTTTGATAAGAAGTTGTAAATTCAGATTCAGTGTTTACCGGAGAGCATAGAGCACAGTGCCATTGCTAAAGATGCGGATCAGACGGTTCTCCACAGTGACATCATGGAGGAAGGAACGCTTAGAATCAGGGATGAACGTATCGGGGATCCACAGCAAAGAAACCAGCCGTCCGTCCAGACTCAGACTTTCATTTCCAGGGAATATCAGTCGGGAATCTCGCCATCGTTGTCTTAGGAAAATAGTGGCTGTGTAGTCCTATCAGAATGTGAATGCAACAGAATCCCATAAGTCTGAATATTATCAAATAAAGTTTACAGATTATAAACATGATTAGTACCATGTTAATCTCAGAGATGGCATCAATACTGGCAATATCCAAACTCATTCCAATTTCAACAGGCCCCTCTGTGGGAACAAAGAAATGTGTTTGTATTATTCATGTTTTAATTCTCAATCTATATTTAATCAACTGCAGTTGGCCCTCACCGTTAAAGTTTGGCCTTAGGTATCGATTGTAGCCTTTCATCAGCTTCTGTATGGTGGGCTGCAGTTGCGAATCATTCCACTCGCCGTACTGATTTCCGTAGAATCCTCTTTCACTGGGAGACAGGGAGAAATGTTAACAATGTTGATGGCCCGTGATTCTTAGTCTCAATGCGTCAGATGTTTATAACTTTACTCACCCGTTTGTAATTAACAGAAACAGACTCGTCCAGAACAGAAGATGGAACAGCATTCTGTGATAATGTGATACAGATGAGCAGTGGCTGTGAAGAGTATTTAAGAAAAAAGTTTTGTTAAAATCATCTCTATTAAGAACAGATTATGACCAGTCGCTCTGAAGGCACTTTTTTGTCACCCCACACACTCTTTTCTCCAGGGATTATACAAATTAGAGAATAAGATCTTGCAATTGCGCCTTCGTATTCCACATTTGCTACTTGAAATGCTTTAGACTTCTGGCTTTATATTTTATAATTGAGATTTTTGTTATAATTATGCCTGGAAAACTAAGAACTGGAGCTTTAGCATCTCATCCAGTTTATCAAGTGGATGATAAAACTCAGATTGATGGAAGTTTGCAAGGGTTCCCGTTGTTTTTGACATACAAGTCATCATTTTTTCATTACCTTTTTAGTCATTTTTGATTTAAAGCAGTTTTTAAAAAAATAAATAAATAACCCAACAGAACAGTATATTTAATAAATCAAACATTTCTTTGAGGAAAAATTTATTCAATATAGAAATTTCCATGACTTTTCCAGGCATGTTTAAAAATTCCGATTTTCAGCGATTGTTTGATATCTTTCTGCTGTATTAATACAGTAATCAATTTATAATTGTTAATTGTATTAATACATTGTTGAATGCAATTGTAATTAGTTAATTGAACACATTCAAACACTATTTGTCCACAAGTATTAAATTTCCATTTGCATTGCAATGCTTTCAACTGTCTCTCAGCTTGAGTTCCCAGGACACTGATCCTGTTGACCAGGGTTGTTTTCACAACCCCTCCCAATTGCTACTCAAAACTAGCCCTAAACTAGCCCAATTGCGTTTCAGGGGGGCTCTCCTGGTAAAAATTGCGTTGCAGGGTGTAAAATCCACGTTTTTGGCAGGGTTCTCCTGGTAAAATTCGCATTCCATAGGCTAAATATGTTATTTGGGGTCGCTTCAACCCGCAGAAATGACAAAACAACCCGCAGCAACAGTGTAAAAGTAGCCCAATTCTTGGCAACACTGCTGTTGACCCTCACAAGTACCCATCAACCATGTAAACTTTAATGTCCCAGAAGGTTACCACAAGATGGCAGCAGTCATCTCTGCCCGCACACAATTGCACCACCCACAACCTTTCATTAATGTACTATTTTATTTAATGCACATCTTCCCAGTCACTCTTTCTCTTTACTTTAAGCTTATGAAGCTAATTGCCTTGCCTTAAGACACACCAGCAATAACCACTGCAGTTATTGTCATGGGACCTGAACAAGTAGCAGTCCATAATGAAAGGCGCTGGACCATTTTACCACAGATCAGCCCCCACCAACCATTTCTCTCACTCTCTTTCTCTCTAATTCTAAGTCTCTCTCTCTCCCCTCTCTCTTTTCTCAATGGATTCTTTTAGATTAGAGCAATCTTTCAAAATGTCATTGTGCGTCTATGACTAAACGAGTCAAATAGACCTTTTGCGCCCTGAGTTGTGAGTACAAATCTCGACATTATCATGTCAGCAATTTCAAATGTATATTTTTATATCTTTTCCACTAGCCCTCACTATTGCATTAATTTAAAATCACATATGCCAGATGCAAAAACTATCAAATATATTCTCCAGAAAGTAAACAGTGTGCCATCTTCTTAGGCATGCCACTCATCTCATTCTTCCTACTACATATTCTATCTCTTTCTCATATTCAATTATTCCTCTCTTCCTCCACCTCATCTCTCCATCCATCAGCTGTCCCCATCTACTGTCTGTCATGCCGCATGAACATCACAATGGCAGCAGTTACCTGTGGAGGTCTGAGATGCAAATCATTGTGACTTTACCCTTCACTCTTCTTCTTGGTCTCTTTCTCTGTTGGTGTACCTGTAAAATTCGGTTTGATGAAGATGTTTTCTTTTATCTTGGGTCTTCTTTCATCAAAATCTCTTATTGTTTCTTTGTTTCTCAGCACGCAGTGTGTCTCCTGCGTCCAAGCATGGCTTCCCTCACACTCGTCACTTGACTGGCTCTGAGAACATTCCCTCTCTCTGCCTCCCTCATTCCCCCAACCTCCCCCTAGTATCTCTCTCTCTCTTCCCCTCTCTCCCTCTCTCATACATGTGCACAGCTGTGTCGGATGCCTGTGATAGCACCTGTAGTCTTATAGATGAATCTCTTTCATTGCTTGGCTCCCTATAAATCAATGTCATTAACAATGTCATGTGGCTTGTGACATGCTGCATTCTTCCAATCGCACTCTTCCTCTCTCTCAATTGCCTCCCTTACAGTTTCAATCACAATTCAGTTTTCTCTTTGTTGCAAATTCACATCACATTTCACATCTGTGTCTTTCATCTATTTTGTTTCCTGCATCCCTATCCTTTTTGCCACCCCTGTTTGAAGTTTCTGTGATACGATCTATGTCATTTTATTTTCTTATTTCTCGTTTCTAGCTCTGTCTCTTGTCATGCTGTTTTCTCTCCACCTTTTCATCTTGCTTATCCATACATTCTTTTAAGAGAGTGCTATATTGTTCCATCGCAGGGGTTTTCACTGTCTTTTCTATTGTCAACCCATCCTTTGGCTAACTCATTACCAGAGGTCAAAGCCTGGCCCACACGGAATTTGTGCAACAAAAAAATTTCACAGATCTGGAACGCACATAATTCACAAAGTTGTACACACCACCTGCACCTTGTGTGTGCATTAATAAAATAGTTTGTCTAATTTGATTTTAACCACCCTATCAGACAATCCCATATGACCAAAAATATATTATCTGTCCAGAATTTGTTTAAATGATAAATATATGTCGTAAAAAGTGCTGCTTAATGGAATATATTTAAAAAAAAAAAAAAGGAAAATACACTTTAAGTTGGCTTATAAAAGCCAACATACTGATCTACTATATAAACATATAGACTGTATCTCCTCCTAGAGCTGTTTCCCCCAACCTGGGGGTCACTAAAGATTTACGAGGGGTCACCAAGCTCAGTTTGAGGGTTATTGAGGATAACCCACAATGCAATTTCTGACGGTTGGTATTACAGTTTAATGTTTTAATCATCATTAAATCCATATTTGATTGCCAGGATTTGAAAAATTAAATACTGGTAAATACTGTCCAGTATTAAGCAAAGTAAGAACTCACGCAGATACAGTGTAGGTTTTGTGTGAAAAAAATGGCGGAAAGAAGTGAGTGGTTTTACAACAGAGTTCTGAGGGAAATTATATGACTTAAAGTATGAATGAATTCTACGAATGTATCTCTGAAGGGAACTGACTGCCTTGAGAAAAGTTTAATGGCATTTTCTTTTCATTGTCCCTCTGTGTAACACGTAGTGTTTATAAGTGCAGCTCTGCTTTGTGTATGGGGTTACCCGGGAAACAGCTCTATTTCTGCTGTTACAAAATCACCACCTACTGACAGAGAATGGATTTACATTTTCATTCAGCCTGTCTGCGGTTTTTGTTTGTGAAACTCAGGCCACATTGTAAATGGCATGCTGTTGTGAATTTAGAAGTTAATTAAAGTTGGGATTTTGAATGTGAAAATAGGGGTCTCCTGGAAAAAAAGGTTGGGAACCACTGTCCTAGAGCTTTAAGCTACAACCACCAAACTCGGCTCAGACAAAGACTATAGAATAACACAAGACGTGTCACTCGTATTGTTTTGAATGGGAGAAAGTGTAACGCGCAATAGACCTTATGTAGCCCCGCCCCTTTTCAGCGTTGCGCTCGTTGTCTTTTGACTTCCGGTTTGTATTTCCACAGCGATATTACATTTATGAATGAACTGCTCGTTTTAAAATCTTCCCGATCTACTGACATTTGTTAAGACATCTGCTTTAAACATAACAATGCTCATGATAACTTTCATTAACTCTATAAGGAGCCGTTCACACAGAACGCGTTTTTCTATTCCAATGCGCTACTTTCCCATTGTTTTTCTATGTAAACACGCGCTTGACGGACGTGCATGACCGTTACGCTCGCGTCTCGCGTCTTTTGCAGCGCCTCTCACATGAGCGCCGCGTTTTTAAGACGCCGTGTCAAGTTAAAAGAATTTCAACTTTTACACGCAGCGCAGCTCATCAATGTCAGTTCCAAAACAGTGGACCAATCAGAAGAACTTGGAGGCGGGGCAAGCGTTGCGAGTTGGCATGACAACTGTTTTGTATAATGGCAACATGGCGGAGGAGGCGCTCATTGTTATCTTATTTTCTTTTTTTCCATGTCAAAACTTATATCTGTCAATTCTGATGTTTGCCTATTTCTATTATTTCCATTATTGTCGTTATTGCCTCACATCTCAAAAGCGCGTCTCGAGACCCTCGCGTGCTACGCGGCGCTTTTTTTAAAACCACTCTTGAGCGCCGCGTCTCGCGTTTTTAGACGCAAAGACGCGTTCTGTGTGAACGGCCCCTAACAAGTAAATCCACTTAACCAACTAATTATTCTTTGACAGCGATGCCATAGAAATGTACAGAGCTACCGCAAAACGGAAGTTCAAAGACAATTTTATAAAGATGGCGGCGCGCTTGTTTCTCTGGTAAATAAGGTCTATATGGCGGAATAAGTCCCGCCTTCTAAATAAGAGCCAATCGCCGACTGGTAAAGTCATCGCGTCACTTCAGCGGCCGTTAGAATCACCGGTTTCTATAGAAACAATCAGACGCGCGCCTCCGAAGAGACGCGCGTTTAGGTCTGCGCATGCGCATTAGCTTGAGCCAGCCTGAAAAATAGGTTTTTTTTGTCATGATTCGAGCGTTTAGAAACTAAATTTATGAGCCGGTTGTTGTTAGATTTCATTGGTGATTTCAAATATGAAATTTAATCGTAAGGTTGGCAAACAGTTTTGGAGAATTTGATGTTCCCCATTCAAAGAGATTGCATGATGCCCAGGATGCCCGAGAGGCGTTTCAAAGATGGCCGCCGAGTGAAATGACTTGTCTTAAAGGGACTTTGGCTCAGACGAGGCTTTTCCAAGCCAACTTTTTGTCTATGAACTTTACTCATCTAGTTTACATTTGAAATTCCAAAACCTATTATAAAATGTTATATTTTCAATCTTAAAATACATTTTGGTTGAATGTAATATTTTGGATACTATAAATATGTTTATTTTTATTTTATTTTATATATATATATGATGCCTCTACAGAGAGAGAGCTGTATATGGGATCGTTTGAAAAATAAATTAATGCACTGTCTATTTACATTATGTGCAGATGGCCAACCATGTTGACAAATGTTGATATGTTGTCATTGTCAAATCATCTCCCTTGACCTCATGGGTTAGTAAAGTGTCTATTGGATACACACTACATAATCTCACTGGAAGTAGTATGTCATTCATGTAGTTTTTGCCAACTATTTTATAAATATATAATTAATTTGTATACTACTCTTTATTTACTATTTTACACCTACTATATAGTAGGGAAGTAGGCATATTCAGATGCAGTATCAATTCCATATAGAAACTCATTTTTGGCCACAAAATGAGTGCAAAAAATGCAAAATCATAAATTAAAAATGAAAATGATTCTATTTGGGCCTGGGTTTGGCTTCATTATTTAGCACTATCTGAACAACTTGGGTTACTTCTCAAGTAACCGATCAATTTGACAGCAGTCTCTTTTTTTTCGGTTTGTGTCCATCAAAGTCTTATTCCTTTTTGTTAGGCAGTCTTCCGTTTATATTTTTGTCAGATGGAAAGCTGCCGGAGAGGGACAGTGGACTGGCTTTAATCATACCCCTGCGGATTGATCGGCTCTCCATGATTAAAGCGGACTCCTCACCATCCTCAGGCTCTAAGCCCACACAACATTGTAAACAGAGGCGCTGGATTCAAACCGACGGCTAAATGAATGTTTGACAGCACAGAGACACACAGGTGACGCCTCAGTAAGCTCAATTATATAACCTCTGCTCTCTAGCTCCAGGAAAGCCTTGTTTCCTTCTTGGAATAATGTTTATCTTCTGGTGCAAATCAGACAGTTTCTGAAAAAGGAAACTTTCTCAAATGATGCATCTACAGCTCAGGAACCGACACCGCCGGTGATGCTGCTGTTTTTATGAGACCTGTTTAAAAAGCTCCCAGCTATTGCTAGCTTATTTGCAAGGATAATAGCACTCAGCTTTGAGCAAGAGGCACCAGGTGCATCTTAGATGAAGGAACGGCTTGTGTCATCCTCCCCAGTAGACCTGCAAACATCAAGCTTGGACTGGTGGACTATTGAGTGCCAGCAGAAGAACTTAGACCAGCATGTTGTCTGAGCCAGTGACTTATACCCGGATCGACCCGAGAGCCCGAGAGGTTTATGGCTGAAAATCGGATGACTGCCACCAATCACCTCAGCACATGAATAGCTATTTCCTGTCATCTTGGTTCCTGTCACAATCCAGTTGACAGATTATCAACATGCCTACTTCCTTCTCTCCTCCTCTGCCACTCCTTTCGGATTCTCTTTAATTCATGTTACCTTCAAATGTCCTCTTTCCATTTTTGTGAAGACCTTCACATGCTGCCTGGTCTAGTAATGGTATCCTCTCCATCCACTTTAGTAGATCACTCAGACAGTTTTATAATTACAGAGCAGCTCATACATGTGAGTGAAGATTGAAATGACATCCTACATGCTTCATGACCTCATTTGTCATCATATGACTTGCATTCATTCAGATAAATCCACCAGCCTGCCATTTACATGCAGGTTACTATAATATATCAGGTCAGCTAGCTTGATTTTTGCTACACGATTCTATTCTATTATCCCGTCCTACACTCTTAAAATTAAGACACTTCTACAGCATTTATTAATCTTTGTTAATGTTAATTTCAACATTTCCTTATACATTATTAAAATCAATTGTATTTGTTAACATTAGTTAATGCACTGTGAACTAACAATGAACAGCTGTAAGATTAATAAATACAATAACAAATGTATTAGTTCATGTTAGTTAAAACATTAACTAATGTTAACAAATGAACCTTATTGTAAAGTGTTACCAAAATATCTTTTCTTTTCTGTTCCACTGAAGAAAGAAAGTCATACAGGTTTGGAATGACAACATAATTGATATTGCTTTAAGTTCCACAAATGACTTTTTATTCACTAGTTTATTGGAAAATCATCTTCAGTATGTAATCATGTTTTTTAAAGAACCAGGAAACCAATATTCTGATATCAAGAACCTATAATCTAAGATCAAGAACCTTTAATCTTCAAAAAACCTTTTTGATAAAGAGTCAGATCAAGTAGGCTACAGTGGGAAATAATTCTTAAGAATCCTGCAAAATAACCTTTATATTAATAGTGTAGCTTTCTGTATACTTTCATTTAAAAGACATTCAATTCTCACTCACACATCCATGCACATTTTGCTGTACTCACCTTTTTTGCTTTCTCAGTTCAGTCTTGAGTCCGATTGTGAACGGTAAAGGTGTGCCGGTTGTGAGGATGTGCAGGTTCTGCTCCTTTTCTCTCTTTCAGTGTTCTCCCTCTCTCTCTCTCTCTCTCTTTCTCTATTTTTATTACTCTGTCTCTCACACTCCGTCACTCTCATTTACCCTCTCGTGGGCAAGACTACTAGTGTTCGGTTTTCAGTGAGGAAAGAGAGTGTTCCTTGTCTGCATGCCAACCATAGGGATGATGTGGATGAGTGCATGGCATTAGCACGATTTGGTCTATGCCAGACTAGTCCCTGAAGGATCTGAACCAAAAATGGAATTTATAGGATATTTCTCATATTATAAGTTCCTCAGCCGCATGAGATCGTTTTTTGACTACAAAAAAGTGAAAATTCCATTATATCTTTTGATCTGCGGCGTTTAGAAGGAAAAACAAAACAAAATATGATATTCTAGATGTTAGGATAATCCGCTTACATCCACTGGAGTTATGTAAGAACACAGTATTTAGTAAATGTTTTATATTTAGATGTCCATTTCAGTTTTGGACCTGACTCTTTTCTTTCCTTTTATAACAGTTGACACACATCCTGAATGAATAATAAATCAATATCAACGTCATTTAACCACATGGTGACAAAAGAGCTGAACTGGTCAATCGGGATTCATCAGAGAATCCACCTTCAATGAGGAGAGGTAAGTGGGATTTTGCATCAGTGAAAGACTGTCAACGTCAGGGTTCCTTTGTAATGCCCAAAGAAAAGGAATTTGCCTACTGAAATGAATAAAACATCAGTAAATAAAGAAGTGAGGAAATGAGGGCTGTGGGATTTCGGCACAAGAGTGCTGGTAGAGTGTGATCTTAAGCAGCTGGAATGATGAGTGCAGCAGAACTCTACCTTGGGCACACTATTGACACATTCATTAGTGCTGCATAGGAGATGCCTGCATACGTCTCATTTATTTCTCTCTCCGGTGAACAATGTAATTGACCGATACAGTGCAAAGCTTTAAATTTAGAACATGCAAGTGAACTGCATTTGCTTTCTGCTATTAGCAATATCAGTTTATGATGCATATATATTGTTTATTTAATATATTTCTATAAATAATGGGCTTCCTTTATTTTTCATTGCAGTGGTTTTATAAATTACTTAACAATTAATTACTTATCCACCGAACTGTGTGCAACCACCTGCATACAAATACTCTTTCTCCCTCCCCTGCTTTTACCCTCAATATCAAGCACACCAGCTTCATTTACATGTTTCTGCCCTGTCCACATCTGTATTCTCCACATACTAGCTGTTTGCTATCCGTTAAACAGTTTGCTACAGGCCAGGTCACTAGAGTATAGTCAGTAGCCTGGCAACCACAAGTCAAGGTTAAAAGAACATAATCTGATCCGTTTTGTTGACAGTTTAATCTACTATTTTCTCCCAGGTGAAATGCTGCAGTTCTCTGGGTCTCTCTCTTGCTGTATTTCACTCCTTTTAAATCCTTTTAGTTGTAATGGCATACATTGCATTACCCATGACTAATGACTAATGCTTTTGCAAAACACCATATCCCTATAATGAGGCAGTGTTTAGCCACCCTGCTTGTAGCATGGTTTCATTAAAGGGGTTAGTTCACCCAAAAATTAAATTTGTGTCATTACTCACCCTTGTGTCGTTCCAAACCCGTAAGACTTTCGTTAATCTTCGGAACACAAATTAAGGTATTTTTTGATGTATTTTTATTATTATTATTTTTTTTTAATCCCCAATAGAAAGCAACGTAATTACCAGGTCCAGGAAAGTACTAAAGACATTGTTAAAATAGTCTACAGTGGTTCAACCTTAATGTTATGAAGTGGCAAGAATACTTTTTGTGTCCAAAAATAACGACTTTATTCCACAAATTCTTCTCTACCCTGTCAATGAGAGGCTGTGCTGTATTGTGAATTCACGATACAGCACTAGCCTCGAGTAGCTTATTGCTTTTATAAAACAGTTACCACACAATACAAATATTAAAGCCAAAAATGTGTATCAATGTAACTTTCAGGAAGTAAACTAAAAGCCTTCCGCCACAAAAAATAGTCCCTGACTGTGAACGGCAACAGAAGTTACATTATTACGCCATTAGATGTCTTTATGAGTGAGTCAATCAGTAGTGAAGACTTTTACATTGAAAAGATGCTTTGACTAGTGCTGTCAGTCACGGGAAAACTGTTAAAAGGACAAGACAATACATCAGACATTTAAACAGATTTTTTT
Source organism: Megalobrama amblycephala (assembly GCF_018812025.1). Classification (NCBI taxonomy): domain Eukaryota; kingdom Metazoa; phylum Chordata; class Actinopteri; order Cypriniformes; family Xenocyprididae; genus Megalobrama; species Megalobrama amblycephala. Next base: position 11,056,040 of record NC_063066.1, on the reverse strand, counting down.
TATTATGAACATAGGACTGACCTGAAGGAAAATGCTAAATTTGAATGCAGGTAATAAACTCGCTCAATTGATCTCTTTCTCACAATACTCTTCTATATAATACAGTAAGCTTCAATGAACAATATCAATTGAGAACATACAGTTTACGTTGCTAAGGGTGGTTGCTAAGGGTGTTGTGTAGTGATACACAGAACCTTTGGGTGAAGCGGTCATAGTGAATCAATGACAGGAACTAACCGTTTTATAAGAGAAATTAGATAAAATAAATAATACACAATAAAATTACAGGCATTAGTTGCTGTGCATAAAAATTACATTTTTTTTTTTCTTCAGGAAGCTAATTTATCTTTATTTCCAGTCACATTGCATGCCTAATGAGGGAAGAGGGCTCAGAGACAGGCCAACAGCATGAATCTATTTGACATCTTTAGTGTCTTGGAGAAGCACACCATTTATTTCCATAGGAAAGTCCTTTTCATCCCCTTCACTATGGAGACATGTTGGTGTATGCTGATGAATTCTGTATGTGGTGGTCACATCTTACCTTAGGCTAAGTAAGTGCACTAGAGTGAGGATACCAGCCTGATGAGCATGCATCAGTGCATACATGCTTCTGGACTCATGACGTTGTTAGATCATTTAAAGGTCACATGTATGGGTGAAGACGTAACATGTAGGGTGTCTATTAATAGGTGTAAAATTATATTTCCATCAATATGCTCTACATTTATAACTATTTTTCTAAATTATTTTATGTAGTAAATGCAAAGAATGCTTTGTATTTTTGTATTTTTTGTGTTTTCACACAAAATACTTGAAAACAGATCTGTTTCTCAAATTTGTCTGGCTTGTTAAGTTCCCACAGTCAATGTGTTAGACTTTCCCCTGATGGCTTAATAGGTTTATTTAATTGAAATTCATGCAAAGCGAGTTCAATCCTAGAGTTACAAACACATTTTATGGTTCAGTGAATCGTAATCATGTACTTTTTTCCAGAGAATATTGATAACACATCAAAATAACCCATTCATTCTGTGCTTTCTTAAGCGTTTTGAGTTTTTCATGAAACCATAGCAGACATTTAATCCCATAATGCAGCTCAGTAGTGTACACGCTAAAGAATACTCCTTCACTCCTTCAAGTGGACTATATCACTGGACTAAAGTAGGGAATAGTGAATGAGGGTATAGGGGCAATTTCAAATTCATCCAAGGTTTAGCATGGTTCAGTTAGACCATGTTGGTAAATATCACAACTACACCATTTTGGGAGCAAAAAGCATTTGTTTCACATTAGCTATGCTAACAGTTTACTTTCTCCAAGTAGTGTATATTCGATTAGTCTGAACGGCGTGCTAGGTGTCTGTTCACTCTTTGTTGAAGTAAACAAGAAGTTTCCTCTCAGATATCACACAGTATGACAAAGAAAATTCAATTTGGCTGACACATCTGGCTGATGCACCATTATTTTGAATATTTACAGTGAAAAGAAGATGTCAGGAAACACTTCTAATCCTAGATAAGGCAAGTCTGTGTTACCATGATGCTCAACATTATTTTGATTGACCCACCCCGTCTGAGCAATTACTCAGGCACTGCACTATTTTAACCACTAGGGGGAGCAAAATACACACAACACGTATATAACACTGGCTTCCTGTGCGTATGTGTCATTAAAACCAGATAACTAACCCTGCGATGATCAGATCAAACGATTAGATGAATATCAGGGTTTGAAGAGCCAACATCAACCATAAGCCTCAAGTCTCAAGGATGTGGTGAGGCATCTGTGGGACATTGTATTTGCTTATGAAACATCACAACTGTTAGTTGTTGAAACTAATAAACAGCCATGATGTTTGAAACCAGCAGCCAGCAGAGTCGGGGCCAAATGCCTCTTAACACTCATGGAGTTTTGTTTTTGTCATGTTGACATGTCAAATATTTTAGGGGGAAATAACACAGAACATTTCATTACACTAAAGTGTTTGTTGTCTCTCAACACTATTTTCACTAAATATTCTATATAAGCCCTGGTACATGTCAGTTCATTTAGAATGCTGTGCTTCCCAGATATACAGAGGATAGTTTGCATTTGGAGCAATCCAAAAGGATGAATGCTTTTTATGTTGGGATGGAATTTGACTTTGGACTGTAGATACGGAATAATTGTTGTCTTCTGTTTTACTTCCTCTTGATGAACGTCTTGTCGGATTCACTCAATGGATTGTGGGTTCTTTCTTCCGTCATTAATTGGACATTTTGTTTTCCTTTAAGGACCAAGAAGATAGAAATGGTACCTGGCATGTGTGCTACAATAGACTATTGTTTTTATTATTATTATTTCCTGATTTAGTCAGAGTGTTCAGATTATATGAATTAATTGTGTTTATTAGAATGATTGTCTAAATTCATGGAACAATGATTCAATTCACATATTATTCAGTTCAATCAAAGTGGTTAAGTGAATAAAATATGAACTGCTTAAATTTAATTTTGAAATGATATTAATTATATTATAATATTCTATTATTTATATTAAATAATTATATTATATTAATGTTTTCTCTTCATAATGTTAAATGTTTTAAAATTATCTATTAAAATTTGTATTAAATTAATCAATAAAATACTTGTTTTATGTCTTTTTAAAAAGCTTTTACATGTTCCATTCTTCAGATGCTGTACCATTTTTAATAGGTGTGTGTATGTGTGTGTGTGCGTGTGTGTGTGGTCAAGCGAGCGAGCAAGCAAGTAAAGGAATAAGTCATTGTCATTCAAACAATCAGGTCAAAAGAACGTTAACATGACTTTGTAGAAGGTTAGCTGTGTGTATGTGCGGCAATAATTCAAGGACAGCCTTTTTATCATCTGTCTCCTTAGCATGCGTCTGAAGTGTGTTAGAGTATTTACACACAACAATGACCTGGAACTGGATGGTCTTTCTCCTGCCTGATTCAGTGAATCAGAGCTTCATCTCTCTGCCTGACATCTTCATGCTGAGTTTACTAAACATCACTAATCAGTCAATACTGTTTAGCTAATAACAGTGCAGCGCGTGGTTGCTGTTTTGGCTTTGACGTTGTAGTAGTTGGCAGGAGGGTGCATTGCCCTTTAGGGAGGTTGTTCTCATCGAGTGCACCGTGTTCCTCATTTAAAATACAATGTATTGACACTGAAAAGCCAACACCCTTAAAGCTAGAAGCTTATCAGTTCTGTCATCACTTTTTAACAGTTCAATTTCAGTTCACCGGCCCCTTCCCCCCAAAACACGTCGTAGTCCTGATGGATTTGTTCATGTCTGTTTAGAGTTTACTCTATCAACACTACACAGAACCAGCTGGAATGTACCCGAATTAATGTCATCCTTGACATAACCCTCTCCCACATTAACTCCGAAAAGAAATACTATGAATTTTACCTCTAAACAGGCTATTTTTGGTAGTTCTAAGGATTCTTCAGCTTTTCTATTATGGCTTTAAGAATGAATAAGCATATTTAAAATCAGGATTGGGCTAAATCTTTGGGCTAAGAGAGCTAACCTTTACAATGGGTGTAGTTTTACCATGGTAAAGTGATGGTAACAGATGGTTAGTTTATACTATAGCCATGAATGATTACCACAGGGGTCTTCAACCTTTTTAAAAGCTCTTGATGAAAAGACAGACAGAGCATGGATCCTCATTTCATATTTTATAAAACTTTTAAGTTGCATTTAAGCTATTGATGTATTTACATTACTGTCCAAAAGATTGAGGGTGGTAAGATTTTTTAAAAATGTTTTTGAAAGAAATCTCCTATGTAAGGCTACATTTATTTGATCAAAAAAACAGCAGTATTGTGAAATATTATTGCAATTTAAAATAACTGATTTTGCTAAATATATTTGGCAAATATTCCTGTAATGGCAATGCAAAATTTTCAGCATCATTACTCCAGTCTTCGGTGTCACAAGATCCTTCAGAAATCATTCTAATATGCTGATTTGATGCTCATAATATTTTTGTGGAAACATTTTGTGTGATACATTTTTTTCAAGGATTTCTTAATGAATAAAACAGCAGCATTTATTTAAAATGGAAATCTTTTGTATTATAAATGTCTTTACTGTCCTTGCTGAATAAAGTAATTAATTTTCTTTAAAAACAATCTTACTGACCCCACACATTTCAGTGGTACTGTTATGATCGAAAATCCATTAAATTCATCATTATTGAGTCATACTTTTATAAAACATTTTAATTTTTCAATACATGGGGGACAAGCTTCTTAACTTTAGCTTTGGTTGAAATTGTATACATAATATTGTATTTTTGTCACACTTATTTGCAGTTTTTAAAAAAAAAATTATTTGAGATCAAACAATAAATGGTGGCCCCCATTCAGTAACTCTGTGGACCCCCTGGATAACCATTCATGTCCCATTGCATTCATAATACATGTCTCCCCACCACAATTAAAAATTATTAAGACTGTTTTGTTTTTATATATATATATATATATATATATATATATATATATATATATATATATATATATATAATTATTATTATTTACATAATATAAATAAAAAGACAAGTCAGGACCAGGACTTTTTTTTTTCCTGGAAAAGTCATTAATGGCTTCAGTACTGACTGTTATTGGCTGGTAATATGTCATAAAATCTGTTCCTGGAATACATCAGCAGCATCTTGAACACATTGTTTTGGTAGATTCCGTTTGAGAGACAGGTGTGTGCCACACAACAGGCAGCAGGTGTAACAGAAAATTTATAGATTTTAATCTCATTATACTGTTGAGAAATAATTCTGCCCTAAGGCTACAGGAAAGCGTGTGGTTGGTGAGTTGATATTGAGCATAGATCGAGCAAAATAAGTCAACACAAAGCAAATTAGTCAAAAACAAATGTACATTTGTTATAATAAGTGGTTACTGACCTGTAACACATTGCCCCTCACAGAAGCTCATAAAATGCACCTGTGTGAAACAGATTGAGGTCTTTGTAGACTGACTTCAACTATTTGTTTTGTTTTGTTTTGTTTTGTTTTATTCTAATTAATTAATTGTGGTCTACCCACATTCTTTTTATGTATGGCTGATCACATCTGATAAAACAACAACAACAACAACAAAAAAAGGTTGTCACACCTCTAACTGGTTCTTCACCTCCAGCTCAGTCCCATTTGGCAGAATACTAATGACAATCACCTGTCCCTCATCACCACTTTTGAGGAGGGATGACCACTTGGGGCAGTTTTGGCCTAATGGTTAGAGAGTCGGACTTGTAATCTGAAGGTTGTGGGTTTAATTCTCAATACCAGCAGGAAACGACTGAGGTGCCCTTGAGCAAGAAACCTAACCCCTACGCTCCCTGGGCGCCCGCAATGAATGGCTGCCCAATGCTCCTAATGTGTGTGCACTATTTTGGAAGGGTTAAACGCAGAGGACAAATTTTGAGTATGGGTTGCCATATTTGGCCTTCACATCACTTCACTTCAATCAAGGAATGTATATATACCCATTCTCTTTTCCCCCTAATTGTCTTGTCTCGTTTGAGTATGACCCGCATGCTTTGTGTGCCATCATCTTCTTCACTTAAGATAAGCTAAAGAAATTACTCCATCGTCTTCCGCATTGTGGCGGCTTTGCTAGCAGCTTATCACCGTGGACTGAATACTCACCTTTGTGCCCAGTTAGAGTGACGAAGCCATGGAGTTGTAGAGGATCATTCAGCATTCCAACCATGTTGCAACCAGTTTGGTAAGCTGCAGCTGGGAACCCTCTTCAGTTAACATTGATTTGTCTCTCGATCACCTGTTGATGGCCCGGAAGAACCCATGCAAGTATATTATTCACACTTACCTGCTTCTAAACAACAATGTTGTCTAAAATCCCACCTTTGCTTGTACTGTGCTTCCAGCACCAACTAGCTGAGTGTCCAGTTCATTCGTCCCGAGTCATGGTGAGTTTCGTACATCATTCCGTTCCATGAGATCTGTTCCGTTCATGCTTTCTTTTCTAAGAAGTTGTCCCCCGCCAAGAAAAAACTAATACATCAGGAACAGAGAACTGCTAGCTATCAAATTAGCCCTGGGGGAGTGGCGACACTGGCTTGAGGGGGCTCATCATCCTTTCACTGTGATCACGGACCATAAAAATCTGGAGCCCCTGAAAACCGTGAAGCAGTTGAACCCACGATAGGCCAAATGGGCCCCTTTTTTCACCCGCTTTAATTTTTCTGTCTGCTATCATCCAGGGTCCTTTAACACCAAGGCAGATGTCTGAAGTTCCAGATCAATGAGAGGGACCTGCACCACTGATCTTACCTTCTTCAGTGTTTGTCTGTCCTATTCGATGCACCCTGGTTGAGGGGATTGCCCAGGCCACCCTCCAGGAGCCAGCCTGGCAGGATGTCCACATCGTTGCAGAAGGACCTCCTAGAATCCCTTCACTCTTCGCCCAGAAGTGATCCAGTTTGTCAGGTCCTGTCCTGTCTGCGCCATGGCCAAGAGTCCACATCATTTACTATCCAGCAAGCTCCTACCTCTTACGATTCCATGTCATCCTTGGTCTCGCCTAGGAATGGATTTCATTACAGACTTACTACCATCAGACAGGTGCACAACGATTTTGGTTGTAGTGGACAGATTTTCTATAGCCTGTAAACTGATTTGCTGAAGGGCTTACCCACTACTGCATTGCAAACTGCAGAGCTTCTCTTCCAACATGTATTCAGAAACTTTGGCATCTCTGAGAATACTGTGTCGGATCATCAGTTCATCTCATGTCTGGAGAGCCTTTTTCCGCCTCCTAGGTGTGACTGTCAGTCTATCTTCGGGTATCATTCCCAGTCAGATAGACAAACATAGCGCAATATATAAGAGGTAGAGCACTACTTGTGCACTTACTGCCATGACCATCTGGACAATAGTATGCACAGAATTCCCTCAAACAGTCCACCATAGGGTTAACACCTTTTCAGTGCATACTCGGCTATCAACCTCCCCTTTTACCCCTCTGCTTCCTCCACAGAGCCAGGCAGTGATGCTGAAACCCCTCCTCTACTCTTGGATGATGGGAATCCATTTATGAGGTTAAGGAGATCTTGGATTTCCGGTGCCAAGGAGGTTGTCTCGAGTACTTGATTGACTGGGATGGATTTGGACCTGAGGAAAGATCTTGGGTGGCTTGAGACGACATCCTGGAAGAGGCCCGCCATAGTATCAGGGGCCACCTGGCATATCTCCGCCTGGTTCTATGCTTCCAGCTCAGCCCCATTTGCCAGAATACTAGTGTCAATCAACTGTCCTTCATCGACACTTCAATCAAGGACTGTATATATACCCATTCTCTTTTCCCCCTCATTATCTTATCTCGTTTGAGTATGATCCGCATGCTTCAATGCCCAATGCTATCATCTTTTTCACTTAAAGCGGAACTCAGTAAGATTTGCGAAGCTCCCCCTACAGATTCCTTCAGTGAATCACACTGTCGTAAATACTCCAAGCGCAGCTCTGGACTACAACGACTACAACGCTCACCAGCGCAGTAGTTTTTGCAAATACAGTACAAGAAATCTCGATGGAGGTGGGTAATTTTCGAAATTGTCTTATAAAGTCATAATATATACATTGTTTTTGAATTACCGTAAAGCATTTTGTCACTCTCGCGTGAACGTGAACATGAGGCGAGATTGTGTCGGGTCGGCGCAGCTCAACTTGCAAGTGCTGTTTTCTGCCGTAGACGTGCCAGAGGGGGTTAGTGCACGCCTCAAACACACCACTACAAGTCAATTAACCATCGTAAGAACTATTTATGAAGGTAAAAAACTTAGTTCTGCTTTAAGATAAGTGCAAGAAAGTATTGTTATTGTGGACTGTTATATTATTGCTTTCTACTCACCTTCTTTGTCGTCTGCCTTCTTGTATATTTTCCCCGACTGGAATAAAGAGCATTTACCGCAATCTCCTCTGTTGTCTTGTTCATCACATGAAATATGTTCTCTTTTTAATACATTTTCCACTTTTTTTTTGATTAATGAGGATGAAACAACTTTAAATATAATACTTTATGTAAATATAAAGTATAACAGATATATCACAGTTGCTAATGAAGGGAAAAACTTTGCGTCCGCTAAATTAATAAATGCAAATGTAGACAGCTGTAACTGCATCCTTAGAAGAACTTTGCATATAAATGTCTAAACAGTTTAATAGAGAGAATAGATTTCTACAGATTAATTTAATTTGCATTTTAAGGTGTATTTCAATTTCCAAGGAGATGTCAGTACTTGTAAATTAGTGTCTGGGTGGAAAACATGTCCTAATAGACAGGCCAAAAAGAAAGCACTGTGCACTTCGACTGGCAAAATAAGCAGTTGGTAATTTGCATCATTACGGTTTAGCGAGAGGGTGTAGAGTTTTCAACCAAAAGCCAACTTTCCTTAAATTTGCTTTATTGTCAGGTTTTGTTCGACTGAGTGTTTTTTCTGTTTCTTTTGGCACATTTGAAGCAGACGGTACAAAGTAGAACAAGTTCTTCTTCCCTACTTTCACCTGCGACAGCTGCTTTTAGTCTGGTACCTGACTGGTATGGAAATATATGATATGCAGAGGAATATATGCACTGCTGCATAAAAAGCAAAGATACTGTGTATGTCATATGCAAATATACCATCAGAAAAATACTTTTCTGTTATAATAACTTTCATCTGCGGTTTCTATGCGTGTGTATAATGTTTGTCTTTCTCTTTTTTCCTAAAAACATTATAGTTCGCAGGCCAGCAGGATTTTATCATAGCTTATCTCACAGGTAAATCCAATAGTGCAAGGGATTCTTTGATGTGCTGAATAATGGTATGTGTTTTGCATGTTACATTAACAAAGGAATGTCCTTAGTAATAAATCCACAGATTTCATACTTTATCAATTTTCCCATCTAAAGAGGAAATCCCTTTAGGCATGAATGTGCTTGAGGGCTTATTCTCTATTAAGCTTCAGCTCACACACATTAAACAGAATGTAAGAAGGAAAATGTTGAAATCCAGATTTGATTAATTCTTAAAAAATGTAATTCCGTGATCTCCTTGGGTGTGTTGTAAGCTGTTATGCAAAACAGTTGTTATATGATCTGAGCTGAAGTCTTCATGGTAAATTTGTACCTGCTTAAAGGTGCCCTCAAGTCAGGTAAAGACTGTCAGAAACAACCAAATGAATTCATTTCTGTCAAGATAACTGATTTACTTATACAGCAAGTCTGTTGGTGACCTTAGCAACTTATATTTTATGGATATCTTGACAGTACAAACACACACATGCGTAAACACACCACTACTGCTCTAGAAATTGCTTTTGGCCTGTAGACAGCACAAACAGAATCAAGTCTCAGACACTGTTTTCACTGAGTTCATTTTGTCTGAACCAAAGGTTTTCTTTTTAATGGTTTATAGCTTCTTTTTTTCTAGTATCATGTTTTGTTTATATCTTTGTAGTTTCTGGCTTATTAAGCATGCATTTTAAGCATTCATAAATATAGTATTTGGATACAAAAATTATATTAAACCCTAAAATTAGGCCTACTTCATTTTCTTTTCTTAATTTCATTTGTTGTTGTTGTTGTTTTTTAATTATTATATCTGTGGCAAAATATTTTAAAATATTACACATTTGTACTACACATATTTAATGTAATAATAGAAAAAAAAGTTATATAGGGTGTAATAGAGTTGTCAAAGTACCAAATACATTTTCATAATTCTTGGTATGATTGATACCACGGCAAAGACCATTGGAACACCATCCCTTTAAAGTTGGCATGACACAGAAGTTGCGTCTTTTCTTTCCTATTGTGGTGTATATCCAGTGCTGGGCAGTATTTATGATACATGTATTTCAAATACGTATTTCAAATATAAAATAGGCCTAGTATTTTGTAATTTGTATTTGATAGGGTTGATGAAAATGGCTTTGTATTTTGTATCAAAATACTTTAGTGTTTTGTATTTTTGTAGTTTTAAAATACTGTAAAATACTTTGTAAGAAGTCTACATGATGACATCATAAAACGCAGCCTCTGATTGGTGCTTACTCAATAGTTTGTCCAGACTTGTTGAGTTCAGAACAAAGTATGATGCAAAGTAGGCCCTTCATTACCAAACATCAAATAACTAAATTAGGATACAATTATGAGTCATTCGCAAACTGTTAAACGTTGAACTGTGGGTTACTTTAAAACTAACCTTCATCTGGGAGATCACAGGGATATGTGAATATTTAAATTGCAAAGTTAAAGTTAAAATATGTAAATTTTTGCTGCTAAAGGTCGCTTATTCAGTCACTTATCCTTGATTTTGTGGAATCATGGGATGTGTTGTCTTCACGTTTACAGCCAGTGGAAAAGAATCGGGATGGGACTCAGTCAGAAATCATGTTCATGGATGAGAGTATTAACATTACTGTAGTATGAAGCAGGTCGAGTGATGTTGGAGCTGAATGAGACCGCTGGAGCGATTTGCTAATGAGAGACAAACGTGACATGTCTCGAGAGCAGTGGAACTTTTATTAAGCCACAGTCACTGGTCTAGCATATGTGGGGTAACGCAGCGCTGTTTATCATATTAGATACCTTTGTGTTGAAAGTTGTTATAATGCTACATTTGTTGCACACTGTAGTAAGCTAGATCGATATTAGTCATGGTAAAACATGGTACTCGCTGTAAATCAAGAAAAGATTTAAACAAGAAGCTATATAAAATGATTAGTTTTCTTTGGTGTTTCCATGGTTTCTACAAAATAAAACCAGAAATCGAGGGTAACGCTGGTATGATGTCATTGATAGGCAACGCACAGACACAGCCCATGTCCTGCATGGTTAAAATTGCTTACTTCTCTGGATTTAAACATTCTTGGAAACATTTGGGATAATGTAAGTACAAAATATATAGCATTCTAGTGGTTTTTGGATATTTTAATCCAAAAATCCTACTGTACATATTGTGCCTTTAACTGGTTGCATATGTCAGATTTATTGCATGACTGAGGCAGACAAAAGCTATCAAACAGCTATCAGTCAGTGTAATGGGACAGATCAAATAGGCTAATTGATGGAAGGTTTGCGATGTATTTAGTATTTTTAAAATGCAAAAATACAGTAGTTTATTTTGATACATGGTGTGGCAGCTGTATTTCGTAGTTTATTTTGATTCACTTAAAATGAAGGTATTTGATATTTTATTTTAAAATACATTTTGATGTATTTTTGCCCAACTTTGGTGCTGGGTAGATTACTTAAAAATACTTAATTTATTTAACTTTTTAATTCTAATACAATACATCAAAACATGTAGCCTTTCAACATTTCTCAATTAAATAAACTTTCTTAAAAGGGTAAAAAGAAAAGTCAGTAATAAAATGAAGTAACAAAATGCACAAATCTGTTTGACATATTAGATTTATTTGTCCCATCCGTTGCTATTACAGTGGTTATCACTATGTCAATGTCAATCATCACACTTTTGGGAGTTATTTTTTTTTGTGGATTCATTCCCGTGTTGAAATGCAGTTGTCATTCCTGAGACTTAGCAGTTTGTACATGACTGTTGGTCTTTTTAGCGGCATGAAAAAAAAAAGTATTCAAATACTAAAAGAAATATATACAGAAAGCTTGCAAAAAGTGCTCCCTTGATAATCACTTTAGCTGGCGCTCATTTCATTTAAACACAAGCTCACTGAGTTCTGCATTCTTAAGAAAAATCATGTTATAATCTTGTATAGACATTAGCGGAGTAACCACAGGTATTAATCACCTTTATGTTTGACAACCAAAAACAAGTCCAAATTCTTTTAGTTTTAAACAGTATATCAATTGTTTTATAATTTCAAACATGATTCAGTATTTTATTTGATGAGACGTTCATTTTTTTAAGACAAAATAAATGTCTGAGTGCATTTGAAGTGACTATATATAAGAATAATGACCTTTCTTTTGTGTCTGTCTCCACATTAATGGAACGGGAATCATATAGCAGGACGTGAAGGAATCTGTTAACCATCAGTCACTGTCTGGCTGTATCAAATTTTCTGTTAACTAAACAAAAATATCAAGCTCTCATCTCGAGCAGCTACTATGCTTATAATATTATCTCCCATGTCATCATCACATGAATACAAATGCTGACAAATTTTAAGGATAATTGAAGAACTGCCAAAAACCGTGGGCTCAGCAGTAGCCTACATAGTATGAAGTGAAAGTCTCAAGAGAAAAAAGGGAGGAGTGACAACAGTTAAGAGTGACCTGGTGAAACAAGTTTAGTTTTTTCAAGGTCATCTTTTTTCCATATACACTAAATCCGAGTCAAAGTTTGCTTTTAATAAAAATAAAAGGGATTTGACTTCAATAAAATACAAAAAGGATTTTTTTGTTTAATAAATAACATTATTAAATTGAATAATATCCAAGTCAATTTTATTTTAAATATTTTTTTTATTAAAAAGAATCAATATACACCCTCATAAACGACCTCATAGTACAATAAAATAAAATAATAAAATATACTCGAACATTCACACGTACCCAACTTTACAGCTATACACAAAACATGTTGTCAAGTTAAAATACAAAGACTGATAGTATCATATTACAAAGTTTCTCTGTTTGCCCACAAAAGACGTGATTTGTCTGTTCGGTTTCATTACAGGTGCTTGAATTCAGTGTCGGTAACATGAGTTAAGAAAGAATTTGGTGCGTAGAATGGCTTGATGTCAGCAGCTGACCTCAGGTCGGAGCTGCTGGTAACAGGGGCCTTTGCTAGAGTCAGCCTGTCATATCTCATGCTGACTAGGCTTTTCCTGTGGGAATTCATTTGTATTTTGTGCCCACAGAACTCACAGGAGTTCAGTTAGGCCAAAGCAGTGTATAGTTTCAGGAAAACATTAGTGTTTTTTCTTGCCCCCTTAGAGTCTGTAGCATGAATTGATCATTCAGCTTGTCTTTTTCGCTGTCACCCGCCTCCCCTCCTCTACACCTCTGTACCCTCCCGGGGGTAAAGAATACCTGTTGAGCTCAAACCAGGGTAGAAATGCCCATTAAACTGACTGAGAGCAGGCCCATTGTAACCTAAAGTGGAGTGGGAGGGTGATGGGGAAATGGATGGCGGTGGGGGCAGCGGTGATGCCCATTCGGACACCGTAGAGCTGGGGGAGTAGGTGCTAAAGCCTGTGTGTTGTGAGGCTCTCTGTGCTCCGTCCACTGGCAGACTGAGCGTAAAGGGACGACTCAGGGGATCTCCTTCCATGTCGAGAGAGCCAGTCGTTACACCAGACATCTCAGTCAGGAAGTTGCTCAAGCATGGCGACGGACCCGTGGATGTGGGTGAAGGGCCCTTTTCAGGCGAAGTGGAAATGTCAACGGCATGATTTTTCGGGCTGCCCCTGCCATTACTGTCTCCTGACTCAGAGTTCAGATTCCCTCCAGAGCTGCTCTTCTCTGGGAGGCTGTCAGACTTTCTCTTCCTCTTGCGTCTGAAGTTGCCGTTGTCAAACATTTTTTCACAGTTCGGATCTAAGGTCCAGTAATTGCCCTTACCTTTAAAATGAGAGGTAAATTTCACATTAAATAAAAAAAAATATATATTTTATAATAATTAATTATTTAGTATATATATATATATATATATATATATATATATATATATATATATATATTTAATATTTCTATAAATAATATTTAAATGACAAAATAATTTGCAATGTTTACAGGCCTAGTTTATTAATATATTTATTTATTTGTAATATAAAACAAACAATAATTCAGTCATTTGTAATGTTTTTTAAAGAGTAATAATTAAAGACACTCACCTGGATCATCTTCATCTCGTGGAACCTTTTTGAAACAGTCGTTCAGTGAGAGGTTGTGACGAATAGAGTTCTGCCATCCCGCTTTGCTCTTGTTATAAAAAGGGAAGTTGTCCGCAACATACTGATAAATCTGACTCAGAGTGAGGCGGCGATCCGGTGCACCATGAATGGCCATCGCAATAAGAGCAGAGTATGAATAAGGTGGTCTGACCAGCTTCATAAGATCCTCTTGAGAGGGCATAGAGAACCAGCTTAGATCACCAGCAGGACCACCTGGTGCCCCAGGTCCCAAATAGGGCCTTTGCATGCCGTAGTGCTGGGGAACAAAAGAAGGTCCTGGAGGGCCAGGCGCTCCACCCAGATAAGGAGCGCTGTTCATCCCTGGGTTGTTGAACCACAGGTAGGGGTTAGGCGATGAGGCAGCATAGTCTCCGAGTTCATATGAGGAAGGGTTCGTTCGCTGTGGACTCGGCAGTGATGGAGGGGGATAGTAGCTATCGCTGTACAGACTCAATTCTGGAGGTTCCTGTCCCAAGCTAGGGAACTGAGGCCCACATCTCGTTGGAGACTGACCTTGAGATTCATAGGATGTCATTGCTCGGTGATCCTGATGGTGCTCCACTTGGGATTAAAAAGTCTTTCAGGTGTTTTTCTTCTTCTTCTCTCTCTCTCTCTGATCTGTTCTTCTTTTTTTACCTAATGGTCTTGGAATATTTCAGGAGCTCTGGCGTTGTCCTGCTTGTGTCCTCTCTCTCAAAGCTATTGTGCTTTCTTCTGCTGTATCAACATTGTCACCTGTTGCACCTGTTTTATTTATGCATATGTAGCACCGCCTCAGTCCCACCTTATTGAATGCTTCCACGTGTTTAGGCTTTTCCTGACACAGCCCACATAACCACCCACCCACCCTTCCACTCCTCTTCACACAAACCAGCAGCACCACCATCACCTGAAGAGTTTAACCTGACACACTGGAATTTTCTGTTACAACCAAAAACCTACAACCTAAAATTCCAGGGGGGAAAATAAAGCAATAAAAGTCTTTGGAATATTGTATGTAGAGCAAGCACTTTTATTTTTGAACTTTTATAATTAGAATTTATTCATGAAAAAATAGAATGGTGTTGTTTACAGTCAATTTAACCGCCATCGTGTAATTCTCCTGTAAACTGCATCTCCTTTAAAAGTGTTGGTAACATTTTATTTTACATATATTTATATTTACATCAATATTATAGCGTACAAAAAGCTTTTTAGCAAAGAGATGTATAAAATATTGTTTGCAAATTATATTTATGTACTAATTTTTTTGTATGTTTGTTTATCCACGCCGGGACGTAATGACGTAAATGAATCGATTAATCGTTTTTAAGGTGAGGCTTCCAAAGAAAGCGAAATTTATATTCGAGTTTTTTACACAAGGTGAGCGTGCACGCGCGCGAGAGCCGTTAAATCTGCGTGTTGCGTGCATTGCTCGAGCTGTCGTTGTCAGCTGTCGCAATAAAACAAGAAACATTAAAGATTGTCTGTAGTTCGCTACATTACCAAGGTAATATGCTTACGTTTTGAATTTCTACTTACATTAAATATATATTCATTTATTAAGGGAATTTATAGCACAACTTCTCTGCCCTGAGGAAGCCAGATTATTTGAATGACGGGTGACGAAAAACGAACTGATTATGGATTTTAACAACTTGCTCTTATTTTAATCCATCATGAAACTGTAACTAATTTAACATGAGAGATTAAGTAAGTTAGCCTAAAACAATCCAGCGGGAGTTACGGAGTTTGCTGGTTTTTAGATGTCTGAAGATATTTCGAGTGCGCAGTTATGTGAGGACTTGGGTCGTGAGAGTTTACAACTGAACCAACATTTGGAGAAGATGACTGAACAAATGGAAAATATTTCAGGTAGACTAGCAAACTAATAGTGCATTCAATATAATAGAAATGCTAAGAAGAAAATTGTACTGTGTCAATAATCATTTTCTTCGCCCTCAGTGAATTTGTCTTGGATGGCCTATGATATGGTTGTACTCCGCACCAGTCCAGATCTGGCTGAATCCCTGAAGAGTCTGGAGAAAGGGTTTCTTAAGTGCAAAGACGTCATCTGTTGTCCCACAGATGGACAAGCTAAAAAATGCCATCCTGATGCTCAAGAACATACTATCCCCCAAGAATAGATTAAAGTTTCAGTTTAGAACAGAGACCTTTAATGTTGTTAATATTGATATGTGGTTAGATTAGCCAGGGTTATTCGATGTTGGCATATATATTTGTGATTATATATATATATTTTTTTTTTGCACTCACAAATTAATAAAAATATCAACAAATCAAACATGCTGATTGTGAATCTGATTAATGACCTTAACATGCAAAAAGGGGACTTCTGAATGTTCTGCTCATCATATTATTTTTGTATACAGATTTAAGTGTTTGATAATTTATTTGGAGCAATTTGCTAAACCGTTTTACAAATCCTTTTTCTGAGCTTCATGAGGTTTGTAAAAATTGTTGCATCTAATATATAATGCTGGTTTTCTTCATTTTTAGATATTCTTATTTTGTGTGTTATCTCTTTTAGAGACCTTTTAAATATGATTATCATTATCTTACTTCTGTGTAATGGACTTACAGATGGAGTCTGAGGGAAATGCCACAGAGAACAGCGAACACGGAGCCTCAGCTGGCCTAGATTATATCTTGAAGCAGTTGGATTTAATGTCAGAATTTATGGACCATTTGCAAGGTAAACTATGGTCAAAGTTTTTTTTCTTTTCTTTTTTTTTCTTTAAGCATATTCAGTGACTGTTAGTGACAGTTGGACCTAATAGTCCCAGCCTTACTTTCTTTAATATTTAACCTTATGAAATGTAATAATAATGTACAATTTGGAAATTCATCACCACACACTCATGTTTTGACAATTCTGAAATGTACTGGCAATTTAATAGTTCCTCTTTTTAGCGCTGGCAGAAATTCTTCTGGTGGCTTTCAAATGGGTATTACATGAACAAATTTAAAAGAAAATGTGCCATCCTTGCCAGGGATGGCAGTTAGCGAGGAGTCAGAGCTAAGACATTAATCTGTGCCCGCCGTCAGTGCTAACACAAACATATCAACACTGAAAACATCCCCCAAATCCTCCAATCTGTCAATAATGCATTTTATTGTGTCATAGAGACATGACGTTTGGCAAGAAAACATGTTGGCTGCATCTATTGCTGAGCCCTTAAGCATGAGCATCTTTGTGTATTTCAACAGTTACTTGCATCTGTGTTGTCAGCTCTTTTGTGGATTATCAAGCCCTGCTATAGCCATATTTTAGATTGATTACTGTAAAATGAAAATTAACTAATAGATTTATTTATTTATTTATTTATTTTTTTGATGTACGTTAACAGTAACCTTTGCATAATACATAACAGAATCCTTCTATTTATATACTTTGATTACAGTAAACATAACCTGTTTGTGCTGGTTATGTTTCAGTCAGTCAAAATGGAATAAGAGGGTCTCTTCTTGTGTTCTTCTCGCTGTATGTTCAACCACTATACCCTTTGTTTTCAGTGAAGACCCAGCTGCTGCAGTGTAACCTGACCGTGTGCTTCACACACCCTGAAAAAATGGCGTGCCTCCAGACTGACGTGGAAACCCCAATGTGGTTAAGCCGTGAACAGACGATGGAAGACTAAATATGTAACTCACAGAAGTACACTTGTAAGGTGGAGTTTACTATAATACACTTAAAAAGTACAATTTAATAGGCCACATTAAGACAAAACACTAAAATCATTAGGAATATTTAAGTTAAAAAAGACAAATGTAGAGCCTAAGAGTTGATAAGTAGCCTCTAGCTAACATTGAGTGTAAGAATACCTCTTGATTTTAACATTGAAAGTGTTTAAAAATGTATCTTTAATTTAAAAAGTGTAGACAGTCCTGTTTGATTGAATCAAACTAAATATGATTTATCAATTTAGTCATATGCTTTGTTATTTTTCTGAAGGAGAGATGCTTACATATCCTGGCGTTGAATGCCAACATTATAAATGCTCATTATCCAGTCAAAGTGTCTGAATTCCATGAAAATCCTTTTGATTCTGGAACCCAGTCAGAATTATGATGCTAACTGGGTATAATTAATAAGATTGTTCTGTGGGTCAAAAACCTGCTGGGTGCATAAGACAGCACTGCCGCTGAGGTCCAGCTCCACGCTCCAATCCGTCTATCAGAACGAGTGGGGTCTTTGAGTGGTGCGCGACCATGTCCATGACACTGGAGAAATTCTGTGACACACATGTAGTCGATGAGTGAACTTTGAATCTCACTGAACCAATGAAATTCACCACAGCTGATAATCTAATACACAGTCTTTACTCTTTGCAGTTACTGTGGGTTTTTATTTAACCCTATGAATCTTACCGTATATTTGATACATGCATTTCTAAGGCCTCTAAATTATCAACATGATTGAAACTTTGCTGACTGATAGTTTGTCTGACTGATAGTTTATACTTTTATAGCATAGCTTTTAGACCTTTTAGTATAAATCTAAGGGGGCGTTTACACAACACCGTTTTCAACTAAAAACGTATTACGCCTTTTGGCCATTCATTTAAACCATTATCATCTCTGTGTAAATTACAAAAATGTGAATTTGTGAAAACGTTGACATCATGCATATTACTTGTTCAGTTGTGTATTGGTCCTTTACAAAGAAAATCGCCAACTACTGGCCTGGCATGCATAATACAGTTTTTAGTCGTTTTCACTGATCCGTGTAAACATTGACAACGTTGCCGTCTGTATGCAAAACTTTTCAAAATCGCAAAAGGAAAACCTTCTCAGTTTTTAGTACATCTTTCCTCTTCAGGTTGTGGTGTCTTTTTGCTGTGAAATCTTTCCTGAAGACTAACTTAGGGGCCATTTACGACACTGTTTTCAACTAAAAACAGAAAACTTTTTATGCGTTTTGCCTAAAAAGGCAAACATCTGAAAACGAGATTCAAAGTGCAAGTTTTTGAAAATTATACCATTATCGTCTATGTGTAAACCTTGGGAGGCAGGCGTGCCAACAAGGATTCTAAAGACCGCAGTCACTAATGTCAGTCGCCAGTGCGCCTCTTGAGGCTAGGGGAGTTTGCAACACTGAAAAAGATTTCACAGCAAAAAGACACCACAACCTGAATGGGAATGTTTTTAGTGTACTTTTACACAACAATAATGTATTAAAAGTCTATAGCGTTCAGTCTATAGGCACGTAGCTTTTCTCTTTACAAAGTGGCATAGCCAACTACTGGCCTGGCATGCATAATACAGCATTTTTAGTTGTTTTCACAGATCCGTGTGAACGGGGATCAATTCTGCAATATTGCCGTCTGTATGCGAAAAACACAAACGAAAAACATTTCCGTTTTAGTACATCATTGTCGAGTAAACATACCCTTAGTAGTAATATTTCAATCAAATGATACATCAGGCTTTTGAGGAACATTTATTTGTAGGTATATCTTCATTGTATTGCATTATATGTTTTGCCCCCCACAATAACAAAGCTTTAATCATAAAACTAAGCATTTCTTACTAAGACATTATTGAGAGAGAACTGATATTTATAAGCATTTTATGTAAGTAGTCTGCTATACTGTTAGAAAGATCTGACTGATTACAAGTTTAGTTTAAAGGGTTAGTTCACCCAAAAAATGAAATTTCTTTCATTAAGTACTCACCCTCATGTTGTTCCAAACCCGTAAGACTTTTGTTCATCTTTCAACACAAATTAAGAATCCAAGAGATTTTTTATCTCCCATAAAAAGCAACAAAATTACCACATTCAAGGTCCAGAAAAGTAGTAAAGACATCATTAAAATAGTCAACGTGACTACAGTGGTTCAACCTTAATGTTATGAAGTGACAAGAATATTTTTTGTGCGCAAAAACAAAACAAAAATAATGACTTTATTCAACAATTTCCTCTCATTTTCCTACGCAGTTTACATTGAAGACACATTGCAGAGCTTCCGTGTTCTGCGTCAGAATGCTGACTCTGTATTGGCCAGCTTCTGCATCAGCATCATACGCATGTGTCGTGGTGCTCACGTGAACACTGTCAGCCAATACTGAGCCGGCTTTCGGACGTAAACACAGAACCACTGCACTGCGTCAACTGCGTAGGAGACTAACAGGGTATAAAAGAAATTGTTGAATAAATTAACTATTTTTGTTTTGTTTTTGCGCACAAAAAGTATTCTCATTGCTTCATAACATTAAGGTTGAACCGCTGTAGTCACGTTGACTATTTCTATTTTAACGATGTCTTTACTACTTCTCTGTACCTTGAATGTGGTAATTTTGTGGCTTTCTATGGGAGATAAAAAACCTCTTGGATTTCATCAAAGATATCTTACTTTGTGTTCCAAAGATGAACGAAAATGAACTGTTCTATTTAAAAAAATCTTACGATTGTTTTATGTCAGGCTTTACAGGGTTAATCAGGACATCATTCATGACAGACGTTTCTGTCAGAATCAACAAATATCATTACCTCAATGCCATTTAGGCCTGTGCCCAGGGAATATCCATCACTGTTTCCAAGGAAACGGATCTGGATGTTATACACTTTTTGCTGGTGCAGCACCATGAGTGTGTAAGGCTGCTCTGTACAGCCCTTCGAGCTGTCTCTCACCAAGAAAGTGCCATCCTAAAAAAAGACAATGTCCATCATTACACAATACACTTGCTTTCTCTATTTTTCCCCTTTTTCTCATATATAGAGCAAAGACAATTCCAATTAATTCTCTCACAAAAGCTTATTTAATCCACATTTTATAAGAATTGTTTGAAGGAAGGGATACATTTGAGATTAAATTAAACATTCTATTAAGTGGTGGAACTCACTTTATTCACATGTCTGAGAGAGACTTCGGCCTCTGCTCGTGTCATTTGTCCCACATACCACTGTGGATCCATGTCCTGAGTGCATAAAAAAATTCAGTCTTTACACTGTGGTCTAGTATGTGGTCACTCTCATTATTACAGTAGGAAACCCATTTTGTTGTTTCTTTGATGGGAATTGATGCACAAGACTGGGTTTTTATTTCCTGTTTAGCTGCTTTTTTCAAAAAAAACAAAAAAAAAAAAAAAAAAAAAAAACACAACACTGCCATCTTGTGGTTGTCAAGTCTATCTGCATGGTTTGTAGATGGTTTATGGGTTTGTGAGAAGTCTGCTGTCATGATTCTAGGTAGTGACTGCACTAACCTGTCCCATCATCACATTTAAAGGTGGAGGAGGAGGTAAATCATCCCTCTGTTGGATGTCAAACCTGTGTCGAAGATTGAATATATATATATATATATATATATATATATATATATATATATATATATATATATATATATATATACACAGACACACAGTACTGATCAATGCAGTTGTTAATAAGTTGTTAATAAAGATTCTTACCTTTGTGTGGGGAATGTTGCTGATTTAGAAGCCATTGGTAGGGTGTTTCTTGCTGTATGGATAAAAATGAAAATGTTCAAGTTAAAATAGATGTTTAGTGATTACCATATGATACAGAAGGTTTTAAAAAGTTTTCAAATGTAAACTGAATGGTACCTGATTTGCCAGTATCTTTTTTTGACTGGGTAGATGAGCCAGGTTTCTTACTGCGATCTACCTTCGGCACAGCTGGACCAGGTTTGGCTGTGGATATGATTTGCAGAACATTCAGACATCATACTTTCATATTAGAGGAATTTTAAATTGAACTCACTCACATTGATTTGGGGGAACAAAAGGCCTGTGTGGAGAGGGATCCGGTCGTGATGGAGGCTTAGATATCTGAAAGTAAATACAGTCTTCTTGTGCATGACATTACATCATTTACAGTAAAATAAGTTTGAGATTGTTTAAAGACATTTACTTACATTCATAAGCCCTCTGGCAAGAGATGTTGACCTGTTGTCCTGGGGTGGTCTTGCAGAACCACGTGGGCCGCTGTCTACACAGGGCCACAGAATAGAATGGGTGAGCGAATCTTAGTGAATTAACATGGATTATTTAGTTTATGCGCATAGCGATTTGTGTTAGCATTATGAGTTACCTAAATAATCTCCATCACCCAGAGGTTTGGCAACACGAAAGTGAGTTGGTACTTCAGAGGGTATATCACTAGGCGGTGGTTCATAGTCATCATCAGAATCCACAGCCACCTCATTATCACAGGATGCTGCGCATATGTAATTGTCTTCACACTCATTTATATCTGGCTCCTCATAGTCATTGTCACTTTCTTCTTGGTCCTGGAAGAAAAAAAAATTGCATTTAATGTTAATGTCCAAAAAGGGTGTTGTGAAGACGTTTAAAAAGTATAACAGCAACTTACAAATTCATCAGAATCCCAACCTCCTGGACTAGGTTCTGCTTTTTTGTTGTTTTTCAAAGAAAATATAGAAACATTTTAAGTTGTGTGTATAATTTGTTAAGAATAACCAGAGTTGTTTATGTAGCTGCACAAGAGTTAGTTACCTTGGTTTGGAGGCATCCGATGATCTGATCTAAAACAAATGTTTAAAATGACAAACTCTCAAACATGTAGAAAAAGTTAAGTTTTGTTACAAAGATTAATTAATTTTGAAGTACTGATGTTGCTTACCTGTGAAACAGACTCTTCTTTTGTTTGTTATTCTGGTTAATATCTTTGCAGATCTTTGTGATAAATCTTCCAAATAGTAAAACAAAAGTAAAGAAATATATAGCAGTGATTATTACCAGCTAAACAGACATTTGACGGCTTTTTTTAATCAATATTTGATGGTGGTGAGTCACTTTGTACCTTTAGGTGACTCAGAATGTGGTCTGCAGGCTTTTTTATTGTCTTTGTTATAATCTATATTAGCATTCCTGTAGCTCAAACAATAGAGCATGGTGCTAGCAACACCAAGATCATTTGTTCGATTCTCAGGGAATGCATGAACTGACTAAATAAAGTAGGCTATATTTCTTAAACTTTGGATAAAATTATCTGCTAAATCAGACAGAGCAGGGCCAGCAGGCACATCCCCTTCCCAGCTGAAAAAAAGTACACTTCCATAATGTACTTAAAGTGCTCTATTTTCACGCATTAATTTTATACTTAACATACTAAAAATTCTTTAGTACTTCTTTAGATAATCTTTTAAAAAAAAACAAGTGTACTCAACTGTGCTATTTTGAGATGGGAACTAAAATGTGCTTTTTAACATACACTCTGTGTTAAAAAAAAAAAATATTTAGTTACCACTTGTAGTACACTTTGTATGAAAGATGGGTTCAAGTCTACTACAAGTGGTGACAAAATACATTTTATACATAAAACAGAAATCGCGATATGGATATGGAAGTGTACTTTTTTTCACCTGGGTTTGCATGTCCTGATTTTGCAGAGTTAGACATGTTCCTGGGTCAACATATTTTATTGAGGCTGGAACAACGTTAAGGTCCAAAAATGTAATCATAACCATATCCCTACCCCTAAACCTAACTCTACCCATACAAAGATGTTGATCCAGGAACATGTTGCACTTGGTGACATGAATATGTTTCATTTCTACATTTTGTCATCTCTGTGCTATCTTCTGCCTTTTGAGCTTAAAACTTACGGGATTTGTGCTGTGGGGAACTTCTTAATGTCCTTATCAGTCATATTCTAGAACAAGACAGAAACAGGAATTGTTTGTTCACTACTGATTTGGCATGTTTAAGCACATTTCAGAGCATACTCCATATTTATACAGTACTGTGCAAAAGTCTTAGGGATGTTAGACTACATGATTACATGAAGAGACATAAAAAAGTTAGAGAGACTAAATTTCTAGGAAGAAATCTACCTGCAAAACTTCAGTACTGTGAAAAGTTTAAGGCACTTGTAAAAAAAAAAAAATACATTATGGGGATGTTTGAAAAAATAATGTCATATTTATCACTTAATTTTACAATTTTTAAGCTAGCTTGGCAGGTAGGTTTTTCCAAGATGCTTGGAGAAGTTTCCATTGTTTTTATGGATTTAGTCTCTGGACTCGATGGAGAGATCAGATCTCTGTTTGGACAGTGCCGTCTGTTGCCGTACTCCTTGTGCATGCAAAAATCTCACTGGATTATTAAAGGAAAAATGTATGTTTGGAAATTCATTTTGAATGTACATTGAAAATGTAAAAGTATATTTCCTACTGGCACACCAAAACAAACGATAAATAACCACCTTTAAACTTTTTTTTTTTTTTGAAGAATTTAACGTGCCTAAAAACTTTTGCACGATACTGTAAATATTTCAGTGATGATTATATGCAGTCCAAGTGCATGCAGTAGTTTAAATTGGAAGTAAGGTCTGAGTTGTAGTATATTTGTTATAGAGAGACAAAAAGACTGACCAAGAATCGTGAACCACTCATATTGCTTTTCTTCACCACTCTGTCACACCCCACCAGTTTCATCTGAAAACAGAAAAAAGTGTGATGGCTGAAAACTGCTCTGTAGTCGCACTTCACACTTAAACTTAGCCATGTACTTTTGAAAAACACTTTATTGACAGTAATCTTGCTGCAATACGCAGTTTTGAATTTTTAAAATGCACTTTTTGACAGTGCATTTGACAATGATTGTAAGACAAGGCTATACATTAGCTGATGTTATCAGAAACATTTCAGAACTTTTAAATAGACGTGTTTGGAAAACCACATCGCGTGGCAGTCTATTAGCCGCACTTGAAGCACTACAACTGAAGAGCAACAGTCATACTGTAAAAAAAGATCTACAAAGATTACCCTCCCAAAGAGCATTCAGAGTCTGCTAGAAGCCTCATTATTATAAAAACCTTAATCATATCTGTCAACATGGGGGTTACATGATAAACTTTACAATGTTAACAACTGCTTTTCAAGATATTTCCTGTTTAATTGAATGCATCTTGCTCTTTTGTCAAAAGAAAAATAAGATGAACTCACTTTTTTGAGATAGTCAGCCAAGTTCCCAGAGTTCCAGCACATCACCTCTGACCTGGTTGGTAGACTTTCATGACTCATTGTGATTGGAATGGTTGTTTTTCTAATTTAGTGGAAATTGACTGTTCTACAGTTGCAGAAGATTTTCTATTAGACTCTATCTATGATGGATAGTAAAGTATACAGCTCTGATGAAGACTGCAAGCCGCTTGTCTTGCTTGTGGCTAGTTGGTCTGAGTGTGATAATATTGTTGACGCAGAATAGCTGGCTCTCTGCTCTCTCTGTTTCCTGTAACTTTGAATAGAGGAAGTGCCTCATCACCAAAGATGTGAAATTCAAAGCTTACAGGTTTACAGAGCATGACTCATATATATTTTACATTGTACTATATATAATTACACATTTGAGGCCCTCTAACTTAAAGGCATCAAAATGTACTGTATTAAATCTTCTGTGCATGTATAATTATGGGCAAAGAGGTTGCATGTGTAGGTTACAAGCATCGCAAAAGTCCACTAATTATAGATCTGTCGCATCAAAAGCAAGCAAGTTCTCACATGTTCTTAGCACAGCAAATAACTAGGCCATAACCGCAAATAAACTTGCAGACAACATGATACGGAAAGTGTAATGCATTTCCCGGTGCCTATTCATCTGCTATGCATTGCATTTTCCAAACAGAAACAGGAAACATTCCTTTTGGGAACAGAACAGCATGCAGTCTAACACCAAGGTGAGATGTAAAGGCACTCGTCAGTCAACCGCAGGCCAGTATGACTTCAAGAATGAAGACTCTTCTTCCCCAGGGTGATTTGCATAGGGCTGCTAGCTTGTGTTTTAACCAGTAGTGGCTCCTGAACGTAAATTTAGGTATAGGACAGATTCTACTCTTGGGGCTAGTTTATGTTAAACATTTTGTAAGCTTTATATTCTAATCACTGAACACTTTTGGCAGAGGTCTAGTATCCTAGTGTTATTCAGCCTGAGGGTGGCGCTCTAATGTTGATTGACAGCACATATGCATAGAATGCTATCTTAGAATTGCCTTGATGTTTAGTAATTTTTGCCTCCGAATGTTGTTTTAGAATTCAGCTGAGGAAAAGAATGTCATGTCTATTTTCAGAACAAACATAAAATAAATCTTAATTATATAAAGGCTATTACATGACCATATTTAAACTAAAGTATTTATACTTTCATTAATTTGATATGTTACTCCATAGGAAGAACATACAGGCCAGCTAGTTACTGACCTGATGCAGATTAATATACACATAGCTGAAGCAGCTCTAATTGCTCTAAATTAGAGTGTGTTGCAGTTCCATTTCTCACCACAAAGCTAAGTATCATAATAATAGGCCTAATAATATGCCTGCCGAAGCCATGTTCTAAATTTTTAATATATATCCTGCCCAATTTACAACTTAAGTGTCTGTTTACAATTTATTATTGATTCAGTTTATATAGAGGTCTATGTTTGGATGAATATTTTGACAATCTGCCCTTACAGACAAGCCGCGGCTAGTTTTTTTCAACAAATAAAAAGCAGAAGGAACTTTCATTGCAGGATGTTTGAGATGTTAAAGATATCTTTAAGATGACACCCACTTATAAAGGAAGAGGTGAATATTTAAGAAAGCTGAGATCCAAAAGATCTCAGTAGGCACTAGGATTTAACCAAATAATGATATCAGTAATATTGATCTGTCATGGAAAGGAAAGCCAATAAACTAGTGCCATATATCTCTAATGAATGGCAAATAAGTCTGGGAGACAGTAGCTTGATGGAGAGTGTGGCAGTTCTTCTGATGAAGAAACTGTGCATTCCTGGTCTTTGTCATGCGCAAGTGGAATCCTTAAGCTAAAAGGAAATAGGTCTTTTGTGGAGTGGAACAGACTGGGATCACTGTTAGTGCTGGGGTTTTGAAGTGGGTAAACCAAAGGGCTACACTGAGATTACAACCTGATTCTATCCATATGAAAGGTCAGTAAAATAAGAGATAAGGAGGGGATGGGAACGGGGGTCATGGATGAGATGACAACAACATGGTACTGTATTTGAGGGGATGGCCACTTTGTTCCTTATTCATCAGAGCTCAGCAGGGTGGCCTGGGAAAGAACATAACATCCTGAAAGGCAAATAGCCAGTCTGTGGTGGGTGAATGGTTTGTTTCTGTTGATTAGAGTACTTTGAGTAAGATTTCTCTGTATTTTTTCACTATTTATTTATTTATTTGAAGCAAAGTGAGCTATTTAATTTAGTCAAGTAGCCTACTTTTTACATATCAAATAATTAAAGTTAACTAATTTGTCTTTTAACAGCCAAGGGAAGCAAATGAAGTCACTGTGACATACTATATTCTGAGATTCCCACCCCCTGTCCTCTGAGTCAAGACCCCCACTTGAGCCAATATCCCATCATTCATCAGGCCAGACAGTTTGGCAGATTTATGGCATGTCCCACTGAGTAAAGTGACTAATAAGTGAGAAATATGCTGATAAACTATATGAAAACAAATGTCATGATTAGGCCATAACATCAAATGTTTTAAAACATAATCACAGATCACTTTATGTTGACACATGAAGTAAGGCTGGTTTTACAATTTAAATGTGTTCTCAACCTCGTAACGTGACTAATAATGGAATTTAGATCCTTCCCTTTGATTTATTTACATGCATCGCAGTGACTTCCGCAGGTGTGATTATGAACACCAACACAGCCGCAACGCGGATTAACATGCCAAACACCTTCCAGCAGTGGCATGTTTCCTACGGGCTTTGTCTACACTTTTGTCACCGGGGCAGCGTACTGTCCGTAGCATACTGTCCGCATATCAAAGTCTAGGCAAGGGAGGCGCCTACAGGGCGATGTGCCAAGTGTGACACCAAGTTAATCCCTTCAAGAGTATTCATTAAATAAACGCCATATACTGTACTAATAGAGACCACAGTCATTTCAAGGGTTTTTTTCTGGCAGCGCGTGTCTAGGATAAAGCTCTCTTATGACTCAATGCAACAAATATAAATTTGCAACCATTATAATGAATCATTACCACCATTAAAAAAAATATTTAATTCGTCCCCCGACATTCTGAGCAATAGTCACAATTAAGAAGTTTGTTTTGCAGTTCACTTTGGATGAACGCAAAGAATTTGATTAATAGGCTATCAAAAGCCCAGACACTGGGTTGCTGAAAATGTGAAATCTACCCGAGGGAAACCTTGAGTAAAGAGAGCAGTTGTCTTTGAATATTGTAAGTTGATATTAAATAGATTTAAAAAAACGTGACTTCATTGGTCTTTTTCATAGAAACACTAAAATAAGCAGTTAGCCTATTTCTCAAGCACCACACAGCATAGGCCTATGCATTATACACGGTCGTGTAGCATATGTATTGATCAAACCTATATTGTTTTGCATTTATTACCTCATCGCTCATTCATGTTGCGTTTTTTCAATTGTATTTTCATATTTGGACATCCCTGTTTGTTTGGTTCAGCATACAGAAATATAAACTTGAACTTATTTAGGTTCATGAACATTAAGAAGACCACAAGACATTTCAGTTGCTTATAGTTTTATTATAATACCTTAATATATATTTGAATATGTACAGAAATAATAAAAAATATTAAGGGAAAAAGTGCAGGTGGAGGTGTTTTCCTAAGAAAATAGTTTAAGGGGTGTTTTATTTTGGTCCTCGGGGTTTGCGTCTTTGGTGACCGTGGCTTCCGTGTCTCCGGGCGCAAACGTGTTTGACAGTGACCTGAGAACAGTTCTCGCACTTTACTGTGCAGCACCAGTGGAACTTGCAGTTGCAGCTACTCACTACCTCCGTGCGCCTCTCCTCCACCCGCAGACCGCACTCGTGGCACAGTCTGCGGCAGCTTCGCCGTTCCCACTGAGTGAGACTTTCTCCGTGCTGCAGGCACTCCCGACCCTCTGTGCCAGGAAGCCCGAGGCTCAGGTTCTTGGCGCAATAATCCGGCGAATCCTCTAGATATATGAGCTCTGTCCGGGCGATGGAGCCGAAAGCGTCTGCCATGGCAACGCGGTTGTCTGCGGTGTTGCCCGCGCGCATTCGTCTCTTGTCCATTTCGAGCTTCTGGGCCTGGTCGTGCTTCACTTTCAGGTAATTGCCAATCTCACGGAAATCAGAAAGCTGCATCCAGCACGTTTGCATTGTGCAACTTTCTGACATGCCATGGCACCTACAGATCCTCTTCATGGTCGCCTTTACAGCCTAAAACATACATTTGTGTTTTTAAAAAGTGTGTATTCTTTATACATATAAATATATACAGTAGTCAACATTTGAAGTTCATCAAAGTTGTCTTGAGAACTAGGTTTTCCTAAGAAGAAGGTTTTAGGACAACTTTGATGAAAGGTTTTGACCCACTTCAAATGTTGACGACCGTATATAGGCCTGCGAGTCAAAAAAATAAATATTGATAAAATAACGTTTCTGTAACCACAAAAGTTAGTTGGCAAAGTAGGTAACAGAATTCGCCTTTCCTGAGGAGGTAAAGATCGCAAAATATATAAATTATCACCATTATAGACTATAGATTTACATGTAGATATGTCCCCCACTAGCGTTTTCTTAATCTGTCAGTAATTTATAAAAACGTTGCCATATGAAAAGTATTTCTTAACTTACCAAACGTCCAGCTTCATTATTATGAAGATTAACTGCAGCTCGAGAGTCTTGTCCAGTCTCGAGCGCATCCACGTATTGTTTAGAAATTCTCTCTCCAAAATCCACGTTGTCGCTACATCCTCCCCAAAGCCATCCACGACCCCCTGAAATAGTGTTTATCCCATTAGATAAATGCGTCGTGACTGTTTCTTTTGAATGAACAAAGTAGGCTATATTAGATTGTCTTTAGTTCATGAATTCGATTATGAATTTATCTCTAATGTTCTTACCGAGTTTGCCGTTCCTCGAACTGTCACATCCGCAGTTGTCCAAATCTCCGAGACTGCAGTTTCTGGTTAAAGTATACATAACCCCAGCTGCGCTTATTGCGTGGACAAATGACGTCTCTCTCGTTGCTACAGAAGTAGAGAGTATAAATAGGTTGTTTTATTTTTCAGACTTTGTAAAAAAAAAAAAAAATGTAGATAACCATCTCACATTTATGAACATATCTTACCACTTCTAAAGCCTTTATGTGTGGAAAGTTGCAGCGCGCTGTCCGGGCAGTTCCACCTGTCCCAAGCAAACTGATGTTTGCATTCGTGTATCCCATTCTGAGCACCGACCCGCACACTACTTGCATATGTAAGATAAGCCTAGAAAGAAAATATTATAAAGATATTGAACACTTTGATTTATTCATTTTTTAAAAATGACATTGTGGTCATTTTTTATTTCGTAAAATTTATAAAGGCGGTCGTTTTATATGGCTTTTCAAAGCTAAAAATATAAATTACCTTTGGTCCAGTCATCAGCAAATTGTTCATTGCCCTTTGGAGGGAAAAGACAAAACAAAATAGGTGTTATGTTAACAATTAAGGGCAATTATGTTTACATTACAACAACTGATAATATAATTCACTAATGCATCCTCACCATGTGTGCCCAGGGAGGGTTTTGTCGCAAATTAAGAATAAAAACACCCCAAGGAAAACGTAAGCCATTATCTTAGATCCACACTGATAAAGCAGGCAATGTACTGATTTGAGAAAGTGATGTACCGTCATGTATTTTATACTCCTCTCAATGGGGGCCTGGGCAAAATACCTTTTGTTACAGGATTCCTGCCAAGCTATTGGTCCTCAGTCACCAGCCAAGTCTGGGGAACGCCTCCAATGAACTTCAAAGGATATCAATACAAGACAGACTAT
Source organism: Megalobrama amblycephala (assembly GCF_018812025.1). Lineage (NCBI taxonomy): Eukaryota > Metazoa > Chordata > Actinopteri > Cypriniformes > Xenocyprididae > Megalobrama > Megalobrama amblycephala. The sequence continues at coordinate 11,025,342 of NC_063066.1, read as the reverse complement.
TCTCTCTCCGCGGGCAGGGTCTTGAACTCGTTGGCTGATGCATAATTCAAGTGTGATTGGGGTGATTTTACACTGTTTATTCACCAATAAACATTTGAACCAGTTGTCAAACTGAGCAATGAAATCTACCAATCGGAGACTGTAATTTTGTTTTAAATATTTAATTTGCTTCCCACGACAAAATAAGTAAATTTAATATATATATACAGAATGTAATAGTTTAAAAATAATAACAATGTGATAGTTAAAAAAATAACTGCCTTCAATAAGTTCCATAAAAGCAACACTTCAAGCCCCTTGTGATACATTAGGCTACACACTGTCAAGTGATCTGTGCCAGAGAGGAAAAAAAAAAAAAAAACATGGTGCAAATATTCAAAATAAACATATTTGTAAGTAAATATGTGATCTAAGGTCAACAACGAAAAAGTGCAAATGAACATAGGTCTACGTGAACGTGAAATTAGAACTTAGTATGGGATCAAAATTGACAGTGGGAACGAGGAAGCCCTTGTGTCTTAGGGGTTCGAACTGACATTTTTCCGTATGTGCAGAATAATATACAGTAGTAAAAAGCAGCATATCTTAACATTTCATATAAAATATATTTACATTGGAAATATACAACTTAATATATTTGAGTTCATCTATTACGCGAATGTTGTCTTTTACGTGAATTGTGCGGCCGACGGTTTTTGTGCCTTTTTGCGCAAAAATATTTGGTTACAGTCTGAGTGCATGTTTCGCATTTGACTGTGCAACACCAGTGAAATTTACAGTTACAGCTGCTCACAGTCTCTATCCTCCTCTCCTCTACTTTCAGACCACATTCGTGGCAGAGCCGCCTGCAGCTTCTCTTCTCCCACTGTGAAAGATTCTTCCCGCTTTGTAGGCATTCCCTGCCTTCTGTTCCATGTAGTCCCAGGCTTAGGTTTTTCACGCAGTAGTCTGGAGAATCTTCCATGTAAATGAGTTCTGTGCGCGCAACGGTACTGAACGTGTCTGCGATTGCGCCACGATTATCCGCGCTGTTACCTGCCCTCATCCGAATTTTGTCCATCTCCAGCTTCTGTGCTTGATCATGCTTGATTTTCAGATAGGTGCCGATATCTCTGAACTCAGCAAGCTGCATCCAACATGTCTGAATACTGCAGCTTCCAGACACACCATGACACTTACAGGTCCTTTTGAGTGTTGCTTTGACAGCCTGAAATGTAAATAGTTTCACATTAGACTCACATACTGTAATAAATAACGGTTTTTTTTTTAATTATTATTATTATTATTTGACTAGAGAAAGCAGATTAATAAGAGAATAAAATTATAGCTACTCACGAGTCGTCCAGCCTCGTTGTTGTGCAGATTTACTGCAGCGCGAGAGTCGTGACCATTTTCCAGCGCGTCCACAAATTGTTTAGCGATTCTTTCTCCAAAGTCAACATTGTCACTGCAGCCTCCCCAAACCCAACCACGACCACCTTGGAAAAATTAAAATCGGAAAGTCTAATGTTATTGGTCTGAAAACATTAAATCATACATATTCATAGTTAATAATAATAATAATAATAATAATAATAATAATGTCTTACCCATTTTTCCTATTTTGGAGTCGTCACAGCCACAGTTCTCGAAGTCCCCCATGCTGCAGTTCTTTGTCAAAGTGTACATAACTCCAGCAGCACTTATGGCATGAACGAAAGCAGTCTCTCTGGTGGCTATAATAAAATATTACAAAAAAGGTCAAATTCAATACATTTTTTAAAGTAAAGTTAATTGGAAAATACATTTTAAGAGTGAAAAAAAAAAAAAAACCCAGAATGTATCATATCTAATTTTGACACTAGTGCTTACCACTCCGCAGGCCGTTATGTGTAGATAACTGCAGTGCGCTTTCCGGACACTTCCACCTGTCCCATGCAAACTGATGTTTGCACTCTTCAAGACCAACCTGAGCCCCTGCCTGCACACTGCTGGTGTATGTGAGGTAAGCCTGATGGATGTAAAAGATGAGCATTAATTAAACACTGTACATTCAGACATTTTAATTTAAGTATAAATAATAAAATATCCACTGAAATAAATGCGTAAAAACCTCAATTACCTTTGGTCCTGTCATCAGGAAGTTATTCACCGACCTAGAAAAAAAGAAGAAAAAAGCATGACGTTAACGCAAGTTTTGTTAATAAATAACTGTGACAAAAGAGCAACTGAAGTATGATAACATATTTTGAATGTTCTGTACCATGCTGTTGTCGACAGTATGTGACAGCACATAGACATCACCAACGATGCAAAAAGCTGGCAAGGGTTCATTGCTGCGTGAGCGACCTCGATGCTCCCTTCTTGTGGAGATGCAAAGCACAAACACTGAGATGGATACCCAGGAAGAGACAGAAGACAAGTGAATGAGTGCTTGAACGAGCAAGGCATTTATACCTGTCGCCAACTTTGAGTGACAGGGATCTCCAACCTTTGACAATTCGCTGTGAAAAGACTTCGAGGTCATCACTGGAACTGTGCGGCCTAAACTGCACTTCAAAGCATTAACACTTTTCACTAAGCCCTTCAGCCTATCTTTCATTAAGCTATCGTTCATGATGAGGGTTGTGTCAGAGTGTTCCTAGACAAATCTTTCTATTTATTTATTTATTTATTTATCTATCTATTCATACATTTATTTATTCACTCACAGGTTTTTTTTTTTTGTAACTAATGTGCTACATTAATACAATATGTATTCATCAGACACTTTGAATTGAACTGTCCAAAGCCATCAAACTGTTCAGTTAATATCCATTCATTAGACTTGTCTATTGAAGGTGTTGTGTGTATTCATGAATGGTTGTTGATTCCGTTTATTGGACGTGTATCACTGGACATGCATGTTTGCATCAAAATAGTTCTTTTATATTCCTTCTTAAATTAAGAGTTTATTAGTTTATAAATAATCCTAGTATATTCTATACACACACACATATATATATATATATATATATATATATATATATATATATATATATATATATATATATATATATATATATATATATATATAATGTATGTATATAGAGAGGCTATAGAGAATATGCCTGTATAGTCATCATTTAACATTTTAAATTCTTGTTGATTTAGTTCATCTTCTTGACTTTATAGACTTTCTTTATTTGAGACTCTGCGTTTCACGTTTTGAGAAAGTTTTTAACCGGGAAATGACACTGAAATGTAAGGAGCTGCTCTACATTGTATAGAAAAAGTCATAAAATCATTCGGCTCCGTTCGCTAAGGGCCATGCAAATAACATGTAACACGTCTACGCCTCTGACACTTCAGTGTTAATAGAAGACCAGCTGATCCCCTGGGAACATCTCTGGTGTGAAAAATGTCTGGAAACGTTCGATACATGTATATAGAGTGCAACATGTCATAACACTAGTCTGCAAAATAAAACTAATAATATTATTATTGCATTTAGTCTATTAATTGATTTAGTCCTAGGTTGTGTGTCTCGGAATGGATACGTTTTAAGTTGTCAATTCACTTGTTTTTTTGTTTTGTTTTTCTTCAAAAAAAGATATCGTCATATGCTTAAAGTAAATACTTTTTTCATAAGGGAGACAAATCAGTTTTTAATGATAGGCCAACTAGTTTTCATTTTTTTAACTAGTTGGTGATGAGTTTACACAATTCAATCATGTGTCATGTAAGACAAATTCAAAACCGATAAGCTAATTCACACCAAGTTATTATTTGTCACTAGGGGATCAACAGCTGAGCAATGTAAACAAAAGGATAATCATGAGAACGATTATATTTCATCATTTTACTTTCGATGACTTTTGCGATTAATTAATACGCGGTGTGGAGATGTGATTTTATATACTGTTGCTCGTGGAAGATTAATTGTTGAAACCGCGTATTGACATCTTCGAATCAAATCGTTAGCCACTCAAAAATCCCTTTTCAAAACAGCATTTATTTGATGGTCGTTTAATGGTTTAACCAATGCTGCTGGCTGGAAGACAATGGAGGGACGCGCAAGTGAGGATAATCCCCACTAATTGGACATCGGCATCATCAAGTCTACGAGGTGCCTGAAACCCAAATTCCCACACCTACTTGTTACAAAACAAACCCGTATTAAACAATGATCTGATACACGCAGACCCAACCTAAACGGAGCCATTGTGCCATAAACGCTCTGTCGCAGACATCTCAGAATGGTTTTATGGAGTAACAAACTGAGGGCAATGAGACGTCGCTTAGTTCCACGCTTTAACAACTACGGGCAATGAAGTAATAATAAGAAAGTAATCATTCAAATGCCTGGAAGTCCATCACTACAGCGTTTACTCCCCATATCAGGTAACACGGCTCACCTTGCTGCACAGATGATCCATTTTGACTAGTCGCTCACAGAAGCTCAGGTGCAGTTCATTAGCCTGTGCTGTCACTGACTGTGTTAAGCTCTTCGCCTTGTGATTTAGAAAGGAAATAAGGATGCCTGAGATGATAAAAAAGAGAAATCTTTGATTTAAAACACGTAAAATTCTGAAATGTTTGTGTTTTTGATTATTTGTGAAAAATATTTGTAGGCCTACCTTTTTCTACAAAAAAATAGGTTTCCCATTTGACCTGAACAAAATGTGCTTTTTCATAAAATGGTTAAATTGCATGATATTTATGCCAGAGTTTTCTTTTTCAATAACTTTAGTCTTTTAATGAAACGTTTATCATAGAAGAGGCGATTTTTTTTTTTTTTACTGAAGGTTTTACATATAACTTCGTAGATCCGGGCAAAAATGCAGTGTTACCTCAATGCCAGCCTACCTTCTTTCTTATTCAATTAAAGTACCAGTTTATTAGGTGTTTGCGTAAGCAACTTAGACTACTTAAACCAGTTAAAACAGTTTGTTTTTATTGGAGTTTTAAGTCTTTATCAATTTACTTTATTAGCTTTAGTTATGTTAGATTTTAAAAGCGATAAGTTGGTCATAAAAGACGATAAGGGTTGGAGAAGCGCTGTGGTATTGTGAGTGTGGTAGATGGGTGGCAGGAACAGTGACGCCAGCGCAGCCGCGCTTCACAGTAACATCTCAACCAGATTTGATTTCAAAGGAGATCTAGGCGCGTCCTCTAGCACCTCATCAGCAGGTGTTAATTGTAAAAACAAGAATAGCACTGTAAAATACATGTAGTATCGGATAATCAGCGATGTTCGAGCTGTGGGTAGCCTATAACCTGACGTGAGGACATTTTTTTTTTTCTCAGCACTATATTAACTTTGGGATTTGATATTATTGGTTTGATTAAGGTGTCTCATAATGTCGCTCATGTCCTCAACATTAATGATGTTAAATCTGTTTTAAAGCAGATGTGGGGAATAATAACTTGAGTGGCTTCAGGTGTGTCATAATTAATCGTAGCGCCCCTGCTGGCTACACCACAAAACATGCTGGATAAAATTCTGTCATTAATTACTCACCCTCACGTTGCTCCAAACCCATAAGACCTTAGTTCACCTTCGGAACACAAATTAAGATATTTTTGATGAAATCCGTGAGCTCTCTGGCCTCTGATAGACTGCAACACAGTTACCACTTTCAAGGCCCAGAAAGGTAAAGACATCATTAAAATAGTCCATGTGGTTCAACCTTAATGTTATGAAGCAACGAGAATACTTTTTGTGCACAAAAAACAAAAATGAGCCAGCATTCTGACGTAGAACCTAGCACTGCACTGTTGACTACGTCAACAGAGTAGGAGAATGACAAGCAAGAGAAGAAATTGTTGAATAAAGGTGTTATTTTTTTGTTTTTTGCACACAAAAAGTATTCCCATGAATGTCAAGTCAGACAGATTTTGATATATTTAAAATCGAGAGATGCATTCTACTCAAATCTGTTCTCATTATGACCACTTACCCCATATGGTGTGACAACGGTTTTATTAATCGAGGATGCATTCAATTGATTAAAAGTGACAGTAGACTTATAGACAGTTTAAAAAAAAAGTCAAATAAGTGCTGTTCTTTTTAAACTTTCTATTCATCAGAGAATCCTAACAAAATCTATCCAGGTTTCCACCTAAATATTAAGCAGAGCAACTGTTTGCAACATTGATAACAATAATAAATGTTACTTGAGCAGGATCATGTGACACTGAAGACTGCAGTGACAGCTGAAAATTCAACTTTGCCTTTATAGGAATTACTTTTTTTTTTTTTTTTTTTTTTACTGTGTTTTTCATAACAAAAAATGCATAAGACATTAATTAATGCATAATGCATTAATTTAAAAACATATTACTACCCCCCAAGGGTGTGTGTGTGTGTGTGTGTGTGTGTGTGTGTGTGTGTGTGTGTGTGTGTGTCCATACAAAATGACCCCATGAGGAAAACAGCTTATAAATCATATTAATCATATTAGAGTAAAGGGATAGAATATGCAGTTTATACGGTATAAAATCATTATGTCTATGGAAAGTCCCCATAAAACACTGAAACCATACATTATCATTAGCATTGAATAATCACCTACAGAAAGATCATTTTATGAAGAGGAGTCATTTTTGGCATTTTATTTGTTTTACATTTCATTTTGTCTTTATTTCATGAAGAAACCCTTTTAAAAAAAAAAAAAAAAAAAAAAAAAAATGCACTAAACAGAAATTGGTAAAATATCCATTTTAAACCCTGTCTCATGTCACCCCCCTTCATCACACTCCCATTCATAGGCCCCAGTGACTCCAATCGCCATGGTAACAATGCATCACATGGGGCAATAGCACCCTTTAAACTGAAATAGGAATTGTAATATCTGCCATGTCAGAAGAACATGTTTTGTGCTTGTCTTCTTGTCTCTTAGGTCATGGGGTGGCATCTCCTTTCCTCTCCTGCTCGATAGCTGAAAACAGAGAAAGATTAAATATAATGTTTATTAATCCTTTTGCAGGATAAATGCCTTTATTGTACTAGTAAAACTTCTTAAGAGAGACAGATATGTGTTTGAAAGACAACCATGCCAGGGAGCGTGGCATTATTGCAAATAAGATGCTTATTCACATGGGAAATTCTGCAAGCAGGCTTAGGTCTGCACTGCAATGCTGATGGAGGACTTTGAACTGACATCCATCTGCTGACATAAGAAGCTGTAAAAAGAGGCTGTATGCTGAGCAGTGTGAGAGTGGATGAAAAATAGAGATAGAATGGAAGAGAAACAAATGGCTGAAGCAAAATGATAAAGAGTGAAGATAGACAGAACACTGCAGAGAAGAGAAAGACAGATGGGGGGGAAGAGAGACCTACACCACACCCAAAATGATTGGACACACCGTATGCCGTAATGTAACACACACTCACTCTCTTTGGTGGGAAGAGGGTTCTTCTCTTTTGTCTCAGTCTTCTTCAGCTTGGTTTTGTCAAACCTGGCGATTTCTGTGAGGTCTGGCTTGTCAGACATGTTTGCTGTCAGTAGAGATGACAGATGAGATTTTGAGAGCATTGACCTTGTTTTTGTCTTTTGCGTTTTATACAGGAAACTCCACTCGTTATTTCAGTCATACAGCAAGGTCTTTAAATATATTTGATTAAAATGCTGATAAATATTGCTGATATGTTATTTTTAAGTGTTAAACCATCAAATCACTCCATTTCAAGTGTGCAGTGTTTTTAGGCAAAGTCAGCCAGATGCTGAGGAAAGAAACGTTACATGTGATGGTAGCATGTAGCACACGTGTTTTCCAGCATGCGTGTATCATGTTCAGATGCTAACCGCCCGCCCACCTAGCTAACTCTCCATGCATCTTAATATGTATCTGCCAGCACATTCTCTTTAATTTCACTGAATGTCCTTTATCCTTTATTAAATCCATGTCTTTGTTCTTTTCCACATGGCTTCATTCATGTCATGGATGACTACACCATTTTAGCATGCAGGCAGCCTTTTTTTCTCACCTGCTAGACTGCAGTGTCTACCTCACAGGATAAATAGCCATTCATTTTCCTATATAACTCTGTCTGTCTTCACTCTCTGGCTGCCGCACCTATAGCCAATGTGAATTTACCATCTCTAGTTGTCGCATTCATCATGCTAGTCCTTAAACACACAAGCACATGCAGAAAGAGGAGGATGGCTGTTGTTATGATGGATAAAGGACTTACCGTATGGCACAAAGTGGCTGTATCCACTGGCTGGTAGAAAGAGAGGAGGACGGCGTGTCTGCTGAGATTACCCAGACTGCGTCTGCTGGCGTCTGTGTATCCGCTAGGGCGTGGAATTTTGAGGAAAGGGAGGGAGGGAAGGAGGGAGGATGCTAGAGAGGTTTAGTCAGCCTATCCCTTCCATCCTATCCAGTTAATATTCATGCTCCATAGAGAACAGACATTTCAACGTCTTTACGTGTTTGAATGATGAATTAATAAAGATGGAATATGACAAACAGAGTGGATACAAGGGCATGTGATTTTGGAATTACAGGGTTAGCTGGAAGCAGGGTTCTGTCACAGCAGTTTGGCAGCTGTCTGGTTGGGGGCTGGGATGTCATACTGCGGGAGACCCTGAGTCATGTCCCATTTTAACATGTGCCCCTCGCTGAGCCAAGGGGAAGCACCATTAACCTGTTCTATATTTATATCTCATTCTGAATATATGATTAAAACTGTGTGTGAAATCCTAAGCATGAAAATTGAATTCAAGTTAAATGTTGCAATATTATAGAGTACATTCATGCCTCTGAGGCTAAAATGACTGCATTTTCTTATAAATTAGCTATAGGTGTGATTACTTAGTCATACTTAGCGATTACTTATACTTAGTCATAAGATCTCACATTAGTGTGACATCATTTCACATTTCAGTTGGGCTAGTCAGCAGACCTTGGAAAAGCACATAATGTTGAGATGGACATGAGATGGATATATATATATATATATATATATATATATATATATATATATATATATATATATATATATATATATATATTATTAGTATTATCATATGACATCCCCTTCAGCCAGTGAAAATAAAATTTATGTGCCATGTGCTTGACATTTTTGGCAACAAGGACGTGAAGGAGACATTAGCACATGTTAGGTCACATGCTGTCAAGGCTCCATTGTGAGTTCATTTTAGACTAGGAAATAAATATAAATTCAATATAAAAAAATATTGTACATCCAAAAGTTTTTGGTAATTTTAATGCATATTTTGTAAAATCAATACTCAAAGACAAAAAAAAGTGTGCATTATGCATAAATGACAAAGTTCTTTTAGGGGATACATATTTTCTGTGTAGTTGCACAATTGTTTATTACTGGCAGGTAGGATAATAGCCTTTTTGCTTGTGTTTTAGGTTGATGTTAGTAAGTTTTATATAAGTTTTATAGAGAGGGAAAGCTGTACCTTTTCCAGAATGTATTGATGATATTGACAGCAGTGCATCAGAAAATAAGGTTGTAGTAAGAAAGGAATAAGTTGAAGATCAAGGAGGATAGAAGCAGTGAGGGTGATGGCAGAGATGAAGAATAGAAGTCATAGACTGTTGTGGAAGTCAGGCATTTTTGTGCATTATCCTATGCTAGTTTGGAAGATGTGATCCATACTTCAACCAGAGGTCAGGAAAGATGCCACTATACACTGACAAGCAGATATGCTCCAAAAATGAGGTCAATATCGAGTTGTGTGTGGAAAGTGTGGGCTACACTGAAAAAGAAGAGTCTTCTTGATTTTCCATTTGTGCTACAATCATTGATTTGGAATTCCATGAAAGAAACAATGTTTTTTTTTTTTTTTTTTTTTTTAAATGTAAAAAAGACATGGTTTCACAAGTTGCATCTGAATTTGAGTCAAGTTTTTGACATTTTCACACGAGTTCCAAATGAAATATAGTAGCACAAGATGAAATGGAATGTTAATAAAGCCTTTTAATGTTTTTTTTTTTTTTTTTTTTAAAAACACTAAGACTTTTTCCCTACTTTTCAGATAGTGAAAATGCGTTTGATTGTGTGTGAAGTTTCAGGCAATTTGCCAAAAATAATTTAACATAATATAAGTCAGTTATAAATGATGAAACCTAAAACAAGGTCAAAGGTTGAAGAAAACTAATTTTGGAAAAAGATTTTAGCCTTAAATATATGTAAAATATAAAGACATTAATTTTTCTATCTGTCATAATTAGTATCATAGCGGGAATTTGAATAATAATATATATATATATATATATATGTGTGTGTAATATATGTGTGTAATAATATATATATATATACACACGCATGCATACATACATACATACATACATACACACACATATATATATATATATATATATATATATATATATATATGTTTCTGTTTTTTTAGGTCATTGTTTCATGAGTGATAAATTGAGTTTGTTGGTCGACAACCTATATAGTATTAAGGAAGTTTATTTGAGACATGAATGAAATGTGGTAGTTTTAGTACATTTTAAATGTGAAACTAACTGCTGTGCCAAGCTGAAAGTTGGTTTGGAGAACTGCAATACTAAGTATTGAGAAATATGTTGCACAACAACACACACTTTCACTATTTAAAATCTTGTTTTCATTTTCTGTTGTCATTTCATTTGCTTAATTTCTTTAACCCTTATGTTCTGTTGAGATCCACTGCACTTCCTTATTGGGACCCCAGTAATTAAAGTGTGTCAAAAATAATTATAATTATGAAATAAATGTCTTTTTCCTGGTGAATATCTTTTGCCATTTATCCTGGGATTATTAAACTCATAAAATGATATAAATAATAAATAATATAAATATTCCTATAATAAATCTCTAACCCCTCAGTTTCTTATAATGGTGTGCTCATTTTAAAAAAAGCGATGAAATAACACAAGATAATGGGGAAAAAAAATATTGTTGTACTTGTTCATGTTAACTAATGTTAACTACTGAACCTTATCATAAAGTTATGTTTTCCAAAATAGTAACATTACTTATGTTTGGAGTCAATCTGACCCTAGTCAGACCTCTCTGTTTACAAACAAATTAAAACTAATCAAAACTCAAAAGTGCTTCTTACTGCATGCTCTTAAACTAGGCAAATTATGTACAAAATTACAGTATCCTACAGGCCACAAGACAGCCAGATACAACCTCCGCTCCCTAGTCCTGGGAAACTGTGTGTGTGTGTGTGTGTGTGTGTGTGTGTGTGTGTGTGTGTGTGTGTGTGTGTGTGTGTGTGTGTGTGTGTGTGTGTGTGTGTGTGTGTGAAAAACAGATAAGGTGTGTAAATGTGTGTGAAAGTGGTTTGAGAAAGATAAAATAAATCATACTAAGTGATGTTTTTTTTGAAAATGTAAAAATGCAGAAAGTTTCAGTATAAAAATCATGTGTAAAGTCCACATAAAACATGGAAACTCGTGTATGAGATGTTTGTGTGTGTGTGTGTTTATGTGTGTATAATTAGGAAAATTCATTAAATATCAGGATTAAAAAAATGACGCATATGTTTTTTCACTACTTAAAGAGGGTCTGAACATAAGCAGAACATAAACAGAAAACAGAGCATAAACACAAAAACCAAACATAAGCTTTGAGCCAGATCTTTTTCCTTCATCCACTTGTCCATTTGCCAGTATGTCAATAGATGTTTTGCTCAAAGTACAGGGCAGATGCTAGTATGATACTAGACAGCAGATGGCGATATTTCATTTTGGTCAGTATGACATATATATGCCCTCTTTGGCAGAACAGTGCACTGCAGAAAGAATCTACATTGTATTATGGATGGAAGCATTATCTTAATTATAAAGTAAGATATCAATTTACTGTTTCCCTGCATTCAGCCCAAGATGCTGAGATAGGCTCCAGAATCCCAGAAATTCACAAGTTTGGGGGCGGTAAGAATTTATTTATTTATTTAATTTATTTATTGGAAAGAAATTAAAGAAATTAATACTTTTATTTAGCAAGGATGCATTAAATTGATCAAAAATGACAGTAAAGACATTTATAATGTTACAAAAGATTCTATTTCAAATAAATGCTGTTCTTTTAAACTTTCTATTCATCAAAGAATCCTACAAAAATGTTTTCAACATTGATAATAATAATAAATGTTTCTTGATATGTATCATAACTATAAACAAAAACGTGAAAGTATACATCTGTTTTTGGGACTACAACTGATGCCCTTTTATGTATTCAAAAAATTTTTTTAGAGAAATATTTCAATATTTTTTTCTCTTAGTTCCTCCTTCCCTCATGTAAAGTTCTATTTCCAAACTAATGGCAAACTACAGTATTAAACTGGAATAAAAAAGTTGGTTGTTTGTAAACATCAACAATTCATCTAGTGCAATTTAATTTAAAATATGAAATTAAACCAAGGATGCAAACTCAAAAATTAACTGTTTTTGATCTGCGAAACACAAAGTGTTTTTGACAGATTGCCATCTGCTCTAAAAGCCACTTATCATGCTAAACGCCATGCGTATAGGCTATTATGATTTATCCATGCAACCACTGTATCCTAAGATAAATATCCTCTCACGAGTCTCATTAAATCTCATTTAAGTGAGTTTGCAATTCCTCTGAGCTGGAGACATCAGCATGTGCCAGTTCCCGCTTGTTGTCTGAAGTCTAAACTGGCAGAAAGCTGAAAGCTCCATCCATAACCTTCAGCCTGGCTCCAGCTCCTTCCATTAACCTTTGAGCAGTAAATGCTAACAGTTAGGAGGTTTGGGGCCACGAGTCCATTGATAAGGTCACTCCGACATCCAATTTACCTCATGAAAAGGCCAGAACAAACCAACAGACTTTCTTTCTCTTTAGTGTCTTGTCAACTTACACTAACTCACCATTGTGTTCCTCGCTCAGATCAGCTTCTCGCAAATTCAAAGTGCACTTGTAGTTGTAGGGCAAGTAGGCAATCACGGTTGATTATATGACATATGACCACATGGTGGCAGTATAAGTATGCTTATCCTAAACTGAGCGCCATGTGGCCAGAGATGCAGGTGTCAACATTTTTGCTAGTAGTACTACATCCTTCACTATCGCATATTCTTATGACTTTAACTTTGACCTTTCCTCATCATACTCAACAAATATTATTTTTTAAATAGATTAATTTTAAGAGGCCTACCAAACAAATCATATGTAATTGCTGTAGTAACCAAGTCCCACACTATGTCATCAATTCTCATGAGCAGTGGGCAGCTCTGTACAATGAGCTCATTCAAACGTAGGCAGTGCTGAAGAGCTCTGTTAAGTACCTTGAATTTGAAAAATGCACTAGGCTACTCATGGACGCCCTCAAAGGCGCTTTGCTAATAGATGTGATTATATGATTAGTTTTATTTTATTTTTGTTGAAGACATATTGCGTCATAAAAATGCATTAGACACACTGTGAGGCACTGGACTTTATGATGTCGATGTACCTGGCTCTTTCAGTGTAAAATCTGCATTTTAGCAGTCGGCGCTCATGTTATGTTAAATTCGACTATCTGAAAAGGTCAAAATTTAATTTTGTTATGTGAACTTTTATTTTGTCATGAATACAATGTAGAAAATGACTGGTTTACTATGTGCATGAGTGTTTTTGAGATATTAGACAGGTGAAGCATACTCTTTGCCCTATATGTTTCAACCGTGTACTGCTGCGAGGCTGTGTCCACTAAGAGAATTATGATGTGCTGACCTGACAGCAGTCAAGGTTACGGTAGAAATAGAAAAAGCCCACTGATATTTACTCATAAGGTTAGGAAACAATAAAAGCCTGGCAGCGCTTAAGAGATTATAGATATTCCCCACACATCAATGGACAATCCTCTCCTCTCTCTTTCCCTCAATTTTCTGCTCTTTGACGCTGGGTTCACATGACATACCACTGCTGGGATCACTGAAGTGAAGCTTTGGAACTGAACAATGTTTCCCACATCAGTGAATGCAGCATGCGACCGCTCTCTCTCACACCGACACACGCAAAACCATTCTGTCGTCGTCTCTCTCTTTCTGTCACAATTCACTGCACAATTCACTGCACTGCACTTGTAAGGACACCATTATGAATGGTGACACGATGATATGTATATAAACTACAAGTGCAGTCAACAAAAGTGCATGAAGATGAATGAAAGGCCCTGGAGTCTCAGAAGTGATTTAAGGACTTCATCGTGTGACATCTTTTCAAATGAGGGATGTTGTGCTGAGTGTATTATGTAACAGGAGTACACGCACATAAACATACTTTAGCAGAAACGTCCTCTATTTTTCTGTGCATTCCTAGTTGCTTTCTGTCTTGTTGTGAGTGTTAGAAAACTGACATTAAGTGGCAGTTGGACACTTAATGGCCGGTACGTAGGTGTATTTTCCGTTCATTGGTATGTTGTCAAGCTCAAGGTTAGAAAGATCTGGTACAAATGTTGCTGTGTGCACTAACATCGACTGTGGATACATGACTGGCACAGCAGAACCCAAGCTGTTCAAAAATTGCAATGAAAGATGAAGGACAGGATGGGCAGTGTACTTTTTTTTTTTTTTTTACTTAATACATTTTACCAGTTCTTAATCTAGAAGGAATATTCCAGGTTCAATAAAAGTTAAAGGGGTGGTTGATTATGATTTCAGTTTTTAAACTTTAGTTAGTGTGTAATGTTGCTGTTGGAGCATAAACAACATCTGCAACGTTATGATGCTCAAATGGTTCAATGCAAAGGGAGATACTTTCTTTTAAAGAATTAGCTGTTTAAGGACTACAACAAATAGCTGTTAGGGAGTACAACAAGCTCCACAGCAACTACATAAATTTATCCACTAACCATTCAGAAAGAAGCTTGTTCAACAAAAGTGCATGTAAAATCTACATAAACCCTGACCCGAGAACATGCAACAAAGGGGGTGAGGCCATGTTGGGCTGCTTTAGAGAAGAGGAAGAGTGGTTGTAGTAGAGTGTTGTTGCCATGCCGTCATTTTACGCCAGACTGCTTCACAAATTCAAAGTCAATTCAATGCTGGATTTGCATAAAAGATTAACATGACGGCACATGCTAGTCGATGAGTTGAATCAACTCCACAGCAACTACATAAATTTATCCACTAACTATTCAGAAATGTCCAGTTGCATTCTATAAGTTGTAACTTCTTCCTGAGTCTCTCCATTAGTGTTCGACTCCGGTTTGAACAACGTAAGGCTGAACACTGTTACTGACAATCGTCATTTTGGCTGCGTGAGATTCTCCAGCTTTGTTGTTGTTGAGCAACCGAAGTGTGAGCTGTTAAAGCTCCACCCTCTTCAGGAAAGCAGGCGGGAGCAGTAGCTCATTTGCATTTAAAGGGACATAAACATGTTTTTGCTTGCACCCAAATAGGGGCAAATTTGACAAGCTATAATAAATGATCTGTGGAGCATTTTGAGCTGGAACTTCACAGACACATTCTGGCGACACCAGAGACTTATATTACATCTTGTAAAAGGGGCATTATTGGTCACCTTTAAGCTCATTCAACAGCATTTGTGGCATAATGATGATTACCAAAAAATTAACTGCAAAAAATAAAGGGAAAAAAAAGAGAGGCAAAAATAGGAGTTACTTTGAGATACACACAATAAAAGTAAATCGGACCAATTTTTGGAAATTTTAAAAGCAAAAATGTGAAGGCTGTAATTTAATGAAAGCAATCAATTCTTCTGTTGAAACCATTATACTATTGAAACCAGACTATGCTATTGAAACTGAGTATTTAAATGCTTATGGACTGGCCAGTTATTTATTTTTTTTAAGAAAATTAGAGACT
The DNA here is from genome assembly GCF_018812025.1 of Megalobrama amblycephala. NCBI lineage: Eukaryota > Metazoa > Chordata > Actinopteri > Cypriniformes > Xenocyprididae > Megalobrama > Megalobrama amblycephala. Next base: position 11,009,565 of record NC_063066.1, on the reverse strand, counting down.
TTTGGAAATTAATTTGTGGTAATCAACATTATTAATGCTTTCAATTGGGGTTAACTTGTACTGAACTCAGAATACGTTTAATCATAAATACAAATTGTGTGTAGCATGATTTTTAAAGCAAGTATGGCACTGATTTTATCAAATAGTTGCTTTTTGTACCCAGTAGAACAGACGGAAAATGGTGCAAAGTTTGTATATAAGGTCTTTTTGCAGGACTGGAAACACATTCTTTATGTTCCACCCAGATTTGAGTTTATCTGGCCCAACCAGCCTGTGAGCAGAGACAGAGATAAAGAGGAGGGGCGGGAGAAGAGAAGAACAGGGAAGACCATACACCTGTAGCCTACATGGAGAACACACACTCTCAAAGCACCTTATCAGGTTCAGACACAAACTACTATCTGGAACATCAGTGTATACAGCTCGTTTATTTTGGGGTGGAGAGAAACAGATAAAGAGGCAGAGAAGAGAAAAAGTGGGATTTGTTGGCATATTCTGTTATAGTCTCAAAAGTCTATTTTTGCTCATGTCTGCAAAAACAAGGAGACCAAATAAAAATTGAAGATAAATGAGGGAAAGCAGGAACATTTTTTTATCATGTCTTGTCATGATTGTTCTCAAGTGTTTCTAAAAATTAATGTTGCAAAATAAATAAATAAATAAACCCTCCGAAAGGAACGTTGCATGTTTATATATATTCATATTTTTATTGCGCACCTAATTACGATGCCCACTAAGGTGCATTGCTGTGGATGAATGTGCTTACACAGTTTTTGCTGACATATTCTTTTTTTTAATATTTTTTTTTTATTAATATACACCAGTGGCTTTAAAGAGCCACTGATGGCTTGGGTGTTGGGTTTGTATAATTTGCAAATGTATTGTATTATATTTTTCTGTAGAATTGAATTGTTTTTTTGTTTTTTGTTTTAATTTGTATACATGATTAGCCTATATTCATGAGTTCTAATATTTCATTATAGTATAACAGAGGGTTAGCTAAAACGCATAAATCCCTATATAACAAAAGAATGTTCGGTTTGAATGGAAATCAGTGGAGGAGAAGCCTTTACTCGGAACTTTATGTGTGTGTGGAAACAGCCCATCACATAATAAATTGCCAGGCTACCTGCCTGCTAATCTTCAAAAGAAAAGAACTCTGTTTTTTGGGCTCAAGAAGGTCGATTGGTTTTTAGCTGTGTTCATCTCCATGGTAACTTGCGGCTAACTGCTCCAGAGCAGGTTTTATGGCTGTTTACGTCATGGCGTAATTGACTGTTCGCAAAGACCTGCCCCCTTTAGTTACTGTTGCTACGTCCGACAAGCCATGCCGCTCTCACACCACACATCAAGTTCTCACTCAGTGAAAAATACACCAAAGAGGACACTGACAACACGTCGACAGACAGAGCAGCTTACTTTTGATATGAAACTAAGTCTCAAATTTTGACATTTTTAAAGAAATTTAAACAATACACATTATGAAATAAATGTTTTTCTCCAAAATACATTGGCCAAAATTATTGGCACCCCTAGAACTTTTTTATGAGTTAAATATCTAAGTAATAAGTATATTCCCAATCATATTTACATTTTTTTTTTAGCACACCAGGGGTGTATTGCACAAAAGCAAGATAAGGGATTAAGCTGGGATTTTCCAGTTATCCTGGCTGAATTTAGCCCTGACTCGGTTGCATGAAGGGAGGCTAAATTAATCTACATTAAGTTACTATGGAGATTTACACTTCGCAGCTAGCCTGCTCCGGAGCAGGCTAACTGTCAGGCTAAGCTGAGCTCCTCTAACACTGACCAATAGGAACGCAATGATATTACAACTGACTCTCTCACATACAATTATTTGACTTTATTAACACACACACACACACACACACACACACACACACATATATATATATATATATATATATATATATATATATATATATATATATATATATATATATATATATATATATATATATATATAATACACACATTTACTAAATTGTGCTAAATAAAAATATATATTGGTGTAAGTTTAAAACATTTTTATTATTTTAATATTTTATTAAAAGGTAAGTATGATGAGAAACAAAACATTTAAAGAGAAGTAATTTCTTAAAAATTAAGTGTTATATAGCCCACTGAATCATTCTCAGACTTAATGCTGACAACAATGGAAGCACTTGGGAGAGAACTGTCAGGAGACTTATTTCTTAGCACAGAAGAATACAAGAGGATTACCAAATCATTGTTTTAAGTGTGAAAATATAGCAAAAGTAACACAGAAATTCAAAATCAATAAACCTGTGACAAGGCCCCTGAAACAATCAGGCCTTCATTTGTAAGCTTTCATTAAGTGATGAGTGATTTTTTGCTAGACAAAGAGCAGGAGAAATACCAAGTGAGTGTTTCAGAGCCAGCAAAAGCTATGAAAAGAGTGACAGAGTAAGATGCAGCCTGCTGAAGTGGCATGCATGGTTGTTGTCCACACTGAAACTTCCCCCTGTAGTCAAAGCACAATAAAGTCAGCTAGCCTTTTCCAAGGCCCATATTTAATCTATGCTCTGGTCTCATATATATATATATGGAATTCAGGTTGATTAGGACACTTTTTGCTATATATATATATATATATATATATATATATATATATATATATATATATATATATATATATATATATATATATATATATATATATATATATATATATAGGTTTTCCTTTCTTACTGGCTAAATTTTTTGTGCCCAATATTTAATTAGATTATTTTAAAATATATGAATACATTTCTCTCTGGTTTTGTTTGGCAGTAGTACTCTTTATGGTTATTAGAAGAGCAGAAATTAAAATCACAAAATTAAAAATTAAAATGAATATGCACAGACTAAATTTTAATTGGTAAGATGAATCTAAACTCAGTAATTGTCCCAAAGTATATTGATTTACCCCATTACAATAGTCCATTTACAGTTACTATCATAAAAATACACTTACTTGTAGGTTTGAAAGTGTACATAAGGCACGTTTAATGTCCAACATCAAATATTTTAGCGAAATGTATATTTTAGAATTATTGCGCTTCTATTGCGTCCCGTCTGTTTAGCGCGCATGCGCGCAGCAGCGCTCGTTCAATGTGAAGTTTAGCCTCAAAATGGAAATATTTGCATTACTTTCTAACATTTACAAATGGAGAATAAACTTGTGAAAAGTAAGTAAAGCACTAAGGAAAACACCATGTCTCAAACGCATAAAATAGCACAAAATGTATGCCGTTTCCTATGGTGGATCGATTTGATCCATGATCGACCTCTCGGGCTGCTTAAGAAAAGCGTGCACGCTAAATTATCTTGACTAGGCGAACCTGGATCGAATTAGCGGGACTGCGTGAACTTCAATTACCTTTTATGAAACTGTTTTAGCCCAAACTCATTTGTTAGGCTAATTCAAGTCAGCTTTTGGAGTTTAATCCTCGCTTTTCTTAGCATCTTTTATGAAACAGCCCTCAGGGTGATCATGAACATGAAATTGTCCAGCCATGACTTCCTGTTCCACAGGAGAATAAACATGAGGAAACACAAAGGCCAAATTCCCGTAATCATTCATCACAATGAGTAAAACCAAAGAATATAGTTCTGATGTGCAGCAAAAGATTGCCGAGCTTCACAAAATAGAAAGTGGCTGTAAGAAAATAGCTAAAGCATTGAAAATCCCCATTTCCACTATCAGGGCAATAATTAAGAAGTTCCAATCAACTAAAGATGTTACAAATCTGCCTGGAAGAGGACGTGCATCTAAATCGTCCTAATGCGTGGTGAGGAGGAGAGCTTAAGTGGACAAAGACTCTTCAAGGATCACAGCTGAAGAATTGCTGTGATTAGTTGAGTCTTGAGTCTCCGAAAGCGATAAAAAAAATATCAAACAGCACCTACATCCCCTCAAGTTGTTCCGGAGGGTTTCAAGAAAAATCCTCTGCTCTCATCCAGAAACAACCTCCAGCATATTCAGTTGTCAGACATGATTGGAACTTGGGAAATGGGACCGGCTTCTATGGTCAGATGAAACTAAAAAAAGAGCTTTTTGGCAGCAAACCCACCAGATGGGTTTGGTGCACACATGGATAAAAAGTACCCCATGCCCACGGTTACATCTACTGCTGGATCTTTAATGTTGTGGGCCTATTTTTCTGCTGGAAGTCCTGGACATCTTATTCAGATACATGGCATCATGGATTCTATCAAATACCAACAGATAAAAAATCAAAACCTGACCACTTCTGCTAGAAATCCAATAATGAGCCATGGTTGGATCTTCCATCAGGACAATGATCCAAAACAAACATCAAAACCAACACAAAAATGTGTCACTGAGCACAAAATGAAGCTTCTGCCATGGTCTTCCCAATCCCCTGACCTGAACCCTAAAGAAAATGAGTAAAGTGAACTGAAGAGAAGCACCACCAACATGGAGCTGGGAATCTGATGGATCTGGAGAGATTCTGCATGGAGGAATGGTCTCTGATCTCTTGTCAGGTGTTCTCCAAACTCATCAGGCATTATAGGTGAAGATTATAGAGCTGTTATCTTGGCAAAAGGAGGCTGCAAAAAGTATTGAATAAAAGGGTGCCAATAATTGTAGCCAACATATTTTGGAGAAAAACATTTATTTCATAATGTGATTTTTTTTTTTTTTTCCCCACACTTTCTGTTCTTTCCCTTCAGTGAAAGGTTAGATTGTTGCTAATTTTATGAATTAAAGATCAAAAGGATAAACAATGCAGATTTATTTTTACAGTCATCTTTGATCATATTTACCAAGAGTGCCAATAATTCTGACCACAACTGCAGCATCAAATAAACATGAAAGAACATCAGAAGGAATGTTGTTTCATCAAAGATGTCAGTACACACCATTTTCAAGTTCAAGTCCACTGAAGTTAATCTACTAACTCCCCTGACTGCTTTGTCGGACAAAATGGCGGATTTGGTGTTATGGTTGGTTCCTGGCGAAGGGTCAGTTACCATAAATGTACTTTGATGTCATACACCGATCGGTCTGCATAATGCCGCTTCAAGTCGAACACACTTTAAATCTGCAGTGGTCAGGTGGTACAAGTCGTATAGCTCTCAGAACATTATGAGTTTACATATTGTTATTGCACATTACATTGTAATTAGTTCTATAAGCACATGAAGGCTTTTTACAGTTCAGAATCATTACATTAATTATGACATAGCATGAAGGAATGCACCTTTATTCTGAGTTAGAGATCGCAAAGCAAAAACTGGACCAATCACTGCCCACTGCAATCACTGCCCACTGCAATCACTGCAATTAAGCCACTCCCCCTGTATCTCTTGGTCCAAATTAAAGCAGTTCATAGTGGGGGAAAATAGAGACAAAATTGCCCATCTTTTGCTGCTAGTTATTTATTATATTTATTGATTTATTATTTTTGTGTCATTTATTGCATTGTCTTGATTTGTCTTTAACTATATTTTATGTTTCTATCTCATGAATGACCTTGATTCCTAGTCACATGTTGATTGCATAAATTACTTTTCAGAAATCAAAATTGAAGGGAAGCTATTTTTTTTCTTTTCTTTCTTTCTTTTTTAAAGCACAGACTATGCTAAAAACATGAAAATTTGCAGAATCAGTGCGGGCTGTAGCAAGGGTTTGTACCTGGGCAGGGTTCTGCACAGCTGGCAGATTGTGGGCTCAGTGGAGGTGAGCAGCGAACTGACCAGCCAGTGTCTTTGTGTGTGTGTGTGGCTGTGCTTCAGCACCGGTGAAGACAAATGAATTCAGTTTACAGTTCCTCAGGTGCTTAGACTCAGCTCACCGTATCGCTGCTCCGGAATTTTCCCTCACCCGCTCATAGGCCATTCCTCCAAAAGAGTGTATCGATTTGCCCCCTCCTTTCCAGAGCATTGTTTCAATATTCTGGATGAATGATAAAATGCATCTGTTTTGTAAAAAGGCTCTCAGCTTGTTTTTTTGCCATGATATGACATTTATCTAAATCTGCTTGGATGTAAAATAGGATCATTAGAGGTTCCTGATCCTTTTTACCCTCTTTTAGATATACATTTGGCAGTACAAAGATATCTACCTCTGTAATCCTGATTTAACAGAGGTCTATATTTGAACACTGCCCTAACATGGAAAATCAATGCAATTCTGGCATCATACACAATGTGAAGTGCAAAGGTTTGTAAAGCATGAGTTACTGGGATGGGGGGCCTATATAAGCATACCCATTATAAAAAAAGACAGGCTTTTTCATTATTATAAGTGGAGTTGGCTGCCTCTCAGACCTTATGAGAGACACTATGGCCTTGAGATGTGCTATTATGTACTTGATGTAGGGGGCTTGAAGCACCCAGGTGACAAGGACCTGGTAGAGGGATTAACACGTTACTTGGACATCACTCTCAAATCAGTTCATCGTGTGAACTGGACATCACTTGAAGATAAACAATGTGAAGCATTTTTGCTGTGTAATTGGGTTGCACACATGTCTATTTGCAAGTGTTGGGGAGTAATCACAGGTTCTCAGATGACATCCTCCACACATTAAGTGGTCGCACACAGAGCTGCGTCTCTTACTCTCTTCTCTCTCCATATTTCCCCCACTGGCCGCCTTCCAGTTCTGAGGAGCCTTATAATTGGGTGAAATTGAGCATTAATAATGTTGAGCTGGGGGATTATCTGAAGAAATATGAGGAAAGAGAACACTCGGTCACACTGAGACTGAAAAATAAAGGCCAGTGGCTTGGCAGCTCTCTGTCAAGGTCCTTTTCTGGGTATTCAAGTCTGGTGCCATGCAGTGTTACTGTATTTCTGCTATTAATGTGTTCGTGGAAGGTTTTTAGAGTAACAGATGAATTATGTATTTGGATTAGAGAGCTTTGCCCTCAATGATTTGGTTTACCCAGAATATAAAAAATCTGTCATCATTTACTTGCAGTCATGTCATTCCAAACTTAACTTACTTACTTGGAACATAAAGTTTAAATTCTGAAGACTATCTTGGTCATTCATTTGCTTTTTTTTTTTTTTTTGAAGCTTGATAGCTGTTGCTGCATTGTAATAGCATTTTCTCAGCAGAGCAGAAAAAGTCATATTGGTTTGGAAAGGCATGAGTAAATGATATTTTACTTGGTGAATTAATATAATTTTATTGATGCAACCATATTGCTTTGCTTTTGTTAGTTTTGATCATTACGGTGCTTTTTGTCTGTTATCCAATCATATGCTAATACAGGCAGAGTTTTATTGGGTCATTTGCAGTGCTGGCTGTTGAAATACCCCCTTGTTAAATACATTTATTGTTGAAGCAGTCAATGGCAGAGGCCAGGAACTAATTGCGATTGTGACATCTTGTCATGTGCTATTTTATAGGTCCTCTGTAGGAGTCACTCTCTGAATGGATGGCAAAGGAATACCCTACTTAAGCTAATTAAATTTACTTCAACATAAATGACTTGGGATAATATATCTCTTACTGACAGAACACTTTAGATCATGCTCTTGGCCCAGATTTTTCTTACAGTAGCATTACTTATTATTCTTTGCTAATATTTACTGGTTAACATCACTTCGGCATTTACAGTCAATGCACGTGAAGTTTCACCTTCCAAATTTTCCTTCCACATTTTTGTAAATTCTGAGTCTATTTAGGAGGTCTATTGATTGAATTAGCAACAAGAATGAGACAAGGGTCACCTCTGAGGTACAAGTTCTACGTTGACAAATGACCTCCTCTAAGATAATTGTACCCTGTTCATTTTTTGTGGTTAAGACCTCTTGATAAGACCCCCCCCCCCCCCCCCACCTCTATCTCGTTTGTGATGCCCCCCTCTAAACTAGAGGACGTTCACAGGGGTGGTCGTTTGTCAGCATACCCCACTGTCACTGTATGACCTCAAAATGTCTTCTCCACAGTCTGGACCTCCTGCTGTAGGAGGAGCAAGCTTCCTAACAGATGCACTGGGTGGAGCGCCATTCAGCATTCCACCACCAGACCTAAACTAACAGTGGATGAAGGCAGAAATAGGTCACGATGATGTTACCTGGTGCTTCAGCAGAACTTTTTAGACCAGAGTTTCCTGAGGAGAAATGGATTAGGCAATTACACAGCTGAGGCCGGGCTCTATCTCCTAAGCCTGTTAGCTTTTGCCTGTGCACAGGTTTCTGCAGATAAGTGACCATTCTTCTTTCTCTCAGTAAATGTTGTCAGTGCTATAGGAGTGTCACTCTGTAAACCTAGCTCTTGGACTACAGCAGCTCAGAAGATTCAGTCCCCTTTCAATTTTATACATTTTTAAGACATTACCCCCCAAACTCAACAGGAACAGACTAAAACTGAAGTCATTGTTTACTTTCAAATCAAATCATTCATGCAACCCAGAACGCAGCTCCTCAATCAAAAATGACACTTATGGTGTAGATTGGTCATTTTTGGGTAAACTACTTTTTTTTTTAAACTGTGAAATATGTGAGAGTAACAATCACCAACCAACCACTTGAGTGAGTCAGTATTTTGAACTTGGATGAATTGTCTTTAATTCAGGACATTTATCATGCATTTTCAGCGCCAAATGAGATTCACAAAAGTACACATGCATATATAAGTATATTTGTAATCCAGCCTTATGTTATGTTTAATTAAGACGAGGCTATTTTCCTTGAGGAGCTGTTGTGAGTTTAGCCTTAGATTAATGATGAGTTTTTAGTCAACTTGTTTTTTTTTTTCAAGTGCTAAGAGCATCTTTGCTTGGTTGCTTTCGTATTTAACTTGAGAAACAAAAATTAGTCACATTTTTTTCCTATACTCTCAGCGCTTTATTCAATAAAATATTTAAATACTCAGAGGAGTTCAAAGTGAAAGCAGCACAAAGGAATGAATGGGCTTTTTGAATACCTTGCATCCGAAGTCATGGCTGAACAGTCAAGAAACACAGCAAATTAAACACAACAATAACGTTACATTATGACCACTTTCCTGAGAAATTAAACTTGGCACAAACTGTCTCTTTGCAGAAAAAAAAGAAAAAAGAAAAACATGACTAATCCATAGGATTAGTACAATTGGCTTTTTCTAAAGTATCCACTCAATAATCCTCAATTTCTTTAAGCCTGGTGCTCTTTCAGACAGCTGTGGAGGTAAGAAAAGGCAAATTGCTTGGCAGTGGGCAGAAACGAGTAAGTGCATCTGTGCTGTCTAGATTGGTCTGCATGCCAACGGGAAGTGAAGTCTTAATGGCGTCTCTCCGTTTATCTTGTCCCCTGGCCTATTGAGACCAATTACCATGACCAGCCGAGCCTGACAAGGAGATTTCATGCATCAGGGGGCCAGAAAGTCAAAGGTTTCCTGTACTTTGGGGTGAAGAAATGATTCGTCGCCACAAGACACAGATTCCTTGCCTTAGCAAAACACGAGTAAAGACAGAAATGGAGACAAAGCAAGGCAGTAATGGTGTCTCTGCTTTTATTCTTACTGCGTTTAGGTAGCATCCACTATATTTTCATATGCTGAGACAACTTTAGAGCATCCATAAGCACAGTACTTTCAGAAACAATCAAATGCACTTTATAGAAGATATAGATCCATTCACCTTTGTTATATATCTAAAGACTCCTTTGAAGCAATTGCATGCTAAGTCAGGGATTCTAAGCTCAGGGATTCTTTTATACGTGCAATGGGTGCAAAGCAAAGAGCAGATGTTGTTTTTGGCATGAACAAAATCCCTTAGAGATTCATTGCATCAGAATTTCCGTCTGTCCCCATGTGTTGTGCTCCACCCCTCACCTCCATTCACACCATGCTGTCCACTGGGGCTGTGTCATTTCACCCATAGATGTTACTCTGAGCTGCCATGAACCCTTCACCTCCATACTGACTTCAGTACAGAATGACTGGAATATAGACAGGTGTGGAAAAGTACTTGAGTGATTGTATATCATTGCTATACTTTTACTCTGTTATATTAAATTATACTAAAGCATTCTCACTTATTTTAGTGTAAAAGTTCCATCTAACGGCTGTGTGTGAAACACCCTTAGCATCTCAGCCTGGGTGCACCAAATGATGAACAAAAAATGATGTTGGCGAGTATTTGAAAGAGTGATATTCACCAGCTGGCCAATAACTGGCCGCTTTGTTTAAGTAAAGCGTGGCACTGTGTTCATTTACACACAAGTGTGTAAAAAATGCTTCTAAATGCTTTTCTACTCAAACTCCATCTATGCAGAGACTTTGGATCACTTATAATGTTTATTTGAAAACACAACTGTAATCTGTTGTCTATAAAAGAGAAGCTTTAAGGTCTCCAATGGTTTGATGTTTGAAATCAATGAAATTAAGGCAGCCATAAATATTAGTATTGTTATTATTTTTATTTTTTTTATTGAATGAGTGAAAGGTGACATAACATAAGAAGCCAACAGGTGGAGAGAGAGAGAGAAAAGATAGAGAGAAAAGATAACAGATCAAACATATCGAGATACATAAAGAAGAAAAGATACACATAGCTAAATGTCATTTATCATGTATATATAAATGTCATAAAATGTACTAAAATTAATAAAAATAAAAGGTTATTCCACAGCTTTCAGTATATATAGAAAAGGTAAATGTATGTCTATAACAAAAAGTATGTAATATATGTACATATACACATACATATACACACATATACATATACACATACACGTATATAAACACATAAATGCCAATAACAAGGATATGCTATATACATTTTCTTTATAAAATCTATTGTTATTAACATGGTACATTCAGTATTAGCAGTATTGTACTAGTATTAGTATTGTTATTTTACTGTTGTTCTGCAAAATTATTGATTTATTATTATTAAATACTGTTTTATAGTACAATATTGCAATAGTAATATATCTATTTTTTAATTGTTATAATTTATATATTATATAATAGAGAGAGAGAGAGAGAGAGAGAGAGAGAGAGAGAGAGAGAGAGAGAGAGAGAGAGAGCCTATATTATCTATATTATCTTACACAATTTTGCTTCTAAAGTAAATTTAAATAAACTTGTTCAGGTAACTTTACTGGAAAACATGAAAAAAAATACTGATTAATAAAATGATTAATTTTTACAGTGTTATGTATTTCTAATACTGTTACACAAATACTTCAGTGCAAATATGCAAAAAAAAAAAATCTTTTATTCAAGTTTTGGTAGATACTTTGACTTTTAATTGAGTTGAAAATTTTGCCTATACTTTAAGTATAATTTAATTTCTCTTTTTACACCTTTGAATACCAGTACATAGCCTACAGTTCCCGTCACAGATTACAAGAGTTATGACAGATGCTTCCATCGTCAGGTCAATCTCTGACTCACACGCACACACACTTGGCTCAGTCTGTGGTTGTTATGAAATATCGAGACAGATCTTCAACCAGCTCGCTGTTGTTTGTCAGTTTTCACAGAGGGCTCTGTTACCATGGTAATTCTAAGCGCGAGATGAGTGAAAGCGCTGCGCTAATGTTTGTTGGTGTAGCAGAGCCGAGGAGGAAGAGGGGAGGTAATGATTGTGGCCACAGATGTTTCCAAATGACCCGTTCATAACCGATTTCCTCTTTGCCAAAAATTCGAATAGGCCGGATGTTTCGTTTCTCTGTAGCGGGGGGCAGAGGAGGTGTGAAGTCTGCAGGGAAAATCACTTCCAGCGAGTAAACACTAGATTTAATATTCATCTGTTGAAGAAAAAAAGAGAGCTTAATATCTTGCTTTTTGACAGACAGGCAAATGAGAACAGATAAGTCCAGTCTTTCTGTCTCTGACACACACACACACACACACACACACACACACACACACACTCCCTCACAAATACACTTACATATCACTTCAGCACCTGCCTCAGGCCTTCTTGAGGGCTTCCAGCCTGCATAGCAATGGAAGACTGACAGCGTGTATCCACTAGAGGGGAGGTGAGGCCGAGACTCTCAGAACTGACTTCCCAAGAATCACCAAAAACTCTTTGTTTCCATCTGCACCTCACTGAGAGAGCGATTCCTTGCTGTGACTCCTCCACTGCCTCCCACATATGTGAAAGAAATCAGTGTCAGTGTTGTGGAGTAACTAACTAAAAGTAACAATGCTACTACCTGAAGTACATTTTTCAGAACAGTGTAGGTTTTTGAGAAGCTGGTTCTTGCAAGCGAGTAGATTATGTATAGCGACCAAAAACTTTTATTAATGTATTCGCACACAGTGTATGTGTTGAAATGTGATTCTGGGGAATCGGTTAATCTTACTCTGTTATTTGTGGCGCTGGAACGATTCATTCTAGTGAAATGGTTCTTCCTAGTAGATGGATGGTTTGTTGTACTCTTCCGTCATTTTCTCTGATGTAGTCTTGAAAAGTCAGGTTTTTTCTAGTGAATCAGTTCATCCTAAATGCTCCTCTCTCTCCATATATGTAGCACTGGAAAGTCTGATTCATTCTAATGATTCAGTTAATTGAACTCAGTCCTCTCTCTAGTGAATCACTTTGTTTAACTCTGACCTCTCTCTTTTATGTAGGCTTATTCTTACGTCTTATTCATTCTAGTGATTTGGTTCATTGTACTCTGTCCTCTTTCTCTTATGTAGGCTTAGAAATTTTGATTCATTCTAGTGATTCAGTTTATTGAACTCAGTCCTCTCTCTCTTATACAGCCTTGGAAAGTCTTATTCATTTTAGTGAATTAGTTCATCCTAAACAGTCTTCTCTCGACATATATATATATATATATATATATATATATATATATATATATATATATATATATATATATATATATATATATATATATATATATATATATATTGCATTGGACAGTCTGATTCATTCTAGTGAATCACTTTGTTTTACTCTGACCTCTCTCTTTAGGCTTAGAAAAATCTGATTCATTAGTGAAGTGGTTGAAATGAACATGTTCAACTGTTTTTATATATATATATATATATATATATATATATATATATATATATATATATATATATATATATATATATATATATATATATATATATATATATATATATATATAGTTGTGTAAATTTAACCAGTTGATGATTTTTGTTGTAATTGAGATAATTCACTTAACTTTCATTGCATTATGTTTGTGCCAGATATTTTTGATATTAATTATAATTTTTTTTTTAAATCTAATAAATATAATCATATTTATGTATAAAAGATAAAGCCTAATTGAACATATTCTTTTTTTGCTCTATTACATAGTCGTTTTTGTAATTCTCATCAAAAAGATGGATGCCAAGTGTGCCCCCTCCAAACATGACAGCTTCTCACTGTAACTCTCAAACATGTCACACACACACAAACATTCAGGATGAGAATTTTCTTATGCTTTTGAATCTTAGGTTAGTGATGAACCATCATGAATTTAATTTTATTTTTTTTTATTTTTTTTTGTCAGAGGGCATCTCACAGAAGCAGTAGGAGTAGGTGATGGACTGCTGGTGCTAAACAGATAAGATGCTAGACGGGATTGAAAAAAATAATGTGTGTACTAGTCAGGCTATCTGCTTCCAGTCAATGCACCACATGATTTCAGCTCGAATTGCTTGGAATTGGAACAACTTGGAATTGCAGTCATGCCAGTTTGATGGAGAAATATTTAGGAAGAGGTCTGATTTTTCTGACACGTCACATTTTTCTGACAAGTTTCATGTTCAGATCAGTGCAGTCTCCAATCCATCAGTCTGTTGCTGTGGAGGTATTCAAAACTGTAGATACAGATCTTTGTGATTCACAGTATTCTGGTCATGTTTTATATGTTTGATTCTAATAACCAGCTCCTAAGAGTCATTTATTTGAGAATCAGAATACAATGGTCAGGTTGTATGTTTGATTGATTGATTGATTGATTGATTGATTTTTTTTAATCATCATATTTCTGTGTTGACTGGATTTTTGTAAATGCAACCTTGTTGAGCATTAGAAATTTCCAACCCCAAACTTTCAAATAGTGATGTGTATATATTCTATATTTATTTTGTTTATGAGAAGAGCAGCATTGCCTTGATATCTGCACAAATGGCCTTTTTAATGAATATTTTTAATGAGCCTTAATGGATCTTTTTAATGAATCAGTTGCTCCATTTCATAAAACTGAATGATTTTTTTGCATTTTAGGCATCACGACTACTCTCGTCCATGCACAAGTCATAAAGTGAGACTTTGAGACCCAACAGTCAATACAGAGTGACATGACATTCGTCAGCTACAGGTTAAGAGTATATATCCTTTGGTTTGTCTTTTTCATGAGGCATGACGGTGCTATGTGTAAAAGCAAATTAGGTTTTTTCAATGCTCCATATGGGCCCATATTCCCCATCCTCAGAATCGTTATTCAGCCATTACATTTAATTATCACATAGAGACTTTCTTTAATACAAGTGGCCATCAGTTCAGTACAGGACACATGAGAAAAGGAACGCAGGCTGCCTAAATGATCTTTTCCCCCTCTATTTCCTTAGCTCAAGTGCCTCAGTGCTGAAATCCGATTGTCTCGCTGTTTTATTTCCCCTGTGGGTCTGTTGCTGTATTGTGGGTCATTTGTGTGGCTTAGACTGCTGAACTCAGAGGCATGCTGAGCTTATAGTCATTGTTGACACACACACACACACACACACACACACACACACACACACACACACACACACACACACACACACACACACACACACACACACACACACACACACACACACACACACACACGAGTGCGCATCCCAACCACCATCAGGAGAACAGATGCCTCCTCATCAAAGCATAAACGCCTCTGACGGCTGGGCTTTCTATCATAACACATCAGCCTTTTTTCTTTTTTTCTTTTTTTTTTTTTTTTGTCTTTTCATTCACACACAATGTGCAATTGTGCTTTTTGTTCATGGCAGCTTGAGATAGGAAAGCCACTGATTGACACTAATCATTGCTTTATGCCTCTCTGCATCTCTTTGATTTGTAAAACATATTTACAGTGCTGAAAAAAAAAATCATTTAACCCAAAATTCAAAAAGCCTGTTTACATTTCTCTCAGTTCTTCAGGTGGTAATTGTTTCTCAGGGTGATGTCTCTAAGAGAACATTTCCATGGCTTCTCCATGATTAAACTAATGCATTCAGATGCCAGTTGATGAGGGAGTTGCGTCAATCTTCTTAATGTAGTCAAATATAGTACACACTGTAGCTAAATTTGTTGTCACTTTTCTTCAACCCATTCTCACTAAGGTGTCAAAAGCTGGTCAAGCGCCTTGTGCATCACAGTTAAGATGCTGAAGGTACCCCTTGATGAACTGAACTGCATTGCTTTCAATTCCTTGCCTTATTCGTCAGATGAAGATGCATTTAATTCATGCATATTTTGGTACACCTAACCCCACCCCTACCCTAAACCTAATTCTCAACAATATAAACCATATAACATGCGGTTTGGAGTTCAGGCCTGGCTCTTTGCAATAGAAGAGTAGGCAGGCAGATATCCTGTAAGATAGATAGATAGTATAATAACTTAATAACTTTATTTAAACATTTTATAACAAACCTCTCCATGATATGAGGATCTTATTTTCATTTAAAATAAAATGCTACCATTTTCAGTTTTCTCTGAAAATCTGTTTTCTTTCTTCTGACAATTTGAGAAGAAAAAGTGAAGAGAGCCTAGATTGCAACTTTGAATGGTTAGTTCACTCAAAAAGGAAAATTCTGTCAATAATTACTCACCTTCTTGTCGTTCAGCCGTAAGACCTACGTTCATCTTTGGAACACAAATTAAGATATTTTTGATTAAATCCGAGAGCTTTCTGATCCCCCATAGAAAGCAAACCGATTACCACTTTCAAGGCCTAGAAAGGTAGTAAAGACATGCCTGGTTTCACAGTCTAGCCTAGTCCCAGATTAAAATGCATGTTTGAGCTGTTTTAACTGCAAGCTCAAAAAACATCAGAGCCACTGTTTTGTCTCAAGATGAACACCAGTAATGTTTTTTTTTTTTTTTTTTCTAAGGCACGTTTATAAATGCTATCTAAATATCCAGATTTAACTAAGGTCTAATCCTGGTTTAATCTAAGTCCTGTCTATGAAACCAGACCTTAATGTCTTTCAAATTATTATATAACAGTAAATAATTAAAGTTATAGATTGCAAAATAAGACATTAGCTTGCTAGTTTAGCCTTTACTCTATGCTAATGTTTAATTTTCTGTTTTTATAACTTGTATGTTTTTTGATTGATTGGGATTTACAATCAGCTCCCCATGGGGTTCAAGACAGACTCACTTCAAACTGAAGTCTTCGACACTGGGTGATATTATGTCTCTGGTCTGTAATCTGCTGGTATCCATGTTTTTTTGTTTTCATACTGAGACTTCAGAATGCTGGGCTAATTCCTCCTCGTAAACTCAGAGATGATTATTTGGACAGGAATTAGATTACCAAATTACCCTGGTGGGATGAAAATAATTTGACTGGATATTTCTCCTGTGGTGGTGGGAGAAAAACACCAACATTTCCAATTCATACAGCACTAACATCAGAGACTAGCAAGTGTCACTGCAGAAATCACATCACATCTCCATGTACAACAATAACTGTCCTAAAAGGGCTAGTGTTTCTCAGCTGTGGGACACACTGTCACTGTTTTGGACTGAATATTGTGTGTGTGTGTGTGTGTGTGTGTGTGTGTGTGTGTGTGTGTGCGTGTGTGTGTGTGTGTGTGTGTGTGTGTGTGTGTGTGTGTGTGTGCAGCAGCCGGAGAGAGAGGAAGAACAGAGGGTGAGTGACAGAGAGAAGCAGTGCGCTTCACTGAAGGGCTGTTCTTTCAGTCCAGTCAACCCATGGCCCCCTGAAAATAAACCTTTGGTTGAAAAGCACATCACAGCAAACTAATTGGCCAAGAAAGATCAAAATGGCCTGAGGGACCAATTTCAGAGAGGCTAGAGAGCAAAGAGAGAGAGAGAGAAGTGAACGGATAGAGCATTATAGAAGAAAGAAAGAGAAAGCAAAGGGTAAATAGCAGTGGAATGCAAAGGAGAGTGGGACTAGAGTAGAAGAAAGCATAATCAACAAACATCAAATGCAAATAAATGTTGGCTTTGACGAGTAAGTAGAGTTACTGGCCATTTGCCTTGACCCTCACAGCTTTTTATCCAACATAAGTGTTGGAACTGAATCAAATGAAAGACACAGAAGCACTTCAGAGTGACAGTCTAATAATGATGCAAGTGTTTGTGTTTAATTCTGTTGATCTTTCTCACTCCTGAATGTCTGTCTGCTCGTTTGCAGCCTATGGGCACAATAGAGAAAAAAATGACAAAATGACTGCGCTTAAAAGGTTGATTGTGTCTGACATGCAAGCATGTATTGTTTTAAAGTGACAAGAGGGAGTGATTGAGAAATTATGAATGCTGTGTTGATGCATACTTGTTCAATCAATGTCACTAATGATGAATGAAAATCAAGTTCAGACAGACACATGTCCTGCAGAAATGTACATATTGAGCTATGAAATCCTACTTGGCATTAAATAAATGTCTACAGACTAAGGTAAATTACTAAATGCTGTGTCTAAAAGCAATAAACTGACTAACCCTGAATGAAAAAGAAGTATACTTCAAGTTAATTTTATGAAGTATACTTAAGTAATGTTCAAGTACAGTGGGTACGGAAAGTATTCAGACCTTCTTAAATGTTTCACTCTTTGTTATATTGCAGCCATTTGCTAAAATCATTTAAGTTCATTTTTTCTCTCATTAATGTACACACCGCACCCCATATTGACAGAAAAACACAGAATTGTTGATATTTTTGCAGATTTATTAAAAAAGAAAAACTGAAATATCACATGGTCCTAAGTATTCAGACCCTTTGCTGTGACACTCATATTTAACTCAGGTGCTGTCCATTTCTTCTGATCATCCTTGAGATGGTTCTACACCTTCATTTGAGTCTAGCTGTGTTTGATTATACTGATTGGACTTGATTAGGAAAGCCACACACCTGTCTATATAAAACCTTACAGCTCACAGTGCATGTCAGAGCAAATGAGAATCATGAGGTCAAAGGAACTGCCTGAAGAGCTCAGAGACAGAATTGTGGCAAGGCACAGATCTGGCCAAGGTTACAAAAAAAATTCTGCTGCACTTAATGTTCCTAAGAGCACAGTGGCCTCCATAATCCTTAAATGGAAGACGTTTGGGACAACCAGAACCCTTCCTAGAGCTGGCCGTCCAGCCAAACTGAGCTATCGGGGGAGAAGAGCTTTGGGGAGAGAGGTAAAGAAGAACCCAAAGATCACTGTGGCTGAGCTCCAGAGATGCAGTCGGGAGATGGGAGAAAGTTGTAGA
Source organism: Megalobrama amblycephala (assembly GCF_018812025.1). Lineage (NCBI taxonomy): Eukaryota > Metazoa > Chordata > Actinopteri > Cypriniformes > Xenocyprididae > Megalobrama > Megalobrama amblycephala. The sequence continues at coordinate 10,991,163 of NC_063066.1, read as the reverse complement.
AAGTCAACCATCACTGCAGCCCTCCACCAGTCAGGGCTTTATGGCAGAGTGGCCGACGGAAGCCTCTCCTCAGTGCAAAACACATGAAAGCCCACCTGAATGACTCCAAGATGGTGAGAAATAAGATTCTCTGGTCTGATGAGACCAAGATGGAACTTTTTGGCCTTAATTCTAAGGGGTATGTGTAGAGAAAACCAGACACTGCTCATCACCTGTCCAATACAGTCCCAACAGTGAAGCATGGTGGTGGCAGCATCATGCTGTGGGGGTGTTTTTCAGCTGCAGGGACAGGACGACTGGTTGCAATCGAGGGAAAGATGAATGTGGCCAAGTACAGGGATATCCTGGACGAAAACCTTCTCCAGAGTGCTCAGGACCTCAGACTGGGCCAAAGGTTTACCTTCCAACAAGACAAAGACCCTAAGCACACAGCTAAAATAACGAAGGAGTGGCTTCACAACAACTCTGTGACTGTTCTTGAATGGCCCAGCCAGAGCCCTGACTTAAACCAAATTGAGCATCTCTGGAGAGACCTAAAAATGGCTGTCCACCAACGTTTACCATCCAACCTGACAGAACTGGAGAGGATCTGCAAGGAGGAATGGCAGAGGATCCCCAAATCCAGGTGTGAAAAACTTGTTGCATCTTTCCCAAAAAGACTCATGGCTGTATTAGATCAAAAGGGTGCTTTTACTAAATACTGAGCAAAGGGTCTGAATACTTAGGACCATGTGATATTTCAGTTTTTCTTTTTTAATAAATCAGTAAAAATGTCAACAATTCTGTGTTTTTCTGTCAATATGGGGTGCTGTGTGTACATTAATGAGGAAAAAATAAATAAACTTGATTTTAGCAAATGGCTGCAATATAACAAAGAGTGAAAAATTTAAGGGGGTCTGAATATTTTCCATACCCACTGTAAGTATACTTAATGAAGAAAGTATACTAACATCAATGTACTAGTAGTGTAAGTGTACTATTTAACTGTACTATAAGTGTATCAATGTACTAGTAACTTGTAAGTGTACTATTTCAATACTGCTTGGGACTAAACTGGTCCACTTTTTAGTATATAAAAGTATATGTTTAAGTGTACTATAAGTTTAACAGTAGTAAACTTTAACTAGTTTACAACTACGTTTCTCATTTGTACTGCATCTGTACTACAAGCGAACTTATAAGTATGCTAGTAGTTTACTATTTTAATACTATCTATCCTTAGTGACAACCTCATTATTAGAGTTACAGTTTTTCTCACAATATCTCAAGTTTTCAGCAGAAAATACTTTGTTACATTTTCTCAGGCAGAGAGAATATACAGTAGGTGAAAGATGGAAAGGTATGCGTTTTCCATAGCACCTGTGCAGCTGATGTGATTCCTCTCCCCTTTTCTCTGTGATTCCATCTCTGCTCATTATGCAGCAGCGAGAAGCGTTCTGTCAGATAAAAGCAGAGCAGTAATGGAGGATAATGACTCGCTCACAGTCCCAACTGCCTCTAAGCCACAACGCTGTGCTTTGAAACTGCGAAGCCCCAGTCCCTTGACTGCTGTAAACAACGAGAGAGGAGTTAGAGAGACCGACAGAGGGAGAGATGGCAATGAAGGAGAATTAACCCCTGAGATTGAGGGATGTCAAGGAGCAGAAGGAAGCGGTTCCCTAAGGTGGTGTCAGTAAGCCAGGCCACAGAGAGATTGTGCTGTTGTGACATTGTAACCACACAGAGACAAAGTGAGTGTAGTGCAATTTGTTCCATGCTGAAGGGCAGGACCACCAGCGGCTGTCAACCAGTCACTCAACTTTATTCAGTAAATCCTCCCATAATCTGAAGAGCATACATACATTGTATATAGTTGTGGTCAAAAGTTTACATACACCTTCCTCTTATGTTAAAATAATTAACATTTTGCAGATTCAGGAAAAATTTGTGTGTAACGTACCTAAAGGTGATCGTTACGTTGTGCTGAAAAGTTTGATTACCTCAGTGATGAAGTAGTAAATCTGGAAACATTGTTGTGCAGAAATGATATACCTCACTTTAATCTCTGACCCTTGAAGACAAGCCCAAGTTACTGAACACACACACACACACACACACACACACACACACACACACACCCAGGAGTGTGTGTAAAGAACCAAAGTGGCCTCTCGGCTTTGAAAGAAGAGAAGAAAAATCCCTAAAAGACACCTGGGCACTTCTGAGCAAACAGAAGAAGAAGGCGACGAGCTCAGTCTGGCTTTGGATGGCAGATGAGTCCTTTGTAAGGGGGACATCATGGCTGTTGTTGCCTGGAGCTCAAACCTTCAATTATCCAGCACAAAGCATACACAGTATACCTCAGAAATAGTTTTGATGACTGTCTGGAACGCTTTGTGTACACTTCTGTTTTGATGAATGTTTTTCAAAACCTTTTTCTATTGGAGACATTGTTTATTTTCACAACGCATGCTTTTAAAATGTAAATAAGATGATAAATTGGGATAAAAAAGAGAAAGTGAGACTTCTTTTTGGCCTAGCTTTCTCAATCAGTATTTTTGTTTTATTTTAGTAGCCCTAAATGCACAAACTGCTCTACAGAGCGCGTTTGATTGACTGGCTACTGTCTGCTGTCTCAGACGACGACATATTTGTCCTGTGTTGGCCACCGTAGCTTCTCTATATTGCAATTCGCAACCTTACCCCTAGATGCCGCTAAAATTTATACACTGCACCTTTAAATTTTTTTCTATTACCTCAGTGGTTAATTCTCTAAGAAAAAATAAACTTAATTCAAGGCACATTCTCTGGGCATTTTTAGTGTTCATTTTGTACTGTTTTTTGCCCCCCCCCCCCCCCCCAATCAATAATCTGTTCATGTGAAACCTGGCAGATGAGAATTAGAGAATTAGCTCTCTATAATCATGGGCACTGCTAACAACCTCTCAGTATTTAATAAGAAAACACTCAATATCCTCACAGGACTGGGCTCCTCTCTCTTCTCAAAAAACCTCTTTCCTCTCACAGCCAGCGATACAACATCCTCCTTTTGTTCATGTTCAGTGGAGTGTGTGAGACCAGAGTGGCGTAACCATGTGTGAAGGCCCGTACCATGTGGAAGAAAGTTGTATGATTTACCACTTGAGTCGCTGATACGCATCAACTGTCAGGAGAGGGTTGCAGTCAAATCTTGCAGCAGCACTTAAAGTGAAGAGGATCAGAGTAATTGTTTCGCTTCTTCGTTGTGTCATGGATGATGCCAATTTCCCTCCACTTCCGTCCATCGTTTTGACCCTATCATCATGCATCGGCTTGACTCAGTGCACAGCCGGTAAAGTCTGCTCTGTCATAAAAAGACCTGTAAAGGGGGTAAAGTCCACATGAGGCTGCTGAATTTTCAGCAGCAATTACTCCACTTTTCAATGTCACAAGATCCTTCAGAAATATGGTGCTCAAGAAACATTTCTTATTACTATCAATGTTGAAAAAAGTGCTGATTAAAGGGTTAGTTCACCAAAAATGAAAATTCTATCATTAATTACTCACCTCCATCTTGTTCCAAACCTGTAAGACATTCGTTCATCTTCGCACAAATGAAGATCTTGGAATCTGAGACCTTTCTGTCCTTCCATCAACAGCCATTTACACACTGCATAACACATGAGAACAAACCTCATTGGTTACACAGCACGTTTGAACTTCCGGAAGAGGTTAGTTCTCATGTGTCATTCAGATTCGGTTGATCTTCTGCTTATGTTCGCTGATCAATGTTTATATGTGAGTAAAAGCCTAAATTAAATCTGTTCATCATAAAAAGCAATCAAGTCTCTTCAAAAAATGTGTATTAAATTGTAATAATATTTCACAGTATTGCTGTTTTTCTGTATGTTTGATATACAACATATGATGAGCTTGAGACATGATCACAGAGGGTTTTTTCACAGCCTACCTGACTGAAAGAGCTCATTATTATGCAAGTCATTTACACCTGAGAAGACAAAAGAATCACATAATAATGACCTGAAATGTGTCTTACAAAATTTAAATCTCTCTATTGTTTTACCTGAACGAGTAGGCAGCATAATTTTTACATCATTCTGAAGCAAAAACTCTAGTCTACAACCTCCAATACCCAGAAGTCTTATGAACACATATATAATATTATTTTTTGTCCTTATTTCAGTGACTTAAGTTTTTTGTTTTTTCAATAACCACGCATAAACGTTATTCCTTCAATAATACAAACATGTACATACATGTTCCTCACATATTATGGTAGCCTAGTTTGTGCTGAATACAGTGTAATGACACTTTTTCCATTAATATGTTTATGAACAACTGAAAAAAGCATAAAATGTCAGGGCATGTCAAAACTTCAGGGCCCCGAAAATCCTCAGACCCCAGAGGGTTAAACCACTCAATTCATATGGATTAGTTTTCCGTATCAACATTTTAGTTGGAGGGACAGAAAGCTCTCAGATTTCATCAAAAAGATCTTCATTTGTGTTCCAAAGATGAACGAAAGTCTTACGGGTTTAGAACGACATAAGGGTGAGTAATTAATGACAGAATTTTCATTTTCAACTAGCCCTTTAATACTTTTTGGAAACCCTGATACATTTTTCCAGTATTCTTTGATGAATAGAAAGGTCAGAAGCACAGTATTTATTTAAAATGTAAATGTTTTGTAATATTATAAATGTCTTTACTGTCACGTTTCATCAATTTAATGTGTCCTTGCTGAATGATAGCATTAATTTCTTTCAAAAAAACAAAAAAATAAAAAATAAAATCTCGCTGACCCCAAACTTTGTAATGTATTTCTGAAATGTGCTTTACAGGGGACCTATTATGCCCCTTTTTTACAAGATGTATTTTAAGTCTCATGTGTCCCCAGAATGTGTCTGTGAAGTTTCAGCTCAAAATACCTCACAGATCATTTATTATACCATGTTGTAAACACCCATTTTTGAGTGCTAGCAAAAACATGCTGTTTTCGTGTATGTCTTTAAATGCAAATGAGCTGCTGCTCCCTGCCCCCTATCCAGGAAAGCGCTTCATTCACAGCTCCTGCCTGCATCAGATACTCTGCCAAATACTAACAAAACATCTGAATTTATTATCTGCATGCGTTTTAAAGCTATATCAATTTAAACTTCTAATGAATCATTTTCTGAGCGCACACATCTGAAGCACATGCACAGAAAGCTGGATGTCAGACAGCACGTCCCGTGAGTATTAAACTAAATTCTCTTTAACGTTTTATTGTACTTAAACTGTCAAATACACACAAGGTTATATCAAAAACACAAAACTCTCTGACGTCGGAAACTATGCTACTACGGCAGTCCATCAGCAGTCATGGGCGGGGCCTGAGCAATATGATGTCACATTGCTCAGAAAATGAAAACGGCTTGTTCTATGAGATTGTTGAGGGTTTTTTGGGGATTAAAAAAAAAGGGTGGATTTTTATCATTATAGGGTGGTTGTGTTCACATACTGCTAAGACACATTTACGTTCAAACACCATGAAAAAGTGAATTTTGCATAATAGGTCCCATTTACTGCAAGCAAACCTAAGCATATGTTAATATCAAATGACAGCAATGGGGCTAAAAGTAGAGGCTTCCTGGTTCAGGAGCCCCTGCCATGAGATATGCTAAACAAAATGCACTTACACTTGCACTTACTCAAAAATCTGAGTGCAAAATGCTGGCACCACGGTCCATTTAGTAAAATAAACAAAGAGGCTTTAATAGATATTATTATTCAGCAGGAGTCTCAGCACCTTTGTAAGTGTGCCTCTAAATGGCATTCGTATGCACCAATGAATCTTCCCTTCTCATATCCAAATAAAAGTATCTGCATTCATAGTGTGATAATGATAATTCTAATAATAATACTCTCAGGCATTGTGAAATGGTTTTGTGATGTTTTTCTGCAAATTGATATTCCAACTTTCATGTTGGAAATAATTTGAGGTTATTACTGTCATTGAGATGTGCTGCACAAAGCTTTCTAGAGGTCTGGAGGCTAAATCAGTGGTTAGTATTCTCCTTTTTTCCTTTGTTTCAGAGGGTTAGTTTCTACAGAACAAGTTTAAACTCTTACTAACAGTTTTAAAAGTTGTTTATGGTCCATGCTGGTAGCTGCTACTGAAGAAGAATATGATGATGATGATGATGATGATGATGATGTGGGTGTTGTGAATCTCGTAGCATCTTGTGGCTCATGCTCCATTAACTAATAAAGTTTTGTGCCATTTAAGGACAAATCTTTCACCATGAGGGTTATTATGGTCTTTTAAAGACAGACTGGTGTAATTCACTTCCCCATATGTGCTCTGTTTTAAGAGAGCATTTGAGGTCTGTGTTCTCATTTGTGCTGTTTGTTTGCAGAAAGTCTCATAGTTGTTCCTCAGCGTGAGAGGAGGCCATTAGGACAATGCTAATGATGTGATCATTTGCTTCAGTCATACTTTTCTTTATTTTTCAGCACTTGAGAAGGTGCTAAAATGATAGCAAAGCTGAATTATAAAATCATATCATAGTCTCAGTTTTTGCTTTATCAAATCTGATAATAAAAAATAACTTTATAATGAACCTGTTAATTTCTGATTTTTTTTTATTTATTTTTTTATCAAATATGATAATGTTTTTTTAATTAAAAAAAATTCATGGCATTGACAATTGGACATTGGCAATATCTAGCTTCCGCCAGACCGCCTTCCGTATTTAGCTTATGAAGAAAGTGTTACGCCTCTCTTAGTTCAAAATGCTTATGCTACATCCTACGCCGGTTTGGCGGAAGTTAGATATTTTACTTTATAACTTGTTAAATATGGATATTTTTCTTACACAAATGCATCGCTTCACTTCAGAAGGCCTTTATTAACCCCCCGGAGCCGTGTGGAATACGTTTATGATGGATGGATGCACTTTCTTGAGCTTCAAACTTGTTGCCCCGTTCACTGCCATTATAAAGCTTGGTCACGTCAGGATATTTATTAATATAACTCCGATTATGTTCATCAGAAAGAAGAAAGTCATATACACCTAGGATGGCTTGAGGGTGAGTAAATCATGGGGTTATTTTCATTTTAAAGTGAACTAATCCTTTAAACTTATTTTAATTTGTTGCCAAGGCCAAGTTTTTCCATCTAATATTTATATTTTATTTCAGCTTTACAGTTTTTTAACAGTTTTAGTTGTAGTTTTAGTTAACAATAATAACACTGCTTTGCACTTTTCAGCAGCAAAACAACTTCACAATTGCATTTGGCTTGTCAAACAAAACTGCTGTATAAGAAAATCTCAATTCCGCATTCAAAATCTTCATCGTTATATTTGTTGGATATGTGGTGACTATGGGTTGGTGACAAAATTAAAACCAATTAAAGTGTCCCAGTTCTGTCAATCAAATCCTGCATCCTTATTCTGCCCTCCTTTTGGGCTGCCGAAACAGAAGCCAGCGCCTGTGAGCCGCCTGACTCAGTGTTTCAGCCTTTTGCTATGATGAAGTTATTTGTGGCAGAGCCTTTGTTTCCATGCCTGAGCAGCACCGCGAGCAGAGGGGAAGACTTTCAAGAGCACACAAGCTTTCATCTCAGTTTCACAAACAGTAAGAGAAAGAGTGAGAGTGAAAGAGCAAGCGAGAATGAGAGAAACTGAAAGGGCGAGCACTTTATATTGCTGCATAAAAACCATGCCTCCAGCAAAATCCATCAGGTTTGCATCACAGGACAGCAGAGTCTTGTTTTCATTTATTAAACTTTGATTGGTTGATGTGCGTTCTAATTGTCTCACTAACAATCGTGAGTTGTTATCTGTGTGAAAGGCAGCAGAAAGGGATAAAGGTTTGCAGGTCACCTCTCTAATTTCCTGTCTCATTTCTTTTTTTCATATTTGACTATTTTGACTGAGAAAACATGAACTGATAAAACAAGTGAAGCAGTTTTGTTACAATATTGTATTTTTTATAATCAAAGATTATACCAAAGTAATTTTTTTTCCCCATTATATATATGCTTTGTGGCAGGGCGCATTATCGTGCTGAAAGAGGCCACAGCCACCAGGGAATACCGTTTCCATGAAAGGGTGTCCATGGTCTTCAACAATGCTTAGGTAGGTGGTACGTGTCAAAGTAACATCCACATGGATGACAGGACCCAAGGTTTCCCACAATGCCTCCGCCGGCTTGCCTTCTTCCCATAGTGCATCCTGGTGCCACGTTTTCCACAGGTAAGTGACTCAGACCAGACCAGGCCACCTTCTTCCAATGCTCTGCGGTCCAGTTTTGATGCTCACATGCCCACTGTTGGCGCTTTCAGCGGTGGACAGGGGTCAGCATGGGCACCCTGACTGGTCTGCGGCTATGCAGCCCCATACATGCAAACTGTGATGAACTGTGTATTCTGACACCTTTCTATCAGAACCAGCATTAACTTCTTGAGCAATTTGAGCTACAGTAGCTCATCTGTTGGATCAGACCACACGGGCCAGCCTTCGCTCCCCGCGTGCATCAATGAGCCTTGGCTGCACATGACCCTGTCGCCGGTTCACCTTCCTTGGACCACTTTTGATAGATACTGACCACTGCAGACCGGGAACATCCCACACCCACCATCTAGCCATCACAATTTGGCCCTTGTCAAACTCACTCAAATCCTTAAGCTTGCCCATTTTTCCTGCCTCTAACACATCGACTTGGAGAACAAAATGTTCGCTTGCTGCTTAATATATCCCACCCACTTACAGGTGCCGTGATGAAGAGATAATCAGTGTTATTTCACTTCAGTGGTCATAATGTTATGCCTGATTGGTATATACCATATATATATATATATATATATATATATATATAAACTCACCTAAAGGATTATTAGGAACACCTGTTCAATTTCTCATTAATGCAATTATCTAATCAACCAATCACATGACAGTTGCTTCAATGCATTTAGGGGTGTGGTCCTGGTCAAGACAATCTCCTGAACTCCAAACTGAATGTCAGAATGGGAAAGAAAGGTGATTTAAGCAATTTTGAGCGTGGCATGGTTGTTGGTGCCAGACGGGCCGGTCTGAGTATTTCACAATCTGCTCAGTTACTGGGATTTTCATGCACAACCATTTCTAAGGTTTACAAAGAATAGTGTGAAAAGGGAAAAACATCCAGTATACGGCAGTCCTGTGGGCGAAAATGCCTTGTTGATGCTAGAGGTCAGAGGAGAATGGGCCGACTGATTCAAGCTGATGGAAGAGCAACTTTGACTGAAATAACCACTCGTTACAACCGAGGTATGCAGCAAAGCATTTGTGAAGCCACAACACGCACAACCTTGAGGCGGATGGGCTACAACAGCAGAAGACCCCACCGGGTACCACTCATCTCCACTACAAATAGGAAAAAGAGGCTACAATTTGCTCGAGCTCACCAAAATTGGACAGTTGAAGACTGGAAAAATGTTGCCTGGTCTGATGAGTCTCGATTTCTGTTGAGACATTCAGATGGTAGAGTCAGAATTAAACAGAATGAGAACATGGATCCATCATGCCTTGTTACCACTGTTCAGGCTGGTGGTGGTGGTGTAATGGTGGGGGGGATGTTTTCTTGGCACACTTTAGGCCCCTTAGTGCCAATTGGGCATCGTTTAAATGCCACGGCCTACCTGAGCATTGTTTCTGACCATGTCCATCCCTTTATGACCACAATGTACCCATCCTCTGATGGCTACTTCCAGCAGGATAATGCACCATGTCACAAAGCTTGAATCATTTCAAATTGGTTTCTTGAACATGACAATGAGTTCACTGTACTAAAATGGCCCCCACAGTCACCAGATCTCAACCCAATAGAGCATCTTTGGGATGTGGTGGAACGGGAGCTTCGTGCCCTGGATGTGCATCCCACAAATCTCCATCAACTGCAAGATGCTATCCTATCAATATGGGCCAACATTTCTAAAGAATGCTTTCAGCACCTTGTTGAATCAATGCCACGTAGAATTAAGGCAGTTCTGAAGGCAAAACACAAACACAGTATTAGTATGGTGTTCCTAATAATCCTTTAGGTGAGTGTATATCTATATCTATATATATATATTCATGTCAGGGTGATACACATATATATAATAATTGAAAATGTAAAAATGCAGAAAGTTTTCTGTGATGGCCAGATGGGTAGGTTTACGGTTAGGGGATAGAATGTACAATTTGTATAGTATAAAAATCATTATGTCTATGGAAAATCCTCATAAAAAATAAAAACCCATGAGTGTTTGTGTTGTCAGAATACATAGATACTTCTATAATGTTGTTAAATCCATGCAGCCGAACTTTAATCCCATTCATCCTTCTACTGATGAGCCAAATCCAAATAATACTAAGCATTATTTCACAGATTCTTTTATTTCTGTTGAAACAAAGCTGGCTTTCAGTGAAGGAAAGTTTTTGAACAGCTTTCATGAAACAAGAAGGGAACAAGACAAGAGGGCCAACTAACGAAACACTACAAAGGACAGAGGAAATGAGGATAGCTGTTGTGGCTTTGCCTGTAATAAACCTCTCCAATTTCTGTGTTCTTCCTTCTTGTTGTATGATGCTCCATTGATGAGTCTCGAGGACCGTACAGCAGCCACATCAAAGCTCCAGTCTAATGTGGATCTCCAATAACAAGGGATCCAGCTTAATGGACGATCAGATCCAGACTACAGAGCGCTGCTGGTGTGAAATGAAGGGTTTATTTAGCCTCTGTTTATTTTCTTCCCATCACAGTGTTTGTTTTCATCCCCGTTTTTTTTTTTTTTTTTTTTTTTTTTTTACAGCAACCACCTCTGGGGTTATTCAAACAGGCTATGGAATTAATGAAATGCATGAAGAGGAGAAAGAGAGGATGAGATAGAGAGGGAAAGTTGTCTGAGGAGGGGTGATGTTTTAGGAAATCCACACGGCTTCATTCCCTGGAGGGCCCTGTAGGGGTTTGTTTACCCCCCTCCACAGCCGTATCAGCTCTGTGTTTCTGTCCTTCTCCTGACCTGGAATTCCTTCTGAATTATTCTGCGTTTACGTGCTTTTGAAACCATGGGGATTATGGTGAAGCATGAAGTTATGATATATGGAATTGATGGCTTGTGAAGAACTTATGCCATTGCTCTGAGCAAAGCAGTCGCCATCGTCGCTGTTATTAGTTGACAGAAGAGATGTTAATTTCCCCCTCTCCTCAAAGTGTGATCAGGGGGAATGGATTTGAGATTGAACTGTTCTCAGGCTCCCAGGGGTGCTGTTTATGCTCATACGCAAGCTGAGCCTGAAGAAACAGACAAAGTGGCAAAGAATATTTCTTTTTGATGCAATTTAAACTTAATTCTATGGAGACAGAGAGTTCAATTGCTCATCATGAATGTTTTTCAATGGAATGCAGAACCTGAAATTATCTAGTTTCTCATTGCCGTAAAGCAGAGATATCCAAACTTTTTTTCCGCTGAACCTCTTTGACAAATATTTGCTTACAACCTGAGTTAATGTTACAAACAAATTCGCATGCTGACAGTTTACTGATGGCCACATGACATGTAGGTAAACAAAATATTTCACTTTATTAGAAAGTGTATTTTTAATTTTAAGATTAGCTTTACATTAGATCACAATCCCCCTGGTTTGCTAAGTCCTGCCTTAAAGGATGGTTCACCCAAAAAGTAAAATTCGGCATAATTTATATTTATTTGCTCACTTGCAATAAGTTTTTAAGTCAGTGTCCTGTGTTCCTGTTTTGCCTGCCTAGTTTCCTTGATTGTTATTTAGTACCACACACCTGTTTCTGTTCAGTTGATTACCCTTCCTGTGTATTTAAGCTCCAGTTCTTTCTGTTCATTGTTCAGTGTCATCTGAGTTTTACGTTGCTAGTTCTCCTGAGTATTCTTGTTCTGGATTATTAAATGAACACTGTTTTTGTCACACTCTCCTGAGTCGTGTGCTTCACTGCAGCAACGATTGACAGCATGTCGATCCAAACCTGTATGACTTTCTTTCTTCCATTTAAATACAATACAAATAAATTTCAAAGTATAGACACAACAATTGTTCAAAATATCTTTTGTGCACAGAATAAAGAAAACCATACAGATTTGAAAAGACATTAGTGTACACCTGCTTTATGATAAGAAAAAAAAAGAGCAAAAGAGAAAAAAAAAGTAGTCTCAGAATTGTCTCTCTGGTTCTCATATAATGAATATTAAGTGCAATCCAACATACATACTCATGCATACACAGATGTAGAAAGCCCACTCAAGTACGCCTACCCGCATGCTGCCTCTACTTCAAACACACATGCTCTTGGCTTGATAGATGAATAGATGGAAGTATGCGTTCAACAATTTCCCTTCATACAGGTCCACTGCTCTTGTCAAGGGTGGGACGGTCTGATAAGAGCCCTACCCCTTCCAGTGACCAGGTTCAGTATATCAGAGAGATGCCAGAAGCTTAACCTGCTCTAGGCTCCAATGGTCTGATAAAGTCAAAGGACAACACTTGTTCCTAATCGGTTAAACCCCTTTATTTCAGTGGAGAAGACTACAAACACTCTATAGCAGAGCAACAAAATGCACTGGAAACGTTTTAGCATTATAGCATTATTACATTATTGTATTACTAAGCAGGTCTGTGTGTGTGTGTGTGTGTGTATATATATATATATATATATATATATATATATATATATATATATATATATATATATATATATATATATATATGTTAGTTATATAATATATATAAATATAAGTTGGATCTCATCGCTGATCTATGCAAAATGCAGTGTTCTGCTGCTCGCTATAGCTTCTGAAGAGAGCTGAGTCACAGGACAAGGATTATGTAAACTTTGTTTAAAAAGTAGGTGGGACAGGACTGTGTGTGTGTGTGTGTGGGGGGGGGGTATCTAATACAAGGCTATACCACAAATGTACAATAACAAAAGCAGAAACACACACACACAAGCACAAAAAAAAGCACAAAAAAAAAGAGAAAAGCATTACAATGTCCAGAAATCAGTTTCAATAGTACAATAAGTTTCATTTATTAACATAGAATTCATATGTGATCGGTTCATCCTACATCTACTAAATACATAGATCTGTGTGTAATGTTTGTGTGTTCTAATGGTCTGAACACTGAGCACTCAGCGTGATTTCAAAAACAAGATATTCCAGTGTTATATCGCCTCTTATTTAACACAAACGAATGAAATGAATACTTCGATAGTCATCTGGAGATTATTACTTTGTTTTAGGTACATCCATGCTGTGAAATGTTTCAAAAAGTGGTGGAGACATGTCCAACCCGCGAATTATGCCTGTTTTCATGATGTTATGAGATCACAATCTCACAGTTCAGTTTGTATTTCATAACATTATCCTTTGAATGCTTTATCACCCTTTTTACCCAGTAATTCTATGATATCTAATACTATATTTTTCAGAAGTAAGAGGTTTTGAGAAATTATCAAAGAATTGAAAGCTTTATTTTTTAAATAAACTCTGAATCACTGCAAGATCAGCTTGAGTTGCAAGGGAATAAATGTTTTCTAAAATCAAATTAAATTTGACAGTTAAATTATGGGGTTAAAGTTACATTTTTGAATCTGACTCTTCATTTTCATCTTTTACTTTAAACAGGACATGACAAACATAGGCAAAGCAACATGGCGTCATAATTTAATATTTCTGATCAATTTGCTAGATCTCTCAAATACATAAGATCCTATAGGTGCTTTTATAAGTCTAAATGGTGTGTCCAAATGTTTTAGCATTAAAATTGAAGCAATATGGTAAGAGAGTATATTCACAGGTAAAGGAATTTGTTAGGCACAATGTAAAGCATGACCATAAAAACCTTTTTCTTGTATAAAATGATTTAATTCATAATAAGAACAAATCATTAAAACATTATTTTAAAAAACAACATAGTGCTAATCTCTGACATAAAAGAAGCTTGCTATAAAAATATCATTCAACTTTGGGTGCTGCAGTGATGCAGTGAGCAAGTGATTTGCTGTTACTACAGTGTCAGTGTTTTTATACTGCTGGAGTGCATGTAGTCCAATCAGGAGCTTCTGTAGGCTCATTTTATTTTAATTTAATTTAAAGGGATAGTTCACCCCAAAATTAAAATTCTTTAGTCATTTGCTCACCATTGTGTCATTCCAAATCTGTATGACTTTCTTTCATATGTGGAACATATTTTGAGAAATGTCTTTTTTGGAAGAGTGGAAGTCATTGGTCACCAATTTTTTGGATACCAACATTCTCATAAATATCTTCTTTCATGTTCTGCAGAAAAAAATAAAGTCATAGGCTACAAGTTTGTAATGACATGAGGGTGATGTTACGGTATGCTGGTGTGAAGGGATGAGGCCGACACGGATTTCCACAATACATATACTTCTTTACTTAAACAAGGCAGGAGGCACCAAACATACACTGTACATACCATTTAGAGTAACATTTAAGACGGACAAGGAGTGAAGGGAGTGAGTGCAATATAAAGGGTGTGCTGATGAGAGAGTCCAGGTGCAGGTGATCCGTGATGATGGGGAGATGACGAGGGAAGTGAGTGCAGGTGACGAAACAGGAGGATCATGGGAATTGGAGTCCGGGAGACAAGGGATCCGTGACAGGTGAATAATTGTTAATCTTTGGGTCAGAATAGTAATTTTATGCACAAAAGTTGTATTTCTTTTTCCGTGACATTTAGGCTAAACTTACAAAAAGACCACCTACTTTTTATTTTTCATCTTTTTCACACCAGAAGAATAAGGTTCTTAAACACAACATCAATGCTGCATGTCGATTCTGACCTACCAGTGTTAGCAACCATTTAAAAAGCATTTCAACTGACACTGTGACAGCCAGGGAACAAATTTAGCAAAATATCAATATGGACTGATTGATTGTCTCATGTCTTAGATGCAGTACATTGTGTAGGTACATGTCTATATATGCATTTTCCTCCACTTTCTTCTTCTTCCTCCTTTCTCTTTTGCTTTTTTAATTAAAAATACAGTTCTGCTTCATAGAGTTCAAATTTTCTTCTCTATCTTTTCCTGGATTGATGTTAATATGGGAAGAATCTCTCTTTAAGCAAAACCCTAAAGATTTAATTTAGATTTTGTACTATTTTCCTTTTAGTTAAAGTCTCCCCATTGATTACAAATGAGTCTCATTACCTGCCGTACACTCAACCTGTCAGAAAGAGAGAGAGAGTGAGAGGCGGAGAGAGGTCAATTTAACAGACTTACTGCCACAGTGCAAAATCCCCTAATAATCACTCAGTTCAATCATGCATCTGAAAGCCATAAAGAAATAAAAGCGATAAAAAGGACTCAGGCACTGAACTGTGAAAATCCCTCTAGTGTTTAAAAGATAGTTGCCAAACAGGCTTTCCGGAAGTATTATCTAAGATCTTATCCATGACAGCGGGCATTTTGCTGGTGGGATTACGGGGCTTTCTCACAGGAAGAAATTTATTAACACCTGTCGAAATCATGAAGAGATGGCAATTCTGCCAAGAGCCCTGATAGACCCGGGATCAATCCAGAACGGCCCCAAAAAGTATTAGAACACTTAAGCCACAGTAACAAATATCTATTGTGTTATGTTGCTAAATATCAACTCAAGTGACAAAAACACTTTCTTTTTTAAAAAAAAGCAAAACATTCCACAAAAAGAAGTTCATTAGATTTAATTAGCTTTTAAAATTTCACTAGAAATCATTTAGGACAACTAGTAGGTTTGAATAACTGGAAAGACAGAGTATGAAAATTTACGGTACATAGTTCTGCGAAAAGGTCTAAATACATTTTGGGGCCGCTGTATGTTGCAGTATTTACTGATTTTTATTTTTTTTTTTATGTGTATTTACCTGCAAAATATCATATTCAACTTCATGAAGCAAAAAAGAAGCAGTATTTTGTCATAATGAGGATATGTGTTGCTCTCTATTTTGTGTAATCCCTTGACAATGTGAAAGACATGCACAAACAAAGGTGATGGAAGGAGTTCTCAGTAATACAGTTTCATAATGAAGTAGGAGCTATTTTTATTGGACTGTAGTTAGATGTTTTTTATGGGTGTGAAGAGCACAGTTGCCTCACTAGGCAGATACAAGATATACGCTACAATGCCTTTCTCGCTCTCCTTCAAGTTCTCTCTGGCACATTCAGACACATACATGCCCTACAGGAAAGGTTGTTTCATTCATTATTTTGAGTTTGTTTCCCCGTATGTATTGTTCTGCCTTTCGCATAGGGTTTCTGCAGGAAGTTGCTAAAAAGGGAAATGACATTTGCGCAGCTCTCTGCTATTGACTAGACAATCTTTACTAGACCCTCTTTGTAGATTCCACATCATAAACATCTATATCATTAACCATCACAGGCTCAATGAAGAAAAATAAGAAAAAAAAAATCAGCAAAATTATATTATGTTTCTTGTACATTTCTTGACACTTCTCCATCTCCAGTAAGTGGCACTAAAAGCATATTTACTTTTATCCAAAACAGATCAGCATGAATCTGGCAATGTTTTTCTATGTGGAAGTTCTGAAAAGAAAGTCCGGTGAGTGGCGCTATAAAGTTACTGCTATTGTGTTTGAAAATAACGTGTCACCTACATTAAATGCTACCTTAAACGTAACAATAACACTTTAGTTTAGAATCCAATTCTCACTATTAACTAAGTGCTTATTAACTTGCATATTACTATTGGCTGCTTATTAGTACTTATAAAGCACATATTAATGCCTTATTCTGCATGACCATATTCTACATCCCTTAATCCTACCCAATTCCTAAACTTAACAACTCCCTTACTAACTATTAATAAGCAGTAATTAGGAGTTTTCTGAGTCAAAAGTCGTGTTTAATAGTTAGTCTGGAGAATTGGAACTACAGTATGGCCAACATAATCGATAGTGTTAACAAAAGCAAGTGTGACATAAAACGCATTTGCTGAAGTAACCATGTAATTTTAGGTCTACACACTCCACAGCTGTTTTATCTTGATTTGTGTTTCATAGGTACCCAAGTGCTCTGCATAGCAAGTGCAATGCTGTATCAGGCGAGCTACTGAGCAAGTTTACTATGTCAGAAAAGCCATACGCATGGAGTTTGTTTAGTGATGCATACAGTACAGTCCAAAAGTTTGGAAACACTAAGAATGTTAATGTTTTTAAAAGAAGTTTCGTCTGCTCACCAAGACTACATTTATTTAATTAAAAATACAGTAAAAAACAGTAATATTGTGAAATGATATTACAATTTAAAATAACTGTGTACTATTTAAATATATTTGACAAAGTAATTTATTCCTGTGATGCAAAGCTGAATTTTCAGCATCATTACTCCAGGCTTCAGTGTCACATGATCCTTCAGAAATCATTCTAATATGCTGATCTGCTGCTCAAGAAACATTTAATATGTACAATTGTACAAAATATTTGTGTACAATATTTTTTTTCAGGATTATTTGATGAATAGAAAGTTCAAAAGAACAGTGTTTATCTGAAATCTAATCTTTTGTAACATTATAAATGTCTTTACTGCCACTTTTGATTGATTTAATGCATCCTTTCTGAATAAAAGTATTCATTTCTTTAATTTCTTTTCAAAAAAATAAAAATAAAAATTCTTACTGACCCCAAACTTTTGAACGGTAGTGTATAATGCTACAGAAGCTTTGTATTTCAGATAAATGCTGTTCTTTTGAACTTTCTATTCATCAAGGAATCCTGAAAAAAAAAAGTACACAACTGTTTTCAACATTGAAAATAATCATAAATGTTTATTGAGCAGCAAATCAGCATATTAGAATGATTTCTGAAGGATCATGTGACACTGAAGACTGGAGTAACGATGCTGAAAATTCAGCTTTGCATCACAGGAATAAATTACTTTGTCAAATATATTTAATTAGTACACAGTTATTTTAAATTAAATTAATATTTCACAATATTACTGTTTTTTACTGTATTTTTAATTAAATAAATGTAGCCTTGGTGAGCAGACGAAACTTCTTTTAAAAACATTAAAAATCTTAGTGGTTCCAAACTTTTGGACTGTACTGTATGTCAAAATGTATTAGTTTATAAACATGCACTATTGTAAAAATGTTTTGAGGTCATAATATTCACAACAACAGTATTGTGCAAGGAACTGTGTGAAACGTTAAGTCTTTATTAATTGATAATCTATTAATTGATAAAAAACAATAGTTGTTGGTGTTTTAAGGCCTGTTCACACCAAGAACGATAACTATAAAGATAACGATAAAAATATAGTTGTAAAATTCATTCTAAATTTAAAAGAATAGCACTGTCCACACTACAGCTATAATGATAATGATACAGAGAAAGGATATCATTGGGATCACTTTCAGAACTATTTTTTTTCAGCTGTTGAACGAAAAAACACTGACAGCCAATCAGAATCCATTCTAATATCAAGGGCTCGCGCATTTTCAAAATGGCAGACGACATTGTGAAGAAGTAAATCGCCAAGGTCCAGAAGTCAACCCCCGTCTTTCAAGGATACTTTAAAGAAAATGGATATATGGAAGAAACATTGGTCATACCCTCGTAATAAATGGTGAGAATATGATGAGATCATTATGCCAAGCTAGCAAACATAAAATTACCTCAGGTATTCAGCGCTAGTTTCGACAACATTGTCTTGCTTCCCTGAAGTTGCAGTGAAAAAAACTAGGCGTTGTTTTTATTCCACTATATTGACTTTGTCAGCTAGATTAGATTGATTACACTAGCTATTTACTCGAAACATATAGCATGCTGAGGGCATCTGCTGGTTAAAGCTGTGTAAATGCAACAAGAACAGCAAAAACATGTTGTACACACTTTGAAACCGCAGCACGTGAGTTTAGAATAAACAGACTATTATCGTTCGTTGGTGTGGACGCAAATATTGTTATCATTATAGTTATCGTTCTTGGTGTGAACAGGCCTTTACTGCCACTGGTTGTTATTTCAGCTGGAAACTGCAATGAAACGTATTCATCGGTAAATTGGTGTAGTTTAGTTTTAAAGTTTGATGAAGTTGATAAAGGAAACACACTGAACACCATTCATCAATCACAACTCTTCCGTCACCTTCAAACTTGAAAGTGACATTGCTCATTGAGCCATTCACAACAACATTCCCATGATGCACTATTACAAGTGAAATGGATGGCATTGCCATTTTGGTCTGTGACTGACTACCTACAGCATTCCCTTTCCACCCTTCCAATCCGTCTGTGAGCTGAAAAATTCATGAGGGTATCCACACCATGTACATGAAATATTCAGAGCCTAGTATTGTTCACAGATTTTTTTCTACTCTCGGTTCAATCCTTACCACCCAGCGCCAGGAATAGCCAGGTGAGCTTTTCAGCATACATTCCCTGCATGCTAATAGAAGCTCTGGAATGAAGTTTGTATTTTCCCTTGCCTGAGGTGGCTAGTGGAGTTTTATCCATAATTCCCCATGTAAAAGCATAACATTTCCCCACCAGGGTCGGCTGGTAATAATAAACTATAGGAAGCGAGATGCATGCATATCTGTCTTGCTGCAGTGAGTGTAATAGTGTGAGTGTGTGTGTTTCTGCTCATGCCTGGAGGTCCAGATTAGCTCTAATCTGTGCAGTGTGAAAACCTGCTAAAATGGAATGCTATTGATGTCATTATTCTGTTGAAATCATCTCTCAAAGCTTCTATAATGCTGTGGAAACATGCTCAATCCAGTCAGACACCCCGTCTCAGATGTATATGCAACCTGATGTGAGTAGGTCAGCACTCAGAAGCTATTATTACTCCACTGGCCTTTATTAACCCCTGAATCTAAACCATGGGGCGCTTGAGACTCGCCATTGTCTATCGCAGCAGCTCATTTTCGCCATACTTCCCTTACTCCGGTGTTGTCAAGGAGATTATAAGCATTAATTGCTGAGGACAGTTTTAATCACACAGTGAGGTCATTATATAGCAGTGGTCACTGCAGGAGAACACAGTATGAGTGAAAGAGAGCCCTGGAAGAGACCCCGAAATGCAATTAGCAGCCCCTTTGCAGACAAGGTTATGCCTTTCCTTAATTATATGAGGCTCCTGACAGGGTCATTTTTGTTCAACATCTTGAAAAACTTCTTGCCATTTAAAGGGGTGGTTGAATATGATTTCACTTTTTTAACTTTAGTTAGTGTGTAACGTTGCTGTTAGAGCATAAACAACATCTGCAAAATTACAACGCTCAAAGTTCAATCCAATGGAGATATTTTCTTTTAAAGCATTTGCTTTTTAAGTACTACAACAAACGGCTGGTAGGGACTACAATCAGCTTCTTCCTGGGTTAGTGACATCACTAACCCTAAAATTTACATAAAACTGGCCCCCGAGAGCACACAACAAAGGGGGTGAGGCCATATTGGGCTGCTTTAGAGAAGAGGAAGAGTTGTTGTTGTAGAGTGTTGTTGCCATGCCGTCATTTTACGCCGGACTGCTTCACAATTGAGGGTCAATTCAATGCTGGATTTGCACAAAAGATTAACATGACGGCACATGCTAGTCGAGGAGTTGAATCAACTCTACAGCAACTACATAAATTTATCCACTAACCGTTCAGAAACGTCCAGTTTCATTCTAAATGTTGTAACTTCTTCCTGAGTCTCTACATCAGTGTCCGACTCCGGTTTGAACAAAGTAAGGCTGAACGCCATTACTGACAATCGTCATTTTGGCTGCGTGAGATTCTCCATCTTTGTTGTTGATGAGCAACTGAAGTGCGAGCTGGTAAAGCTTCGACCTCTTTTGGAAAGCGGCTCGGAGAAGCAGCTCATTTGCATTTAAAGGGACACACACAAAAACTGTGTGTTTTTGCTCCCTCCCAAATAGGGCCAAATTTGACAAGCTATAATAAATGATCTGTGGGGTATTTTGAACTTCACAGACACATTCTGGGGACACCACTTATATTACATCTTGTGAAAGGGGCATTATAGGTCCCCTTCAGGGCTTGACATTAACTTTTTTGCTCACCAGCCACTGTGGCTAGTGGTTTTCCAAAGTTACTAGCCACTCAGCATTTTCACTGGCCACAATTTTGCTGTTGGGAAATTACATTTTATATGATTAAAGTTGACTTTGGCATGCTTAAATTACTAGATTTTGAGTCATTTTATTTGATTTACAAGATTTAAAACCCTTTGAAACTTACAAATGCAGATTGACCACCCAAATCAAGACTATACATTGTATATATCAACTGGCATGTACAGTTATTTTTGTTAGGCTGTATAAAAAGAACAAAGAATGCAAAATTACAAATAGTAATTTAAAAAAAAAAAAAAATCTTTTTTCAGATATGTTTATTTAGCATTTATACATTTATTTAACATTTTTTGATGTTTGATTAACATTAATGACATACAGGTATTTATTTGGGTGCTGCTGAATGCATGGACGTCATACACATCCAGGTTTTACCCACCTGTTTACGTCCACTTAAGCCATAGCCGACTGTATTCACGCAAGATAGGCTACTTCACACGATGCATTTTGACATCTGTGTGTGCGTGTATTCAGGCGCAATGAGAACTAATTGCGCACGCGAGCGCTTCTGTTGTGTGTCATTCAGCGCGATTCCGCCTATCCCGCCTTCACTAACCGCAAGTTAATCGATAAAGAACTGTGACTGAATTGTAATTTTGTGATACGACGAGCTTGGCTACCTTTCATTTGGCTGTAGGCTGAAATTATATTCAACCCGCCAAAGTGGCTAGTGGGAGTGGCTGTCTTACCCGCCACAGCGGAAATCTACCCGCATTTGGCGGGTTGGCGGGTGTTAATGTCAAGCCCTGGTCCCCTTTAAATAAATCACATATAAAGTCCCCATGAAATGACTTGATGAGTGCAGTTTTGTGTGACACTGATGCAAGTTGCAAAAAAATACCAGGCATCATTCATCCCAATGGAAAGCATATTTACACTTTATGAATTGTTCACTATCCTATACAATCATTATGTGCTGTTTTCCATAAGAAAATAGTAAACAAGTCTAACCACTTTCAGACTTCAGACTCAACTCCAGCCTATTTTTATATGGTGGAAGTGTATTTAATTGGACAGAAAAACTTTAAAATACAAGCTCTTCTCAAGCAGAGCCCACCATTATGACTTCATAAGCACTCCTGTCAGTCATCTTGAGGAGTAGCACTTTTTAAATACTGCTCTTGAAAACAAGTCATATTTTACATGACCCTTTTTAATTGATTCCATGCTTCTGTCCTGCCTCGGTGATTAGGCAATTAAAGCTATTTAATGGGCCAATCTCATTTAGCTGATTGATATTGTGACCGGAAACCATGGCTCCTGAGGGCCCAGCATGCTGTATGTTCTCACCTTACAATTAAAATGCTTATGAAGGCGCACTAGAAACAATAACCATTAGCACAGCTAATTACTGAGGCAATTATCCCCCCCCCCCCCCCCCTTTTTTTTTCCAGAATAATCAATATATGAAGTAATTAATGCTAGGAATTTGTTTACATGAATGAAAACAGTTTTAACTAGATCAGGGCTAGATAGATAATGTTATCAGGGCTTAAAAGAAACACTTGACAGGAATGTTAGTTATTAGTGTGCTTTGATTTGCGTGACACATGGAAATACTTAATATTTTATGTTCTGAAAGATAATAAAAATCTTTCATTTGTTGATTAATAACTTGTGGATTAAAGATAAAGAACCATTTTGAGGCAATAACGCCACAGAATCTGTTCTCATTATCTTGAAAAACACTGAATAGTGAGAAATGTCAACATTAACTTTATGTGGACATATCTGCAATTTGTGTCTATTTTAACTCATGATTAATTCTGTCTATCATCAGTCTAATTAATGTGTTTATGCAGCAAGGATATCTAAAGTATTGTGGAAATGAATGAGTTTATTGTTGTCTCACAAAAGGCAAGATGAAATCTCAAAGGTTTGGTTGGATTCTTAAGGAGAAGAGTTTAATTACAGATTAATTTCTCACTGAATTGAAATATTTAATTTCCTCGCTGAACGGAGGATCGGCTATTGTTTGAGTATAGTTCTTTTGAAATGTAGTTGAATACGGAAGGTTTAAGATGAAGTTTGGCTAATTGTTTTAGAACTATATTGAGAACAGCACAATGGAATAATGAATTATCAGCTTAAGAAACCCACTTTGCTTTCTAAGGTTTGACCCTAAATTAATTAGTTTAGTAGATATAGAGAAATAATTAAGAATAATTGGTTTAAGAAATAGTGTTTTATAGCAAAGACCATTTGAGTGTTATATTCATCAGTGGTGGTGTTTGGCTTAGTTGTATGGACCGCTTTTATAGTATTTTGATGGTGTTTTGCATCATTTTTTAAAAGCTGAACATCCCTAGTTCACATATTAGCAAAGATAATAAGAGTTTAAAAACTCACCTTTTGTGTTCCACAAAACAAATACATTTTGAAACATCATGACAGTGAGAAAATGACACAGAATGGTAGTTTTTGGTTGAACAGTTTCTTTGAAGATCAGGCAGTTCCATCGTCCTTTTACAATGTTTAACCTTTGCTTTCTTGTTGTTTTCTTTTCTTTTTCTCTTTTTCTATTTTCTGAGCTTTCCTTACCCTTTCATGTCCTCCCATCCCCCTCACTCCTTCTCCGTCTCTGGCTCAGTATGTGTTCTGGCACATGAATAAACCTGCCATTAGCTGCAGGTGTGCAGGAGTTCAGGTCTGCTAGTGTTGGCAGGTTCCTGTATTTGAACTCACATAAAGGACAAACCGGACATCCACAGCTTTAGTTTTGGTAGTCTTCATGCCTTGGTTATGAGAACCAATGAAAAATGAATCACAAAATATTGTGTATAATTGAAATGTTTATATTTGACCTAGATCAGAATAAATGCGTCTACTAAATTTAAAAATACAGTACTTCTGAGGTATAAACAAAAACATATAAACATTTCTGATGCGCAACATGACAATGACCAAAATTCTTTTTTCCCACAGGCTAAATAGTACATTCAGTGCATAGTCATCAACCTTAAAATGATAATATCATTTTCCTCAGGAGTTATGATCCACATACCTTCTCCTGAAAATGGCTTGGCATTCAAAAAAAGAAAAAAAGAATAATCTTTTATTTTGCTTGGTTCACTCTCTTTCTCCTTCACTGAGTAGGTGGATTAGAAATCACAAAAGTGTTTTGAATTATGATCTTCCTGCATATTTCATGGTGCATCATTTCCGTAAATAAGCTCTCTTAATGCTCTTTATCTTTTTAATGGGACTTGAACAGTTTTTTGTACATTGTCATCACTGTGCAAAGATTATCTGTCCATTTCAGTTCACATCCTATAGTACAGGATCTAACCATAAGATTGTTTTGCATATCTGCTTATACCCTATTCGTATTCTTCTTCAATACAATGTAAATGTCCTAGTCAAGGAAACAGAATGAATGTTCAATCTTATGAAAAGTCCCTCTGTTAATAATGAAAGAAAGCTGAAATCCCTTTCCCTCCCTTCAGCATCTGTATTCATTTGCACAAGGTTTCATTCCTAAAGCACCCCACTGTCTTCCCCTCCCACTCTTATAAATCAACACATTGACAGAGATGCATCTTGTCTTGTCACATGCACATTTTCTAATCATTGAAGGCAGTAAGTGATTTTCTCTCCCTGTTCCTGTGAGATCTGGCCCCGTGGCTCATTCCATTATTCTGTTTTGTTATTGGCGTGATGTGCTCTCAGAGGTGTTACAGGTACGCCATTGTATGAGGATATAAACAATACTTCTCTTGTTCACTATCCAAGCCTTTGAGTTCCTTCAGTTATAGATTAGACACCAATGCTCCTGCATCACTGCCTTGATATGTCATGGTTGTGCTGTGCAGAGTTTGAAGAATTACAACACAATGTTTTGATATTTTATACATTTCAGGCCTGACTGTGTGCTGCAGGCCTCTAGAATGCCAGTTGCCATGGTTACTGTTGCTCGTGGAAGTTGGATGATTGTTGCAGCAGCCCACATGACTGTAAACGTCCTCAACACACGCACATATACATTATCAAATGGATGAGAAGCTTTGGGACTGTCTGTGCCTCCAGTAACTCAGCAACTTATGTGGATGCAAAGTATCAGGGGTGGACTTGTACACTCATATTTGTGTGTGTGTGTGTGTGTGTGTGTGTTTTGCATGCATGTTCACACAGACTCACAGGAGCGCAGCCATTTACACTTACTTGCATAAACACACTTCTGTATCCCTTGAGAAGATATATAACAACATAGTTCTGGCAGGACACTCTCTTTAATGGAAATATAATGGGGAAAAAATGTGTAAAGTAGTTGGGCCACAAGACTTTTCTGGGTTATATATATGTACATGTAAATATATTTCACAATATACATTACTCCAGTCTTCAGTTTTACATGATCCTTCAGAAATCATTCTAAAATGATGATTTTCTGCTCAAGAAACATTACTATTATTATCAATGTTGAAAGCAGTAGTGCAAAAAAATCCAGGATTCTTTGATGAATGGAAAGTTCAAAAGAACAGCATTTATCTGAAACAGAAGGCTTTTGTAACATTATAAACCATTTAAAAGATTGGGGTCAGTAGAGTTTTTTATTTTTGGGGAAAGAAATTAAAGAAATTAATAATACAATTCCAAAAGCTTTCTTTTAATTAATAATTTTTCTATTCTGTCTTTGATCGAATAAAAAAAAAAAATTTATTTGAGCTGAAATATTTTATTATTTCTAAACTCAGGGCTTCCGTGAAGATTTTACATTCATATCAATTGGTGGCACAACACTCTAAAAAATGCTGGGTTAAAAACAACCCAAGTTGGGTTTTAAATGAATAAACCCAGCGATTGGGTTGTTTTAACCCATCAGTTGGGTTAAATGTTTGCCCAAATCGCTGGACAGTTTTATTTAACCCAGATATTGTTTAAAAATTACTATATGGCTGGCTTAAAATGAACCCAAAATTAAAAATCAGACACATAATTAAACTAGAGGCAACAATAATAATCAAAATGTGAACATTTATTAATAAGCAATTTAATAAATGTTTATTGATTAATTATTATTCATTAAACTTATTAATACATTTTTATTTATTAAACATTAATAAATGTTAATTTCCAACATACTTCAGGTTCATTTTAAGCAAATAATACAGTAATTTTTAAACAATAGTTGAGTTAAATAAAACTACCCAGCATTTTGGGCAAACATTTAACCCAGCCTGGGTTGTAATGTCACTATGATGCTTAGGCACAAAAATATGCAAAATTTATAACATATGCTGGATACCAACCATTCACCTTCCATGGTTTTGTGTTTTTTCCCCCCTTTAGAAGTTTTTTTATTTACTATCCTAACTACACTCTAAAAAATGCTGGGTTAAAAACAACCCAAGTTGGGTTGGAAAATGGACAAACCCAGCAATTGGGTTGTTTTAACTCAGCGGTTGGGTTAAATGTTTGCCCAGTGTGCTGGGTAGTTTTATTTAACTCAACTATTGTATAAAAATTACTGTATTGCTTGCTTAAAATGAACCCAAAATATGTTGGAAATTAACATTTATTAATATGTTTAATAAGTTAGCATTTATTGATAAGATAATAATGAATAATAAACAATAAACATTTATTAAATTGCTTATTAATAAATGTATACCTTTTGATTATTATTGTTGCCTCTAGTAATTATGTGTCTAATTTTTAATTTCCCACCTATTTTGGGTTCATTTTAATCCAGCCATATAGTCATTTTTAAACAATAGTTGGGTTAAATAAAACTACCCAGCAGGTTGGGCAAACATTTAACCCAACCACTGGGTTAAAACAACCCAATTGCTGGGTTTGTCCATTTTCAACCCAACTTGGGTTGTTTTTAACCAAACATTTTTTAGGGTGTATAATTGGTCACATTGTATTATTTTTATTTAGCATTGTTTGATTTCCTCATTATCAATCAGGAGTGTGCTTCCCAAAAAAATTGATATCCATCAAGTTCAGATGAAATGTGTTAGTAACGACAGACCATATAGTTGGCTTTGGAAAATGCACCCTAGAACAGTCCTGCGACCCAACTACTTATAATGGGAAAAACCGTATTATCTCCATTAAAGGTAGTGTCGTGACAGAACTGTTGTTATAAATCTTCTCAAGGGATAAAGAGGTGTGTTTATGCAAGCAAGTGTAAATGGGTGCGCTCCTGTGTGTCTGTGTCACTACTGTGCATGCATAAATTGCATTTTTATGATCTGGTGAGTACAATTTTAAAACCACACAGAACTCTGAGTTTGAAGCTTTGAGAGGAGAGTCAGTAGGGAGAGAGGGATTTGCACTGGGTGGTGAAGACAGCTGAGAGTGAGAGAGGGAAAGCTGGAGCCTGCAACAGACACTAAGCTGACAGGCGGTACGAGGGGGGGTCACTGTTCTAAACACACGCTGTGAGTAGCAGAGAGACCCACATCATCTTAACTATCCTAAACCCCTCCGTCACAGAGAGAGAGTTTGAGCAACTGTGCGTTAGAGAAATGAAAGCTGAGACTTAGGGATCAGCCTGATCCAATAATGATTGCATTTCAACACCCAGGATTTTGTCAATGAAAAAAATGTTTTATTTATTCTTTTCCACCCTAGCCGTCACTTGGTCTGAGATGCACATTGTACGTGGCATTCTGTAGAGTGTTATACAATATACAGCTTAGTGACATCTTTTTTATTCATTTTAAACACTTAATTTCTCACTACTCAGTGGACCGTAATGCTGTGGTCTGGCCCCATAAAACTGTGCTGCTTTTATTCCTATCCAACCTACTCTCCAGGGCAAGATTTGGCCCCAGGGGGATGAGATGACAAACCTTGGAAAAGGTGATATTACATGAATGTCACTGGAGGCAGATGTGATTCACATCTCCGGCCCCGCTGTGTGTATCTGTGCAGAAATGGTTTGAGATAAATACACTCTAATCAAATTAATTACGTGATACGCTGTGCACTTCCATATTTGGATAATGAGGGCAGTAGTTATTTAAAGTCCCAGAAGTATCCAACGTAATATAAAGAGGAAAAGAGATGGAGAAAGGGATGGAAAAAATAACGCTCTAACCGAAGCCTTGGGCGTTTTGTCATGTTTAACAGTTGTATAAAATATTAATGTCACAGTGAATGGGGGTAGGATTTACCATTGCACATACAATAACAAGGTCCAGTGCTTTAAAGGGATATGAAAATTCCGTCATCATTTACTCACCTTTATGTCATTACAAAACGTATGACTGTTTTTTTTTTTTGTCATTTTCTTTCATTTTCAAAGAAAGTCGTACAGGTTTGCAACGACATTAGGGTGAGTAAATGATGACAGAATTTTCATTTTTGGGTGAACTGTCTCTTTAAGAAAGAGCTAAAAAGAATAAATCGATTTGTGTGGGCCATCTGCCGGAAGCTAGTTATTGTAGTTTATAAAGATTTAAATATATGGATATTTTTCTTACAAAATCCCATCACTTTGCCTCAGAAGGCCTTCATTAATCCCCTGGAACCATGTGGATAACTATGATGATGGATGGATGCACTTTTTTTGGACTTCAAAATTAAGAGCACCGTTTACTACCATTATAAAGCTCGGAAGAGCCAGGATATTTTATAATATACCTCTGATAGTGTTTGTCTGAAAGAAGATAGTCATATTAAACTCACTTGAGGGTGAGCAAATCATGGGATCATTTTTTGGGTGAACTATCCCTTTAAGATTAATCGCCAACATTTGTGACAATGATTACCACAATTTTTTTTTTTTTTTTTACAAAAAAACAAAAATTGAGGTTATAGTCGGGCACTTGCAATCACCAATTTGTAGAGGGTTTGAAAGCAAAATGAAGCTTTTTTATAAACACACTTAAATGTATTATTCTGTTACAATTTGTATATTATTTAAGCTGTTAAATTATCATTTTTACAAGCATTTTAGTTTTTACAGTCATAATGACAAAGATGTACAATTTTTCTACACAGAAAATGCTGGAAAAAGCAACATTTTCTTTTATGTTTTAAAGAAAAGGACAGACAAATGGAAAATATTTTCATGGTAATCAACATAATGCCATGTTGATTGAGCTTAACTTGTCCTGAACCTGGAATATTCCTTTCAGGAAAGGACAGTATTATTGTGTAGATAGTCAGAGGACAGCTGTTTGCTCTGGGCTTTCCCTCAATTTGCTCGCCTGCTTCGAAAACCAGCTTGAACAAAACTCATTACCTCGTCCAGAATCATGTCAGCTTTGCCTTTAGTTTCTTTTTTTGACAACTATCTCTAAAGGCACTGCAGCTGACACAGAGGCAAAGTAATCAATTGGATTCTTTACTTGAAAGAAAACCAAACAGTACAGCGTGTCAGATTGAATCTAATACCTTTATGTATTAATAATCATTCTTCCTTTCATACAGTTTGTTACTTTTTGTTTGTTGTTATTCAGTTCTTTTCTCCAGCATGCTTGAATTGAAGTGGCTTAGTAAATTTTCTTCCTTGGGGTGTGACAGCATGCCGTTAGCTGCAGCATTTTCAGCTCTGAACAGCTTAACTGTGCTCATTTTCTAAACATAATGGCTGAATTTGTAACTAAACAGCATCTTTCAAGACTTAAATTGTTCTCTCTTGTAATGGACCAGAACCGCTCTGCTGGCGAGGAATGAGTAATCAGCTTTCTATTCAACACAAAAACATGCACCATCATCTCGAGAACTTCTGCTGTTAACGTTAACTTATAATCAAAGTAAATTTTATACATCAAATACTAGAACCTATTTGACTATTGCCCATTCGGTAATTTCCTTTCAAGCGCTCTTAAACTAGACCTGCCCAAACGAGAACTGACAGTTGAGGTCATAAGCAATTACAAAAGATTCTAATTGCATATTTAGCCACTCTATTCAGTCACCTTCTGGTACCTGCTAACCTACAGGTCAAGTCTAGATTAATTACACTGCATATCGCCATTGATCAAGACTTCCTGCATGCTCTGTTTGAACAGCCTACAGACAATAAGACGGTAACTTTTTGATTACTCCAGTGTATTCGACACAGTAGCTCATCTGAGTAGCCAAATGCATAATAAGCCATCACATAGAGAAACAAGTGAAAAAAATGAGTTTCGCCTTCTGAGATTAATATTGATTTTCAAGAAAAAAAGAAAAAAAAAAGCATTTTTGAGGCTTTAGTCTAAAAGTTAGTGTGATCGTCCAGGAGACCCTAAGAGAGTGTGTGATGATTTTGTTCTTTTTTTTACCCTTTAAATGTCAAAGCAAAACACAAACAAAATTGAATGCAGCTTTCAATTCACATACCCATTAGGCTGCTCAATGAAGTGAGACCTCCTATTTGTTTTTCATTGTTTAGGTCCTCATGTCACATGTTCAATTTGATTTGAGACTGAAACCCACTGTGGCCAAAGGGTCTACAGGTAATAACAGAAGAAACGACCTCTTTCTGGCACTATATGATGTGTATGTCAGAAAAAAACAGTGAGCAACCGATTCGCTCCTTCTAGTAGTCACCATTTAGCGTTTCCCCAAACATAATCCTCTGGGAGCGACTTCAGATTAATTGTATGGCTTAAGGGTACAATGGTTTATTGCCCCATAAGGCCCTTTTGTTTGCAAGACTCTTGCTAGGCAAACTACATAGCGACACTTCACATGTGGACCTACAGTAATCAGTAATTAGTATTATTATGATTATTTTTTGAAATTATTACTTTTATTCAACAAGCTGGACACATTAAATTAATCAAGAGTGACAGTAAAGACTTTACTAAAGATTTATACTTCAAGTATTAAAAATGTTGTTCTTTTAAATGTTCAAGAATCTCTGTTTCCACAAAAAAATTTAAGCAGCAGAACTGTTTCTAACATTGATAATAATAATAAAAAAAAGATTCTTGAGCAGCAAATCAACATATTAGAATGATTTCTAAAGGAAGCCCAGAGTAATGGCCACTGTAAATTCAGTTTTGCCATCAGGAATAATTTAAAAAATATAATCTGACAGAAAACTATTATTTTAAATTGTATAAATTGTATATAAAATTTACATTTCACAATATCACTGTTATAATCTTGTGCATTAATATTATTAATTAATTATTAATGTGAATTAATCCAGCCTTGGTGATTACAAGAGCACCACCACCAAAACAAACAAAAAAAAAACATAAAAAAATCTTACAGACAAACCTTCAACAAGATGCATGTTTAGTGGCCCCAGATTTCTGTGAGGGACTCGATCGGATGGGAGGGTTTAGGTAAGAGCTCAGGGTGCCAGTGGGAGATATTTGCTGCGTTTGAGCGGAAACACTCGGCCTAACTCTCAGATTGGCACTGAGAGCAATGATCACGACAGCTTTATTAATCACATCAATCATCCTCTGCACCATGGCGACCGCTGGGAACCCTAATCGCCTTTCACAGTGCCACCCATTTCTCTCCTTCAGCTGTCTCACTCCTCCACATTACAGTAGCTCTAAGCTCTGCGAGCGAGTATGTGCTCGGTTCCAGTGGGTAAGGGTGGGCAATTGTGTCCAAATAAGATTTAGACCTTAGACCATGTTAAATACCAAGTTGTTTTATGCAGTTGCGAGTTCTGTAACTTTCAGTGCACTGAAGAGAAATCTCTAGCAGGGACACTGGGTGCAGGTTTCTAGTTAATACAGTTGCACTATAAATTTGTAAATATTTGTCTTGAGGAGATTTTGGTAATATACATATTTTTTTGTATTTTCACTTTGCTTTTGTCTAATCAAAATGTGTATATTTTGAACCTAACACAACATTTCCAAAGTGTTTTTTTTTTTTTGTGGTTGATTAAACTGCCGTGTTGTAAATGTTGTGCTTTCCGTGTTTTCTCAATCCATCCAGAAGAACGCCACATTAAGCATGACAACTGGTATCCAAGATGTTTTGATCCAATCTGTTGAAATCATGGTGCAGCATATCATTAGACTGATGTTTAAATAAAGTAGATTAATTAAACATTACTGAACAAGAATTTCTCAGGGAACTTACTTTTCAAAAAGGTCAGAACAGTAGTTCATGTACATTTAAATATGAATATATGTTTTAAAATATATCAGTCTAAGAGTTGGCATTTTTTACTTCATTACAGGAAGCAATGAGAAAGTAGAGAATTATAACTAACTTATGTATAGTTTAATAATGTTTGCTATACTGGCTATTATGGAAATACAGTAGCATGAAAAAGTATGTGAACCCCTTGCAGAATCTGTGAAAATGAGAATTATTTTAATAAAATAAGAGGGATAATAAAAAATGCATGTTATTTTTTGTTTAATACTGTCCTGAGTAAGATATTTTACATAAAGGTGTTGGCATTTAGTTCACAAGACAAAACAATAGCTGAATTTATTAAAATAACCCCATTCATAAGTATGTGAACCATTGATTCTCAATACTGTGTGTGGTTACTTGATGATCCACGACTGTTTTTTTGTTTTGTGATGGTTGTTCATGAGTCCCTTGTCCCTGTCCTGTAGATTCATCAGTTTTCAAGCATTTTTGCATATTTGAACCCTTTCCAGCAGTGAGTGTAGGATTTTGAGATCTGTGTTTTCATACTGAGGACAACTGAGGGACTCAAACACAACTATTAAAAAAGGTTCGAACATTCACTGATGCTCCAGAAGGAAACACGATGCATTAAGAGTCGGGGGGTGAAAACTTTTGAACAGGATGAAGATGTCACAATTTTTATTATGTTGTTTAAATATCATTGTTTTTCATTTAGTACTGCCCTTCGGAAACCAACAGATGATACTTGCGTGTTTCCCGGCAGAAAAATTAAGTACAATTTACCTTGATATTTGAATTCAAAAGTTTTCACCCCCCGACTCTTAATGCATCGTGTTTCCTTCTGGAGCATCAGTGAATGTTCGAACCTTTTTTAATAGTTGTGTTTGAGTCCCTCAGTTGTCCTCAGTATGAAAACACAGATCTCAAAATCCTACACTCACTGCTGGAAAGGGTTCAAATATGCAAAAATGCTTGAAAACTGATGAATCTGCAGGAGCTGGAGGGTTTTTCTGAAGAACAGAGCTCAGTTTAACTGCTCAGGACAAACAAGAGACTCATGAACCGACTAAGCCTGGTTTCTCCCAAGGTTTTTTTTCTCCATTTTAACACCTATTTGCCACTTGTTTGCCAACTTGATGTCACCTGTTGGAGTTTGGGTTCCTTGCCGCTGTCGCCTTTGGCTTGCTTAGTTGGGGACACTTGACATTTAACTTGACATTTGATATTCAACAGTATTCTTGGCATTTATTCAACAGTGCTTTGATCTGCCTGCATTGACACTATTCTTTAAGAGCTGCTGTGCAGCAAAAATTATGTACCAGTTATCAATGTAAAGCTGCTTTGACACAATCTGCATTGTAAAAAGCGTTATATAAATAAAGGTGACTTGACTTGACTATAATGACATGGGTATTACAAAGTAAACATGGTTTATGAGGACACTTCCTGTCCTTGTAAACCAAATGGCTTAAAAACATACTAAACTGTGTTTTTTGAAATTTTCTGTGATGGGTTTAGGGGTAGGGTTAGTGTATGGGGATAGAATATACAGTTTATAAAGTATAAAAACCATTACGCCTATGGAGAGTCCCCATAAACCATATACGTAGAAACTTTGTTTTTGTTGGATGGATTGGGGTGAAATTGAGTACAACTGGAAAAAAAAGATAGCTAGGGAGTATTGATTTAAACATTTATTTGATTTCTGTCAGAGAAAGCTAAACTTCCTAAAATGTTTCCTGGGTTTTTATTCAAACACTGCTTGCCTCAGGCAAACAGCCTCAGTCTCCCAATAACAGCGCCTTGCATCAGCCCTGTGGGTCTGCAAAACATCTGGCTAATCTCAAGCCCCATAAACGCATGGATCAACCAAACAAGCTGACTTATACATCCAATTTGAAGAAGGTTTTGGAAATTTATTGATTGATAGAATACTGTCTTACAAACTGCCTGATCTGGTTGTCTGGATCATAACATATATAATGGCAGTCTAGACAGCCAGTGCACGGAAGCATAAACATCAGTGTAGTGATTTAAAACCAGCTGTGGTGAGAGTCCACAGACATGAGACTCTTTTTTTCCCTTTTCCCTTAAATTGTTATTTGGCCATATGTTCATTCTCTGTCCAAGCACGCTTCCTCTCCTGGAAAAGGTCCATCTGTGATCATGAAATGTCACTCTGACTACCATTTAAATTATCCCAGTGTCATTTGCAGGAACTTTGTGGCGCCGGTCACCTTCTCTCACATCTATCTGTTGTGATTTCTACTCAAGTCACCGATGACGTAGTCATTTTTGATTACACGTCACTTAAGGTATGGCTACTATCTTAACAAAATAAGAACACTCCCAAAGAGCTGTTCGATCATTTAGAATTAATGTAAACTGGAGAGAGTTGGTCAGCTGATTTATCTGAAGGATTTGTGAGAATCTAGACAACTAGAGTCTTTGATCATCAATACAAGGAAGTGAATGAATGAACTAAAATGAATGAAATTTAATAACAATAGATATGTAAAAGTAAATACCACAATTATTAATAATGCTAATAATGAGTATGCACAGCCATAAACCATAATAAACTAAAAATTAAAAGGGAAATTACTGAATTAAATGATAAAAACAAATAAGTGATGAATGGAAATGCTTCTTATGGGAAACCACTTAAAGGGTTAGTTTACCCAAAAATTTAATTTCTGTCATTAAGTACTCACCCTCATGTCGTTCCACACCCGTAAGACCTTCGTTCATCTTCGGAACACAAATTAAGATATTTTTGATGAAATCCGAGGGTATCTGAACCACGTCGTGGTGCTTCGGCCAATACTGAGTTGGCGTTCGGGCGTAAACAAGGAAGCCGCTCTGAGTTCACTATGTCAACTATGTATGACAACAATTCAAATTGTTGAATAAAGTCTTTATTTTTGTTTTGTTTTTGCGCACAAAAAGTATTCCCCTTTAATGACTGGTGATAAATGGTGATAAATAAATCTAATATACTTATTATTTGTAACAAGCTGATCCTAGCTGTTATCTAAGCAAGTTAGAAAAAAAATATGCTGCAAGTATAAAGTAATGCCAAGGTCTCTAGAACGATCGAGGTTTGGTAAGTTTTTATTTACGTTCCACATATAGTCGGATGATCAGTCTGGCGGCAGAGACTTCTTCCACTGGTGATGTGGATAGCGTGCAGTGGAAAGAGCTCAGAGTTGTGATCCAGCAGTCGTTGCCATGCTGGACTTGAGGATGCTGAACTTTGGTTATGCCAA
Source organism: Megalobrama amblycephala (assembly GCF_018812025.1). Lineage (NCBI taxonomy): Eukaryota > Metazoa > Chordata > Actinopteri > Cypriniformes > Xenocyprididae > Megalobrama > Megalobrama amblycephala. The sequence goes on along the minus strand of NC_063066.1, from coordinate 10,955,750 downwards.
GAGGGTCCTTAAAGGGTGGAATGGACAGCTGGGTCAGATGAATCTTCACAGGTTCTTTTGCAGGCTGGCTGCGTCTAAGGAGCCATGTGGGACAGACAATGTCTGCCGATGCAGAGGTCCTTTGTGGACTAGGCTGCACTGCTGGAGGCGCGGTAAGGGTCAGATGAGATCCTTTTGCAGCTAGAGTGCAGTCGAAAGCAATATAAAAGGTTTTGCTTTCAAAAGCTTAACCTTAACTTAACTATCTTGTAGTCTCTTTTCTCGTCAGGTCAGAAACTCAGGACATGGTGTTTCTGTTAATGTCTCCTTCCCCGTTGAGTTGGAAACGCAGAACAAGGGTGTGTCTACCCCTTTCTATTGAGGAGGAGATTGAAGTCTGGCACCTTTCCAATCCTGGAGTGTGATTGGCCACTGGTGTGAGAAGTAGCCACGGTGTTCTCAGCCCTAGTGTGGAATTCATTTGCATAACATAAAGTACAGAATTAAAACTGTGTCTTTAACGTTTTACCCATGCATTATTCCTTTACCAAACTTCTTACAAATTATTAAAGGCAATAAGGCATAAACTGTACTTTGTATGAAGATGAAGTGAATGTGTTGCAGCTTAAATCAATTTTAGGTCTCCAGACAGCTCCAAACATGGCATCCTTCATCCACCGATTTTTAATGTTTATAAATGCCGTGCTTAAAGACACCGCTGTTGGCCGCTTCAGAGTTCCTATTCCTGGTGCGAATGCAAGTCTGGGGAGAAATTAGTTCTCGGTGAACTATCCTAGTGGCTAGTTCATATAACTGAGTTCCTAGAACTATTTGGCCCAAAAGCCCCTTTTGTTTCAGCCAATGCTGCTGCATCTGAGAGATCCTGAAGATCCTGTTCTTGCCTAAACCTTAGGAATGAGTTTGATGGTTAGAGTTAACCTGTAGTCCAATGAGAAACCCTCTCTTTGGTGGTGGTGGGTGCAGAAGGTCCCCCTTTCTGCCATGCAACAGGTGTCTGGCAGTTGTCTTAGCATCTTATCTGATGTTGCTGACCATTTATTTATGTTTACTCAGCAAAGATCCAATCACAGTGTGGAACATCTTCTTCTACACTAGCAGTTAAAGAGGAGCTTTGCCATAAACTGGTCACTGGAATGTGACCTTGAAGCATCATTTTCATTTTGCTGAAACCTGAATATCAGTATTTCACTACAAAAGCTTAATATGTCATCACGCAGTAGTCGTCTGACTCCTATAACGCGTCCTGTTCATTGTGGGACAGTAATAGTTATCATGTCTGCAGCCAAACTGAGGTCCACCCAGAGAAAAGCAGAGATGCGCTATTATGTCCGCGTTGTATGGAGCGGGGATGTCATGTACTCTTCAGGCTGCTTTTTAATGGGGTGCTCTCTCCTCATTTGTTGGAGATAGGAAGGATTCTAATAACGGCCTTATCTCTTTGTGGTGGCAATTTGTCTTCGTCCCTTTCCCTGCGGGCACTCGGCCGCTATCTGGCGACAAGCTTTGTCCAATTTGACACAGCCAACTGACAGTAGCTAATGAAGGTTAGGGGGCCAGTCTCTCCTTCTCCTCTGGCTAATTCACACAAGACCACAGATCTCCACCAGTCGCTCTTTCTAATGGAGGAGCAAACTCTTCCTTTCATTCTTATTTCCCCCTAAATTCTGCCAGTGAGCTACTTAAATTTAGCAAGCTGAAAGCTGAAAGTAATTGGAGCTGACACGACTTTCCGCGTATTGACTCGCTTCACTTGAGTCACTTGTTTTATTTAAAACAAGTGAAGTTCCTAAACGTAATTTAGGGAGGAGCGAGCCCATCTAATCTTCCAATCAACAGCCAGAGTATATAATCAACTGCTTACCTCTCATCAGTCTCAGCTGTTCCTCCACCTCCCCAAACTCCACCTTCATCTCAGGTACCTTGCCCCATGTAATCATATCCTATATTTATTCACTGGGGGGGTATATCAGAGCTTGAGTTGAAGCTGCTTCATCGAGCCCCTCCTCAGTGGACAGCAAGCCAAATTAGCTAACCTAATACCCTAAAGATTATATGGGCAAAGGAACTCGTTAAAGCATCAAAATGTTTTTTTTTTTTTAAGTTAAAAAATGTTTATGCTGTGTTTTTATACTTGCTTAAAGAATAATTTCCGATATGAATGAAAACTCTGTCACTATTTACTCATATTCCCAGTCTAAAGCCATTAGAACATTAAACGTTATTAAAATGATAATCATCTCGAATAACATATGTATAAAGTTCAAAAAGACTTCAAAGATTATTTTAAAAAACTAAGTAAACATAATATTATTTTAAAGCATAATTTTTTTCCATTTGGAAGCCTTTTACATATACACTACCGTTTAAAAGTCTGGGGTCAGTACTTTAAAAAAAAAAAAAAAAATTAATACTTTTATTCAGTAAGGATGCATTAAATTGATCAAAAGTGGCATTTATAATGTTACACAATTTTTCTGTTTTAAATAAATGCTGTTCTTTTGAATTTCCATTCATCAAAGAATACTAAAAAAAATTACAGTATCACTAAAATATTAAGCACTATTTTCAACATTTATAATAATAAGAAATGTTTCTTTAGAAGCAAATCAGCATTTTAAAATGATTTCTGAAGAATCATGTGACACTGAAGACTGCAGTAATGATGCTGAAAATTCAGCTTTGCCATCACAGGAATAAATTACATTTTATAATATAATATATATATATATATATATATATATATATATATATATATATATAATACATAATATATTATATAATATAATATATAATATATTAAGTTAGAAAATAATTATTTTAAATTGTAATGATATTTCATGACATTACTGTTTTTGTATTACTGTAATTTATACGTACATGCAAAGCAGGCGTTGAAGTGGAAAGGCTTCTAAATAACGTCATGTAGTCATAGTCAAATGTGAAGTGCATCTCTCATGAGCCTAACCTTTGTAGCAGGGTTCTGGCATTTTGTTCATTTCACATTAGAGCTGGAGGTCAGACCATTAGCTTTTAGGTTTCTGAAATGTATTTTCAATTGTAATGTTTCTGTTGCCCCTTTGTAGGGCAATAGTGGTAGTTAGGAGTGGGTGTCTCATTGATCAGGAACATTAAGCCTACAAGTTAAAATTCCTCAAGTACCACTTCTTCTATGCTTTGAGCAAAATACTGAACCTCTATCAGGCTATGAACCTTCCCTTCACCAGTTTATCATAAGAATTAGGCAAGGACGAGATGTCTTCAGGTACCAATGCATGCTCACTGAATTTTATAAAATAAGGCCATATTCTTTATCTAATTTGATTAGGCTGTGCATTTCTTAAACTACGCATTAGTGTTAAGATTTTCTTTGTCTGCCAGCTTCTGTTTTTAAAACTCTGGCTCGCTCTTTAAAAAAATCAGTAGCCTTTCAAAGCGTACACACTCTATTTCCATATATTCATAACTGATGAAGTTTATTTTAGATTTGCTGCAAGGGAGTTAGTCAGATTGCTTTGCCATCTCATTACAGGCTCTCCTTCACACAGCATTTATAACCACTTTTGCTGGGCTAATGTAATCTGATTGCTAATAATTAATTCTTCACGGTGAAGATGTAGCATAGCCTTCCAGTTCCATTAATTGTTGTAATACAGATGAAAATGCTGATTAACAATGCTAATTAGACTTTGTTGCAGTAATGACATGTCAAGAGCGCTGCAGAACAGGCTGTTTTGTCTACAGGATGTTTTCCATTTACATTTAGCGTTTCGGTCAAAATTTGATTTCCAATTAACATTTGTTTGACCTTTTCAATCCCTGGTGGATGACGGAGCATTTTGACAGGAGATGAAACCAGAAGGTCTGTAGTGCATAACTGCAGATGTATCTCCAAGTATCATTTTATTTCTAAAAATGTTTTAGACGAGAACAAAGTGAGCCAAGCTCTTAGGGGAAAACTCAATGGCTTTGCTGCCCCTGAGATTTGATTACTTTTTCAAAGCAGTTTCCATTTCCCAAGAGGTCCTCCCGGGAAAGAATAAAAAAAAGTACAGAACCTTTTTTCAAAAGACGGAAATCTGTTTAATGCTAGAACCCAGTGACTTTAAGGCCAAGCTTCACAAGTTGTATATATGCATGGATCAATATATACAGTGCTCAGCGTAAATGAGTACACCCCCTTTAAAAGTTACATTTTAAACAATATCTCAATAAACACAAAAACATTTTCCAAAATGTTGACAAGACTAAGTTTTATATAACATCTGTTTAACTTATGAAAGTAAGGTTAATAATCTAACTTAGAGAACAAAATTTTCAGTTTAACTCAAATTAGGATGATGCAAAAAGTCTCTGGAGCAAAGCTAAATTTTAGACGACAAATGTCTGATTTAATAAGAATTCAACCACAGGTGAGTCTAATTATTCATTACACAGGTGTCCAGCAGACAGTTGACTATAAAAGGGTGTTAAAACCCCTTCCCATTTCATGCTGTCAGCAATGGCACCACATGGAAGAGAAATGTCACAAGACATGAGAAAGAAAATAATTTCTTTACACCAGAAAGGTGAAGGCTACAAGAAGATAAGCAAAGCTTTACTTATCAGTCAGAATATTGTAGCAAAAGTGGTACAAAAATTTTAAAAGATGGAACTGCAACCGTCACAGAGACGTCAAGGTCGTCCACGGAAGTTAACACCTCGACAGGAGCGTCTTCTGATGAGAAGGGTTGAAGAAAATCGCCATGCAAGTTCACTGCAGTTATCTAAAGAAGTAGAAATCAAACTGGGGTGACTATTTCTTGTGACACAATATGGCATACACTGCAGAGGAATGGCATGCTTGGGTGCTGTCCACGAAAGAAGCCTCTCCTAAAGCCCAGGCACAGTAAAGCCCCCCTAGAGTTTGCCAGGGCCCATGCTGACAAAGAAGAAGATTACTGGGACTCTATACTCTGGAGTGATGAGACCAAGATAAATGTGTTTGGAACTGATGGCTTCAAAACTGTATGGCGTCACAAAGGTGAGGAATACAAAGAAAAATGCATGGTGCCTACAGTGAAACATAGTGGTGGCAGTGTCTTTATGTGGGGCTGCATGAGTGCTGCTGGTGTCGGGGAGCTGCATTTAATTGATTGGATTTCTGAAGAAGAGGGTGAAAGTGATTCAGTGGCCAAGTATCAAACACCTATGGGGAATTCTGAAGAGACAAGTTGAGCATCACTCTCCATCAAAGATGGAGAAAAAGATAGATGTTGCAAAATGTTGCCAACTTCTTCATTCCATGCCTAGAAGACTTGGTGCTGTCATTACAAATCATGGAGGCCATACAAACTACTAGATGTAGTAGTTTTTGTTGTGGGGTGTACTCATTTTTGCATCATCCTAATTTGAGTAAAACTGAAAAATGTGTAATATAAGTTATATTATTAATCTTACTTTCATGTTATAAGTTAAACAGATGTTATATTACACTTAGTCTTGTCAACATTTTGGAAATTGTTTTTGGTGTTCATTGAGATATTGTTTAAAAAGTTACTTTTCAAAGGGGGTGTACTCATTTACACTGAGCACCGTATGCCTAAATGTGATGTCACAAAAGGATGTTTATTACTTCTCTGTGTCTAAACAAAAAGAGTGAATTTTAGTCCTTTCATAAACACTATCCTGTGCGAGACATCAAAGACTGACAAGAATATAAACCCTCCACTGTGGAAAGAGGGGAAAAAATATATTAGCTAAACAAATCAATAGTGCATTAAGCCCCCGAGGTGGCTCCCTGAGGAAGAGCGATGCTGAGACGGAGCCAGCAACTGGCCAGCACCAGCCTCCCCTCGCCCTCTCAATCAGATGAAGTCTGGAGGTGATCCATTACAGCACTGATGGGAAACGTTATTACCACAGAGATGAGGAAGATAGGCTACACTCAGCTGCTGTATGAGGCTCCACACTGACAGGCTTCTGTGCTCACATACAGGGCGAACAGATCTCAAATCCACTGAGCTTGGATACTACACAACACTGTTTGTCAGCACTATTGTACATGGGATGTTATTTGCTGGTTGTGTACCTGGTAGATAGCAGTTCAAGAATCCAGTCAAACAAAAACTAAATCTCTGTCATTATTTACTCACCATATGATGTTATATTTTCTGTGGAACACAAATGTTGACATTTTTGAAGAATCTTCTGTGTATTTTTTCCACCTGATGACAGTTCATAGTGTTCTTTGAGTTTTTTTAGCACTTGAAATACAGGTATCTCTTGACTTATGGGATTTTTTAATTTTATTGAGCATACAACAAGCACTTGTAGACCTACTTTAAATGCACAATAACAAGCTTGAGAATCATTTATTTAAAGTACAAAAAAAAATGTGATTCTAAAATGCTTTGTTCTGTTCCTTTTTTATAGTTAAAGGTGCCCTAGAATTAAAAATTAAATTTATCTTGGCATAGTTAAATAACAAGAGTTCAGTATGGAAATGACATACAATGAGTCTCAAACTCCATTGTTTCCTCCTTCTTATATAAATCTCATTTGTTTAAAAGACCTCCAAAGAACAGGCGAATCTCAACATAACACCGACTGTTACATAACAGTCGGGGTGTACGCCCCCAATATTTGCATATGCCAGCCCATGTTCCCAACATTATGAAAGGCATTAGACAAGGGCAGCCAGTAACGTCTGGAGTAGCACAGCCGAATCATCAGACTAGGTAAGCAAGCAAGAACAATAGAGAAAAATGGCAGATGGAGCAATAATAACTGACATGATCCATGATATCATGATATTTTTAGTGATATTTGTAAATGGTCTTTCTAAATGTTTCGTTAGCATGTTGCTAATGTACTGTTAAATGTGGTTAAAGTTACCATTGTTTCTTACTGTATTCACGGAGACCAGAGCCGTCGCTATTTTCATTTTTAAACACTGTATACTGTCTGTATAATTCATAAACACAACTTCATTCTTTATAAATCTCTCCAACAGTGTAGCATTAGCCGTTAGCCACGGAGCACAGCCTCAAATTCATTCAGAATCAAATGTTTAAACATCCAAATAAATACAATACTCACATAATCCGACGCATGTATGCAGCATGCATGATGAACACTTTGTAAAGATCCATTTGAGGGTTATATTAGCTATGTAAACTTTCTTTATGCACTGTTTAAGGCAAGCGCGAGCTCCGTGGGCGGAGAGCACGAGAATTAAAGGGGCCGCACAGCATAAATCGGGTCATATTTAATGATGCCCCAAAATAGGCAGTTAAAAAATTAATTTAAAAAAATCTATGGGGTATTTTGAGCTTAAACTTCACAGACACATTCAGGGGACACCTTAGACTTATATTACATCTTGTAAAAAAACGTTCGATGGCACCATTAATAGGATGATTCCCCCCAAAAGTCCTAAAAGTAAATAGAGTAAATATTTTATTTTTCATTTTTGTTTATATATTTTTCTTTTTTATTTATTTTTCAGGTTATATAGGGGGAGACCGAGTATGGTTGGAACACTTTTTGCTTCAGCATCTGTAACTCACTGAATTTTTGAGCTAGAAACTTTTATAAACTTTTATATGAAGTACCCATAAACCACACAAAACAATGCCTCTCTTTCTGTGATTAACCACAGCTCACTTCGGTTTCACTTTGGAGTGCATGTGTCTGCAAATTATTGTACTTGAACTAATTTCTTTAGTGGTATTTTATTTATGCTTAATGAACACTCGACTGCAGTGTACCTGTGTAAAGAACATGTAGATCTAACCAAAAAAAAAAAAGTGTAAGTTTGTGTGTATGTGTGAATATTCTCAATCAGAGTAACAATGGTGAAAAATCAGTGTTGTTAACCCTGGAGTGCAGGCTTGGGGGGCCAAGAAACTGCATAGGGCACATTTTGTTTTTTGCACATTGGTGTTTTGGGAGTAAAGGTAAAACTTTTTTACAAAAATACTCTTTACAGCATATTCCATTTTATTCCCCTCCATTACAGTCTACTACTGATCAGCAAAACTTTAGTAAAAGATATTTTTGTATTCAGTTCAAGACTTCAGATGACAGCTTGAAGGCCAAGAAAGAAAAAAAAATCTGACTGAATCAAAGTGGTTACACCAACAAAAGAAACCTCCATAATGTAACAAAGGCAGTTTTTCACTTGTAGATTCATCTCATCTAACTGTAAATATCGCCAGAGCAAGTCCACCACCATCTCCTTGATAAACTTTCAGAGCAGACTTCATCTCATTTAGTCAACTCATGACTCCCAGAATTACAAAAACAAATTCTAATCATTAGTTAATTAGCATAAGAGTTAAATAATGTCAATGACGCAAGGAAATAGAGGTGTGTAAATGACCCTGCTCCTGGACTCAAGTAATCTCTCTTGAAATCAAGAAGAGGGGCTTTAGATGGAGAGAAAATCATGAAATAAGCCTCACTTTTCATTGGTCTTAAAGGTTTAACTGTATAACTGCTTCGGCCAGAAACCTTATTGGATTTTATATTTTACTTTTTTTTTTATGCATGACTGTAGCACAAATGAAAATATATTTATAAAGTATTATAAAGTTCTAAAGTAATTTTAAATTAAGTGATTTATAAATTAAAGAAGTAAAAAAAAAATAGTGAAAATCTGAAAAGATTTTTTTTTTTCTTCAAAATTTTCACTGGTAAGTCATTGAACATACTGTTTGTACACTGTAGATTATGTGTATTCCACAGCTGCTGTGGATGTGCAGTGGCAACACCACCTCTACGTTACGTTTTCATTATATTCTCATTTCTCCTCGGTTCTTCAGGCTGTCTCTGGAGAACACTTTCTCCAGTATAAAAGGACAATTAATTTTGTGTTCTTGCTTTGGGGCATAATGAAATTAAAAACATCTCTCATAGATTATTCCAGCGATAGATTTTCATAAGAAAAGGGGAAAATGATTATTCCAATCATAGCTTCATAACTAATTTTCTTGACCTTTTAATATTACTAATACATAGTTTATTGTTTAATGCTGTTATTTACTATAAACAGATAAGATTGGGGTTACTTACAGAACTTACTTACTTTTAATTATATATATATATATATATATATATATATATATATATATATATATATATTTTTTTTTTTTTTTTTTTTTTTTTTTTTCAGTCAATATCTGTATATTTATTTACCCTGAAGTCAAAAAGAGTTTTTCCACTGACAAAAATACAGTTAATTTAACACTAATGTTTTGCTACACTATGCCCAAAATCATTTTGTCTCACTATGGGGTAATGGTCGTGACACACCACGCTGATAGTCAGCCGGTGGTCAACGTCGGGATAGTTTTTGCAGTGTGTTCCACATGTCGGCTGCAGTCAGCCTCACATCGGTGGAAATTCGCCTGATTAAGCATTATAGAATCGGCATCAGGGCTGTTAGTGAGAGATCACTCTGATTTGCTGTTCAGTTTAGCAAATGAGTCAATGCACAAGAATAAAAGCAAAAGCGATGAAAGCGAGCAAAGAAGTCAAAACGACACAGACTGAAGGCTGTTATAATTTTACATCACCTTACCTGAACATTCCAATATGCAAATATTTTTACAACATGAGCTACCTACATGGAGTGAAAAAAGTAAATGGCATGATTGATATTCAAAAAGGTAGTTGATAGTCAGCTGTAGTCTGACTGAGCTGTAGGTGTGGCCTAGACGCAGCCGATGCAATGTTACAATGCAATCTGCATTCATCGCTACTAGTTTGATGTTTAGTCACCTCTAGTTTTACACTGGCTTGGTGTGTCATGGCCTTAAGCAACCTCATGTGTTCAGTTCATAAGAGTGGCAATTTACAGGGTTATCTGTCAGGTCAAGTATTTTTTGACAATTTTATTATGTATGGCTTTATTACCTTTCCCCTAATGAAACTTGGTGTGATCTCAATATAATGTTTTCAACATTCCTCTGTGTCTCATTCAGAGGGACAAAAGCAGAACAACCTTATTGCATTCAGATCTCCAGTGCTGATGGTTTGCTAAGCTGCAGAATCCCCCCCTGATGTAATTACATTCATATGAGAAGAACAGCATGCACAGTATTCCATTAGCCTGAGCGAGGCAGGAAAACCCTACTCGACCTTTCATGAAATATTTACCTGTATGATTTACATTCAGAGCATGCTGGATGTACCTGTGAGAGAGACAAACCGAACGCCTCTAAAACACCCCTCAAGTCTGTGTAATCTTTTTTACTCTTTCATGAATATTGTATAAAGACAGAGTGTAATACCAGACTTAGCTGCCTCCCCGCCAAACACACTACAAATCACAAGCAAGAGATAAATACAGTGATGTACTGTACTTCAAGTGATTGAGGATAAACAACTCTCCTTGAGACTAGTGGTGGACAGTAACTAAGTAAAAAAACACTTACGCAGACCTACATTTTTTTTTTTCAAGTATACTCCACATTTCATAAAAAATGTTATTCCTAGTTATTTTGACATTGTCATGTGCGCCAAGACCCGATAGCCATGTCTGATTCGTGAGCAAGTTGATTCTTTTTAATTAATAGGCTTGTTCGAGATGCATCAGCGCTGAGACATCAAGAGCGATTCAAAAGCATAAAGAGTCGTATGCTCTCCAAACATTACGTATGATGTCTGCACGAGGGTGTGTAAAAAATGACCGTGATTTTAATAGTAAAAGACTGTAAAAATGCTGCGGTGAAAAACTGTCAATTGGTTTACAGAAAGTTTCCGTACTATATACGGTGAATAACTGTAATAGATCTAATGGTACATTTAATGTAATTTTACGGTAAAATACCATTAAATTCACAGTTTTTGGAAGTGAAAAATAACAATTCATTGTAACATTTACAGTGAAAAACCGTAAATTGACATTCCCACAATTTCCTGCGTGACACTTCACATTTGATATATTTTCGTTGAAATAACTCTGTTTCTTCTTAGTTTTTCTCATTTTTTTCTAATCAGTTATGTACATTAGGGTTTTATGTTACATCTAATGTTGTTAAATTAATGTTTATTGCATTTTTAAAATTTCATGCATGTTACCATGATGGTGTTTAGTGTGTGTGTGAATGACACTGTGTGCACCTTCTATATGTTAGTGTTGTCCTTCTCAGCTTGTGGAAAAGCTGCTTGTGATGAACTTTGATTCATCATGTGACTCTTATCACCACTGTGTTTGGTGACTGTCAGTGTATTATAAAGGTACAAAACAGATATTAGTACTTCATTAGGTTGGTAAATTAACATTATATCAGTTAATGAAATACGTTATTTTACCGTAAATTTAACAGATTTTTTTTTTACGTTGCTACTGTATTTTTTACGGTAAAGATCTGGCAACCACAGCTGCCGGTTTTTTACCGTAAATTTTACTGGGATTTTTTTTTACAGTGTATGTAAAAACATACACTGGCAGGTAGGACATCGTATTATTTATTTCGGTCCGAATATAATGATTGGATGAAAATTTTATGGTCCTACGCCCTCCACAGATGATATGTATTTATATAAATACATTTAGACTGTTTAACCTATGATTGCTATCAGGATATGAGGAGACTTTCAACCAGTATAACACAAAATGTATCTGTAGAGAATCACCTATTGCATCTTTAAAATGTTAGTATTTTTGTCATCAGTTGTGACATTTTTATATTGTATATTTATAATTGTCAACATTTACACACGTGATATATTTTGTTATTTTCTCTTGTTTGCACACTTGAATTATCAGTAGAGTAGTAGCTAGTTATCAGTGATTACAAGTTTTGGTAATAAACTAAAACCAAGTTCTTTTGTACTTTTACTCAAGTAAAAAAAAAAACAAGTACTTGGTGAATCCATGACGATATACAATGGTACTGATTACCATATTCATATAACGTGGTATTTAAAGGGTACTCCAAGGTATTTCAAAAAATACAAATGTATAGTACATGCACAAAATACTATGGTACTTATATAGTAGTATGAAAATTTGATTCCATTATCGTATTTTATTATGTACACTACTTTTCAAAAGTTATGGGTTGTTTTCAAAAAACACAGTAAAGGAGTAATATTGAAAAATATTCTAAAATACATTCTTCTTGCCATCTCACAGTGACTTATCTTGCGATAAAATGTTGTAGTCTGGACTCTAGCAGGTCTAACCTTGTTCTGTTGACAGTCACTGTTACAATGATTTTTGGCTAAAGACAGGAAAGGCAAATATCAATTTAATGTTTATAAGGTAGCTATCATGCATTTGCAGTGTTCCAGCTTGCCTATTTAACATGGTTGAATGTAAGTTTTGTTTAAATGAGGGTAAAATATTCAGCAAGGTCAGAGTGACTTCCAAACCTCATCAGAAAAATCTCATTACAGAGCTTCTGTTATTTAAAGCTGCTGTCTGTCACCCAGAGGAAGTGATCTACAGATACATGCACATGATGGAGAATAGACGGGACTTTCATGTTCTGATTATGGTCAGCCTGTAACCTCATGAGGATGACCACTTGTTGGGTTCAAACATACAAGCTTTTGGTTACCAACGAAGATCTTTAACTGCAATGCAATGGCAATTATATATATATATATATAGCCTATATATATTACTTTCAGACATTTTAATTTAGTTAAAGTCCCTGTAAAGTCATTTTAAAGTATGTTTTGAGTTTGTCACACCACAGAAAAATGTGTTATTAACCACCCAGCCAAATTTGAATGATTAAAAAAATCTGCAAGTAAATAAAATAAATGATCAAAATCTCGAAAAAATAGGCAGCGCTCTCTGCTCAAACGCTGGGGGCGTGTCCGCTGTCGGCGCTGAAACCACACCCACTCGCGAGAGCTGCTGTCTCAACTTACTTGTCAAACATACTGATGCATATAAACAAAAGAATAGACCAATTTGGTGTTTGCAAACAGCGATGACGTTTTTTATGGGCGGAGCCTACCTGGTTGCAGAAAATGACAGTTGAGCAGTAGCAGTCTATGGAAGCCACGAAATAAAAGAATAAAAAAAAGTTAATTTCGAGTTTATATCTCACAATTCTGACTTTTATTTCTCGCAAACCTGAGTTTATATCTCACATTTCTTACAAAGAAAAACAGAATTGTGAGATATGCTCGTTATCCTGTAACTCGTTATACTCGTTTTCTGAATTGCAATTTATCCCGCAATTCTGACTTTTTTCCCCTCAGAATTGTGAAATAAACTCACAATTGCGAGTTATAATGGCCGAACTGGGAGTCATAAACACGCAAATGCAAGAAAAAAAGTCAGAATTGTGAAATAAAAATTTTATAGACTATGTTTAAAAGTTATCTATGTAAAATGTTATAGGTTTAAATATTATTTCATGCTGTAACTGCTATGTATGTATGTCCTCTGAACTGCATATGTATTGTAATAATATGTAGACTTACTGTTTACATCAAATTCCTGCTTTAATAGTAGACTAATCATTGCAGGTGTCATCAGTGCAGTCTGTGAAACGTCTCCATTTAGCTTCAAAGGACGTTTTCAACGATGGTTTTCTTTAAAAATGAAGACTATATTTTTTTGCATTCCGATTCCAACATCCAGAGGCACAACAAAACGTTTTTCTCTTATTCTGTGGATTTTGCACATTTTCCTCCAATTGCTAACTGTTACCGCTATTTTTCTGCAACCACTATGCGCGCGCAGCTGCAAGTGACGTAATTGTGACGTCTGCTCTAAAGAGGTTTATCACGTTAAGGCTGGAACACACCAAGCCGACGGTCGGCCGTCGGGCAGTTTTTCTTCGTCGGCCGACTAAGTTTTCTCACCCTGTGTCTCAATCATAGACTGTAAAAAAAGATGGACGACGCGACGCCGCTTCCTTCCATTGTATTGAACTGAAGCCAAAATGGGCTGATGAATGGGCGCTGACACGTTACGCAATACGTCAAAAAAAAAAGTTTGGAGCCTGGGCATGCGCAGAAGGAATCGTCAGTGGAGCCGGAGGCGGAGTCGCGATATCAAACTTCCGCCCAGACGACTGCGTCATCATTCATGTATTTTAAATAGACTATAAAAATTATACACAATTTAAAAGTCTACCTATAAAATAATAGGCTATTCTGTTTCTAGAGCAATAATATTTTTGAAACAGCAAATTCAGTAGATAAAATCAATATAATATGCCACTAGAAACAACTCTAAATCGTTAGAAACGGTCCTGCCATTTTAAATCAAGTTCAACTAACGTTACAGGAGATCGATTGCTGTAATTAGAGTAGGCTATCATTAGTTTTGTCCTGCTAATTATTATTTTATACCCATAAAAATAATAAGTAACTGCCAGATAACGATCACCTGCTTTTTCCCGACATGGTTAACATTAGGTGCGTTATCTTAACTAATAACATTTATTAATTAGCTTATAACGCCCACATTTGATGTTACAGAAAAAAAGTTCAGTCAGATCCTGTAGGTCGGTTAGTACAGTTTACTGCTGAACAACTCATTTTGTTGGTGTTAAATAACAAAGAAATCGAAAATTAACAGTTAGTTAATACATCTTCAATCTCCCCTCGAAGCTCCGACAGTCCTCAGACAAGCTGTCAATCAACTTCGAATCATGGCGACACGCCCCGTTTTTATAGCATCAAATTGCTAGCTAAAATCTAAATCATCACAAAAACGAACAATTGAATATATATCAGTGTGATAACAACTACCTTAAATGACCAAAACCATCTTTCAGAAAGTTTTATTTGAAGCAGAATTTATTTTTAAGTTTTCACTGAAGTCTCATTCGACTGCATTGAGAGGGCGGGGTTTATGACCTGTACTGCATCCAGCCTCCAGGGGGCGATCAAAGAGCCCGTGGCTTCACTTTTCAGAACGTATGAGACACACCCGGTCTCAATCAGCTCCCTTCAGTAGTCAGGGCACGGACCAGGGAGTCGGCCATTTTAAGGGCTGTCTCAATCGCAGAATCCTTCCAGGGCACTGAAACGTTCGCTCCCTGAAAAGTCCCACAATGCACCGTGAAAACCAGGGAGCATCGATGCTCACTATGCTCCCTTAACGGAAGTTCTGAAGCGCGAAACTTGAATCACGTGAGCCAACTCACTACACATAACGATACGCGATAGATGTTTTTAAAAATACAAACCGTTATTTTATTATATTTCAGCATAAACATACATCGCTAGACAGGTAATGAACATAATCTAGTTAACATTTATAATTTATTCACGGCTGAAATGTTGCACGTATATGTAACAAGCACATAATTAATCATAATGTACTTTAAATAACATTACAAGTAATGCCAGAAAATATCAGCTCTGTTGTTGTTCATAAATACCAGTAGTGATGTTGTACAATGAGGACCTTGTCACGTCACCGGAAATAGAGTCATAAGTGTCCCAATGTGTAGTGAACCAGCATCTTTTACTGTCCTTATCAGTGCCCGAATTCGTGTACACGATACTGATTCACGAGCTCGGGAGCTAGGGAACTGATTGAGACACACCCTCAGTGTGTTCCGCACCGTCGGCTGAAGTTGGTCCTCGTCGGCCTTTTTTCGGCCGATTCGAAATGTTGAATCGGCGTTGGAGCTCGTCGGGCCGTCGGGCCATCTCATGATTCTGATTGGCTGCTCAGCTACTGCCGCCTGCTGTTTCGGAAAGGCATTTCATCTCACGCAGGCGCAGAACTGATGTGCTGCTTGGCCGTCGGCTGTTTAGCGTCGGTTTGGTGTGGCAGGGCAACTTTGGACACAGACGCTGCCGACGTGAGCCAACCCCACAGTCTGCTTTCGTCTCCGCTAGTTCGTCGGCGTCGGCTTGGTGTGTTCTGGCCTTTAGAGGGTTGCACATTTTAGTAGAGTTACTGTGGACTACACTCATTGGTGGGCACGAACTGCCGAACTGTTGTCGAGTCGACAAATGACGGTGCCGCGAGACGGGAGGATGAAGGTCGGGACGGGAGAGACTCTGTCCGGCCCCATATATCATCGGTTATCGTCGGGACGGTAATAAGGCCGAGGCGGGAGGGGGGCCGAGGTCTGTTCAGTCACATTCACCAAAAACAGCGGATTATCTGTGAATCCCAGCTGTCTGATGAAAGTTTTTAAATAAGGAGACCGAGCATATTGTATATTTTAACAACCATGTAATATGCATTTGCGTGACAAAGGCATTACTAGCTAAATGTGCAAAGGGCTGTATGACTGTAATGACACTCGAGAATGAGCGAGTGAACCGCTGTAGAGTTAGAGGCGGCGCCACACTCGGTGCGTCATCGACAGTTATATAGTGTTAGGGGAGGGGCTATGCTCGGGGGACGATGTGCGTCATTAGACCCCCGTTTTAGCTCCGCCCAAAAAATCCTGAGCAGACTTGGTGAAAAACTGTTTAACGCTCTAACTTCACAATTAAGCATTACACAATTCACAGACTTTGTAATGTGTTTCAGCAATACATTTGTAACATTTATAAAGTGTTTAGAAAGAATTCTCAGAATTGACTTTACATGGACTTTAAAGAATATTTGCAAATTTGTAGTGATATTTTAGTATTATTTATACAGTATTATAGAATGTATTCATAATTTGAATTAGCGTTTTAAAATATATTTAAAGTTTTCATTTAATTTTAGTTACATTTATAAGTAATTTTATGCTTGTCATTTTTATTAGTTTATAAATATTTCTGTTTAGCTTTATTTTTATTTCAGTTTTAGCAATTTTACTGCTTAAACTGTTTCAGTTAGTTGCCAAGGCAACATTTTTATGATTTTTTTTTTTAAGTTTAAGTATCTAATATGTATATTTTATTTTATTTCAGCTTTATTTCAATTACCGAAAAAAAAAAATATTTGTAATGGTTTTTGTTATAGTTAACAATAACAGCAGTGGTGCTTATGTTTTTCAGAAATACTGATATTGTTGTATATGAGTATCCGAGACCTGCTTGAGATATTATGTTCATAATATCAAAGTTCCACAGACGCATGTAGTGAATATTCATAAAAGGAACAGGGTGAGTTTATTTGAAATACCTTGTTCCTTTTGCTGGTACAGTAAAAGGAAACATCAAACTTGTTTTTTTCAGTATTAGAGAGCTTGTTATTCAGAACAGTATTTTTGCTCATATTTAATATGTTTTATAATCTCTGTTCTTATTTTCCCCTGTGAATCTTAATGCATTTCTGGGGAGGTAGAAATCTGCCATGATTAAAAGGATGTTGGTGTGTATTTCTGCCTGTTACCAATTTTTGCTTACCACTGTATGCGATTAGCTTGCCTCTTGCTTAATGGGAATGGTGGAGTACATAATTACGCCATCAGGCTCCAATCAGAGGCCTTTGCTAATGATGAACTGCCTGAATGAAGACCAGGTCTCTTTGGAGATCAACACCTGTGCAGGTAGCTCTCTCAATAATTGAAGGGAATTAAAGCAATGTGGAGCGTTTTAATGAGCAAACTGTCCATCTCTCCCTGTTCCCCCACCCCTCCGGAGTGCAGACTTTCATCCCAAATCAATACATCTGCCAAGCCTTGCGTGAATAATCGAGCATCTGTTTGTAGCTCTAATACTGTGCCCATACACAACGCTTGTACTACAGCTGATTTTGATTACTTTTAACATGTTTTTACATTTTCTACTAATAATATTTATTGTCTTGGACACACTTATGTCAATCAAATTTTTTTAGTTGAGTCAGCTGAGATCCTGTCTGTGTTTCTGTGCAGTGGGGAGTGGCCATTGGTTCTTGCTCCTGAATAATTAATTAAGGAGGCAATAGAGGCTTGTAGAGGCTGTAAACTGTTGTTATTGGTAATTATTAAAGATTATAGGCCTAGGTGTATTACAGTTATGTTTTGAGTTTATGGTGTTGTATTTGAAGGCATGATCATGCTCCTTGTTCACACTGAGATATTGTCTCTGTTATTGAGTAAGGGCGTTTTTACACTGGCAGTTTAGTTCAGAACGATGCATGAAAAATGGCTCATGTGAAAGCTGTCATGCGGATTTGGCAGTGCACCGGGGTACCGAACCCAAGACTACCTGAAGGTGGTGGTCTGGGCTTGGTTGCACTCGAACTGTGCCGCAATCCATGTTTCGGCTGAATCCAAAAACTTAAAAATGCTGCCTTCGGAGAACACATTCCAAGGTAGGAAGACATCAAGGCACGTCCGAATCCAGTGTTAGCTTCACTTCCTGTCTCGTGAGATGCCTTCATCTGATTGATTTTTGAAGGCAGCACAGATGTATCCTTCGCTGCCTTTGATATCCCACAATCCTGTGTGTTCCATTCAGTGACGTTTGAGCTAGAAAAAGGAAGATGGCACCAGAAAGTTGCAGTTTCTGGTCAGTTTGTGTGTAAATGTATGTTTTTCAACATTTTCCACATCTGATGTCATTTCTAGTGAGAAATTACTACTGTAGTAATTAAATATTTGTTTAGTTCTCACCAAAGCTCGCTCTATTTTGCTGTAGATCATTAAACTGTTTCATTGCTACAGAAGTCTGTCCGAAATCAGTTTAGTGAAGTACCTTTGTGTGCAAACACTGCCTGCAGAGTCATTGCCTATAAGGCAGCGAGGTAACAAGTCAGCTGCCTAAGTTTTCGGATGCAACCACGGTCTTGAGTGCACACTTGCTCAGGAAGTAAAGTAATCTGCACATGCCTTGATAGTGTTGATGAATTACCTTTGATACGAGCAAGAGTAAGCCTGAGTGTATTCACGCATAGCGAGTGCAATCAGGGTGGCAAATGAATGGTAATCCACTGTCTCCTCAAAAGAGTCTGTTTGCAAGCAGCAGAAAGTCACCTTATGTGACGCAGTAAACCCAAATTAATAATAATAATAAAAACATATTGCCCCATGCACGTTTGTGATGACATAAGATGAATGCAAATGCATCAGGGTTTTTAGAGACCGTAAAGCTCTGACCTCTATCAAACATGCACACACAATGAAAACAGGAATTTATATTTCATTACTGCTTCTGAGTCTGTGTATTTCTCCACAGTTTTATTGCTTGTTGATTTGTTGGTATCTGACCCAGTGTTTCCACCAGTCACTGAGCTATGATTAACGTTCTCATGAAGATAGTCCGAAGCTTTTTGGTCATTTCAGTTGGTGCTTCTGTGGTTTGTTAATGATGTCATGGTGTGGACTATTCAGTGGTTTCAGAACCAACTTCAGATCACTGTGACACCCTTTAAAACAGTTTTAATTTGTGAGGACATTTCAGACAAGTCCATTAGCTGACCGGATTTCATGGGTCTAGTTGAATGCTTATTAGGATAATAACACAATGATTATCACCATTAGCCCTGGATTAATTAAGAGGGTGTCCCAATTAAAGAGGTGTTCATATGAAAAAATCTCTTTATATTGGCTGTTCAATATCAGTGACAAACTAGGGGGGGGAAAATCCATTCATTTTGAAGTACTAATCTTTACTAATTTCAATAGATAGACAGATAGATCAAAATAGCAAATAACTTTTATTTTTAATTATTTATATGTACTCTTTATATTATTTATTACTCTGTAAGCCAATATTTTTATTTAGTGCTAATGAGACACCAGAATGTGTAGAAATAATCAGAGAAACAGTGTTTCCATAGACTTCCCAGAGAAGAGCAGAGGTGCTCAATATTTGACAGCTCTGGATAGTCTGCAAAATGACCTGTGTAAAGCACCAAATCTCAGATAACAGTCTGTCCCACATAAATCAAGAAACTAGAGTCAATTTTCTTAATTTGGAGAGGGTTTCAACTCTGCTGATTTTATTTGACTCTTATTTTCTTCTCAAGTCTTTAATTAAACAATTGCTTTCAACTATCCTAGCAAACTCCAGACTTCTTTAAATGTTTTTTTAATATAACACATTTGCTCAAAGTGTATTGTTAACAAAACAGAAGACGGAGGGGTTGCAGTGGTGGAGGACAGAGGTCATTTTGTACTGACATTATGATTTTGAATATGTACTGTAATCTCACAGGCTGATAGAGGAAGACTATAGGAGACAGGAATGGAAAAAAGAGTTTAAAAAATGAGAAATTGACATCATTACCAAATCCTCAGACATTCAGGCTGGGTGGAAAAATATATGATTCATCCCTCACTTTAGAAATAAAATGAGCACAGCTCAAAACATACACAAACACTCATACTCAATGCTCATCTGTTGAAGCGACATGGTTTTTATGGTTATGATGGGCTGTAAGACAGTAATATTCTGAAATTTGGGGTCAGTAAGATTGCATCAAATTCATATTATATTTAACCAGAGAAACACCCCTACTGTTTTCCAGCCATACCATGTGATTTTAATGCCTCAGGTAAGGTCAGTTTAATTTAAGCTGAAGTACAGTGCATTTTTATAGCAAAACCTTTTCCAGCAGTAGCCCAAGTTGGAGGTCTGCCATGATGAGACCGTCAGTAATCAGTGAGACTGATAAACTGCAGGTATCTTAGAACATAATTCTCTATTCCTCAACTAAAGCTTGTATTGTGTTTGATATTCTGGCTAAAACAAACCTAAGGGATCAGACCATTATCCATAATTCCACTCAGGAGGACTTTGCTAAAAGGCCTTAAGTTCAAGTGGAATAAAATGGTTGCAGGCTCTTTAGTATGTAGGACAAGAGTCCCAGGAGTATTTCCATGCTGACACATACGCTGAGCTAAGGGCTTTGAGTTTGGCTTGGAGTTTCGCAGAGCTGCTGACCCACGACAGACACCCCCTGGAACAAACAGCAGTGGTTCCCAGATGTAGCGCCCCAGGCAGCTGACGTGACCAGCCCCCTGCTTGTCTATCCCAGCCAAAACCAGAGGAACATGATCCATCATGCTTATGTGATTATCATAACAAATACTCTCATTCTCTCTACCTTCTCCATAGTGTCTCTGACTCTCCTTCACACTTCATTGGCTTCTCACAGCAAGCTGGAGCCTGAAATTGAAAGAAAATAAAAGAATAGGACACAACAAAGTGCTTCTCCAGAGGGTTAAATGTGAGATATCAATAGTTTTGATTGCTGTCGAAAACTAATTTTACAAAAAGAATACCAAAAAAAAAAAAAAAGTTTCTGCAGCTATTGTGACTTACATTTGGGATTTGGATCTGAATTTACATAAAACCAACTGTAGGGTAAAAGTGATGTCATCACACCTGACAAACTTGATGTGACAAATACTGACATGATGTAAAGTTCCTCAGTCTGATGCAGTGTGTCTGGGTGTCATTGCTGTCAGGTTAGTTTGAGTTCACGCTAGCATGTCAGCCATGTTGGTTGAATTGAAGATGATGATGATGATGGGTGGTTTGGAAAAGTGCT
Organism: Megalobrama amblycephala; assembly: GCF_018812025.1. Lineage (NCBI taxonomy): Eukaryota > Metazoa > Chordata > Actinopteri > Cypriniformes > Xenocyprididae > Megalobrama > Megalobrama amblycephala. The sequence continues at coordinate 10,934,410 of NC_063066.1, read as the reverse complement.
CCATTTTCCAAATAATCTATCATTAGTATAGACTATATTCCAGTTCGTAATATAACAGCTTTGTGTCAGAAATAGACAAATAATTTTGATCAATAAGCTTCTCCTTCGGTGAGAATTGAGTTGGTCTGATTTGTGAACAAATAATTTAGACAGAATTGAATCAAATAATTTCATTAAAAAGATAATTAAAAAAAAAAAAATCTTTGTTCACAAATTGCTTATTTCTTCTTCTCATCACAATCTCAGTGCACATTGTTACTTATCTGAAGTACTCAAGGAAAATTGTCAGTAAGTGGATATAATCTCCAAAGTTCACCTTTTGTGTTTCACAGAGGAAAGAAAGTCAGGTTTGGAAAGAGATGGAGTTGGGTTTATATATATATAGAATGTGTGAACTATTCCTTTACTCTTTCCTTTAAAAGATTTGACCCCTTTTGTAAATAAAACAATAATGATAATTTAAAAAAAAAATCCTGATTGTGAGGGTAAGAGAGGAAAGTCAAGGGTTTGTAGAGATTTTCTAAACCAGCTGGCTCAGGCTTTTAATGTGCTCACTGTTGGAGCCTCTCTCCGCTGGTAGTCTTATTATTTTTCCTGCCGATTTAAGGAGATGGAGTAGTCTTGTCTTGGACCATTACATTTTTATATCATGCTGTGATGCAGCTCTGGATGATACTTTGGTGGTAAAGAACAGGCAAGACTACCATATGTGACATCTGGCTTCAAAAAGATCCAAGCCTGAGGTAAATTACATGAAACTGCTTATTCTATTATTTTTTTATTTATTTTTTTATCTAGAGTAAACTGTTTTCCTATCTAAGCAGATTGGATGTAATGCTATGTAGTTCCTCTGTTACTCTTACCTCTGCATGGTGAGTTCCTGCTCTACTCCACTGGCCTCATTGCTTCCCTTGACAGTGACTCACTCGCTCACATTGTCACACACCCTATCAATCAGAGAAAGAATGTATCATATCCATTTTTAAAAACTAGTGAGCTGCCTACATGCCTTGTAAAGGCCCAGCTAACAGAATTTTGTTATGAGAACGTTCTCCAAATATTCAGTGTTCATTCTGAGAATGTAAAAAATGTCCAGTGTAACACAGTTCATATATACGGGAAGAAGGAGGCGGAACCGTTCAAACAATAATCTTTAATAAAATAAACAAAGAACAAAACGAAAGTAATGCTGGCAGACCCTCGCGGACGTCTGCCGGCCACACAAACATAATAAAACATAAAATAAAGTCCAGGCCTGGTCCTCTCTCGTCCTTCACGGTCGTCGCTCCTCCTTTTATGCTCCCGGAGCTCCTCCGTGAGAGACTCAAGGCCAGTGCGCCTCCCAGGTGATGCTCGTTATCACTTGCGTCACCGGCCTCGCGCCGTTCCCTCACGGCTCTCGCCCGCCCTGGTCGCTACATCCAGTTTTCTTGATGTTTGAGGAAAATGTTTTAAAAGGTATGACCTCAAATGTTCTTTCAACTTAATTTTGATTTAAAATTCAAGATTCTAGAAACATTGATTTGAACCATTACAAGAACATAAAAATATCCAGGTATCATAATGTTGATAGAATGTTTTTTAAAGGTTAGTATTATGTTCCTTAAACTTTCTTTCAAACACCTGCTGTGAACAAGAACTGAAAGAAAGAGACATAAGAACACAAACTACAACTTTCTTCAGCCACAGCCTTAGATGAAATCAACTGAAGATAAAATAAATAAATAAACAACTTCACAAACAGCATTACCAGCTTCTCTTATTACTAACCTGATTTACTTTATTTGTTTCAGATGTCTACAGAAGTTCTTATTGAGAATTTAAAAAAATGTCAACTGCTTTCCAAATACTTTTGTCCAGTCTGTAGTCACATTTAGCAGAACATCCATCTTTTGTGACCATACCATTAACACAATTCATGTCGTTTTCACAAAAAAATGCAGTCAGTTAACATTTGAATTTCTTCAAACATAAAATTTCTTTTCATAACCTTACCCCATACCATAATCATGATCTTTCTCATCTTATTTGCAAATGCTTAAACACAGCAAGTCAGAAATGAAGACCTAATGTTCCAATCTTTAAATATAGTATATAACCTCTAGTTTTGCAACAACAGCAGCTCAAAAGGATTGAAAAAACATATCAAACAAATACTCATTTTTAATAAGCAGATCACTGAAATATTGAGAAATAGCAGATTCCAATCTCAGTTGGAGACATAGTCAGGTGTTGAAGTTAATTTCATTACATGGACACACAGTAAAATAGTTTTCCCCCTACACATGTGGAGTCTATGAAAGCTTATTTCTGCCATGCATAGAAAATAAAAAAGTAATTGTCTTTTTATCTCAATATTCTGACTTTTTTCTCTCAATTCCTATAGTTTATATTTCACAATTCTGAGGAAAAAAGTCAGAATTGTGAGATATAAACTCACAATTGCAAAAAATAAAGTAAAATTAAATAAATAAATAAATAAATAAATAAATAAATAGAATTGTGAGATAAAAAGCCACAATTACCTTTTTTGCTTTTTTTATTCTGTGGTGGAAAAAATAAGTTTCCATAATAACCAAAGACCATATATGTTGGATTTGTTGTTGATCAATGGCAGCAATTTCATGTTTTCATTCCAGTAAAAGCTTCATACTAGCTTCAAATGATTTTACTATAATGATTCCACTACCACTGTTCCATATATGCAGAATATGTGGTCTGCACAGGGCACTAGCTACCAAGAGGAAACCATCCCACCCTCTACGGGAGCACCATCAACACCACACACCCACCACCAGAAAGAGATTTCAACCAAGGGGGCAACTGAAGTTCTGCATAGAGGACTCATCTGTTTTCATTTGACTCAATTCTGTTACTTTCTTCTTCTTTTTTTCTACTGCACATTCTATAAAATAATGACTCATTCACTTTTAGATAGTATGTTGCCAAGAATGCACACATTCAACACTCAACCAAAAATGTAGAATGGCTTACATGTAAGGAAACTGAATTTTAAAAACTATGCATTTCATATTTTTTCTGTTGGTAGAACTGATGTTATCACTGAAAATGTTGATGTCTTAGTGAAAATGTTTAGTGTGAGGTCACCATCATCGTGAACAGTGCTTGGTTTAGTTGGGCTCTTAACCGTTGACTTTTGTTGAGTTGCTTCTTTTTTCAGCAATTGTAGGTGTTTTTAGAAAACATTTCTGCATTGATAAAGCAGCTCAACGTGTCCGTTTTAATGTAACGTGTAGTTAAAGTGGCGTTTGACTGCTTTTATTATAATTGCTGATTTAAGGAGCCATTTTTGCATTTCAGATGCTGAATGTTGATGGATGTCAGTGAGTGTATAATTAACACTGTAATTGTTAATTTTTTCTTTGAAACATGTTTTTGTGTCATTTATACACTCACAGACATCAACACTTTGCATATGAAACACAACAGTGGTGACATGCTTCATGCTAGCATACAAAACACATTCATGTCTCCCAGCATGCATTGTGGCATTAATAAATTATACAAATTATGCATTTCTTTTATGGTCACCATTGTTGAGGTTTGTATGATGAGTGCTGATGTCAACATGTGTTGTGTTTAACTTTTAAAAACTTTTGGACAATTTTACATAAATCACTTCAGTGTTATAAATGATTTTATCACATCATTTGAGTTTATTACTTTCATCTCAAATAACACTTCAACTCCAAAAGTAAGCAAAACTTCAGGAAAAAGCACTTTAATGTAGTTACTTTATCAATGCAGAAATGTCTTCTGAAAATACCTGGAATTGCCGATAAAGAAGCAACTCACAAAAAAGTCAAGAGTCAAGAGCTCAACTAAAGCAAATGCTGATCTCCATGATGGTGACCTCAAACAAAACATTTTTAATAAGACATCAACATCTAAACCTCTGTTAATTCTCAATAAGAACTTCTGTAGACGTCTGACAGAAATAGAGTCAGTCTGGTTAGAAATAAGTGAAGCTGGTAATGCTGTTTGTGGAGTTGACACTTTTTTTTTTTATCTTCAGTTGATTTCATCTAAGGCTGTGGCTGAAGAAAGTCATAATTTGTGGTCTTTTTTCTCTTTCTTTCAGTTCTTGTTCACAGCATGTGTTTGAATGTTTAAATGAATGTTTCAGGAACATCATACTAACCTTTAAATAACATTTTACTAACATTAAGGAAACTGGACATTTTTAGGTTATTGGATTGTTACAAATCAACGTTCCTAGAATGTTGAATTTTAAATCAAAATTAAGTTGAAAGAAAGTTTGAGGAACGTCATACCTTGATGGTCATACCACCAAGAAAACTGGACATATTTTACATTCCCAGAACCTACACCGGATATTTGGAGAATGTTCTTATAACCAAATTCTGCTAGCTGGGGTACTATTTTTACCTGATCTAGTTGATTCAGTGATAATAAATCACCGGTTAATTATAATGTTACAGCATCTAAATACAACTATTGTGTATAACAATCTATTTTAAATTAGATTGACTTATTTTTTTAGTAGTTTTAGCCTACTCAACACTTCCTCATCTTGTCCACCATCTTGGATTTTTTTTTTTTTTTTTCACTCAGTTTTTCACAAAACACTCTTGGGTTGCCTTCTCTGTGAATGATATATGCTGCTTTATTTAGCTAAAATGTGTTCTCTTATAAAGCAACTGTAAGGAACCCCCCATCGGCCCAAAAACGGAGTCCGACAGCGTTGGGCGAAGGTTAACGCGTGTATGCCTTTTCAGCGTCTCTGTGAAGTTCACTTAATTTCACTCGTTTAATCTGACTCCAATTTCAAATGATTCTTATTCTAAGGGTTGTGTCTCCAATTAGAAATGAATCATTTGTTATGTATTAATTTAGATATTTGATTATTCTGGGTATCTCTTATTTTCAATTATTCTTTCATTACGGACCCATTATCGCTTAGAGAATTTCGCATCGGCCGACTGCGTTCTCACGGACATAAATTCGCCAGTTTATGATTCTTAGTCAGAGGGTGCACAGTTTACTAATGCATTTGAGTCGAACCGCCACATGCTTGTTCATACAAAAATACAGTTTTCTTAGTCACGATACTGCAACTTGCTAAGTCAATAACAGGCAAACTCAAAAAGTCCCATGATGTGCAACATGCTCCTTTCATGAGGCTCTCTAGTTTGACCTGCCCTGACGCAGATTTACGGAAATAACGGACTCCAATAATCTACCAGTCATAATGATTTCAGAAGAATCCAGAGTAAATCAAATATAACATTTTATTTGTCAAGTAAAATATATCATGCCAATTACATTACAATTAGACAATTAGAAGCCAATTCAGAAATGTTAAATGCATAACATCGATTACTCAAAGAAATGCATATATACACAGGGATGGGTGAATGTCTTCAGATGTCTACAGATGATCCCCCATGACTGCTTTGCTCTTTAACTTTTATACCAGGACAGAACAAAAGGATTGTAAATGTTTATTACACCAACACCTGTTTTGGGGGAGAGGAGAAGAGACACCACCCAAAAAGAGGACAGAATTTTCCTTAGTTTTCCATCTTCTTCATAATTCTAGTGACTGCTGTGAAATTGAGACCATTTTACCAATCGCACTGAGACATTTAAAATGATACCAAACATGAAAAGGGAAAAACAATAAATACACAAGTTACATTATACGTGTTGAATAACTTTCAGTCAGGGGGAAGGAGAGTTTGTGTGTGTGTGTGTGTGTGCTGGGGGAGGCGTTGTGCTTTTGGAGTTAGGGCAAGACGTTGCCCCTTGCTATTTCTCTGAGATCTTCTTCTCTAGGCGAGTTCCATTGCTTTATTGCAGGATGCTTGATCTCAGTTTTCATTTAGCAGGAAAATCAAGCCTTACTTTTGGAAGAGGCTTTGCATCAGACTATGCCCTAACCTTCTACCTCTGCAGCTCAATTGGTTTTGGACCAGTTGTGCCTATCAGTGAAGGAAAGATATAAAGATAGAGGATCTAGTTCTTCAGGTGATGAAAAAGAAATCTGTGACTATAATAGGAAAACATTATGTATAGAGTGTTTATAAATGATATCAAATCTTAAAATTATATTTAATTTTCTCAGTTTTATAATGCTAACACTGGGCAGTTCATATAAAAGAAGATCATCTGTATTCACTTTAGCAAAACGAGAGCTGATTTGCAGGCAGGGAGCTCATTGCCATGCACAGTGTAACATCAAGCTGGATGAAACTACGTTTAGGTGGACAGAGTGAAGACATTCCACACTCCCAAGCTTGCATTTATATTTATCTGTTCTCTGCCAGTTGGACTGCAAATACTGAGCTCTAGGATGTGTGTAGACATCAAGGTATTTTGGGGGGATGAATAGAAATGTTTTCCTTTTCCTATCCTTTCCCCTGTATTTGTGTATGCTCTCTTTCATCTTTTCCATGTTCTACATCAAGATGAATCTCATGTCAATTGCAGAGAGCAGCCTAAATCAATTTCCCATGATTCATCGAACAAGACTAGTGGTGCTAAACTCGGAGGGTCTGCGTCACTGGTGACAGTGTATGGACAGGGTCTCGGTGAATCACTGTTCTCTAATGTCTCACTTGCTTTTTGTCTGGGATGTCAATTTATCAGTGCTGACAAGCTGTGGCAGCCTCATCATTCCAGCCTTTATCCTGACTAGATCTCACCCCAGCACCTGCACTAGCACTGGTCAAGTCTAAAGAGTTAAGGTGATTTGCTTAGTTTTATTAGTCAGATTAACATGCTTCTCTTCGCCTTGTTGTAGCCTAATGGTTAGAGAGTCAGACTTGTAACCTGAAGGTTGTGGGTTCGTGTCTCTGTACTGGCAGGAAATGTAGGTGGGGGGAGTGAATGAACAGCGCTCTCTTCCACTCTCAATACCCACAACTGAGGTGCCCTTGTGCAAGGTACCTAACCCACAATCTGCCCAGTGCTCCAGGTGTGTGTTCATGGTGTGTGTGTGTTCAGTACTCACTGCTGTGTGCACTTGGATGGGTGAAAGTATGGGAAGCCATACTTGGTTACATGTCATCACTTTCACTTTTTTCATTTTTATGTATTCATATATGTATTTTATAACTTGTTTTACTGTACACTCATATCTTAAGGGAGCATATTATTATTGTAGTGTGCCACTATAATATGCATAGTGGTAGATACAGTACAGAGTTGTCCCTTTCAGGGAACTGCCCCAGTGACAAACTACTGTACCCCTCAAGATACAATTTTTGCACATTTTTTTCTTCTGACAATACATGTTAGATTTTACAAATCACAATTGTTTTGAACCAGACAGAGAGGAAGACGAAAATGCAAAAAACAGCATGCCCTTCAGATTTTTTTTTTTTTTTCTCACATGTGGATAGCGCCTCAGGAAATCAATTTTGGCCCCGCAGAAAATATATATATAAAGGCTTATATATACCCACATAGTCTTTCCCACAAACAGACACATTATTCAGTGTCACAGAAACATTACACAAGCTGAAAACTGAAAAATGAGCAAGATGACCCACTTCTGTGATAGCACATCAAGAGCTTTTCACAAGGTCAGACTGTTAGAGCAACACTTCCTAATTTCCCTTGATTCTCCCTACTGAGGAAAAAGAAAAAGAAAAAGAAAGAAAAAAAAAACAATTGAAAACATTGGTTTATGTCTGGTGCAGTTATGCTTGTTAACCTAGAGAAACCGGGTGGCGACAGTTGCATCCTAAACACAACTTATGTGTTGTTGCACTTTTACAGATGGGGAAACACATAAGGTGCACAGGAATGCCTGCATCTGGCTGAGAGGAAGCCCTGAGAGCTTATAAGTAAGGTGATCATGTCTGTCTGACGATAGCTAAAGCTTTGGCCTGTTCCCTGATGGAGCACTGCAGGTGCAAGAGTCCAGCTTTGATAATCACACAGCAAACAGGAATCAGACGGAAAGCTGTTCTGTCCTGCAAAGCCTGTTGGGCCAGACTAACCTGTGTGAGGACAAGACAAGCACATCCAGGTCCATCTATCTTATTCAAACACATATGGCACATTTAAGTAATCTGTTTTCAATTTTAGTCAAGCTTTTCAATGGCTTTGGGGGCTGTTTGCTAAGAATGAATTGAGCAGACTGATAGTGTTTTGTGCATTGTTTTAGCACCGAGTTCATTAAAGGATTTAAAGTCTGTAAAGTCTTTATTGCCTGCCATACACACAGTAGGGAAAAGATTAAGATGAGAAAAAAAATAGAATAATTTTCATGTTAGAAATTAAGCAGTCTATTATGAAGAGAAAACTATGCAAAATTCTGTGTTGGATTAGTATATGATTGTTTGTAATGAAAACTGTAGGATGCCATTTGGCTGCTAATTGGCAAAGGACCAGTTCCTGTGAAATCCAGTGATTTGGAACATTTGCCTTAATTTTCTGCTTCCTGCAGATTGTGGATCACTGTTTCCTCTTTGACAGAACTTATCAACAAGATGCAATCATTGTTATCGTTAACTAAAACTGTTAATGTTGTTATTGTTTAATCAAACAAAGCTAAAATAAAATAAAATGGATCACATATAAAATATAAATATTAGATGGAAAAAAAACTTAAATAAGAAAAAAGAAAAAATTAGAAATGTTGCCTTGGCAACTAGTTTTTCTCAAAGTAATGTAATTGCTCTCAAAACAGTTAACACAGTGATCTAAACACACTCTTACCTTAGCCAAACAGTTCAACTTTACTGCAAAATAAAGCACTGCATGTTTCTAGTAATGCATTTATTAAAAATAAATACTAACATCAAAACTTCAAGGCTGTGGCTGAAGTCAGATGTAGCTCTTGTGTTTCTGTTTGTCTCTTTTTTCTGTTCTCTTCTTTCCTTCAGCGATTCTGCTTATTAACAGGCTTGTTAATGTTAAGATGATTCTATAAATAGTTTTTTTTCAACTGCTTACACACATTTTCAAAACTTTGCCTCTTTTTTCAAAACTTTACACACAAATCCAAGAATTGCACACACAAAATGCAAAATGCCTCACATCTCTTGCAAAATGAAGAACTGCATTCAAACACATCACAAAAGCAAACATTTGTCTTGCGATGTAAACATCTTTGCCATAATAATCTGTTTTTGTATATATCATAAACACAGTTATTCAAAACCTAAAGCTCTTCTTTCATGAACTCCTATGCGCATTTCTGTACAAGATTGAAAGTAATTGGCAGAGAGATGTTGAAAAATTGACGGTAAACACAAAAGCAAGATTGAAACCAAACTATTTATTTTTTTACTGCATGCATTTGTTGTTGTGAATACAGTATTACACAGTATAAAGAAAATAAATACATCAACCATGTGTAGTTGGACAGAAACAATGGTTGTGTTTGAAAAGAGGATATCAAGATACTTCCTGTTAGATTTTTGTGTGTTACATAGAGAATTGTGTGTTTTGTGAAAATGTTTTATGAAATTGAAAACTGAGTCGAAGGCTGAGAATTAGTGTATGGTTTTGCAGATTTGGTGTGTGGTTCTGGTGTTTGAGTGTCAGGTTTCAGAAATTGTGTGACAAGTAAGGATTTTGTGTGTAAGCAGTTGAAAAAAACTGAAATAATTAAAGATTTTGTAGCTCAGTTAAGATCCAGTTCTGGTTTATTTCTTTGCTCTTGGCTGATATGCGGCATTGCTATGACTTGCTCAGATCTGGAAAACATTCCCCAAAATGTAGGCTGGAACTGGGCCAGCACAAAATTGCTATCTGGGATGATATATATATATATATATATATATATATATATATATATATATATATATATATATATATATATATATAAATAACATACATACAGGGGAGGTTTAAATTAAGCCAGTATAGGCCTTAATCTAGAATAGTTAATCGTGCCTTAAAAAATGGCTTTCTGAAACACAGATTAAGTATAGATTACTAAAACCTGGACTATGGAGTCCAGACTTAAACTAGATTAATTTAAGACCAACTGTGCTAATTGAGAGATTGAGAGATTGCCTGTAAAACATGGAATGAACCAAGAAAAGCTTAAAATTGCATGGAACTGAGAAGCAAATCCAAGGAAAACAATGGCAGCAGAAGAAGACTGCAATCCAAAAAAAAAACAAGAGACAGTTCTTTTAAAGCAAGCAAAATACATCAGATGTGAAAAAAGCTGTAATGAATTCTATTTAAAAAGATGAATTCTACATATATATAATAATCCTATGATTATTAATGCTTTTGTTTTGTCTTTACATAAACAAACTAAACAACTATTTACACATGTGATGATCAGTGTTGACAGTCTAAAAATGATATTGGTTTGATCCAAAACACTATCCTAGTGGTTGCTTCCTTACATTAAAAAAGATAATTCTTGTTTGCAGGTCCTCAACCCAAGCACAAGCTCTACACTTCACCACAATGGTCATCTCCAAAAAAACACTAACATATCAAAAACTTTTACATAACAGAACATTAAACAGTAATAAGTCTCTCCATATTCTCATCTTTCTAAAAAATGCATAAAATAACACTTTTTCAACATTTACTCTCCCAGTTCAGCCCAGTGCAAAGCATGATGGGAAGTGAAAGTTTTGTTTGATTGGGTTACTTTACTGAAACTTATTTAAAAATGAAAACATCAAGTGAGTTCTAGTAACCATTTCAAGGCAATTTAACATGATGCAATCACATTTGAACCAGAAACAATGGTGTTAAATCAAAATAAATTGTTTAAATAAAGTGAACAGCACCAAAAAAAAAACAAAAAAAAAAAAAACATATATATATATATATATATATATATATATATATATATATATATATACACACACACACACACACACACACACACACACACACACACACACACACACACACACACACACACACACACACAGTGTATATCAATATCGATATATATATATCCACTTAATACATGTGTCTTCTTTGAAACACAACGTTAATCTCAAATTAAACCTTCCTCCTGGTAGGTTTAATATAAGCCTCAATTTAGTCCTGGAGTAGCTCTAGTCTTCCTCCAGGAAATCAGCTTATTAAACTCTGGACTACACTAAGTCTAGGACTATTTTAAACCATGACAGAGAAAGCAGATTTCTTTTAATCTGGTTTAAAGGTCCATTTTATTCTAAGACTAGGCTTAATCTCTGGCTGGGAAACCACCCCTACATATTTTATATATTTAGTTAACAATAGTGCAAAATGAAGCACTACATTCAAAATATGAAAAACATATGTACTATACCATTCATGAAAAAGCCCATCATAAACTTTCATGTTTTTACTTAAAAAAAAAAAAAAAAAAAAAAAAAACACTTCAGCCTAAAAAAACTCAGACAAAGCAGAAACCATTTTAAATTCCAAAATAATAGAACATTAAACACTAACAGGTCTCCCCCTATATTAATATTGAGCAAAAGACGCAAAATAACACCTGATTTCAACATTGACCCTTCCTTTAACAGTCAGAACTAGAAATCTGCTGTAACCGTGAATGCGTTACATGTGTTAAGTACACTCACGTCTATATAGGGGAAGCCCTGCAGCAGTCAACCTGAAGCTTTTGCCTGAACACCCACTGAAGCTAAGCAGGGTTGAGCCTGGTCTATATCTGGTTGGTAGACTGGGTAGCTGTAGGAAGAGGTGTTAAAGAGGTCAGTGGGTCCTAATGCCTCAGTACAGTTGCAATAAGCTGTACTGTTTAAAAAGTGTAATTCTGGTGTAAAATAGTCCATACAGTACATCACATACTGCCCAACGCCCCAGTACAGTTACCATAAGCTGTACATTACATCACATACTATGCAGGTAGGTAGTTAGTTTCACATAACAAATGATAATAGTACTTTATTTAGTTCTTAGAACTTACATTTTTTCATTACTATTTTTAACATTTTTGAAAGAAGTCTCATATGCTCATCAAGGCTGCTTTTATTTGATCAAAAATACAGGAAAACAGTAATATTATGAAACATTATTACAATTTAAAATAATGATTTTCTATTTTAATATACTTTAAAATATTATTTATTTCTGTGATGCAATGCTGAATTTTAATCAGCCATTACTACAGTCTTCCACAACATATTTTATGCTTTTTCCACGTTGAAGAACACTTTATTTATAAATACTTTTATGATTTCTGATTCTAAGCATATGATATTGTATTGCAACCTTTTTTTTAAAACAATTTGATGTGGTCATAATTTATTTTCTATTATGTAGTTTAGTCTACACTCAAAAAAAATAACTCTTTGAACGAACATAAAAAAAATCATGGAAAGGATTTCCACGATTAAGTTGCTTTATTTCAGCATTATGCAATTCTGTTATTCCAATTTAATGTACTTACGTTGGGTCAACTTAATTTATTAAGGTTGATTCAACTTATTTACTATGGTTGGGCACAGCTTGACAAAACAACTGACTAAGGAAGAATCTATGTAAAATAGTTATGTCCAACTTACTCAATTCAATCATGGACAGCGGTTCCACATGATTGAGACGTAAAATCCAATAGAATCAACCATGTTAAATTAACTAGAATCAACTGTGTTCATTTAAAATAAAATAAATAAAAAATAAATTGTTTTCATATGCATAGGTTTTTACAATTAATTCTTCTTATTTAATTTTGCGATTTACATAACTTTTGCGATGTTCTGTGTTAGAAATCTAGATGTGATACTGGATTCATTCTAAAGTACCTTAACCAAAAACATTGAAAAGCCTAAATTGATCATAAGTCCATTGGTGGCAATGGTTTTACAATCAACATAGGCTTACAATGCTTTTGGGAAATACAACCCAGAGCACTACCACAGTGATTACTTTCTTATTAAAGTAATTTGAAAGTTTGTTAGCAGGTCCTCAACCCAAGCACAAGTGCAACAATTCACCACAATGGTAACGCTAAAACTATTAATTAACAGAAACTTTTAAATACCAACATAATAGAACAGTAAACATTAAAAAGTCTTTCCATTTTCTCATCTTCCTAAAAACTGCTTAAAATAACACTTTATTTCAACATTTACACTCCTAGTTCAGCCCCTTTGCAAAGCATGATGGGAAGTGAAAATCCTGTTTGATTGAGTCCTGGTTGGGTTTACTTGATTGAAACATGTTATTTCAATATGAAAACATCAAGTTAAGTCAAAGAGTAATCGTTTCAAGTCAATTTAACATGAATCAATCACATTTAAACCAGAAACCTGATACAATGGTGTTGAATCAAAATAAATTGTTTAAATAAAGTGAACAGCATCAAAAATCATTTTTTGAGTGTAGCTATTACCATTCTTTCCATTATTTTACATAAGTTTGATGGTGCAATTGGTCTAGTTAGGTGCTGTGGAATGAAGCTGTCTTTCCCAGGCTTAGCTATTGGAAAATTTACTCCATGTTTCCAGGAAGAAGGAAGCTTTCTTGACTCCCATACTTTATTGAAGAAATGTAATATGATATTCAACGATATATCTGATGTTCTTTATCATCTCGTTACAAATATCATCCTTTCCTGAGATGTATTTCTTGAACCTGTCAATACCTGTTTGAGTTCATCAAAAGTGCATTCAGAAGACCTTCTCTGGACCATGATATCAGGATTATCTCATTTCTTTGCTCTCTTTGATTTTTCATGTCCTCTGATATGTTACTATTTCTATGAATCCTCACAAATGCTTTTGCCAACACCTCTGCTTTTTCGCTTTCAAGCGTTATATATTTGCCTTCATCTATTACAGGTATATAACTATCAATTGTAACCCCTCCCATTTCCCCTCCCCCATAATTCACTTATATCTATTCTTTCACCCATTCCATTGCATAATTGTCTGCAGTAGCAGATCTAATTACTTTTCTAACTACTGCATGAGATCTTTTAAATGCTATTACATACTGAAAGGAATACGTTTTCTTTACCTTTACCTTTGCACTATTTCTAATTAAGATTTCCTTACTGCATTTCTCTGTCCACCATAGTACAATTTTTACCTCTCCTTTCCCCAGAGCTTTTCCCAATTACCTCCTCAGCTGCATTTGGAAGGATTTCATTTATTGTATTATTTAACTCCTCAGTTTCCTCTATCATTTTCCACTCCTAACATTTAGACTAATTTCCTTCTTTAAACTTTTACTTTACGGTTACTTATTTTTCTATCTTTACGCACTACTGAAGAACAACAACATGTAAGTGAGGTTTCAGCCAAGATTCCTGAATGCTTATAATATTTGCTTTTTATTATTCTTATTCTTTCTGTTCTTTTCAGTTTGTGCCAAACAATTTATTTCTTCCACCATAAACAAGGTGAACGCCAGTTTGTCTGAAGTGATGGTGTTAATATTTATTATGCCTTGATTCTGCCTCTGCATCCTTTGTTCATTTTCATTCTCTTGTGAATGTCTCTGTTCTGTCCATTTGACTCGCTTTATGGCCTCAGCGTAACTCAAGCCTTCCATCATCTTTACATTTCATATCTTGACAGCATTCTTTCTCACCTGACAACCTCCATATGCTACATTATGCTCCCCTCCACATTTGCAGCACTTTCACTCCTCCTTCACATTTTCTGTACTCATGATTGCCATTACATCTTGTGCAAAGTTGTTTTCCTTTACACACCGACGCCACATGTCCATATTTTTGGCACTTCTTGCATCTCAATATATGGTCTAACTGAATAACTTGTGAATCCTAAATAACATCTTTATGGCATTTTATCTCCATCAAAAAGTAAAATCACTAAGAGACTACCCTTTCCTTACAATAAGTGTACTTCAATCATTTAGCCTCAATCACAGATGTTTTTCTTTATTATTTCTACAGAAACATTAGTGGGGATTCCTGCAATTACACCTCTCATCCATTTTTTATCTCCCACTATTGAGCAAGTGACTTTTTGTTCCATCAGAGATTTTGGCCTGAGCTTTCTATTGTTGTATGCTACCCTTACAAAACAGCAGCAGTTTACTGTCCTGTAACAGCTTAGAACTTTCTATGATTCCAATCATTTCTTTTAACACTTTGGACAGCTTTAAAGGATTCAAGGTGATTACAGCTTCTGGCAAAATGCATTTACTCACCATCAAGTATTATTACCTTATGTTCTTCTTTCCTCCTCCTAGTCTGATGATTTTCACTCTCACTTATCCTTACCAGATGCTTGGCTGACACACTGCAAAAAATGCTGTTCTTACTTAGAATTTTTGTCTTGTTTCTAGTCAAAATATCTTAACGTTCTTAAATCAAGAAGCATTTTCTTGACAAGTAAAAATTATTTTCTTGTTTTCAGGAAAAATTAATCAAAATTAAGTAAGTTTTTCTAGCCTGACTTCGTCATACTCATATTCTAGGCAGAATGTGAGCAGGGCCGGGTCTGGGGGGGGCTAGGGGGGGCATTGCCCCCCCAGAATTTCCTTGTGCCCCCCCAAAAATGTGCAGCCAACAATAAAAATGAATAAGCCTACATAAACATTAAAAACGTCTTATCTATTGAATAAGGATCGGCCACTTTAATCACAGAAAAAAAAGTGAATATTATGCTTATAATGATATTTAATCTCACAAAAATGGACTTAAAATCCAAAAACATGCGAACTGGGAAGTAACGAACATTAATCAGAAAACACGTCGAAAACAAGTGTACACCTAATCTTCAAGCAACTAGCCTAAAAAAAATATCACAATGAGGATCACATCTGCATCAGCCGAACATATTTTCTGCATGCTGAGATAACTGTCAGCGAACATTTCCTCAGTAATTTCGTTAACAATGAATAATTTGAACATTATATCCAGGGGCGGCGCTAGGGGTGGGCTAAGGGGGCTGGAACCCCAAATGTTTTTCCAAAAGCCCTGAATCTTTCAGGTTTGAGGTTTCTGTGCTGCGTGTTTTAAAGAGAAGTGTGCATCCGAAAATACAATGTAGACTGAGACTCTATATCACAAATAAAAAGATGTTTGAGCCCTCTTTCATGACCAGGTACAAGTCAATGCTGTTTCTTTGTTCCATTTGCACTCTGTACATGGGTTGAAGCTCTCAGTTTTGAGCTTCCAAAGTGCACCAGACTGATGCATTTAACCTTAAAATACACAAAAATTACACCCCTAGATGATGGTATATAATGTACATTTTATGAACTTTAACCAAGAATACTACAAAAAACGCTCCTTTTATGTCAGTAAATTAAAATGTCATTGGACAAATACAGATTTCGGTTAAGCCCCGAATGTTTACAATGTCTGGCTCCGCCCCTTATTATGTCCATAAATAATTCACATGGCCTACATAGCCAGTACAAATTAGGCTATAGCCTATAATTTGTTAGCCACAAGACGATTCTTGATGAATCAAAAAAACAAAAAGTTAGCTATGAATATTAGCCTAGAAAATGCTGCCCTACCAAAATTTGTGATTGCCCCCCCAGTCAAGCAAGCCTAGTACCAGGCCTGAATGTGAGTCTGATACTGCTCCATTGCACTTGAATTATGGGGCGTGTCTTAACCGAACCAGTAAAAAAAAAAAAACTCTGCACTCAATTGGATAGACCTACAACCAATCAGAGCAACGCAGTAAGTGACGTATGTTGAACTTGTACTTAAACTTTTGCCGAATCCCATTGGAAGGACGGCAAACACATCTTTCCCATTGACAAATGCCTTGATTGCGGTTCTTTGTTCGTCTTTTAAAATTAACGCGCTGTCGATTTCTTTTATTACAGACGTGATAGCGGAATCTAAACATCTTACTTCTCCAGCTGCAGTCATCGTTGGTGAAAACCAATTCAACCCAAGCGCTCTTTGATGACGTGGGTGGTTACGTAACCGCAGATAGCCTGTCCATCATCGATTAAAGCCCGCCCTGGCAATTTGATTGGCTCGGCCTTCTGGGAGCCGAGCATAATTACTCCACAATTGATCGAGTCCAGACCGAACTTCCCGTCCAAAAAATGTTGTGGGCGGGGTTCGGGCTGGCACCCAGGCTAAAGTTTTTCCTTAAAACAAGCAAAATAATCTGCCAATGGGGTAAGCAAAATAATCTTATTTCAAACCAAGAATAAGCTATATAATCTTGTTTTCAGTTTGGACTAAGATTATTTTGCTTGTTTTAAGGAAAAACTTACTTAATTTTGACTTATTTTTCCTGAAAACAAGAAAATAATTTGTACTTGTCAAGAAAATGTTTCTTGATTTAAGAACTTTAAGATATTTTGACTAGAAACAAGACAAAAATTCTAAGTAAGAACAGCATTTTTTGCAGTGCACTCTTTTTTCCTTTTCCAATTGTCTTCTAATTTCCATTAACATTTTTTTTTTTAAATCCTTCAAACTCAGCAACTGCTGTATCATTGCATCAACAACTACATAGTTACTGTCTTTATAAAGCAACATGTCAAGAATCAAGAGCCCATCTAAAGCAAATGCTCACCTCCATAACGGTGACTTCAAACTTTATTATTTTCAATAAAACATCAACATCTAACTTGTCACCTGGTAATGTTCCCCAGAACGTTCAGAGATGCTCACGCTGTAGAGTTCTTTTAAGGTTTGGGGGACGTTATTTGGTGGACCTTCAGGGAACATTCAGGACATTCTGGGAATGTTTAGGGGACTATTACTATAGAATGTTCTGCTAACTTCCCAAATGTCCTCTTTGTAACATTCTCGCACAACTATAAAATAACTAAAAGAGAACGTCCCCCTAATGTCATATTGGGAATGTTATTAAATGACCAACAGAGGACTGAGTGGGAATGTTCTGTTAATGTCCAAAATGTCCTCTTTGTAACGTTCTTATGTGAAATAAGAGCGCAAGTGACAAATATCGGTATTGGAATCGGCCAATAGTTGTTTGTGGTATAACGGGTATTGTTATCGGCCAAAAAATTATTGTAATATAAAAAATACAGATATTCCTGAATTAGGGAATTAAAAAACTTGGAATATTTATGAAGTCCAAAAGTTGGATTGTGAGCTTTAGTAAGAGAAAAATGCAGCTCTTTGGAGCTGTCAAACATCATACGAAACGTTTGATTGCCGAACCTCACTCATTAGTTTGTCCCAGAGCTCTGCTTCTCTTCTGATGCCACTACTTCAAAAGATTTTGCTTGATAAAATGCTGGTTTTGGAAATTCAAGGGAAAGCAATGGGTGGTGGTGTTGTTTGCACTTCATAACTCAATATGATGGACAAATTATTGCATTTTTTATCTCTTTTCCCATAAGGTGATAAATGGCTGTCTCTTCAAAGAGTGCATTAGTTTCATTCCATACTTGTTATTTATTTCCACTGTGCCTGTAGAACTGTCAAAATGTCACCTAACTATTCAAAGACTGTCAGGTCTTAAAAGAATGAAGGCCTCCATCAGGACAAAACTTTGGTGATATTTACAGCAGCCCATTACAGCAGAAAAGTAAGTTACAGGATGGCCCTTATCCATAAGTGAACTTTTTTTAAGAAAGAAAGTAATGTGACATGTAGCCCGCATTTATCCCATCCAAGTGAGGGTGGAAGATGACTTGCTTATGACTTGTAAAGAACTTTAAAAAAAGTAGAAAATTATAATTTTTTGTCAACAAAAAAATAAAACTCCTATTCATCAGACTGGTGCACATAAAATACTAAATTAATGAAAATTTCTCTTGCCTCATCTGCCATGTTGGAATTCTTTTTTATATACTGTATATTAATTTTTTACAGATCCAATCCACAATATTTCAACCACCCAGTGGCTTGAAGGATGTGGTTAAAATGTAAGATCAGATAAAACACAATTATACTCTCATTGACTCTGATATAAGAATGCTGAACCAGGAAAAACACACAGTGCAGAATATTGACACACATTTAGGCATGTAATGTGTTTGCATAGTGCACTAGCAGTGTGCTGTCAAATCCATCTCATGATTTTTTCATAGCTGTAAAGTAGCAAACCAGATTGTGAAGAAAAGAAGGCAGGGAGAGGGTGTCAGGTATGGAGAGGGCAACTCTCAGTGATTCGGAAAGTGACGCCCATAAATCATGCCAGACATGTGCAGCAAAGTGTCTGCGTCTGCAGTGAGCCTCAATTTAGATGGTGAACCAGTGAACAAACAGATGTGTACTTTAGTTCAGATGGAGCAGAGCTGGGTTGATGAGAGTTGATAGGAATGGATGCCGTCGCAGTGCTTTTAAGAGCCAGGCTAGGCTATCAGAGAATTTTAGATGCTACACTTCCCTATGGTAAAAGCAGACGTATAAACAACGTGTTTGGCACAAGATGTGTAATTATGGTCTGAATAAAAAGAGAGGATTTTTTTTTTCTTCCGTTTGGTAGAACATCTTGTTAATGGAATCATCCTGCGTCTATTTTTCATTCAATGTTACTGTGAAATATCACCAGTTCTGTTTATGTTGTCATTTTATATTGCAGTTGTAATTTTATATAACTGTTATTTGGAATTTTTGTTTGGCAAAACAGTGTTGTGTTATGTTACTTTTTATACTTTCTCTCTTTCATGAATTGTCTTGTATTTCATAATTGTTTTATTTGTCTCCTTCAGTTTTGCTATATAAAAAGCCTATAATCAGTTAAAAAAAAAAGTCATAATTTATATTATACTTAATACAGATTATACTTAAGGCATGTTGTCACAAAAGGTCAATATATGTACATTCAAGTATATTTTTGAACCATGCTTACACTTCCGCAGACTCAATCGCAAGCATAGCTGTTAATTATGACTTTACATCCCATTTTTACAGTTGGAAAACTTACTGGAAAAACAAACACTTGAACATACATCAATTGGATTTTTTGGTTTTGGCTCGCGTCCCATTCAATTATGTGGCGAGGGCAGGGTTTATGACCTATACTGCAGTCAGCCACCAGGGGGAGATAGAAATATTTTTTATATCTTTTTGCATTCAAGACTTAAAGTGATAATTCACCCAAAAATGAAAATCATTTACTCACCATCATGTAGTTCCAAACCTGTATGAATTTCTTTGTTCTGCTGAAAACAAAGGAAGATATTTGGACGAATGTCAGTAGAACAAAGAAATTCATATAGGTTTGGATCTACTTGAGGGTGAGTAAATGATGACAGAATTTTCATATTTAAGTGAACTATCCCTTTAAGGTGCCTGTACAGAAATTGAGCCCCAAAAATATTAATTTGAGTAAAGGTTTTTCAAAGTTATCTCTATTGCTTTGACAATTAGACTTGTAGTTTCCCCTATAAAGACTCGACTCACATAGACGTCTGTATTAGTATGCATGCTTGTCTGACTGTGAAACTCAACCACACAAGAAACACATAGTTCTACAGATACCAAAAGAGCTGCACATTGAATTATGTAACAGTCTGCACCCCATCATACCCCACTCCTCCACACAGTTATAAAAAGTCGACAATCTTTGAGAAAAATGTTTGCTTGCATGCAAGCCAGGTTGTCATAGAGTAATGAAGAGTGACTGACAGATGGATGAAGGATAACATGTCATGAAATTGGCCTGTGTCCAAAACAAAGTGATTTCACCCACTACATGTCTTCATTCAGTCTATATATAGCTTTGACACTATCCTGCAAAATATCAGTAACATGTATGCAGTTCCTTCAATGGCATATAGACTAACTCCCATTTATTTCTCTTCAATGTATGGCTTTCACTCCTTTTTATATATGCACTTATCAAAATCAGTCACTTTCTCTCTCTGATGCACAGTGTCACACATTATCCTCCTGCTTTTCATTGGACATCTGTGAATCCATTAAGAGAGAGTTTTCCTCATCAGTCCTGGTAAGAGTGTTCTGTTTTGTTAGATTTTTGCTGTAATCATAGCACCATTCATAACTGCTGCTGTTACTTTCACAATGTGTTCTTTACCAGCATGTGTCACTGTGCTCTTCTAGGTTAAGCCCACGTGGCTTTTACACATGTAGGCACATAAAGAAGGATTTTGTTTTTGGAACAAGATTTTGTTGGTCACTTCCTTCCCAATCCTTTACAATTTGTCTCCATCCTCTAGAATTTGAAGAGCTGTTCACTCTCAGAACATCATGTCTAGAGTGGAAGGTATTAATCTGAGTCTTAATGTATTATTGTTGTGGTATTTCATGATAAAACCCGCTCCTGCAGACTCCAGAGCCCACTGAACCTACTCGTTGGAAAGCTCATTAAAATAAACCATCCAATTTTACAGTCACATTGCGAGCAGAAAAAGTGAATGTGCCTTCATCATTTTTAAAGCCAGACTGTGGAAGACTAAGGATAGAGAGAATATTTCCTCACAACAGTAGAGTCAATAGTCGCTGGATGGAGTTCACTTAGAATGAATTGCAGCAGTCGTTAGCAATTTTTGTTGTTTTTTTTTGCACTTGCTCGATTAGCATCCATTTCACAAAAGAAATTATGCAAATCTCATACCAGTGCAAATGCTAACAACATCTGTGTTAAACGCAATTTGTATGGTGCAATTCCCAATCTTTTTGGCTGGTTGTAAGAAGGTTGTGCATAATATAGCAGGCTACTGCAATCTAAAATACTTTACAGCTCTCACCTGTATATACGACAAGTTAAAATGCGCTTCTGCACCATTTGATGATTTACTGCTGCTATTACCAATAAAAAAAATAAATAAAATAAAATATCCCTTTTAAATGAAATGCTTTCAGCGCAGTTAATTACATATAGGCAAATATTATATTATATTATATTATATTATATTATATTATATTATATTATATTATATTATATTATATTATATTATATTATATTTAAGCAATAAGATACGAGAGGCTATGCTGTATCGTGAATAAGTCACGGCTGAAGGGCGTTGTTAGGCACGATGCGAAGCGGAATCACCTATAAAATGGTTACCACACAATACAAATATTAAAGCCAGAAATATGTATCAATGCAACTTTTATGACGTAAACTTTTTCTAAAAGCCTTCCTTCCGCCGGAAAAAATAGTCCCTGACCGTGAACAGCAACAGAAGTTACATTTTCACGCCATTAGATGGCGGCAAAGACTGTCTTTATGAGTGTGTCAGTCAGTAGTGAAGACTTTTATATTGAAAAGACTGAATTGTTTTGAAAACGGAACAAGGTGCAACTGAGAAATGCTTTGACTAGCACTGTCAGTCACGGGAAAATCCCTTAAATGTTAAAAGGACAAGATGATACATTGGACATTTAAACTGATTTTTTATTATGAACATAGGACTGACCTGAAGGAAAATGTTAAATCTGAATGCAGGTAATAAACTCGCTCACTCGATCTTTTTCTCACAACACTCTTCTACATAATACAGTAAGCTTCAATGAATAATATCAAGTGAGAACACACAGTTTACGTTGCTAAGAGTGGTTGCTAAGGGTGTTGTGTAGTGATACACAGAACCATTGGGTGAAGCGGTCATAGCAGTGTTTTGTCGTGAATAAAACAAAGTTATTGATCAGAATCAAGGACAGGAACTCTTCGTTTTAAATTATATTATATTATATTATATTATATTATATTATATTATATTATATTATATTATATTATATTATATTATATTATATTATAATGAATATTGCTTTTAATAAAAATAGAGCATAAATGGCATAACAGGAAGACCATAGGATTGAGGTATGCTCAAGTTCAAGTCTATTATGCTGTTCCAAAAGCACGCTGTAATATGATGTGGAAATGCTTTACGGTCTGTCTGCTCGATGTCTGTCTCTCTAAGGTGGATTCGTGTATGAATTTGATGGAGCTTGCCGCAGAGCATGAAATTACATTAGCCATTGCACTGGCTCTGGCTCTGGCTTACCACACCTGTCAGCCCAGTCAAATGATGGAAGGCTTTTAGTAATAGTAATGGTAATGTTAGGGTGGACTTTTCCAGACCTAAAAACCTTTGCAGTATTAAATTCAGAGCAGAAAATTTCATGTTCAAAGGGTCGAGTAGTTTTGCCTACAACCAGTAAACCCTTCTGCACTCTGACCCCTGTGAACTGGAGTCAACTGAACCTCAGGTTAGTTAATCTATTTTCTGTTTATCTGTCTGGAACATAGTAAATCACATTTTTTATGGGTTTTGACTGCCATTATATAACACCTAATTTAGATTATTTTTGAGTTTTACAACAACATCATAATGGAAAATTAAACAAGGAAGTGTCAATTTGAAATTCTTTGAAAAGTTTCAACCACCCAGCATTAATCCCAGTGTAGGTGTTTGATTAATAACTAATCACCTCACTTCCCATTTTCATTTTCAGAAAATCACAGAACTGCAAATAAATGATTCAGTCATTATTGAAACAGTCTCCCAGCGTCATATAATAGCTGGAGAAAGGTTTTGTTGATTCATTCATAACCTGTTCTATCATCTCAAGTTTATGCTGATTGTATAAGCAAACTTTAATCATTTTTAATCAATTGTTCAAATAGGAACTGTGAATACAAAAAGAGCAGACGGGAGATGGCCTATGATTAATGGAGGTGCTGTCTCAGGGTCTCTATAGACAAATACTTAGAGGAGAGAGTCATTGATGGTCTCATTGATCTTTCCTCAAATTATTCACTATGCATTAGTATTGTTCTGATTTTTAGATTGCACCATAGCACTGAGATTAGATCCTGTCTGATGAGTACAAAAATTAATTTCAAGTAGCCTATATTTCATAAGCCTACTCACAAGCACAGGTTTGTAAACAAGTCACAGCTTTGACCTGATATAAAATGAATGCAGCTGTGAAATGCTTTTAAAACTGTGTGGGCTACATAGCTTTTACACTTAACCCTGAGTTATCGTCTTAGGCTGAGGTCACTTTTAACTGCACTTTTAAAGCAACGTTTCGTATACAGTGTGAAACCATACAGTGATAGTATATTAGTTGTTGCAGTGAGTTCTTTAGCAACAGACAAGCTATCATAAACTACATAGTGCTTACCTCATTAAATATTCATGAGCTTTGTATAGTCCCAGAAGCTTTCACGTGCTGTGTGGGTTTTTTTATCATCTCAGGAAAAATGAAGTAAAAAGAACAAGTCAATATTAGCAAACACGTTAATTGGAGTGAAGAAGGGACTGTAATATTTGTTTTTGCTTTTATATTTTTCAGTTGACTTGAAACAGTAGGAATAGTTTTCTGTTCAAAGGTGTCCGATTTGTCAAGTTATTGACCTCATGAATATGCAAATAAGAATGTTTACCCATGGTTTACAAATGTACATTGTAAAATCTTTAAGGATCAATAACTATGAGCAGAAACATGAAAACCAAAAGTTAATTTCAGATATGATAAACCCAAAAGTGGTTTAAAAATATGTTCCTGAACAAGATATAAAAAAGAGAGTTTTTCTTCCTCTAACACCATGAGAATATTAGATTATTTGTTCCACAGTTTGAGAACAACAATAACAAAGTGTGCCAAATGCTTTCGCCACTTCTTTGTCTCCCACCGCAAAGACAATGTTCTCTTCATCTGCCAGCAGATGAATGGAAATAGGTGTGATGGGAGGAGACTGATGCCTGCTAGGAATATAAAGAACTCAGACTCTCTCAAAAGACAAAGACTGCAAGGGGTTAATGAGTGGGGGACGGTGACAGGAGAGAGCCCATTATCACGCAGCTGAGATGGATATTAAATTGAGTCATTTCTTTCTGGTCCAGCTGGCAGGCTGCGATAAGGCCCATTCCACTGAACCTGTGAACCCTCCAGAATCCATCAAACTACAGAGCATGGGCCTTTAAACACAGCACACCTTTGTGTCTGAGCCTCGTTTACACTCCACAGAGTGATGGAGGATTGTAACGCTAGGCTAATTGATAATTATTTGGCTTCCGTGAGTTTAAGATATCTGTGAAAAAGAAAGCTTGTGCTGACTTGCGTGGTTTTCAATGCCAATTTGTCTCTAACCAACCATAAAGAAGCCAGAGCTCCACAATCTGCTGCCCAAACACTTACAAAGGAGTTGTGCTCCATTCACAATTGAATTAAAAATGATTTTCAAATTCATTTTCTGAATTTGAATTTCATTTGAGCCAGTGTAGCAAATAGGATGCAGAACTATAATTTGATAGATAGATCTGTCGCAGGCATCTCATAGATAGATAGATAGATAGATAGACCTCAGCAGTATTGAGAGCTGAGCGTTTAGCTGCTCGAGGGACAGCAGCATAATCAGTACAGCATCGTAAAAGGCAATTTAGAGTCTAATTAAAAGAAACATCCCAAATCATCATTGGCCTCTGCTCATTACTGCATTACTGTGCTGGGTCAACAGTCTAAACATTTGGTTAATCATAACACAGCGAAAGCTGCCACGCAAGGCCTGCCAACATGGTAATTACTATAACTGGCACCCAAGACAGAGAAGCAGTGAGCTTCAGAGCCAGAGAGTAAAAACTATTAGTCATCTTCATCAGAGAAATTTACAAACCCGATTCCAAAAAAGTTGGGACACTGTACAAATTGTGAATAAAAAAGGAATGCAATAATTTACAGATCTCATAAACTTATATTTTATTCACAATAGAATATAGATAACATATCAAATGTTGAAAGTGAGACATTTTGAAATGTCATGCAAATATTGGCTTATTTTGGATTTCATGAGAGCTACACATTCCAAAAAAGTTGGGACAGGTAGCAATAAGAGGCCAGAAAAGTTAAATGTACATATAAGGAACACCTGGAGGACCAATTTGCAACTTATTAGGTCAATTGGCAACATGATTGGGTATAAAAAGAGCCTCTCAGAGTGACAGTGTCTCTCAGAAGTCAAGATGGGCAGAGGATCACCAATTCCCCCAATGCTGTGGCGAAAAATAGTGGAGCAATATCAGAAAGGAGTTTCTCAGAGAAAAATTGCAAAGATAAGAAAGATTCTTATCAAAGATTCAGAGAATCTGGAACAAACTCTGTGCGTAAGGGTCAAGGCCGGAAAACCATACTGGATGCCCGTGATCTTCGGGCTCTTAGACGGCACTGCATCACATACAGGAATGCTACTGTAATGGAAATCACAACATGGGCTCAGGATTACTTCCAGAAAACATTGTCGGTGAACACAATCCACCGTGCCTTTTCGCCGTTGCCGGCTAAAACTCTATAGGTCAAAAAAGAAGCCATATCTAAACATGATCCAGAAGTGCAGGCGTTTTCTCTGGGCCAAGGCTCATTTAAAATGGACTGTGGCAAAGTGGAAAACTGTTCTGTGGTCAGACGAATCAAAATTTGAAGTTCTTTTTGGAAAACTGGGACGCCATGTAATCCGGACTAAAGAGGACAAGGACAACCCTCAGTTTAGAAGCCTGCATCTCTGATGGTATGGGGTTGCATGAATGCGTGTGGCATGGGCAGCTTACACATCTGGAAAGGCACCATCAATGCTGAAAGGTATAGCCAAGTTCTAGAACAACATATGCTCCCATCCAGACGTCGTCTCTTTCAGGGAAGACCTTGCATTTTCCAACATGACAATGCCAGACCACAAACTGCATCAATTACAACATCATGGCTGCGTAGAAGAAGGATCCCGCTACTGAAATGGCCAGCCTGCAGTCCAGATCTTTCACCCATAGAAAACATTTGGCACATCATAAAGAGGAAGATGCGACAAAGAAGACCTAAGACAGTTGAGCAACTAGAAGCCTGTATTAGGCAAGAATGGGACAACATTCCTATTCCTAAACTTGAGCAACTTGTCTCCTTAGTCCCCAGACATTTGCAGACTGTTATAAAAAGAAGAGGGGATGCCACACAGTGGTAAACATGGCCTTGTCCCAACTTTTTTGAGATGTGTTGATGCCATGAAATTTAAAATCAACTTATTTTTGTAAGAACAAATTAGCAAACTTTACAGCAGAGTTGCTTTTCTGGTTCTGTATTTTAACTGGATCTTATTGACTTTCTTTTTAAAACCTGAGAGAACGGTGAAGATAAATGTATAATGGTAGCGAGTATCCTTAAGACCTTTCTTTTTATATTATCTAGCTTGTGTGCATCTGTGATTATTCATCAAGTCTGGAAAAGCTTCCGGCTATGGAGACGTTGAGGTTTAGGCCTTCCAGGGGAGACACATCCATTACCTTTCCCCCTCGTGGCAGCACAGGGCCAGACGAGCCGTCACACACCGTCCTGATTTATTGGAGCTTTTAAAGCCTCGTCATCAGCAGCCCATTTTGATTTACACAGTGCTATCCTGACAGCTGTTGACACTTGGCAATACAGCAGCTCACTGTAAACTAGCCACTAAGGACAACGGTTTTTATCATAGTATGACTTACAGTCTGCAGTCTCTAAAACCCTATAGTCACTCTGAAATTCATTTGGGGGATCTGCGCAATATATACAGCACAGTGCGTATGTGTGACATAGAAAAACTGCTTAATAATGCCATTTTTCCCCATTTTACATTATAATTTATTATATTGCAGTCACTTGTCACATATAAATGTTTTAATAAGTATTGGCATTGGTGGTGTGGTTCTGCTCTGTCCTGGGCAAACTCTAGCCATACTTGGACAGAGCACAGATTAAACCCCTCATGGGTAACGGACCAGATCCAGCAGAATAAGATATTACAAAATAACTGATTTATTTGCATATAATACAAATGCTTCAAATAATTAACATGAGTTTGTTAATCAACATGAACTTATTCGGTGTTTGAGTTAGGAATAATTAAGATAATTAATTAGCATATTAAAATGATTTCTGAAGGATCATGTGACACTGAAGACTGGAGTAATGGCTGCTGAAAATTCTGCTTTGCCATCACAGGAATAAATGACATTCAAAAATACACTGTCCGGACAAAAAAAAAAAAAAAAAAAAAAAAAATTGCAGTTTGGATTTTAATAGGCAAATACTTAAGAATCTATGAATGGATCATTATTACAGTGATTATGTTTCTAGCATGTTGTATGTTTGGCAACGGTTCTTTTAACCCTTAAAGATGGAGTGTGTAGCTTTTCATTTCTTAAACAACATGTAGGAAGACACATCATGGCCATATTCCAGAATGACAATGTCATGATTCACCAGGGTTAAAATTGTAAAAGAATGGTTCAGAAAGCATGAAGAATCATTTTCACACATGAATTGGCAGAGTCCAGACCTTAATTTCATTGAAAGTCTTTGGGATGTGCTGGAGTAGACTTTACAGAGTGCTCACCTCTTGCATTGTCAATACAAGATCTTGACCAAAAATCGATGTACCTCTTGATGGAAATAACATCACAACATTTATTTCCATCGAGAGGTGCATCATTTTTTGGTCAAGATCTTGTATTGACAATGCAAGAGGTGAGCTGTTACGGCCCATGTCCGAGTTAACAACTCGTTAAATAAAATAACTCAAATAAAGGACACAGGCTTTACACATGTAGGAGCCACAGACATGGATTGTGAATTTACAAGACAACAATCGTCTTCGTTTAATTATAATACAAAAAGGAATAAACAGACAATAAACAATACCTATTAATTCATAAATAATATTACAAACAAGATCAAATAAATGTTAACAAAAAAAATTAACAGTAAGCAGGTAGGGAAACAGCTAAAGAAACAAAGGACGCCTGCCTGGCTGTTCTCACCAGTAGTTCTTACCAGGCTTCTGATAAAGCAAAAACAAGTGAGTCTTCCAGGCCTCTGCTTCCTTCACTATACTTACTACATTAATAAACAGTGACCTGTTTAATTAACTCCACTACCCACTGCTAACATGAGATTAAGCATTAACCATATAAAGAACACATAACAAAGCAATGAAAACACCAAGGATGCAAACTAAACTATTACAAAAGAAAGACTAATCGCTCCAAGGATGCGATGAGAGCGGATGACGAGGGATCAAAGGGAAACGGAGAGAGAGACCAGCGAGACCAGCCCAGCGAGAGATAGAGACTCCATTGTCGCCGTCCACGCTAACCCGGAAACTCAGTGACATCACTCTGCTTCCACCAATCAAAAATGCCAAACCTCAACGCCACCTATGGGTCTTCAAAATAAATACAAATATACACAGCCACGTAACATGAGCACTCTGTAAATTCACCTCCAGCACATCCCAAAAACTTACACTGAGGTTAAGGTCAGTGCCAATTCATGTGTGAAAATGATTCTTCATGCTCCCTCCCAACAATTCTTTCACGATTTGAGCGTGATGAATCTTGATATTGTCATTCTGGAATATGGCCAAGAAATGAAAAGCTACACACTCCATCTTTTAGGGATAAAATAAACGTTGCCAAACATATGACATGCTAGAAAAATAATAATCACTGTAATAATGATCCATCCATAGACTCTTAAGTATTTGCCTATTAAAATCCAAACAGCAAAAAATTTTTGGCCCGGGGTCGTGTTCAGAGCTTTACACTCTAAAAAAAAAGTGTTATGTAGCACTTAAAGTGGTTCTTGGCTCGTAATAATGGTGCTATGTAGAACTCATTAGAGGTGCCATATCGCATTTTATTTCTTCAACAAAAATGGTGCTAAACAGCATGCTCGTAAAGAACCTTTAAAGGGGCTCAACAGGTTCATTGTATGGCAGTGGTGCTGTATAGCACCTTAACCACCCCTAAGAACCACTGAAGAACCGCTGAAGAACCATACAGGGGCTTAACAGGTTCTGTATACGGTAGCGGTGCTATATAGCACCTCAGTCATCCCAAAGAACCAGTGAAGAACCACTGAAGAACCACTGAAGCGCCAAGATTTGGTGCTATACAGCACTATGATTACAAGCCAAAGAACCACTTTTAATATTATATAGAACCATTTTTTTTAGAGTGTACATAATGAGATTGATGTGTTAATTGTTAAAGGTGCCCTCGAATGAAAAATTGAATTTATCTTGGCATAGTTAAATAACAAGAGTTCAGTACATGGAAATGACATACAGTGAGTCTCAAACTCCATTGTTTCCTCCTTCTTATATAAATCTCATTTGTTTAAAAGACCTCCGAAGAACAGGCGAATCTCAACATAACACCGACTGTTACGTAACAGTCGGGGTGTACGCCCCCAATATTTGCATATGCCAGCCCACGTTTCCAACATTATAAAAGGCATTAGACAAGGGCAGCCAGTATTAACGTCTGGATGTGCACAACCAAATCATCAGACTAGGTAAGCAAGCAAGAACAATAGCGAAAAATGGCAGATGGAGCAATAATAACTGACATGATCCATGATAACATGATATTTTTAGTGATATTTGTAAACTGTCTTTCTAAATGTTTCGTTAGCATGTTGCTAATGTACTGTTAAATGTGGTTAAAGTTACCATCGGTTATTACTGTATTCACAGAGACGAGAGCCGTCGCTATTTTCATTTTTAAACACTTGCAGTCTGTATAATGCATAAACACAACTCCATTCTTTATAAATCTCTCCAACAGTGTAGCATTACCCGTTAGCCACGGAGCACTATCAAACTCATTCAAAATCAGAAGTAAACAATATAACAGTATACAATACTCACATAATCCGACGCATGCATGCCGCATGCATGACGAACACTTTGTAAAGATCCATTTTGAGGGTTATATTAGCTGTGTAAACTTTGTTAAGGCACTGTTTAAGGCAAGCGCGAGCTCTATGGGCGGAGAGCACGGGATTTAAAGGGGCCGCAGCATAAAATCGGCGCGTTTATAATGATGCCCCAAAATAGGCAGTTAAAAAAATGAATAAAAAAAAAATCTATGGGGTATTTTGAGCTGAAACTTCACAGACACATTCAGGGGACACCTTAGACTTATATTACATCTTTTAAAAACATAATCTAGGGCACCTTTAATATTTGAGTGAGACGGCTGCAAATTGATGTTTTGCTAATTAGTAATTTGTCTTTAGTTGCCCTGCTTAGTATATATTGGCAATTGCCTTGATTTTCTTAATTTATTTTTTACAGTGTAAAAATGGTGTTCTCTGTGACTTTTGCACCCCACTGTATGCTTTTATAAAAAATAAAATGGAATCCAGGGGCATGTGAATCAATTGCAGGTGTGATTCAGTGATTGCTTTTGAAACAAAGAAGCTCTGCAGCAGTGAGTGTATTTGAAAGTGAGTCAACATATGTGCTGTTTTCAGCTGCAGTGTATGTGATAAAACACTGATGAAAGCTTGTAAGTGCTGCCCCATGCACTCCTGACCTTGATAAGGCATTGAGCTGCTGGCTGCCGAGCTGCAGCCACTCTATGGGAAATTTAAACAGGGTCTTATCAGAGTCTGCAACTCACCGACTGACTGAGTGCTGATATAGACAGAACTTTGCGAGAAGGAGAAAATGTCTCGTCGTCTGCATCTATACATAAAAGGCTTGGTGCTGCAGATATATTGGGCAATGGCGGTCATACAAGTGACTTGGGTTCAAACTCGTTCTGTGATGTGCCACTATCCAATTCCCCCCTCTATCTCTCTCAAATACTTTCCTCTTGCGCTCAGCTATACCCAATAAAATTGGTAAAAGCCTCAAAATAAAACTTTTTTAAAGGGCTCGCCTCACTATATAATTGTTTCCTCTGGAAATCTTACACAGTCCACATCAGGAGTCGAATCCAAAACCTGTCTACAATCCTCCATGAGAATATTAAATTCACACTGAATAATTTGCCGACCCAGAATTATAGTATTTATAACTTCAGAAAGCACTGGTGGCTATTTTAAATATATAACACTTTTCAAAAGCATGACGTGGCTGATACGGGCTTGGGGTAGCAGAGTGCATTTTGAAGTATGGTGATAAGTGATAAGTTAGAGAAGCCCATGCATCATGGTGTTTTAAATGGGGTTTCTGCTCAACTGCGCTTAAAAAATGGTTACAGTGGTAGTCACTCCACATCCTTCTCTCTCTGCATCACTGACGCAGATGTGTCAGGTGAGGAGCACTGACCTGCTTTACACCCTAACATGTGAGTATGTGAACATGTTGACAGCTCCCACTAACATAAAGCTCAGTTGTGCTCAGGTTCGATGTGTTGGGAGCACTGGAATGCATTTCATCTGGTGTACTGATCATCCCTAAGGTCAAATGCCTGTAATCTACTGTACAACCTGATTTGATCATGCTTTGATAGTCAGAAGCACACAGTAAACATTTGAACTACATGCTAAAAAATTGTGTTCACAGAATATATATCAATGCACAGATAAATCATTTATAATAAACACTGTAATATTCCATTAAGAAATAAGAATAGTCTGTTTTGATTTTGTGTTGACTTTTTAAAAAGTCATTTTTTATTTATTTTCTGTTTTAAAGTTAACTAAATTATTTTTACATTTATGCAAATTGTTCCTTTTATTTACATGGTTTTAATTAAATGGTCAAACAATGTAAACATATTCATTATTCATTGCTGGAGAATACACCTGAAACTATTTTTTTATTATTCTTATTTGAACTCAAAAATCCTTAACTCAACTCTGTGATGATTTCCCTTATCTCATTCATACTTTCCTGTCTCCACTCCACTTCCCTACAAATTAAAGTTTAAAAGTACAAACAATTGCATGCATGGTGGTCTTTATCTCTGTTTCATACAGACTTTGTTGTTAAAAAATTAATATGTCTCCATGTAGGAAAGTATAAAAACATATTTTTTTTAAGACAGAACAATGGTTGATGTATTCTTTCCCTAATGCCAGGAAATTAGATCCGTTTGCATAATTTCTCATAATTTCTTCAATTTGATGTGTGCTCTGCACAGACGTCGTGGCAGTTTATCAGCATTTTACTGATATTTGTCTAAAGTCAGGCTTTAGACTGATCATCACAGCACAAGGCCATTAGAAAAATCACCTGGAAGAAATTATATTAAAAAGCATATCTTAAGCATGGCCTGCATTCATGTTCCATCAGACAATCTCCAGCGCATTACTCACTGTCATATCTCAAATGATTCAGCGTGCCATGCATAATGCATCAGTGTGAATCTTTAGAGGTTGCCTGCAGTTTGCCAATGTCTCAGACTGCAGGTTAATCTATCCTATATTCAGTGGGGAAAAACAAAACTGTTGTTACCTTCTGCTGTGTAGATCTCACTTTTACACAGGTGGTGTGTTTCCCCATCATCTCTCCATCACTTCAATCAAGCCACTGATTAATTAATAGAGCCTGAATATGGTGGTTTTAATGTATTCGGTTCAGGATCTCATTAACACGGTATTGTTCTTTCAGATGCTGTGTAATGCTTATATTAAACCAACCCAGCTAAAAAAAAAAATAGAGATGGAATTGCTCTGGGCTTTAGTGGGTAATTGAAGGAACGATCACCTCGCTTCCATCATTATCATGGGAATCTGAGATTGACTGTGCCATCATCCTCTGTGGGTGCTACCATTTCTTCTCATTCTTTTCTCAACATCCGCTCCAATATGTCCTCCTGAATAGCTATCTTTCACTTTTATTCTTTTCCCCCAGCCTTTCAAATGACTGAGAGGTGAATCAACGGATGCCAAGATTCTAAGCAATAACAATAAAATGCTTCTGGAGAGAAAGAGGGAAAGCAATAAGAGTGGAGTGTTCTCCTAGAGTGCCAGCGAGCAGCCCTGAGACGCCTGAGAATCAACCCATCTGCTTCAACTCCATTTTCGCTGTTGTGGATTACATAAAATGCTGATGGAATTAGAGAATTAAAGAGGAGGTGGTGGGTTAGCATCTCCAGATATTTGGCATTTATCTCTATGTTCTGGCTCTTTTAATGGCTCAAAAAATGTTCAGGCAGGGAAGAGACTATGCGGGAGCCGTTGGAGTGAGATGCCTTGATGGAGCTGGGGAGATGGAAGACCAAGGCGGAGCCAGAGGGCTGGAAAAATCAGGCGCCACTGGACCGGAGGGCCAAGGTAGAGCTGGGGGATTCGAGGACCGAAGTGGAGCTGGGGGCTCGAGGCGGGGCGGAGCAGGTGGGAGTGGGGATGGCATTGAAGCTGAAGGGATGGTGGACCCCAATGGAGCCAAAGGAGTGGGGGGGTTCTAGCAGCCACAGGCCTGGAAGTCTATGGTGGAGGCAGAACAATGACAGACAAAGATGAAGTTGGAAGGAACCCTGTGAAGCCAGAGGGATGACAGGCCGTGGTGGAACCAAGGGAGCGAGGAGCCATGGTGGAGCCAATGAGTCGAAAGGCCGAGGTGGATTCATGGATTCAGAGGGCCGAGGTGGAGCAAGAGGGTTGAAACTTTGCAACCACCATTACGAAGACCACGGTGGATCTGGGTGACCAGGAGGTCATGCCTGTGGAGCATGAGGGCTGAAGAGAGCCGGGGGATCAGGAGGATGTGGCCGAGCCAGGGAACTCGACGGAACCAACAGATGAGGAAAGACCAGGGAAGGAAAGGAACTGGGTGGAACCAGCAAAGGACGGGACGGAAATTAACTGGGCAGAACCAGGGAAGGAGGAGACCGGACGGAACTAGCATACTACTACTTCCGAAGTAGTGAAAAATCAGCATTGCCATCACAATAATAAAAAACATTATACAGTGTGTCAATATAGATAATAAAAATATTTTAAATTTTAATATTTCACAACATTACTGTTTTTAATGTATTTTTGGTCAAATAAATGCAGCCTAAGAAACTTCTTACAAAAACCTTGTTAAGTTAATTTTTGCCAAAATATAACATTAACTTTTAATTTGGCAATGGAATTGCATTTCTGTTTTCTTAAAGGGTTAGTTCACCCAAAAATGAAAATTCTGTCATTTATTACTTACCCTCATGCCGTTCCACACCTGTAAGACCTTCGTTAATCTTCGGAACACAAATTAAGATATTTTAGTTGAAATCCGATGGCTCCGTGAGGCCTTCATAGGAAGCAATGACACTTCCTCTCTCAAGATCTATAAAGGTACTAAAAACATATTTAAATCGGTTCATGTGAGTACAGTGGTTCAATATTAATATTATAAAGCGACAAGAATATTTTTGGTGTGCCAAAAAAACAAAATAACGACTTATTTAGTGATGGCCGATTTCAAAACACTGATTCAGGAAGCATCAGAGCACAAATGAATCAGGCTGTACTCACATGAACCGATTTAAATGGTTTTAGTACCTTTATGGATCTTGAGAGAGGAAGTGTCATTGCTCCCTATGGAGGCCTCACGGAGCCATCGGATTTCAAAATATCTTAATTTGTGTTCCAAAGATTAATGAAGGTCTTACGGGTGTGGAACGACATGAGGGTAAGTAATAAATGACAGAATTTTCATTTTTGGGTGAACTAACCCTTTAATATTAATTTCTCAAAAGTACTACTAAAAGAATTGTTAATGAAATTAGAATCATTCACGATATAACTTCCGTTCCGTGAAATCATTGGCCATATGCTCAACCCTTGATAATCTCATTGTGTGAGCATGTTCATATGAGCAGCCCAGACAATGTATTCCATGTACTTCTGTGAATGTTTGTATAATCCACCTGTCATGAAGCGTATTAGTTTTTTCTGTCATATCTGTATTACTTCACGGCTTCTCTGAGGCTTGGAAAAGGTCTGTATGTTTATACACATGCAGCATTTATAGTTAATAATCAGAGCCATGACATCAGTTTTTCTCCCAGTTTACCCCCCAACCCCCCACGCCCCCACCCGAGGGCTGCAGGAAAATCTGTAATGGCTTCAAAGTGTTCTGCCGTTACCATAGAAACAGCAATAAAAGCAATTAGATGCAATGTGCAAAAAAGTGTACAAAGAGCCATCATTTCAGAATGGCCCTTGAAATTCCATCAGAGTCATTGCTTTGTCTGGCTTGCGCTCTTGCTCTCTGCATGAAGCTCTGAATTTCACGTGCTTCGTACATTTGATTTTGCTCTGCAGTTTTTCCCATCATCGTATCTATGGCATCAGGGGGAGGGTGGCAGAGAGCAGTGCTCATCTCTGATCCGTGGCACATTAACTGGTATTTGCATAATGTCTCCAGGCCTTATTAGGGCCATGCAGAAATGCTTTAGGGAGGATCTCCTGGGTCTGATCCTGCATAGACACTCATGTTTCACACCTTCCTCTACTTTGCAGTGCAAATGAATCACACATGTGAACAAATCAGTTATTCTGGTCGTCCTTCACAACTAATTCATATACATGGAAACCTGAGCACAACCCTACACCATGTGCACATATATTTTTATATACTTTAAGTATATATACAAATGTTATATACAAAATTAATGCAAAGACTGATAGTTGTATTCAGTGTGGTGTTGGAAATTAATTATGTCTTGCTTGAATGCGGGATGTAATTCCATGAGATTAATACGTGCTATATATTTTTTAAAAACATATTAAACTCACAAAAATATTATGTAGGCCTCTCTCACGACTTTATATCCCACATTAAAGCATTAATTGGGAGTTTAGTTTTTTTATGAATAAATTATATAATGTTCGTCGTAATACGAGCAGAGGAATTGCTGAATGAGTAGCTGCATAGATACTATATGACAGCTGGTGAAAAAAACACCCGTAGGTAAATTCGAGCAATGGTCTGAGTGTACAAACAAGTAGAAAATAATTTCTTTAAAGATTATACAACAGCAACTTGGAAAACAGACAAAACAGAAAAGGTAAGAACCGATATTTGAGAAAAGAGCATATTAATCTAATAGCCGCAGACCCATAGCGGAACTAACTTTACCCCATGTCACGTGATTTACGATTCTTGTGAAAAAGGCTAATCTACTTCGAGTGTAACTAGGGTGACCACCCGTCCCGCTTTGCGTTGTACCGCACAGCATTCTGACTCCTTGTCCCGCACGTCGCATATTGAGAAAATGTCCCGCATTTTCATCTGTCTGTTGGTTTTTAATTATAATATTAAGAAAACGTGCATGCGTTATTTTGACATTTTAAGAAAGCATTACATTTATTATTTTGCGTAGTTTTTCACCTACCAGCGCTTCGACAGAAGTAACATCCCAACAGCCGTTTTTTAAATCCTATCCAATGGGTGAAAAGAAAGGAGTAAACACGGTCACTAGTAGGTTGTGACGGCTGTCAATCCAAATGTGGAGCGGAGTTGGACTTGGTCAGAACTGTTTCAAAAATAGGGTGACCAGACCGGTTTTTGGTGTTCTGTCCCATGAAATGTCCCCGTTTTACAGCTCGTTCAAACCAACCCGCATATACATTGCAAAAAAGACCGACGAGCATACAGCAGCCTGCTGGAGAAATTGTGTAGTGGTCATGTTAACCAACAGAGGGGGCTGTGCAGCTACACTTGGTCGCGCGCGCGCCGCTACTTCATGAGGAACGTAATCTGGATCCGGAACAGAGCAAAGCGCCATTATCGTCAAATATCAAAATAAACATCGTTATCAGTTTCAAGGTTAGTAACATACTAACTATTCATACTGTTTGTATGTTTTATAACAGGGCGCGAGATTGTTTTGCACAATTTTAAACGTCCACATTAGTTCCGTCACAACGCAGCAATTTCCACACACACGTGAGTGTGCCTACGTGGTGAAGGTACACTCAGATATGAATAAATATAAAATAAAATAAAATAAAATAATACACGTACTTTGTGCTTAAAATGAGTCTAAAATGCAGAATAATAGTTCAAAATAGTTAAAAGTTAAAACAGTTGTAATTACTGTATACAGCTAAAAACTTGTGAAAATTAAAATATTAAATTCAATAATGTTAAAAAATACTTGTTAAATGCTGTAAAATATTTATCTTCTTATATTTATGTTGTTTTATTTTTGTAAAGTAATGTACTTTTGTAAAGTCACACTAATGTTATAACAGGCATATTGTTTTGAACTGCTTTTACATTGGTTACTATTAATCGTGTAAAAGTTTTTTTTTTTTTTTTTGGTGAATTGTATTTAGACCAGAGCAAAAATCCTAATAATAAAACTAAATCATAATTATTAATATAATAATAGCCTATAAGGAACCCACAACAATTAAAAACAAAAACATTCAAAACATTCATGTCCCTGTTTTTTAAATAGATAATAACAAATGAGATTTTGGTGATATTTTGACCACTCGAATAGGAAATGTCCCCAGTTTCCATTTCAGAAATCTGGTCACCTTATTAAAAATAGTTATCTGCATGATGCCTGCTGCCTTTAGGGTCAGTGATGTTTAATTTAAATGACATGTAAAATAAAGACATGTTATGTTATATTGTGATGTAATGGTGTTTTCTGGAAGGGACTAAAGAACAAAGTATTTTTATCAGCTGAAAGGCAGAATACAAATGTTGTTATTAAGGTAGATAGACATTATATAACAGCTTCAGGTTGTGTTTTAGTGTTTAGAATTTAACCAGCATGAGTTTGAAATGCTTTTTTTGTTTTGTATTGTTTTTTGGTGTTTTTGCCTTTTATTGTGTATGTAGAGAAAAGTGGGAGGGAGGCAGACTGGATAAGGAAAAGTCCACGAGCCGGGACTTGAACTCAGGTTGCCCAAAAAAACAAGGGCATTATATCAGCGTGCTGCCCACTAGACTACTGGTGCCAATCCACCAGCCTCAGTTTGATAAATATTAGAACCTCATTGTGTAATATCCATGAGGGGAACAGAATCCGACGGCAAAAATCCAACTGTCAGAATTTGTTTCCCCATACCCATAATGAGAGATGTTTATGTAGTGGATTAAAAGATGCTGATTCTATTCTAGGTGTGGATGGAGCTTAACCAGCATCAGTTTAAAAAAAAAAAACTATTCACATAGTGTATTGCCTATTCACATGGTGTAGAGCCTATTTTTTTTGTTCAGCACTTTAGTTCAGCTTCTGTTGATTTTCAGTGTGTTTTTAACTGTGAGTACATTTTGACTTGTCATGAATTGACATACTTTTGGCCATGTGTATGTTCTACATCATCGAGACCTTCATGTGCTCACTTGGAGGTCACTGGAGATCTCCATTAGCTCCAGAGTCATTTCAACAAAATCGTCTAATAGCTTTTTACAGAATGAATAAGCAATTGTGTAAATATGAGGATCAAAACAAGCCTGCAATGAGCCATAAAAGACAATGCATCATCTCTGTGTACACCTCCTCTCGCAAATATTCACAAAATACTGTGTACAGAACTGTCTATCTCTGAACTGTCTTTTGTGAAACAGCACAACATGGCTTCAAGCTCTGATTGTGGCGGCAATAGAGACTGAGAGGCAGCGAAATAAAAATGTTCAATAGGAATGTGTTGTATCTGTGCATATTGTGCTGCATGGATGCTCTGGGTTAAAAGAAGATGTAACAATCGATATCTTCCTCTGCTTGTCTTTTGCCTTTGGCTGTATCTTTCTCTCCTACTTAATCTCACACAGAGCGCAAACGAAAGCACATGAAGGCAGTGCTCTAGCAGATCAGCACGTCCTGATTTTGCTGAGCTAGATGCATTCCTGGGTCAACATATTTTGTTGATCCTGGAACAACATTCCTTTCCGAAAATTTAATCCTAACTATAAGTTATCCCTATATTCAGAGGGAAATGATAGAAATAACAGACGCGTCGACCTAACCCTGGTTGTAAGTCTAAATTTGACATAAACTGTAAACTTGCCCCTCAAATCTGATTGGTTGATTGGAATGTTATTCAAGGATCAACATAGATGCTGATCCAGGAACATGTTCCATTTGGTGAAATCAGGTTCAGCAGATCACAGTGTTCAGGGTTCAGGGTTTTTGTTGCCCATGCCCGATCAAAGGATGAAT
This sequence comes from Megalobrama amblycephala, assembly GCF_018812025.1. Taxonomy (NCBI): domain Eukaryota; kingdom Metazoa; phylum Chordata; class Actinopteri; order Cypriniformes; family Xenocyprididae; genus Megalobrama; species Megalobrama amblycephala. The sequence goes on along the minus strand of NC_063066.1, from coordinate 10,894,711 downwards.
TTGTTTTGCAGCAATTAGTATGCCAACAATTAACCATAAATGTTGAGGCCCCACACATTTTTAAATTATTATAAATAACCCTAGCTCATACATCAGCAGTATTAATGAGAAAGGGGCCAATGGTGTTGACACCATGTTGACAAATGAGGAAATTACATTATATATAATTGCGTATATGCAAATTTGAGCATAATTCAGCATTTTTTAAGTATGGTGTATAAAGAAAACAAATGTATCTTTACAAAATATTTGTAATCTGATCACCACCTCCCTGAATAGGACAGTTTGGTTGCAGTTCATTAACCCTTGGCTCTACTTATTACATTGTTAGCTAACTGCATGATAATATGTACATTTCTGAAACCACATACATTGGACAGTCACCTCCGATACCAGATTCTCTAAATTGTAATGTTGACATGCATTCTCTGTAAAGCTGCTTTGAAACGATATGTATTGTGAAAAGCGCTATACAAATAAATGTGAATTGAATTGAATACTGGCATATAATATTGCTAGGAATGTAGACGCTTGATTTTAATCTTAAAGTCAGAATTAATTTAATTCATAAAGTATATTGTTAAATGTATTGGAATGTGATTAGTAATTTGTTGGAATAAAATGTCAGAAAGAGATTTTTAAAAAATACATTTCATTAAACTTTATCTAAAATCATGTTATGTGAATTTTGAAAGGACACTCCTAAATAAAAAAAAAAAACGATCACTCACATACTTTCACAAACTCTCATTCATTCCATTGTGATCATCAGAGGTGCATGTACGTAAAATGGCTTTAGCTTAGCATAGAAAGCTAAATGTACACAAAAATTTTCAAGCTGTTCTCAAAACTGTTAACTGTAATTTAAAAAGATTTATAGTAGGGATGCCACAATTTTCAATATAATATTGAACCGTTCGGTACGACATCCACGGCTCAATACGCGCTTGTGAATTGCGTTTTTTTCGGTTTTATGTTTAAATAATTTATGTGCGTTTTATTTCTCTCCGAATTGACTGTTTGTGTGTGCCTGTAAGTCTACGAGTACTCCTCCCCGCGAGTAAATATTCAATCACTATGCTCTAAAGTTAGGGGGCGCTGAACCATCATTCCACACTTTAACATGGCGAGCGGCGGGGAAGTGAGGCTACAGTACGAGGAAGCGCCGGCGTCTTTCAAATCCGTGGTGTGGAGACATTTCGGTTTTGCCGTTGAGTATAATCAAAGACTATAGAATAACACAAGACGCGTCACTCGTATTGTTTTGAATGGGAGAAAGTGAAACGCGCAATATGGTGGAATAAGTCCCGCCTTCTAAATAAGAGCCAATCGCTGACTGATAAAGTCATCGAGTCACTGCAGCGGCCGTTAGAAGCACCGGTTTCTATAGAAACAGCCAGACGAGTGTCTCCGAAATGAGGCACAAGAGACGCGCATTTAGGTCTGCGCATGCGCATTAGCTTGATCCAGCCTGAAAAGTACAGATTTTTTGTCATGATTCCAGCGTTTGAGAAAAAAAATAAAATAAAATGAGGCAGTTGTTGTCAGATTTTATTGGTGATTTCAAATATTAAATTTAATCGAAAGCTTGGTAAACAGCTTTGGAGAATTTGTTTGTACAGTTTGTACATGGGCTACCAACAGCTGTGAGATGTCAGTGTTAATTTTAAAATAAAAAATTATTTTATATTATACAATACACTAGAAACTAGTGGACTTTTCTTTGCTTTTAAATAAAATAAAGGAGTATTGCAATAAATCGTTTTTACTTTTTCTATTAACCTCTTACTGTTCCTATTGCCTAAGCATAGAATAACAAACTGAACCGAACCGAACCGAACCGAAAACCATGGTTAAAAAACCGAGGTATGTATTGAACCGTGGGCTAACTGTATTGTTGCATCCCTAATTTATAGTGTTTTATAACTTGTTGTATGTGGATTCTGTTCATAGAGTGAGGTAAAATACATTGATTTTAGTTATCCTTATTTGGCCTCTGACTGTATGAGTGGAACATGCATCATGAATGCTGAATGCTCATCAGAATGCTCATCAGATTGGCAAGATTAAGTGGAATATGGATGAATTATGATTTTAGGTTTTTGGATATATCAACACTTTTCAATAAGAGCTTGCATGACAGGTATGTGCTTTTTAATTACATACAGGTTCCCTCAACTGTAGCTAGCCAAAAGTAATTTTAGTTCACTCAAGTGTAACGTTAAAAACATATTTGCTGATGTTTTTTCTTATGTCCAATTTTAGGCATCTTACTCAGTACAATATTTATTTAATAAATCTGATTTATTTTGCTAAAATATATTTTGCAATAATTTTTGCTCTGTCTTTCATGGAAATGGAATGAACGGAAATGTCCATTCTACAAAAATCAGTTCAAAGTACACTGATTAGTCATAGGGCATTAAATGAATGCCATTAACCATAACAGTCAATATTAAATGTGTTTAATTACATTTTCCCAGTTTATTTATTTTTCACCTAATTACTCTTTGCTGTAAATGAGATTCTCCAAATTGACATTTGAGTTCACATGTAAGCCTATATCTAAAAGAGCTGTATTGAAAACTAGACATCAGATTCTTACACATAGAGGTTCTAATCTTTATCATACTGATGCAGGTTAAACTCCATGCATATACAGGATAGAATCAGCATCTTTTGAGCCACTACATCAACATCTGTCATCATGGGTGTGGAGGAACGGATTCCGTCAGCGGTATTGCTAGACATCGGAATCTGTTCCCCCCATGTTTCTTACACATGGAGGTTCTAATATTTATCAAACTGCTGCTGGATAAGCTCAGTGCACATATAGGATAGAATCAGCATCTTTTAAATTTTGCAATGTATTTTTGACTACACATTATGAAGACTTTTTTTTTTTTTTTACTTTCACACCAATTCATTTACATGACTTTCCAGAACATGACAGACAGGATAACTTTAATTACATAACTGAATGTAGCCCAAGTTTAACTCAAATGTTAACAACAACCGACAAAATAGATCTGAAAACACAGGAACTTAAATATAAAGTCAGACAGGGTAATTATTGATACACAGCTGAACTGATTAGCAAATCATATCTGTAACCAAGACAACTAAAAAGTGGCGGGAACCAGAACAAAGGAACACATGTGACTGAAACTAATAAACTAAAAATCCATGAAAATGAAACTAAGATCAAAATAACTGAATGTTTGTGACAATTCCAGGGTTATTAAAATGATCTTTTTAGTCAAATATGGCAATAGCTAGAAAATATATTAATTATGAAAATGGACATAAACTAATAGTGAGTTTTTCAGATCTAGAAATTATTTTACATTTTTAAAATTACCTCATATATCCAGGTTTTCCAAGACCATGCATGGGAATTTTCCATGCTAATGAAAGAGCTATCCGCACACTCCGCCCCTCAGCTGCTCCCACAGCCCTGTTTGTCTTGCCCTTTCCTGAGGTCTGACCACTGAGCTTGAACTCAGCCATTACAAGCCCATCAGAGAAGAGAGGTTTTTCTTCACCTCTGGTCACTTGGGAGCAAAAGCCACTGGGAGCCTTACTAATTGGGCTAGCAACAAAGGACCAAGCAACCCCAAGGCCTTAGTGCTCCACAAGTAAGCTGAAAGGCACAGCCATTGATAGAAGGAGTGAATGGTGAGACGGGCTTGTTACTATCTAATGGGAAACCATATTTGTGGTATAAACTAAGAGGGGTTTGTTTCCTCAGTCCGACAGTTGCCTTTACTCTCTGCTGACAGTTGAGATGCAAAAGGCTTTTGAATAGTACTCTTGCCTCATATCTGTTACCATAGTTGCATCTGTGCTCTCATCCAGGCCTGGGCAGCACAATCCTGTGTGAACTCAGAAGGAGAAGGGAGAGAAGAAAGCAGTATGATGTTGTGAGAGATGCCATTAGGGCTAATCAGCAGTAAGACTTGTCCACTGCACAACACTGGGTCTCAGAGAAAATGTAGATTGGTTTTGCATCAATATTTAAAAGGCAGATAATATTTTGGGTTCGGTATGACCCAAACGGCATTTCATGACTTGAGAGATTCAACAAACTAAATCAGAATCAATAACTTGCAGGCTCTAATACTGTGTTGAATAATGGAGTTTTCAGAGCAAGTGATAAGTGTCAAGCTTTGATTGCTCTCTTGCCTCCTCTCATGCACAGTATATACAGGTGATTTCCATACACACAAAACATGATATAGAATGAAAGTCACTACTGCTTCTGCTCAGTGCTAGCAAGTGAATCTGAGTCTGAGGCGATTATCATAAATATTGTACTGTGTTGCTCATAAAAGTGATAAATTAACATAATAACATGCCATTTAATACTACATAAAATGTTTTTCCGTAGTTAATAGAACTCAGCCTGAAGGTGCAGTCACATTAGTGAAATTTCACAGACAAAAAAGGTCTATTGTCAATAGTGTAGCAAAGTATTAAACTCAGCTCACACAAAAGTCACTTTCAAACCAAGCAGCTTTCTGTTGGTCAACGTGCCGAATCTCTGTGACTGACTTGAACCACTTGTGAAATCTGCATGGGGAAATCTTTCGCTCTAATGAAAAATTCCAGATCATGTGGATTCCTATTAAAATGACTGGACTTCTCTAGTGTCTTCTCTAGACTTCTCAATTTGCTGAACAATGGTAAATGTGACCACACGTTAAGTACTGTAATTTGTGAAACATTTTCTGTATTTTAAATTTCTCACTTGTTCACTCACTCACTGTTCCTTACATTGGGAATGCTACGTAGCACACTTCATAGGAATGTTTTGAAGGTTACTAAAGGCATAAAAGTAAAATTACATTTAATTGGTTGTGACTAAAATCACCTCTAATGACATGTGCCAGTGACATGTGGAAGCCTTAAAGTATGTTCTGTGTACTGCCTAGTATTTATTATTTTTTTTTTAATGGTAAGTGAAACAACCATTATTCCACAATAAACAGCAATTTAATTTTTTGGCTAATTAAAAAAAAAAAAAAAATCATATACCCTAGTAATCTTTAAAGGGTTACTTCAGGATTTAGCATTAAGCTTTGTATTAGTAGAATACCACTAGTATTTTCGAATTACCGTGCTTTCCCCCTTCATATCAGCCCGAGATGAGAGATTTATGCATTTTTATTCTGTAAAAAAGTCTCCGATGACGCAAAAATCGTCATTTTGCATCATCGGAGGCTTTTTTGGCCAGAGGCTTAAAACTACAGCCAGTAATAGCAGGTAGTTCCGCATTTTTTCACCACGCCCATACATATGCGCATTTGAGGTTACTCACGGACATAGATCAAAGATTTTATCAAAAGTGGGTGTCAATTATATTTTTAAGCTTACAGTAATTAACTTTATTTTGTCTGCACTAAATAAAGATTGGTTCATCTCGCAAATTTATCGGTCTCTGCAGTCATCTCAACCAATACAGCAACAGGCTTTTGTGGTAACGTTAGCATAAATAGATAAATAGACTAACTCAGTTTTACAGAACAGTGGCTTTACTTTGATAACAGTCAACTTATATGCAACTTATATGTAATTGTCTATCTAACGTTACTTTGCTAAGTTTGCAGTTTTACTGCTATCTACAACACTACATATAGGCTACTGTGTTATCAGTCTAGTATCAGCGAGTCTTACCTCTAGTCGAATACGCTTAGTACCAGATGCCCAGGCTGTTCGTCCTCTGGGAAAGTGAATATCGATGGTATCGCGGTGTCCTTCAGAATGGTTCTCTTCATTGCAAGGATATTTGGTTCGTAGTCCTCGTGCTTGAAATGGAGACTACATATTCTGCGTTTTTTTTAGGTTTTCTATAACGGTGTCATCTCCAAACTTCGGGTGTTTGATGGCCCACAGCCACTGTTTACATCGCTCCAAATCTTTAACTTAATCGGAAAATGATGGAAACTTACTTGTCCTTTCCTGGTTTTGGGTGTACATCCAGGTACAAAGCAATTTAGCACCATTTCGCTGTAAATGTATGAACTAACTCACGATTTATAGAATTAATATGTAACAAAGCAAGCCTAGTTGTTTGAATTTTCCTGGTAATGCCGCCTGTAACCGATAGGCATGGTTTGGCCGTGGCCTCGCAAGGGCAGCAAAACAAGTGCATTCTGGGAGTTGTTGTCTTTCATCCACATTAGTCAAAAATAAATTTTCTGCCTTTTCTCAGTCTAGAAAGCTCCAAATTCAAAAATAATTTCACATTTCTACTACATAAATGACCAATTTTAAATACACATTCATCTTTCCAGGGGTGAAGTACCCCTTTAATCAAAAAAGTTAACCTCCCCCACCACCCCCATATAGTTAGCAACGCCAACTTGATAATTTGGCGAAGGACAAAATCAACTTTTTGTCTACATTTTTCTCATTCCAGAAGCCGTTTCACTCTGATACATGTCACAATAGGGAAGAAAAGAATATCGCAACTTCTATTTCATGTCGACTTTAACATAGGGGGAAAAATGTTTTTTTACTCTAATTTTGTGTCAACATGTTGTAACTTTTGACAGTCTGCACAAATAATCAAAGAGTCGAGAAAGAGTAAAATATATATATATGTCCAGTTCATTCATCACACTGGGAATAGAACATCAAGTCAAGCACATTGCCTTGTGGGATACAGTGTTTTCCTGCAGTAAGCTCTGGTACCACATATTTTAGTAAATCGCACAAGCAAAAGTGCACAAGCTTTGCATGCAGTTCTTGCACCTTCCATCTCTTTCCCAGTGAAAATGTACTGGGAGTGCACACAGCATAAAACAGGCTTTATCCCCCGTCACATGTGCACAGTGTGATTGGGATAGATTGGTTGTCGGGGTTGGTGAAATACTCCTGGATCAATGATATGTGTACAATGAGGTAATTCTTTGTTTCTCTGTGTATTTATTCAGCAGGGATCTGAGCGTGTGCCAGAAACGATTGTCTTGCTCTCTCTGTGGAGTGACACTGACGACTCTCTCTTCTGACACTCCTTTGGGGTGGCCCGCTTCCTCTCATCCATCCATGGACTTGTCTGCCGTGTTGACAAAGCATCGCAGGTCTCTCTCCATCAACACCACTGCCTGACAGCACCGCGTTTTACGCCGCGTGGAAGACTGTCACGGAGTCAGGTAATGGGTTTGCTGACACAAACTATGCGGGTCAATAAAACTCAAAGATGTTTCGGGCTCTGGGAAATGTCTTTTCTGTAATGTCTGCACCACGATGTAGCCCTTTGAGGTGCCGGGAATGGGATCTTTAATATTGACCTTTGGCTATACACAGACACCGAGCTCTTGTTTTGAAGCCATTACAGAGTCTATGACACACTTAAGAAATTTTCAGAGGCTCACTTTGAAATACATTTCATAATGTTTTGTTTTGATGTTTTTAAAATGTCCCACCAGGGAAATATGTCAAATATCAAATTGAAAGATCTTTTCATCAAGGTTTTTCTTGAAGAGATGTAAGAGTTTCTTGACTGACTGATTGATTGATTGATTGATTGATTGATTGATTGATTGATTGATTGATTGATTGATTGACTGATTGAATTTAAACTATAGTCTGTTCATACCTTAGTTAGTGTAGCCTTTGGTGCCGACATGGCTTAATTCAATAAACGGGTTTAAATAAATAAAATAAAATAAATTATATTTAGAGAAAAAAAAAAAAAAAATACTGATCGCATATAGGCAGTAAAAAAAATGGATTTAATTAATTTTTATAGATTTTATTTAGGTAGATTTATTTTTTTTACTATTATTTGGTGTTGAACAATTTTTTAAATACTTTTTAGGTATGTAAGTTTCCGCCATTTGGACCTCTCCAGGTGATTTGTGGTTCGAAAATGAATATGATAGGAGGTCATTCTCCCTCTGACACGGTGATGAGGCAGTCATAGTGCAGTGGCATTTTGTAGCGTTTAAATTTAGGTATTGGATAGGATTAAGGGATGCAGAATGGTCATGCAGATTAAGGAATTAATAAATGCTATAAGTACTAATAAACAACCAATATACTAGTAATATGCAAGCTAATAAGCAACTAGTAAAATAAAGTGTTACCAAAATTTTTTATTAAATAATTTTCTCCATTTTCTCCCATTATTTTCTCATCAGATTTTTCCCTCAGGGAAAACGCCCCTCCTAAGTAAGTTTCTTTTGTACTTGTTCAGAGCTAGTATGTCTTATGGTAATGACCCCCAGTAATTGACACGAGACTTTTACAAGCTTTAACCTCATGTAAATACAGGACAAGAAGAGTTGAACCCTGCTGTACATACCTTTAGGTGCAGTAAACGCATACATCACATTTAAATGGTCATCCAGGCCATAAAGAAACATAGAGCGCACTCCACTTACAAACAAAACAGAGCATCTCTTATGTTAATGTTTAATTATTTTAATGAATTTCAAGATAATTTGTGCTGCAATGTGCACAGCAAACTATTTCAGGACCCTCTGGTGACTTTTTTTAACATCCCAACCTCATAAAAAATGTAGGCCATACTGCTGTTTTAGGCCATGAAGAACATGGGCTGAATCTATGCTGATGAAGATACGTCACAAATGGTAAGCTTTGGCATGGTGTCTTTTTATAAGATACATATAAACATTGTTGTCTTAATAGGGGCTACTTTTGTGATCAGGGAAAGGCCTATACTATACTATATTTAAGTTTGGAAACAGTCTAATCTTGGCTGCAATATGGACCCTGTTACAAATCATAATGGTCTCACAGGGAAATAAAACGCTTCATTGAATTTCATGTGTAATTCCAGAATACACCTACATAATGTAGGTTTCCAGAATACGCCTACACGGCCAATACATTAAAAGGTGCTGTAATCGATTTCAGGCGTTACGTGTTCCACCACTAAATTCCCAAACACATGTGTCTGATTGGTTAAAAAACTGGAGGCACTTACCCCGGTCACCCTCCACCCTTTTATAGATCAGGTGATTGGTTCAAAACCTGTATGTGAATGGATGAAATCAGTCCTTGTAGTCTTTTTCTCTTTCTCTAATTCCCTTCACTCATTCATCCTGTCACTCACTTTTTGTATGGCATTAAGGCGATTGCATCAGACAGCCAAACGATTGAGATCATTAGGCGAACTGATTTAATGAACAGGAAGCGTCCTGCTTGGCCGTGGCAGGTGTGCAGTACTCACACAGACAGGCACTAATTGATTTCTCAGCCAGTGAATTCCCCGGATAAATATATGAGGGCCCAACACCTCCGCAATGCGAGCCGTCAGCTCAAGTGGCTGCGAAGGTGCTAGCACAGCACAAACAGTGCACAAGGCATGATACGCAAATCCATCAACGCTAAAAGAGCGTCTTTGTTTACCTCATATGGCCTCCCAGCATTCTCGCCTGTTGCCACGGAGACTCTTATATCACAGCTAGGGTTGGGAGGAGTGATGGTATGATGGCTGAAATCAGGAGTGGCTGCTGTATTGTACACAACATGGGTTTTGTCTCTTTAGTTTGTACTTTGTCCATCTCCTGTTTTTCTGTTTTTGTGTGTGTGTGTGTGTAACCCTCACAATACCATTTTCTTTTGTTTTTTACTTATTATTGTTAAATATTAGGTAATATGTGGGAAAATTATTGACTATACCCAAAGACTATAGAATAACACATTCGTATTGTTTTGAATGGGAGAAAGTGTAACGTGCAATATGGCGGAATAAGTCCCGCCTTCTAAATAAGAGCCAATCGCCGACTGGTAAAGTCATCGCGTCACTTCAGCGGCCGTTAGAATCACCGGAGAGACGCGCATTTAGGTCTGTGCATGTGCATTAGCTTGATCCAGCCTGAAAAATAGTTTTTTTTTTTTTTTGTCATGATTCGAGCGTTAAGAAACTAAATTTATGAGCCGGTTGTTGTTAGATTTCATTGGTGATTTCAAATATGAAATTTAACGGTAATTTTGGCGAACAGTTTTTGGAGAATTTGATGTTTCCCCATTCAAAGAGATTGCATGATGCCCAGGATGCCCGAGAGGCGTTTCAAAGATGGCCGCCGAGTGAAATGACTTGTCTTAAAGGGACTTTGCTATACCCCACTAGGTGTGCAGCATGTCACAAATACTTATCTTTCATAGTAAGGCTGGAATACACACAACTTTTTCACAGATTTTGCCCCAATTTCCAGTCTAGATGAGTCAAAGCTGCAACTTTTGGGCTGTCAAAGTTGACTGATTTCACAGAAAATTGTGTAGTGTATGATGAGCACAGATTTTTTAGCATCAAACTATGATTCCATCCAGTCGTAGGATATAAAACATGTTAGATGTTTTGAGCTGATTTTAGAACACATATTGTTTTCATTTGTCTCATCTCTGCGTGAGTTGGTTGTGTTTGGAAAAACTCATGTTTGCAACTCATTTGTTTAATGTACTGTATGATTAAGGTCTGGTTTCACAGACAAGGTTTAGATTAAGCCAGGATTAGGACATTTAAGTAGCTTTTATAAACGTGCCTTAGAAAAACACATTACTGGTGTGTCTCTTGAGACAAAACAATGGTACTGACATTTTAAGATATGTCAGTGCAAGTTGTTTTCAGTTTAAACCAGCTCAAACATGCATTTCATCAGGGACTAGGCTTAAGCCTTGTCTGTGAAACCGGGGGTAGAATCATCTAGTTTATTCTAGCCTTTAGTGAAAAAAATGTTTAAATATGTCACTTTGGTGATTAAAGATGAGTTTTAAGGGATAAAATTATTGACTACAGGGGGAGTTTACAATATTTTTATTCTACAGTATGTCATTATACATGACGTTATGGTGCTTTGGGAGGTACTGTCATACTAAAAATCTCCCCGCTGTGAATTCATTGATTGGTGAGTTAGGGTTCAAAAACATCCTCAGTTTTGCATTGCGATACCTTGGGTGCCATCATTTACTTCTTCACCCTTCTGCTCTCTGAGGTCGCTGTGGGGAATGGAGAGAGCCAATGATTGGCAGTCACGGTGATTGGCACTCATTATTAGCCTTGTGACTGCTTTGCAACCAAGTCCAGTTCCATTTAACAAAACCCAGCTATTGCTGTCAGCCATTAATTTGTTTTGATTGATTTTTAATGCTTGTCAACTAGTCGCATTTGGACTGAAGCAACCCCAGTGCGTCTCGCTCTCTTTCTATGAGATCACATTAATTTCTTTGTTTCCTGCTCCTTTTATTAGAGAGGGCAAACGTTTCTCTGTTACATAACTGTTGTACTACATGTATTTCGACTGCTTTTAAACGTGGATCAAAGACTAGACATAGTTCAGAAGTAATAGCCTCTCATCAGTATACATCTACCCGTGGAATACCCCCCCCCCCCCCCCATCTCTCTTTCTTTTATCCATCCTCATCAGTGAGAGTTTCCGCCTCTTCACCTTGTCTTTACTTTCTCCTTTCCTACATGAGTGTTCCAAATGAATGGCCATGTGGCAGGCAAAGTTCATAAGTATTCACAATATTTCTATTTTCCCCGAAGGAATTCATCATGAGTCGAACGATTACAATTTGTTCCCCGAAAATTTGTCATGTCTACGTGCGGGGGTGTTCGATGTTCTGGAACCTGGCGAGGTATCGACTCCATCAATCAGTATTACCGTGGTAACGTTCTGAAAGCCCTACATCCAGCGGCAGGCAGCGGGATGGAAAGACAATTATACAGGGAACATGGAATGAGCGAGAGAGACAGATGAGGGTTGTAGGCCTTTAAAAAAATCCAAGCACACATATCTTTGACTCACTTGTTTTCTACCTTTCCATCAGTTGGTGTCAATAGTAGTTCTTACCAGTGTAATTTGTCCCTATAGATCCGCAATGCTTCAGAACATTCAAAAATAGGGAAAATATGTTGCGTGCTACATACAAACGAAGGGATCCGGAGTCAATTAAACCAAAATAATCTCAGTCTGATAAGGCAATTCTCTCCAGTCAAACAAATATGGTAATTAATTCAGTCATAATACCATTACCATAAAAATTTATGCAAACTTTCTGTAAATTATAAATCTTTGCTTGTCTATCTCTACATGTTCTGTAGAATCTACAAACACATAGAGCTTTAACCAAAGAAAACCCCCCACCACAATTGATCACAAAGTCTAATTAAGTTGCACATCAATACTCACAATTAAGACAGAGTTGAAGTTAAACATGCTTCCATGCTTCATATCGATCTTTAGCATTGAGACATTGGTCCAACAAGTCAAAAAGGGCTCCTTAACCAACAGTAAAAACTAATTATGAGAAACTGTGTTGTCTACGAGTATACAATTTAAGTAATAACAAAGTCCTTTTCAAGAAAAGTCAGTTTACTTGGTAGCTGTTTGCAATGCCTCCAATGGTCGAGCATGCAAGACCAACTTCTTTCGAATCGAGAAACACTGAAATCTCAAAAACTGCTTTTCAAATTCACATTTCTGTCATGACATCTCTCAAGAATGTTTGGTAATGGATATGACAATGTTGATACGTTTGGTCTTGGCGAAATAGATCTGCTACGCTGCGGCTGTTGGTTATTACTTCTGAAGAGCAAGTACGGGACTTACAACTGCCAATAAATACATAACACGCTGCTATGAGCAAGTAAGACATGCAAGTATGTAAGTAAGCAAGTAAGAGTACTGTTATACAGTATAGCATGATGAATTACCCGTAGCAGATCTATACATGTGGAGCTGGGGAAGGTGGAGGGTTTCTGCACTGCTACAGCAAATGCTGACCAAGTATTTGAAGGTTGAGCGGTGAGCTCATTGGCTACTGATACTGATACCAATCAGCTGTGACCCTTTAGAGAATGATGTGATTGCAAGCAGATTGAGTTAAGGACCCATCACCTTGTGCCATCTATAATTTCATGACAGAACTCTAACAGCAGCTGCAGTGACGTGATGATTTTACCAATTGGAAATTGGCTCTTTTAGGTGGGACTTATTCCACCATATTGTGCATTGCAGTTTCTCTTATGCACCTGATCTCTCTTGGTAATTACAGTCTTTGGTCTTTTGTTTGAACAGCCATCAATTTAGTCCACATTCATGATGTGAATATATATAATTATCAGTTGAATTGAATTGACCGTGCCCACAGGAACTTGAACTGGAATGACAGGAAGCAAAGTTTACTAAATTGCAATTTAAAGAAATTCAACACAGATAATCAGAATCAGAAAGAGCTTTATTGCCAAGTATGTTTACATACACAAGGAATTTGTCTTGGCAACAGGAGCTTCCAGTGCAGAAGAAAGTACAGACATAGTGCAGACATACATAGGAATTACACAGTAGAGATTAAATATGCATTATGGGAAATTAAGTGTTCTTCAACCCCAATCTACAAATGTTAATTTATTACATATAGTGGACAAAATATAAACTATACACTCTAAAAATGCTGGGTCGTTTCAACCCAAATTTGGGTCAAAAATGGACAAACCCAACCACTGGGTTACATTTTTTAAATTACATTTTTAACCCAATGGTAGGGTTTGTCCATATTTGACCCATTACATTTTTAACCCAACGGTAGGGTTTGTCCATATTTGACCCAAACTGGGTTTGAAACAGCCCAGCATTTTTTAGAGTGTACACTTTTATACGTAACATCTAATAATCTGCCTGTCTGTCTGTCTGTCTGTTTATATGGCCTTCTGGGAGGTATTATGTGATTAGTGGTATGGACATAATGCTTATTCTAAATAAGCTTATGCAAATGTTTGCATCTTCTTGTGAAATCAAATGTGGTTTTGTAAACTGGATAAAAATATGTAAATTAAAGATGATTCTGAGAATCAGTATCATGTCTAATGCACATTAAAAAAAAACATATGCTGCATTAACCATTTGAGTTCTTTGACAGCAGACACCATCCTGAAAAAAAGATTACGTTAATTATGTAGGCCCCAGAGAAGAGTGCACAAAGCATCCTTTACAGAGAGAACAAGCTGTGTGTACAATCATCAAAACATCTTACGTAATGTGTGCAACTAATTTTCCAAGCCTCTAACTACTTGCTCCTTTTGCCTTGATGTCTAATAGAGGTCTTTTGGGTTGAATATGATACAGGCTTAATGAGAAAGGCCTTCTCACCTTCTCACTTTCCAATGAGTAATTGAGCTTCATGGTAAGAAGCTGGTATGGCTGATTGCGGCCCATATGCTTCATCCTGCCACATTTGTATGTGTGCCTTCCTCTTGAACTTGGTTCATAATGAATGATACCTTCTCTTTCACACTTTGCAGATGACAGTAAGTTCTCAGATGTTCTCTTTCATTTTCTGCAGTGCTACATCTCACCAGATTTCCTCTAGTCTCAAAGGTGTGACAGCAGGCAGATACTGTATCTATCATGCTTTATCATTGGCGCATTATGCATGTTAAATTGAAGATGGGATAAAAGTACTCTTGTTTCTCACCCCACACCCATTTAATCGTTTAAATTTTATTGTCAGTGAAAATATGCTAATTGGGTCCTGTTTTTGCATGAGACAATATTAAAAGGAAAAGCAATTTTTTCATTATCCAGAGAAGAGAAATTGCCAGGGTCTGATAAATGAGCTTATCCTTAATCCTAATTATGTCAAAGGCAGGATTTACAACCCCTTTTCATAAACAAGTAGGGAACTTCACAAAAGACTTGACAAAGTAACGTAGATAGCATTGCATTTAAAACACCTGACTCCAATATAGTTTCACTGCAGAAACTATGGTTGGTTGAGCTGAGCCCAGGCAGGTTTGCTCATCAACAAGCATTTAGCATAATGCCGTGACCAAATACATATGGAACTTTTACTGTACCCTCCCTCAGGCATGTGATAACTAAACCTAGAAACATGATATATAATACATAGATCCATAAGAATATGAGCATCTTGTAGGGCTCATGCTTGAGAATTACTGTAGTGATGCTGCGATGGTGACTGGCATGTTGTTTCCTGCAGTGTTTGCCAGCAGGTAATCTCTATCGCACTGAAAGTGCAGTGGATTATAAATAACCCACTGTTGTTCTGAATCAGCCCGAAAGCTCTAATCTTGTCATTGCTCTCTCCAGCTCAAAGTGGCTATGAAGCCGGCTGTGCAGCTTTAAGCGGTAGAGATTGCCCGGCAACATCATAAAGGATGGTTTCAACGCCTGAGCCTATACATGTTACAAACTATCACAATTTTAACTCCAAGTTTATATATTGTGCAAACCAAGATAAACCATAAAGTGGGAATCCTCTGCAACATGATCAAATACAGACAACAGTTCAGTCAGGAGAATTTCAGGTATGATAACATACCCAATTATCTTTTTTTTTTTTTTTTTTTTTTTTTTCAATTCATTTTAATTCTACTTCTCAACATTCAAATTTGAATTGCAATTCTACATCCTGTTTGCTACCTCAATTCAAATTCAGAAACTGAAATGGAATTTAAAAGGCATTGTCCTTTGAGTTCTGAATGGTGCACAAAACACTGGCAAGTGCAGTCTTGAACTATACGTCAGATTTATTTGAGCTGTAAATAAATTTATTATTATTATTATTATTATTATTATTATGTGGCCTACTGGGAGGTATTATGTGGTGTGGACACAATGCTTATTCTAAGCTTATACAATTGTTTACATCTTCTAAAACAATGCCTTATACTGGTTTGAAATATGTAAATTAAAGCTGATTCTATCAATTTCATGCCTAATTCAAGTGGAAGAAACATAAACTGGCATTTGAGATCTTTGACAGCAGACACCATCCTGAAAGAGATGACATCAAATTTTAAATATCCTAGCTTAATATGATTAAAAAAAAATGTTACAAAGATGTCCAACATGTAAATCATACTTCCTATTTCAATTCGCCCCCACAACAGCTGTTGTTTTTATTGAAGAACATACAGTTCTTGAAACTGCTGGAATCAGGAAATTAATCACAATTCATTATTTTAATCACTCATATGTTCTGTTAAAAAAAAAGCATTATCGTCATTACAAGAAACCAGAGGAAAAATCAAAGCCCTGCGAATATTGCCCAATGAAGGACCTCGAAGTGACAAAGGTTGAGAAGCACTTCTCTGAAACATCATTTCAAAATATGCGCTCATGTTTGTTTACGCGTTATTCGCCATCCTCTCTTTGTGCGTAACAAGACGCACAGTTAAACACGAAAAAAGACCGCTGGCTAATTCTACCATACAGTAAGTGCTTAGCTGTGAACGCGAGAAGAAAGTCCACACATGGTGTTGCGCTGGAGTGGAATACGGTTATCGGGGTCCCTCACTCACCCTCGCGCGCGCGTCCGCGGCTCTCAGAGGAAGTGCTGCTTGTGCTGAAAGAACGGCTGGGAGCGCAACACACAAGGACGCAGCGCGAGAGAGGACAGCACGAGCAAAGAGGTGCACCTGTAATCCACGCTGCTCACTCGCCGATGTGCGAATAGTGTGAGAGCATCCAGAAGAGATATTCTACACCACGCGCATACCCATGCTTGGGATTTGGCTTTCTTTTTCTTCGCTAATGCAAAAGGAAATATGCAGCGAAGCCTCACACTGCTCTGCACCAGTTTTCTGGGATTGTGCTTCGGTTCCAGTTTCCCAAGTAATATCAACATAGGTGAGTGGATTACAAAAGTGAAGTGTAGAATGGTGCGTTTTGAATAAAAAATGGAGAAAGACTTATAAATATGGTCTTAGTGATTTTACTTATTTTACCAGAAAACTGCATTGTTTTAACGGATTGTGGGATTTATATTTCCCCACAGGAGGATTGTTCCCAACCGAATCACACGAATATGAAGTGTTTCGGTTTGCGCTCTCGCAACACCAGGAAATCCCTAAACTGGTACCTCAAGTGGATATGGTCAAAATGGGGAATAGCTTCTCCATGACATATGCTTGTGAGTACAACCCGTTTTTACAGTGTAGAGAAAATGTGTGTAGTGAATATCAACGCACTGCAGCTGCTGTCCATGTCTATCTGTTGCTTTGATGGCAGAATGATAAAATGAAGAAGTCTGGATGTGAAAGTTTTGTCTCCCTGTTGCGCATACCACGCGGAGATAAAATCGATCTTATTTGTATTAAACTCTAATATATTTGGCATGGCAAATGAGGCGTTTTGAATGTATTGGTGATATACGGTTCACAAGTGCAGAAGTGCATAGTCCAGACACAAAAATGCGTGTTACGCCGAATGCGCGTTACGCCTGGAATATGTCGCTAGGTAATAAACCATTTATCATATTAAACACAATTTTTGCACGTCATATTTTGTTGTTGTTGTTGTTTATTTCGTTTCATTACTGTGCGTGCAATTAATCTCAATTATGCGTCATGATGGACGCGCGTGCTTCGTTGCTGATACATCATGAAACCGTTCTGTTATGCTTATAATGCTGATCATAATGAATTAATATCGAAATATCTTGAGGATTGTCGGTCAGTTATGTTGGGTCACAGGTCATTCTTGTGATTTAGCTTGTGTTTCTAGTCTTAAAGCGCACAAGTGTGGCAGCTTCCCTTGTACAGAGCACAGGATCAAAGCACTGTTAATACAAGCGTTAATAGCAATGAATTGATTAATCAATGACTTTCAAGCTCTTTAGACTCACGCAGATGTCTAACAGCAGCAATAGAAGAGAGGATAAACAGGGGATGTGAAATGTCTATTTTTTTTCTCGGTCAGTGATTCCCAATCAGGGATACTTGGGAAGATTTTGATTTTGGCTTTGCTAAAGGTATAAAACAAAAATTATGACTTTCATTTATAAATAAATTCATTGTTAGCTTTCTTTGAGAATGTTTTTCACATGTGCACATAGAAATGCTTAAAAAGACTGAGTTGTATCAGATGTTGAAGGTACTGATGATATTGATCATGTTTGGTTTGAAAGAGAATCATTGTAATAATAGCCACTTAAATTTACGATATATGCTGAGTGATATATCCAGTTTAACACAACACATGTCATGTTTATTGAGCCTTACTCATTGGGGAATTGTGTGACAAAAAAGGTTGGGAATCACTACTCTATATCAGTCTTTCTCTGTTTCTTTTCTCATGAATGCATTGGGAATATATAGAGAGAACAGAGTTTAGAGAATAGAGTTTTTTAAAAAATATGACGCAAACTGGACACTTGAATATGAAAATTAGTGAGCAGATATCTTTCAGCTCTGTAGCATGTTTTAAATATTCTTTGTTCTGTAATACTACTGAGAGCACATCAAAGAAATGCACATTAAATCTAAGCATTCGTCTCCCCCGGGCTACCAGTATTTCTTTTCATGATGTGAATTTTGAGCTATGCATAGACCCTCTCGCCTCATCCTCTTTTCATGGATTCAGTGTGTGTCAGGACAGACCAATCATCCATCAGCACCTCATGCCTTCTCTCTGGTCTTGAGGAAAACCAATCAGGTGAAATGAAAACTATTGCGTAATGGCCTTATTAACAGATATTAGGATGCAGATCCAAACACTAATGTGAGGGTCCCCAAACAGTGTAATTAAACTCCATCCACTGATTCTGTCAGAGCTGGAGGTGTGCGGTGGGATTTGTAATGGAGTGAAGAAACAAATCAGTCCCTCTATGAATTTCATGAGGTTCTCTCAGGTGGAAAATTCAACATGCTCATTAGTCAATGATGTTCTTGCACCTTCTTTTCCTCAAGATAAGACGTTTGTTATTCACTGACCCATTATGAAGCTCAGTCATATTGAAATGCTGCAGCAGTTTGTCTCGGATAATCGAAGGTCTCTTGTATCGCTCTGCGCTCGCGTCCTGATCTGTTGCGTGGTGAATGGGCAGCCCTCGCGCAATGAGCTGTGAGAAGAATGCTGTGAAGGCCCCGACTCTGTGTAATGCTGAATGGCCTCTTGTGCCATGAACTGAATGTGTGTCCGGAGACGCCTGAGGAAAGTAACCCTCAGCTGCTCCCCCTCTGTGTGGGCTCAATCCTTAGAGCAAACCATCCCCGTCAGCACCTGCCGGGGTAAACCAGAGGGGGGTGAGTACACAGAATTGTTCTGGGGCGAAGGCTGATTTAATAAGAAGTGGTGTGGCACCTAGGAAAGCACAGATTTACTGATAATTGGAAAGTGTAATGAGAGCACACCTAACCCTCATGCTCTCTTTGGAGTCTCAGAGACCTCAAGGTGATTTTAATAGCTAATTTTAAATATATATATTCCTAACATTGATCTTTTAGGTTAATACTTCATGATTTTTACCAGTCTTTAAAGAAATGACTATAAACAATGATAATACAGTCATTTTCAATTTAAAGGTGCAAGTGATTTCTGGTAGATGCTGTTGATATTTGAAATTACCATAACAAATACACCCCCTCCAAAAGGATCACAGCCCTATCTTGACCCCCCCCCCCCACCCCACCCCCCACAACACATACACAAGCACACACATCCAATGTGTGTTACTATGATAATTCAGGTAGAATGTCTAAATGTTATTTAGCTCCTCTACTCATTCGATGGCAAAGTCATCCGTTCCATCCAAAAAAAACAACGTTTTCATGAGCAGCTCCCATAACACGATAGAACTAATATATTACAAATGTGACAAGATTAAGGGGTTATAGCGATCACTAAAAGGGGAACCAATAGAAAAAACAACGTTACTCATGTATCGAGAAGAAATAAAGCAACCTCAGCGTCCGTTTTCACACTCTTTAAAGGGTTAGTTCACCCAAAAATGAAAATTCTGTCATTAATTACTCACCCTCATGTCGTTCCACACCTGTAAGACCTTCGGAACACAAATTAAGATATTTTTGATGAAATCCGAGAGGTATATGACATCCATTGACAGCAGTTTAAGAGAATGATACAGAAGAGAATATATAGTTGAATTAAGTCGTTATTTTGTTTTGTTTTTGTGCACAAAAAGTATTTTCATCACGTCATAAAATTAAGGTTGAACCTCTGCAGTCACGTTGACTTGTTTTAACAGTCTTTATTACCTTTCTGGACCTTGAAAGTGGTGGTTAAATTGCTGCTTATGGACGAGTCATATACCTCTTGGATTTCATCAAAAATATCTTAATGTTCCGAAGATGAACAAAGGACTTACAGGTGTGGAACGACATGAGGGTGAGTAATTAATGACAGATTTTTCATTTTTGGGTGAACTAACCTTTTAAGGTCTCTCCAGCGCTGGAAAGCTTCTCCGATATTAATGCGGCTCCTACCTCTTGCCTGATTGTAACCCTTCTTTTTAAGGTTATATTCCCATGGCCTTTTTCTCTTTTGTATTTTCTCTGCCATCTCTCTCTTTCTATAGTCATTCTGCTAATGTCTGTCTTGTGCACTGATCTCTCTCTCCCATCATGAGTGGACACGCCCCTTACTGCTGATTGGCTACAAGCCTGTTTTGGTGCTCAGTCCGATCCACTTTTCAACATTTAAAAAAAAAAAATCATTTACCGCCCCTTTAATGTGTTACTAATGTTGATATAAAACATGAATGAATAAAAACAGTGGGAGAAAGTCACATTTTTTGCCTACTGGGATTTGATTGCATAAGAGAAACATATTAATATAATTTGAAGTATGAAATTAGTTTAGCTATTTTTAACCTAAATAATTGTGTTTTCCGGAGAGCATCAAAATCAAGAGTGTCAAGACTATATTTTGTGATTTTAAATTAGGAACATTGTGTATGCTATTATTGTTCATTATTATATGAAATACAGCATCAGTTGAGTATAATATCAATGTTGATTTCCCAAAGCCACGTTTAATTTAATTGCTGCAGGTTCTCATGTGTTGGATGGTCTCTGATAACTCTTATTGCATTAAGCTGGAGTAAATTTACATATCCTGTATATCTAGAGAGATATTATAAATCAGATTACCTTATGGTAAACAAGTAATTAAAATAGATGATTCATAGATTGATCAAGAGGACCACCAGACAGTGTTATTTTCATACACTCTCCCACTTTCCAGTAATAGACACGTTTTCGCTTTCAATTTCAGAAGAATATGCCTGTATAAAGGTGGAATGCAATTTATTCAGTGACCCCCAACTGTCTCGCTGACATTTGAAGTCCTCACAGTTAATGATGGATTCCTTTATTTGATCCGTGAGAAGAATTAGAGCTGATCAATAGCAAAAACCCATGCAAAGGCTCCACAATCAATATGAGATGCTCACCGATTCCTGCATGCAAAGACTCAAGAGCCCACTTAAAGATCTATGGGAGAGTGTGCTTTCATAGGTCTACCTCCAAGAAAGAAAGCCTCCAGGCCAGAAGAATATTAGCACGCTTCAGGACAAAGAACTGAATCAAGTGTATTTACTGTTGCTATAATTTGATCTGCACTGAGCAAAGTCTCATAATATAATGCTCTAAATTAAACATCTGTTTTTTTTACTGCTCTGCTACTGTTGAAGAGTAGTACGTGCGTGCATGTTTTCTTTTATTAGGTGTTTCACAGTATGTAGTTTACACCTTCGCATCTGATGTGATTGCTCTTGGGAGACGGCTGTAAACATGCATCACAGTATCCCAG
Organism: Megalobrama amblycephala; assembly: GCF_018812025.1. NCBI lineage: Eukaryota > Metazoa > Chordata > Actinopteri > Cypriniformes > Xenocyprididae > Megalobrama > Megalobrama amblycephala. The sequence goes on along the minus strand of NC_063066.1, from coordinate 10,873,160 downwards.
AAAGCAGCAGCGGTTTCTGTCATAAGCCTGAAATGTCTTTCAGCGCTTCGCACTGAGAAGAAAATAATAACCCTCTGCAGCAAGTCTTTCTGCATGTCGTACAGTCACAGAGAAATATGCACAGGCAGCACGGTAGTGAACCGCTAGGATTGTGAGTGTTGGGAGAGTTGGCTCCGGGGTATTGTGTTATTGTGTAACATGAGACCAATGGGGGGCAGGGATTGCCCTCAGCCACCGCAGGATCTCCAAATCCTGATCAGAACTGCAGAAGAACAGAATCATCTAGATGGGATTCCCTAAAGCAAGATATTCAGTTAAAGTGCCGAGAGGTTCAGTCTTTAAATTCCTTCCCAAAAAAGGTCCAAACAATCAGAGTTTCAAAACCACAAAATATAACATTATAAATTCTGATTGGATGAGCCACGCTGCACACCTGGGACCGCACATCCGTCGAATTCTGTATTGCAGGTTGTGCTGTTGCTTAGTAACCGTAAACAATCTACAGTTAGCTGCTAAATCACTCCCATTATAGTCAATGTGCTGTCTGCACATGTACGGCAGAATTTCTAGCAGTTGACATATTTCTACTGTGGCACTGGAAGTGTGTAAATGCACCTTGTCAGCTTCCGTGTTGCATATGCTGTATACATCTCAATGGTTTATAATTATACAATCATTCGAAAATGTGGGATTTATTAAGAAATTAATACTTTTATTCACCAAAAGTGAATTAAATTGATAAAAAGTGATTCTAAAGACATTTACGTTGTTGCAAAAGATTTCTATTTCAAATAAATGTTTTTCTTATAAACTTTAAATTCATCAAAAGATCCTAAAAAATGTATCATGGTTTAAATAAAAATTATTAAGCAGCACAACTGATTTCAACATTGATAATAATATGAATTCTTTCTTGAGAATAATATAATTGTAGTATTGTAATAATATTTCACAATACTACTGTTTTTACTATATATTTTTTTATCAAATAAATGTAGGTGTGGTGAGCATAAGAGACTTTTTCCAAAAACATTGAACTTTTTTTCTTTATCAACCTCAAACTTTTGAAACAGTTATTAACAGTTATTAATTTATGAGAAATGACTTGTGGTTCAGATTAAACCAGTGGACCTCTTGTTAATTGTAACCTTTGACCTTTACATTTTGGGCATTCACAACGATAATAGGGAGGTGATTAAGTCCCTGAATTTGTATGGTGGCTTTGTATCTCTGATTTACTATGGCTGTTGGTTTTTGTAAGAGCTGTGAAAAAGGATCCAGTGAGGGATGTACTTCTCCTCAATGAGGAAAAGAGAGGAGCTGTCATGTTCAGTCTGAGACGAACAGAGACTTTCTTGTCTCGCATAGTCCTTTACATTAATGAGAGACACAGAGAGAACCACGTCTGCTCTCATCTGTCTTCTCCTCCTCAAAAACATGACAACTGTTACCTTGCTATTTTTTATATAAAAGTAGAACAAAGAATGTAAAGGTGGTAAAACACTAAGGGAGTCTTTTGATTTTCGAGCTGCAAATGACAAATAAAAGAATGAGTGTAACCAACTGAAGTATAAACTCACTTGCCTTGACATTGCTATCTAGTGCAAGGGACTCCACTGTCCCCATACCATCATATAGTGCCATTTTAAATAGTGGAAGCAGTCCAATTATGCTTCATTAGGAGGATGCCCCATATAGCTTGAGCATTCTGTCTTAATGAGGACACATGCGTCTGTCTTGGCTGACATCACCATAGAGAATTTGAGAAGGGTTTTTTAATTCTAATCCCTGTAGGACTTGTGGAGACGTAATCAAGTACTGTATTATCCATGTTAGGAAAATGTTTTATAATAGGGAAGATCTGGCTCAGGTGTAGGGTTGAGAATCGAGAAATACTAAGAACATTAAAAGATTCATTGAACCTAATTAAACTGAAGAAAAGTTGTCTATGCAATTAAAGCCTATTAAAAATAACAAAAAACACATATTTGTTTACGGCTGGTGTGGTAAACAACACTCGCGAACAGGAAAATACTCAAAGAAAAGTCTTTAATATAGATCACTAGAGAGATCCAAACACAGGAGAAATACACATCAGACTAAATGTAAATGACACTGAACACTGAACTGAGGAAACTAAGGGCTTAAATACACAGAATAATCAACGGAACTAAGAACAGGTGTGAAACTAATGCGTAACTATGGAAACTAACAATCACTGGGAGCACAGGCAAACAGGAAGGGCTGTTTACACAACACCATTTTCAACTAAAAACGTTAAACTTTTTGTGCGCTTCGGCCATTTATTTACATGACAATGGCATTTTGGATGCCTGAATGCAAACTTTTGAAAACGGGTTTCCAAGTGCAAGAACAAAACAAAAAAACGCGAATCTGTGAAAACATTGACGTCATGCACATGCATATTACACGTTCAGTCTATAGTGTTTCATCGCCATCTAATGGCCTGCCAGCAGAATACAGTGTTTTTAGTCGTTTTCCTGGAATCGTGTGAATGGGGATCGTTGTGACAATGGTGTCGTCTGTAAGTGGAAAACTCAAAGGATAAAATTCTCCATTTTAAGCATATTGTTGTCGTGTAAATGTGCCCTTAAACATAAATGAACCAACAGAACTGAGGAAAACTCTTACACATATTTTTTTTAAAAATTTGTTATAGTCTTTTTGTGCAAACATTCATTTAGTTATGCACACTAGATGATAAAAATATTACAACAGAACAGCATTGCACATTTTTACAATTTATGGCTTTTAACCAAACTTTGACCTATAAGAAATAAGAATTCTTGTCTAAGAAATAACCATATTTTAATTAAGTAGAAAATGAAATTAAATAAACTATATGATTTTATGTATAATAACATTTTAAAATATATTAAAATACAAAACTTTTTAAGTGATTTAAAATTGTAATATTTCAGAATGATACAGGTTTTAATGTATTGTTGATCAATTAAAAATGCAGCCTTAGTGAGCATGAGACTAAAAAAATAAATCTTACCACCCTCAAACTTTTGAACTATATTGTGTTTCTGTGTATATGATTAAATATTACTCGTTTATGCAGTTTATTTCATAGAGCCAATTATTTGATTTTATTCACTAAAAATAGATTAGATGCAACATGTCAGTCTGGATTTGGGTTTTCTTACAATGATATTGATTCATGTAGTTACAACACAAATGGATAAAGTAAGCTTGTGTTTTATACATTTCATGAGTTCACATATACATATAAGTTATGCGCATTTGGCGTGCTGTCCGGGGAGAGGGCTCCGAGCTCGGAATTTTGGCCCGAACCCAGAGTACTCCCCCCGGATGTGGTAATAGAAGATAGAACTAGAAGTGAGGAGATGGGGTGTTGGAGGTATGCTGATGAACTGTCAACGAACAGAGGTGAGTCATATATACCTCTTGTTGTTGGTTGATTAGCTGAAAGCTTTCCATTTGTGCTAATTAGGTTAATTATCTGCACCTGCTCCTCCTGAATTTTGTTAATAAAACATCATTTAAATGGATTTCACACACTGATAAATTGTTTAAGAACTGTTACATTTACTCATTCTAATCAATGTAATTTATCCAGCAAACCAAATGTTTTTCATGACATTCGATTCTATTAATGCGTTTGCTTAAACATTTGCATTCTGCCACAGATGTGGACCCAATACTGCACTAAAACACTGCTACTCAGTGGTTTTGCTACTGAATTTATTTTAGATGAATTGTGAGTTTACCATCTGAATTGAATGTGATGAGAGAGAAAGTCTGGATTCTAAGAAATAATATATAGACAGCACGTCCTTCTATTTCTTTTGCTTCCTCGGAAGTACAAAAAGAATCCTTAATGGAATCTGAACCAGACTCTACGATTCCAATCCCTACTTTGTGTGTGTGTGTATATGTGTTTGTGTGTGTGTGGGTGGGTGTTTGTGAGTGTGTGTTTGGGGGGAGAGGGGGGGCATAAATTATAAATGGAGTAAATGGAGTTGACGGAGGTCTGGTTTTCTCAATTATTAGTTTAATTAGGCATTTAGGCATTTAGTTCATTTGCACTGGTGAAACAAATTGTGGAAGAGAAAGAAAGACCAGCCCAGTCCCTGAATATCAGCTGACATCTACCTCTTTTCCTTGGCTACTTTGCTTAAGCACAAGAGCTAATATGTGTTACTGATGCCTGTCCGAGCCGAGGATGGCGTTTGTCCTTTCTGTGATGTCGAGGACGCGTACTGAGCCCAGCAGCCACAGGCTCACAGCACTATTAGCACTCTTTGAAAGTGTGACCGTTTGGTTCATCCCCTGCACACCAAGACCCGAGTGTCAAGTTTTTTGGTCAGACTGCCCTTACATTCTTCTGGCCTACTTAAATCTCTGATCCTTGACTTGAGTTTAATATCTAATATCCTTCCATACGAGGGAAAGGGTTCTCAGCTGGGAATTTATTATTGTGCTCACATGTATCAAGGATTGTGTGTGTGTGAGAGAGCTTGTGGATGTATCCAAACATGCTAAAGAGCTGTAGAATGTGACATAAAAATATTGAAATAAATGTTTGTCAGTCAACACTGCTACTTGTTCCTGGAAAATGAAGCAGCTCAGCTGCTGTTAGTGGTATTGCTATTTTTACTGTAGTTAGTTTCTCCACATCATGGCCTGATCAATATCCTTAGATGTTTTAAATTGACTTTAAAAGAAATTATAATGTTAGCAAAAATTTCTTTGTTTCTGTTTTCAATATGGATAATAATAATAAATGTTTCTTGAGCAAAAAAATACTGTATGATTTCTAAGGGATCATGTGACACTGGAGACTGAAGTAATGATTCTGAAAATTCAGCTTTGCCATCACAGGAATAAATTAAAAGTAAAATATAAAAAAGCTATTTTAAATTGTAATAATATTTTACAGTATAACAGTTTTTACTGTAATTTGATCAAATAAATGTAGCCTTGGTGAGCATTAAAGGTGCCCTAGAATTAGAAATTGAATTTATCTAGTCATAGTCAAATAACAAGAGTTCATGGAAATGACATACAGTGAGTCTCAAACTCCATTGTTTCCTCCTTCTTATATAAATCTCATTTATTTAAAAGACCTCAGAAGAACAGGCGAATCTCAACATAACACCAACTGTTACGTAACAGTTGGGATCATTAATATGTACACCCCCAATATTTGCATATGCCAGCCCATGATCGAGGCATTACACAAGGGCAGAACGTCTGGATGTGAACAGCTGAATCATCAGACTAGGTAAACAAGCAAGGAAAACAGCGAAAATTGGAAGATGGAGCAATAATAACTGACATGATCCATGATATCATGATATTTTTAGTGATATTTGTAAACTGTCTTTCTAAATGTTTCGTTAGCATGTTGCTAATGTACTGTAAAATGTGGTTAAAGTTACCATCGTTTCTTACTGTATTCACAGAGACAAGAGCTGTCACTATTTTCATTATTAAACACTTGCAGTCTGTATAATGCATAAACTTCATTCTTTATAAATCTTTCCAACAGTGTAGCATTAGCCGTTAGCCACGGAGCACTATCAAACTCATTCAGAATCAAATATAACAGTATACAATACTCACATAATCTGACGCATGCATGCAGTATGCATGATGAACACTTTGTAAAGATCCATTTTGAGGGTTATATTAGCTGTGTAAACTTTTTTATGCACTGTTTAAGGCAAGCACGAGCTCTGGGGGCGGAGAGCGCGCGATTTAAAGGGACCGCAACCTGAATCGATGCATTTCTAATTATGCCCCAAAATAGGCAGTTAAAAAAATTAATTAAAAAAAATCTATGGGGTATTTTGAGCTGAAACTTCACAGACACATTCAGGGGACACCTTAGACTTATATTACATATTGTAAAAAAAAACATTCGATGGCACCTTTAAGGACTTTAGCAAACATTAAAAATCTTAATGACCTCAACTTTTTTGAAAGGTACAGTAGTGTATATGTAATGTTGGTAATATGGTTTTGTTTGACTTAAATTTGTCATGTGGGTTGGGTTGGAAGGGATAAAGAGCAGGTTAAATGTTTGTTTGCTTGTTTACTTCAGTTGTGAGAGTAATGCCATTCCCTTTGGTTTTATCACCTTTCTCACACAAATGAAAATTGAATGACAAATAGAGTCAAACCAAAATTTATCAGACACCTTGAACATTTTCATTCATTAATACAGTTTATTCAGTTTTTAACAATGGTAATAAAATAAGACAAGATCTCAGAGTTAAACTATGTCAGAAAAAAATAATCTTAATTATGTCAGATAACACATGGTCAGGTCAAAGTGTCTGAATAATGTTTGGTTCCAAATTGTTATCAATTTTACTGGTAGTTTACTGTATGAACAATTTTTGGGTATAATATGTAACAGTTTACTTTATTTTGCTATCCTCACTTACATAAATGAACTATAGTGTCCTGCACCACTAGTAAAAATGTATCAAAAATATAAAAAATGTGTGAATAATTTTTGGTTTGGCTGTACATTCCTGTCAAATAATCATTGCCCTCTAATTTGATGCTGTTACACTTATAAAGTTTGGGTTATGATTCAGGCTTTGATTGGTTGGATATGTGCCGTATGAGCACACAGTTGTGCCACTCAGAATGTCTGACGTCATATTGTGCCATATTATCAGAGGTGGATTTTATTCTCTTCCATATTTATCTGGCTCACACTCTCATGCTCAGGTTGTGCGAGTGACTCATTCTGAAGCAGTGAACTCTCATTTGGCCAGACCAGCGGTCTCTGCACCTGCGGGTTTCCACCCACCCAACACTGGATCGCTTTTGCTGCACTGAGAGCTATTTGTGGCCTTCAGTATGAAGGACTTGTAACTCTGTATATCATTATCATTAAGGGCAATCAAGCACAGTGAGAGGTATAGCTCGGTTATTGTTTTAAACACGTCTAAATCTAAACAGAGACAATATATACTGGACAGACGGACTTTTATTCATAGACCTGTAAGGAGACGGTTGTTGGAAATCGTTCAGATGTGTTTGTGTAGCTTTTAAATAATGCTTTAGGGCCACAGCAGTAACTCTACATGTCAGCCACCAGGCAGGACAATTTAGTTGTTTCTATAAAATGAAACAAACATCACATTGAAGCTTAAACTGTCAATATTATATTCTCTTTTATTGCAGCAAGCTTGATGGACAAAATGAAATGCAGTGCTCAGGCTATTTGTTGTGTTTGGGTAATAGAAAAAGGAACATTTTTCTGAGGTTGCTGCTGGCTTTCTGCAAATTGGTTTGTTCTCCTGTTGCAGGAGTGATAACAGCCGTTTCTACCCTGAGAGGGTTTGTCAGCAGACAGGTTCAGGACATGACTACTGTTATCCACAGGAAAAAGTTTTCTCAGGATCCTTTTTTGCACATTCAGGGTAGAGTATAAATTATTTATTTGTTTATTTGTGGCACATAAACTCCTTCCTTCCAGCAACCTGTCACTCGCATCAGATCACAGGTACAGCAATTAGCAAATGACAATGATCCAATCAAAATCAAGTACTGTTTTTATTATTATTATTATTATTATCATTATTATCGTTTCACACCGATATGTCAAAATAGAGAAGAAAAGATGATCACAATTTTTGTTTAATGACAACTATAAAATATTATATTGTAAAAGAAAATATATTAATGGTATTAATGATATAAATGGATATTAATGTAAGTATAATTAATGATATAAAAATCTAAATATCTAAGTGTATAATAAAACACTTACAATGTTATAAGTGAAATATTATAATTTATAATAAAATAATAAAAATTATTATTATTATTATTATTAAAATGAAAACATTTATGTGTATTTCATAGTATATGCAAATGATGAGAAGCCCTCATCCTGGCTTATGTTGTCGTACCATGCATATACTGTATTTGTAAAGGTCGAATTCCTTGGAAATAACACATTATGTATAGCTGACCTGGAACTGTCCACTCAGGGCATAAATACAGCAGGATACAGGAGTGATTATTACTACACGTCCCCTTGAGCACCCACAGTAATATGCTCCACTGTGTAGTGTAATGACGTGTAACTTCGATCAATGAGTATGGACAGGTCTGTGTGTGTCTTAATGTGTGTGTGTGTGTGTGAGAGAGAGAGAAAAAAGTCTTGTCTGTGTGTAATTACTCTGGTGACATTTGCAGACACTTGTGTGTAGCAAGAGTGAGATTGCTGAATTAGTTGGAGTGTGTGTGTATGTATGTTTTTTTATTTGAATTGTGAGGGCATGTAGCTTGTGTGTGTATGTTGGAGCGTGCCAGAGGATATTGTGTGTGCATGTGTGTGTGTGTGTGTTTATACAGAGGACTGGAGGCCAAAGGAGCGAGCAGAACACCTCATTAAATCAGTAGATGTGGATGGAAGAGGTGGAGCTCGCTATCCTTAAAAATTCAGTCCACTGCACAGTTATTCAAATAATCCATATACCGACATGTTATCAGGCATCAACATACACCAAATAAAAGCACATGAAAGGGCAAACAGGCTCTAATAATCCACGGGTTTTCCGCTCACTATTGGAGGGATGGGGAAAAGAAAAAGAGTGAGTGAGTGAAACAGATTGAGAAGGAAATGGCTATTTAGTCTCCACAGTTCTCCTGAGGGAGTCTACCTGAAACTGCTCTCAGACTGCAGTTTAAAGCAGGTTTACTCCATAGTGCTGCCTGGCAAGAACCTCTCAGGCACTCTGTCATTTAAATAGACTGGCCTCACACATATTAAGTGGAACTGATGTAATGTAGGATGAGCAAAAACAGAAACACTGGAGTTCCGCAGTCCAGCTATTCAAAGAATATTCTGTTTCTTCACTGTCGCCAGTTGATTTTGGAATTAGAATGTGAAATATTTCTTGTCTAATGGAAGAGTTAATCAAACCCTTCCGATTTTCTTTCTTTTGTGGGAGACAAAATGAGAATATTAGCAGGATGTATGTTCCATAGGCGGAGTTTGACATTTGCGCTTGGGGGGGCACCTACCGGTGAGTTGTTGTTTTAAAGGAATTAAGTATTAATAAGGATTAAGGGCATAAATAAAAGTAAAACTTGTTCTACTGCAGTTGTGAAGTAGGCTTAATCAATTTAAACTATTTGTAAATAATATTTTGTTTTAAAATATGCACAAGAGGGACAATTTGGTCATTTCACATTTTTTGGGAGTCCCTCTACATGTCTATGGTGGCTATATATCTAGCATATACTCTACATTTCATACAGTAATATGTATCATATCTTCTACATTTAAAATTTATAATGAATGACTGCTATGCAAAGAGTCAAAAAAACATCTTAGGCTTAAAGGGATAGTTCACCCAAAAATGAAAATTTGATGTTTATCTGCTTACCCCCAGGGCATCCAAGATGTAGGTGACTTTGTTTCTTCAGTAGAACACAAATGATGATTTTTAACTCCAACCGTTGCCGTCTGTCAGCCGTATATAACGGAAGTGATGTCTAGCACTCGTTGAAGCATAAGCGCGAGACATCACTGCCGTTGTCAGAGCGCGATCAGACCTCACTAAGTGAGTGCTGAACGCAGTTGGACATAGTGGTGTATTAGAGGTAAAAAATTATATAAATACTGTTCGGTTTCTCGCACAAACCGATCGTTTCGTGTCTTAGGACATCAATGTGTCGTCACGAGCCGCAGGGTTTAATTTGGATTTGTCTGTGCAAGTTTTATTTACTCTTATAAAAGAAGTTCCCATTGACCCACATTATGCGGCTGACAGACGGCAACGGTTGGAGTTAAAAATAATCATTTGTGTTCTACTGAAGAAACAAAATCACTTACATCATGGATGCCCTGGGGGTAAGCAGATAAACATCAAATTTTCATTTTTGGGTGAACTATCCCTTTAACTTACCTAATGCAGAGAAAGCTGCCTCTTTTCTGAGTTGTGCCTCTGAAGCATCAGAGTTAGAGCCCCGTCTCCTTAAGTTGTGGGTTTATTTTAAAAAACGATGAATAAATATCCATTTAGTTTAGTTAGCCTGCTATTTAGCATAAGCCTCAAATATAGCGGGAGCAGAACAAGAAGAGTCATCTCGCGTACCATCATAATATGATTCGCGAGTTGGGACTTGGGAGAGATCGGGTTTCTTGGTTGTTTAGTATAGTATTTAAAAATGATTTAGCCCTAATTTACTCATTCTACTCACTAAAATAATAGGATAAGACAAATAAAATGAGAAAATGTGAATTCTATAATTTATTTTATTTTATTCATAGCTCCCATAAAATCATAAATGTAAAAATTTCATTTCAATAATTTGTGAAATCATACCAGCCCGATCATACCATCGGACTAGCAGACCTAATAATATGAAGCCAAGGTAGAGTTAGGGATTTGTGGTGTAGCAAAAAGTGCATGAAACCATGTTTTTTACCTTAACTTTCCTAGTGAAAATTATTATTATTTTTTTTTTACATATTTATGTGCTAAATAAAAATACACTGCAATTGTACTTTTGGTATACTTAAAGTCTGCTAAATTGGAACAACTAATCCCAGACGAGCCCCCATTAAATGTTACAACTTCCTAATTTTGGTCTAGGGTTAGAAGGGGTAACATTGAGATTGTGACCATTGCGTGTGTGAGTGGTGGTAGCTAAAGACAAAATGCTACGAGAACTGCCAAAAAAACGGAGTTTATTTTACCAACAAAGAAAGGGAGGAAAAGGCGTGAGATAATATGGATAATAATACAATAATGAAGTACTAACAAAGTAACAAAACAACAACAACAACAAAGAAAACAAAAACAATATTTACATGAACAAAAAAAAAGAAAACAAAAGTAATAAATCGGGAAAAGAGGACAAAAAGCGGCGCCAAAGAAAAGAAAAGAACAAAAACAAAACCCAAGCTAACTCAAGTTCAAAACTAACCTAACTTATGAAAAGAAAAATGAGAAAGCAAGTCTTCAGCGTGTCAAACGCCATAACTTACCTCCTCTTTCTACCCAAACAAAACATACATAAGTGGCGCTCACTTCTAACTGATGTGTCTATACATTGAAGTCACTGAGTGCTGCAACATGTACGTCACGTGACATACTACCTGTCCATTTCCCATAGGGCGAAGAGAATAACAGTCGAAATAACAAATAAGAAAACAAATAAAAGAAAAGAACAGAAATGACAGCTCCAAACTGTACAACATAAGAGTGTCATTGCACCAAAGAAACTTAACAAAAAGGTGCAGATTAAACAAGCACAAGAACAGGAAAGCAAAAACTCTTCGCGTCCGTCAAGCCGCTCTTTTAAACCCTGTCGCCCGTACAGGATTGGCAACGGGTAGCATACCGTCATGTACACTGATGAAGATTAGCAGCCTCCCGAACCAATAACCGTCTCGTGTAGGCACAAAACACAGAGGCACAAAACTACCAGGACGTAACAGTACTTAATGCACTTTAATTGTGTGGAAGTAGTGCTGAGGCCCAACTAAAGATACACATTAGTATGTTTGATTGTGCTAAAGTGGAACTATTGCAAGTACTATCTTGCATAAATCATTTATAATGATATTATACAAAGATCATACAATCCTTATTTATAGTGATATTAGAACACTTTTTAGGCATAATATTAAGAAATGTGCTTTGTGCAATAAAGAAATACTCCAAATAAAGTTTAATTATAATTTTATATCATTAAGTCTTAAGTGATATGTCAATAAATGTTAATAGATTTGAAGTATACTTAGTATGAAATAAATGTATTTTAAATAGATTTTGGTATAGTTTTGTTACTAGGGTTCTGGCAACCACTCCTGCCATTTTCTTTTTTTTTCAACTGTAAATTTAACAGGATATTTTTAAAGTGTAGCTTCTAGTCTAATAGCATCAGCTTGGTTAAGGCTCTACGAGTCTCATAATCACAGACAAGCTGAACGTTCAATACAGTCATTAGTCATCACCGCCAAGGGTCTGGTAGGGCCGAACAGACCTGTGGAGATGTGTTTGTGAGATGGTGCCAGAACGGGCAGATGCTGCCAGGATCTTTAGCAGGGCCAGAGAGCACAGGTTGGCCAGAGGTGTTCACATCGTGTTTTACGCCTCTACTCAGGCTAACACAAACCACTGCAGGCGGCCGGTGTGTTCCTGTCATTAGAGGGCCGGATGACACTGCCATGTGCTCCCTGTCAGGAGGAACTTTTCAGAACAGGGAAGCAGATGTGAGCGAGAAAGAGCCGCACACTTGCAATCTGCTTCCACATTATCACACACGTGGGAAGTGGCAACAGCCGTGTGGCAAATTGTTTCCATTGAAATTTTTGTAAATGAGTTACTGATTAGAAACCAAATGTGTTTATGTTACTATTCTGGCTTGGATTACATTACAATTGTCTTTGAAACTTGTTTTCACCGGATATTTATTTTTTCTACTTTGCAAATGTCAAATTATGCTTGACCTGCACTTAAAGGTGATAGAGAGGATTTTTTCGTCGACTGAGAAACCAAAGACTGTTACTGAGTTTTTGAAATGAGCGCATGCGTAAGAACAGCCCCCCTCCTTCACAGCTCATTTCAAAGGAACGCCTCCCAAAACTCGTGCACGAGTATTGGAACACGAGTGTTTACCACCGGCATTCGCTGTGTCGTGTTAGTGGATTCATTATGTCGGACTCACCGCAGGTAACTCATAATCTGCAGTTGTTACTCCTGTCTCCTGACAAAAACATTGCATGCAGCGCCTGTAGAGTGTGGAAAGTTACTGGAGCGCACAGCCGCGCTCGTCTCTCACAAGGAACGTCACGGCAGTGATTGACAAGCCAGAGGGCCAATCGTTTACGCAATGATCGCGTAAACGATTGGCTGATGTTTTTAAGACCCTACCTCGTGCACAGATGATGTATATTAATATTATTACTTTCAGTGCACCTAATAAATAGTCTTTTATCAGTTAGTAAAGACAGTTTCAAGTAATATTGCAAAAATGTATAAAACAAAACATCCTCTTTAGCACCTTTAATTAACAATTTTGCTCCTAGTAAAGTTTTTTTCAAAATTATTTTAAAATAAATTAACAAATGGACACATTTCATAAAAAGAAAGTGTGAGGAGTGTTTTAGTAGAGTTTGTTTTCCAGAGGGCAAAAATGGCCATAGTTGAAGAAATATTTGTTTTTAAATTTATTTTTATTTTTAAATGAATTTAATTGAATTTAATGCTTTTATTGAGCAAGGATACAGTAAATTGATTGAAAGTGACTGTAAAAACTGTTACAATGTCACCAAAAAAGTATTTTAAATAAATGCTGTTTTTAACTTATTATTCATAATCAATATGTATCACAGTTCATCAAAATGTATCACCATTTCAACAAAAATATCAAGCTGTTTTAAACATTGATGATAATGAGAAACGTTTCTTGAGCACAAAATCGGCAATTATTATGATTTCTGAAGGATTGTGTTACACGTCATAACAGGGAAAAAAAAACGTTAAAATATTTTTAGTTTATTAATGGTTATTTTAATTTGTAATAAAATTACAACATATTGTTTTTACTGAATTTTTCATCAAATAAATGTAGTCTTGGTTGGCATAAGAATAAGCTTGGTTTGGCTTTTTTGCCACTTTTTACTGCTAGGAAAATAAAAAAAACAACAGAAAATGATGCATGGAATAGGATGGAAAGGATCAGGAAAGACGTGTGACTCACACTCACATCACGCTCAAGTGCATCAATGTGACTATCTCAGATAGCATTGCAAGTTTAAAAACCCCATGAGCAAGGCACTAAAGCTGTGTTCGGTAGGCTAATATATCACTGCAATTAAAGTCATTTAGAATGAAGTCATATGCCAAATGATATCAAATAAAGTTAATGAATATATTCTGCTGATGCCTGTTGCCAGGAACCCAGTTCAACAATATGTTGTAGTTGAACGAGCACAGGTTATTAACATTGTATGCATTGACAAAAAAAGTACAATTTGTGAAACCGTCCAAGACGAGCACATATGGTATGATGAGGATCTCGATTCAATATGCCATATGTCTTTGGTAATAGCTAACACAGAGGGATGCAGTCCCCTACCTTCCTTTCTCTTTTTACTTTCTCTTTCTCTCTCTTTCTTTCCGGGTCCACAAAGCTCAGCCCAGACAGAATTAATGTGCAAGTCATCAGTCACAGAGGAAGCAGAGCCGTGTGATAAGAACACCCCCGATATTACCTCAGAGCTCACGGCGGTGTCTGTTATAGATGTGTCACACTCATTATTGCTTAGCACCAAGCATGTGACTTCTATATACAGTGCCTTTAATGAGTGCATCTGTGTTGAATTTCTCATTCTATTTATAAGATGTAATTTGCTCAGAATGAGACAGTATCTTTCAGTAAAGTGTTTATGTTTTGGTCGGATGTTAAAATGAGTCATGGTGCATGTGATGAAGGCCAGCGGTCACACACACAAAAACACACATGCTGGAGGAGTTGGCACCCTGCACTGCTTGTGGGCTGTTGCATGATGGGGCAGGCAGTTTGGGTGATGGCCATTCCTATCGCTCCTACTCCCCCTGTGCCCCTCAGGCAGCCCCTGCTGGGATTTGGGCCTTGGGCAGCGAACAGACTGCAACTTCAATCTGTTTAGTTGCGGGACTGAAACGTGAGGGCCGGAGCCACAGTGAAAAATAACCTCCGCCAGGGCAAAGATAGCAACAACAGAGTATGATACAGCATTAAAATACACAGGGAAACCTGGTTCAAAACAGATTGAGGCCATTTTGCCTCCAACAGGGAGAGGAAAAGATATTCAACGTTCAAGGCAGCAGAGATAGAAAAGCGCCCTGCTGTTTGGTAAATGTCAGCGAGACCCTTTGTGTGCATTGATTATCTGCCTCTTCAGAAACTCCATCCGCACCATTTCCAGTCCAGTGATGCATGTTTACTAATTGCTTCTCGGAAATTAATAATAAAACCAGCAAGATGCTAACAATGCCACGTGAATGATGTCTGTATTTTAAATCGTGTTCTGTTGTCGTCTCCAGTCTGTTCGCAGTTCTCTAAAGGAGTGTATGCCATCATCGGCGTGTACGACAGGAAGACCGTCAACATGTTGATGTCGTTCTGCGGTGCTCTACATGTCTGCTTTGTGACGCCCAGCTTCCCCATGGAAAACTCCAACCAGTTTGTCATCCAGCTGAGACCTGAACTGCAAGACGCCCTGGTGGGCGTTATCGAGCACTACAAGTGGTCCAAGTTCGTCTACATGTACAGCTCGGACTCTGGTGAGGACTGCTTTTTATGCACACACTTATAGCGCTGTTTATTTTTTACAGCATTTGATTATTATTTAATGTATAACTGCTTCTGTGATTTAAGCCCAAAGTATACTTCGCTTTTTACGCGTACAGGAGGGTCAGCGTACAGTGCTCGTGATGCAAATTCGTCATCAGAATAGTACGCATGTAGTGTCCTGTCGGATTTTTGTACTTTGTACGCACAGGTCACACGTACGCATTTACTTTTTTGCAGTAATTAGTTCATCCACAAGGTGGCAACCATGCCCTGGGGGTGTCGATTCACAAAGTAGTCAAAGAAACCTGCATAAACAGAACAGACTGCATGCAAAATAATATTGTGACCTCCATTATATAGCGATAATGGAGGTCTACACAGATGAGAGATTGTGCTAAGAGGTTAGAAAGTACCCTCATTTGTACAACTCTAACATGAAACAATACAAAGATATTTACATGAGTTTTAACTCATGGCGAGAGATTGTTCAAAACGACGCATGTGTCAAATGCCTGTGTTGGTGTACAAGTCAAGTGAAGTACTTTGCAAGGCTGTATTAATTAAAATATTGTCACATTCACTATTTTTTTTTTCATACAGTATACAGTATTTTGGGGTTCTTGGCATCAGAAAGTTTGAAAACCCCTGACATAATCAATAGAAAGTCTCTTTAAAGCAGAACTAAGTAACTTTTTTTACCTTCATAAATAGTCCTTACAATGGTTAATTGACTTGTAGTGGTGTGTTTGAGGCGTGCACTAACCTCCTCTGGCACGTCTACGCCAAAAAACAGCACTTGCAAGTTGAGCTGCGCTGACCCGACACAATCTCGCCTCATGGTCACGTTCACGCGAGAGTGACAAAATGCTTTACGGTAATTCAAAAACAATGTATATATTATGACTTTATAAGACAGTTTCGAAAATTACCCACCTCCATCGAGATTTCTTGTACTGTATTTGCAAAACTACTGCACTAGTGAGCATTGTAGTCGTTGTAGTCCAGAACTGCGCTTGGAGTATTAACGACAGTGTGATTCACTGAAGGAACCTGTAGGGGGAGCTTCGCAAATCTTACTGAGTTCCGCTTTAAAGTGCTCTAAAATGCGCAATGTTTAATAAGCTTAATTTGCATAGAACGGAGGCATGTTTGCCGCTCATGAGAATTCAGATATGCCACATAGTCATAGTGTAGCGCTATAGCGAAGCATTTAGCCATTGGTTAAACTGGTTTATGGGTGCTTAGTGAATAAGATACAGGTTTTTGTACTGAAATACCATGTGCTAAACTGAACTCAAGTCTTAGAATTCTCTTTTGAATATGTCTGGTTGGATTTCTGAGACCCAATATTTACCATCACATTGCTGGTGTGCACATTGAGTCAGCTTTTGTTCCCGGTTTGTTTGTGAACATGTTGGTGTGTAATGACAGATATAGATATGACTCATGAGAGAGCTGCCTGCTTGTGTGTTGCTGGGATGAACAATGGTGTTCTGATCTGAGTGGATGCATCTCTCCCTGCACTTGGAGCTCATTTGTGCATTTTTCTCCATGAATATCTGCCAAAATGAAACCATTGTGCCAGAGAAAAATGTATCCAGCTGAAGGCTGGGGAAAGAAAATCCCAATTCCAAAGCACCTCCGTACATGGCTTCATTGTTATTCCAAGAAGGATCCAAAATGTACTTTTCTGCCACACGTGCCAGGGGCAATGGTTTGAGAAAGTAAATATTTTCTTTTTTGTTTTATTTTATTAAAAAAACAAATTCATTTTTGTTCCTTTGGAAATAATTAGCTGTTTTTCCTTAAAGGTATAGTTCACCCAAAAATGCTGTTTAAAAAAAATTAAATTCTGTCATCATTTAATTACCCTCATGTCTTTCCAAACCTGTATAACATTCTTTCTTCTGTGAAACACAAAAAAGTTATGTCTCAAATGTTTTTTTTTCTTCTTCTTTTGGTCCATACATATGGAAGCTTGTTTCTGTCACTAAATAAAAAATAAAAAGGCGACTTTTTATCTCACAATTCTTATTTTCTCAGAATTGCGGCAAATTAAAGTCATAATTGCGAGTTATAATGTCATAATTGTGAGATATAAACTCACAATTGCAAAAAATAAAGTCAGAATTGCGAGTTGTTGACTTTATAACTCGCAATTGAGTTTATATCTCGCCAGTGTTGGGCACGTTACTTTAAAAAAGTAATTAGTTATAGTTACTAGTTACTTCTCACAAATAGTAACTGAGTTAGTAACTGAGTTACATCATTATAAAAGTAACTAATTACCAGGGAAAGTAACTATTGTGTTACTTTACAAAAAAAATAAAATATGTCAATTAACTTGAATGCCCCCAGTATTATGTCTAAAAATAAATTATTATTTGTTTAAGTAGGCCTATGTTATGTTTTAAATAGATCTATTTGATTATGAAAAGTGTACAACATGAGTAAGATAGGATACACCATAAGAAGCGCAATATATCGGGAGACATGGAGTGGGTCAGACATGATTTTGACCACTTCATTAAGTTTTGTTTTGTAGAAACCCTTTCTTTAAAGTGAATTTCATTTTGCAAAAATTGTATCTTAATTTTAATCAACGTTTCATCAACCAATTGCCTGGATTTAATAAATAAGAAGCAAATATAGCAGAAAATATAATCATGACATGGAGGTGCCGGCGCGATCACTTGCATATGAACTGGAGCGGGTCTTATAGGCTAAATGAACCGAAACTCAGCGGCCGCTTGCCTCACAGACAAGAGAAATATATCTATAGAAATCTTTAAATGTCTACTTTTAAATGAAATTATTGAAAACGAAAAGAAATAGGCTACAATCTTATTATGTAGTCCGAATGAAATGTGCATTTTCTCTCACGTCCAAGGAGATAATGAGAGTCAGCAATGTCAACTTCATCTTTGCAACAGACATGGATCCAGAAAACATTAGTTTATTAATAAACAATTAAAATGTCTCCTTGCTGTTTTTGTCACATTCATAATCATTACTTTTGCTGGTTCTTTATGGCAAGCTTTATGCGTGCGCTTGAGTGCTTTAATGCTCATTATTATGGTTTATTCTCTCCAGTATTTAAGCAATCAAATTAATATAAATGTGATAAGTCAACTAATGGCTTAAATGAACAACTACTAGTCGACTAGAAAAAACTTATTTCACATATTTTCGATCCAGCATGTCACAAAGAGTATTCTGGTTTGAGCTTGCGCTCCACTCGCATGCTTTGACACACACACCCACACACACGGAGCATCGAACATTATTATCAGTTTAAAATAAGATTTGTGTATG
Organism: Megalobrama amblycephala; assembly: GCF_018812025.1. Lineage (NCBI taxonomy): Eukaryota > Metazoa > Chordata > Actinopteri > Cypriniformes > Xenocyprididae > Megalobrama > Megalobrama amblycephala. Next base: position 10,854,530 of record NC_063066.1, on the reverse strand, counting down.
ACTAACCTGAGAGAGAGCCTACACGGATGAAAACCGCTTCAGTGAGCTCAATATAATAATGTGGCATTTTTTTGTCAGTAACGGTAATGGGGAAAAGTAATTTGTTTGATTACTCTTTACTGAAAAAAGTAATTCCGTTAGTAACGCCATTTATTTATAACGCCATTATTCCAATCACTGTATCTCACAATTCTGACTTTATAACTCGCAATTATGAGTTTATATCTCGCAATTCTGACTTTATAATTCGCAATTGTGTTTATATCTCTCAATTCTGACTTTTGTTCTCGCAATTACTAGTTTATAAAGTTAAAAAAGTCAGAATTGTGAGATAAAAAGTCACAATTATAACTTTTTTATTTTTTATTCAGTGGCGGAAACAAGCTTCCGTACATACATTTAAAGTCAGTGTATTCTTGAAAATGTTTTCTTTTGTGTTCCATAGAAGAAGTTTGGAACAACATGAGCGTGAGTAAATAATGACAGAATTCTCATGTAATAAACATTGATAAGCCAGCTGTAATAATTTAGTTTCGGTGGTTTAATTTTTTTTGTGTGAAGAATATTCCACATATGTTTCGTCACATGGTTCTGGGGAAATGAAAAAGCCTTAGGCATACTAAATAGCCTAAATCCTGATGGCAAAGTTGAGAAAACACACAAATCACAACAGATGGCGTAGAAATCATCTCTCTGTACGTCATTTACATCAGGGAGAACCAGACTTTCGTTCTAATTTTATTTAAATTAGAATATCTAACTAATTTGATTTAAAAAGATGTCACAGTTGCTAAGAAAGTTACCAGTCAAGTGGTGACTAACCCAATTTTTTCTTGCATTTGGTGCTTGGCGAGTGTTAATTTTGGACCCTGTTGCCACTTACCATCCCATAGCACAGAAGTACTGTAATTTTAATGCCTGTATCTTTTCACTTCCAAATAAATACCTGGAATTCTCAGATCTGCTCTAGAAATGTCACGGGCATCCGGTGCTGCTCCCCGAGCAGGTAAAATCTGACACACCTGTCAGCACCAGGTGTGCTTTCCCCCCGGCCCCCCCTAGCCAATCGGCTGCAGTGTCCCCATAATGTGTCACCATCTGTCACAGACGTTCAGCTCAGCCGACCATGATGCGAGCATGACGTGATCTGCATGTTACAGGTCTTTTTTAAGAAATGTAGTTACCCACAATGCTCTCACCACCAGCCTTGTCGCTGTCAGTTCTGTCATCGCGACACACTCGCAATAGGTTTGATGCCTGCCCATATAAACGCCACAGGTGTCTCAGTGATGGTTTTATCTTGCAGAAGCGCTGAGAGCTCTGGGTTACGATTGTAGGATCATTAACTCTGTGACTGAGAGGAACCAAACTGCAGGAATCCATATCACCCGCCTCTTGTTGCCTAGATACAGCGCTGCATTGTCTACAGGGTTATTTTAAGCCTTTTAAGGACATACGTGTGAGAGTGTATATAGCCTGTATGTGAACCCAGCCACGCTGTAAGCTTCCTATATGTATAAAATTGTCCCGGCTGCCGTGAGCTGTTTTGCATGTTGGCATAGTACTCCATTGGCGTCACACCACCCCAGATGAGTGAGAATGAGGCTAAGGAGCGACGTCTTCCCCCGCTGGCCCTGTTCTCGGTGTGCATCATGAGCCATTTGTTCAGCCTGCTGGGAGTGTGAGCTCCTTAATGTCAAATCACCCTGCAGTCTTAAAGTGGTCCAGCTGTACTCACACTGAGTCAAATAGGAAGCAACACTGGCTCAGATGCAGAGGGGTCAAAGGGCAAGTGCTCAAAACAGAGGCGGACAGAAGCAGAGGAGGGAATCAATATTCCTCTCTCCTGCTGTCAATATGTGCTTTCTTTACTTGAGAATCTTGTTTTTCAAACTTCACTGTAAATATGATTTGATGATGAAGGTCAGAAAAAAAGCTTGTCACTGGGGCAGACCCTGTTAAAGTACCTTTAAGGTACTAATAAGGGGTAAGTAAGATACAAAGATGTACCTTTTCACTTTTGTACCCTAGGGCAGTGGTTCCCAAACTGGGGTACGCGTACCCCTGGGGGTACGTGAGGTGACGAGGGGGTACGCGAACAAATGCTGAGTAGTTCATTTAATTCTACCTTAAAATAATATTAAAATCAAGCATGTATTTCTAACTGCCAAAATTTCGTAAATCCAGTACATTTAATCAAATTACCTCATCATTTGCAGTCAAAAATGACTGTATCCACACAAGCAGCATGCATATGATAGATTGCGTGCAGTCTGCTGCCTTAAATCGCGCTAAATTACTGTCGTTCTCCTTTGTAAAAGTGAGGATTTAGCACTTACTCGCATGAAGAACAAATATAGACACAGATAATGGATTAATTTCGATTTAAGACTCAAACTTTCTCAGATACAAAAACATACCTTGTGTGAGTTCTTGTATTTAATGATGATAACGAGCAAGAATGCATTTGTTCCCAAATATCCACACGACTGCAAACATGATATTATTATACAACAGGTCAATAAAATGTACATTTTAAACACAGTACTGTCAGTATTTACTTTATTTTTCAATGAAATAATAGTTCTGATGAAAACCACAGCAGAACTACAACACACGTCTGTGTTTCGCGAACAATTCTTCGGCTTTGAACAAATCGTGAGAGTCAATGATTCAATGATTCATTCACAGCCACTTGCTTCGTTACTGAATGAATGACTCAATGACTCACTCATAAAAACAGTGACTTGCTGCCACCTACTGGTGGTTATAGTTTAATATTTAAACGTTTTACTTAGTTTTACCATCATTGCATATTTCTCTATTGAACATTTTTATTTTTAAAGGTAAAAAAAATGCACTGGAAAATCAATTTAGGGGGCTAATATTGTCTCTTAATGGTAATGGTGTGACTGCAGTCGAAGTGGAAGAGAGGGGGTACGCAGAAGGATGGTAATCCCTTCAGGGGGTACTCCATGCTAAAAAGTTTGGGAACCACTGCCCTAGGGTACTGCCCCAGTGACAAGCGCCTTACCTTTTTTTTCTGAGTGTATAATACTGTGAAGAATTGTACATGTTGCTTTTTCTATGCATTTAGTCCTCATTCCAGATTCAAAAATGACACAAATGTTCCATTTAAGTATCATAAAAATGTAGTTCATATGACTTACGCACTATATTTCAAATCCTCTGAAGCCACATGATAGCTTTGTGAAAAAAACAGACTGAAATTTAAATCATTATTCACTGATAATCTTCCCCTCTGGTGCCTGTTAATCACTGCAACTGAATAATGAAGACGGTGAACTCAAGAACTGAAACGGGAATATTCATGAACAAATCAAACAGTAAGGTTCATGAATGATACCAGTTTTATGAACTGGGTCAACTGATTCAACTGAACTCGAAAGTATTCAAACCCCTTAATTTTCACATTTTTGTTATGTTGCTGCCTTATGTTAAACTATTTTAAATGACGTTTTTGTTCACATTAATCTACACTTAATAATGATAAAGCATAAAAACTGATTTGTGATAACTTTGCAAATTTATTAATAATAAAAAACTGAAATAATTACATTGCATAAGTATTCATAACCTTTGGCTCCGCAGCATTCCAGTTTCACTTGTAGATGTTACTACACTTCAAGTGGAGTTAGCCTGTGGCAAATTCAATTGAATGGCTATGATTTGGATTTGGAAAGGCACACACCTCTTAATAAAAGGTCTGACAGCTGAAAATGCATACCAGAGCCATGAGGTCTAGGGAAACGCCCTAGACAGGATTGTATCAAGACAGATCTGGGGAAGACTACAACAATTTTTTGCTGTGTTGAAGGTTCACAGTAGCGTGTAGCCTCCATAATCCTTAATGGAAGCAGTTTGGAACAACCAGGACACTTTATAGAGCTGGTCTCCTGGCCAAACTGAGCAAACGATGGAGAAGGACCTTGGTTAGAGTGGTGATCTAGAAGCTGAAAAAGAGATGCTAGAGTTCTCCAAAAATCTCTCAGTCAATTGAAAGAAAGTCATATGGTTTTGGAATAAGCAATAACAGAATTTTCATTTTAGGGCATGTGTTCCTTACTTGTCTTTGAGGCTCAAAATTTGGGACTATTTTGACTTTATTTTACTTTATAACAGTTAATATTTTTCTGACATTGTATTTTTTTTTTCCCCCATCACAGTGCAATTGATCACTATTTCTCTATTTAGTGTCCGACAATTAAAAGAAAATCATATGGCGTTGAGGTAAAATGGTGTGAAGGTAAATAAGAGATGACTGAATTTTCATTTTGGGATGAACTAATCCTTTAAAGGGTTAGTTAACCCCAAAATGAAAATTCTGTCATTAATTACTCATGCCACCCTCATGCCGCTCCAAACCCATAAGACTTTCGTTCATCTTCGGAATGCAAATGAAGATCTTTTTGATGAAATCTGAGAGCTTTCTATCCCTCCGTAGACAGCTACGCGACTACCACTTTGACGCTTTAAAACGTTAATAAAGAGATCGCAAAACTAATCCATATGAATTGAGCGGTTCCATATTTTCTGAAGAGACATGATCACATTATATGATAAAAAGATTTAATGTAGGCTTTTAATCACATATAAACATTCATCAATTCACACATCAGTTGTGGTAAATGGAAGCTCAAGCATGTTTGTTGACGCGTCCGAGAACCAACAAGTTTCATTCTCGTGTATTACGCAGCACATTTGAACTTCTGCAAGAGGTTTGTTCTCGAGTGTCGAACAGGTTTGATTGAGCTTTTGCTTATGTTCGCTGATCAATGTTTATATGTGAATAAAAGTCTAAATTCAGTCTGTTCATCATATAAAGCGATCGTGTCTCTTCAGACTAAACCGCTCAATTCATATGGATTAGTTTTACGATCTTTTTATGAACTTCTTGAAGTGTCAAAGTGGTAGTTGCGTAGCTGTCTATGGAGGGACAAAAAGCTCTCATCAAAAAGATCTTCATTTGTGTTCTGAAGATGAACGAAAGTCTTATGGGGTTGAAACAACATGAGGGTGAGTAATTGATGAAAGAAATTTCATTTTTGTGTGAACTAACCCTTTAACTTTTCGGTGTGTAGTCCCTATTATAGTCTAGTGCACAGAATGACACAGTTCTTGCACAGTCGCAGCTTCCTGTGATTTATTTTGTGGTCCATCCCACCCCATAAATGAAATATTTATTCCTGTTATCTCTGCTGCGGGATCCATTGGTTCCATAAATTATAAAGCGTGCATCCTTGTTGCTCTCCTTTTAATTACAGCTCATGCAACAGCTGTGTGGTGTTGCATTAAACAAAGGCTGTAAAATACAAAGTGCATGCGCTTTTTTTGCTTAGATTTATTTATTTATTTTTACTTGGATTTATTTTTTGTTTTGAGCAGCATCCAAAGTCCATTAAACATTTCACAAACAATTTCCCATAAATGCTCACAGGGGAGTTACTGTATTTATGTCTCTTTGTAGATCTTGGCACAGTTTACAGGACGCCATAGACTTTCATAGTAAGTTTTTGAGCATGATTTTAAAAAACTGGATTACTGAATAAACATGGGCTTGTTGTGTGACATACTCACACAACAAAAAGCATAGATGGCTGTGAAAGCATGCGGTTGAGTGTTTGGAGAGGTTTTGATGAGTTTGGAGGAGCTGACCATGGTACTGAAGTACTGAGAACAGAAGCATAAGCTGCTCTAGGCAGCAGCACAATAAGAGCAATCGTGTATGCTTATGCTTTCAACTGTCATCACGTCAAGGGATCATATGATCCTTCAGAACTGCTCAGTTCTTATGTGAGAAATGTGGTGCGTGTTATGTGTAGACAGACACTATCATTCTGTTCCAAAGCCTAGTGAGCTGCCTCCACAGGCAACATTTTGAGGCATCACAACCATGTTCTTGCTGTGAATGCTCCTCCAAAAAGTTGATATTGTTGGCTCATTGTTTTTGATCTAAAGAGATTTTTGTTGGCGTCTGGGGAGAAATCTGATTGGTCCGTTGGGGGTTGTGCACATGTATGCAACCGTCTGTGAATCCTATGCCAAGATCAATGTCTTCACTAATCGAACCCCATTTCCTGTCTGTGAACAGTGTGGCTCTCACTCTCCACTGCTCTGTATCTTCCTGGCAGGTTTTTCTGAATTCACAGCCAATAAAGTGGCATTCAGATGGTCAGAGGTGGCTGGAGATAACAGAGTGTCGATACTATAGTCTTCCAAGCTCTAGAGCTGCTTTAGAACGACTTCTGAATGAATTAGATTAGGCATATTATCACATCGTTATTTACTAGGGGTGCAACCGTACACAAACATGACGGTTCGGTATGTACCTTGGTACTAAAGTCACAGTTCGGTACAGCAGGGGGGAGAAAACTAAACATTAAATTAAACATTAAATTAGTTTACTCTATATTTTGAAATTAAGTGCTGTTAGTTTGCTTGTGTAATGCAAAATGTTCCAGTAAATGAATTGTGTAGTATATTAACTTAAATTTGATGTAACTCAACTTTTTTGAGTTCTGCTGACACAATGTTCTCATTTGTATTCAAGGACTGTCAGTTCTGCAGAAGGTTCTGGACACAGCAGCAGAGCATAACTGGCTTGTGACCTCCGTGAACGTGGAGACAATGACAGAAGCATCCTTCCTCAAAGTGTTCCAGGACCTGGACAAAAGAAAGGAGGGCCAGATCATCATTGACTGTGAGCTGGAGAGACTCACCTCCATCCTGAAGAAGGTAATTGGCTCTCGCCAATCTTATTACTGTCATACATGTGGTCAGGTGCTCCAAATGATTTTTTGAGATTCAAATTTTCCATCCAAATGGAGCATGTTCTTTGCTTTAAAAGTACTAAGTCCAGCTAAATATATCTTTTAACCAAGTCAAACAGCTAGTTAGTCATCTGTAATGCTGCTAATAATCGTGCCATTATGAAGAAATTAGTATCATTGGCAGGCTCATATGACTCAACTTAAAATGCAATTCTGAGCTCGAGTACTTGGATGAAGCCTGTGGCTGCTCTTATCAGATGGAGTGGCGTGTGCAACAGGCCCCAAGATGCTCTCTCTCTCTCATAGACCGCCGAGGACGGAGCAGATAAATAACACTGAGCTGACATTTGGGGTTGGCAGCGGAGCCATAGTGACGCGTCACTTTCTCTGTCACCTCTCTCCACTGCCTGGAGGAGGAGGAAGCGTCCTGTTACTGTAATTAATGAGAGCGTGCCTTTTCTTCCCTTTTTCTCCTTTTCTCTATTTCATGACTCAAACAGAAGACCCTCAACAGGCCATGTTGTGTTATTGATAGCATGGTGCCCACAGTTAAGGCTGTTGCATCATTTGGTGGCAATTTGCACAGCATGTCTAGACAAATTTTTCCTCTGTGAAAGCAATCATCCATCACCATGCGTCCACCAATCATACCGTAAAACAACATTGGTGTAATTTCCCCCACTTTGATTCACATTCTTTCGCTAACACCGGGGGCCAGACGGTTTAATTGAGGAAAAACACATTTGTGTGCATGTTTTTCATAGCTCTCTTAGCACGCAAGATGTTGTGTGGAGCTTTTTAGTTATGATTATTTTCTATTTTAAAGGTCCCGTTTTTCGTGTTTTTTTGAAGCTTTGATTGTGTTTATAGTGTGCAATATAACATGTGTTCATGTTTCGTGTGTAAAAAAACACAGTATTTTTCACATAATTTACTTATCTGTATACCGCTGTTTCCACTGTCATAAAAACAGGCTGATGACTTCCTTGTTCTATGAAGTCCCTCCTTCAGAAATACGTAACGAGTTCTGATTGTGCCTGTGTTGTGATTCGACAGCACTTTAGTGCATCTTGCCCGGAAAGGTCACGCCTCTTACCATAACGTGGAGATGCACGCGCTCAGTGTTATTGTAAACATGTCTTTAATTTTACTCTATCAATTTGAGCCGGAATCAGACCCGGTGATTGGACTGCGGGATGAAAATAACAGCGTTTCGACGACATGGCGACAAACACACTCTACAAACACAACTCTTGTGTATTCCTGTGGGCGGAGGTTAGTCAAAGAACTGTTTTAGTGACGTCATTAAAGAAGGAAGTAGAGGGATGTAGTCCAAACTGGCCGTTCGATGTAGGCGACTTCTGTTAAATAAAATATCTCGCTTGGCATTGAACCTTGAGCTTTAAAATTTTACAGATTTTATTTATACTCTAACAACAACATTACACACTAACTAAAGTTTGAAACATGGGATCACGAAGAACGGGACCTTTAAAGACCCCAGTAGTTTGTCAAACACAGTTTACCCCTTTAGTAAGAAATGAAGGCATCATTATTTTTGGTCTATGTTCCAGTATGTGCATCTGCTACAGTTTTTTTGTCAATGTTTTGGAACATATTATCATATAGATCGCCTCAAAGCTTAAAGGGTTAGTTCACCCAAAAATGAAAATTATGTCATTAATGACTCATCCTCATGTCGTTCCAAATCCGTAAGACCTCCGTTCATCTTCGGAACACAGTTTAAGATATTTTAGATTTAGTCCGAGAGCTTTCTGTCCCTCCATTGAAAATGTATGTACGGTATACTGTCCATGTCCAGAAAGCTAATAAAAACATCATCAAAGTAGTCCATGTGACATCAGAGGGTTAGTTAGAAGTTTTTGAAGCATCGAAAATACATTTTGGTCCAAAAATAACAAAAACTACGACTTTATTCAGCATTGTATTCTCTTCCCGGTCTGTTGTCAGTCCGCATTCACGACTCCGCAGTGACGCTGCTGACGTGTTATCTGGTGCGCCCGAGCTTCGTTTACAGTCTGAGGGAGACGCACGCTGTAAACAAAACAGCCTTTGCAAACATGTCTAAGGATTTCGACACAGAGGAAGGCTTGCATTTTTTTGCTCAGCCATATTTATTTGAACCCGAATACACGGACGAAGAACTAAGAACGATGGAAGAAGCTACGTCAGCAGCGTCACTGCGGAGTCATGAACGCGGATTGACAACAGACCCGGAAGAGAAGACATTGCTGAATAAAGTCGTAGTTTTTGTTATTTTTGGACCAAAATGTATTTTTGATGATTCAAAAAATTCTAACTAACCCACTGATGTCACATGGACTACTTTGATGATGTTTTTATTACCTTTCTGGACATGGACAGTATACCGTACATACATTTTCAATGGAGGGACAGAAAGCTCTCGGACTAAATCTAAAATATCTTAAACTGTGTTCCGAAGATGAGCGGAGGTCGGGTTTGGAACGACATGAGGGTGAGTCATTAATGACATAATTTTCATTTTTGGGTGAACTAACCCTTTAAGGTGCAGTCACATTTATCATTGCTCTATGAAATTTCCCAAGTGAAATCCAGTCATTTCAATAGGAATCCATGCGATCCATTTTGCTTGTGTTCAAGTTGGTAACTCAAATGTGCCGTGTTAACCAAAAGAAAGCTGCTTGATTTTAAAGTGATTTCGGTAACACTTTACTTGAAGGGGTGTGCATAAGACTGACATGACACCTTCATAATCATGACATGACACGTGTCATGAATATGAAGGAGGTTTTATGAATATTTAAGTGTCATTCGCTCAGTTATGTCATTTTTAATGCAAAGATGACATTGTTTGAGATGTCCGAGTTATGACAACTTGACATAAACCAATACATCATAACATGTCAATGTCTTTGTCATGACAACTTGACATTATTTAGCTTTATGGGTTAACATCACATTAAACTGTCATGAGGTTGGTTTTGACATTGGCTGTCATGAGGCCATTATAATAGTGTCATGAATATGTATCTTGAGCTCAAGTACAGTGGTACAAATTGAACTTGTCATTAAAATGTCATTAAGTGACAATACTCTGACAAATAATTTTATAACAGCGTCATGACTATTTTTCATTTCATGTTTTTTTTTTTTTTGTTCTTTGTTTTTTTTAAGTTTCCTCCAACAGAAGGTCAGATAATAGACAATTTCAAATTTCTTAAAAAAGATGACACTGTTATAAAATAATGGTAACACTTTATTTTAGGGTATTTTAACTAGTTGCTTATTACTATTAGCATTCATATGGCTAAAATATTGGCTATTTATTAGTACTTATAAAGCACATATTAATGCCTTATTCTGCATGATCTTATTCTACATTCTTAATCCTACCCAATACCTAAACCTAACAATTAACTATAATAAGCAGTAAATTAAGAGTTTATTGAGGGAAAAGTCATAGTTAATCGTTTATATGTGTTCCCTATACTGAAGTGTTACCAAAATAATGTAATGTAATGTTAACCCATAAAGCTAAGTAGTTTTTTAAGTTTGATAATTAATCTGCTATGTCATGTTTATGACAGGTTATGATGTTTTGCTAATGTCAAGTTGTCATGACAAAGACACTGACAGGTTATGATGTATTGGTTTATGTCAAGTTGTCGTAACAAAGACATCTCAAACAATGTCATCTTTGCATTAAAAATGACATAATTGAGCGAATGACACTTAATGACAGTTGTCATAAACATTCATGAAACCTCCTTCATATTCATGACACGTGTCATGTCAAGATTATGAAGGTGTCATGTCAGTCTTATGCACACCCCTTCAAGTAAAGTGTTACCGTGATTTCTGTGTGAGTGGTGCTGTATGCATCGCTACACTATTGACAATAGACAACAGACCTTTTTCGCCCACAAAATTCTGAAGAATTTTTGCTAATGTAACTGTACCCTTACAGACATGGACTAAAAGGACTAAAAATGTTTTTGAAGACTTCTCTTTCATTCCTGTTAAAGGGAAAGTTCAAAGCTCAAAAATGAAAATTCTGTCATCATTTACTTAATCATTTCATTCTAAACCTGTATGACTTTTTTTCTTCTGCAGAAACTAAAAGAAGATATTATGTTTCACAGAAGAAGTCATTCATGTTTGGAACAACACAATGTTGAGTTTTAGATTTTTGGGTGAACTCTCTCTTTAATGTTGATCACAGCATTGAAATACACAAGAAGACTAAGCTGTGTCCTTGTCAGTAGAGTTCCCTGCCCCGGGCAGGCCTGCCGGATGAAATCTTTCTGGGGTCACCATTAATAAGTAATGTTACTGTCTGTCATGGCCACAAGCTAATGTCAGCTTTCACAACTTCAGTTTACAGAGAAGTGTGTTCTTCACGATCGCTCATTATTATTTCTGAGCACCCCATTACTCCTGCACATCCCTAGTACATGCAGAGGATTTTCTTTATTTAAAGCCATAGAACAATATAACAGTTTGATAGTGTCAAAGTCTTTGGTACCCATTGACACCGCACACTACTCACTCACATACATCCACACAGGTTAAAGCTGCGACCCTCGGTGTGTACCAAACAGAACCGAGAGCGCTGCTAATGTGTTCCTCCCCCGTCAGCTTATGACTCATTGTTTTTCACCACTGTTGTACTCTTCATGCCTGCAGAGGCATTGTTATCTCTATAGCCACACAAAAGAAAACGTACATCACAAATCTTCATTCCTCTCATCTCTGTTACTCTGAAAACATTGCCATCTTGATTCTGAAACACCCCAAACTCAGTATAAAGATGAAAGCCCAGGATTGTAGTCATTTTATGGAGATTGGTGGGTGTATGCTTAGAGAAAATGTGCTGTTGTTATTTAAATGTTACGTTTATGCATTTTGCAGACAGTTTCATCAAAGTGACTTACATTGCATGTAAGATACACATTTTATCAGTTCATGCATTTGCTAGGAATTGAAAATATAACTTGGCTGTGTACTGTTTGAGGTAAAGGAACACTAAATAATAATAATATTAATTAAATTGGTTGTTTAAATAATAATAAGAACAATAATATAGTAAAGTAAAATTTATTTCTATAACGCTTTTCACAATACATATTGTTTAAAAGCAGCTTTACAGAAAATTATACATTAACTACTTACAATTGATGATTGCAGTGAAAAACAAAATATATATATAATACTTTTTTGCAGTTATGTGTGATAATACAGTAAATATTCTATTACAGTGTTATTTATTAATATTTGTGGGTTTACTGTTGTAAATAAGCATTTATATATTGCTGAGTACTCCAAAAATTAATAATGACCGTCTTATTTATTGGTTTATTTCAGATCATCGAGCTGGGGAAGAATGTGAAGAGTTACCACTACATCCTAGCAAACCTGGTAAGCTAAAAAAAAAACGCAGCACTATGAGAGATCTTATGACTAAACCTCAGCATGAGGCTTTCAAATGTCACCACTACTCTTGATATTACAGGTGATTTGCATATTTTCACTACTGACCAATCATAAGAAGCTGCTCACTATGACTAACAGATGAGATGTTATGTAAACCTTGCCTGGAGAGCTGCTCTGTGAATATGAAAAACTACAAGTGATTTTTGCAGTCTTTGTCTGTAGGTGTGCTCAACGTATGAGAATGGAGGGCTAAATTGATTTAAACAGAAATGATGATAATCGCAGCATTAATATGCTGTGGTGTGCTTCTGGATGGCACACTGCTGAGAATTTTAAATTAAACCGGTCTGGTCGGTTTGTTAGATGTAATTGTAAATGATAAATGATAAAGGTTGCAAAGCAATAAAGAAAGATTTGCAACTGCCTGCTATTTCCATAATGGCCAAATTTTAAGAAGTGAACAAATTACTCCCAGTGTCCTACGACAGGGAGCTCAATTCTATTTACACTGTGTTTGCATGTGTGAGCACGTGTGTGTGTGTGTGTGTGTGTGTGTGCGCGCGCATACATGGACGTTAGTATCTGAGTGGATGCTCGTGTAAGCTTCCCCTCTGCGTCCAAGCCTTTTGGGTGAAGGCTAGTTTCTATAGTAACATCACCAACTCACTGCACCACATTTACAGGGACACCAAGCGGAAAAAGATACAACTCCATCCAGTCAAGAGATATGGACACCTGCTTCAGGTACATCAGAGAGGAGAGAATGGGGAAATATTGATTTTAAAATTAAAATCAATCATCATTTTAACAATCCAGATATTTATTCTTAAAATTCCAAGAATTATCTTTTACTTTAAGTCTGTTTATATCAGAGGATGTGTGGCTCCTGTTATTTGTTTTTAAAATGAATATTTTCGTAATAAAAAAGCTGGTTCCCTGTACCAGCATTTACCCCATGACTTTTCCATCTTTAGCACCACAATAAAAGAAATATTTTTTTCACAGTATGTGACTGTTAAAGTGCAGTCACATTAGCTTAGAGATGTATGAAGCACAGAAGTCCCTTTCAAACCAGGCAGATATGACCAACCTTATATGCCACTTATTTTAGTAAATCAATAATATGCAGTATGACCAGCATAGCCAGATTTACATAAAAATGACTTTTATGATATATATTTTTTTAAATTAATAGTTTTGAGTCAGTCTAAAACTGTACAATTACTGAGAGAATATGAAGAGTTTGGTTCCAAAATGCACTAACTCCATTTTGATTAATTTGAGTAAAAAGGCAATTTTTTTACCAAGAAAGTGGCAAGATGAAAACCACTATTTTCTGTTTCAGACATTCACATAGCATCTTTTGGTTATAAAAACATTAAAAATTAAAATCTACATTTTTATTTTAAAAATTTTATTATAAAAATGTATTATTTTTTCCCAAAATGCAATAAATCCATGACAATTTTTTTTTTTCAAAATGCAATTAATCCATCAATATAAAAGTTATTTTTCAAATTGAAAATACACAACAAAGTAAGTTGATTCACATATATGACAGAGTCTAAACTTTGCCAATATTTATCTTATATACAGACATTTCACTAAAAATACATTCAGCCGTCGCTCCCAAAATGAATTCAACGGGTCATCTTGTTAATGTTATAAATTATTTGTTACCGATTAAAGAGTATCTGGCGCCACCGCACGGTTAAATAAACACATTTGCTGAGGGCATTGATATTAAAAACGGCTTTTTAAAAAGGCTTCAATGTTTACAGTGCATGGAATGGTGCACTGTGAATGGTTGAAGGTGGATATATCGCGTTCTGCAGAAAAAGGAGACTGGCGTTTGTCACGTTTTGGAAAGAAAGGGAGAAAACATTACAGAATAACACGACGGATATCGCATTTTGCGCAAATTTAATAAATGACTTTTCAATACCGACCAGATACAATACTGATTTTGGTGGAAACTCAATTTTTTTGAAAATGGCGCTTATCGCGAACCAAACGCTTCATATGTAAAGACAAACTGACAATATAACTGAAAAATACCCAAATGATTCATAATAGAATCAAATCAAATTGGAGCCTTAATCAATTAAGATTAAATCAATTTGAGAGCGCGTGAATATGAATTGAATTTGAATTTAGAAACCTGTGCTCATATATGTTGAGTGAGAGAAAGATTTGCCATTTCACTTTAAAGGAATCAGACTGACAAAAACGTCACCCTACAATTGCTTTTAAACCAAAAAAGGAAAATGAGGAGCTTCCTCTCGATTTTTGCAGTGTTGTGGAAATCTCTTAATGGTGTAAAGCAGAGAGAGGTTATGCAGGTTATCATACTGCATGTTAAGGAGACAAGTCCTTTCATATCTCACATTCTGACTGATGTTCTCATGTCTTGCACTTGACTGATGTGATTTGAGAACTTATAATGAGAATACAAGTGTTTTTACCCAAAATCTTGCATTCCTTAAATCATTCACTTGGTTTACAGCGAGTTTGTGTAGGATCAGATGCGCAAAAGCCATCACTGTAGTTCTAGAGTGGGAGGACCGCCTGCGCCTGAAATTGAGAATAATTAGGCTGAGCCAAGAGAACAAGATTGGCAAAAACTGACGAAATTCGTCAAAAACCTGTAATCAATTCCATTAGTCACATACAACTGAAGGACATCATCAGTGGTGCCTTGTTCCAGGAAACAGGATGTCACTGTTGCTATGAGAGCAGATAGTTGACATGAGAAGGAATGCCAAAAGACGTGCTGCTGAAAGAAAAAACAGAACGATGCAGCCAATCATGAGAGAGCAGTGGCAGTGCTTCAAAAAGCAGCTTGCTGTTGTAATCAGAGACATCTGAAATGACTCCTGGCCCCATTTCTCGATTGGTTATAGACTCCAAGGGCCCTATCATACACCCAGCGCAATGCGGCGCCATGTGCGATGCAAGTGTTTTTTGCTAGTTTCAGCATGACGCTGTTATCATTTCACGTCCTGTGCAACATTGTTTAAATAGCAAATGTATTTGCACCCATTTGTGCACCCATGGGCTTTCCTGTCGGAAAATGAAGCGAGTTCAGGCGCATTGTTGGTGCATTGCTATTTTGAGGCAACTGAAACCTGGTCTAAAGTCAATGGCACAATTTATTTTGTTGTTGTTATTTAAAGAGAGCATTAGTAATTTGTGCCTACACTTATTACACTCACAGGGATGCACAGCAGCACACAAACCTGCCAAATATTAAAAATAAAATGATTACAATGTAAAAGATTATTATTGTGTGCATAAAGATAAAAATGCTTTGGTGGAATCCGGCTTGTCCTGTAGATGGTCTGCTGATCCGTTTCCTCGCTAGAGAAGCGTTCAGTTTTTCTGCTTGCAAATTCCTCCATGTAAATACCGAATGCGCAATGGCACGAGCGCAACTGCCTTTGTAAAGGGAATGGGAGATGAGACTCTGATTGGTTTATTGCATGTTATGCCCAAAACACACACATTATTCATTAAGAGAATAGGGACAACATTTTAGATCATGCACCAGGCACGCCGACCATTTTTCCCGTCATTAAACTAGCAAAAGTGGATTCGGACATGCCCCAAGTGCGCTTTAGACCATGTGCTTAGATCATTAAAATAAGGCCTCTAGAGTCCCTTGGTGTGTTTAACTAGGCAGATTCAATTCAAGGCAAACATCATTATTACTGTTAGGCCTACTAACTCCTGCTAAATCATTCAACTTAATTCAACTTAAACTTGAATTCCAACTTAAACTTATTTCAATTAACTGCCAAACATTTCTAATTTTCATTTATGTTTTTAATTTTATTTTATTTCAGCTTTATTTCAATTACCAAAAATTACTTTTAAAGGTGCCATCGAAGGTTTTTTACAAGATGTAATATAAGTCTAAGGTGTCCCCTGAATGTGTCTGTGAAGTTCAGCTCAAAATATCCAATAGATTTTTTTAAATAAATTTTTTTAACTGCCTATTTTGAGGCATAATTAGAAATGCGCCGATTCAGGCTGCGGCTCCTTTAATTGTTCGCGCTCTCCGCCCCCTCCCGAGCTCTTGACTCTATCATTGCATAAACAAAGTTCACACAGCTAATATTACCCTCAAAATGGACTTTTACAAAGTGTTCGTCATGCAGCATGTCTAATCGCGTAAGTATAGTATTTATTTGGATGTTTACATTTGATTCTGAATGAGTTTGATAGTGCTCCGTGGCTAAAGCTAACATTACACACTGTTGGAGAGATTTATAAAGAATGAAGTTGTGTTTATGCATTATACAGACTGCAAGTGTTTAAAAATGAAATGTGGTAACTTTAACCACATTTAACAGTACATTAACAACATGCTAATGAAACATTTAGAAAGACAATTTACAAATATCACTAAAAATATCATGTAATCATGGATCATGTCAGTTATTATCGCTCCATCTGCCATTTTGCTTGCTTACCTAGTCTGATGATTCAGCTGTGCACAGATCCAGACGTTAATACTGGCTTGTCTAATGCCTTGAACATGGGCTGGCATATGCAAATATTGGGGGCGTACATATTAATGATCCCGACTGTTACGTAACAGTCGGTGTTATGTTGAGATTCGCCTGTTCTTCGGAGGTCTTTTAAACAAATGAGATTTATAAGAAGGAGGAAACAATGGAGTTTGAGACTCACTGTATGTCATTTCCATGTACTGAACTCTAGTTATTCAACGATGCCGAGGTAAATTCAATTTTCAATTCGATGGCACCTTTAATAGTTTTAGTTTTAGTTTTAATTAACAATAACAACACTGCTTCACTATAGTTGTTGCGAGTGTTGGGCTACGGTTGCCATTATTGGACCTATGACCTAGTGGTTAGTCCATGTTTTTCCACACCATTAAGCTTTGTCCCTATAAAGTTAAAGATTGGAATGACTAAATAAGTACGACCTGTCAAAATAAGAAATTTGGACCATTTATGTTTCTGATTTGCGAGTTTTTGAAGCGTCTCCATAAGAGTTTTGCTTTTTGAAATCAGTGAAAGCTTCTTTCTGCAAACTGCTTGACTTTGTTTTCTCCTTTAATTTAGTATAAATTTGTTTGGTGAATGAGTTCTTGATTGCCTGTCTGTAGAGTAGACAGTAGTCAATGTTGATTGAGGGAAGAATGTGCCGTGTCTCAGACTTGAGAGCTCGTGATGACACGCGTCCCAGTTGTGGGCTCAGTAACAGCACGGCATAATATGTGCAGTGATGCAGACAGCCTGCGTATCTCTGATTGCCTTCTTCACTCTCACCACAGAGAGTGATGAGGCTGTGAAACGAGGTTGCATGACGCTTTAGCCCTGAGGCCAGCCGTGTGATAACACTTCCCTCCAAGAATTGATTTGACGTTACAGGATACTTTGAGTTGTCCTTGTGGAATGGTAGATTCCAATAGGGAGACTTTTATTTTGGTCAGGGGGATTTTGCCCTAAAATCGGGGACCCCCTGGGGTCCGCAAGGGGATACTGAGGGATCTGGAGAAAAGTTATGTAGAAAATGTATAAATAAATAATTATGATATATATATATATATATATACATCAACATCAACATATATATGAAAAGATGCACTACCCCACTACACTAAATTTTACTGACCCCAGACTTTTTAACAGAAGTAAATAGTTGCCTTTATGTTTTTGCAAAGGGGTTTCTATTTTTTTTGGGATGTGTGGCACCATAATATTTAGGTTGACAGCCCCTCCTTCTGCATATTTAAATTAGTGGGAAATATGGGACTTGCCTGCAGTGCCGTTTCATTTTTGCCTGTCAGGTAAGATGTCAGATCATGATTTGTTTGATTGCCCAGCGACAATGTCAAATGTAACAAATGTCTTTAAGAATTGTGTCAAATAGTCTGACAAAAAAAACACTGATAATGCATAGTCTGTCAAGTATATAATACAGCTGTATGTTTCTGACCATTACTTTATGCGTGCGGGACGGTATTTGAGGTAAGACACAAGCGTGAGGTCATGTTAGAAGCATAGTGAGTCTTGTTCATTGTCCTACGGAGCAGATGTTCCCAGGGTACACACGGATATACTGCTCCAGGGGGACCAAGCGTGTTAAGGGATAAAAGATCAAAGATCAACACACTTACAGCCTGACAAGGGCTATTACACTCAAAACTGAGTATGACACACCACACCAACATTTTTTGTCGTTGAGCCAAACACAAACACATTTGTATTTGAGCCTATATGAGTAAATAGACAGCTTCATGAAATGAAACATTCCTTGTAATACTTTAGGTTCGATTCTGTTCAGTATGATCTCAGGTACGGAGAGTGTGTGTGGCCGCTCTGGGGAAGCTTACCTCAGCTGATTGGATTGTCCTTGAATTACTGAATAGAGCCATTGGGATTAAAGACAAACCTCCAGCAAACTTTCATGATGTGCCACTGTTTTTTTTCCTTCCAATTCCTATTCACAGCTCCTGCATTTTCCAGCACCACATCGGATAACAACCAAGCTTTCTTGGATAACCAGTCTCAGTGGATGAAAGGGATTAGCCTTTTTCATTAAGTGACTGACCCAACCATTCTTTCTATTATAATTTTAAACCCTGAATTACATTTTACAGCCCTCCACAGACCCGGCCTCATGCTCTCTCGCTGCACTTGACCATTATTGTGGAAATGACTCCCTCTGCTGCGAATTGAACTTCCATTTCTCGTCAAGGTCTTACGTTGGATTTATTTTAACAATCGCGAGGAATTCGTCATCGTTTTTGATCCCATATTGGTTTCCCTTTTCAAATTAGCCAATTACTTGCCTTTAATGATTGACCTTTGGTTGAAATTGGATTCTATCTTCGTATTTTCTTACTATGGAAAGCTACTGTGTGCTTTACTGTAACTGAATGTTCTCTGTTCTCCTGTAGGGATTTCTGGACATCGACCTGACAGAGTTTAAGAAGGGTGAGGCGAATGTAACAGGCTTCCAGCTGGTGAACTACGCAAACCCTAATGTCAGTAGGACAGTGCAGCAGTGGATGGACTTTGAAAACAAAGACGCCAAAGTTCCCAAGCGCGGACTGAAGGTGAGGCACTCAATGTAAAGAACAGATATAAAACGAAATAAATTAAATGTACTTCTCATATGTCTTTCTTCATTCTTTATGCAGTATACTGGAGCTCTCACATATGATGGGGTCAAAGTCATGTCCACAGCCTTCCAGAACCTCCGCAGGCAGAGGATAGATATATCTCGCCGTGGAAATGCTGGAGAATGTCTGGCCAACCCACCAGCACCTTGGGGCCAGGGCATTGATATTCAGAGAGCACTTCAACAGGTATCTTGCCCTGCAGGGACTGCACTCAGACAAAAATATTTTTGAACGAACACAGTGTTCACAAACATAAACGTTCCATCTGCAAGACTGACACTGGTTCTAATCTATTCTGAGTGCACAAAATGAAAGCCCAATAAGCAAATTACATCTTTATTTTGTCTCATAAAGTTCACATTGATTCACCAAAGAGACCATCACAATCAAATGTGACACTGCAGATAATAAAGCCTGTTGGCGATAAACATTTACGCTGGTCCTAACAGCACATGACAAGTTATATTTACAAAGAGAGAGAGAGAAAGAACACCTGGCTTTGTTGTGTTACCCTTAGGCAAATGTTTGTCTCTTCACCTTGGGCAGCGTATGAATATTTAAGCATAGAATTTGGCAGATGAGGTTTAGGAGAATTTGTTAGCAGAAACCAAATGTGACTTATTGGAAGTCTTTAGAAATGCCCTCTGATTGAGAAGCTGTATACAAATTGGTATTTTCTTCCAGTCATGGCATGTGTTTCTCCATTTCACTTAACTTAATTATAAGTGTGAGGATGTCCAAGCAATGTAGTAGACTCAGTGTGTAGCATTCTTCTTCCAGAGGTAGACTCTGTCTCACAGTTGCCCATGGCTGTGTCTGATGAGAGTCTGATGTGTGCTGGACTGAGGCAATTTGGTCCATCTGCTGGGAGACCGTGGAGATTGATGTTCAACTCGGTCAATTAACTCCATCATTCGGCCTGGGAGACATTCTGTACTGTACACACAGAAGAGGCGCTGTGAGAGATGTACAGCCTTCTGGGGAAGAGTACTTTATTACTAAAGAAAGAAAGAAAGAAAGAAAGAAAGAGAGAGAAGACTGTCATCTTCTCTGTGTTTTTTCTCAGGTTCGGATTGAAGGCTTAACGGGACACATTCAGTTTAACGAAAAAGGACGAAGGACAAACTACACTGTCAGTGTGATGGAGCTCAGGCCGACGGGACCAAAGAAAGTGAGTACTTAAATATCAGGGAAAGGATTATGAAGCCTCTCAATGTGACAGACTGTTTCACACTTCTCAGATGGATTTCTTCACTTATAGTTTAAACGAAACATTCTCAGAATTTATAAGCTCAAGTATATGGTTATTGTTTCAGCAATTCACTCTGGCCTAACTAAATGAGCTCTGTATTTCATGTAGTGTGTCCTGTGGGATATCTAAGAAAGGTTTCTCATGATGCTCAAGTTCCTGTCCCTGATTTGATCTTTTCTCAGGTGGGTTACTGGAATGAGGATGAGAAATTTGTGAGCACGGCGGCCTACATGCCAGGCAGTAATGATACTTCCGGACTACAGAACCGCACATATATTGTTACCACTATTCTGGTATGTCTTTAAATCGTTTTTGTGATTTACTGGTTTAAAGGGTTAGTTCACCCAAAAATGAAAATAATGTTATTTATTTCTCACCCTCATGTCGTTCTACACCCGTAAGACCTTCGTTCATCTTCGTAACACAAATTAAGATATTTTTGATGAAATTTGATGGCTCTGTGAGGCCTCTATTGCCAGCAATGTCACTGAACCTGAAATGTGTCCAGAAAAGTACTAAAGACATATTTAAAACAGTTCATGTGAGTACAGTGGTTATACCTTAATATTATAAAGCGACGAGAATACATTTGTGCTCCAAAACCCCCCAAAAATAATGACTTTTCAACAATATCTAGTGATGGGCGATTTAAAAACACTTCATGAAGCCTTTATGAATCTTTTGTTCCAAATCAGTGAAAAAATCACATGACTTTGGCACTCCAAACCACTGATTTGGAATAAAAGATTCATAAAGCTTCGAAGTGTTTTGAAATCACCCATCACTAGATATTGCTGAAGTCATTATTTTGGGGGGGTTGGCGTACAAAAAGTATTCTCGTCGCTTTATAATATTACGGTAGAACCACTGAACTCACATCTTGAGAGGTTCAGTGAATGGAGGCCTCACTGAGCAATCAGATTTCATCAAAAATATCTTAATTTGTGTTCCGAAGATGAACGAAGATCTTGCGGGTGTAGAACGACATGAGGGTGAGTAATTAATGACATTATTTTCATTTTTGGGTGATCTAATCCTTTAAGCTTGTGCTGGTCTGAAAACACATTAAATGTTATACTATTGTTCAAAGAAATTCGGGTCAGTAAGATTTTTTTTAAACAAATGAATACTTTTATTTGGCAAGAATGCATTAAACTGATCAAAAGTGGCAGTAACAACATTTATGTTACGAAAAAAAAATTCTTATGCACCAAATCAGCATTTCTGAAGGATCATGTGACACTGAACTCGAGCAATGGCTGCTACATTTTCAGCTTTGCCATTACAGGAATACATTGCATTTTAAGATATATTTAAATATGAATCAGAGCACTGAATTTCTCTGTCGATGGGTGGTCCAGAGTCCAGGCCCCTCTGACCAGGGCCCTTAGAATCTTCCTAATCTTCCCCCACATTACGCCGCCCCGGGGTCAAATGAAAATACAGGAATTTGGACACAGCCCACCATCTCACAATTGTGCTTTTCCATTTTATTATTTCTTAGAATGGCTGATGCATCACCTCCATGTTTTATCCCTCAGTGTGATGGCGGTAATGCTGTTCTGTGCAGATAAAAGCATGAAGACTCTTCTGTGCTCTGTCTGTAAATGAGACATTATTGCTCCTCCAGCCACAGTTTTCATCTTAAACTTAAAGGGGAACCATGGATTGAATTGCCAGCAGTGGACAAAAGATTCATTTTCCTTTTCTTTATCCTCGTTCAGCAGAGATCTTTGGGCTTAGCCTGCGTTTTAGCGATTCTGTCACAAGTTAGGCTTCAGAGGGCATTTATTAACCTTTCATATGTGGACTGCCCGTCTCTTTCCCAGCTAGAGAGAGGGCAAAGTGAGTGGACTGGCCTCCTGATGGAAGGACGTGGGGGGAATAGGTGATAGGGAAAAAAGGCAGTAATGGATCAACGTGTGGGTTTAGCACTAAGCGCTCACAAGGGTGTAGGATGGATTGCAGGAAATAGTCTGAGCTATGCTGTTTGTCCTACAGAGACTGTTTATCAGAGAGGCTGGGAATAGTGGCATCGCCACGGGTGCTCTAAAGAATGATCTGTTTCTCTGAAAGACAGCATGTTCTGTAGGCCATCTCGGAGGTCTGCATTAGCAGGTAATGAGGTGCCACTGTTCAGGTCTGTTTCTAAAATGCATTGGAGCACAGCTGGGTTCAAATGTTTTGTTATACTAAAACATTTGCAGATATGACACAGTTTTCAGGCATTTAGCATTGTAAGGTTTGTTTCTGGAAAAGAAAAGAAAAATCTCTGTGGCTCTATTTGCTTTCAGTGCTAAAACTATGCTGCTCAGCAAGGGGTTCTTTTCTATTCTTTATGTCACCTCACTCTATTTTTCTTTCCCTCCTCTTTACACTCTCATGTTATTTGTTCATTGTGGGCTCCTTAGAAAAGTCCTGTTACTGAGTGAGCTGTCAGCAGGGCCTCAGGTGCCGTTTGTGCTGTAATCTCCCCAGGATGTCCAATCTTTCTGAAAAATCACAATTGAACTGCTAACTCATATTACAGACCTTCCACAAATAGAATCACCCTACACTTTCTACACAATTGATTGCCAGGTCTGTCCCCGATGCTCAAGAAAAGTCATCTGAAAATAAACCTGTCAAGTTCACCATCTTCTAAGTAACAAACCACTATTTCTTATTTGCTTCGTCAACTATTTCTTACCCCAGCTCTCATTGTCATAAAATATGGTTTCCATAATGCTTACACCATGTCTACTAGCTTACACTAAAACTAAATTGCTGCTATTATAATCAATGGAGCTGTCTACATCAGAAGTTCTCATTTTATCACATCTGGTGCAGTGTGCCTTCAGTTTTACTGCCCAGAAGTGGGCAGGGCTTTAATCAGAAGTGCGTACAATTACTTAAGATCATTTATGTCTATGGTTTTAAACGTATTTCTTTTTCCTAGTTATCATTAAACAAATATGCCTTGTATAACTCATAAAATAATTGTTTTTTATTATGATTATGACATGTATTTAAATATCTTCTAACTGTCAGAGCCGACAGCCTCATAGGCAGTGCTTCGGGAGACCAGAGTTTGAGTCCCAGCTCGGGGACCTTTCTTGATGCCGATAAATAAATATTTAAATATAATTAAAACAATAATACTACATGTTCAATAAGTTACAGTATGTCAGGACAATCATCCACAACCTCAAATAAGAGGAGTTGGACTCTATAAATAGATGAGAAAACATGGAAGTCGAAAGAAAATATTCAGCGGTTGAAAATTGTGCTATGCATGCAAAAACAAATGCCATCTCCAAGGGAGTGAAACAGATGTAGCTATCATTTCATACAAGGTTTAAACAAGGTAAAACATTTAAATAGACATATCAGGTATAGAAAATGTGTCGGCTATGATTTACTCTTAATAGAGAGCTAGTTTGGTTTCTGAGAAACGCGCAGAGACGTCAATGTGGATAGGCCTATTTGATTTGTGATCGTGCTGTGTTTATTCCATTCACTTAAATAGCCATATCAAATACATGTGTATGATGTATATTTTAGTTGATTTACTCTTGCTAAGACAACAACGCTGCTATTTGATTTGCGCTCAGTTCATTCATAAAGTTTACACTCATTCACATCACACACTCATTATTGCGTAGTGATTTTAGAGGTTTATAGATAATATCATGCTATCTCCTGGCTCACCTGTTATCCAGCAAACACAATTTCATTTTCTAAGCCATTTTCTGTGCCTTTTCGAATAAGGTATTTGGCTTCGGGCACATCCTTACTTAAAACCTTCAAACTTTCTGGCTAGGCTTTTTCAAGCCAACATCAAAGTTTGTCTACAAACATTTTAATCTAGTTTGCCTTGTCTGTCTTAAATTAAATATGTTTTTACAAGGATATTTTTTGTATTAAAATGTAATAATATGTTATATTACATAAGTAACAATATATTATAAAAAATGTAAAATATTAAAACATCCATTTGTATACCAAAAGATTTTCATGGAAAATAAAGTAGGATACAGTTATGCAGATATTCATTTAGTCTTGAATCCCCAATGGTTATAGAAATATAAATAGTGTAAATATATGTTGTTCACTGTATATGTCCGTCTACCTGTGTGTCCTAACTAGGAATCGCCATATGTCATGCTGAAGAAGAACCACGAGCAGTTTACAGGAAATGATAAATATGAAGGTTACTGTGTGGAACTGGCAGCAGAGATAGCCAAACATGTGGGATACCACTACATGCTCAAGATAGTGGCTGATGGGAAATATGGAGCCAGAGATCCTGAGACCATGATGTGGAATGGGATGGTGGGAGAGCTTGTCTATGGTGTAAGTGCTACATTTTATTTTCTCGCTACATAAATCCAGACCTGAATATCAGAATGCTGAGGACGAATGCTAAAGAACACAATAGATTTTATACACTATTTTCAAAAGTGTATAAAAATGATTTTGTGATGAAGTAAATACTACAGAAAAAACAAATGTAAATTCTACCTGAATAACTTAGTTCAGGCAATAATTAAAAAAAAAAAAAGAAAGAAAGAAAGTTAATTCTATATGAGTACTCAATTTAAGCTTGTAGAAATTAAAGAGTAAATATCAACGTTATAATAAAATTAAGTAAAACTCAACTTTCTGATACTGGTGTTCCCATCATGAATAATGAATAAGATTGAATAATTAATAAGTTTGCATTTTTCACTGTTTTCCAGCTGTATTTACACTGTCTTATCATTGTTTTTGTATATGTTTAGTAACTTGCTGTTTTGTGACATCTGGAGTTAATTTTCTACTCAAAATGACACATTCAAACTCAAAAATTATCCAACGAATGTTATCATTTTGTGTATTGTGTGCCAAGTATTGAGATCTCTGTGTTCAGGTAGATTCCACATTACATCTTTTAAGTAGTTAAATTGTCTACACAATATCTACTGTATTATTTACTTAGATGTTCCAAGTAAAGCGTACACTTTAAAAGCATGGCTTAATTCAGTGTTATATTATTGGTCCCACTTTATATTAAGTGGCCTTAACTACTATGTACTTACATTTAAATTAATAATTTGATACAATGCACTTATTGTGTACATACATGTTTTTACATTGTACTTATATTTTAAAACACCTGCATGTAATTACATCTGTAATTAATTTCTGTAATTACATTTATAATTACACTGTTGACCCATCCCTTACACCTTACCCCTACCCTTAAACCTACCCATGCCACCAAACCTGTCCCTAACCTTACCCGTATCCACCTCAATAGCAGCAAAATTGTTTTGCAATTCAATATGAACCCAGTAAGTACATTGTACTTATTTTTGATGTAAGTACATAGTAGTTAAGGCTACTTAAATTAAAGTGGGACCATATTATTTGAACAAAATGTTCTTGAAACAGAGAATTGCAAAGTAAACTTCAAGTAGAAATTACTCAACAAACTTTAACTTGCCCAGTTTAAGTTACTTGTTTGCTTTGTTAATTTTACTTAACTTAGTTAAGTAGATTTTACTTAATTCCATATGTGACATTTACTTTAAAAATATGCGTGCAAAAACTTGCAAAAGAGAAATTAAGTCAATAGTTTTTTTCCAGTGTGAGAACACCAGACTTCGTGAGAAAAGGTTTAGCAATTGACCAAAAAGCTTCAAATTTTCACCTCAAGTATAAAAACATGGAATGAGAGAAAAAAATCCTCATGGAGGAGAGGTTAGAGCAGGTCTGCTCTTTATTTATATTGAGAAAAAAAACACCTATTTCCAATAATGAAATAGGTTGGCCTGTGGCTAGTTGGCCTGTGCCCTAGATTGACCTCTTCCACTGGTTCATGTGTAATTTAAAAACATATTTAACAATATATACTTGGTATTTATTGCAGTAACATCATTTATTCCTCTGCAGAAAGCTGACGTAGCTGTGGCCCCACTGACCATAACCCTTGTCAGGGAGGAAGTCATTGATTTCTCCAAGCCTTTCATGAGCCTCGGCATCTCCATCATGATCAAAAAGCCCACCAAGTCCAAGCCTGGTGTGTTCTCCTTCCTGGACCCTCTGGCCTATGAGATCTGGATGTGTATTGTGTTTGCCTACATCGGTGTGAGCGTGGTGCTTTTCCTAGTCAGCCGCTTTAGTCCCTACGAGTGGCACGCAGATGACTGTGAGGAAGGAGCTGAGCAGAACCCTAACCAGCCCTCCTCGTCATCCGCCCAACCAGGTCAGGGCCAACAGAACCAGAACCAGCAGAGTCAGGAGCAGACCAATGAGTTTGGTATCTTCAACAGTCTCTGGTTCTCATTGGGAGCTTTCATGCAGCAGGGCTGTGATATCTCCCCCAGGTAAGATGCCAATATGACTTTTATAGTTCAGTGCTTCTCAACTGGTTTTGCTTCAGGATTTTATAGCGGCAACTCAACAGTTTATCATAAAACAGTGAACAAAAATGTCTAAATGTCTGTATAAAATTAAACATATCACTCTGATGGGTTATTTGGCAACCAAGTACTGAGTAAATAAATATTGTACAGAACATATGCTGGATTATTTTTGGCTCAGCTTGTTGGGTTTTATACATTAACCCATTTGATGTTTTTTTATTTTTAAGACATGTATACATCCAGTTCATAAATGACAATCTAGATCAATAGAGAACTCCCACCCAGTTGAAAAAAACAGCAAATGCTGTTTAGGTATGTTTAGAAACATGGCAGCTGGTTTGAGCTGGTTTATGCTGGTCCTTAGTTGGTCATGAGCTGGTTTAAAGGATTAGTTCACCCAAAAATGAAATTTCTGTCATTAAGTACTCACCCTCATGTAATCCCAAACCTGTAAGACCTTCGTTTGTCTTCGGAACACAAATTAAAGTATTTTTGATGAAATCCGAGGGTATCTGATTCACACATATAGGCAGCAACGACATTGCACCTTTTGGGGTCCAGAAAGGTACTAAAAACATCATTAAAACCGTCAATGTGACTACAGAATACTTTTTGTGCGCAAAAACAAAACAAAAATAACAACTTTATTCAACAAATTCGTTATTTTCATTGCAGAGCTTCAGTGTTTACGTCCGAACGGCGGCTCAGTATTGGCCAGCTCTGGTCACGTGAGCAGCACGACGCATGCGCGTGATGACGTCGGCCAATACTGAACCTGCGTTCAGACATAAACACTGAAGCTCTGCAACGAAAATAGCATGACCCAACAGACTGAACACAACATAGCATTTTTTTATTCTAGATATTTATTAATTGGTTTATAATTGATTTCTGAATTTTGATTGGTTTGTGCACTCAGTTTATCTTTGTTGCAAATGAACTCCAATTTAATTTCATTTGGGTTGTATTTTCTTTTACTTTTATGAGAGCAGCCTGTCCTGATTGGCATTTGTCTAGTTTGGCTTCTACCAGTACCAAGTGACAGATGAATTGCGGCAAAACACCATAAAGTTGGTTAGGGCACACGCACAGCCTTTGACGTCAGCAGAAAATGACAGGGAAACCAATTTCCTTTTAGTTGATAAGCTGTTTATTTTGCTCTGCTACACTTATATGGTTAGTTGCATTTCATTATGATGCTTTCTTCATCATGTCTCATTTTATGTTTCGATTTCAGTTTCGAATGACACAATGGTTCAAAATGGTTCGAAGATTTTTTTGCCGAAGATTTTTTAAGGTTTGGAGTCTAGTGATTTCTCAGCGGTACTGCTGTTGTGTGGCTCTTGGCAGATTACTGATTTGTGTTTGCAGTTTAGTAATTTCTCATTTGCACAGCTGGTTTGTGGTATATGGCAGTATTTCTGAAGAGTTGCACATCCACTTGGACCGGACACAGCTAGCCTAATGCCACGGTGTCTAATGAGAGGAAGACAGCGGCACTTTGAAAAGAAGATTAAAGTGCTACACTGGAGCCTTCCACTCTGTGCTGCTGGTGCGCAGGGCCAGAGATGAGTGTCTCTCTCTACACAGTTGTTGGACTCTCAAAGGTCACCAATTAAAAACCTAATTAATTGGGGGTGAAGCTGGCAACATGAGGTCAATGGCTGTGGGTTTTTAGGGCACAGGGAGGGATAGTGCAGTATGTCTCCGAGAGAGAAATGTCAACGGCTGAGTTCAGGCACCAGACAACATTCGCACCTGTGGGAAACACACTGAAGTCTCGCTGATGCTTAAAGCTAATATTCCAAATGGATATCCTAGACTCCTGGTTCTGCAATATAATTAAACAGCTGTCTGATCTGTGAATCTCTTTTAAAAAGTTGAAGAGAGAGTTAAAAATGTGTGGCTGTGGTTGATATAATAGTTTTGTTCCAACTTTTAGTGACTTAAATTGCATTCAAGGTATATATATTTGTATCCCATTCATGCATTTTCTATGAATCACAGGCTGTTCTATACTTGCTTCTCAAGATATATAATTTTGGACTAAATTGGAAGCAGGATAACCTGTATCGCATGTATTAATCCTATAATGCATTGCAAAAATCTTAGTTGGTGGACAATGTGGGAGAAATAGTGAACATAACTTTCAGTAAATTGTCAAAACAGAAAATCTAAACTATCAATACAAATAGTTCAGTGTCATTTGTATGCATATCACTGTTAGCTTAGCAGCATGTTAACTCCAAACTGTATTGGAATCAATTGAGTCTGCTGTGCACTTTATGTCAGGAGAACAGAATTGATGCCTAGGTCGGACATTTTAAATCAATCATTTTTGAAGTTCCATTTCAATTACGATTCTTCCTTAGAAAGTGCTTGTCTATGTAGACCGTAGAGAGCAAGCATTGTGATTAGAACGGAGCTCATATCTTTCGTTTTTTTGCAGTTTTGCCTGTGGATGTTATTTCATCAATATAGCAATAATTGTACCTTTCCTTTTTTGGAGGGGACAATTACTAACATAAGTATAATTACAAATGGGTACGTTGGCAGGGAGTCATTAAAAATCTGAGATGTGATGAGTAAATCATAAGTTCAGTTTCATAGGTAAAATCTCTCACACCTTTTAATGTGGGTTTTTACGTTGGAAGCATGCACTTTACTTACCTTGAGTGCTTGCTTTTTGGTCTTAATATTATTATTATGTAATTTTTTTGTCTACAAAATAGACAGAGCAAAAAAGAGAGCAATTGTGTTGATGCATAGAATCTGACTGTTTTGCACAAGCTAGTTTGTGTTGACATAATGGTTGGGTGTCACTGTCCACACACGCACATATTTAAATCTGCTAAGGGCTAATAATGGAACAGCAGTTTTAAAAAGTAATTTTTCACTACTATTTACAACAGGATCCACTACTAAAAGTTAAAGTATAAGTATAATGAACTACGCAGAAAGCATTTTGAGCATCTCCACCCAAAAGTCAAACATAGTTCACCCCTTATGCATGTTATCACGTCCGTCAAAATCTTAGGCTGGTTGTCGGGTTGGAATATTCGAAATAAAAACATTGACGTAACACACTCATAGGGAAACAATCACTTCACTGAATACTTATTGGCTAAGAAAGAAATAATTCTTACCATATTAATTTGTTTTTTTTTTAAATCCACATTATTTGAATATCACAACATCGATGTCTGTCAAAAAATAAAGTGCACAATACACTGTACTATTTACGAGAAGCAGAGGTCCAGAGAGTACACGCATTTCCTGAAAAACTTACACTACCGGATGTTTTGACTATGTCATTGCTTTCCAAGAAGAGGGTAAAAATGGTGGCCTGAGCTGCTTTAAAATGCTGTCTATCAGAGTCGATAACGTGCATAAGGGGAAATTCTTCACACCCCAATCTAAAGAGAATAAACCGGGTTAGTGAACATCGTTCAACGTGTTGGTTTTTTTATGCACAAACTACCCATTCTGATTCTGTCAGCATTGGTTGCAAATAAAGAGGAATGAACAGATCTAAATGCAGCAGTTTAGATTTTAATTACAAAGAACTCAGGAACTATAAAGGGAACAAAACAACCAAATGTAAGGTGATAAGAACTGAAAATGAACTGAAATAAACATAGGGCTTAAATACACAGAACAAATTAATCAACAAAATGAATATCAGGTGCACGAATTAATAAAATAATGAAAAACCATTTAGAAACGAACTGAAAAACTAGGACACAGAACTAAAACACATGACAAACCTACCCAAAACAGAAACAAACCCAGATTATCCCTTACAAATTCTGATTCTGACATTCCTGATTCGAATATTTTCAATAATTTTCTATTCTTGACTGATCTTCTTTTTTTCATATTTTTGGCAATAGATGAACTGTTAAAGGGTTAGTTCACCCAAAAATGAAAATTCTGTCATTTATTACTCAACCTATGTATGAATTTCTATAAGAAAAAAAAAATCTTACTAACCAGTAGTTTATACATTATATTATACATAGATCATTTTCTGTACAACCAACTGTGGTCTGTAACACAATTACACTGGATGGGGGAAAATGAAAAGTAAAAAAGCTCCAAGATTCCAGCCAAAATGAAAACTAATTGCCATAATGGTCAATTAAACACTCTTATTTACACTTAAGGCCCGTTCTCGCCAATAACGATAACGATAAAGATATAGTTCTAAAAATCATTCTAAATATAAAAGAATAGCACTGTCCACACTACAGCTATAACGATATAGAGAAACAATATTGTTAGGATCACTTTCAGAACTATTTTTTTCCCAGCTGTTGAACGATATAACACTGACAGCCAATCAGAATCTATTCTAATTTAAGGGATCGCACATTTAAAATGTCAGACAACCTTGCATAGAAGTTAATCGCCAAGGTCCAGAAAAAGCCACCACTGTTTAACAAGTCAAACCCCCTTTTCAAGATACTTTAAACAAAATGGATATATGGAAAACAATCATTCATACCCTCAGAATAAATGGTGAGAAGTATTAACGGAGATGAGATCATTATGCCAGGTTAGCAAACAGTGTAACATAAAATTACCTCAGGTATTCAGCGCTAGTTTCAACAACATGTTGTCTTGCTTCTATTGAAGTTGCAGTGAAAAAGACTAGGCGTTGTTTTTATTCCACTATATTGACTTTGTGAGCTATATTCATTGTTAGATTAGATCGATTACACTAGCTATTCACTCAAAACATAGCACACTGAGGACATCTGCTGGTTAAAGCCATGTAAATGCAACAAGAACAGCAAAAACATGTTGTACACACTTTGAAACCGCAGTGTGTGAGCTAAGAATTAACAGACTATTATCGTTTGTTGGTGTGGACACAAATACAGTTATCGTTATAATTATCTTTATAATTATCATTCTTGGTGTGAACAGGCCTTTATCCAACAATGCAGTGCAATATGGTAATATATGGTTTCTTTTTCTTTTTTTTGACAGGTAATTTGCTGTGTTGGTATGGAAAATGACCTTAACCCTCACTGATTCTCAGTGATAAGTCTTGTACAATCCTGCAGTGTACAGTGTGTCAAACAGCATATCAGAACTTACAGGCACTATATGTCTCTTTTAGCTCCTATATGAATTGATCGTTCTGTCTCAGCAGTGGTGCTCAAATGTCAGCGGTGTGAGAGAGAGAGCAGCACCCGCTTTCCTGTGGATGTCTCCTGTGATGGGGCACAGAGAGGCTTCAGAGGATCTTAATTAGACTGTGTCATTTCTCCCTGTCATTTTTCCGCTGTGACTCAGACTCTGTAGAGTGGAATCGACAGTGTTGTAGTGATTATACTTTCTCTCTCCTTGTCACTGAAGTTCTATAAACAAGCGAGGACAGGTTGCGGATAGTGTGTCCGCATTGCGGGTGAACATGTTTCACCGTCTAGAACACGTCACCTCAGACATTGCTGTATGAGCAGACATGCATGACTGGATATTCACAGTTCTGTTTGTGTGATGACATTTAATTAGTGGCGAGAGGAGAGAGTGGACGCGGCGTACAGTGGGTGCGGCAGCAGCATTAACGACTTCCATTATGCTGCTTTAATCATGGGTAGACGGAGCCCCTTTCCTCTGTGATCATCTGCATGTGAATTTACACACTTACTCCTCCTGTCTAATGAGCAATGATTGGTTGAATGGTGAGTAGTCTGGCTGTTTGATGGTAACAGTCAGACTATGGTTTGCCCCTTCGTTTGCTATTTATTCTTTGGGAGAAAAAATCCTTGTTCAAATGTCAGACCTGTCACTCAAACCTCCCATCAGGCCTAATTTATGCAAGCCACTCAAGATAATGTTTATCTCCTCACACAGGTGGGCCCGCAATCTCATATCTCACTGTCCTTCTCTTCTCTTCTCTTCTCTTCTCTTCTCTTCTCTTCTCAATATTATACATAAAATTAGGTATTTTATATATATATATATATATATATATATATATATATATATATATATATATATAAAAGTCATTCGGTTTAACCGAATGCTAGCTAGCTAACAAAAGGACAGCCAAACATTTTATATTTAGTACAAGTTTTTAAAATATTACAACATTTTATAGCGGTTGTACCGAATGACCTGATGTTTCGGGACATGCGTATGAGCAAGTGAAAACATGAATTTTTCAAATAGTTAAGAGAGAGTTAGTTACTTTGCTTCATGACCATGTGGTCCTTTGCAGGTGTCTGAATGATGTCACATCCTGTCACATGATATTGACCGCATGTCTTGATCCAAAATGGTCCCTTTATATTGGTTACTCCGAATGACATCAATGAAATTCAATTTTCCGGACATTTTTTCTTATATCAAAGCAACGATGCCTACACATAATTTTAATACCATTTTGCACTATGTCAATATATGATGTTATAAAATCATGCCAGAATAAAAAATATATTCATTTATTACATTATAAGATATTTTAATCACAAATTAAATGGCTGTATTGGCCTTTGGATGGTTAAACCGAATGACCTTTTACCACTTCAAAATCTTTAAAATTATATGTAGCAAAATACAATTAAAACCTTTTGGATTCAGTAAAATAGATTTAGTTGTACTACCTTACATACTTTGGATGTCATATCTTTGCTTTTTATTATTATTAAGGCGTTTAGACACAAAATTGACCCGTCACGTCTTTGATCCATATATTGTATTTGATCAGAAATAAAAAAAAAAAAGTCAAATTGTGAAATACTATTACAATTTAAATTAGCTGCTTTCTATTAATTTATTCATGTGATGGAAAAGCTGAATTTTCAGCATCATTACTCTAGTCTTCAGTGGTGTTTCTTTGTTGCTCAAGAAATCTTTATTATTTTTATCAGTGTTGAAAACAGTTGTGCTGCTTAACATTTTAATGGAAACCTTGACACATTTTTCAGGATGCGTCTGATCATAAGAACAGCATTTATTTAAAACAGCAATCTTTTGTAACATTTTTGTAACATCATCCCAACCACTTCATGGATTCATAGATTCTGGCAGGAATCTCCCATAGTCCCCAGAAAGGAATGACATGCTCTCACTTACAGAGCACATCATCCCTTGTCTCATGCTTGGTTTACTCCTCTGACCTCTGCTGTACCTCCCTCATTCCTGCTCCTTTAGTCTTTATTTCTTTGTCTTTCTATGTTCCAGAATCTCACAGTGGGTGGGTTCAGGTTATCTGTACTAAGAGCAGAAGCTATCTAGTTGTTGAGTGGTTAATGGACCCTCTCACACTGATGATGGCTCTCACAGGACAAGGATCTTTTCCACATCTCCCAGCACCCTGCCCACAATGGCATATCAAAAGTCATCTAGTGCCATTACTCCAACACACACACAACTGCACTTTAGTGGCCCACATCATACCTGCTTCAGTGATTAACGTTGTAGAGGATAAAATATTGCTCTTATCATTTTCAGATGGTTTTCATGTACAAACCCGATTCCAAAAAAGTTGGGACACTGTACAAATTGTGAATAAAAACAGAATGCAATGATGTAGAAGTTTCAAATTTCAATATTTTATTCAGAATACAACATAGATGACATATCAAAAGTTTAAACTGAGAAAATGTATTATTTTAAGGGAAAAATAAGTTGATTTTTAAATTTCATGGCATCAACACATCTCAAAAAAGTTGGGACAAGGTCATGTTTATCACTGTGTGGCATCCCCTCTTCTTTTTATAACAGTCTGCAAACGTCTGGGGACTGAGGAGACAAGTTGCTCAAGTTTAGGAATAGGAATGTTGTCCCATTCTTGTCTAATACAGGCTTCTAGTTGCTCAACTGTCTTAGGTCTTCTTTGTCGCATCTTCCTCTTTATGATGCACCAAATGTTTTCTATGGGTGAAAGATCTGGACTGCATGCTGGCCATTTCAGTACCCGGATCCTTCTTATACACAGCCGTGATGTTGTAATCGATGCAGTATGTGGTCAGGCATTGTCATGTTGGAAAATGCAAGGTCTTCCCTGAAAGAGACGACGTCTGGATGGAGCATATGTTGTTCTAGAACTTGGATATACCTTTCAGCATTGATGGTGCCTTTCCAGATAAGCTGCCCATGCCACACGCACTCATGCAACCCCATACCATCAGAGATGCAGGCTTCTTAACTGAGCGCTGATAACAACTTGGGTTGTCCTTGTCCTCTTAAGTCCGGATGACATGGCGTCCCAGTTTTCCAAAAAGAGCTTCAAATTTTGATTCGTCTGACCACAGAACAGTTTTCCGCTTTGCCACAGTTCATTTTAAATGAGCCTTGGCCCAGAGAAAACACCTGCGCTTCTGGATAGATATAGATATGGCTTCTTTTTTGACCTATAGAGTTTTAGCCGGCAACGGCGAATGGCACGGTGGATTGTGTTCACCGACAAGGTTTTCTGGAAGTATTCCTGAGCCCATGTTGTGATTTCCATTACAGTAACATTCCTGTATGTGATGCAGTGCCGTCTAAGGGCCCGAAGATCACGGGCATCCAGTATGGTTTTCCGGCCTTGACCCTTACGCACAGAGATTGTTCCAGATTCTCTGAATCTTTGGATGATATTATGCACTGTAGATGATGATAACTTCAAACTCTTTGCAATTTTTCTCTGAGAAACTCCTTTCTGATATTGCTCCACTATTTTTCGCCGCAGCATTGGGGGAATTGGTTATCCTCTGCCCATCTTGACTTCTGAGAGACACTGCCACTCTGAGAGGCTCTTTTTATACCCAATCATGTTACCAATTGACCTAATAAGTTGCAAATTGGTCCTCCAGCTGTTCCTTATATGTACATTTAACTTGTCCGGCCTCTTATTGCTACCTGTCCCAACTTTTTTGGAATGTGTAGCTCTCATGAAATCCAAAATAAGCCAATATTTGGCATGACATTTCAAAATGTCTCACTTTCAACATTTGATATGTAGGGCTGGGCGATATATCGCATGCGATTGTCACACGCATTTCGTCAGTAAAGCCGGTTCCCTGATTGCCGCTAAATCGCCATCACCTGCTTTCAAATGGAGCGGCATTTAATAGACAGAGCCGTAGATCACTGACAAGCCACGCAATATCGCATTCATTATCGTAGATGAATCGCCTTCGATAATGAACGCGATATTGCGTGACAATCGCATGCGATATATCGCCCAGCCCTGTTATCTATATTCTATTGTGAATAAAATATAAGTTTATGAGATTTGTAAATTATTGCATTCCTTTTTTATTCACAATTTGTACAGTGTCCCAACTTTTTTGGAATTGGGTTTGTATTTCTGTGCTCACTTCTTCCTTTGTGTGAATAACTACTGTAAGTGAAATCTTAGTCTTACTCAGAATAACAAAAATGAAATGGCTGGGACAGGTTCTGCTAATTATTTGACTATTAATATGAATTTTATACTAATTACTAAATACACTACCATTCAAACATCAGGGGTCGGTAAAATTGTTTCTAAAGTCTCTTATATAAGACTTTATCAAATATACACACACACAAAAAAAAAAATTCAGCAGAATTGCGGAATCCATGTGGGATTGCGCATTATTTTACTAATTCCCGCAAATGTTGTGCTCACACCCAAAGTGCGCGTGCATAAATCTGCTTCTCAGTACTAAATTGAGTTCTTTTTCACTGCTTATTGCTCTTAAACAGTCAAAATGCAGGTCTTGGCAAGTATTCACGTAAACACAGTCCTGTTTTAAATGAACATAAACAGTTAGGAAAGAAAACACATGTGTAACAGTATAATAGATCCATGCATCTGGCCTTAAAGTCACAGCAGCCTAATATACCTGCTGCCAAATAATGAGATAATATATATGGCAGTTTTTCCCCACGGTATCAACGTCAAAATTGTGGCCAGTGAAAATGCTGAGTGGCTAGTAACTTTGGAAAACCACTAGCCACAGTGGCTGGTGAGCAAAAAAAGTTAATGTCAAGCCCTGTTTATAGATAGAAAGACGGTGCACTCATATTACTATGAATGGGAGAAAGTGCAATAAATCCCGCCTTCTAAATAAAAAAGCCAATCACCAATTGGTAAAGTCATCTCTTCACTGCAGCTGCCGTTAGAAGCTCCTGTTCCTATAGAAACAGTCAGTGTTCTGAGACGCGAGCTTAGGACTGCACATGCGCATTTAAGATACAGTTGTTGTCAGATTTCATTGGTGATTTCAAATATGAAATTTAATCGTAAGCTTGATGAACAGCTTTTGAGAATTTGATGTTTACCCATTCAAAAAGATAGGAGCTGCACTTGAAAGACTGAAATAGCTGGTGTTTCAAAGATAGCCACCGATGACTCGCTTTTGCGATGACGCGTAGGGTACTCAGTGTACGAGATAAGATATTTGTCAGTGGTGCTCAAGGTTTGTTGCGCACCAAATCCTCTGCCATCGTCCTGTCAGTTATCTCATCTTACTCTTGTCTCGTAAGTGAAATCTAACTCCTGCTGCACTGTGCTGTGACTGTGAGCTCGTGCTGTATATGGAACAGAGCAGACACTTTCAGTTCAGCTGTCTTACTGAACTAAATGGCAATACAGATTGATGTTTTAAATTCAGCATGTCATGTTAGTTTAGGCACTTGATTGGTTTCCTTGATGTTTTGTTTGCCAACATGCATTTCTTTCTTTGTGCTGCTTTTAGTTAATCCTTCTGCGTCATAGTCAAAGATCCATACAGACAAAATTAAAAGATACTGTCAAACACATTTTTTAGGAGAAGATAA
Organism: Megalobrama amblycephala; assembly: GCF_018812025.1. NCBI lineage: Eukaryota > Metazoa > Chordata > Actinopteri > Cypriniformes > Xenocyprididae > Megalobrama > Megalobrama amblycephala. Next base: position 10,816,736 of record NC_063066.1, on the reverse strand, counting down.
AAGTTTAATGAGGTCTGTTTTTTTCTTATTGCGTTGTGCAACAGGCCTCCTGAAGAGAGAGAATGAACATAAGATCAGGAGCAGCAACAGTTTTCTTTTTAATTATCTTCAGTAAAGCAGTCCCTGGAGGACTCCACTTAGACTTTGTTTTGCAGTTCTCTCTGCGTTTCCTCTGAGGAGTTACATCGCTTATTAGTTATTTAGAGAAACTGCCTGAGTCAGTGTCCAGTGTTCTGCATATTTACTTACGCGCTCATGATCTGCCTCACATCAGCTCATTTATTTCCACCGTCTTCCTGCTCTATTAACTTAATTCAAGTAATTAAATTAAATATATTATATGAAGACATGGCCAAAATGTGTAGTTTTATAGCTTTATTAAAGATTCTCCTTTCTCTAATGCATTTCATATTTTCTATGTAGCACACAATGGTTGATCCTGCACTCTTTGCTCATGTGATATTCATCAGACTATACACAATAGAATGGGCATCTAACAAACAGTGGGCATCTCCGACCTACACAGAAGCATGCTGGCCGTAGACGGGGTTCAGTCAGTTCAGTGTCGACAGAAAGCTGCTCGGTGACAAAACCCATCTCAGCTGCCTGTTTGGAGAGAAGAGAGTGCTGCCATGGCAACGCTGAAAGACATGGGTGTTTCCTCTGGAGTGGCACAGCTCACAGTGTGAGAGCACTGCTGACTGAGTACCACCATCCGCTGTGTGTGTGAGTGAGTGAGTGAGTGAGTGTGTGTAGGGGGAGGCAGGTTTAGCCTACATTATAGGGACCAAATGTCTACAAAAAGATGATAAAACCCCAAATTACATACAGGGAAAATGACAGTGGAGGGAACTAGCTTAATAAACATACAAAATATGCAAATAAAAAATGCAAAAAAATTTGCGTGACGGATAGGCTTTGGTATAGAAAATGTAATTAGCTGTCATGTCAATGAAACGTCCCCTCTGTAGAAAGCCATGTGTATCTTAACCTAGTAAATGTGCCCTATTAGTGTCTCTAAAGTCATAATTTACATAAGGACGTATAGCTTTCATTTATCAGGGGGTGATTTGTGTTTTATAGATGCATATTGTATCCAGTTCTGGCTATAGATGTGTACTGTGTGTGCTTGTGTGTGATGTGGTTTAGGTAAATCTACGTTAGGGGGACAAAATGTCCCTACAAAGATGGCAATGTCCAAAATCCTTTCCTTGTGGGTACATTTTTTGGTCCCCATGAGGAAAGCAGCTACTAAATCATCAAAATTCAAGTGATGTTTTTTGGAAATGTAAAAATGCAGAAAGTTTTCCGTAATGGGTAGGTTTAGGAGTAGGGTTAGGGGATCAAATATACAGTTTGCACAATATAAATATCATTATGTCTATTGATAGTCACTATAAAACATGAAAATCCAAGGTGTGTGCGTGTGTGTGTATTGCAGGGAGAGGCAACAGCCACAAATATCTGGGCCACCTTCAGTAGTGAGTTATCTTGAACAGGGCAGTGCAGAAGATTATGGCTATAATTTATAAAACACAGGAGGGTAGTTCTATCTCAGCAATGGATTTCATAAGACACTTACACATCCGTCTAAATAAGAAACTCTGTGCCAAGCGTGTTATATAAAGATCTGTGAGATTTATTAAATTAAAAGTGCACAAAAAAAAACACAACAGTTTCATATCTCTGCATAACGAGTCACATACATGTGCTCTGCAATGAGCATATTATGCAGAGATTAGGGAAATTACTTAGTTTTTCTCTCATTTAATTGCAGTCGTTTGCTGTAAACGACATTTGCATAATCATCTCATTCCATACATGCAGAGCGTAAATACTGACCTCATGAGGAAGAGGGAGCGGCAGCATGGATTTAAGCATGGAGAGATTCTGACATGTGACCAGGAATGAGATCAGTGTGTCAGCTTCACACCACTCAAACGTTGCCTGGCAAAAGCTGTCAAACAACATCAGAGCATTAAGCTGCAATTCTCTCTGCCAGCTTCAAATTTCTGGTGCCCGAGCCTCTGCTGCATATTTTGCCTGTGGTATGCATAGACTGTGGTGGTATATTTTCAGAGTTTGACTTGGGGTCTTTTTACAGCCCGCTGATGTTTTCAGGGGTGTAGGTATTATCTGAAAAATGGTAAGTGTAAAAATGTGTAAAAAGTGTAAAAATTATTTGCTTAAAGTGCACATACTTTAAGTGGGCACTAGCTGGCTATTTATTGTGTTTTCATTCATTTAGTTGACTGCTGATACAACCAGTTGGCAAATTTATTTGAGCTTAAAAGACTTTTTTTTTTTCTTTGCACTGTGACCAAGCAAAATAAAGCTCTTTAAATATAATGATTATTACAGAAAAACTGGGGGTCCCTGAATCTCAGTATAAATGTGCTTCTGTAAATCAAGAAAGGGGGGGGGGGGTAATTAATTAATTAATTAATTTGAAATGCATTTAAATATGAGTACTTGACAATACATTAATCAGTTTAATTTCTGACTATTTAAATAAGCATTAACTAATTATGATTTAAGCAGTATAACATACAATAACATATTGTTACCAGTTTATTTTTAGTATTATTTATATATTATAGCATTTATTATTATTATTTTGAATTAACTTTCATTTATATTTTATATTCTCAGTTTTCATTTGAGTTTGTTTTAGTAATTAAGCAATTCATTATTAATTAATTATGTGCCATTTATTTGTTTTTTACATATTTATTTCTGTTTAACTTTGTGTTTATTTCAAGGCATCATTTCTTACATGCATTTAAGTTTGTTTGTTTTTTCATTTAAGTTTTTTTATTTAATATTTATATTTTATTTTACTTCATCTTTTTTTCCATGCAAAGTAAGTGTAAGATGGTTCACATTTACTATGTGCAGCATTCTGTAGTGTTTCAATAATCAAGACGTTATTAAAAATCACAATATGGTGAAGTTACTCATAACATTACTTAGTATTGAGTCATCGATTTTATTTCCTCAAATAAATGTACTTCAGTATGCCTTCACATATCGTTATTTGGCGTTGTAAATATGGCATGCTGTATTTGTCTGAATATGGATAGTGTATTTAAAGGTAATTAGCTGAATTATGAAGCTGAATAAACAGCAGACACAACACATCAGCATCTTCATCAGACCAGTTTAGCACCAACTCACTTCGGCAAGTCCTGTCGTGAATCATTTTTATGGTGTAGCCTGGTCACGCTGAATATTGATTTACCAGCATCATTACATTGTAATACTGCTGTGTACTAAACCATTCACCAAATAAATTTCCCATCCCACAGGTGCTTACATAGCTTTCTGCACACAGCTAGATTTGTAAACACATTTCACGCAATGAGAGAACATGGAAATGAAATATAGACATGAGTATAACAGTCTCAGATTTTCAAATCAATGTCAATAGAGTGCAACACCCCCTTTTTCAGCGGTGCTGGTTCCGGATTTTTTTTTTTTTTTTTTTCCCATAGGGATTTAAAAATAGTCTTCCTTAAAGAGTTATAAGCTATAAACCAAGCCAACCAGCTACGAGGTGAATCACAACACTACAAACTTTGATTTGAAGGAAAAAAAAAGGTTTTTTAAATTTTGACAAAAAGACAAAAATGGAAATTCTGTCATCATTTACTCACCCTCAAGTAAGATTTCACATTTAATTTAATTCGTTGCTGTTTTTGAAATTATTTGTGAAGTTTACTAGCAATTTCTGAGTGAAAACTTTTTCAAAGGAAATTCTACATCAATTTTTTTTCAGTGTATCCTAGCCATCCGCTATCAAGGTGGATTCACCATGTAGACAGTTAACCCCGCTCTTTAATCCAGCAGAGAGAGAAGATTATGCCGCCCGGCTGCCAGGAACTCAGTTTATGCCTTCTAGTCCTGCAGGTAGACCATTTAGAACTCCCTCAGAGACATTAAACTGATCTCATATGCCTGTCTGAGCTTCATTCAGGCCATGGGATTAAAGACCACCCCCAAAGATCTGGCAGAAACTAAGAGATGTTTCAAAAATATTCTTGTAACATCGTGTTCTGGCCAGGATTTGGCCAGGGGAGAAATTGTTTTTACTTTTTTTAACCTTGTAAAATTGGAATTTGTGACCGGAGATATCTCAGTCCAGCCTTTGAAGCATAAAATCAAATATCCGTTATGTTCTTTCTCTTATTATTTATTCACCCGTTTGACAATCTGTGCACACTCAAAGAGTTCACAGGTTCTTGCTTTTCTATTTCTGTTTGTTGCAATCTCAGCAGTCTTTCATCACAACGGGTTTCATAGCTTAAACGATTAAACCGTGCATTTGTTTTTATGTGCTTTTATCAGAGCAGTTTTTTCTTTTCCACCACGCATATCGAACAGCTATTTTCCCTGATTTTTTTTTTCACACACTGTGTCTTGTGTACTGCTTAGACAAATTTGGACAAATCGTTTTTTATTTTTATTTTTTTAAGGTTTTTTTTTTAATTATTATTGGTTAAAGTGCAATTACAGTGGCGGCTGAGTGCTCTCATCACCATTAATCCCTGGCAATTAATATGCATATATTCATTTAACATACTGGCAACTTTCTAAAAGTGAGATTAATGCGCTGCTGGTGAGTGGTATTGTGTTGGTCCTTATCTCGTTTCAGCACATTTCACTAAGAGTTTATAGCTGAGTGGAGACAGAGAGCAGTGTATCAAACAGACTAGACCACCGACTACTGTGAGCATCAACATGTGCATGAAGAAGCTACATGCAGGCCAGCTTTTGTAATGCAGTTAGGATTTAGAAAATGTTCAGTGCTCCACAGAATGAGATTTTTTGAATGACTACACTTGATAAACTCATAATGGATCTCCATTTGAGCATGTGATTTCCATTAGTTTCTCTGAATTATTTAGCAGCACAGATACAAAATATTCAGTTCCTAAGTAAAATTCTGGTTGATGCTCATAAACCGACAATTATGTTCATGCTGACTGACAACTTGACTGATATTAATATTCTATAATAATATTGTATATTGTAATGATGTTTTGTGTATATGCGCTACCATTCAAGTTTTATCAACATTGACATCGCTGATATTCCAGCATCACAGGAATAAATGACATTTAAAAATATATGAAAATAGAAAATTTATTTTAAATTGTAATGATATAGTGTTCAGTGTAAATGAGTACACCCCCTTTGAAAAGTAACATTTTAAACAGTATCTCAATGAACACAAAAACAATTTCCAAAATGTTGACAAGACTAAGTTTTATATAACATCTGTTGAACTTATAAAATAAGGTTAATTATAAATTAAATAAAGGTTGATAATATAACTTAGAGAATAAAATTTTCAGTTTTACTCAAATTAGGGTGATGCAAAAATGAGTACAACCCACAGACAGTCTTTGGAGAAAAGCTAAATTTTAGACTACAAATGTCTAATTTAACAAGAATTCAACCACAGGTGAGTCTAATTATTCATTACACAGGTGTCCAGCAGACAGTTGACTATAAAAGGGTGTTAAAACCCCTTCCCATTTCATGCTGTCAGCAATGGCACCACATGGAAAAGAAATGTCACAAGACCTGAGAAAGAAAATAATTTCTTTACACCAGAAAGGTGAAGGCTACAAGAAGATCAGCAAAGCTTTACTTATCAGTCAGAATACTGTAGCAAAAGTGCTACTAAAATTTTAAAAAGATGGAACTGCAACTATTTCACAGAGATGTCCAGGTCGTCCACGGAAGTTCGACAGGAGTGTCTTCTGATGAGACGGATTCAAGTTCACTGCAGTTATCTAAAGAAGTAGAAAGCCAAACTGGGGTGACTATTTCCCGTGACACAATATGGCGTACACTGCAGAGGAATGGCATGCATGGGTGCCGTCCACAAAAAAAGCCCGCCTAGAGTTTGCCAGGGCCCATGCTGACAAAGATGAAGACTACTGGGACTCTATACTCTGGAGTGATGAGACCAAGATAAATGTTTTTGGAACTGATGGCTTCAAAACTGCATGGCATCGCAAAGGTGAGGAATACAAAGAAAAATGCACGGTGCCTACAGTGAAACATGGTGGTGGCAGTGTCTTTATGTGGGGCTGCATGAGTGCTGCTGGTGTCTGGGAGTTGCATTTCATTAATGGCATCATGAATTCACAGATGTACTGCTCTATACTGAAAGAGAAGATGCTTCCATCACTCAGTGCCCTTGGTCATTGTGCACTTTTATGTGATCCTAAACACATATCTAAGGCCACTGTTGGATTTCCGAAGAAGAACAGGGTGAAAGTGATTCAGTGGCCAATTATCGAACACCTATGGGGAATTCTGAAGAGACAAGTTGAGCATCACTCTCCATCCAGCATCCAGTCTCTAAAAGAGGTCATTCTTGAAGAATGGAAAAAGATAGATGTTGCAAAATGTTGCCAACTTGTTCATTCCATGCCTAGAAGACTTGGTGCTGTCATTAAAAATCATGGAGGCCATACAAACTACTAGATGTAGTAGTTTTTGTTGTGGGGTGTACTCATTTTTGCATCACACTAATTTGAGTAAAACTGAAAAATGTGTAATCTAAGTTACATTATTAACCTTACTTTCATGTTATAAGTTAAACAGATGTTATATTAAACTTAGTCTCATCAACATTTTGGAAATAGTTTTTGGTGTTCATTGAGATATTGTTTAAAATGTTACTTTTCAAAGGGGGTGTACTCATTTACACTGAGCACCGTATGACAATATTACTGGTTTTACTGTATTTTTACAGCATAAGAGACTTCTTTCAAAAACAAAATTGTACTGATACCAAACTTTTGAATGGTAGTATCAATTAAAAATAAAACATTATAAACTAAATTATTTTAGTGTTTTGTCATACTTCTCTAAAATAAATGGCAATTGGTTTGGTGTTTAGTTTTATAATACAAATACAAATTTTAAACATGGCACTTTAGGTGTAGTAATACTTATATTTATTGAGGCCATTGTATGTGTGTGTGCATATTTGTTATATTTTTATCATATGTTTCCCCAGGTCTCTTTCTGGCCGTATCGTGGGTGGTGTGTGGTGGTTCTTCACTCTAATCATCATCTCCTCATACACAGCCAACCTAGCTGCTTTTCTCACAGTGGAGAGGATGGTGTCACCCATCGAGAGTGCAGAGGATCTGGCCAAACAGACTGAGATTGCTTATGGGACTCTAGATGCCGGCTCCACCAAAGAGTTCTTTAGGGTGAGAAGTGCCATGGACAAGGGGAAATGTTAGCCTAAAAAATATTGTATTCACATCAAAAATACTAGTCAGCATCACTGAATCAACCTAAATACATTAAGTTACACCAACAAAACTAAATTTAAAGTGCCCCAATTATGCTATTTTAAAGGTTCCTAATTTTGTGCCCTATAATAGTTTTACATGCATTCAAGGTCAAAACACACTTTAATTTTCTCATAATATACGTTGCACATCACCTCATTCTCATTAAAGCCCTTCTTTCCGAGATCCTACTCTGCTCTGATCGGTGAGATGGCCCAGTCTGTTGTGATTGGTCTACCGCTTATAGTGCGTGTCAGAAATGAAACGTCCATTACCATATCTGAATTTCAACTCCAGATGTTTTCTCAGCATTTGTGATGCAAACAGGTGGCATCGGTTTTACCATATCAATTTGAGCCAAAGTGGATTTGTTTTTGCAGAAAACAAAACTTCTTCTCGACATGTCGACAACAGGAACCATACTCTTCCAGGCCTCAGCTACAACTACACTGTTTGAGGGCAGGTTAAAGTTGACATTGTTCATGGGCAGCCAATGAAGACTATAGGTTCTTCATTCTTTCTTTTGGGAAACAATAACTCCATTTATCGATCACTTTGATTTTTGAAACTTTGCAGACTTTAACATTCACAAACAGCTATATTACAGACTACATGAAAGGTAATATCCGAAAAAAACATAATAGGTGCACTTTAAGGGTTAGATCTGGTGAAATTTCGTAGGGTATCAATTGCACGTTACCATGTTTTACAGTGTGCAATTGCGTAATATTTCACTTTCTTCTTTTAGAGGTCAAAGATCGCGGTCTTTGAGAAGATGTGGTCCTATATGAAATCAGCAGACCCCTCAGTGTTTGTAAAAACCACAGATGAAGGAGTTATACGGGTGAGGAAGTCCAAGGGGAAGTATGCCTATCTTCTGGAGTCCACCATGAACGAGTACATCGAGCAGCGCAAACCCTGCGACACTATGAAGGTTGGAGGGAACCTGGACTCCAAAGGCTACGGCATCGCCACCCCCAAAGGATCCCTTCTCAGGTAAAGCCAGCTGTCCACTGTATGCCAACTGTATTCGACCATTACAAAAATAAGATCAGATGGTGGTTCAGTTGTGGTAGAGGCTGGATACAGTACTAAAGGGGTTATGCTCACCTTGGCTAAAGTTTACATCATCTACTAGTTAAATAAAAAAGAAAAGATAAAAAGGGAAACAGGGGAATTCATTAAAATAAGTATGCAAATCAAGTCACAGCATACACATAACCAAAAAAAAGATATTTGCATGTTGCTATTCCCAATTTTGCAAGCCAGTTCTGAGTACTAGATTATGAAGGACTCAGCAAACTAATGCAATTTGCTATACTTTACTGAAACTGTATAGCATCACTCCATCACTGCAGTCCAGGCACCTAAATCAGCTCTTTAAAATGCCAAGTGTGCTTGAGTACACTGCCTAGTCTATATGTGGAACTATATGTGCTCTTCTCCATCATTTGATGATTTTTTGCTGATATGATTGCAGGAAAAATTGCTGAGTTTTGCAAATAAGACGCATTCATAGCAAAACAACATGTTTGTGCAGAGAATGTCAGTGACTTAATTTAATCCTCAAGGTACAGTGCGTGAAAAAAAAAAAAAAAAGCACATTTAGCTCCTGGATTCCGGGTGAATAAGGCGCAGGTTTTTGCCAAATTGGTGTGACTTCAGTGAACTCATCTGGTTTCTCTTTTGAAGGACTTTTTAATGATATTATACATGATAATTTGAACCAAGGGTGAGGGTAGACGTACTGTGCTAAGCAGCCTCTTCTATAACAGAACATGCTGTTGTGTGGGTGTACATATGTGTGTGTGGAGCTGTTCAAAATCCCGCCCATACCTCATGTTGCTTGAAGGGGTTTTCAACACACTCCACCAGAAGTGCTTGCATAAGAAACAGCAGGAAAATGGCGCACCCTCTTCAGAAGCCCTTTAGGAAACACGTGCGTTCGTCGTCCTTTCATTAAACAGCAGCGCCGCTCAGCAGAGCCCATTGAGACACCGCAGACATTATTCACGACAGGCGCTTTGAAGCTATAGGTCTACCAGATGCTAATTTCAGTTTCTCTCCATCATTCCGAATTACGAAAGTGTTATCCTTACCGAGTGACTTGTGCATGAAAGCAATTGGGCAATCAGTTGTTATTCTTATGCAAGCCACTTCTAAAGTTGAATGTCAACATTAACATGTTTCTTTTATATTCTCTGCATTATTAGGTGAACAGTTGTTATTTCAATTGTACGCCACCATCATTAACGTCACATTTATTGTGCTTGAGTGTACCCATCTGACTAATACACCATGGCCCACATGATATTACATTCATTGCAGTGCAAAGGGCCTCGCAAGGGCAATTTGGAGCTGTTGAAATAACCTCAATAACTCCATCTCTCTCTAATAAGATAAGCTCCTTGGGGAAACGACCTCATAGCAATTGTAGAGTCATTTTTTGGGTCACCTTATAGCAAAGAGAACAGGGGGAGAGGGTGGATGGAGTGAGAGAGAGAGAGAGACGTCAGATACAGGATGTAAATGACTGACTTCCATCTTGCCACCTAGAGCAGGACTCAAATTAAATTCAATACTAGCTAGCCATTACAGTGACAGCAAGAGTGAAAGAGGCTCGGAAATGAATTCAGAAATGTGTTTCTCTGTCTGTTGAGTTACCAGCTGTGTGGTGTATATCTGATTTTGAGAGAGAGCGACTCCCTTCCTGACATGTGTTTACATGAGCCGGTAGATTCCATGTGGGCATCTACTGCATGATTTGGACACGTGGAAGACAATGGGAGATTTTGCTCTCTCTGTTAAAATCGGTAGACACTGCCATTCTTGATTGAACATTTAGATTTGGTTTTGATTTGCTGAACTAACCATGTGGCTCAGTTGTCAAAATGTAAAAATGCTCCTGTGTATCTTCACTGAATTTTCTATTTAATGGCTTCATTTACACTGTCAACCAGTTGTATTATTTATAGACATCTGGCACAGATCAGATCTTGTTAGGTGCAAAAAAAAATCTATAAATCTATTTTTAAAAATGTATCCATTCAAATCAATCCTCTAATCTGTTGACTATTTTTCATTGAGATTTTAATTAAAAATCACTTTTCAAACTGACAAATATTAAAACCACGTAATTGATGTAAAAATGTAGTTAGATGAAACAATGAATGATAAATTGATAAATACATTTTAAGCATTTTGGTGAGTTATTAATGTAAACCCAGTCAGTTAAGTCTTAAATGAACTGATGCAAAGAGTCAGGATAAAGATTTGGATGCAAAATCTGTGCATTTGCCCGAGCTTGAATTATACTGATCAAAGCCTTTAATAGAGATCCTTTTTACACCTTAATATCTTGCTATGTTATGGTCTGCTAGCATCATCTTGCTCTAATGATCAATTTATTAACAAAGAAGATGATAATTGAGCTTTTGAACTTGTTTTACATTGTACTTCACTTTGTGATTTATAGGTTAATTTACTGACTGATGGAATAATCAGTCGTTTTGGTGCATTTTGACAGCTGTTCCATATTTTCCCTGTCTTATCTCAGACTGATACCTTAAAACGGTTTGTTTTGCAGTCAAGATGCGACAGCCCTAAAGATTGATGTGTGTGCCCTTTTATCTCTATCCATCTGTGCCATTCTCAGAGTTTAGTCAATGAAATCATCTCACCCAAAGCACTGCCACCTCCAGAAGCAAATGCTCATCAAACTGAATGTAGCTGTTTGTTCCACATTCCTGAGACACTCTCTGACTTCTTTCTGTCTGGTACTTCTGGGATTAGAAAGAATTCCTGGGTTTTATCAAGCCAAAGAACAACTCTCTATACATGCAGAGCTGCAGACGACATTTGCTCACAACGCAGATCGGCCAGCCGATTCTGTGGGTTGTGAGGAGATGTATATTTGTGCCTTTGAACTGTATGGGGTGTTTAAGACCTGAGGATGAAGGAGAAGATTAAAAAGAAAGACGCACACTTCAGATGTGGTTTCTGATTTCAGTCATATCAGTCATGGGGAGCGGGGTATTAAAATCAAAAATTCAGTTTTTGTCTTCATCTACTCTGTCATGTTATGTATAATGGTCTTACTACTATAAAACACAAAAAGAGAAGATTGGCAGAATGTTCATGCTGCTCCTTTCCATACAATGAAAGTGAATGGTGACCCAGCTCCGAAAATGACAAAAAACACCATAAAAGCAATAAAAAATGGCATAAAAGCCATACTATTCAGAATTTTGTCATTGTTCAATAATAATCGTATCTGCTGCAGCTCTCAAATCTTATTTACTGTAAATCTGTGTATTTTAAAATATGGCACAGTGCATTGTGGGTGAAATAATCTAGACATTCAAGAATGTTTTCTGAAATCGTAGTAACTTTGTCACACAACGTTTGTTGATTCAATGATATAGAACTGTCATTAATGTAATAACTTACTGCTGCTTTCATTGCTGCTGCTGCAGAGCAAGTACGGGACCTGCTACAGCCAATACATACACGTCACACTGCTGTGAGCAAATAAGAAATGCTGCTGCTGCTGTATATAATATAGCGTACATGAATTACCCGTAGCAGATCTATACAGGTGGAGCTGGGGAAGGTGGAGGGTTTCTGAAGCGCGCTGCACTGCTATGCAATGCTACCAGAGTATTTTGAAGATTGAGCACGTAAGCTCATTGACTACTGATACAGCAGGAACCAATCATCTGTGCCCTATAGATAACGATGTGATATGAGCAGGTTAAGTTAAAGGACCTATTAGCCTCTGCCATCTAGAGTTTCATGGCACTTTTTTGTTGTTTTTATAGTTTGACAGCCCTTGGTCATCATTCACTTTCATTAGAAAGAGCAATTTCATGGAAAAGTATTCCGTTTGTATTCAATGGAAGAAATAAAGAAAAGCAAGAAAGAGTTTGGTCTGACCCTGCTGAAAAAAACAGCATAGGCTGGTTAGGTATGTTTTGAAGCATGGAAGCTGGTTTGAGCTGGTTTATGCTGGTCCTTAGTTTGTCATGAGCTGGTTTAAGATGGTCCTGAGCTGGTTATAAACTGGTCCTGAGATGGAGCTAGTTGCTTAGGACCAGCACTTGACCAGCTTAAACCACCTTAAACCACCTGCTGAAATGCTTTAAAACATACCTAAACAGCATATGCTGTTTTTTCAGCATGGGGAGGGTGAGATGATGACAGAATTGTATTTTTTGTTGAAATATCACTTTAATAATTTGTCTGATGTCTCTACACTGCGTTCCAAATTATTATGCAAGTGACATATCAGTAAGATTTCAGTAGAATAAACATTCAGATTTTAGTTTTTCTAAGAAAATGTTTGTTAGTTTATTTATCCATGTCTTTTTAGATAACTGGTATCAATCTCAGACAAAATAATTTGCCAGATCTATGGAAACCCTACTTAAAGGTTGTTCCACATTATTAAGCAAGTCACAGTTCTCATGCAATATGGGGAGGAAGAAAGATCTTTCTGAAGATGAAAAGCATGAAATGGTGCAGTGTTGTGCAAAAGGCATGAAAACAACTAATATTCTGTGAAAACTGAATGGAGATTATCAAATTATCATAAGATTTGTGAGTGATTTAGAGCACAGCAGAACTCGGTCAGATAAAGGCTTATTAATGAAAGTTCCTGTCAAAAAAATTAATTGTATTAAAAGGGCAGCTATAAAAAAGCCAGTGTTGAGTAGCAAACAGGTATTTGAAGCTCCTGGTGTCTCTGGAGTCTCAAGAAGCTCTCCATGCAGGCTTGTGCGTAAAGATGCATTTTAGACACCACTAACCAAAGCTCACAAAGAGAAAAATTAACAGTGGGTGTAGACTTAAGTAGACCTGGCAAATTATTTTGTCTGAGATTGATACCAGTTATCTAAAAAGACATGAATAAATAAACAAACATACATTTTCTTAGAAAAACTAAAATCTGAATGTTTATTCTACTGAAATCTTACTGATATGTCACTTGCATAATCATTTGGAATGCGGTGTAGTCTGTTGTTTTAGATTCACATTGTTACAATTCCCCAAAAGGGAAGAGCCAAAAGCAGACAGTAAAAACCAAGGACATCTAAGGACATCTTTTTTTTCTCCTCCTCTGTCTGAAAAAGTCTTGTTCTTGGCTTTATAAAGCCTGTCTTTCACAAAGGCCACTAACAAAAGCATTGTTCTCCATTTAAACACATGTTAACATACTTTATATACAGACTCAGGGCAAAACCACTGCGAATGCCATGCATTTAACATTTCAACCTACATAGAGCAGTGGCTGTTGTGTACAAACCAGTCTGAGTCTGTTCTCCCATTACACTGTCTCTGAAATGGTTTATCTGGGCTGACACTGACCAAAATATTATTTCATTATCGTTTCAAGAAACCCAGTAAACCTGGCAGTGTTAAAACTGAATGAACAAGGCCTGTTGGACAAATTGAAAAACAAATGGTGGTACGACAAAGGAGAGTGTGGCAGCGGAGGAGGTGATTCCAAGGTCAGCCCCAATGTGACAAACCCAACGGGTAAAACCACCACTACCATGGGGGGGGTAACCGGCAACTCGTGCCGACCAAACACTCTAGACGAATACAATCCAGTCTAAATTGAGCCTAACAAGTTTTGTTAGATTAATAGCAAGTCAAGTTTTGTTCAAATTATGGCGTTTCATGCCACATTCAAGTTATTCCAGACGGAGTGTTTGCGGTCTGCCGGTTACCCAAAGTGATATAATAATGCACATCTCGCAGCAGGGAGCAAGGAAGCATCGCTAGATGGAGTATTAACCCATATCACTTTTACAATGAACTACCAACATGTTTCTGATATGTGTGCAGTCAATATATATATATATATATAAAAAAACACAGAACAGTTGAGTTGATTTTGATGGGTATGTGTTTAATGTGTGCTGAATAACATAAAATAACATGGATAATGTTATTTATGTTATTTCCCTGGTTGAAGAATCCCAGTTAACCTAGCGGTGTTGAAACTCAGTGAGCAAGCCGTCTTAGACAAACTGAAAAACAAATGGTGGTACGATAAGGGGGAGTGTGGAAGCAAGGACTCCGGAAGAAAGGTCAGTTCACACATTTGGTCCTGCTCTGTTCCCCTCAGTTTAGCCTTTCCAGAACCCTTTCAAAAGGTTCAGTAAGGAATCTGGACATGGGCGACTCTTACTCTCTCTCCAGAGTTGTATTCATTTATTTATGCATGATTTAAATCGAATGATGAGAAGAATTTTAAAACACTTGTGTTCGGAGTAGAATATTTATGCACTACTTACTGATTTACAGATTTAAAATAGCAAGCAAAGAAGTAGACATGATAGTACTGAAGTATACAACATTATGTCCTCTTCCTTTTGCATGTGACTGGTGTCCAGCACTTCCTTTTGCATTTTTAATTCAACTGTGTATAAGCATCTTACCAAGATGTTCATCCAAGATGTTCATGTCTTTCTTTCTGCAGTCGAAAATAAATTAAGGTTTTTAAGGAAAACATTCCAGGATTTCTTTCCATATAGTGGACTTCAATGGGGTACAACGGGTTGAAGGTCCAAAATTCGGTTTCAATGCAGCTTCAAAGGGCTCTATGCAATCCCAGCCGAGGAATAAGGGTCTTATCTAGCGAAACAATCAATAATTTTCTAAAAAAAAAATAAAAATGTATATACTTTTAAACACAGATGCTCGATTTGTGCTAGTGTCCACTTCACACATTACGATATCACGTTGTAAAGGTCACGCGTGACGTAGGGGGAAGTACTGATCTAATGTGTTTACAAAGAGAACATGCAAAGAGTAAGTCAAACACACTTTAAAAAAAAAAAAAGGTAAAACAACAATGTCCGAGATGGAGTTCTTCGGTACTTACGCCTACGACACTCATGACCTTTCTAACATGATTACGTAATGCGTGAAATCGTGGACACTATAGTGCAAGACGAGCATTTGTGATTAAAAAGTATATACATTTTTAATTTAGAAAATGACCAATCATTTCGCTAGACAAGACCCTTATTCCTTGAGAGCCCTTTGAAGCTGCACTGAAACAGAATTTTGGACCTTCAACACATTGTACCCCACTGAAGTCCACTATATGGAGAAAAATCCTGGAATGTTTTCCTCAAAAACCTCAATTTCTTTTCGACTGAAGAAAGAAAGGCATGAACATCTCGGATGACGTGGGGGTGAGTAAATTATCAGGAAATTTGAATTCTGAAGTGATCGAATCCTTTAAGTTAGTGTACTGTTCCAAACATTTCCAACCATTATTTTTGTCCTGTCAGAAATTACAAACTAGTGTATGTGTAGTTGTATGTTTATAATAGATTAGATACTAAGATTAAATAAATGAATAGATTAAATACTAAGCATATTTCTCTTGTTGTTTTTAGATGCTGGCTTTTTTTCTTTCAGTTTTTGAATAAGTAAGGAAATAAAAATAATATATTATTTTTATATTATGAATACAAGTGTAAGTAAAAGTAGGTCTAGCTCCAGGAGTCGTGAGTTGAAAAGGCCATTATTATAGACTGGATGACTCACTGTATGATACACTTACTTTGTTTAAAATAGCCTGGTGGTCTGAATGGAGCTCTGGAGAGAGACTGGTCATATTGCTCTGACCATCCGTAAGAGTCAAGTGCCCCTTGTGGTTCTCAGCCTCTGTGTTCTCCCTTCTGTCTGCCCTTGGAGTGTGCATGTATTTGGATGCAAACCCAGTGGACAGCTGTCTGTGCTGTCATAGGCCCCGGCCGCCACACACCCCCACCGCACCAAACCCACCTGCATGGCGCACACAGACGACATCACACCTCGCTTATATGCCTTTCTTAGAGAACCGGTTCCACACCAGTTAAGCTCCTTAGATTGTTATTGTCCTTATAAAGGAAATATATCACCTTTGAACAACTACAAATCCAAATCTACTTAGATTCATGGCCTGGGCTGCATGGGTGCCAACCAGTAATATAGACAGTTGCAGCTGTATGTATATGTTTTAATAGATTGTAATTTAGTGGATATGCTAACTAGTGGGTTAAATAAGTATTAAATTAGTCAAAGGTGAACACAGACTGCCTGTGTTAGTGCATGAATGCATGTTCCTAATTGACAAATTGTGCCATATTTTAAGACATGTTTAACCTACATTTATTATTTATTATTATTATTATTATTAATAGTTATGTTGTTTAATATTAATGGCATTTAATTGTATTTACTAGTTAATGTTATAATAGTGTATTGTTATTTTGATTTTGATTAATAATATATTATTTATATTACTGATATAATTGGATTTTTATAATGAATATTATTTCTTTATGAATATCAGTTAGCAATAATGCAACAAGTTCAGCAGTCAAAACAGAAACTATTATATTAATACTATATATATATATATTATATTATTATATTAAATGTATGTATTAATCTATATATTAATGTAGGTTATGTCTGAACAGGAAACATTTTAAGCAACTTGATGGCACAGTATTTTTTGGCACTTGCAACACTGTTCAAGACAGTTCTTATGTTAGCTTTTATATTCATTGTATATGTTTAGATGTTTGGGTGAATGTATAAAAGTGTATGTATAATTTACAGGAATGCTTGTATTGTCTTTGTCCATGTGAATATGTTAACGTTTGTATACAGTAACTCTCATCTAATATGCTGTTCCTTCTCCTGTAGGACAAGACCAGTGCTCTTAGCCTCAGCAATGTGGCTGGGGTCTTCTACATTCTGATCGGCGGTCTGGGTCTGGCCATGCTGGTGGCCCTGGTGGAGTTCTGCTACAAGTCCAGAACAGAGTCCCGCAGAATGAAGGTGTCTGCGCGGGCCGCTCAGGCCTTTCACTGCACCGCCTTAGACAGCAGCTACACTGAGCTGCAGAGTTACGGCCTGTACGGTGCCGACACTGTTAAGATATAAAGCACTCTGGGGTAGGAACCTCAAGTATCGCGGAAAACTAGGCCACATCCTGCCCACATAGCAGCCTAAGCTGCCCCCCATCTAACCGTCACCAGAATCAAAGCTTCTGCTGCCCACTTTCAGTATCATCCTTGTTTCCTCCACCTCTTCTTTTTCTGTCTCTCTTACCCTGTTATTTTAATACTAGGGCTGTCAAAAAATGTAAATAAAAATAAAAAAAAATGAATGAATAATTCTAAAAAATGCTATGATTGTTTAATAATATTAATCAAAATTAACTGCATATATCAAAATTTATCCTCAAATATAATATTTTATTTATTTTTGTTTTTAATTTTTTTATCATTTATTTTTCATTGTTGGTCTATGTAAACATGCAGACAACATCTTGACAGCCCTGTTTAATACTTCTAATCTAATCTCTCTTTATTTCTTTCTCTCCCTCTATTTCCTGCTCCCCGTCAGTTTCCCGTTGGCTGCTAGCCTCTCTGTCCATAGACTAGAGCTTTGTTTACGCATCGTGTCTCTGTTCATTCATGAAACAGAGCAAGTGTTCTCCGGAGACACTGCAGGTCTCTGTTTTCCACCATGACTCCAAAAATAGTCAAGTCTAGATTTCTGATTATGCATCATTAAGCTTGTGTGCTCCTTCATACATTAAAACCCAAGTCAGATCTTACCTAATGTACTTTTGCTAATGCATAGTTGATTAAAAGTGTCTATCAGGTAATAATTTATTTTATTCAGGCCAGACTGACAAATCAAAAAAGCACCATTGCTGAACGTAACCCGTTGAATATACAGATACCTCAGTTTTGATTTTTGTAATAAGTATCTCTATGACAGACAATTACCCAAAGTAGGATTTGTATCAAGTTTAGCTGGGTATTACACACTCGTGTAATACTATAATAGCACAGATTAATATAGATTTGCTTTGTTAATTCAATTGACAGGAGTCACATTTCACAGCCGTCCATTTTTCATATTAAGCGAGCAGGAATCAGAGTCATTACGGGCAAACTAATTAGTCTGCATCAGGCGTACAGCTTCATCCCCCAACACGTTGAAGTGCAGGGCAATGAAATCATTCCTAGATTGGAAAAATGCGATTTAAAGGGACACATCATTAGCCTTGGTTTCAGGCCCACTGGCTGCGTCTACAATAGCGGGTTGCTCTTCACAACAGCAGCAATAAAACGATGACATTTCTCACTTCCACACCGCCGTAGCAAATTAAGCTCGTGTTACACGCCTATCAAGACTGTTTATTGTCTACCCACATGTCAGAGATGCTTTACAGTGTCAGCTTTGGTTTTGAGGGCCTAAATACGGTGGTCCTGGGGGGTACAATGCAACGACATCAGCAAAGCAATTAGAAGTTGACAACACAACAGCATTAGCCCACAACGGATCTTTAATGCAAATAAGGGTCGTTCACATAGCGAATCATTTTGAAAAGAGTGCTCAGTACAGTTATGGGTAGTACAGCATAGAATTGCAACACAAAAGAACGTGCAACACAAAAGAACGTGCCTGTGGCGACATTTCTGCAAAATAATATTATATTGCTGCTTGCACGTTTTGCGATGCTTTTTAAAGTGGCCAGTGATTGGCGCTAAAAACGCATTTAGTTTTATTTAAAACAAATGAATGTTAATCTGCTCTGCTAAAAGGCTAATGCTCTATCACGTTTGAAAAAAGCGTATCACCTACACTAAACCTAACCGATAGTGTTAAAGGATTAGTTCACTTTAAAATGAAAATCACCCCATGATTTACTCACCCTCAAGCCATCCTAAGTGTAAATGATTTTCTTTTTTCAGACGAATAAAATCAGAGTTATATTAATAATCACCCTGATGCTCCCAAGCTTTATAATAGCAGTGCACAGAAACCATCTGTTTGAAGTTCGAAAAAGTGCATCCATCCATCATAAACATACTCCACATGACTCCGCGGGGTTAATAAATGTCTTCTGAAGTGAAGCAATGCATTTGTGTAAGAAAAATATCCATATTTAACATGTAAAATAACTAGCTTCCGCTAGACCGCCTTCTGTAAGTGCAGCACCTCTCGCAGTTCAAAACACTTAAGCTACGTCCTGTGCCTTCCATATTCAACTTACGAAACAAGCGTAACTGACGCAACATTACTACATCAGAAAAGCCACATATATGTAGCTCGTAATGTGATGCAAATGTAAAAATGTATTCGTTTACAAATCATGCACAATCGTAAAAGAATTTTGACGTCATAACATAGTATTGTGCAAGGAACCACGTGAAAATAAGCCTTTATCAATTGATAATCTGCTGCTGTAATCATAATATGTTTAAAAAGGAATAAAAGTTGTTGTTTTACTGCCACTAGTGTTCATTTTAACTGAAGTGAATTATATATATAGGTAAAAGTTTGGCAAAAATGTCGGTAGAGGCACAGTTTTTCAGTGAGCCTCGAGTATGTAAGTGGGACAGAGAGCTACTGTTATTTATTATAGCAATTTAGCCAATATTGGATTGTTTCCTGAAATGCATCATTATCAGAAAAGATTCATTAGCGTTGCACATGTTTGCTTTGCTTAAAGGCGTTGTGTCGCACCCTCCGAGCCACCATGCTGATCAATTATAGTCAGGAAACCCAAAAGATGAAAATCTGTTGCCATAGGCCTGCAGATTAGTTCACCTCACAAATGTTGTCAAACTAATTATCCAGTCATCACATGACAAAACATTTTATGTGCATACTCCATTAGGCAGATGCTTAAATCATCTTTTACTGTCTCCTACTAAAATTGAGCATCTTTCAAACATTTCCATATTCCTGTCTAACGCTATTGTGTCTCCATCCCAGCAATCCATCAACGACGCCATGCGCTGCTCCACGCTGACCAGGATGAGCGGGAATGGTAGCGGCGGGGAGAACGGGCGGATCGTCACACATGACTTCCCCAAAGCTGTGCAGACGCTGCCGTGCATGAGCCACGCGGCCAGCATGGGCCTGGGAGCCTCTGGCATGTGACCATCTTGACGGAGCGGCACGCGTCACATGTAACGCACGGACCTCCCGTTCACCTGCCGTCTGCCCCTATGTCTGTCTGCCCGCCCCGCAACAGACGCATCGTACTGCCAAAATGCACTCGAAGACTCTTCTCAGTGAATAGCCACCAATAAAACTCTTTTCTAAAGAAAGACGAAACATTTCAAAAAAGGAAAAAAAAAAAAAGTGTTGCAATAATAAGCCTGTGGAACTCTTTTGGGGAAAAAAGTGTTCGTTTATGTCATGAATTCAAAAAAAAAAAGAAAAAAAAAAAAAAAGAAGAAGTCTGTGTCCGATTCGACACTCGCGCTGTGCCAATATTATAAACCTGTTTACTTCTGTCTGAGTGTGCAATATTTTAGTTCATATCAGTGTTCGGCAATGTTGTCTCTAACTTGATTTTCTTTTCAAGGATTAGCTCACAGAGATGTTTTGTTTTTTGCACAGATATGTTCTACGATATGACAAATACAGCATTTCTGTAAGTTCCTTTTCCTTATACTTACTAGAAAAGAGTTAGAGTAAGCTAATGAGCAAGATCTTACTCATTTATATGGATCCAGTGCCCCGTTAACAACTTTGCTTATTTCTCTCCGTCACTCTGCATATTGAAGAAACATATCAGCTCATTTAGCGACCTGTCGATAGTGTAAATACTCCGATGTAAATCTGAAACTGAGTGAGGGATAAATTTGATTTGTTGTCAATCGGTAGAGCATAGCTGAAATGAACTTGTTGATAATCTTGCTCTGTGATTTCCCACCTCATGGACCTTGCATAGCTGCTACGCCTCGTTTCAGGCACCATACCTCATCAGAGACCTGGGAGTGAGCCGTCATATGTTTTGATTGCCACTTCATTGGGAGCTCTCCCAGGAAGGAGGAAAATTTGACCTCAGTTATGGGCAAATGTGCTTTAATGAGCTAGTTTTTGCCCACCACAAACCACCCGATCTCATTAAAGAGAAGCCATTGAGTATGCATTATAAGAAGTTATTTGTGAATGGTGGTGCTGTAACAAAAAATGACTTATGATGATACTTTGTTAATGATTCGTTCATATACAACTAGGCCTGCATGGAATATTTCAGAGATTTCCACCAAATGCCCATCATTCAGTTTATACACATCCTCTGTCAATATTTGGCTAATTCCTGTTGAAATCCATTCAACAGATTTTCCCCCCTCGATCAGTGCAGAAATTGTAAAACATGTTATGTGGGGGGCCTACATGTGACATGGCCAATGAAAATTATCATCATTTACTCACCCTCGTGTCATTTTCCTCTGTGGAACACAAACACACTAATTTTTTCTTCTGTAGAATGTGAATCTAATGTTATTTTGGACCCCATTACCTTTCATTGTATTGACAAAAACATTGATATCCATAGAAGGAAGTCATGCAGGTTTGGAACGACATGAGGGTGAATAAATAATGACAGAGTTTTCTGTTAATAGAACAAACAAAGAAAAGAAAGCAGATCAGCTAGGCCTACAAGATCCAGACATAGGCGAAACTGTCCTGTACACACACTGTGCAACAAGGCTCCTCATGAGATGATGTTTGTGGAGATATCATTGACCGGCTTCTGGGGCCAAGCTGACCTTTCAGAGCTCTTGGCTTCATCACTGCAGGCTTTCAGAACATGGCTTCTAGCTCAACATAAACAGCTCTACCTATTCAGCCTTCCCCTGCACACTGCCATTGTACCGTGAAACATGACACACTGTGTGGCCATCGAAACTCTTATATTTCTCTGGCTTTTTCTTTCCATTTCCTTGACGTGTTTTATTAGGCACAGAACACTGCGGTCTTTTATGGCCTCATGTGAGAGCAGTATTTTATAAGCAGTAAAAGATTTGTAAAGTTCAAGTGAGACATTTAACATTTATACCGCTGTGAGATTTTGAAGAGTTGATTGAACTAGTGTTTTACACATTGTTGATGCAATGTTACATGATAATGATGGATATTCTCACTGATAAGGATGATGATTTCGATTAGTTAAGAGAGAAATCTGGTCTTTGAGAGTCTTTGTGTTTCTACTATAACAATGTTGATACTTCTTATTTTTGGGGTATTTTAATGCAAAATTTTCTTCATGCTCACCTACTTCTTGACTATTCCACAAACGTTAGCATTTTATTTGGGATCTTATTATTTTTTTGTTTTTTTTGTATTGTTTATCATAAAGGAGAGATGTGGTTGAAATTTTACTGGAAAATACATTCAATAAATAATGAATAAAACTTTTCTAACCACAATCAAGAGCTGGGTCGTTGCTTTTCAACAATGGGAAATAGATTATATTTTACCCATTATTCTTTTGTCACAAATACTTGTGCATTAGGTGTGAATTTATTTTTTAATGTATTCAGTTTAGAAAATATTTATTACTGTGAATGTTATTTTATTTGAATAATGATTGCTAAAAAGCAGGGTGATTATTTATTCATTACTTGATACTTGATAAGTGGCCATCTCTGAAAGACTGGTGTTTAATGTATTTCCCACTGTAGATCTCTTGAGCTTGACTCACTTTAAACTGTTTTAATTACCTACAGGTGCATCCCACACATAATCACTGATGTTTAACCAGTTGGCACATGTTGCCTCAAACCCATTCATTTTAGGAATTATTAATTTATTAATCTTTGTCAATTTAAGCTCCCCTGCAGAAACAATGGAAGGAGTTAATTGGGATGCCCTATGGCTCTAATTATGGAGATGTTAACAGAATATGGAGCCAAGAAACAGGTGTTTGTTCCCTCTTTTTTTTTTTTTTTTTTTTTTTTGGTCTGATGCCATACATAACATTTCAAGTCTCATCAATGCATCCTACATAAATATAAACCATATTAAAACTGCATTATTGAGCAGATGATAAATCTGGCATGAGGTAAAAAAATTAAAATAACCCAGTCACAGCTGTAACCATTATTATTCACAAACATCTATGTACTGAAACGTCAATGATCACCCATGTCTGTTTCAGTTCCTTCAGTATAAATCCTCAACCTCACTTAGAGATGCAGTCAATAATATCTGAAATTTGTTTTCTTTCTTTAAGATTTGTGCTCTGGAGACTCATTTGTGAAATTCTGTCAAGATGATTTGTAGTGTAATTCCACGCATGAGTCAAGGCCTCTGTTGTGACTGAATTTATTTTTATTTTATTTATTTTTTTTGCATATCAGATTTATAATCAGTTCTGATGTATTTCCAAGTAGGATAGTTTAGTCTGAAAGGTGGCACATTTTCAGTATAGTCCTGTTAAAGTATAGGTTTTGCTCTATGTCACTGAGAGAATATATATATATATATATATATATATATATATATATATATATATATATATATATATATATATATATATATGTACCTGAAGCATGGCAAAGGGACGCAGCATCCTGTTCCCCTTCTCAGGGAACCATGGTTACATGCATAACCTGATAACCCGAGACATTCCCTTGTCGAATGGGAACTAATTCTGCATCCCTTAGAAGGCGCTATAGGGAATGGAATACCAACGCCAACTTTAATGGCTGACATAAGTCAAAGAATCAAAGGAGTTCCCATCCCACAGGTACATGCCAGCAGCTGTCATGAAGGATTCCCTATGGCCAGAGCCCGAGCTAGGCAAAGCTCAAGAGCTTGGTACTCATAGGAACACCTTTAAGGTGATATTGGCTGCATCCAAAAACTGGAAAATGCTGCCTTCGTAGGACACATTTCAAGGTAGGAAGGCATCAAGGCACGTCCGAATCCAATGTTAGCTTCACTTCCTGTTTCCTAAGATACCTTCATCTGACCGATTTTTCAAGGCAGCATAGATGTATCCTTAGCTGCCTTTGATATCCCACAATCCTGTGCTTTCCATTCTGTGACAGTTGAGCTAGAAAAATAAAGATGGCGTCCAAAAGTTGCGTTTGCTGGCCAGTTTGTGAGTAAATGACATTTTTGACCAACATTTTCCACTTTTGATGTAATTTCTAGCAAGAAACTACTACTGTAGTAATTAAATATTTGTTTAGTTCTCACCAAAGCTCACGTTATTTTGCTGTAGATCATTAAACTGTTACGCTGCCTCAGAAGTCTGTCCGAAAACCATTTCATGAGGTGCCTTCATGCACAAACGCTGACTTAAAAGTCATTGCTTGATAAGGCAGCGAGGCAACAAGTCAGCTACCTAGGTTTTCGGACATAGCCATTGTCATAGACCGAAGCTTCTCCAGAATAGAGCCCTCAACAGGACGACTAGAGGAAGCCTAATTACATTCTATGCTCAGGCCAGTTTCCAAGGAGGCTCACAAAGAGCCTAACTCTAACCTAGCCTCAAACACTGCATCCTATGTCTGTACTAATAGCAGGCGGAGCTCAGGGGAGCATAATGATGAACCAAAAAGGCTCAGAGAGAACCTAACAACTTGGTCCCTAGCTGACTCAAGATGACAGAAGCCTCAGCACTACATCCCATCTGGAGGCACCAAGGAGGCTCACACAGAGTGCCTGCAACTTGATGCTACTGCATAACCAAAGGCCTCAGCAAGATGACTCTTTGAAACGAGAGGAGGTCTAATGACATTCTACGCTCAGGGCAGCTTCCAAGAAGGCAAAGGAAAGCCTAACAACTCAGAGATGGAGATCTCGAGGAGCGGAGGCCTCTGAAACAATTCTCTAGAGAGAGAAGACCTAGCAACACTAAAATAAAAGCAGTAGCCAAGGAGGCTCAATAGGAGCCCAACGACTCAACACTACTACCCAGTCAAGCTCTAAGGATGGAGGCCTCAACTGAAGTTCTCAAACAGGAGGAGGCCTGCCACAAAGTGCCTAACATCTTGATAATTCTACCAAAGTTGGAGCTCTGAGGAGAGGAGGCCTCAGCCGAAAGATCCGAAACCTCTGTAAAGGCAATAGGCAAGAAGGCTCAAAGAAAGCTTAACAACTTGGCAGTACTGCCTGGTCGAGCTCTAGTGGTGGAGGCCTCAATATAGTGACACTGAAATGAGAGAAGGCCTAACAACACCCAAAACTCAGGACAGTTTCCAAGGAGGCTCACAAGGAGCCTACACTCAGAATGCTATCCCAACATAGCTCTTCAAAGGCGGTGGCTTCAGCCTATTGATGCTTCCTTTCACAAACAGTGGCCATTGAGGCTCTCAGAGAGAGCTTAACGACTCCGCACTACTGCCTGGTCGAGCTCTGAGGACGGAGGCCTCAGTGATGACTCTCTAAAGTGAGAGGAGGCCTAACCACGTCTTACACCCAAGACAGCTTACAAAGGAGACTCACAGAGAGCCTAACTACTTGCTATCCAGGCGGAGCTCTGAGGAGCAGAGGCCACTACGAAGAGTCTTTCTGTAGCGAGAGGAGGCCTAACAACGGTTTAAGTTCAGTAGCCAGGGAGGCTCACAGAGAGCCTAGCAACTTAGCCCCTGGCTGAGCTCATGGGACAGAGGCCTCAGCACTGCATCCTATGACTGTCAATGAGGCTACATAATAGGGCCAGCAGCTTAACACAATATTGGGCAGAGCTCAGAGGAGCAGAGGCCTCTAACAGAACTACTCTCTATAGGAAGAGGAGGCCTAGCAATGCTTTGGCTATGTGCAAACCGGGGTCTGAACCACATAGAAAGGGAACAAAGCACTCGGCGCATGCCCTTACCATAAACATGAATTTTAGAAAGGGCACAAAGCACTCGACACATGCCCTTACCATAAACATGGATTTTAGAAAGGGCACAAAGCACTCGGCACATGCCCTTACCATAAACATGGATTTTAGAAAGGGCACGAAGCACTCAGCGCATGCTCTGACCATAAACATGGATTTTAGAAAGGGCACAACGCATTAGGCATGTGCCTTTAATAGGTCTTTTAACAATTTGGCACCACTGCCTGCTGACCCAACCAGTCCTCCTCGGAGGGGGGAGGGGCCATATGTCCTGCCATTCAGGAGTGATGCAGTATCATAACAGTCTAAATGGCAGGATCAGTGCTTTCATGTGGATTCCTCAACCAATGAAAAATAGTATGGAAGCATCGATACATCTCTGTGCTTACGCAAAACCCTTCATATTTACTTACTGCGAAAAAATGATGAATCTGTGCTGAACATGGTTTCCTCTATGATCTCTCTGCCTGAGAGTGGAGATCAAAGGGGAAACAGAAGGCTCATAGGAGCTGGACAGTTATGTCAAGGCAGAAATTGCTTGCAAAGTCTGCCATAAGTTATCTCTTCCATCTCTCACACCACCAAATCAGATCACAATCTGTTTGTTGCGCAGGCCATAACTTCCCACAACTCCTAAATTGATATACTGTAATAATTACTACACTCTTTCTGCCTTTAATTCCTCAGAATTAGAAACAACACATTGAGCAGTAGCAATATTTGAACCAACAAGAGGAGCCAAAAAAGGAAAGCTTCCTGTTTGACTCCTTCGTACTCCGCCCACAACCCCCACGCTCGATCCTGCCTCACCGCAGTAGCGGCCACGGGACCCAAACCATGGAGCTCAACTCTCATCCCTCAAGACAGTCAAACCTGGGTGTAACCAATTACTGTGACTGCATTGCAAAAACATGGATTTTACCCCTTCAAGAGTCAAGCCCGCGTAGTTTTTTTCATAAAGAACCATACGAGAACAGACATGAACGCATCACTATGAATGCCTTCAACTCCCTCGAGAGCCGAACGTGCTCCTGCAAACACTAACTACTATCCCTCAGGAGAGAACAGAGAGAACTCTTGTAGTCAGTCCCGTGAATGCATCATACCCAGCGCATCCAGCTTCTTCGAAGAGTAGACAGCATTTCACCCAAATGTGCGTCCCACATCCCTTGAGAATAGGTCATTGGCTGTCGGAGGCCAATGTCATTGATGATAGCTGTTTCCATCCACCTATTTTTATGCGCATTTTGGGATATTGCATAAAAAAAAAAAACACTGGATGGAAACGCCAAAATGCGCATAAATTCTAAAAAAGCACATAAAAAATGTATGCGCTCAATTGAGTAGGATAAATTTTTTATGCAACACGAAAACATGCGCATAAACTACGATGGAAACACTTTTACCGAATAAATTCCTTGATGCGCATCAAAAAAGACGTGACTTTGCAATGTAACAGCATAACTGGACCAACCAGCGGACTGATCTCGTTGCAAAGCATATGAAATGGTGTTTTTGGTCATTCTGTAATGCAAAGTCTGTCATTAAAGTGGTTCGATTTAATTCCCTCCCAGAAGCACCTCGATTGCGTTCACAAATACTAGGCATTTGAATGCAAGATAACATGACAGCGTTTCTTGTGTTTCATCTGCACGCTCTGAGGCGCAAATAATTCATTATATATGAAAATTATTATGGCTTCTATTGCAGAAACTTTCATTTTTCTTAGTGATATTTAGCGCCAGTGTATCAGGAAGTAGAAACAGTGCTTTATTCGCAAATGTTTTATGTGATATTCAAAATTTGTGCATAAGTTAAATACGCAACTTTGGATGGTCCCTCTAGGGGACGCAGTGCAAGTTCCCATTCAAAAGCGAATTGCATGTAATCATAGCTGTATTGATATTCAAAAAAAAACCCTGGTTTGATGTGGTTTGACAGTTTAATGAACAAGAAGTTATATTGAGTAACTGACATTTTACAAACAATATTGTCAGTTACTTTTTTTTTTTTTTTTTGCTCTGTCAATGAAAATGCTTCCATACAAAGCAACAGAATAATAACCAAGTCTCAGAGCAAAACATAGTAGTGGTGTTACTGAATTAATCAGTGTTTTTGAGAGAATTGCTTCAAGTGAATGATTCAATGGTTCACTCATAAAGACAGTTTAAGTCCTAAGTCTAATTCCTGAATGAATCAATGTATTTGAACAAACCGGTGCAGTAAATGATTCAGTGGCTCACTGATAATGACATTCTTGTTTCATTCCTGAATGAATCAACAGATTTGAACAAATTGATTAAATAAACTTTTTAATACCTCACTCATAAAGACAGTCATTTGTCAGCACCTGTCACCAATCACTATTAAAGTCACTGAAAATTCCCACCGCTAATACTCAGACAGTCCATGAAACAAACAGTGAAAAGTCACTCTTGAAATGCTGCTCAACCAATCAGATTCAAGGCGCTGGAACTAATTGTTGTACAAATATAATCTGGGCCCCTGCATATTGCAATAACTGCTTTGACATCATCTCATCAAAAAGACCTGAAAAGCATCCAGTATAAAAGAAAAGCTCAATTTTAAGGCAGTCTAAAATAGCAGTATGCTTCCCGATAGCCTGAGCTGTTTGATTGCTCACACTGTGACTGTGGCATTGTAATGCGTGTGATTGTGTGGGCCTGAACAGCATACATAATGAAGACACAGTGTGGGTGTGTGAGACGCCATGAGAGGATCCATGACACCTGCCACTGTGCCTCAATCCCACGCTCTTTCTTTTCCTTTCTTTGCTATTCTCTCATACACTCCACCCTGTGAATTGTATTAATTCCCATCAATCTATCTCTCATCTTTTTGGCTGCACAATTGAGTCACAGCCACTTTTATCTGAGCAGAGGGTCTCAGACCATCCAGCATCACTTCCAGATTTTCAATAAAATACAGACACAAACATTCACAGATATATTACCCACAGTGATGTACTATGAAAAATACAAGCAAAGGATATCTTAAGTGACATCTGGTCTTCTGCCTAAGCTTCTCTGCTTCGAGATTGATATTAATCATGAATCACAAAGGGGACAGAATATTTGATCTGAGTCTGATCTGACACTATCATCCCATCATCGAGAGACAGAATGACTCGGGGCAACATGGTACATGGTGGCTGGATGAACGTGGTTTGAAGAAGCAAACATACATGAAACATGACAGAAAGTCATCTCCCTTTAGATCATACTCTATGCTCTTTTCCATGCAATTACAAGGGTTAGAAACTTTACAAAAGCACTGTAAAATTATAAGTCGAAGTCTTCTAAAATTAAAACTATGATGTTGTGTGAGGAAATACACTAAAATTTAAGTTAATGATAATGTTCCTCTCCAGTGAGGCATTAGCCAACTGGATTGAGTCAGTGAGTTGGACTAGAGATTCTGATCAGTATGTTTCATGAATGAGTAAAACGAATCATTTATGTGAACAGGATAAATTTAATTAAAAAATATCAGACTCACAAGAATTGTTTGTTCACAAATCAGACAAAAATATTAGAGCTAGGGCAGATTTTCCATGAATAACAACAAATTTGAATGTGCTTCTATAATAAAGACCTATTGTATCTGGAAGCCCATTTCCACTAAATATAATGAGTATTTTTACAATCAAAATGATTGGATACTTATATAATTATAATTGTGACATGAAATTCATAATTATGGCTTAAAAATGTGAAATTATGAAATACTAGAGATTTTTGGCATAATTATGACTTTTTTTTACTTTTATGTTAAAATTATAATATGTGACTTTTTATGTCACAATTTTGACTTTTTATCTCATAATGTTGTAGTACTTAAAAATTTGACTGATATCATAATTCTGATTTACTAAAGCATGTTTTTTTTCTTATCGGGCAAAATGGGCTTTCCTAATAACTTTACTAGAAGGCTTGTACTATAGGCTACTTTTATTGTGATTTTGCATCCATTTCGACACTTCATAGCAGTGGTGTGCACGGGGGCGGGGGATGGGCTTGAGCCCCTGCCCCTTTAATCACAAATAGCAAGTGCCCTTTCGGTCGTATTGCGGTGCCACCTGGAAACTCATTCAACACATTTAAACATTTTTTTGTTTTTTCACTAAAAGGTCAAAAAATTCTGTCATAATCCTTAGCATTTTGACAAGAGGTTGCTGTAAGATGTGTGATTGTTTTTTTTGTTTTTTTTTCAGGGGGCAGACATGAGTGGGTGCAATGGAGTGAGAGCCAAAAAGAAAAAGCAGGCATGCTTACGTACACATGTGAAAGAAAGAGAAAGCGAGGGAGAGAGAAAAGAGCATTGTATTTGTACGTTGGCTCATCAGTGGCTCCCACTGTTTTGCGGTCTGTGCGGAGAGCGGAGGCCTGTTAATCACGGGGGCTCATCAGTGCAGTGACAGAGATAGATCCCCTGCCTCCTCTCCTGCACCGCCACGGGTGATGCGTACGAATCGAGCTAATGCGCTCATGATTTCACTTCTGTCCTACAAAGGCACCCTTCACTGTTTCATCCCAGCCAAGTTAATGCACAGCCTTTGATCTCATCCAAATTTCCTCTCTGAGAGGGAAATCACTAAACGCTATATGCTATGAATCAAAAGTTAAAATGAAGGCACAACCCTCCATCTACTGTGGGTGAATCGGACAGGCTCGCTTGGCAGTTTTCGTGTTAGGCGTAGATATAGAAAGTTGCCAGTGTAAGATGGATGGTGAAGTTAAATGAGTAACGCAGAGAGCGGAGAGATGTATGGTGGTGCACATGGAGTGAGACGGGATGACGGATGAACGGATTACAGAGTCACACTGGAGCCTTGCTTGTCACTGTTGAGAGGAGAGCAGGAACAGCCAAGCAGGACAGTCCCAGCTGACCTCCAGTCTGTTACAAGCCTGACTATAGGGACATCACATGGAAAGAACAGCTGGATATGCCTCCCACTTGAAGGCAGTTTTGTTTATTATGACTGTCACGGCTAGAGTTTGTTTGAGGCACTTCTGCTAAAGTACAAATTTAAAGAGATATTTCACCCAAAAAATGAAAACTTTTTTCTCTCGTTTACTCACCCTCATGTAGTTCCAAACATAAAACTGCTACATACAACTTGCGCTGTTTTTGCTCCCGGATGGCCACTGTCCTGCAGAATTCACCTCCAACCCCAATTAAACACACATGAGCCAGCTAAGCAAGGTCTTACTAGGTATATACTAGAAACTTCCAGGCAGGTGTTTTGACGCAAGTTGGAGCTAAACTCTGCGGGACAGTGGCCCTATAAAAACAAGTGAAAACAAGTCTTCTCTCTAGTGACATATTCCAGACATCTTAAATCATTTTAAGTCCACTACAACCCCATCTCTCCAAGCTCGCATAAATTTTTAAGTACAACAGCCACATCTCAAAATCCAGTCGACAACTAAAGTCTCTGCCCTACATTTTTTCCTTTTTCGATAATACATTGTATTTGTATGTGTCACAATACGGAAGAAAAGATCTGTCACCACTTTCATAGTGACTTTAAATTGTAGTAAAATTGCTGGCTTATCTTTTCCGGCAAATGTACCACATCTTATATTCACACACATAAAAGGCTTTGCGTCTTTTATTCCATACTGCCACAATTCAAATCTATCACATACCTTCAGAAGACTTATCAAGTGCATAACTCGCGTGGTCCACTTTTAATGTTGATTTTTGTAGTTGTCACTATGAACTGACATTGTATGGCAGAGCTCTTCAACTCCAGTCCAGGAGTGCCAGTGTCCTGCCGACTTTAGTACTAAACCCAATTCAACCCACCTTTCTGTAATTTGCAATGCATTCTGAACACCTTGATTAGCTTGTTTGGGTGTAGAGTTAAAAAGCCTAGTCATATAGCAAGAACTGTGTAACAGTCCTCTTTATGTTCCACAGAAACAAATAGCATCATACAGGTTTGCAACAGCAAGAGGGTAATTAAATGATGACGTTTATAAAACAACGAATGCAAAAGAGTGCTGCGCAGGGTGTAGGATCCGTATCCCGGTGCTCTTTGGGATAGTTCAACTCATAGAAACATAACAATCCAAGGCACTCAAGAATTAAGTAAACATATAAAAAGCCTTTATTTAGCCATGGCTTAGACAATTAAAATCAGTTGACATAATAGCACACCGACGCGATGGGGCTAATGAGCCTTCATCAGGGTGTGGATTTTAATTGTCTAAGCCATTACTAAATAAGTGCTTTTTATACTTTTATTTTAATTCTCGAGTGCATTGGATTGGTATGTTTCTATAAATGATGACGTTATTTTAATTTTAGGGTTAACTATCCATCTTCATACAGAGGAAAGCAATAAGTTCTGAGCAGTTTACTTAAGTTGTGTATGTATAGATGGCTGGTGATCACTTGTGTAATGTTTTATAATTAGCATCTTGCGAGTGATGTAAATGCAGTGCACATATGCAATTTCCTGGTAGCATCTTTGTATTGTCAAATCGCACATTACTTCTAACAAACAGAAAGCACCACTTGTGCTTTGAGTGTAATGTGAATGTATAATAGATGCAGCCCATTTTCATTTCAGTAAACAGCATCTCTAACCTTGAATAATGGATTCAGCGCCTGAAAGAATGATCGGTGAACCTTGATCTGAGTCCATTGAAGTTTAATATCATTCTGAATGTCAGAATGCTTTACGGCAGAGAAACATAATCCTTTCTCACTGAAGGTTGGGCTTGTCACCAAGATGTGCTCCAAAAGACCTCCGAATTATCTGAGATGAATTTCTGTGGTTCTGCAGAAATGTGCAATGGAAAAATTATGGCTGAATAATCATTTCAATTGATTTAATGACTATATGTTAACTTTAACATTTTGTCATTGGTTGCAAATAAACTGTGGTCCAATGACTGAATGACTAGAGTCCTAAAAAAGATTCCATTCCCCAACAAGCAAAAACCCAATGTCCTCCGAGGTTCTGAGTAGCACATATAAAACACCAGAACAAGCTTTTCCACTTCTTGTTTTCTGAAAATCGCTTGAAAGCACGAGCTTTCAAAAAATGAAACATGAGCAATGAAAAGCAACTACATGTTGAGGTCACTGCCATTGGCTGCTCTTGAACTACACAAACCCGCTCATGGGATCAATATCTCAGTCGACATGTTCAGACCTGCTTTTCTTAACTGGCAGAAGTGCACCTGTCCTTTAAAGGTGTGATTGCCATCAGCAAATGGTAATGTGAAAAATAAATCAATTGGAAAGAGACAGAACTTGCCTTTTGTCATTTTACCTGAAAAGTAAAGAGCTCCTGTCAGATTGTAGTGTTGTATTACTTTTCAACTGAGCTTGATGACCATTTCAGAGTAAAATTTCTTTCGAAAAAAGCAGTTTTCCTCTGAAAGGGTTTATTTCCAATACACTTCAACAATGTATGTCGCCTGGAAAATGGTGTATTGCCCAATAAATAGGAAATCTTTGCTAATATAATGGTCATCTGGCAGTCTTTTATATTTCTGAGACAACATTCTACAAAAGGCCAACTAAATCAGCTAAATAAAGGTGAATTAAATACTCCCTACACAACTAAACAGATAATTAATCTTATCACACAACTGTGACATTTAAAGTTTCTTTCCTTTGCAGGCACAGTTTTCATTTTCCTGCCTCAATCTATGGCCTGGTGGGTCTTTAACAAGAGAACAAATTCTATATTCACGAGCATCCACTGGACCATTGCACTGGAATGCAAATAGGCTGCAGAGAGGGGAAAGTGTGCTGGGCTGCCATGTTCTATTGTGGATTTTTTAAAGACATGGCAGTTTTGATGATTATTCTAATCCCACGAAGGACCTCTTAGTCTGAACTTTCCTTATCTCTCGCTCCCAGTCATTCTCTCATTAAAAGGCAATCACAGGCCACCAACTCTAATAAACCTGCAAGTTCCCTTTTGAAATGGGGTAAAATGGACATTTCTGAAGGCTGCTGTTTTTCCTTTTCATGATATAAATGGTAAAACCACTAGTTGTTATTGCAAATAAATCTATATTGGTCTAATGGCATAATAGTATATGTATTGTTTCTAGATTGGAGTGTAAAAGTAAAAGTCACATATGTATTAAAACTCAATGAAGGGCAAGTCCTTGTATTCATAGATGGCAGAAAACTCTTGACTGAGCTCAACTGTGTCAAAGATTTTTGGGTGAACTAATCCTCAAAAACTCACTTTTAGTAACAGAAAATCTTACTTAAAAGAGGGAACTCTTGTCAGAGCTGCTATATCCACTTTGGAGCTGCAGGTTTCTAAGGATGCAGGATTGGATCTGGTCTGTCATATCCTCCTCTCTTCACTTCCCTATTGACTGAAGGCATAAAAAGCCTATGTTAAAAAAAGAGAATTTTTTTTTGCATCAGGTTCAACAAAAATAACATCAGATCAGTCACTATGTGATGTATGTTTTGTTTTCTTATTTTTTTTGTTGTTGTTGTTGTAAAATTCTCTAATTCGGTCACATCTGTGATAATTGCAATTTTGTTTGTAAGTGGTAACTCAATGTGCAGTTATTATCATTATCATATCATACCACCTTAATATCATTAAAATTATTAATGCTTTTGCAACTAAGCCTGTCATGATTATGAATTTTGTACTGACGATTAATTGTCATACAAGTTATTTTTTATTTTACAATTAACGAATGACAACTTTTTTCTGTTTTGTTCATGTTTGTTTTTCTGTTTTGTTATGTTTTGTTCATTTCCTCTAAAACGTATATATAATAAAATTTGTAATACAAACCTGATTCCAAAAAAGTTGGGACACTGTACAAATTGTGAATAAAAAAGGAATGCAATAATTTACAAATCTCATAAACTTATCTTTTATTCACAATAGAATATAGATAACATATCAAATGTTGAAAGTGAGACATTTTGAAATGTCATGCCAAATATTGGCTCATTTTGGATTTCATGAGAAAAAAAGTTGGGACAGGTAGCAATAAGAGGCCGGAAAAGTTAAATGTACATATAAGGAACAGCTAGAGGACCAATTTGCAATATATTAGGTCAATTGGCAACATGATTGGGTATAAAAAGAGCCTCTCAGAGTGGCAGTGTCTCTCAGAAGTCAAGATGGGCAGAGGATCACCAATTCCCCCAATGCTGCGGCGAAAAATAGTGGAGCAATATCAGATAGGAGTTTCTCAGAGAAAAATTGCAAAGAGTTTGAAGTTATCATCATCTACAGTGCATAATATCATCCAAAGATTCAGAGAATCTGGAACAATCTCAAGGTCGGAAAACCATACTGGATGCCCGTGATCTTCGGCCCTTAGACGGCACTGCATCACATACAGGAATGCTACTGTAATGGAAATCACAACATGGGCTCAGGAATACTTCCAGAAAACATTGTCGGTGAACACAATCCACCGTGCCATTCGCCGTTGCTGGCTAAAACTCTATAGGTCAAAAAAGAAGCCATATCTAAACATGATCCAGAAGCGCAGGCGTTTTCTCTGGGCCAAGGCTCATTTAAAATGGACTGTGGCAAAGTGGAAAACTGTTCTGTGGTCAGACGAATTAAAATTTGAAGTTCTTTTTGGAAAACTGGGACACCATGTAATCCGGACTAAAGAGGACAAGGACAACCCTCAGTTCAGAAGCCTGCATCTCTGATGGTATGGGGTTGCATGAGTGCATGTGGCATGGGCAGCTTACACATCTGGAAAGGCACCATCAATGCTGAAAGGTATATCCAAGTTCTAGAACAACATATGCTCCCATCCAGACATCGTCTCTTTCAGGGAAGACCTTGCATTTTCCAATATGACAATGCCAGACCACATACTGCATCAATTACAACATCATGGCTGCGTAGAAGAAGGATCCGGGTACTGAAATGGCCAGCCTGCAGTCCAGATCTTTCACCCATAGAAAAGATTTGGCGCATCATAAAGAGGAAGATGCGACAAAGAAGACCTAAGACAGTTGAGCAACTAGAAGCCTGTATTAGACAAGAATGGGACAACATTCCTATTCCTAAACTTGAGCAACTTGTCTCCTCAGTCCTCAGACGTTTGCAGACTGTTATAAAAAGAAGAGGGGATGCCACACAGTGGTAAACATGGCCTTGTCCCAACTTTTTTGAGATGTGTTGATGCCATGAAATT
Organism: Megalobrama amblycephala; assembly: GCF_018812025.1. NCBI lineage: Eukaryota > Metazoa > Chordata > Actinopteri > Cypriniformes > Xenocyprididae > Megalobrama > Megalobrama amblycephala. The sequence continues at coordinate 10,780,554 of NC_063066.1, read as the reverse complement.
TAAAATCAACTTATTTTTCCCTTAAAGTGATACATTTTCTCAGTTTAAACATTTGATATGTCATCTATGTTGTATTCTGAATAAAATATTGAAATTTGAAACTTCCACATCATTGCATTCTGTTTTTATTCACAATTTGTACAGTGTCCCAACTTTTTTGGAATCGGGTTTGTAAAAAGATGAGTATAATTTACTTCAATTCTATGAAAGTGAATAATATTTATTTAATTTGTTTATAGTTAATTTATAATATAATATTATATAACTGCAATATTATTTCCCTTAATTGGATAGCAAATATGAAATTTAAACTGCACAATTATCGTCATTATCTCAATAACTGCTACTCGAATAACCACAATCAGATGATTAGTCAATAATTGCAAACAAGCCTATTTGCAACAGGTGTCTAAAATTAGAATGGATGAATTTGGCACATTTTTGTCCTTTAAAATTTAAAGATCTAAGACCTTGAAAATTACTTTCAATTAACCTTCATATGGCATTTATCTTTACCAAAGAAGACACTGATCAGTTTGATGAAATGGAAATATGTTTGTTTGTTTGTTAAATAGCAATTATCAAAACAGCTAGCCCATATGTTATACTATCTTCCAATTTTTAGACATGGGACAGTGAGGGAGGAGACAGAAAAAAATTAATGGGATCAAGAAATGGCACAAATTCGGAAAACAAAAACTAAAAGAAACCAGCAGTCATCTTTCTCTACAGGGCTTTTCACACTTGAAATAGTTGGGTTGAAATCCTTGAAAATCCTTGAAAACACTTGAAATCCTGGGTTGTCTTGCTTCACGTTTCACACTGCTCATACTTTACCCGGGGTTAACATTTAATCCTGGGTATTCATTAACTGCCACACTACCGCAACAGGTAAATCATTTGATTGGCTCAATCATTTGATTGTCACAGCTAATGTTTTTTGCACCTATTTGCTTTGATGAAACCCCTCTTAACCTGCTTTGGCTGGATTTTTTAGCACTCAGATACTGTAGCTTGGAGCTATTTTTCCACCACATAGACTCAAATAATTCGTCATGGATATGGAGTAGCATCCAGGGACAGGGCCTTAGCAGTTTTATAGTTCCACTGAAGAGTAACATAAAGCTTGGGCTTTTCCATAACTTTCAAGATCAATGATTAATGCAGTGAGTGGCACAAAGCCAAACATTGCAAAAAGAGGAGGGAATTTATGTAAATAATATGCATTAAAATAGAGCACCAGCCAAACTCAGAGCAAGCGGCTGTCACTCTGTGTGATTCACAAATCTATAAGTCCCCTTTGTTACTAAATTACATCCACAATCTGTTAGTGCTGCAGGGCTAGAGACTGCCTGCGCAGATCTGTGACTCGCGAAACAGCCGTCCACAGCGGTGGATCCACATTTTAACACTTTCAAGCAGCCAATGGGGTTTATTTTCAATCTTACACAGCATGTGCTGTAAAGTATCTGGAAGACACAGTATCCTGGGGCTTGCAGTTGAGAAAAACAAGCTAAAAAAGCACCCAAAAGCAGGCATACTCATGTCAACGCTCTTACACAACATGCTTATATGTTTGAATTTAAACATGCATGTGAACTTTGAAATAAAACATATTTTCTGCTGTATTAAAGAGTCTCTGTTCATTCGCGCTGGATTAGAGGCACATTTCCTCAGATGTCTTAGGATATGCATTATTTATGGACCTGTTCACACAGAGAAGCCTCATATGGTTGACTGTCATGTCCCAGTTGGGCTCCCAGAATACTCTTCTCATCATCTTTAGGAGGAGATAAACCTCCTTGGTGTAATGCAGAGGACCTGTGAGATGATACGGCTCTCTCCTCACAGCACGACCAAGATTATGTGCTCCACGACTGCGCCATGGCGGCGGTGATACTAGATGTATGTGTCATATTTTGAGTCTGCGTAATCAGACTGTGAAAATATTTTACAAGCACTGTCAATTCTGTGCTTTTCATGTGATATCAAAAAGGATTTGTTTGTCTATTCACATCTCATATATTTTATATGCTGTCCTGTTTGGGTGTGTGTGTGTTTTGTTTGTTTACTTAATTTCAGCTAGCTTTTCCAATTTTGGTGCAAACGAGTTTGACTAATGGGAATAATCTGATTATGAATGATGTCTGCGTACCCCACTGAAAGCCATTGGCTGCTAAAGGTCTGTCACCATGACAATGCTCAGTCAAAAGAATATTGGGAGCTCATTGGGGCACTGATGAGAATAGATGAGCATGTTTTCATCAGTCAGAGGAAAAAGTCCACTCCGGCTCATAGCCAAATGAGTGTTCATCAGCCTGATCCACTGCCAGGTGTGTCATCCAGTCTGTGTCCGCTGTTACCAATTGAAACTATTTGTGTGTAACAAATGACTGTCCATATTGCAGAGCAAAGATATGTTCAAAAGATTGGTCCCTTATAGAAGCCATGGCCATAAATGTCAGTGGACGGAAAAGGTGCTCGCAAACAGTAGTCGCATTTGCTGAAGAGGTAGGCTAGCCATACAAACAATATTTTGCTCAAGCTCTTCGACAATCAAACAAGAAAAAGTTATACATTATACATAATTTGGCCCATAATTACTGTAGTAAAGTATATATAATATAAATATATTGCTGGTTAATGGCTTAAAGTCAAAGATACAATAGCAAAAAAGCATTACTGAAGAATCATACAAAATTTCCTTAGTGACAAAAGTAGTTAAAAAAAATTTAAAATGTAAAAAAGACAGCTTCAGAGCTGGAGTCTTTATCATTAACATGCATCAACAAAATGAGTCCTGATAGTCCTGATGAGTCCTGGTTATCTTGACCAAATCAGCATATTGATTTCTGAAGGATTATGTGACACTGACTGGAGAAATGATGCTGAAAATTCAGCTACCATCACAGGAATAAATTACATTTTAAAATATATTCAAATAGAAAAGACATTATATAGTAATATTAATAATAGTATTATGGTTTTTAATATACTTGTGATCAAATGCCAGTGGCGGCTTGTCAGGGGAGGAAAGGGCACAGCCTACCCAAAATTTTGAGGAGAATTTAGAGAAAGGATGATTTAACGTTAATAAAATTCCCATTTATTTGTTTCATTTCATGTCTCAGAATGTGTATTTTTATTAGTAATTTCGGTGTAACACCAGAATATGTAAATCGAAAGCCCCGCTGTTCTTTCAGGAACCTGCCGAATCTGCCGATGTCATTACAACTGCAAGGGATAGAGAAGGGGAGGGGGAGGCCAAGCCTGCGTCTCAATGTGCATTCTATCCGCCCTAAATAGTATGTGACATTAGTAATATTCAATACTGTTTAGGGTGGATAGTATGCACATCATGCAGGGCAAGGACTATAGATAAAGAAAGACGGTTCACTCCTATTAGTTATGAATGGGAGAAATTGCAACATGCAATATGGCGGAATACGCCTTCTAAGTAAAAGAGCCAATCGCTGATTGATAAAGTCACTGCCTCACCTCAGCTGCCGTTAGAAGCTCCGGTTCCCATAGAAAACTGAGACTCGCGCATAAAGACAGGAACACACCAAGCCGACGCCGACGAACTAGTGGCGACGAAAGCAGACTTCGGGGTTGCCTTACATCTGGGTCCAAAGTTGCCCTGACACACCAAACCAACGCTCGACAGCCGACGGCCAAGTTGCACGTCCATTCTGCGCCTGCGTAAGATGAAATGCCTTTCCGTACCAGCAGGTGGCAGTAGCTGAACAGCCAATCAGAATGATCAGATGGCCCGACGGACCGACGGCGATTCAACGGCTGCGTCCGAAAACCTAGGTAGCTGTCTTGCTGCCTCGCTATCTTATAAGAGAATGACTTGTACGGCAGCATTTGTGCATGAAGGTAACGTTACCTCACGAAATTGATTTCGGACAGACTTCTGAGGCAGCGTAACAGTTTAATGATCTACAGCAATATAGCGCGAGCTTTGGTGAGAACTAAACAAATATTTAATTACTACAGTAGTAATTTCTCTATAGAAAGGATATCAAAATTGAAATATGTTGATCAAAATCGTACATTTATACACAAACTGAGCAGCAAACGCAACTTTCGGACGCCATCTTTATTTTTCTAGCTCAACTGTCACAGAATGGAAAGCACAGGATTGTGGGATATCAAAGGCAGCTAAGCATACATCTATGCTTCCTTCAAAAATCGATCTGAGGAAGGTATCTCATGAGAGAGGAAGTGAAGCTAACATTGGATTCGGACGTGCCTTGATGCCTTCCTACCTTGAAATGTGTCCTCGGAAGGCAGCATTTTCCAGTTTTTGGACGCAGCCAACATGTTGAATCGGCCGGAAAAAAGCCGACGAGGACCAACTTCAGCCGACGGCGCGGAACACACTGAGAAAACTTAGTCGGCCGACGAACAAAAACTGCCCGACGGCCGACCGTCGGCTTGGTGTGTCCCTGGCTTTAGACTGCACATGTGCAATGGCTCGGCCAGCCTGAAAAATAGGCTTTTTTAATGTTATTTAAGCATAAGAAACAACATTTATGGGACAGTTCATGTCAGATGTTGTTGCTGATTTGAAATATGTAATTGAATTGGGAGTTTGCCAAGCAGTTTTTGAAATTTCAGGATTGCCCCATTGAAATAGATATGACTTGGTCTTGGATGCCCGAAATAGCTGCCAGAGGTGTCGCAAATATGGTCGCCGAGTGAACAGACTTTTCTTGAAAGGGACTTTGGGGAGGCACATAAGCCGAGCTCAACTTGTGCCTCAGTTTGTAAAAAATTAGCAAATCACCATCGAGTGTTTTACATTCAGTGCTTAGGAGAGTTGAGAAAAGATAGAGGAGGCTAGCCTCCCTTGGTATATCAACCAATCATCGTAGAGAGACGTACATTTTGTGAATAACGTGATATTCGTTTTGAACTGCTAATACACAGAAAAAAAATGTTTGTCGTGGTAATCTTTAAACAAAATCTGAAAAGTTGCTTCCGGTCTGGAATGGCATTCCTTCCCTGATGACGTCAGTTTGACGACATGTGTTGAAAACGCTTAAACCACTCCCCTCCAACCATTAGTCTGCTATGAGCGAGAGATGGAGAGGAGGAGCACTAAAGTAAAACCCTGCCCTCTATTCAATATTCCGTTTCACTTGGAAATACGTCACAACCCAAGAGAAAAGTCGTTTGCAACTTCTGGTTCACGGGGACTTTAAGCTAATAATAGGCTAATAATAATAATCGGCAGGGGATCCCCAGAGCACTATAAAAAACCCACGAGCCGCCACTACTTTGGTAAGCAGTAAAAAAACCTTACCAATGCCAATCTTTTAAATGGTAGTTTATATGTTTATAATAATTAATAATAATGACAATAATATAAGATTATAATATTAACATAGCATAGCACAAAACACTTACGAAAAAGTGCTGGACTAACATAACTCTACAGCACTGTTCAACCTAAAACATTCAAGTTCCATATAACACCTTGTTTCTTAAATTACATTTTTCTGTTGAATATAATTCATCATAATGCAATAACACTGTCACTGTCAATTTTTTTTCCCAATAATTTGGTACAACCTTACATCCAACACAAACTTATTCAATATTCTGTGTTTGGTTACAGTGACCCTATATGAGGAATATAAAGAAAGCTCCAAAAAAATATGTAATAAAGACTTTAATTCGCAGTAAGCAGGAGCTGGTTTTCTATGGGGAGGCTTTTTATGACAGTTACTATTTCTTTGGTTGCCTGCTGATTTCAGGTCTCTTTTCTGAAGCCAAGAAACTGCTGATTTTTGCAGGTTTGTGGAGAATGAAAGCTGAACACGAATGCCATTCTTATCAGCCACATTCACTCGAATACCTGTCAAAATGAATATGTCTCCTGTTTGACCCTACATAAAGACAGAATATGCTTCTCTTGTATTCTTAGAAGTTCCTCTTAAGGCATTAGGTATTGTGCTACCCTAATGCATAGACCTACTCAGGTAGACACCATTACTGTGTTACAGCTTTATTTATGTGGATCAGGGGTCATGTCTTGAAATGATGTGAGCTTTTCATCCATAGCTGTTTTGACCATGCTGTGCTTTATCTGTGAGTAAAGCCTTTCCCTGCCTTTTTTTCAGTTTCAGCTACCTGTTTTTCATTCAAAAGGCTTATTTCACTTGCTATTACTATATTACCTTTGGCTCCCATGAAGAGGCTGGTTGAGGACTCTCCAAACATCTAATTATTTTGTTTTACTCTGACCTTGTGATTATGCTCACTGGAATTACACAGCAAATACTTTTAGTATTTTACACAGCAAGCACATTTAGAAAATTTAGTAAATTACACAGCAAGCACATTTAGATCACTTGTCTTTTTACTAAAAACATGCAGCACAGTTCTTGAAAAAGTTTCACAAATGCACATTATATGCACTTAATTAGCATTGCAATTTACATTTTTACAGGTGGTGGAGGGTCTTTTTGTAATTTCTCCCATTTTTTGCTTTATTCTCAGTGTCTTGCTGCCTAAGTTCCGTATGTGAAGTTTCAGCTCAAAAATATCCCACAGATAATTTATTATAGCTTGCCAAATTTGCCCCTATTCTGTTGTGAGCAAAAACATGCCGTTTTTGTGTTTCCTTTCCAGAAGTGGGTGGAGCTTTAACAGCTTGCGCTTCAGTTGCTCAACAAAAACGTTTCTGAATGGTTAGTGGATAAATTTATGTAGTTGCTGTGGAGTTGATTCAACTCATCGACTAGCACGTGCGTCATGTTAATCTTTTGTGCAAATCCAGCATTGAATTGACCCTCGCTTGTGAAGCAGTCCGGCATAAAATGACAGCATGGCAACAACACTCTACCACAACAACTCTTTCTCTTCTCTAAAAAAGCCCAACATGGCCTCGCCCCCTTTGTTGCTTGTTACCGGGGGCAGGGTTTATGTAAATTTTGGGGTTTGTGATGTCACCAACCCGGGAAGAAGCTTGCTGCATGTAGTCCCTACCAGCCGTTTGTTGTATAGTCTTTAAAAAGCGATTTTTATAAAAGAAAATATCTCCCTTTGCATTGAACTTTGAGTGTCGTAATTTTGCAGATGTTGTTTATGGTCAAACAGCAACATTACATACTAACTAAAGTTTAAAAGTGAAATCATAATCAAGGACCCCTTTAAACTATACAGTATACTGGTTAAATTTAAGATTTTCTTAGCAAACATCAGCAGACGCGTTTCCACGATAACTTTTTGTTTCAGCACAACTTATAGAGCATACTTTTCATCTGTGGGCAGATTTTTAGTCAGCTTAGAAATAAAGTAGAAATGACAGTGTGCTATAATGATTCTCCATGCTGTTTGTTTTTACCTGAAATATTTTTGGCAAATTATGTAACAATTTTGAGTGAAAATTTTGAAAAAAGTGTTGCAGCCGCGTAACCCTTCAGTGAACATTCATGTCAGTGGGTGGCTGCACCGGAGCAGATGGCAAAATAGACAACCTTGTGAGCATTTGCCTGCCACTGAGGACCTGAAAGTGTGAAGTGCCGGTTGCAGCATGTGGAGTGGCACGGTACACATGCAAGAAGTCAGTTACCACTGGTTTCCATGGCTGATGTTGCTGGATGTCCATTTGGACAGTGTGTTTGAGCACACAGTTGAACACCGTTATCAGTTATGTATTATATTCAATGGATTGTCATGGCGGCTGAAGACTGATTACAGAAACGAAAACACAGAGTCCGTAGTGACAGTGTGAGCAAATGAGACTCGGAAGACGAAGTTTTCCTTAATAGACAGTTCCAGTCATAGTTTACAGCCAAATAATTCCAAAGCAGGGCTGTTTTACTAGCAGTCGTTTTACTTCAGTCAAACATTGTTCAGCCTCTTTTGATCAGATGAATCCATTAGGACCTTGTAGGCATGCGAGCACTGGAGCTACAAATCAGGAATAAACTTACTGTACCACAACATAAGTCCAAGTAAGGAGCACAAAGTAGATGCATCAGAAGGTGCAGGGGCATTGTGTATCACCTGTACACGTGATTCATCAGGATGAAGACCCTCCACTAAAACAGTATGACCTAAGAACAGCAGGCTGGTTTGCCGGATGTGACACTCGTCTTTATTAAAGGTGCCCTAGAATTAAAAATTGAATTTACCTCGGCATAGTTAAATAACAAGAGTTCAGTACATGGAAATGACATACAGTGAGTCTCAAACTCCATTGTTTCCTCCTTCTTATATAAATCTCATTTGTTTAAAAGACCTCCGAAGAACAGGCGAATCTCAACACAACACCGACTGTTACGTAACAGTCGGGATCATTAATATGTACGCCCCCAATATTTGCATATGCCAGCTCATGTTCAAGGCATTACACAAGGGCAGCGAGTATTAACGTCTGGATCTGTGCACAGCAGAATCATCAGACTAGGTAAGCAAGCAAGAACAATAGCGAAAAATGGCAGATGGAGCAATAATAACTGACATGATCCATGATATCATGATATTTTTAGTGATATTTGTAAATTGTCTTTCTAAATGTTTCGTTAGCATGTTGCTAATGTACTGTTAAATGTGGTTAAAGTTACCATCATTTCTTACTGTATTCACAGAGACAAGACTGTCGTTATTTTCATTTTTTAAACACTTGCAGTCTGTATAATGCATAAACACAACTTCATTCTTTATAAATCTCTCCAACAGTGTAGCATTAGCAGTTAGCCACAGAGCACAGCCTCAAACTCATTCAGGATCAAATGTAAACATCCAAATAAATACCATACTTACGCGATTAGACATGCTGCATGATGAACACTTTGTAAAGATCCATTTTGAGGGTTATATTAGCTGTGTGAACTTTGTTTATGCTGTTTAAGGCAAGCACGAGCTCCGGGGGCAGAGAGCACGAGATTTAAAGGGGCCGTGCAGCCTGAATCGGCGCATATTTAATGATGCCCCAAACAGGCAGTTAAAAAAAAAAATTAAAAAAAAATCTATGGGGTATTTTGAGCTGAAATTTCACAGACACATTCAGGGGACACCTTAGACTTATATTACATCTTTTAAAAAGACGTTCTACAGCACCTTTAAGCTGCAGGCCAGAAGATTCTAGTCATTGTAAGTTGTTGAAGTGCTTTGTCATATGAAGACATGTCACGTCCGTGGATGATAATGTTGTCCAGCTAATTATACACCCCTGACAAGCTAGCCAGGATGATGGTCATCATCTTCTGAAATGCCGCAGTTACTGAAGCCAAGCCATAAGGAACACGACAAAAACAGAACAGTCTGTTGTGAGTAATAAAGGCTGTGAGGTCACGACTGTCTACATGCAGCGGCACTTGCTAGTCAGGTCGATGGTAGTGAAAACAGAACCCTTTAGAGCAAAGAGTATTCCATCCATGTGTGGTAATGGAAAAGAGTCCACAATCACTGCTTTATTTGGCTCTCTGAGGTCAACGCACATTCAAATTTTTTCTGTGTATCTGCAATTGGTGACACCCATGCAGAGGTGTCGATGTGTTCTATCACCCCAACTGTGTACAAGCGATTTAATTCCTCTGACACAACACAACGAACAAAGAGTGGTAGACAGGCAAAGTTTAGCAGCACAGGTGTGACAGTTTCATCCAGCTTTACAAGGTATATAACGTTTTTAGCACATCCAACTCAGTTGACTCAGCAACAATGCACTGAAAGACTGACACAGGAGAAGCAGGACAACGAAACGTTCGCTGACTAACATCCAACAACTGGAATTTGGGGTTTTGAATAGGTCACCAACCTGGTTGCAAAAGTACAATCGCCAATGTGGTATCTGTCAGGAGTTATAAAACAATGAAGCACACAAGACAGGAGTAATGAACTTCAACCATCTTCTGTACTCGTTCACTTCCGTTCTCAGCTACGTCCAAAATCTTGAGTAGGTACTTATTTTGAATAATTACTAGGGCTGGGACGATACATTGATCAATAGGCCTACAATGGATCTGGATCGATCCTGATATTTTCTCTCTCTAATGGATTCTGAGCTTAGTTTTAACAGCAGCTCTAGGCTAGTTTTTAACCGCACACTCTCAAACGCTCATGAAGAAGACAGTGCTCCTGCATTCGGCTGAGTCATGTAAGTGGTTATACACTTCCTCGAGAGAAAGTGCCCTTGTTTCTGGGGTGCTTGTTTTTAAAAATAAATTAATATATATTCCTGTGTGCGCACAGATTCCCTGTCAAACACATATATTTACTTAATAAAACAAATAAAAAAATACTATATCAGGTCGACTTTGTCGAGTTCAGATGCCCTCACTCCGCGACGCGCCATTCATGCCCGCCTGCACGCGCACGCGCCCCGCCCCACCTCACCTCGAGTTTGCTGCTGGCTGAAAACTTGTGACAATTATTCCCGCGAAAATGCAACTGCTGTCTGGCGATGAGAAGCGAAAGAGAAAAAAGCCCTAGATGGATCCATCCCGTGCATTTCGTTCAGGTAAGCTAACCTATGTTCACAAACGTAAGACAAAGTCAAAGTTGTCTTAATATATTTAAGGGTTCATTATTAGTTTTACCAAATAAATCTGCCTATTTGATACTATGAGAAGTTCCCTTTTTTCCACTTGAGCCCCTGCCCCCCATGAACCAATGTCTGTGCACGTCCCTGGATGCGAGATTTGTAAAAATCATAATACAGCATTTCATAATGCTATTCTTAAATCTACGCTTACACAGGGTAATACATCAATAAAAGTTTAAACCCTCGCTCTGTCTTTGCATGTTTGATGTCCACATATTCTAAGGTTTACAGTGGCTGTAGTGTAAAGGAACTGCGAAGCTAATGGTTAGCTTTGATCGTGGATTTGATCGAGTGCTTTCTAACAAGCACGTATCAGTAGTCTTTTGGCGTCCTCTGCAGGCATTTGTTATATAGTGTATTAACAGTTCAGGAAAAAAAAAAAAATCTTGATGTGTTTAAATATGCAGTTTAGCGAGAAATCTACAGATGCAAACAGACGGAGGGTAGTCTGCTTAAAACAAACTCCATCTAAATTTCAGGGTTAGGGCTCAGTTTACAGTAGGGGTTTAGGGTAAAATCAGGGCCCACTTCATGAAAGAAGTGTAGGCAAAAAATTAAAACGATTTATTGATTTGTGCAAAATAAACAAATTATAGTGACAACTGTCTCTCTCCTTGATCGAGTCATTTATTAAATATATATAGCTAGGTCACTTGTTTCAGGGATAAACCTAGTGAATTACTAAAGAAGACCATGGTCTGTGTGTGAACTGGTATGGAGTATAAAACAATTGCGTGAGTGTAAGGGAAGTCAAAGTTGTCTTAATATATTTAAGGGTTCATTAAATCACGCATTGTAGTGCCATATGCTGTTTAAAAACTAAGCTCGGAATCGATTAGATCGAGAGAGAATGGTGATACATCGGAAAATATCAGAATTGCTCCAGATTCTTTGTATCGTGAATCGAGATTCGGTGTATTTTCCCAGCCCTAATAATTACTAAACAACCACTAAAAAAGTATGTTCTATATAGTATGAATGTGTGTAGTATGAATGTACCATACTACATTCGCCATGTTGCCCTCATCATGTGACCTACCAGAGTCAGCTTCACTGCCATTCACAAATCCTCTCCCGTGGCCTCCTGGGATAGTAAAGTGTCCAACATATGTACACTTAAGAAGAAGTAGGTCATCTGGGTACTTTTTTGCCTACTTTTTTATGAATACTGTGAATTTGGACATACTGTTACTATAGTAGAGAAGTATGCGATTTCATATGCAGGCTACGTCAGAATACAACAGTTCAAAATAGGAGTCACAACACAATTCTACCCATGAACACAACATAATATTAAGAATAATGAGTTATTTCTATAACTTTTTTGTTTTGTTTTCAAATGTATTAGCTCTTCACCGGGAGGTTAGAGATTACTGTGTCTTCTCTAGCCACCTCAGTGAGGGAACAAAGCCAGCTGCCTCTCATTGCAATCTCCGCTTCTGCGGAGGGAGACGCACTGTCTGCGTTTGTCTTATTACCAAACGCACCCTGAGACTAAAGCACCAAAGCTCTGATATGTTTACCTTTACTCTTTTGCACACAGCATTTGAAGCTTTATCTGTGTATTGACACAGGGGGATTAGGTTAGTGTGAAACAAGGCTGCTTTATCAGTCCAAGCTCTGCCACCCCTTAGATGCTCCATAATCCCTACAAAGAGAACCAAGAGAGGGAGACAAACAGACATATTTGGTATCGTCTCATGCATTTGCCAGTATTTGCATTTGACACAGACTGTAAACAAACAAAAGAGTTTGTGCGTGCACTTTAAAAGTTTATTTTCAATTAACTAGCTACTTAAAAGTTTTATTTTGCCTCTTACCATTCATGTGATGGTTTCCATGGCAACAAGGGGTATTTGTTTAACAGGTGGTGACGGGCCTACATCATCTCTTCAACATTCCATTTCTGACCGGCTGTGTGAAAATTACACTGATTTCATCCCAAATTAATTCCCACCATTTTGACACACAACTTCAACTCTCTACTCAACACATCATGGTGATTTCATCAGCACAAGTTATCCTTGTACTGGTATTTTTAATGGGTCACAGACAATTATCCATTCTAATTTAACATATTTCAGTGTCAGCTGTCAGTCAGAAATAAAATAAAAACAAAACAAATTGAACATCCCTAATAAATAGGTCTCTATATATATTGTGGCCCCCTCATTCTAAAATGGTACACCCCAAAAATAAAAATTTTGGCTACACCACTGGTGCACAAAAAATAATTTATAATAAAAACTGGAATATTACATAAAGTAAGAATTGTCCATTTTGAACACGCACACATTTCACTTCAGCACAAGAGCAGGTTCTTTGTAATGACTTATTAAGTACAAAAAAATGGCTGTCATCTCCACTCAAAAAGCAAGGCATGCAGGGGAGCTGCAGCAGGGTGATGATGGATCAATTTAGCTTACCGTACTGCTCTCCTGCCTGTGTTTGTAATAAGCTTTGATGTTCACATTGAGCTACATCACAAGGACGTTCTCAGAGCTCCCCCTCACAACAGACTCTCTGTGACTGTGCAGGAATGTCTCGCAAAGCTTTTTACATTTAAAAGTCTCTTCAATGTTTTAGATTTTACATACTGTAGATGCGGTCAAGCGACATTTAGCAGGAAATCTGCTTAAAGAATTCTCATGTAGGCTATTAATTGCTTTTTTATCTGTATAGTCTATAGTGAGTGTGATTTCACCAAGAACATGTTCCTGGATCAACATCTTTGTTGATTCTGGCTCAACATTCCAATCAACCGGTCAGATCTGAGGTTTACAGATTAAGTTTAGAAGTTTAGACTTAGGTGCTGCTTAGGTGCTTAGGTGCTATCATTTCCCTCTGATTTTGGGTTACTTTATGGGTTTGTTGAGTCTTTACTCATTTGAAGTTCACTTTGAAATACTGTGTTTCAACTCACTCTTGGTTTGTAAATTTTACTCAAACAATGTGGCACTGAATTAACCAATGCTTTTAAAGTGTTTGTTTTACTTAGAAACATCTAAGTAGCTTAAATAATACTGTAGATGTAGACAAAATAGGCCTATCTACACAATTTAAGTAATGTGGTACCCACCCAAAAAAGTATATCGCTGTAAATCTATTTCCAACTTCTTTTTACTTCCAAGCGAAGAACTGTGAGCATATTGCAGCCTTGAATCACATTCAGTGTGCACGAGGCACGAGCAAGTTCCTGCAGTTTGCTTAACGGCCACAGGCGTCACTAATAACAAGGGTTTCTGAATTGCGAAATCTGTGAAATTTGCGTAATTAAAATTCGTGAATCGTGACCTCACCTGTAGACTTGTGTAGCTCAATTGCTGATGTGATTAATTAAGATATGACTAGATCAAAAATTATGAAAAAATAACCTAAGCAAAATCGAGTAGCCTATATAGATTAGGCGGTTTAAAAGTAATAAAGTAAAACAGGTTAAAAGAACAACAACAACATCAAAAGTATTAAGTAATATGCATGTAGGCCTAATTGATGCTATTACAGATATTCTACATGCAGTGGGGTCCAAATTAGTTATCATGTTCTGTGTCACTAGTTGAGTGGTGATTTTAAAATATAGAATAGGCCTAATTATAGATTTGTTAATATTTCTTCACTTTATGCTAAAACTTTTATTTGTTCACCTCATCTGTCCACCCAATTCATGAATTTGTCATTATGATTTTTAGTTATTTTTTAAAAGGAGAGTTCACACAAAATTAACATTTATTCTATCATCATTTACTCACCCTAATGTCGTTCAAAACATGACTTTCTTCTGCAGAATAGGCTATAAAAGAAAATATTTTGGGAAATACTTTACAAAAAGTTTCCATTTGTTAGCAGTTAACATAAATTAACAATGAAAAATATATTAAAGCATTTATTAATCTTAGTTAATGTTAACATTTTAAGATTTACTAAAAAAGTTTGTTGAAAAAAAATCAAACGTTGTAGCCTAGGCCAGAGTGCCCCAGGGATGACGCGTTTTTGTAGGCCAACCCGGAAGTTAGCGGCGCACGGGTTCCCTCGGTTGAAAGCCTATGCATTGTTCCCATAGACTTTTGGAAAATCGCAGAAAATAAGCTCTGTGTTTAACAAAGGGTTATGACACTTACACGTTTTGTCTATCAAGATAATCCTTACAAGTTAACACAACATTTATAGATTTTGAAGCCTAAATAAAGTCGTCAGATATAAAAGGCTAACAGTAGGCTATAAACGGACTACAGCACACCATAGTCGCGGATCAACGTCGTCACCACCAAGCTTCCTCAAACTTTATTTAGAAAACAACTTTATTTAAAAACATGCTCGCTGATTATGATCTGCGCTGTTATGAATACTTATCCACTTTTTCATGAGAAGTGCTGTCCAAATGTCCCGTTTTTAATGATGACGTCTAAAGTCCCCGCCAAAGGAAGTAGTCCCTTTTAGCAATTTGTTAGCAACCGCCGATTTTAAGACACAGTAAAAGTTTAAAAAATCACAAGTGGGTTATAACTGGTGTGTTTTATGTCATAGATCAAAACGTGAAAGTATTTAGAGGCTTTGTTAACCACAGACCGTATTTCAGGCGATTTAGCAAAAACCCATTCAAAAAACCCATAGACTTTACGGCGTTGGAACCGGAAGTCCTAAAATGCTAACTCGCTTCCGGGTTTTGCCTACAAAAATGTGTCAACTCTGAGGCCTACTAGTTAATAAACCTAAGATTCATTTATTATTATTATTATTATTATTAACTAACATTAACAAAAGATGAATAAATACTGAATGGGGGCTTTATCTTTACTCTTTTGAGGTAAGAAATGGAAGACGCTGATAGATGCTCAACATCAGACATGCTGGTGCCTAACTTGTGATTGTATGGCGCCATCTAGTGGATGCTTGGTAATACAAAATATAATTAAAGGTTTTATTTATTTATTTATTTTGCTTTTGCAATTTCCAGTGACACAAAAACAATATTTTGATGAATGATTTTAATGTTACATTTATTGTATAATGTGTATCGTATAACTCCTTAAGAGTTATACAACAAATCTCTCAAAAGAAAAACCACTGATACAAACCCCTAGTTTACACCAGGGATTACAAATTATAAAATACTCTGGCAAAGTCTGCTTTAATTCCAAAAACATCAATATATGACATTAAAAATAATTAGTGACAAAAAAATAAAGAAAGAAAGAAAGAAAACAGAAATACTACGCATCAGAGTCCACTGATCATTTAAAATTAAACAAGCAATCATTATTTGCCATTGACTGGGGGGGGGGGGTTGCTTCTCAAGCCATTTCTTGACAAAACAAAAGATATAATCTTGATTACTGAGTTTGACTAATTATATAACCAAATACTTTATTTATAGCTCTTTCTTCCGACTGATTTGAGGGTGATAGGAGTGTCTTTCTATTCGCTTTTGAGACTATTAGTGTAGAATAAAGTCACTTGTACAATCCCAAAGCAACATCAAAGAATCTGCCACTTTCATACTAATAATCATAAGGGTGAAGACTTGACATTGTGAGACTCACGAGCACGTTACTGAGACATACAACAGACAGATGAAGCAACAGTTCTGAAAACATTTTAAGTGATTTTCAAGTCCTTAATCCTGAGGATGGACGGTGACATGACAAGACATGAAACAACAAGATGAAACAAACAACAAGATGCATCAATCAGTAATGTTTCTATTTAAATTACTAAAGCAAATGAAAATAAAATCCTATTCTGATTTGAATCCCTTTCATAAATATTTGCTGTCTCATGAGAAACATATCTGAGGCCTCTTTGAATCTCAGCTTAAGACATTTTTGTATCTAATAGAAGAGCCCTAAAAATCTTTCCTCCAAAAGTTCAGAGATTTCTTCAAACAAAACACTATTTCTATCTAAAATCAGTACATGTTTAGGCATACTGCATTCACGACAGGGTCGAAAGCAAAGCACCCATCTGTTAGTAACTGGTTTTCAACATATGGCAAATTGACAGTAATCTTCAGAGCAGTGCACAACAGATCAATTCTGAAAAAGATAAAAACAAAATAAAAGGGCAGGTGGGTGCATTTTAACCCTTGTTGGAGTTCCTCCAGCCATTAGGAGCTAAAAATAAAAAAAAAACAATACAATGGCACAGTCACCAGAGTAGGAAAAAGTCCATTTTAAACCCATTTAATTGTTACATCACATAACATTGCAGTTTTAACATTCCTCGGAATGTGGCACTAAAACAGAAGAAAGGTAAAATATGGAACATAAATGAATCCACAGTCCTCAACCAAATATCTGAAACCATATTAAGGCCCAGCACAAGGCACAAGCACACAGAAACAATCCAATATGACTGACACAAAGAGGTTTGGAGAGCTGTACTGATCAACCAGATGGCTAAAATCTTTACAACACCTCCCACAACAGCCCTGGTGCCCGTGACAAGTCTGAAACTGCCGTTTGATTGAGTATTTTACACTACTGTTGAAAAATTTGGGGCTGTTAAGATTAAGACTATAAAGAATCTCACCAAGGCTGCATGTATTCAATTAAAAATATAGTAAAAACAGCAATATTGTGGAAAAATCATTTGAATTTAAAATATAATATAATTTAAAATGTAATTTATTTCTGATGGCAAAGTTGAATTTTCAGCATCATTACTTCAGTCTTCAGTGTCACATGATCCTTCAGAAATCATTCTAATATGCTGATTTGCTGCTCAAGTAACATTTCTTCTTATTATTACATTTTTTGTTGTTGTTTTTGATGAATACTAGACTTCATAAATGTCTTTACTGTCACTTATGATTAATGTTAAGCATCCTTGCTAAATAAAAGTATTTATTTCCTTCAGAAAAATATTACTGACTGCTAGAATTTCATCCTCTCTTCTCTCCGCTGTCATGCCAGCAAGCTGATTTAATACTACAAATGAAACAAGCACAGCTAGCAGCTTTCATTTATCAAAAAAAGGAAGTGTATTCTCTGTCATTACTATTGCAATATTAATGTACCTCCCCATTAGTTACTGAGGATAATATTATTTCTGATTCTATTAAAACGTACGGGCGGAATTGTGAGATTTTGAGGCTGTAGTCATAAGCGTTTCATTCACGCATAATCAATGAGCTCCTATTCAGTCATCAGTCACTTGGGCCAGCTGTTTCCCTCTCGGCCACAAATGTAAGCTAAACATTTAAAAAAATCCTGGCCATGGCCCAGTACTACTGGAAACATCTCAAATGTATGTCAACAAAACTAGCTGCAACATTTGGCATCGACTCTGATGATGTTTAACGAAGCGAACAGCGTGAACCAATAAACAGCTGTTCTGTGCAGAACGAGTCCTTAATTCTTTGGTGCTTGACTAAGTAGGAATTAGTTCAATGACTAATTCAATAGTTGTACAGCCACTGGAACAAGTCATCTTATTTTTAACCAACCCATATCATAGATAGTCCGATGTATTATCCAAGCGCAAGATATTGTGTGCATGGATTATGATCAGAAAAAAAAGTGACAAAGTTTTAGGTGAGAGGAACAAGTCTCTCTCGGTTGAATCAAAATGTAGAGTAAAAAAACTGAATGTCTTCCGTAGTGCATGCGTGTGATGAGATCAGCGATATGGGCATATGATGTGTCTCTGTCCTAGCTCTGAGAGAAGTATTCTAGTACAATGCGTAGATGACCCAGTCTGTCCTTCAGGGAGGTCAAAGACAGAACAGTGGTCTGATAGGCTGGATCTAACTGCAGCACTGACAGCAGCCACCAGCACCAGGCCGGTCCATTAGCAGATGCCTGCAACGCACAAACACACATTCATTTTCGTTAGGAAGTTCCTATTAAAACGCAAGCTCTGTGGTTTTACTAATAAACAATATTCCGTGAGCTCTGACCTGAATGTCGTCCTCTTTCTCTGGCATGATGCCGTACTGCCGGCTGATCTGCTCCTGAATGCGGCTGTTCAGGCGGTGGTACCATTCCCTCGCCTGCTGATACACGCTGTCGTGGAGGCGCTGCAGTAATTCAAGCTCACCGCCTTCGACCTAAACACAAACAAGTAGAAGTTTTACTGTCACACTCAGTTGTGATTTCTTCACAACATTACAATTTTTAGGTTAAGAAATTCAAAGTTTAAGTAAGCAGAACTAGCTGATTTTTGTTTTGTACTCAAACATTTTAATTGTTCTTAAATTGAAATATTTGAGTAAACTAATTTATACATTTAAATTAAAATTAGAATGTAATCTCAAAGTAAACATTTTTATTAGTGGAAACTTAGCTAGCTACAACTAGATAATACAGAAAATGCTAACTTGCTAATTTGCTAACATGTAAGCAATAGCATGGTATAGCACTTGCTGAATGAGTACAGCAATATAAAACATTTAACACCAAGCCGTGCAGATGAACCACTTGTTACCATGGTGGCAACTCTCAAAAAACCAATATTACCAGAAACTCTTCTAAATTAGCATGACAAAACATTAATAACTACTAAATCTCCTACTTAACATTAAAGGGTTAGTTCACCCTAAAAAGTAAATAATGTCATTTATTACTCACCCTCATGTCGTTCTACACCCATAAGGCCTTTATTCATCTTCGGAACACAAATTAGGATATTTTGATTAAATCCGATGGCTCAGTGAGGCCTGCATTCACAGCAATGACACTTCCTCTCTCAAGATCCATAAAGGTACTAAAAACATATTTAAAGGTGCCCTAGAACTTTTTTTTAAAAGATGTAATATAAGTCTAAGGTGTCCCCTGAATGTGTCTGTGAAGTTTCAGCTCAAAATACCCCATAGATTTTTTTTAATTCATTTTTTTAACTGCCTATTTTGGGGCATAATTAGAAATGAGCCGATTCAGGGTGTGTGGCCCTTTAAATCTCGTGCTCCACGCCCCAAGAGCTCACGCTTACCTTAAACAACATAAAAAAAGTTCAAACAGCTAATATAACCCTCAAAATGGATCTTTATAAAGTGTTCGTCATGCAGCATGTCTAATCGCGTAAGTACAGTGTTTATTTTGATGTTTACATTGATTCTGAATGAGTTTGAGGATATGCCTCGTGGCTAACGGCTAATGCTACACTGTTGGAGAGATTTATAAAGAATGAAGTTGTGTTTCTGCATTATACAGACTGCAAGTGTTTAAAAATGAAAATAGCGACGGCTCTTGTCTCCGTGAATACAGTAAGAAACGATGGTAACTTTAACCACATTTAACAGTACATTAGCAACATGCTAATGAAACATTTAGAAAGACAATTTACAAATATCACTAAAAATATCATGTTATCTGTCCATCTGCCATTTTTTGCTATTGTTCTTGCTTCCTTACCTAGTCTGATGATTCGGCTGTGCACAGATCCAGACGTTCTGCCCTTGTCTAATGCCTTTCATAATGTTGGGAACATGAGCTGGCATATGCAAATATTGGGGGCGTACACCCCGACTGTTATGTAACAGTCGGTATTATGTTGAGATTCGCCTGTTCTTCGGAGGTCTTTTAAACAAATGAGATTTATATAAGAAGGAGGAAACAATGGAGTTTGAGACTCACTGTATGTCATTTCCATGTACTGAACTCTTGTTATTTAACTATGCCGAGGTAAATTCAATTTTTGAATCTAGGGCACCTTTAAAACAGTAATAACGACTTTTCAACAATATAGTGATGGGCCAATTTCAAAACACTGCTTCGGAGCTTTACGAATCGAATCAGTGACTCGGATCTCCTATCAAATGGCTAAACTGCTGAAATCACGTGACTTTGGCGCTCCAAGTCACTGATTCGATTTGCAAAGGTCCGAAGCAGTGTTTTGAAATCGGCCCATCACTATATTGTTGAAAAGTCGTTATTTTGTTTTTTTGAGCACAAAAAGTATTCTCGTCGCTTTATAATATTAAGGTTGAACCACTGTACTCATATGAACTGTTTTAAATATGTCTTTAGTAGCTTTCTGGGCATCTGAAAGTGTTAATTATCTTGCTGGCTATGCAGGCCTCTCTGAGCCATCGAATTTAATCAAAATATCTAGGTCTTACGGGTGTGGAACGACATGAGGGTGAGTAATAAATTACATTATTTTCATTTTTGGGTGAACCAACCCTTTAATCTTGCACAAAAAAAACATTATATAACACAATTCTAGCATTTACTCTTCTTTCAAGTGCCATGGGCAAAGCATGCTGAGAAACAGAAATCCCAGCCCAGTTTCAGTTAAACTTAAGTTAATCTAAATGAAAAGAAATAAGTTCATAAACGTAAAGCAATGAAACAGTTCAGTTTACTTAAAATATATCAGTTCTGTGAACTCAAAAGAAAAAGAAAGTGCTAAATACTAATAAAAGTTCATTTGACTGAACTAATTTGTTTAATTTAAGTTTGTCCTACTCAAACCAATTAAATTTTTTGGAGCGTTAGGTTTTACAGTGCTGATGATAACATAATGCTTGTGTAATCATAATGTAGATTGGTTAGAAAAGAGTGTGAATTTGTTGACTAACAGGCAGTTAATCACAAGCTTCTCTTCCTAATGTTTGCTGAATACACTTACAATTAACGCTAATTAACATTAAGTATTTACTTGATATTAAATTTGCAGTGCTAACAAAAGGTTTCATATTTACTGCCATTATAAGCAATCCATCATGCAAACAGGCTCTGGCTTGTGATAGTGGTAATAACCTCCCTCATGAATATTTAATGCATGCTTTTCATTTAATGTTCAGTCATGACACCTTATTTAGGTGGTTGAGACACATAACCATTGGGAAAATGACTAGAAGATTAAAGCGTTTTAACGTAACAGAGAACCAGACTTCAGCCTTATTCACTAATAATGATAACTGAACAAAAACACCACACTGTTATGCGGCTCTACTTGCCATAAGCATTCCACCAATTCATTAATAAATGTTTAATTGCAGTCAGAACCAACCTGAACCTATTGAAATTACTGTGTTAAACTGAGAATGTGAGCTCCACAGGATGCAATTTAATAAAAATAACTGCAGCAGCCAAATGGCTTGATTATTATTACAGTGACTATCATGGTGTGATCACAACCATCATGATTGCTTCCATTTATAGCCTCAGTGGGCACCACAACTTTCCATGCAGCGCAGTGTAAGGAAATTGTTAGAAACTTCTGCACTTCAATCTTGAGGAAGTGTCCCAAAACAGGACAAAGCAGTATTAAAATGATTCACCTTTATGCAGGTTTTAAGATCATTATAGTATATAGAAAAATGTATGTTTACTATAGTTAATAAAATATAATATACTAAATTATAATATAATAGATAGTTATTAGAATGACAGAATATCATAATATGACAAAGAGCTTGTTTGCTATGACCACAGTTTGCTATGAGAGACTACTATACCAGAAGCTCACGCAGCACTTTTGTGTAAATACTAATATACATTAAAGAATGGAAGTATGCCATCAAGAGACATTTCAGGTGCTAGATCTCTATTATGACAGGGACCATAACCTTTAAGACGAGAAGTGCAACTTTATTTACATCAATGGCTGTATTAAAGATACTTCCTATCTTAAGCCTTAAGTTAAAGGCACAATATGTAATTTTCGCCACTAGAGGTCGCTTAGTCAAAACAACGGCGTAACTTGATGAATGAGCGTGGAATCATGGGATTCGTCGTCTTCACCTCCATAGCCGATGGAAAGTTTTAGTGACATTGTTCTAGTGGTTTTTGTATATTTTAATCAAAAAATCTTAAATATTGTGCTTTTAAGACTTGACTAAACTAACTGAAATCACCATAGTTACTAAATAGATTAGATAGAATTCCAGAATTTCTGATGTTGTAGTGATACGTCTCCATGAGCACAATTTCATATTTATGATTGTTGTATTATCTGGTTATAAGGTCAGATTTTTTTAATATTTGCCATACAGTCTTTATGTGCTTTAATACTGATGTATTGCATTAAAGACTTCTTCCAGTGTGCCTTTTTTTTGGACTTAGATCTGAAATTTTAGTTATGGCAATCTGTAGCCTCTGACCTTATGGTCTTCCAGGTACTCAATATCAGCAGTGTGGTAGCCATCTCTCTGTCCTCTCCTGAGCACTCGGAAGCGACTTCCTCCCACTGTGTCCACATAGGAGCGACCATCAGGAAGCAAATCCAGATCCAAAATATCCAGCATGCAGCCATAATCTGCAAAGCTGTGACAGGGAATTTTGGTATCAAAACACTGTATAGATAGAAGGATAGATAGACTGATTTTTTTATGTTTTTTTTTTTTTTTTTTTAAGAAGTCTCTTATTCTCACCAAGGTGGCATTTATTTGAATAAAAATACAGTTAAACAGTAATACTGTGAAATATTATTACAATTTAAAAATTTAAAACTGTTATCTATTTTAATATATTTTAAAATGTAATTTATTCCTGTAATTTCAAAGCTGAATTTTCAGCAGTCATTACTTCAGTTTTCCTTGTCACATGATCCTTTAGAAATCATTCTAATATGCTGATTTGATGCTCAAGAAACATTATTATTACCAATCTTAAAAACAGTTGTGCTGCCTTTTTTTTTTTTTTTTTTTGTGGAAACTGCTGCACTTTTTTTCAGGATTCTTTGAAGAATAGAAAGTTCAAGAGAACAGCTTTTTTTTTTTTTAAATCTTTTAAAGTTTTTACTGTCACTTTTGATCAATTTAATGCATCCTTAATTAATAAGGCATACATTAAAAAGGCATAAATTAAGTTTCTTAAAATCAGTAAGGGTGCAGAAGCTTGCATAACCTTAAATGACATATGTTAGCTGTAGAATATTTATATTTTGTACCCTTTGCCATGCTCATAGCTGCACATGCCAAACTTTTTGGTGCCCGTCTCCATACATCGACGCATCATCAGACGGTAGCGAGGCTCAAAGATGTGCAGAGGGCAAGGGATGCCAGGATATGCCACCGTGCACACAAAGATCGGGATGTCCTTGGTCAAACTGGAGATAAAAAATAGGCAGCTAATAAATAATTCTGCTTTTGCATAACTTGCCTCTGATAAAATGTTAAGACTTTTAGACACCATTTTATACATTTTGCAGATACTGGATCTCTTCCAGACCTCAGCATCATGGGAAATTTAGTTAACAGAAACTCATTTGCAATATATAGGCAGGAGCACCGTTTTTTTGTTATCACTGAGAGTGGCACTCACTTTGAAAGCTCTGCCATCTCCGCCTCGTGCACCTGTTTCCTCTCAGCCAGCTGCTGGGGGAAGAGGCGGGACATAATCTCCTGCAGCAGCACTGTGGGGTTGTACTTCCTGTTCTTAAAATACTGGGAATAGGAAGTAATGCGGTGAGACTTGAACTGCTATGTAATATGATTTGCCCTGTTTTATTTGTTCATTTAGTTTTGTTTATTTACTGTATAAAAGCACAATGTGATTGACTTGTGGTAATTGGTGGTTAAGACAGAAAGAAAAGCTTAGTGTTAAGCCATTTTGGGTGTGTACAATCATATGTTTCAACATGCCTCTAAATACGTGTAATAATTGTCTGTGTTTCAGTAGTACCTCCTGCAGTGGTTGTTTGCAGAGTGGACAGCGTAGATTATGATCCAGACTTCTCTCAATGCAGTTCTTGCAGAAGGTGTGTCCACAGGGTGTTGTCACCGGCTCATAGAATAACCTTTAATCCATTGATAATGACAGTGATCATTGATCAATTAAGCATATATAAGAGGTGGGAAGTTAACAAATATTTATGTACAACTTATAATGATATAAGATCTTCCCTTCTTCTGGAATACTAGACTGTTAAAAACCCTGTTAAGACAGCTAGAAATTATCACCATCTGGTTTTATCCAGTTTCATTAAGAAGAGGATCACTTTGCAGAAATATATCAAATGATAATACCTTAGATAACGGGACATTGAATTATTAAAGGTGCCCAAGAATGCTTTTTCACAAGATGTAATATAAGTCTAAGGTGTCTCCTGAATGTGTCTGTGAAGTTTCAGCTCAAAATACCCCATAGATTTTTTTTTATTAATTTTTTTTAACTGCCTATTTTGGGGCATCATTAACAATGCACTGATTTAGGCAGCGCCGCCCCTTTAATTCGCATGCTCCCTGCCACATGAGCTGTCGACTATATTACAGCGCATTTACAAAGTTCACACAGCTAATGGATCTTTACAAGATGTTCGTCATGCATGCTGTATGCATGCTTCGAATTATGTGAGTAAAGTATTTATTTGGATCTTAACGTTTTATTCTGAGTGAATTTGAGGCTGTCCTCCGTGGCTAACGGCTAATGCTACACTGTTGGAGAGATTTATAAAGAATGAAGTTGTGTTTATGAATTATACAGACTGCAAGTGTTTAAAAATGAAAATAGCGACGGCTCTTGTCTCCGTGAATACAGTAAGAAACGATGGTAACTTTAACCACATTTAACAGTACATTAGCAAAATGCTAACGAAACATTTAGAAAGACAATTTACAAATATCACTAAAAATATCATGTTATCATGGATCATGTCAGTTATTATTGCTCCATCTGCCATTTTTTGCTATTGTTCTTGCTTGCTTACCTAGTCTGTTGATTCACCTGTGTACAGATCCAGACGTTAATACTCGCTGCCCTTGTCTAATGCCTTTTATAATGTTGGGAACATGGGCTGGCATTATGCAAATATTGGGGCGTACACCCCGACTGTTACGGAACAGTCGGTGTTATGTTGAGATTCGCCTGTTCTTCGGAGGTCGTTTAAACAAATGAGATTTATATAAGGAGGAGGAAACAATGGAGTTTGAGACTCAATGTATGTCATTTCCATGTACTGAACTCTTGTTATTTAACTATGCTGAGGTAAATTCAATTTTTGAATCTAGGGCACCTTTAACAAATAATAATGCATTATTTTGAGCATTATTTTTTTTTGAATAATTCAACAGTCCGGAGTCAGTAATTCCACTTATATTACAGATACCATGCCTCAAAACATTGTTCAATGTTTTATTTAAGACATTTGTCAGTTATTCTTCAAATACTAATTTCATCGCAAGCAGTGTCTCAACTAATAGCAAAGATGTAAGTTTAACTGCTTCAAGAACAGCGATGTAACTGAAAATGATACGTAGCTTTTCAATGATCATTTTTATCTTATCTTCTTGTTTGTTATATCTATTTGCTTGGTCAGTGTCTTTGTGGGCTTTGGTTCATTTGCTGTTGTAGATTGTACATTGACTTTTGATATTACTGAAATTATATGACAAAGTGATATTGGACTGTAATGCAGTCAAGACCTGCTTGGAACTACTTTAGCTGTGTGTTTCCCTGAAAATAATTGCACGCCTTCGTCAACCAATCAGAATCAAGCATTCAACAGCTCTGTAGTATACTAACTTACAATTCACAAAAGAAGAATAAAAGAGTGTCATTTACCCTATACTGAATTACACTTGTGAAAGTATTACAAAAATATTGTGACTTCAATTAAAAAATATTGTGTCTTCAATTAAGTGCCCATTGTAATCTAATATTTTAATTCTATATCAAAGGAAATGCAAGTGTCTGGAAGCAGGACATAAGGCCAGTGAAAAACAACACTCTACAAATCTCCACTGACCTGATGCAGAGAGGGCACTCAAAATCCGTCACTGTCAGAACGCTGAGGCAGGACTCTCTGCCCACACTGCACACACCTACAGAATCAAACAAAACAAACCTTCAGTGGATGTCATTCTGATTTATTGTCTAAACGAAGACAGTATTGTTTGAGAACTGCTTATGAAGTAAAATGAAATAACATTTATATGAATAATAATTATTATATTTAATAATAATATAAATGTATAACCCATTATGTTTACCTGTTACTACTGAACTTACAAAACCCAACGTAATCTCAAATATCAAAATGAATATATGTTTAATAAGACAATTTACTAATGACATATTATTAGATTATTGTATACTTATGCAATAAGTCACATGAGACCATGTTATACAGTTCATGTAGCTTGGCTAATGCGCTAATGTGTTATGAATATAATTACAGCTATTTTAACTTGCTGAAACCAACACATACATTATTATGTATTCTTTACTTAATGCGTTGTTTAAAAATGTATGAGGTTGATGATGATTAATAACTATCATCAAGTGACAATTAATTAAAATTGTATGAAGCAAAGCAGCTAAACTACAACCTTTCAGCATTTTGCACAGGAACAATCTATTTAAGAATTATATTTTGAAATAATTATTGAATTATTTTTAATACTAAAACAATGTTTTAATTATCTCTAGAAGATGCATATACAAATGTGAATGCATTTCATTTGTTTTCCTGAGCAGTTTGTAGGAGATCTTTACCTCTGTTCTGTTTCTCCTCTCTCTTCATCATCAGTTCCTCATCATCCTCAGCAGTGGGGAGGAAGGACACGGCCTGACACAGGCTCAAGCAGCACTCACCACTGGTGCTGTGCTTCGCTTTAGTTGCATTCTAAGACAGAACAGGAAAAACTTTACCATATAGCTCACATCACATATTTATTTATTTCAGCATCAAAGTCTTTAAGAAAACATTACAATAATAACTATATCAGATCTTTCAGTTTGATATCACATTCCCAATGTTACACAACAGCATTAGTGCTGTGCTCACACCTCACCTGCCCGGCATCACTTTGACCTTCCGCATTGTTGTGTGTGTAGCGCTGACCATCTGTGCACGAGGGGCTTACAGAGCTGGTAATAGGACAGGGATCTTGCAAGTATTCAGACACAACATGCAGGATCCGTGGAACTTCTTCCGGTACAGCCATGCCCTCTGCTTCCAAGATCTGCATATCATATAAAACAATCATTCATGTTTTTAAGCAAAACATGCTGCATATATTTCTGGAAACTTTCTGAAACAACCACCTTCTTAATCTGGTTTTTCGCAGGGGCAAAGTCAGGCTGCTGCTTCAGGCAGCGGTAGAAGTGGATGAGGGCTTCCGTCTTTCGGCCCATTTCAAGAAGAACATTCCCTTTACGAAAGAAACCCTAAAAAACACAGAATTTAAACATAAATTATTAACACAAATATTCCCATGTTCCTATGCAATTACATAAAATGTCCACATATTTAATTTATTAAAAACATGTAATTATGTACAATTGTTTGTTTACCAATTTTATTATTATTTATTAGCCATTTATTAAAGGTGCCGTAGAACGTCTTTTTAAAAGATGTAATATAAGTCTAAGGTGTCCCCCTGAATGTGTCTGTGAAGTTTCAGCTCAAAATACCCCATAGATTTTTTTTTATTCATTTTTTTAATTGCCTATTTGGGGGCATCATTAAATATGAGCCGATTTAGGCTGCGGCCCCCTTTAAATCTCGTGCTCCCCTCCCCCGGAGCTCGTGCTTGCCTTAAACAGCATAAACAAAGTTCACACAGCTAATATAACCCTCAGAATGGATCTTTACAAAGTGTTCGTCATGCAGCATGTCTAATTGCGTAAGTATGGTATTTATTTGGATGTTTACATTTGATTCTGAATGAGTCTGATAGTGCTCCATGGCTAAAGCTAACATTACACACTGTTGGAGAGATTTATAAAGAATGAAGTTGTGTTTATGAATTATACAGACTGCAAGTGTTTAAAAATGAAAATAGCGACGACTCTTGTCTCTTGTCCAGTAATAAACGATGGTAACTTTAACCACATTTAACAGTACATTAGCAACATGCTAACGAAACATTTAGAAAGACAGTTTACAAATATCACTAAAAATATCATGTTATCATGGATCATGTCAGTTATTATTGCTCCATCTGCCATTTTTCGCTATTGTCCTGGCTTACTTACCTATTCTGATGATTCAGCTGTGCAGATCCAGACGTTCTGCCCTTGTCTAATGCCTTGAACATGAGCTGGCATATGCAAATATTGGGGGCGTACATATTAATGAGGCCGACTGTTACGTAACAGTTGGTGTTATGTTGAGATTCGCCTGTTCTTCGGAGGTCTTTTAAACAAATGAGATTTATATAAGACGGAGGAAACAATGGAGTTTGAGACTCACTGTATGTCATTTCCATGTACTGAACTCTTGTTATTTAACTATGCCAAGATAAATTCAATTTTTAATTCTAGGGCACCTTTAAATATAATTTAGCAAAATCCTCAGGAATAAATGTACATCTCCCCATTTTTACATAAAAAAAATTAAATCAAAACATAGTTACATAATACGTACAACTACATTTAAAAATGTTGAGGTCAGGAAGATTTTTTAATGTCTGAAGTCTCATAAGCTCACCGAGGTGGCATTTATTAGATCAAGAATACAGTAAAAACAGTAATGTTATGAACTATTTTCAATTTTAATATAATTTAAAATGACATTTATTCCTGTGGTGGCAAAGCTCAATTTTCAGCATCATTACTTCAGTCTTCAGTGTCACATGATCCTTCAGAAATCATTCTAATATGATGATCTGCTGCCCTAGAAACATTTCTTATTATTATCATTGTTGAAAACAGTTGTGCTGCTTAATATTTCTTTGTAAACTGTGCTAATTTCTTCAGTATTCTTTGAGAAATATAAAGTTAAAAAATTGAATTCTTTTGTAATGTTATAAATATATTTACCATCACTTTTGATCAGTTTAATGTCTTCTTGCTGAATAAAAGTAATAAATTAATTTTAAAAAGTATTATTAAATATTAACCTTGAACGGTAGTGTATGCCAGTATACTGCTGTGGGAATATTGCCAAATCCAACAATGTGCTCTGTCCATACCAACAGAGATGACATAACTATGAATCTGTGTCAGTCATTTCCATAATACCACACCATGACACTGCACGGACATTTTAGAGATCTTACGTATACAGAATAATAAATATGTATTATAAATTGATTTATCAACACCATTCCTAAACAGTAATCAAATAAAAGTCCTGTCCCTAGACAACATATAATTAACCAGTACAGTTAAATATGGCCCTCACCTCCGTCCAATTGGGTCGCACACAGCACAGGTCATCCAGGTCACGGAGGGCATCAGAAAAGCGCCGGAGGCCCATGCAGGCCTCAGCCCGCCACACTTTCAGACTCACATCATCAGGGGCTGTAGATGCATGAAAAGATGGACAGTATGGTCCTCAGTCTTTTTTCTTTTTTTTTTTCAGACATAGATTTGAGGCTTTTATCTGTTTGAAATGTTTTAAATGTGCGTCAACATAAAGAGAGCAACCTAATTATACATCATTAACCTCTGAAAAGCAGCACTCTGCATAAGCATTCCTCCCACCTTGTGTATTAGTGCACATCTGTACCACTTAGATGGCATGACATGAGATGATGCAAAATGTAAAAAAGAAGGAAAACAAACTGTCTAAAGCATAATGATCAAATGCAACAAATGGAGTTCACCTTCTACAAAATAAACAAAGGAAGGGGTGGATGAGAGATTAATTAAATTACAACTACAAAGGGATCTCACAGTGACCGGAAATCCAACAATTCTACGAATTATTGCATAAAGAGGGACAAAAATGTTGCATCATGTCACTTACTGTATACGTGCACACAGACTGATGAAATAACCAGGCTGTTACGATACAAAACCAGATTATGTCATTGTCATAGAATCCTTGGTTACACAAGAGGGAAAGTATATGTGGGGCAGAACGCTGAGTGTACAGGAAACTGCCTCTAATTGGATTCAAAGTGTTGACATGACAGACATCTCGGTTTTGCCATGGAGGGTTTATGTTACTAGACAGATAATTGAAGTCATTCAGTGGCCGTAAAATGATACATACAATTCACTAAAGGACAAATGGCACTGTTGCTGTTAATAATAATGTCACATCCATAAGATAAGAGCCTTATGATATTACCAATCTGCACTATAGTGCACTATATCTCATTATGTCGGGGATACATTAATTGCACAACTACGTTAATGCATCTTACAGTACTGTGTGTTCTCTAATGTCTCCTTTACCTAGTGGGACTTGTTATTTCACCAATGTGTGCTCTAGAGATGTTTTCATGACCTTATTTACCCTTGTTAGTGACATCACACATCAGCCAATCACAACATGTTTTAACCCACTTTCACTGGTACTCATTAACCCTTCAGGAGACCTGGGCTTATGAAATCACTGTTGATTTCAACAAGCCCAGCTCTCTGCTCACAAGTGTGTGAGTAGGAGGATCACAAAGACAATATCTAACAGTCTTCAACTAACCCACGCTGTGTTAAAATGCTGCAATCTAGGGCATATATTTCTAGAAACAACAGATTTCAAACTCCTGCTGCATATGGCTTTCATTATCTCAGCCTACCTGTGTTTATAGGCTATCTGATTCCGAACATGCATTTAGTATATTAATTACATCATCTCTATGATGCACTTTCCACAGTGATGACCTGACATGATTCAAATATTATTTACATTTACTAGTAAATGTATCCTCATTTAATTCAAATCATCATACTTCTGGAGGTTTTTAATTGCATTGAATAATTTACTTTTTCTTTAGTGATATGTGGTTCACAAACTCACTGGCCTACTTCAGAAGAATGTAGTGTGCTTTCATTGCATAAATGTCCTATAAAAGGCAAGTGCCAGTTATTATTATGAGCTATAAATATCCTGTACAGCAAGAAAAGGAAAGGTTACAATTTGCTTTAATTTTCTGTATCTTAAAATCTAGTGAGCTTCCTATCTAGACTGCACTACCTAGGCACCTTCCATGTCACCAAGCACTTATTAAGCACAAAAGATTCTATTATGCACCAAAATTGCAATTCTTCCAAAAAGTGGGTTTACTTTTTATAGGTGGTATAAACACAAAGAATTAATTAATCCTAACTATACATTAAGTACAAATATTAAAACAAAAACAGTAAACATTTCACTATTTCTTTTTCATATGAACAACCAATAATTAATATGATAAAATAAAGGGATAGTTAACCCAAAAATGAAAATTCTGTCATCATTTACTCACCCTCAATTTGTTCCAAACCTGTATACATGTCTTTGTTCTGCTGTACACACAAAGGAAGATATTTGGAAGAATGTTTGTATTTAGTATTTTTTTCCTACTATGGTAGTCAATGGGGGTGAGATCTGCTTGTTAGGGCAGTTCTTCCAAATATCTTCCTTTGCGTATAGCAGAACAAAGAAATGTATACCGGTTTGGAACAACATGAGGGGGAGTAAATGATGGCAGGATTTTAATTTTTGGGTGAACTATCCCTTTAAGTAGGCTACAATATGCTACAGTAACAGTTTTGGTTCATTTTGAGCCAGAAATGACGTTAGTATGTAATAACTTTAGGTTGGGTAATGAGTCAGAATAATTCAATATAGGGTGACCAGACGTCCCGTTTTTCCCGGGACAGTCCCGTATTTCAGCTCTATTTTTAGTGTCCCGACTTATTAAGAAAAAAATCATGATTTGTCCCCTACATGATTCACAATTCAGTCTTTTCAATGTAAAAGTCTTCGCTACTGAGTGACTCACTCATAAAAGACAGTCTTTGCCGCCATCTAATGGCGTAATAATGCAACTTCTGTTGCTGTTCATGGTCAGGGACTATTTTTTTCAGTGGAAGCAAGGCTTTTAGTGATTTTACTTCATGAAAGTTGCATTGATACATATTTTTTGGCTTTAATATTTGTATTATGTGGTAACCGTTTTATAAAAGCAATAAGGTACTCGAGGCTGTATCGTGAATAAGTCACAGTTAGGCTTCGCGTCGTGCCTAACAACGCCCTTCAGCCGTGACTTATTCACGGCACAACCTTGCTTACTTAATTTTAAGTAAATATGTTTTAAAATCATAAGATGTGATTTTGTTTTATTCAGTGTTACTATCAGCAAACACTAACAGGTACATTAGTGTTAGTATTTTGAAATATTAACTGTCCATACATACACTTTAAAAAGAATCTGTTGAGGCTCTTGTTGGTGCATAGATTTATATATATATATATATATATATATATATATATATATATATATATATAGAGAGAGAGAGAGAGAGAGAGAGAGAGATTTATATATATATGCATAGATTTATATATTTATATATGTCTATATTTTTTGGAATAAATTTTTCTTTGTATCTGTCAAAATAGTACAAGATTATCCTACAATATATGTGACCAAATAAGGGTTAGCACAAAAGTAATCTAAATGTAATCCAATTAGTAGTCAGATTACATTACCAAAAATGTGTAATCTAAGACATTATATTATATTATTATTATTATATTAAATTTTGTCATGTAATCTGTAATCAGTTCACAAGTAATCTACCCAGCTCTGTGTAATACATATATATACATATACATATATATATATATATATATATATATATATATATATATATATATATATATATATATATTACATATATATATATATATCTATCATGAAATAAAAATATGATGGTCATATTGCCCACCCCTTGTTTACCCATGAGAAATCTGGTCACCTTAATTCAATAGCTCATCATAAGTGTTTTGGTTTACTCAAATGAACCGGCTTGGTTTCCGATTCGTGATGTATGTTTTGATTCACAAAAAAAGAATCGGCTCTTAAGAATGATTCATTCGACTACACTAGTCGCGCTGTATGTTTTGAACACAATTTCCGTAAAGCAACTTATATCATCATAAAAAAAAAACATTCCGTTGCTTTATTTATTCAAATGTAACCGGTGTTTAAAAAAAATCTCCATTCACAACCCTAGGTTTGAGACAGCCATACCTACATTTCATAACCGAAACGGAACACTAAACGTTCCCTGTTGCACAATAGGCCTATATATAAACATCAGCGTGGTTGCATAAGGTTTTTTTTTTTCTCGTAAACCGAGTTTGCATCCTTACCCATCTCGATCCCTTCGTCCGCAATACGCAGCGCTTCTGTAAACTCGCTCGTTTTCAGCTTCTCCTGAATGTGACATTTCATCTTAGTCTCTTCTGGGCAACATTTCTCAATGACGCTGAAGAGTAACACATTGTTTTTGATGTTTTTCGCATCTCTCTGTTTTAATCGTTCTTTGCATGTGGGGCATCGCGAGGGCAGGAAAGCGCCCATGCATCTCCTGCAGAACGAGTGACCGCAGCTCATGGTCATGGGCTCGCACATGAGGAACAGACATATCGGACACTCCAGGAGATCCATCCTCGACTCTTTCATCCGGTGACAGCTTCCTTCTGAAAGTTGAACAGCTGATGCCCTTTGTCAAAAGTTACAGAGCTCGATTCATGAGCATGAAATGTGTGGCATGATTAAAAAGTTCAACGAACAGCTCTGTCCTATCTCATTTCGTGATCACTGCTTTTATAAGCTTCAGGCCGATGGCAGTTTCTGCGAAATTGTGCCAAGAGCATGCTTTAGGATTCCCTATCCAACTTACTTTTAAATATGACAATAGATTTAATATCTATGATTGTCCATTGTCAATCATATCTCAGTCTTTGTTGTGAGAGTAACGTTTTCCCTTGTTGTGCATGATGAATTGGTTCACTCCGCTTGGCTTCGCTGACTCCTCCGAACTCCATCAACGCAGTGCAAGGACAAAATAAAAAGCGACCGATGGATCTCTATTTTCCTGTTTTTAAGTTCGCAAGACCAACATCTTTGTCTAGTGTTTAGACCGCAGATTATGCTAGGTTCGCTTCTGACACCATTACATTACATAAATAAAAAACACGTGACGCGTGGCGGTGCTTCCCATTGGCTCCCCCGCTCCGCGTTCCACCCTGTTGTGAAACAGCGAACGCCGCGTTTCATAACAGGGAATCTCGCGCACTAATTCAATGATAGACGCCCACAACGCAAACTGTGCCATATGTTCAATAATTGTGCTCTGATAACTGCTTTCTTGCTTTTGCTTTGTGTATTTCAGCATTTGCCACACGTAGGAGCATTGCATTCAGAGGCACTAATAACATTTTCCTACAAACCCTGAGGAGTAACATTGGGTCAATGTATCTCAATTTGTCTACAACTTCTATACAAACATTACCTTTGCAAACCCTGTCTTACTAAGTTACATAAACCTTTGTATAACTGCTTTATGTTTGTGTATTTATGTTGCATAGATTCATTTATGTTCTAGTACAGATGAACTGGTGAGTAAAAACTTGAATTTACTAGCAGAAGACATGGAAACAGCATATTAGGATGACACCTCAAAGGCATTGTAGTTCCCATTACCAAAAATGCAAATATCCATTTGCTTAAAATATGCATCACTCATTAGACTAAAGTACACTTACACAAGATTGCATAAGTGCAGTAAAAGTTGTATAAGTTTGCATTTCCTCCAACCAATCAGCATCATATAAGCGTGTGACACTGGCTAAATCACATAACAACATCACATGACACAGCATTGCTTGGCTGCAGAGCAGGTTATTACTCAGCGGTTTGACAAACCTTTTTTGTTCCCGCTTTATCATCATCATTCCATTAATGCACATGTCTACACCCATCAACAGTTTATGAAATCTGGCTTGAATTGATGCTTGTAGTCTATTTTATTTATGTGAAAACACAAAAAAAGCACAGTGAGTGATATGAAAATGAAAAGACCAGTTAGATTTTTATTATTTTACACATACTTCAGTGACCATGTGAGCTGACCGCCGT
This sequence comes from Megalobrama amblycephala, assembly GCF_018812025.1. NCBI lineage: Eukaryota > Metazoa > Chordata > Actinopteri > Cypriniformes > Xenocyprididae > Megalobrama > Megalobrama amblycephala. The sequence continues at coordinate 10,745,296 of NC_063066.1, read as the reverse complement.
GTTAAATGTCTGTAAGCGTTTGCGGTCTACTTGTTGACTTCCTGTGTTTTGTAACAAAAAGTTGAAGAACTGGCATTTCCTGAATAACAATAAAAACACAATTAATTCCTTAGACAGCTCAAGTCATCTCATCAATAATACTGCACATGGCAGCATCCTTGTCCCACACCTTGTCCTTCTTACAAGGTACATTCTTGTCCGTTTGTGCAACCATGCAGCTAGCACCTGTCACATCTACATCCATAGGCTCAGCTTTCAGTCTCGAGGCTCCAGCTGACCCTGCGCCACCAGCCTCTCCCACGCTGGAGTTGTTAGGTTGTGGCAAATCATCAGGCAGCGAAGCAAGACACCCCTGGATCATCTCCACCACCCGCTCCAGATGCTTCTGGAAACGCTCAGCTGTCTCCAGCCTCTGTCTCTTCTGAACCTCCATCATGACCCGAAGCGTCTCCCTGGCCTGGTGAGGACGGTACTCATTGATGAGGTGATGCATGTGGACAAATAGGAGTTTCAAGTCCTCCATCTTCTCCTCTCGCTTAATGCTGCCAGGGCTTTTGATGAGAATGTCTAGAAGGTCCAGAAAGTTGACCAGGATGGACATATTTAGTTTTTTCAGCTCTCTCTTGTGGTCAAACTGCATAGGGTGGAGGCGCTCGATGCCCTGGCTCTCCAATGGCCGAATAATGATGTCATCGCATTGGAAATGATTGCCAAACATCATGTAACTGTCTCTAATAGGAGGAGGGGGTTTGGGGGCCAGTCCCTTTCGCACATTCTCATCCGTGTACTCCTTGATGTACTGCATTGGAGGCGGTGGAAGAGCACTGACCTGCTGTGGCTCCCCCATTTTGTAAATCTACTCGAGAAAAGAGAGAAAACAATCAAATGTATTTATTAAATGGACTAGTAGCAATATCCAATACTGTTATTTATTAAAACTGTCTCTCTCTCTCCCTCTCTCTCTGGGAAGCAATCTACAAAAAATCATTTGATTCGCTTTGAATCAAATGATTTGCTTTCATAGATATATTAATGGCGAACAAACACATTTTAGGGCTTCGGAAATGAACATATTTTATCAATAATAGTGGTTTAGAAACAGCTAGCCGCTTACAAGCTAAATGCTACAGTTGACCGAATAAAAAACATATAAAGTATCGCAAAGCGGGACTCATTACAGATGTAATAAACACAAAAATACATACCGAAACTGCTGGCTTTACTGAACAAAAAGAGTGTCGGCTACGTAAACAGATTTTCAGTAAACATAAGCAAAGCTATCAAGTTCTCTTGCATGTCTCGATTCTCGTTTTCTTCAGGTCTAAACACAAATGAACGGCATTGGTACACAGTACGTTAGCAACGAGGTATTTCATTGGCCAAAGTCAGATTAGGGCGTGTCCAAAGTAAAGTGTATTCAATGAAATTATAGTTTGACTATTTAATAAATATATGAGTAATTGATACAATTAATTAATAAATAATGTAAACGTTCGTAGTGGCCAATGACAAATTTATTCCGTGAGTTTTTGTTTTTTTCCTAACGGGCCGTTTGTGTAATACAACGTAGCCTGTCACACAACATGACGTTCAACTCAAAAACAAATGTGCCCAAAACAAACATTTAAAACAATTATAATATCTCGACATTTATAAATATGCTTAATTGACATTTATTAAAAAATTACTAAGTATTTTTTTTTTAATTAGGATAAGTATTTAGGATTGTCTTTCACAAAATGATGCTTTTTTTGTTCGTTTTTAGTTAGTCTGTTTGATCTCCTACTCATCTCTTAATGAATTTTATAAGCATTACTTAATAAACCTCATCTACTTAAAACACTAAGCACCAAAAACAACAACAACAACAAAAAAACACAACCTTTAATTTGTGTCTCCTTACATCAATCCTGCCGACTCCTCAACTCATGATGACCACTGGAGGTGCCACAAAATAGCCTATAATGTTACGTCTTCCGCAATATTCAGTTGCACATGCCACAATCTGCCACATGACACAAGTTTTAGTGGATGGTATTATGCCACAGCACTGGCGAATGACATCTGAAAACCAGATGTGCCACTAAATAAAGCGGCATGTGTGTATGATGCCATGCCATTTAATGTTAAAACCACCATTAATGGGTCAAAGCTCTGAAAGAAGGTGATTTTTTTTCTATGGTGATTTTTGATTTTTTTTTTTTTTTTTTTTTTTTTTTGAAGGTGATTTTTTTCTCCTGTTAATTCTTTCTGTCTATTTTTCTTGTTTATCCTATGAATTATTGTGTTGTATAAAAAATTTAATAAATTAATAAAAATAATTAAATAAAATGTTATGCACTAAAATGTTTGTGGAATTTTTATTTGAAGGAAAGCTGATATTGTTTTTAGGTTGGATTAAATAGTAATAATAGACATATATGATGACATATAGATATATAATAGTTTCACTATTTTCAGATTATATTGATAAAAATGATATTGATTTAAAAAAAAAATGGTCAGGCTCAAGCACCTCTTTCAGGAAATCAAATAATTCAGCAACTTTTTTCAAAACAGCATCAGATAGAGAGAAAAAAAAAAAAAATGCTACCAGTAACTGTGTTGGAAATTTGTATATTTTCTTCATGTTTTAACCCACCCACACACACGCACACACACACACACACACACAAAAAAAAAAAAAACTAAAAACAAATAGTCGCATTTCATTTTGTGCTGTTTTAGCCGGATGCATATAGTAGTAATTAAGTTATTTTTTATATGACTGTCATTTTCACACTTATGCAGTTTCCTTATTACTGTTTTTTCACAATTGCTATTAAACACCATTCTCTGAACAAATTCTCAAAGGCCTACTGTAAACCTATTTGTCAAATAAATTACTCTTTCTGCAAAACAAGTTTTTGCAAATCTTACATTCTTTTTGCAAAATTGTAAACACATTCTCACTTACTAAAACACATTTTGCACTGTGATGCAAAACAGTAAACACAAGCAGCAAAAGTTAAACACGGCTACAACACAGTTGTCATTGTTTAAACACAACGGCTCAAAATTGTTCACACTTTTTTCTAATGATGTGATCAATCCAACTGTACAAAATATCAGTCAGTTCAGAGTGCACAGGTGACATACAGGTGCACTGAATGTTGATCAGATACAATAGATGGAAACAATCTGAGAAGGAGAGGAGGAAGAGTATGTGTATGAGGAGGAGGAGGAAGAGAAAGAAGTGTTGTCAAGGCTAGATCTGGCACACCAGAGGGTTTTTTTCCTTTACCTGGCAAGAGACAACATTGCCTGTGATGTGGACAAACTCCTCAGGCTGGACCCAACATGAAGACGAGATGCTGAGGCTGAATGAATCTCTCATCTCAATCTATCATCTCTTTTTGGGCTCTTTCAGTTGGACTACTGTATTTTTACAGTATAAGTACTGAATACAGACATCAATACTATACAATATTGAATACAAGTATAAACAAGTTGTGATTATACTGTTTTACTCAAAAAATGCTACATTTGTTTACTGCATACACATTTTTTTCTGTAACTTTATACTCTGGATGTTGTGTCCTCCTTTTTTTATGTGTCTAATGAATGATCTGTAGTGTTTATATGGGTATTGGTTGGTTGTGTGGATCATCTGAAAGCTTTGTTTGATTTTGAGTACAGGTGAAATGCTTTTGAGCTGATTGTTTGATTTTGCCAGAAGAGTCAGGGGTTTTGTAATTTGAAGATTTTGTGTTTAATGTTGTGAGAAAATGGGTGATTGTTTCAAGAAATGTGTCTTAGCAATTGTGAAATGTTTGTGGTTAGAACATTTTCAACTTCTACCTGTGATGTCAAGTTTCAAATTTATATGTCTGTTCTCAAAATTATTAACACTATTTTTTTTTAATCATTTTAAGGTTTCTTCTGTCTCCATGAGGGAATTTAAGCAAAAATGTTAAGGTGAATCTCTCCGTTTCATGTTCAGGCGTTTACATTAATGTTACAGATATTTCCACAAAGACAGTAAAAATTTAAATCACCTACACTGTAATATTATAAGGAAGACAGCTTAATAAACATTCTAATTAATGTCTCAATGAAAAACTTAAAATGTTTTGTAAAGGGTACAATTAGGTGTACGTCATGAGATAAAATATCTTTCACTCAATATAAAAAGTCAATGCAAAGTCCCCTATGAGGTGTGTGTGAAAGAAGGGGGAGAAACAGTGTATGCGTGTGTACAGATTTATATTACATTGTGGGGACCAAATGGTATCCACAAGGATAGTAAAACCTGTGATCACCTATACATTGTGGGAACCAGCCAGCAGTCCCCATGGGGGAAACTGATTAATAAACATACTAAATGATATTTTTTTTGAAAATGTAAAAACAGAAAAGTTTTCTGTGATGGGTAGGTTTAGGGGTAGGGTTAGTGTAGGGGGATAAAATGTACAGTTTTTACAGTATAAAAACCATTACGTCTATGGAGAGTCCCTACAAGGATAGCGAACCAAACAGTGTGTGTGTGTGTGTGTGTGTGTGTGTGTGTGTGTGTGTGTGTGTGTGTGTGTGTGTGTGTGTGTGTGTGTGTGTGTGTGTGTGTGTGCGTGTGCGTCGGTGTCTGTGTGCATGCATGTAATTGCTTGAGAGTTTGTCTTGTGCAGTCTACCTCAGGAAGTGGTTTACCTAGTATCGACTCCGGAAACCTATTCTACATCAGTATAAGCTCTACTAGTGTATAACAGGGATTGGCACACATCATTCGCCATGAGTCAACCTTCCATGTGGTAGTTAAATATCCGAATTTCACCATGTACCCAAGGGTCATCCTGAAGGAAACACTGTTCAAGAAATCACAGCAAAAGAGAAGAACTTCGCCTTGCAATTACAAAGAGAGGATTTTCATTTTAAACACACAGGATCTGACATATTTTGAACATCGTCCTGGGGTATGTATTCACACCGTCTGGAGACTTATATTTGCAAATATAAAAGTTAATTTTTCACTTTTTTTTAAAATGAGTTAAGAAAATGTCTGTGATGAAGAGTAACATATCATTTGTTTTTATATCACCTTAGAAAAAGCTAACTCAAAAAGGCTGCATTGAACTGTCTCATATCAAGTGTGTGGAGATTGTACGCAGTGATGTTCCCATTCCCTGTGATTACAAGTACCCTTTCCAGGTGAGAATTATGCGGATTGTTGCTTATAATGTCTTTGTGCCTGTAAATATTACCTGTAAAATGAACTTTTTGCTTTACGTTGCTTAAAGGTTTTGTTTGTTTATTCCTTTGTTAATGTTTGTTCACAGATCGCCCATGACAGCTACTATCTGTATGTGTTTGCTCCAGACAACGACTGCAGGTTAAAATGGGTCAAAGCTCTGAAAGAAGGTAAGCAGCTGTTACAGAAAGTGATACACACCCTAGAAAAAAATAAGTGTTTTCAATGTAGAGTGAACAATGTACTTTATCTTTTGTATTTTATGTTATTTCTTCAACCTATGAAGCGACACAAAATAACAGCTTGTTTCTGAAGTACCATCCTGACTTCTGGATAGAAGGGAAATGGAGATGTTGTCTTCAGACAGAGAAGCTGGCGGCGGGATGCAGTGAATACTATCCCAATGGAGGTGCAAACTCATTTATGTTTTGCAGTATATAAAACAGATGCTCAGTTTAAATCACATCACTTAACTGTCACTCCACCATGACCATAACCATAGTTTTCATAGTTGTTTCATTTCATCCCACAGCCAAACCTCTTCCTCCAACTCCAGATCCAATGGTTTGTCATTCAATCTCTGTTTTCTGTTCCTGATTTTCATGCTTATGTATGGCACATTTTAGATTTAATTGCCCAATTTAAGAGACAAGGTTTAAACCTCGTCCCAGACTAAATTGCATATTTGAGCTGTCTTAACTGAAAGCAACTTGCACGGGCATTTTTGTCTCAAGATGTACATCAGTAATGCTTTTTATAAGGCACGCTTTAAAAAGCGACTTAAAAAGCTATACTCTAATCCCAGTCTGTGAAACCAGGCCAATATGTTTTATTTATCTTTTGGTTAAAATTGTTAAATTTGCTTTAAATGTTTGCGATTATTAAAATGTTTCTGTTATTTTTGCTGTTCAAATGCTTCAGGAGAGTGTTTGGATGAGATTATGTAAATCGAGCTGTCTGTATTTATCCTCTAGCGACGATCTTCAGATCCAGAGGACAGGATTGTTGTGGCTTTGAGGAATTTCAGCCCTGTAGAAGACACAGACCTGCCTCTACATAAAGATGAGGAGTATTTTATCGTAGACTGTACTGAACCGAACTGGTGGACTGTGAGGGACAAAGATGGGTAAATATTTAAAAAATGTTTGCAGTCTCGTAAGTTAGATTTAGCATGATGCCTTGTAAAAGAATTCCTTCACTGTCAAGTCCGAAGTTTGACACATTACAAAAACATTTTACTTTGCCAAATGAGATAATTAAAGAAAATGCCACACCCTTTGGACTCGCCGTCATGAATGAGGCACAAAAAATCATGAGATAAATAGATAGATAAATAGATGTGAACCAGTTCAGCATTCAAGATCAGTTCCTATACAAAAAAAAAAGGTTTGAACATTTACAATAGGGTATTTAAAATAATTACAAGAATGTATTATTGCGTAATTTACATAGCATTATTCGCAATGTATGATGAAATGCACTGTAAAAACTTTAAAAAACTTAAAAAAGTAAGTTACCTGGTTGCCTTAAAATTTTGAGTTCATTGAAATTAAAAATTTGAGTTAATACAATGAAGGCGATTGGTTTAATCAACAGAAACTCAAAATATTATGTTATCTGAACCATTAATTTTTTAAGTTGATTTGACAAAAGAAAAAAATGTAGTGATAACAAATCAGGAAAATATTTTTTACAGTGTAGTATTATTTACATAATATTCAGCAGTTAACTAATTTGAGCAGCTTTATTTAGAATTTAACTAACTCACAGGACTGTGAAAATTATCAAAAAAAAAATAAAAAAAAAATTAAAAAGCATGGTGTTTTGTTCTACACTGTAAAAAATCAAAAGTTGAGAAAACATAAAAGTTTAAGGCAACAAACTTCAGCAGATTTTTGAGTTTTCTCAACTTGTTGTATTCGGTTTATAAAACAAAAAGTTGAGAAAACATAAAAGTTTAAGGCAACAAACTTCAGCAGATTTTTGAGTTTTCTCAACTTGTTGTATTCAGTTTGTAAAACAAAAAGTTGAGAAAACTCAAAACCTCCTAAAAAATCAAGTTGAGAAAACTCAGAAATCTGCTGAAGTTTGTTGCCTTAAACTTTTAAGTTTTCTCAACTGATTTTTTACATTGTAGTGTATAAACTGTAATCCCCGTGCAATTCTTTGCATTTGAAAAGGAACAAGGAACCTTGATACTTAGGATGAAACAATAACAATGAGTCCTTGAAGGAAAATTATGTATTTTTTTTTTTATAGCAATACCTTATGATGTTGCCATAATAACAAAACACTCATAAACCTATGAGTCATCACCTATAAACTAGAAAAAAAAGAGAAAATTGAGTCAAGAAGGACAGAATTGTGAGGAAAACAATGTTTTTAAATTAAAACTCAGGGGAAGGAAATGTAAGGTTGGGAAATCTTTTGCAAGTAAAATTTTTGTGCTCTTTTCTCTCCTGTTACAGAAACGTTGGCTCAGTGCCGTGCATATATATTGCAGAAAAAATATCAAACAACATTGAGAAGTTTGAGTAAGTTCTGTATGTTACAGAATAAAATGTTTTCAAGTATAAAATTTGATAAAAGGTCTAAGATCATAATCAAAGCTTGATCAATCACACAGTAATGCTTTCTGGTTTTACAGATGGTACAATAAGGATGTAACTCGGACAGACGCAGAGGAGTTACTCATGAGAGAGGTAAGGCAACCAACAACAGTCAAATGACGTTTATAATATCAGTTAACCCTCTGGTGGTCTTCGGTCATTTCTGACCAAAAAAACAAAAGTTGTATGTTAGATTTTTTTTACTTTATCAGAATGGCATTTTTTTCACAAAAAATCATGGATATGATTTGAAAAGGTCACACTTCAAAAAAAATAGTCACTACTCCTAGTGGTCAAAAATGACTGCATTGGAAATAAATGGGAAACAAATTTCATCTAGTGGAAACTTTTGGTACTGCGCCCAAACAAAATCCTACTGAAAGCTAATTTTTTGAGATGTCAAGCTCAAATTTGAAACTTAACTTCTTTAGATTGATTTTCTTGCAGTTTTAGGGTAAAATGTGTATTTTTCATAACAATTAAGATAAAATTCTATAACTTTTTTGTTCACTTTTTTAAACTTTTTTCAAGCATTCAAGATTTATGACAGTTTAAGGTGGACATTTTCTGGTCTATGCTCAAAAAGTGAATAACCATTAAAAAAAAAAAAAGAAAAAATAGAAAACATTACCAAACTAAAATATAGTACATTCATTTCATTGAAATACAATAATCATGTCATTTTTGATTGCCATGTGAAGAGCACCAGAGGGTTGATGTTTCCATATAGTCAGATAACAGTAAGCTTTAACTTTGTTAAACACTTAGTCAAAATCTGCACATCACTTCAGTACATTTTCACAGTTTTTTGGGCATTGCAGAAAGTTGGGGGTATTTGCAAACCTGCAAGAGCAACATCTGCAGACGGTGCAGGCAAAAGCGTGCACAGTTCAAACAGAAATCTACAGCCCTTAAACCAGAATGTGGCTGCTGTGTTTCCTGTCATGATGATCTTATTTGTTATGTTTTAAATATGAGAGGAGATTCAGACATACAGTACATGTGAGGGTTGAACCAGTTCATGTATGTCCTAATTATTATCAGTAACTAGCGATAACTAGGGACTAACTGTCCCTGAGCATCAGTACAACACATACATGGACACATTTATCTATATCACTTTGTCATAATGAAACAAAAATCATATTTCTATGTATACTTTCTCATTTATGGTATTCATATTGGCAGGTATTGACATGAATATGAATTTATGGTTAACATTATAAGTTTCATTTACAGAACAAGGACGGGGGTTTCATGGTTCGTGACTCTAAACATCCAGGTGTATACACCGTGTCAATATTTTCCAGAGTTTCAGGGTAAACACTTCACAATGAAATCAATGTTACTTACAAATCAATATTTGATCTTAAATTGGTGTTCTAAAGTTTTTTGACGAATGTCACTCATCTGCAGGTCTAATGGAGAGAAGTATCCCCTAGTTAAGCACTACCAGATCAAAGTACAGAAAGAAGGTGAAAAGGTCATGTATTTCTTAGCTGAGAAATACCTGTTCTCAAGCATTCCAGAGCTCATCCGCTATCACCAACACAATCCGGCAGGTAAGTTAAGAAACAAACTTAACTTGCTCTTACACTGCATGCCATTATGTTGAATAGTATTCAGGCTATTAGCCGCCTCATGCTGTTTCTTGTAAGAGACACTGTTACAAAAACTGAAAGTCTTTTCAAATCTGAAAGTTACACCTCAATTAATTGATAAAGCTTCAGATCTTCAGATTTTTTTCAATTGCTCGCTCAGAATTGTGAGATAAAAAGTCACAATTAACTTTTTACCTACTTTTTTATTATGGAAAAAGTGGCGGGGAAAAAGCTTCCATAGTAAGCAAAGGCCGTGTATGTTGGATTTGTTGTTGATCAGTGGCACCAATTTCATGTTTTCATTTCAGTAAAAGCTTCATGTAAGGCTTTTACTAAAATTATTCCAGTACTTCTGTTTGATATACGTAGAATATGCAGTCTGCGTAGGGCACCGACTAAGGGGGCGCCATCAATATCCCACCCCACCCCCAGAAAGCGATTTCAACCAAGGGGGCAACTGAAGCTCTGTATAGGGGACCCATTTGACCAGTGGCTGAGCAATTCTGTTGCTTTCTATTTTTTTCTACTGCACATTATATAAACTATGCCTCATTCACTTTTAGATAGTATGTTGCCAAGAATGCACACATTCAACGCTCAACCAAAAATATAGAATGGCTTATTGTAAAAGGAAACTGAATTGATTTCATATTGTCTGCATGTAGAACTGAAACATGACAAGTAATGCAGTTTTCATAATGCCATCAATTGTTAGTATTTTGACAGTCTATTCGCTATGATTGACTATGGATAGAAAACTAGTGCTTGTGTTTTGACAGAATGATTCAATTTTGAGTCAGGTTTGCTGTTTTGATAGAGTTAGTATATGTGGAAAAGGTTTTTAGCATTTTGAAATGTAGATGTATTTATTTAACAAAATTGTAGGTGTGTTCCTGTGTTAAGAGTTTAGAAAAAGTGTTGGTAAACGCTTGTTAGCAATCGTAAAAAAAACAGTAATGTGAATGTTAATTCTATCATTAAGCTGAAAAAGATTGCATAAGTACCTTCTCTTTCTCCTATGCTTGTTTTTGTGGCAGGTTTAATAACAAGATTGAGGCATTGTGTATCTAAAAATGTTCCAAACTCTTCAAGGATCAAGGAGTTGTCTTCAGGTAAAATTCCAGCGGTCAAGTAAAATTCACTTAAAGGTCCCGTTCTTCGTGATCCCATGTTTCAAACTTTAGTTAGTGTGTAATGTTGTTGTTAGAGTATAAATAAAATCTGTAAAATTTTAAAGCTCAAAGTTCAATGCCAAGCGAGATATTTTATTTAACAGAAGTCGCCTACACCGAACGGCCAGTTTGGACTACATCCCTCTACTTCCTTCTTTAATGACGTCACTAAAACAGTTTTTTGACTAACCTCCGCCCACAGGAATACACAAGAGTTGCGTTTGTAGAGTGTGTTTGTCGCCATGTCGTCGAAACGCTGTTATTTTCATCCCGCAGTCCAATCACCGGGTCTGATTCCGGCTCAAATTGATAGGGTAAAATTAAAGACATGTTTACAATAACACTGAGCGCGTGCATCTCCACGTTATGGTAAGAGGCGTGACTTTTCCGGGCAGGTGCGCTCAGAGCCATATAGAGATGGCTCTGGGTTCGCTAAGCTGCTGTCGAATCACAACACAGGAACCGCTGGCACAATCAGAACTCGTTACGTATTTCTGAAGGAGGGACTTCATAGAACAAGGAAGTCATCAGCCCGTTTTTATGACAGTGGAAACAGCGGTATACAGATAAGTAAATTATGTGAAAAATACTGTGTTTTTTTACACGCGAAACATGAACACATGTTATATTGCACACTATAAACACAATCAAAGCTTCAAAAAACCACGTAAAACGGGACCTGTAAATTTCATAATTTGAATACAGTGTACATATACCACCAGTACAATATTTTTTATACTTTTTAAATAAATTAATAACTTTTATTCAACAGGATGCATTAAAATGATCAAAATGACAGCAGAGATATTTATAATATGTTATAAAATATTTCTACTTCAAATAAATGATGTTCCTTTGAACTTTCTATTCACCAAAGAATCCTGAAAAAAATGTTGCACGCTTTCCACAAAAATATTAAGCAGCACAACTGTTTTCAACATTGATAATAATAATTAAGAAATGTTTCTTGAGCAGCAAATCAGCATATCAGAATGATTTCTGTAGATCATGTGACACAGATGACTGAAGTAATGATGCTGAAAATTCAGCTTTGTCATCAAAGGAATATATTACAGTTTAAAATGTGTTAAATTATAAAACAGTTATTTTACATTCTAATACTATTTCACAATATTACAGTTTTTACTGTATTTTTGATCAAATTAATGTAGCCTTGGTGAGCATAAGAGTCATCTTAAAAAAACATCTTACCGACTTCAAACTTTGTATATATATATATATATATATCTCTTTTACAGATAAATGGGAGATTCACCCTGATGAACTGATATTAAGTGAGGAACTTGGCAGTGGGCAGTTTGGTTTGGTCTGGAAGGGAAGCTGGCATGACCGGCAGGTGGCAGTTAAGACCGTCCGTGAGGGTTTCATGTCAGAGGAAGAATTTAAAGAGGAAGCACAAGTTATGATGTGAGTAACTCATGCTGCATGTTTCAAAATAAATGACTATGTATGGATCTGAAGCGCAGCATGAGAAAATATCATGAATTTATTGCTCCCTCATTGTCTGCCTCCACAGGAAACTGTCCCACGATAAACTGGTCCAGTTGTATGGTGTGGTCACTCAGCGCTCACCCATCTATCTGGTATTTGAATTCATGGAGAATGGCTGCCTAACAGACTTCTTACGTGCCAAAAAAGGCAGTCATTCCCAGCAGGCCCTCCTGGAGATGTGTTTGGATGTAAGTGAGGGGATGGCCTACCTGGAGAACTCCAACTTCATCCACAGAGACTTGGTAGGTATAAACAGGGTCTTTAAAGGATTAGTTCACTTCAGAATTAAAATTTCCTGATAATTTACTCACCCCCATGTCATCCAAGATGTTTATGTCTGTCTTTCTTCAGTCAAAAAGAAAACATTCCAGGATTTTTCTCCATATAGTGGACTTCAACAGTTACCAACGGGTTGAAGGTCCAAATGACAGTTTAAATGCAGCTTCAAAGGGCTCTACATGATCCCAGCCGAGGAATAAGGGTCTTATCTAGCAAAATGATTGGTCATTTTCTAAAAAAAACATGTCTTCATGTCTTCTCCCAGACAGGAAGAAAACATCCAAATAAAAATTATATAGTTTTTAACCACAAATGCTCATCTTGCACTAGCTCTGCGATGTGCCACGCATTACGTAATCATGTTGGAAAGGTCACGTGTAATGAAGTCAACTATATGGAGAAAAATCCTGGAATGTTTTCCTCAAAAAAATTAATTTCTTTTCGACTGAAGAAATAAAGACATAAACATCTTGGATGACATGGGGTTGAGTAAATTATCAGGAAATTTGAATTCTGAACTAATCCTTTAATGAGTCAATTTCTTGCGTTACTGAGACAAGCTTATGTGCATTGGTTCTTGCTTTTTTAAACAGGCTGCAAGGAACTGTTTGGTTTCTATTGATAATGTGGTGAAGATAGCAGATTTTGGAATGACAAGGTGAGTAGCTGTGCCTCAGTATTTCAGAGACCCATGTAAGACTTCAGTGAAATGGAACATTCCCACCTGTATCTGCAGGTTTGTCCTAGATGACCAATACACCAGTTCTTTTGGGTCCAAATTCCCAGTCAGGTGGTCTTCTCCAGAGGTGATCAAATTCGGGAAGTACAGCAGCAAATCAGATGTGTGGTCATTTGGTGAGTCCATACTGATCCACTAAAACAATGTTTAGAGAAAAAAATCAGGTAGTTGCAAAAGGCAGATTTTAAAGGTGCCATCGAACGTTTTATTACAAGATGTAATATAAGTCTAAGGTGTCCCCTGAATGTGTCTGTGAAGTTTCAGCTTCAGTTTTTTTTTAATTAATTTTTTTAACTGCCTATTTTGGGGCATCATTAAATATGAGCCGATTTATGCTGTGCGGCCCCTTTAAATCTCGTGCTCTCCGTCCACGGAGCTCGCGTTTGCCTTAAACAGTGCCTAAACAAAGTTTACACAACTAATATAACCCTCAAATGGATCTTTACAAAGTGTTCGTCATGCATACTGCATGCATGCGTCGGATTATGTGAGTATTGTATACTGTTATATTGTTTACATTTGATTCTGAATGAATTTGAGGCTGTGCTCCGTGGCTAACGGCTAATGCTACACTGTTGGAGAGATTTATAAAGAATGAAGTTGTGTTTATGAATTATACAGACTGCAAGTGTTTAAAAATGAAAATAGCGACGGCTCTTGTCTCCATGAATACAGTAAGAAACGATGGTAACTTTAACCACATTTAACAGTACATTAGCAACATGCTAACGAAACATTTAGAAAGACAATTTACAAATATCGCTAAAAATATCATGTTATCATGGATCAAGTCAGTTATTATTGCTCCATCTGTCATTTTTCGCTATTGTTCTTGCTTGCTTACCTAGTCTGATGATTCAGCTGTGCACATCCAGACGTTAATACTGGCTGCCCTTGTCTAATGCCTTTCATAATGTTGGGATCACGGGCTGGCATATGCAAATATTGGGGGCGTACACCCCGACTGTTACGTAACAGTCGGTGTTATGTTGAGATTCGCCTGTTCTTCGGAGGTCTTTTTAACAAATGAGATTTATATAAGAAGGAGGAAACAATGGAGTTTGAGACTCACTGTATGTCATTTCCATGTACTGAACTCTTGTTATTTAATTATGCCAAGATAAATTCAATTTTTCATTCGAGGGCACCTTTAAATGAATCACCCACCTTCATCCACATATTTTATGTTATCTAAATATTCATTGACGTTCCCTTTGTAGGTGTGCTAATGTGGGAGGTGTACAGTGAGGGACGTGTGCCCTATGACAACCGTAGTAATGCAGAAGTAGTGGAAGCCCTAAATGCAGGACTACGGCTCCTGAAACCCCGCCTCTGTCCAAAGAGTGTGTATGAGTTAATGCAGTGGAGCTGGAAAGAGGTGAGTCCACCACAAACAGCATCATAAGCTTGCGAATGATCTCAACAAACTATCCTTGAACTGTTTGAATATTAATAAAATATAACGTCATGGTTGTTTTACTGAGAAATCCTGTTCTCGTGAATAGGGCCCTCTGAGGAAGTTAGTCAAGTTCCCATTTTGCTTCAACATTTTTTTTTTTTCTTTCACAGTTTTAAATGTGTATTATATAGAGATTTTTATACACAGTTGATGTAAACATTCTTATTGTGTTTCTTTTGTGATATCAGCAGGTGTTATTTCTGTGTCCAGATCTGTTTATTCAATTATTTGCCATTATTGCCACAGCAACATAAACACAGCAATGTTTGTTTTACAGAAACCTGACGATCGACCCGCGTTTGCTCTGCTCCTGCATGAACTGGCCTGCCTTGATCAAGAACCTTGATCCTGATCACACCTTTCCCTTTGAATTAAAATGACAGTTCACTCAAAAATGAACATTTTGTGATATTAATCACCCTTGTATCATTTCAAACCTGTACACAGCTTTTTTTTTTTTAGATATAAAAAGGTTCATTTTGAAGAATCTTTGGTCAATCATATTGACCAGATATGAAAAAAAAAGGCACTATAAAAGTACCATGGTGCATATAACTTGTGACAATATGATTTTGGGAGTTCTGAAGCAATATGATATCTTTGTGTGAGGAAAAGACCAAAAATTAAATAATTAATAACTGAAAATGTGCTTTCCGCTGCAGCTTCACAGATCAAATTTTTCAAAATTCTTATAGGTTCAAAATGTTTTACTTTAGTGTTCAACAGGTTTGGAATGGCATGAGGGCGAGTAAGTAATGACAATTTAATTTTGGGGTGAATTATCCCTGTAAATGAAAATACTGTATATTGTACAAATCACATATTGTATTTATTTGTATATTTTATTTATTTCACAGATTTCTTATTTTCTTATTTCCTGTGTTTATATACATGCATGACATCTGCAAACACAATTCTGTCCTTTAGGAGGCACACATGAGCCATGTTTTTTTCATCCACCAGTAAAAATGTTGCTTATTATTAGTTTATTGCTGTTGCATATTCAACAAAATGTCACATTTACATCTTTGTACTGATTCTGTCATTGGTTTGCATAAGGTCATTTTCACAATTTATTTCACAATAAACTCAATTTCTTAAATTAAGTAAAAGTTAATAATACTCTATTTGAGCTGAAGTGTTCATGAAATTGAATTATATTAAAAGTGTTTTACTATCCAAGTCTACAGACTGTTTATTATAATTGGCATACACATATGAGCACATGATGCAGACCTGCTGTTCCTGCTGATTGGTCCATAGTGTCACAAATGCCTTCACTGGTTACTGTGACAACGGCACTGAATAGAAACACTCCAGCATGCCAGTGTTCACTGTATGCAGCCTGGGGACATAGGCATGAAATAAGAGCATATTTATTTAATGTGCTTCTCTTTTTTTTTATGAAACAAATGCAATCATAAAGGGTTGTCACTAAAATTCACAAGGCCTAGGCTCAGCAATTACTCTTCCCTGAGTCAAGTGCATAGACTTAACCATAAAGCAAGGGTTTTCAATATTTTAGATGACACGGACCCCATCCTTTTGCGAGGAACCCCGATCCTAAAATTTGGAAAGCATCTAGTTTCTTGTATAAAAAGAGCCAATTTATACTGTATACTATTCATTTATTAATTTTCATCTTTATGATCATTATTGAATTATTTTTCCCTAAACCAGTGGTTCTCATTCTTATTGTTGTCCGACACAAAATTAGAAGGCCCCCCTCCATATTTGCTAAGATATTTCTGCTGTGATTATGACAAAGCTGCTTGTTTTCAAACTTTTTCTATTAATATATTGATTTAATATGTTTGCTGTTGGTTAATTAAATGTATAAAATGAATTACAGTAATCACAAATTTATTTTTGTCATTTGCTGATGTTCTAGTGGGCCCTGGCCCTCTGGTTGAGAAACACTGCTCTATACTTTACCATGCACTCCCTTGCGGGACCACGGACCCCAGTTTGAAAACCCTGAGTGGGGACCCCTCATCACAGAGCCTGGGATGAGTTATTTATTTAAAATGTATTCTCAGTTCTATATTATTTGGCTCTTTATAATCCTATAAACTTAAACCTATAAACATATATTCCAATAAACATCACTGTTCATGACATAATATAAATCGACCACAGCAACAGTGCTAAGTGGGTCAGAAGTAGCAGTCAATTCAAATTTATGACCATGCATGTAGAAAATGATCTAGAATTTGCACCTGTCTTACCATGTTTGTTCATGATCATACTAAAATGAACAGGCCAACCTAAATCGACGAATTCTAAAAATCGAGTATGTAAACTGATGACTCACACCAGAGATGCTGTTTTAAATGGGTGCCTGTCTCTTTAAGAGCATGCACTTGCAGCCATTTTCTGCTCTTTGTGTGGGGTGGATTAGCGGATAGAGACCGAACCCACAGCATCAATTCTACTACACCGAGCAAACGCTATTTCACACTGTTTCTCCCCGCTTTGCACTGACCGCCCGTTAGTTTAAGAGCGGACATGCAATTAGCAGGTATGTACATATGATTATTTTAATGAATTACAGAGATGAGAGCGTTCGCTCGACGGAGCGCGAGAGATGATGACACCAACCTGCGCCTGTAACGTTATTTCCCGAGCAGGATGCTCAGTCATATTTTTACAACGAAAACGGCTTGGCTTGTGTGTTTTTTCAAGACAGCAACTATTATGTGTGCGTTTGGGGGCGTTTTACACTAATTTGGTGAATATGGTTTATTATGATGGAGGTGCCGATAGCATCTCTCCGCTTTATGGGTGGGGTGAGGGGGAGCGCGCACGTATCTCGCACATCTCATGTGTGTTCTAACGCGCTTTATCTTCATTTGTTTACATTAGTGCACAATTAGATCACTTGCCTGTAAGTGGAGTTTCATTCCATCATAAGCACATTTTAGGGTGTTTTTATCCATTCTTTCCGCGAGCTGTCGAGCGTACTGCTGGTGTTAGGCCATAAGGTGAACAAGGAAAAAGTGGCTAGAAAGTGATTTTCGTTCCCACGCCTGGGCACTACATTTTAAATGCATTTTTGCATAGACAACACCCTTTTGGACTTTATGTTAAAAGTTCTCCGCAAAATATCCTGCAGTTTTTTGTCACGATCCATAAATGTGTATAATTGTGAATTTTAAAAAAAATAAAATCTTATGCTGCTGGTTTTGCTTATAACTTTATTTATTTTCATTTTAGCAACACAAAATCTCTCTCAAACTGACCTTTACACATGTACCAAAACATTTGAGAAAGGTTTTGGTGCATTAAATACTCAAGTGTGAATGTAGACCATAAAATTTGGCAAATTTGTAGAAAATATGCTTCAACTTCATGGATTGGCACCAAGTAAAATTAAACATACACATTGTAATTTTAGCAAAACTGTGATGTATTATACATCAAAATTTTCAGTAGGCACTGTGTAATCACAGAAACATAAAGAAGCAGCACACTTTGGCCCAAGTTGGCTGAAATGACTCAAAATGTGACCACACCCCCCTTAATTATGAATAATGCCAAAAATGAACAATTCCACAATAGATTCATTACAACTGAAAATCAGCTTAAGATAATGCACAGCACATCTTTACTCATCAGTATCATCCCTATCACTATCAGAGCCATCCCATGTAGCTCTTTCCTCTGTTTCCTTTGAAACATTTACACAATTCTGGCACCGACAAAAATCAGTACAAGACAGTCTTGCAGACATACAGGAACATCTTCCAGTCTCACATTTGCCTTGCTTGCAACTGCAGTGGACTACCTGCAAAACACTTTCAGGTGCAGGATTTCTAGTCATCCAGGTTACTGTTAACTCCCCATTCTCAAGGTGCCATCCATTGCCGACGGGTGAAGGGGCAGACATCATAGCTTTCAGAGAATGTCTCATTATGGCTGCTTGGTAGTTTGCCCTTTTGCAGTGCTGGTGTAGTGCATCACATGTCGGAGGCATGGATAGTTCTGGCAAAGCTGATGATGCCATGCAGAATGCTTTGTATCTTGCATCGTTCACATTTTCGGCAGATGACTGGCCATAGAGGTGGCACACATATTTGCAAAGTATGTCAAAGGTAGACTGGTCCAGGTTAAAACTTTTACCCAGATTTGTAAATGCATTCAGGTATTCCTCTTTCTCACAAGCAACAGAAAATGCCTTTCTTTTGCCTTTGCCATAAAAGGCACTTGTAGAGTCACAACCTGAGAAGGTATGGATCCCAATAAGTGACAAACACACACTGGTGCCAAGAGCTGATGACAACTTAGCTAAATCAATGATCCTTGTTTTGTTGCCAACCCCTGTGAAAAAATACAACTTACATGGTAAATCTGGCTGCAGACTTAAAGCAATCACTGCCACATCAGTATCAGGGCTCTTGATGACTACAGTTTGATGTTCATTTGCAGCATGTTGTGCATGTAAAAACAACCTGGTGTCACATTCCTCATGATCGCATGTCAGTTCTTCAACAGCACTGAGAGTCTTTATTTCCTGCATTACGTTCACGCAGTGACACAGGTCTCCATGTGCTATGTACAAGCTTAAGTCCTTGCCCACAGTGGTAAGATCAGCATCTCGCCACACAACATAGAGGAATTCTGCCAGTGCCTCTTTGTTTGTTCCATCTGATAGAAACTTTTTCCATTGTGTTGGTGTCTTCTGATCCCGTCCATAAATTTTCACCAGTTGTGTACCACCACCAGCTCTACGTGAACGTTCTAGATTTTTAATACTCATTTCCGGATACTGGTCAATCACAAAGTCTATCCGTGTACAGTTGTACTTCAGAGCAAGCTTGACTATGTACTGCAGTATGGTCTCGGCGAGCTCTCCAAAGGTACTTGGTATGGACCGAATGGCTTGAATGACCGCCATTCCATCGAAGAGAATAGCTCCATCTGCCGGAACTTTGTCAACTAAACATTCTTCACCTTTGGTTTCCAATAAATCCATTAAAGCTGATTTGTTTGTTTTAGCAAGTGAACCATCAGCACTGGCTAAAGGATATGACACAGTTCCCAAGGAGTAGGACAGAATTTCCCGCAGCTCTATCTTTCTACTTTGACCTATGATGAGTAGTCTGGAGAATAGCTTCTTGTCGGCACGCAGAATCACTTCCTTGCCTGCTGCCGATTTCTTCTTTGTCTTTGCTTGGTCACTGAAGGTCTTTAGTTTTTGTGTTTTGATGGGAGCAAATATATCAACTGATGGTGATAACAGTCTTTGGTCCATAAACTCTCTGACAGCATTTTCCCCCTTTTCCGGAGCTGTGAGCAAATCCCTCATGATTTCTTCAGCTGCGACTGTCCCAGAGCTAAGACACACAATGCCATCTTGGTGTGTGTCAAAAGGATTCAGCATACAACCTAGGGTGGAAATTATTCTGGTCACAGCCTTTTCATCAGCATGAATTCGTGTGCTGTCAAGGTCTTTACGTTTCCTTATATCGGGAGTTTTACCAGCCATTGCCTCACATTGTCTTGCTATGGCAGCCCTTTCATGTTGAGACAATATCCACCGATATACTGCAGCTCGATTCTGTGTTATCCCTGTCCAACCACCCTTTGTCTTGGAATCCCTGTTGCATGTTTGCTCAATGGCCTGGTCACAAGCAATCGAGGAAAATCCATGGACACTTTGACGTTGGACAGTCCACTGGCCTTTAACACTGAGCTCACTGTGGCAAGAAGGATGGGTGAGGGGCAAATTGACCATTTCCAGCCAATATGAAGGTATATACCTAGCATAATTTACACGATCATAAGCAAAAAACCATGGCATCATCAAGCGCACTGTTGACAGGTGAAGCTGCCAGTCCGATTCTCGTGTTGCTCTCACAAACAGAAGGAGTATCTGTACCATGTCGATGTATGAACTCCAGAAGGCAAACGTTGGGTTTTCTGCACTTATTCTTTTTACAAAGTCTACATATTTTGAACAAATTTCGTCAAATTTTTCATTTGCACACAAAACATCCATGGTTTTGTCCAGGAATGCACATTTGATCTCATTCATGACATCCATACACTCATTTCTCTCCTCTGGTGGCAAAGAGTCTAAGAAGGTGAGAAATCTGATGCGTTGCAGACTCTCATACAGAAGTTTGTGTGCCCTCATGCTGCGGTTGTAGTGATGACCACTGATCACTCCACTGATGGATCCTGGGGCAACAACTTCAGACTCAATGAGTATGTCTTGCAGTCCTGCATCTCCAAACCTTTTTCCTAGAATGCTCAGGTAGGACATGCATGTGTGAAATTCACCTAGTCTAATCACTATACGCTTAGTAAAGTCGTTGTCTTTCCAGCGGATTTGCTGAGCTTTGGCATATATAGCTTGGTCAAAAACTAACACTATATGGTCCAATTCTAGCTGATCAGCAATTTGGACACTTCGCTTCAGGATTGTGTTTACTGTTGACATCTCTGTTGGTGAAGCCTCAATGACTGGAAGATAATACAGTGCTGACTTTTGCAGAGTGCCATCACCTTGAAGCAATGTATGGAAACCTGTCCAGTTTGGGATTGTACATCTTTCAGCATCTATGAACTTTAAAAAAACATATGCCAGTTCAGTTTGTGCAGCAGACATGGTGTTTAATTTGTATGTGTCTACCTGTAATGGAACACTTTCATGATGAAACAAGTTCTGTGGTCCTTGTCTTTTAGACTGATGGTACTGTTCGATAGGGATGCAAGGGGGTGCTTTGAATGAGGTAACTCCCTTCTGTAGTGGTTGTCTGTTTGTTGTTGACACATGTTGAACTACAGAACTTTGCAGCATAATCCCATTTGTGTGGTGAGTAGTTCCACGACCTGATAATGTCTCCTCCCCAAAGTCAATATTGTCCCACACAAGTATTGTAGGAACCTTCTTTGAGAACCCCTTTGGTATTCTGTCTCTGCCCTCTACTAGTTGAAGTTGGGCAAGGCTACTGTCTAGACTGACAACTGTGTCCCATGATGCACAATGTCCTAGTCTATTTAGAAGTGACACAATTTGTGATGAACCTGTTAAATGGCGAATGGTTAGACCAAGACACAATGATTTGGGTGTCTGCCTCCGGCCCTTAGATGCGAGATACACAATGTCTTGACAAATAGATATCACTTTTAGGTTCAAATCATCTGTAATATCAACATAATGGGCCAGTGTTGGTTCCTCAGTTGCACCAATAATCCAGGAAATCAAATTGTACAGTTCAAGTGGCACAACAGATTTTGCTTCACTCACATTTAAATCATCTGACGTGGGTGGCCATGGACATGTCATACCAGGAGCGTCACATAGAAGATTCTTTAATATCAATGCTGCACTATAAAGTGTCCTTGTGCTCTCTGTAGTATTGACAGAGGCCACTGAAGTTTGTCTTTGCGGATCAGCTGTTGTACTTGGCGTGTTTTCACAGTCACTTTGGCTAGTTGCCTCAGTTGACTCTGTTGTTTCTGTACCTGATGGATGAGGGAGCCTGTCGATCAGCTTATCTGCAGACAGTGTCTCAACAAATACCAGCTCACTGATGTTGCGCTTGTTGGGCGAGTGAAATACCAGCTGGGGGAAATCACGGATCAACCTCCTCTTCAATTTATCCTGCCTGAAACAAAGATACAGTGAAAGATGATCACAATGGTATAAAGATATATAAAAATGTTGCATAAACATTATTTCCAAAGCTACGTATTTAAAAGAAACTTGTGGTATTTAAATTACCTGTAGTTTGAAGCATCAAGATCTTCATGTTTTTTCACAAGATTTAAAAAGATCCTTCTTAGCTGCATCAGTGTCAGCACCTCTTGGTTTACAATTATTCTATGGCGAATGATCCTCTCACAGAAGATCCTGTAGCTAGCATCGAAGGTTGGCTCATTTCTGAAAATACAACAGAAAAAACAGAAAAGACATATTATTTTGTGCCATAACTATTTCACAATGGCTTCTATTTTAAATATCAAATATAATAATTGGTAATAAAACATTACTTGTTCATTCACCCCTCACAAACCACTACACATTTCATCATATTGAATTACTGTGCCAAGAGTTTTGCAGTCAAAACTGTGTTTAGAGACAAATATACAGACTATGTAGACAATGTTTTACCTTGGAAATGTACTACAATTTTTAATTATCATTTGATAATGTAATATAATAACTCACTGTTCTTCTGAGGTCCCAGTAACTGTTGCAGTAGACTTTGTCAAGAACCTGGTGTACTGTCTGTAACAGGTCTTGTGGTATCGCACCTCCAGAGACACACAGTCTTTGTCTTGAATATGCACAAGAATGCTAGTGTCTTCCTTCATCTCAGCAGCTTTCAGCAACTGGCCTGTAAATAAATAGTATATAATATTATATATTATGAAACAATATTGTAAATAAAAACCATAATATAAAAACTGTTAACCATTAAACAATATTGAGTGTTCTGGCTGTAGCTGTATGCAAAACAATGAAAATCTGTAAACATTAAATAAATCATGTAATTGTAATTTAAATTTAGCCATGGTATCCAGCACATAGCATAAAACTTAAAAGTTAAAACGTGTGTGTGTGTGTGTGTGTGTGTGTGTGTGTGTGTGTGTGTGTGTGTGTGTGTGTGTGTGTGTGTTTACTCACCTGCAGACAACGTTTCTGCCTGTGAAAGATGGTCCTTCTGGCGTTTGCCTGCCACAGTAATGTACTTGTCTGTTTTCTTACAAATTATGCACAAGGCAGGAAGCACAGGACCTGCACAAGCTACTGGCAGGCCCGTCCTGGACCTAAGTTTCTTTTTAGGACATTCAGTTGTTGAGGTACTACTACTCGATGACACAGACTGGTCTTTGTGAGCATCTTGAACTTCAGGATGCCGTATGACACGTTTCTCTGCCGCATCCAGGCGCTTTTTGTCAATGAAACGCCTGTAGCAAGTGGAGTGAAACCCAGCGTCTTCGGGAACATTTTCAAACTCCACTTCTAGACAATGTTTGTATGTTTCTGCTATTCTCTGATTCTCACCGTGCAAACCAAGCCACCGTTTGACGCTATTTCTGTATGTATCCCATCGTGTGCGTGTAAAATCCTTTGTTTCTTCTTTCTTTATGGGCGCGAGATGCATATAGCATTGTTTATAATCCTTTTTACGGAGTTTAGAAGACGGTCTCGGCGTAATTTCCTCTTCTTCGCTACTCGATATTGACAACAAGGGCGCAGACATCTTGGAATCATGTTTAAACGCCGTTCCAAAAAGTGGCCACTGTATTGGTCGTGCTTCCCGCACGTGACGCGAAGCCTAATCACTCATGATGAAAATACAATTACGCGAGGAAGGAACTATTGCCGACTTTAAACACTAATAAAACATAAACTGCAGGATTATACATGGAGAACTTTTATTTTATCGCTCAAAACCAATAGATCTTTTTATTGGAATGAAAATAATTTAGTGCCCCATATATGGGAACGAGATGAAACGAAAAACGGCTTCACCTTACGGCCTATGTCCGGTGACTGGGGGTTGTTGCTAGGATATAACGTTAGCCAACCGAACCGTTATTTTGACGCCTTTGATGATTAAGAAATGCGATGTATGACACATTAAATGACTGATTGTAGTCTTTTCCTTTAAATGCGTGGATGTTTTTTGCTTATGTTATGATTAAGGCCACGTATTTTGAGTTTTTATGCTGTAAAATGAGGTTTAGTGAACATGACTAATGTGTAATGTAATTTATTAGTGACAATTTACAGCTTGCCGGGCAAAATAAACGATGTTGTTTGGTAATGACCAGCGTATTGTACATTATCATGCTTAGTACTCATGAAATAAAAAAACACATGAGCATGACATTCTGATATGATTAAAAAAAATTGTGTTATATTAGTTTTAACCTTCCGCTAAGAAAAATAGTCCATTACAACGTCGATTACACAGCTTTGACGAACACTACAGCAGTATTATAATAATTACTTTATACATTAATCAGCCATCCAAGTTAATTTTTCCATGTAGGCTACATATGCAGCTACAATGATCACTTTCTTTGCCTGTTTTGGGCTTTCTCCGAGTGATGTTTTCATTGGCTTTCTTTATAGATATCAGAGCTTCTAGTCATCTATTAAAGTTTTATTTGAATAAAATTAAAACTGAAGTCCTCTAAAGGCCATTTTTATCTCAGTCTGACTTGGTAATAACCATTCTGAGACGCAAGAGGGCGCTGCGCTAGACCGCGGAGTGATACGAGAGATGTGGTCAACTGTCAAATGTCCAGTTTAGCAGTCATTATACAATTATATTTGATCACTAATCCAATATTCTCAAGAGAGCTGTGTAAAATCTGTAATTTTTTGTAGATATCTTATAATCGCAATGAAACAGAAATGGCAAAATAAAAATTATTTTGTATTGTGACATATCCGAGTGAAACGGATTAGTGAAAAAGAGAAAAATGTAGGACAGGGACTTTGTTCTGTTCATTGGTTGTTGATTGGAAGGAAGCTGATCTGACTGTAAGCTTGCAGTCGATTTTTAGAAAGGGACGGGGTTTAAATTAAGTACACAAAATTATTGAAGAAGTCCGGCATATGTCACCAGAAAAAAGTCTGTTGTTTCAGTGCAAGGTGGAGTTATAATATTTTTATTAAAAATTATGAGCTAAAAAATAAAACATGCACTGATAATTCATTCACAGTAATATCAATAACAAAAAGTAGATATTTTCATTTAATGCCGACTTACGTAACATCCTGCAAAATCCTGTGTTGTGCATTACGACATGTTGAACCACCTCATGTATATCACTTACGCATTGTATATTATGCACATGTGCCTTTTGAAGGGAACAAGGAACCACTAGTTTCCTGAATACTAACGGAAAAAACATTCTTATGGTTTTTGTTTGCAAATGTGTTAAAATGCATGGTGTACAGCACTCATCATAATGTGTCACTTCACCTACTGACAGAAATGATGCATGCCTAACTACATCATCAACCACATTTGCCTAATTTTTTTTAATCTCAGGAAATTACGACTGAATGATGCAATCATGACCAGTCCAGGCAGAGTATGCAGAGGGGTTGTCTCAGTGTGTCCTGTCTGTACATAAGGGAGATTCTTCCAGTCAGCCATCAATTACATGTCCCGACTGCCTGTCTAGTAATTGTAGCTCAAGGCTTGCAGAGAGGGCGGGAGTATAATGTCCCACCGAGTGGTGTGACCCAAATGTGACACTCTTTCAGGGGTGTAACCTATGCGATGTCTAGTCCTTATTTATGTGGCTTGACCAATGGTTTTCAACTTGGGGGCTCACTAGGTGGCCTCAAAGTGACATAAAATGATTTAAAATAAAGATAAAAGCATTGAACATTATGATATTTATTATTTTAATTCACCCCCTCAACAACTTTTTTTTTTTTTTTTTTTTTTTTTGAAGATTTATAAAGGTTGGGTTTTCAGACCTGGAAAAGTAATTTGAATCAATAAAGTCTAATATCTCCATAGGTGTTTTTATACATTTTATGAATATACATTTTCTGTATTTGCCAGTCTGGTAAAAATTGTGAGTAAAAAAAAAAGATTTTTAAAAATGCTTATCCTTACTCATGATTTACTGTACAAAGATTAACTAGAAACGTCATGGGGCCTTTGAATGTTGTTGTGGACAATGTGGGGCCTTGGGATCAAAAGAACCACTGGGATAGATGATGGAAATAACATGGATTTCAATCCCATTCTTATGTTAAAAGTGATAACCTCGATCACATATTTTTAGCATTTCAGGGTGTGTTCACACTTGGCAGATTTGGTTCGATTAAAATAAACTGGTGCGATTTCTCTGTTATGGTTTCGAATGTGGTTTGAATAAGTGTGAACGCTGCCTTTTCCTGCCTTTTCATGGGGTCTCGCTCCACTTCCAAACAAACTGTGCCGCAGTTCGACTGAAATATGAACACAACACAGACCAAAGACATCTAAACGAGCCAAAAACAGAATGTGATGCCACAAGATGGGTCCTAAAAAGGACAGAATGCTCAAGCATACGTGGTTCTTCTTGTCATATGAGTTACTTTTCGGTATAGGCGTCAGAATTGTGGTCTCCTTGCAGCAGATCTCCGACTGTGTGTGTGTGTGCAACAGAGGAATTCCTGGCTCTGTTTTGACTCCATTGCACATTTTATAAGCTCTTTGTGAGTTCTCAGCTTGTAAAAACACCATCATATTTATGTATACATTGAGTGCATTTAGCCCAGCACACAACATTGTTTTGGATGTTCGATAAGTGCAGTTGCAAAGTAAACATCATAAAAGCTGTTTTTGCTTTGTATCTTTAGGTTAGTGTAAAAAAATAACAATGTGAACAACACTAGGACTAAATGTATCATTTCCTTTTTTGGTCTGGACCAAAAGAACCATCGAACTACAGGTGTGAACACACCCTCAGTGAAAGACATGTGGCCCATGCATTTATGTCAGTGGTTGTCCAATTTTGTCATGCTCGCATAACGTATAGGAATGTGGACCATTCATCCCACCGTACAATGGGAATAAGCCATTGCGGGAAAGTTTATTCTAGTATCTCAGCATCCATTCCCACAGGCACAGTCTCTACTTCTCTCCCACTTTTTGCGCTCTCTCTCCCTGTCAGATCACTTCTTCCGCTTGGAACGTGGTGGTGTCATGGATGGGTTTTTTTTTTTTTTTTTTCAAGAGTCCCTTTTTGAATGACAATGATTCAGCTCTGAGGTTGTTACCAGTCTGAACATGTCTCATTGCCACCTCACGTGATCTTTTTCAGCAGACTAAAATGTGCAGAAACTGCCAGGGCTCAAAGTACTTCCACAATTTTATTTTTGTTCTAGGAGACACAATTAGGTGCTCTCAAGCAGAGTATTTATGTGGCGCTGCCTATGTAGAGCGTTCCAAATGAACACTTATGAGGTTTTATTAAGACTAGGATGCTGCCTATGTAGGCAGCAAGACTCAATCGAAATCAGGTCTCCATCAACTATAGTATACACCAACAACATTAGTGTAAAATTTATATAAATTGCTTACTACTGGATATTGAGCATAATAACATTGACAATACAATTTCTTTCACTTAAAGGTGCCATCGAATTGAAAATTGAATTTACCTCGGCATAGTTGAATAACAAGAGTTCAGTACATGGAAATGACATACAGTGAGTCTCAAACTCCATTGTTTCCTCCTTCTTATATAAATCTCATTTGTTTAAAAAACCTCAGAAGAACAGGCGAATCTCAACATAACACCGACTGTTACGTAACAGTCGGGGTGTACGCCCCCAATATTTGCATATGCCAGCCCATGTTCCCAACATTATGAAAGGCATTACACAAGGGCAGCCAGTATTAATGTCTGGATGTGCACAGCTGAATCATCAGACTAGGTAAGCAAGCAAGAACAATAGCGAAAAATGGCAGATGGAGCAATAATAACTGACATCTTTCCTGTAGCTCAGTGGTTAGAGCATGGCACTAGCAATGCCAAGGTCATGGGTTCGATCCCAGGGATTGCACACACTCAGATACAAATGTATAGTATAATGCAATGTAAGTCGCTTTGGATAAAAGCGTCTGCCAAATGCATAAATGTAAATGTAAATGTAAATGACATGATCCATGATAACATGATATTTTTAGTGATATTTGTAAACTGTCTTTCTGAATGTTTCGTTAGCATGTTGCTAATGTACTGTTACATATGGTTAAAGTTACCATCGTTTCTTACTGTATTCACGGAGACAAGAGCCGTCGCTATTTTCATTTTTAAACACTTGCAGTCTGTATAATTCATAAACACATCTTCATTCTTTATAAATTTCTCCAACAGTGTGTAATGTTAGCTTTAGCCACGGAGCACTATCAAACTCATTCAGAATCAAATGTAAACATCCAAATAAATACTGTACTTACGCGATTAGACATGTTGCATGATGAACACTTTGTAAAGATCCATTTTGAGGGTTATATTAGCTGTGTGAACTTTGTACATGCACTGTTTAAGGCAAGCGCGAGCTCCGTGGGTGGGGAGCGTGAGCATTTAAAGGGGCCGCAGCCTAAATCGGCTCATATTTAATGATGGCCCAAAACAGGCAGTTAAAAAAATGAATTAAAAAAAATCTTGATTTTGATAAAATTTTGAGCTGAAACTTCACAGACACATTCAGGGGACACCTTAGACTTATATTACATCTTTTAAAAAGACGTTCTACGGCACCTTTAATAAATGGCTAATAAATAATAATAAAATTGGTAAACAAACAATTGTACATAATTACATGTTTTTAATAAATGAAATATGTGGACATTTTATGTAATTGCATTAAAGATTGTGGCATGTGAATATACAGTGCAATATATTGCATATAAGCTAAGCTATCAGGTTAATTGGTTATCTGTATGCTGTGCTATTACTTAAGCTAACTAAAACAGACATTAATGGTCATTAATGTAGTTCAAATGACATATATCATGACAATTCTGTGAGTTTATAGGGATTATTATCAGGTACTAAGGAACCCTGTTGGAAAAAACAGCATTTGCTGGTTGGGTGTGTTTTGAAGCATTGCAGCTGGTTTGAGCTGGTTTATGCTGGTCCTAAGCAACTAGCTCCAGCTCAGGACCAACTTAAAGGTGCCCTAGAATCAAAAATTGAATTTACCTCGGCATAGTTAAATAACAAGAGTTCAGTACATGGAAATTACATATGTTGAGTTTCAAATCTCATTTGTTTAAAAGACCTCCGGAAAACAGGCGAATCTCAACGTAACACCGACTGTTAAGCAACAGTCGGGATCATTAATATGTATGACCCCAATATTTGCATATGCCAGCTCATGTTCAAGGCATTACACAAGGGCAGCCAGTATTAATGTCTGGATCTGTGCACAGCTGAATTATCAGACTAGATAAGCAAGCAAAGAAAATAGTGAAAAATGGCAGATGGAGCAATAATAACTGACATGATATTTTTTATGATATTTGTAAATTGTCTTTCTAAATGTTTTGTTAGTATGTTGCTAATATACTGTTAAATGTGGTTAAAGTTACCATTGTTTATTATTGTATTCGCGGAGACAAGAGAGCCGTCGCTATTTTCATTTTTAAACACTTGCAGTCTGTATAATTCATAAACACAACTTCATTCTTTGTAAATCTCTCCAACAGTGTAGCATTAGCCCGTTAGCCACAGAACATATAGCCTCTAACTCATTCAGAATCAAATGTAAACATCAAAATAAATACTAGATATAAACACTAGGACACATAATAAATACTATGTAAACTTTGTTTATGTTCTGTATAACTGCACTTATAGTCGAGAGCTCGGGAGGGCAGGGAGCGAGAGATTTAAAGGGGCTGCGCAGCCTGAATTGGTGCATAGTTAATGATGCCCCAAAATAGGCAGTTAAAAAATTAATTAAAAAAATCTATGGGGTATTTTGAGCTAAAACTTCACAGACACATTCAGGGGACACCTTAGACTTATATTACATGTTTTGAAAAGACGATCTACGGCACCTTTAAACCAGCTCCTAACCAGCTAAGGACCAACTAAGGACCAGCTTAAACTAGCTCATGACCAACTAAGGACCAGCATAAACCAGCTCAAACCAGCTTCCATGCTTTAAAACATACCCAACCAGCAAATGCTATTTTTTTTACAACAGGGAAGTACCCATTAAAAATTATTTTTTTTAAAAGCTAATGGGGTCGCTTGGGGTCCTAATGAAGGCCCAATTTTGTGTAAGGACATTGGCTCACTAGGTTTTGGAGCGGAGCTTAATTTTTTTTCAGGGCAGAACTTGAACAAGCTTTGCA
The DNA here is from genome assembly GCF_018812025.1 of Megalobrama amblycephala. Classification (NCBI taxonomy): domain Eukaryota; kingdom Metazoa; phylum Chordata; class Actinopteri; order Cypriniformes; family Xenocyprididae; genus Megalobrama; species Megalobrama amblycephala. The sequence goes on along the minus strand of NC_063066.1, from coordinate 10,714,853 downwards.
GAATTCGTTAAGCACAATATCAGCTTCAAAGCTTGTGTAAGATTTGCTTTGATTGTCTAAATGAAAATTTTCTTGTACATAGTTGCTTGACATTGTGAGATACATACATGCTGACAGGAAGCCCCACCCTTTTACAGAAGAAATGGATGAATCAGTATTGTTAAAGTGTTGTGGAGCATATCAGCATGCATTTGTTAGTGATGTGTACTCCAACAAGAAAAATGGCAAGTGACATATTAACCATCTGCTTTTTATTAGAAGATGTTCTTTGTAGCTTGCACCACATACTGACTCAGTAGTAACATGTGACATGCCTGGACTAGATTGTGCTTGTTAAGACCAGGGGCCAGTCACATAAACTTAGGCTCTGGATTGTTTTTTGGCTAATTATGGCTGTGGTTTGTTATACGAGTATGAATAAACATTTACAGTTTCCTCAGTGTCCGAACTGTCATTGCGATCCATTGTTTTCCCATTGTTTATAGTGATCGCGCTCCCTTCAGTTACGTCACTTCCGATTTGGCATTTTTCAGACGCAGAAGTAACATTTTCTCACAAAAAACGACTCCAGAAACCCAAGTAGCGTATTTATACGTGTATTTTCAAGAAAATCTGTGTCATACATTATTTTTCTATACATTGAATCACTGAAGCTCTAACCTGCATTATGCCCTTTAAGAACTAGTTTGACCACCTAACAGTTAGACAAGAGGTAATCCGTCTTATTTTTCCGATTCAAATTAGACCAGTCTACCTTTTATGTAGCTGACTTAGTTATAACCAGTCTTGATAAATAAAATAAAAAAATAGATGACTATATTTTAAAGGTGCCCAAGAATGCTTTTTCACAAGATGTAATATAAGTCTAAGGTGTCCCCTGAATGTGTCTGTGAAGTTTCAGCTCAAAATACCGCATAGATTTTTTAAAATTAATTTTGGGGCATCATTAACTATGCACTGATTTTTTTCAGCGCGCCGCCCCATTTGAGTGCTCCCTGCCACACGAGCTCTCAATTATATTACAGCACATTTACAAAGTTCACACAGCTAATATAACCCTCAAATGGATCTTTACAAGATGTTTGTCATGCATGCTATATGCATGCTTCGAATTATGTGAGTAAAGTATTTATTTTGATGTTTATATTTGATTCTCTATGAGTTTGAGGCTGTGCTCCGTGGCTAATGGCTAATGCTACACTGTTGGAGAGATTTATAAAGAATGAAGTTGTGTTTATGAATTATACAGACTAGAGCCCGACCGATATGGATTTTTGGGGGCCGATGCCGATATTAACTCGAAAAGAGCCGATTTATAAGCCGATATTTTGATTTTGAAAATAAACTGGATATTAGACCCATTTCCTATAAACTACACTTACACAACATTCAATAGCAAAATATCTGCCTGTTCTATGTATGTGGGCTGTATAAACCATTTTCCAGAAGGGATTATGTTAAAAAAAAAGCCTTAGATTACAGTCTCAATGACTAAACAATTGCACATCAAAAGTATATATTTTTTAATGATCAAAAAACAGTCTGGTTTTAAACATTTAACAGTTTTACTTACTTCCAGTTGAAGCTGGTTTTAACAGTCTGTGTGTGTACTGTAAATAAATTATAATACTAAAGTTGAAGTAAAAGAGCTATACCAAACAAATTCAATATTCCACAAAACCATGTCAATGAATTGAAAATAAAATTAAAATAAGTTAAATGTATAGCTACATATAAAATAAATAAATATAAAATATAAAATAAATAAATAATACCAAAATATAATTTAAACAATGTAGAATGTTCTCAATATATATACAACAAACACTGCAGATATATTTAGAATAAGTTAAACACTAACGTTATAGTTTGACCTCTTATTAACGTTCGCGCTCTTCCACTGATAAACATGGTAACGTTATTAGCTTTGTGGCTAATCTAATATAGCAATGTATTAGCGGCTGTAAGTGATGTTACAGAATATTTAGAAGTGATAATGATAGGACCGTTAGCTAGAACTACCACACTGTTTTTATATACAGTGTATGAACTAAATCTACAATCATTTCACATGACGAACGACAGACTCACTGTCAAAAGAGTACATCTCCGTGGCTCGGCTGATAGCTTTTTTCTGTAGTGGATTTCTGGCGCTGTTGTCAACTGGGGAGTTGCAGAGCTCCCTCTGGTGGGCAAACTATGCAACACTCATAACATGAGTGAAGCATGAGACTCTGTTTCTCATGTTTCATCGGCCGTTATAAACGCCGATGCCGATTTAAATGCAATTAGCTCATATCGGCCGATAATATCGGCCGGCCGATATATCGGTCGGGCTCTAATACAGACTGCAAGTGTTTAAAAATGAAAATAGCAACGGCTCTTGTCTCCGTGAATTCAGTAAGAAACGATGGTAACTTTAACCTCATTTAACAGTACATTAGCAACATGCTAGCGAAACATTTAGATAGACAATTTACAAATATCACTAAAAATATCATGCTATCATGGATCATGTCAGTTATTATTGCTCCATCTGCCATTTTCGCTGTTGTTCTTGCTTACCTAGTCTGATGATTCACCTGTGCAGATCCAGACGTTACTGGCTGCCCTTGTCTAATGCCTTTCATAATGTTGGGAACATGCGCTGGCATATGCAAATATTGGGGCGTACACCCCGACTGTTACGTAACAGTCGGTGTTATGTTGAGATCCGCGTGTTTTCCGGAAGTCTTTTAAACAAATGAGATTTACATAAGAAAGAGAAAGCAATGGAGTTTGAAACTCAATGTATGTCTTTTCCATGTACTGAACTCTTGTTATTCAACTATGCCGAGGTAAATCCAAATTTTGAATCTAGGGCACCTTTAAGAATAGTCTATTAGCAGTTTATGAAACTAGCCAACAATGTTGCCTCTTCTATGACCTTCAGCACTGGGCTCAAGTGCTGTTTCCAACCTGAACTACTCTGAGAGATCTGAGAAAGTTATTTCATCATGTGATTCTGCTGTGACCTCCAACCACCTGACACTAACATCGGTCTCAGCCTACCAGACCTGTTGAAAATGCACTTTAAAGCTGAAGTGTGAAATTTTTGATGTTAAAATACTTTTGTCCTAGCTTAATGTGGACAAACAACTATTAGTAAGCCATTTGTTGGATGAATCCCCCAAAATACGTTGGAAAAGTCAATATTTTTCCTATTGCGTTTGATGTTGCTTGTGCAGACATTACAGTTATTTTTGGTCTTTTTGCTCGAATGTTTCTGTATGCACATTGAATAGTCTTCATTCTGTGTGTTGTTGCTTGTTGTTATCTCTTATGTTGTTCACACTCTACAAGTTCCACACTTGGTTCTTGTTTGTTTCTGTTACGCATTAAGAGAACCATATTTAATACCACAGTGACCACAGGTGATCTCTCTTCTTGCATGTGCTATGTTTAATGGTCAAGCTAACACCATGTTTCCCCTACTGCTTATTCAAGCTTTAAAGATGCTACACACATGTAGCATGAGCAGTTGTTTTTGCATAATTGCAAGATTTAAAGCAAAAAACACAGAGTGGTCTGACTTTAGATTTGTGAAATTATGCTACATAATACAAAGACGGAAAATGCAAATACACTCTCTGACAGTAGGTGGCGCTTATGTAACAGCAGCAGTTTCTTTGGGTACTACTGTACACAAAGCAGCACTGTGCTTATAAACACTACTTTAGACAGAGGTAGAGGACAAAGAAAATGCCATCAAAACTTTTCTGAAGACAGAAAATATACACCTCCACCCCCAATGCAGTATTTACATTTTTCTTCTAATATTTCGAGTATCACGAACAGTGAGCTTGCTGTACCCATAAACTGTAAAATAGATGGACAGAGCATCTCCACTTCCTTCCACTGTAGAAAAATGAAGCCAAAGTATCCCAGTAACAGTCGTTGTTTGGCTTTCGTACCATTCAATTACCTGTACGTGAGAGGGGTGGGGTTTATAACCTATACTGCAGCCAGCCACCAGGGAGTGATCGAAATGCCTTGGCTTCACTTTTCAGATGATTGCAATGCAGTTTGTGTGCAAGTCTGGAGTCTAGAGAAGTCTAGAGATAGGGCAAAATAAAACTAAAAACCGATTTATGGCCAGTCAACTGGTGCATTTCTACAAAACATTATTTTTGCAGGCTGCAGTCAAGCAAACCCTGTTCTAATACGGGCAATACCAAATCACACTTCCTGAGAATGCAGAGGTCTTGAGATGCATTTTTAAATATTTAACTATTTTTATCTTGACACTGCATTTTAGAAATGTGTTGTTCATGGTATTACATTCTGAAAAGACATGCAACATTTTACAACTCTTCTTTACAATAAAATATTGTAATGTCTTGAATTACCTTCATATGTGGGCTTATTATATTATAATGGGCAATTATGTATAGTATATAGTAGGCAATATACTAGTAGACATGATAAACCTGTTGAAATTTGAATCATGTAAGTTTATCATTTGCGTGTGTTTAAGCCTTGCCAGTTTAAATGTTGAAGCGATTTTAGACTGTTCAACCGCACAAGCATATATATATATATATATATATATATATATATATATATATATATATATATATATATATATATATATATATATATATATATATATATATATATTTTTTTTTTTTTTTTTTTTTTTTTTTTTGCCTTAAATTAATACATTGTTTAAATTAATACATTGTTAGCTAACCGAGTGATTTGTATATGTACATTTCTGAAATTACATAATTTGGACACAGTCATCTCTGATAACAGATCACTCTAAATTGTAATGTTGACATGCATTTTCTGTAAAGCTGCTTTGAAACGATATGTATTGTGAAAAGCGCTATACAAATAAATGTGAATTGAATTTAATTGAAGCGCTCTAAGCAGCACAACAATGACTTTCTTGCCTTATTCCTGTAAACATAGTAGGTTAACACAACATAAAGGCTAGTATTGGTTTTTACTGTGTCGAAATTGCTGTCAAGAATTTCAGTGATATCTATCATAACCTCTCTCTCTATCTCATACTGTATATACATAGTTATTGTGAAATAAAATTACTCATATTGTGAGGATTTAGGTCATATCACCTACCCCTTTATTATATATTAATTTAATTTACTGACAAAATCTGTTGCAGCCGTAATTAATAATGTCATTTGGAATTTGCTGGCAGCAGCACTTGTGTTTTGAGAATAATTGAATTCCACCAGTGAAACCGAGTGAAAGACTTTAACTAGAGAGATTTCTTTAAGGTCATGACATTTCTCTTTTCAAATGCCAGTGTTTTATAGACTGCATTTCACTTAAACATAGAGTTGAAGTGCTGAATCATCCTTGTCTGATGATGTTGAAGCTCATGGCCTATTTTTGTTTCAGATTGGGCTGTTTTGTGAGTGAACCTGTGTCGCCATGACAACCCACGTGACCCTGGAGGATGCGCTGTCCAATGTGGACCTGCTGGAGGAGCTTCCCCTCCCAGACCAGCAGCCATGTATCGAACCCCCACCATCCTCCATTATGTACCAGGTACCCTTATGCATTAACGGGATAGTTCACCCAAAAATGAAAATTATCCCATGATGTACTCACCTTCAAGCCATCCTAGGTGTATATGAATGTCTTCTTTGAGACTAACACAACTGGAGATATATTTAAAAAATATCCTGGCTCTACCAAGTTTTATGATGGTAGTGAATGGGGGGCCTGTTTTGAAGCCCAAAAAAATCCATACAACATCCATCCATCATAAAAGTAATCCATAAAAATTAATCCATAAAAGTAACTTTAATAAAGGTCTTCTGAAGCAAAGCGATGGAATTTTGTAAGAAAAATATCCATATTTAAATATATAATATATAATATCCATACTTTATAAATTAAAATAACTAGCTTCCGCCAGAAGACCGTACGCATACTGCGCAAGTCAACTAAGTAACCCCTGAAGTGATGTATGACATAGGATGTAGAAGTATCGTAATCTTAGACACGGTTCAAAAAAATAGGGCTGTGCAACAAACTCAAGCTCCTCTTCTCTTATATCGAAATCCTCTGACGTTTGTCTTTAAACTTCTAATTTGTGACCGGTGTTTTGTTTTGCTCTGTCCTTTGCACTTCCGTGTTCACCAATAATATTTGGGCTTCAAAACTGGCCCCCCATTCACCACCATTATAAAGCTTGGTAGAGCCAGGATATTTTTAAATATATCTCCGATTGTGTCTGAAAGAAGATAGACATATAAACCTTGGATGGCTTGAGAGTAAATCATGGGATAATTTTAATTTTTGGGTGAACTAGCCCTTTAACACAAATACATTTGAATATTTTTTTGTAGGATATAGAGTTCAATTTTCTGGCCTTCTATCTGTTACTAGGCAAACTTTGACACCAACTTTGAGGACAGAAATGCGTTTGTCACTGGTATCGCCCGCTACATTGAACAGGCCACTGTGCACTCCAGCATGGTAAGTAGAAGGACACTTTGTGAAACAGCACATTAGGATAGCTGGTCATGTGACCAGGGCAGCAATAACAAAAGGATGTTGCATTATAACAAAGCTGCTCTTTATGGTTCTTACTGAAATCGTTATCAGAAGGGCACTGAGAAGCAGAAACAGTCATTCAGTTTATTTAATGTAGGCTTTTCTTTGTCACAGCGATATTTAAATCAGTCCTGAGCAGAGTCAGTTTTTGCGTTGGCCAATAATAAAGTTGTGTTATGTTGTGTATTAAAATTAAAGTTTTTTGTTTTGTTTTGTTTTTTTTAAAAGAAAGTAATACTTTATACTTTTATTCAGCAAGGGTTTGTTAAATTAAACATTATATTTATAATGTTACAAAAGAATACTGTTACAAATAAATGCTGTCCTTTCCATTTCTTTGAAGAATCCTGAAAAAAAAATTCACAGTTTACACAAAAATGTTAAGCAGTTCAACTGTGTTTAGCATTGATAATAATAGGAAATGTTTCTTGAGAAATTTGCCGTTTAATGAATCCACTTAATTATTGTTATAGTGCAATGTTCTACAAAAACAACTCTGTTTTCTATTCCCAACATCTTTGTTGTTCTGATGTGCCATTATTTGTTAAATCAGTCTAAATTTGAACTTGGTTTTCAATAACTTAAAAAGAAGGTATTTCATTATGCTAAACTTGGATTGTACAGAGCCTCGCACATGACGTATTGTGGCCACAAATTCTCGTTTTAGTAAATGGTGCGCGTGATATAATCATTTGTTCCGTCCTTTTAAAATATGAACATCCATTTTTCAGAACAGCTCAAAAAGTATTAACAGATTTGCAACAGTAACGACTATTTAAGGGTCAGCGTGTGAAATCTGGGCAAGATGTTTTGTGCTATATCAAAACCCCATCGGTTTCAATTCTGTTTTAGCAGAGGCGAAGGGCTCAGGACAAAACAGCTTTTGACAAAGCCACCCTTGTTAATTCTTGTTGTTCTGTACTGTTTTGTTTCTGTGGGGGTTTGGGGTTCGTGCTGGATAGAATTGAAATTGAAGCAGCTACTCCATCTCTTCCTCACACGGCTCAGTGGCTCGTGGATGTGCTTGGACTGTCAAACAGTAGTACATGTTAGTCAGAGAAATAGAGAAGTCTTCAAGGACTGGAGGTACTGTTTGCTTCAGCTACCTTCTGTTAAAGATCTTATGAGCATATAGTTGTAGGTCTGGATGAACTCTGTGGCATCTCTAAACTTGGATTTAGGAGTGCATATATAGTGTTTTTAAGGTGAACAATCCAGGCCTATTGAAATCATACCCTCATACTTATTAATATTATTCTCTTCGACTTGCTTAATGTGCAGACTCGCATGTTTCATAAATGATTGATCAATAAGGTCACCTAGTCCAGAGGTTTCAATGACTACCAAGGGGCCACAAGGGGGTGCTAAGGATATGGTGGAAAGTTCAGAGAAAAAAAAAATTATAAAAACAAACAAGTTAATTTAAAAAAAAAAAAAAAATCTAAATTTAAAATGTACCTTATTGCAGTTTCATTCTGCATTATAAACTCTCAATCTGAAAATTTGAGATTAATCACAATTTTTTTTTTCTCCCAAAACAAATTCACAATTATATTGAACAATAAAAGACATAGGATCAACTTAATAAAGTAAATATTTTCCAGAGAATATTTTACATATGTTTATAATATGTTTATTTTATATTGCTGCCTTTATATTTTAGAAATAGGGTGCTTTTTATTGTTGTTTGGGGGTTTTTTCAGCTGTTTTTTTTTTTTTCTTTCCTTCTTTATCAAACTGTTTCTGAACAGTAAAGACTAGTCTGATCAGGATCAGGTGTTGTAACAAGCCAACAATCATGCAAGACTTCCTCAAAAACTCTTAGGGGGCATTTACATGACATCGTTTTCAACTAAAAACGGAAACATTTTAGTGTGTTTTGGCCGTACATTTACACGTTTTTTGTAAAATACAAAATGTGAATTTGTGAAAACGGTTACGTCATACGTATGCATTTTACGTGTTCAGTCTATAGGCGCATAGTGTTTCTTTACAAAGTGACATCGCCAACTACTGGCCTGGCATGCATAATACAGTGTTTTTAGTTGTTTTCGTAGATCCGTGTGAACGGGGATTGTTTTGACAACATTGTCCTCTGTACGCAAAACATTTCAAAAACACAAAAGAAAAGCTTTTCCATTTTTATTACATCATTGTTCTGTAAACCCACTAACTAGTCTGTTTTGCACATGCTTAGTTTTGTAAAGCCCGAATTGTAATACTTGCTGAATTGTGATTGGCAGAAATCCAGGTTACATGATTTATTAATGGAAAGTGGAACATAATTAGAGACTCAGTCTACACTGAATGCATGTTGCCACTCTAATCAACAAAACCGTCTAGACTACAAGGGCTCTGATGATTATTTATATTGGAGCTATCTAGTTTTGCCGTGTTGGTTTCTCTCTTTCTCCCTATGCCTATAGTTAGTTTTACATCTATCCGTACCCTTATTGTTGCCTTGTAAGCGCTGAGAATTCTTTCAGGAAATGTAGATCTAGTTATACTACATGATATACATGATGGTGAATTCCATGTTTCTAAGCATGAGGTCATAAAATGTATTAACCGCACATTTACACAGAATTCACAGGAGTTTGTTTGTGGTTCCTATAGCTGTTGTTCTTTTCCCTCTTTTTCTAACTGTGTTTTTCCTCTCAGAATGAAATGCTGGAGGAGGGGCATGAGTATGCCGTCATGCTGTACACCTGGAGGAGCTGTTCCAGAGCCATTCCTCAGGTACACACACATCTAATGCAGTTAACTGTGGTCCAATGAGAGGTGTATTCTTAGTACTCTTAGTAAAATTCATACACACTTTGGCCTACTAGCCCACATACACTTTTACTATCAGGTGTGTCATATTGCAGAAGAGGAACTCGGTATGAACATGCTAGAGTATCATCTATCAAGTTGCATTTGCATAAATTTTATTGAATTTTCAAATACTGCTGCCAAGTGCCAGCATTCAAAAAAACGTGTGTAATGTCTTGCATGAATGGACTTTTTAAGATATGTTCTCCACCATTTTCTTCTTGTTTGAAGAGAGTCCGAACCCATTTTCAACTGTTTATCTATAAAAGAGATAACTGAAATGACCAAGTTCAACAGCATGACTGCTCTGCATAACTAACTCATTATTCATAATCTCAGTTCTGAATCCAGCAATTTTAATGTCGCCCTCTTGTGTATCTCAGGTGAAGTGCAACGAGCAGCCAAACCGAGTGGAGATCTATGAGAAGACTGTGGAGGTGCTGGAACCTGAGGTCACCAAACTCATGAAGTTCATGTACTTCCAGGTGAGAGAGGAATAAAACTCTTTGAACTTATTATTTATTAATTCTTAAATGTCATGTTCATCAAACGACAATACTGACAAGAAAAAGAAACACTCATTGCTTTTAATTTGGACTCTTTACTGTATTGCTTTAAGAAAGAAATGTTAACTTAATACTTGAAAACTACATGCAATTTAATTTATTTATATTAAAATTTAACTTTTCATATTAGTTTTTGCTGAGCTATCAAAATTGGTATTGAGAATCATGACATTTCACTAGTACATGGCAGTAACATTGATATCCCTCCTTCTAGCGCAAGGCCATTGAACGTTTTTGCAGCGAGGTAAAGCGACTTTGTCATGCTGAACGCAGGAAGGACTTTGTATCCGAGGCATACCTGCTCACTTTAGGAAAGTTCATCAACATGTTTGCTGTGCTGGACGAACTGAAGAACATGAAGTGCAGTGTAAAAAATGACCACTCTGCTTACAAAAGGTATTACAGGGTCGTGTTTATGTTGAAGGAAAAGTGATTTTCCATAGTGGAAAATGGAAATTCCATTTTCCAACACACACACACACACACACACACACACACATACACGTTTGGGGTTGGTGAGATTTTTTTTATGGTTTTGAAAGAAGTGTCGGTAACACTTTAGTTTAGGGTCCAATTCCCACTATTAAAGTCCCTGTAAAGTCATTTTAAAGTATGTGTTCTGAGTTTGTCACACTGCAGAAAAATGTGTTATTAACACATTAGAAAAAATAGGCAGTGCTCTCTGCTCTCAAACGCTGGGGGTGTGTCCGCTGTCGGCGCTGAAACCACACCCACTCGCGAGAGCTGCCGTCTCAACTGACTTGAGTCTAATGAGTCAAACCTACTGATGCATATAAACAAAAGAATCACGTTAGAGGGTTACAAATTTTAGTAGAGTTACTGTGGACTACCTACTAATTATAACATAAGCACACTCGGCAACTTACACTCATTGGTGGGCAGTGCACGAACTGCCGGACTGTTGTCGAGTCGACAAATGACGGCGCCGCGAGACGGGAGGATGAAGGCCGGGACGGGAGAGACTCTGTCCGGCCCCATATATCATCGGTTATCGGTGGGACGGTAGGAAGGCCAAGGCGGGAGGGGGGCCGAGGTCTGTTCAGTCACATTCATCAAAAACAGTGGATTATCTGTGAATCCCAGCTGTCTGATGAAAGTTTGTAAAATTATCCGGTGGAGAACGATCACTTTAGAATCCTTCATATCATCGTTTTAGGAAATTTAAATAAGGAGACCGAGCATATTGTATATTATAATAACCATGTAATATGCATTTGCGTGACGAAGGCATTACTAGCTAAATGTACAAAGGGCTGTATAATCGAGATTGAGCGAGTGAACCGCTGTAGAGGCGGCGCCACGCTCGGTGTGTCATCAACAGTTATATAGTGTTAGGGGAGGGGCTATGTTCGGGGGTCTATGTGCGTCATTAGACCCCCGTTTTAGCTCCGCCCAAAAAATCCTGAGCAGACTGTTTAACGCTCTAACTTCACAATTAAGCATTACACAATTCACAGTCTTTGTAATGTGTTTCAGCAATACATTTGTAACATTTATAAAGTGTTTAGAAAGAATTCTCAGAATTGACTTTACAGGGACTTTAACTAGTTGCTTATTAGCATGCATATTACTAGGAAATTGTCTGTTTGTTAGTACTTATAAAGCATGTATTAATGACTTATTCTGCATGACCATATTCTACATTTCTTAATCCTACACAATACCTAAACTTAACAACTACCTTACTAACTATTAATAAGCAGTATTAAGGAGTTTGAAGCAAAAGTCGTAGTTAATAGTGAAAATTGGACCCTAATCTAAAGTGTGACCGAAGGAAAAACTTATTGACCCCAAACTTTTTTTATATAGTAGAGTGTGTGTTTATGAAATATATGTATATATCATGTTTCTTTCGATCTCTAAAATTTCTTTATCACTATTTCTTCTTTACAGAGCGGCTCAGTTCCTGAGAAAGATGGCTGACCCACAGTCCATCCAGGAGTCCCAAAACCTCTCTATGTTTTTAGCCAATCACAACAGAATTACACAGGTACATTGAACTTCACATATGGTCATATTTACTTAAAAGGAACAATTCACCCAAAATGTACATTGTTATTTTTTATTCTATATTAACTTTATTTGCTTTATATTTCTCATGTCATTCCCAATTTGTATGCTTTACATTTTTAATAATTGTTCTTGTACTTGTTCAGCTCTTGCAATTCAATGACAGTTAATTCTGACTTTCTAACTCTAATAAAGGCTAAAAAACACTAGAAAGGCAGCATAAAAGTGGTCCATACAGTTTATGAAGCTATTGTGTGTGGAAAAGCCTGAGATAAATGTTTTTTATGTGTGTGGATAACCATGCCTTCCTCTGAAGCTTCTCTGTTCATCTTTCATTTGGACATCGTCATGCAGTGTTTTGTTTTGTGCGATGTTTGTCCAGTGTCTGCACCAGCAGCTGGAGGTGATCCCAGGTTATGAGGAGCTGCTGGCTGATATTGTCAATATCTGTGTGGATTACTATGAGAACAAAATGTACTTGACCCCCAGTGAGAAACACATGCTGCTAAAGGTGAGTGCATCCATTCCTGCTGAAGCCTTTAAGACTCGGCTGAGAGAAGTTCACAAATTAAGGCACGGCTCTATGTTTCAGGTCATGGGTTTCGGCCTGTACTTGATGGATGGAAATGTCAGCAACATCTATAAGCTGGATGCAAAGAAAAGGATAAACCTCAGCAAAATCGACAAGTTCTTTAAGGTGAAGATAAACTGTCTGGTTCCCCTGAAAAATGACTGTTTTTTGTCATAATCCTGTTTGTAATGACTGTTTGGATGCTTCACAGCTCCAGGTGGTGCCCCTGTTTGGAGACATGCAGATCGAGCTGTCACGGTACATAGAAACAAGTGCCCACTATGAAGAAAACAAGTCCAAGTGAGTGATCATCCACTACCAAAGATCAGATTAGGGTTGCTTTCTGTGTGATACTAGTCCTTTTTTTCAGCATTACTGAAAAGTAAACAGTTATTTTTGAGCTTGACCCTGCAACCATTGGGGTCAGTAAGGTTGTTTTTTTTGTTTTGTGTTGTTTTTTTTAAGAATCGATATTGATAATCTACCCTGTTTTCAGTTGATGAATGAACAGGACATTGTAGTGCGCCTCTCATCCAATAGGCCTAAATCACAATAAGCTTTGTGTATTGTTACTTTTGATATGAAACAAAGTACCCGATTTAAAATTCTGTCCGTTTTATTACGAAATTCAAAAACCAAATACTGTTTTGACGCTGTTTAATGTGGCGTGACAGATCGCTGTAACGTCTCAGTTCAAGCTAAGAGGCAGTGCAAAGCGAACGTGAACTGATCATCTTCTCCACTATAATACCAGTTACAGAGCGAAATAAACATGAATGAACATCTGATTCTAAGGTATGTTAAAAGATATAGTACAACTTACCGAAATCCATATCATGTAATCGTTCAATCGGTGTTTCAACCGCAGAAAGACGTCAATAAAGCAAGCTTGTAAACAGTGTCACATAACGTCACATTTACCTCAGAAGAACCAGTCACTCTAAACTAGTTAGTCAGCTGGAAAATATGAACTCTAGAGAGGAGCATTTTGTTAAATATATGCACCTTTTTACATATTCATTATAATTGTTAGTGCTCTTCAATATTTATTGCATGTTTGAATAAATCCGAATAAATACGTTTTTATGACAGCCACCATTTAAATGTTTATATTTCAAAAAAACGAATTGGAGTAGAAATATAATTATTATAAATGTACTATAATTATAATAAACTTTATTATTATAAATACTTTATTATTATAAAAACTAGTTGAGAGATTTTTTTTTTCCTTGAAAAAATTTGCCATGTACTGTGTATATATATCCAAAATAATCGTTATCAAATCGAATTGCAAGCTTTAGTGTTGTCACGATACCAAAATTTTGACTTCGATACGATACCGATACTTAAACGATACTATGGCAAAAACCTAAAACAGCAGGAAAAGTAAATAAATAACATATGACAGAACTTCTTTCTTCACCAGTGTGCAGGCTGATAATTCTGGATTTGAGCTTCATTGCCATGAAGTTAGAGTTAGATTTAATATATTTTTTTTATTATTTCATTATATCATTCAATTGTAAATTATTTGCTGTTACGCTTTTTTGCTTTTTTTTTTTTATACATATAGGTGTTTTTGACAGTAAGATGATTGTAAAAAGTATATTACTGTAAATAATTAGAGCAATGTTATTAAAGCATAAATTGGTTTAAAATAACTGTATATACCCTTCACATATTTATATATTTTTAAATTAATTTTATTTTTGCAACCAGATATCACTTATTAAACTAAGACTCAATAATAAACCTCTTTGTGGAGATCTGCTTGCACGAGTAAAATAAATAAAAAACACTCATTTAACGTTTGAGAGCATAAACATAATGCTGGTATCACACTAACCTGCCGCTCTTTAAATTCTTTGTACAAATCGGGACGTTTGACGGCAAGATGCTTTTGACTCCCTTCGTTTGCGTTATTTTGTAACATCTTTTGCAGACGGGCTTTGTGGTGTCCGTGGGCTTGCTCTGGCTGTCGGCAATGTAAGCAAAATAATGCCATATTTCGCTTTGTGCATCTGCTTTCTCAACAATTTGTGGACGGTCTGCAAGAGCACCTGTATTTGCAACCATACCTCTCGTTTCGTCACCATAAAAGCCGTTGCGCAGTTGAGAGGAATAAACACGCACTTAATGTGCTTTAGAAGCAGCGTGCTGCACGTACACTGCCCCCTGCTGTCGAACATTAGGAAATACAGCTGGCACTCAAAGAACCGGTACTAATAAAATGAAGAACCGGACCGTTTTTAAAAGCAGGGTATCGCGATACCTTTCTAGTACCACCGGTATATTGTGAAACACTAGCAAGCTTTTGAATTGAAATCGAATCAAATCATGAAATTTGTGTCAATTCCCATCCCTACTTATAGACCCCAAGTGTTTGAATGCTAGTGTACATCTCTCTCTCAGGTGGACCTGCACTCAGAGCAGCATCAGTCCACAGTATAACTTGTGCGAGCAGATGGTACAGATCAGAGAAGACCACATCCGCTTCATCTCTGAGCTGGCGCGCTACAGTAACAGTGAGGTGGTGACCGGCTCTGGACTGGACAGTCAGAAGTCTGATGAGGAATACAGGGAGCTCTTTGACTTGGCGCTCAGAGGACTGCAGCTTCTGTCCAAGTGGAGCACTCATGTCATGGAAGTGGTACGTTTGAGATCGTGCAAACTGTTTTCAGCAGCACTTCAGTTGTCCATTTGTCATGCATTTCATTTTTCTTCTCTTCCTCTAGTACTCTTGGAAACTGGTCCACCCAACTGATAAATTCTGTAATAAAGACTGTCCCGGCACAGCTGAGGAGTATGAACGCGCTACCCGTTACAACTACACCAGCGAGGAGAAGTTTGCCTTGGTGGAGGTCATTGCTATGATCAAGGGTCTTCAGGTTCTGATGGGCCGGATGGAGAGCGTGTTCAATCAGGCCATCAGGCACACCATCTACTCCGCCCTCCAGGACTTTGCACAGGTGACCCTGAGAGAACCACTCAGACAGGCTGTGCGCAAGAAGAAGAACGTCCTCATCAGGTAAGAAGTTCAGATGTAAAAAAAATGATATACTTTTTGGGGCATTACTTATCTTCTTGCTTCCCTGTAGTGTTCTTCAGGCTATTCGTAAAACCATCTGTGATTGGGAAGGAGGAAGAGAACCTCCTAATGACCCATGTCTGAGGGGAGAGAAGGACCCCAAAGGAGGATTTGATATCAAAGTTCCTCGTCGTGCTGTTGGCCCCTCAAGCACACAGGTCAGTCAAATAGTTTTTGCATTATAGATGACATTTAATGATATTTGTAGTGCCTGTAAAGCAAAGTTTGTTTCTGATCCTTCCTGTTTTGCAGCTCTACATGGTGCGCACCATGCTGGAGTCTCTCATCGCTGATAAAAGTGGCTCTAAGAAGACTCTCCGCAGCAGTCTGGATGGCCCCATCGTTCAGGCCATCGAGGACTTCCACAAGCAGTCTTTCTTCTTCACCCACCTTCTGAACTTTAGTGGTGAGACAACAGTAACTTTTTTCTATTTTGAAAGGCTACCATCTTTATATACCAAGTGCATATTCATGATTTTCATGGCAAAAGAGAATAGACTGAGAGAAATGTTGTATTCCTTTCATGACGTTCTCATTCTCTCCTGATCGGCTGTCAGAGGCCCTGCAGCAGTGCTGTGATCTGTCCCAACTCTGGTTCCGAGAGTTCTTCCTGGAGCTCACCATGGGCCGTCGCATCCAGTTCCCCATCGAGATGTCCATGCCTTGGATCCTCACCGATCACATTCTGGAGACCAAAGAGCCCTCCATGATGGAGTATGTGCCATATACATAAAGTTCAGATTGATTATTAAGTACAATTCCAATCAAAAGTTTGGGGTCAGTTAGGGTTTTTTTTTTTCTGACAAATTGATAAATACATTTAGCAAGGGTGCAGTAAATTGTTTAAAAGTGACAAATACATTTATAAAACAAATAAATGCTGTTCTTTTGAAATTTCTATTCATCAAAGTATCCTAAAAAATATACATCAATTTCCACAAAAATATTAAAGGGTTAGTTCACCCAAAAATGTAAATTCTGTCATTAATTACTCTCCCTCATGTTGTTTCACACCCGTAAGACCTTCGTTTATCTTCGGGAAAACAAATTAAGATAATTTTGATGAAATCCGAGAGCTCTCTGACTCCTCAGTAGACAGCAATTTAATTACCACTTTCAAGGCCCAGAAAGGTACTAAAGACATTGTTAAAATAGTTAACATGACTACAGTGGTTCAATCTTAATGTTATGAAGCGACGAAAATACTTTGTCCGCAAAAACAAACAAAAATAACAACTTTATTCAACAATTTCTTCTCTTCCTTGTCATTCTCCTACACTATTTACGTTGTAGACACAATGCAGGCTTCCAGGTTCTACGTCAGAACACCGGCTCGTTATTGGCCAGCTCCTGCATCAGCATCACACGCATGTGTCGCATCCAGAAATTGTTGAATAAAGTAGTTATTTTAGTTTTTTTGCGCACAAAAAGTATTCTCGTCTGTGGTAAAGACTTTGGTAATGATGCTGAAAATTCAGCTTTGCCATCACAAAAATGAATTCAATTTTAAAATAGAAAATTTGAAATCTCTAAAATTGATTCTGATTGGTCAATCTGACATTCCAAGGTGAGTTGTTCCTAAATAATGGTCGTCGTCAATAGCAATGCAGCATAATGACCTTGGTGGGGTTTCTTGTGCATTGTACATTATCCCTTATATAATGTTTCACAATATTACTGTTTTACAGCATTGTTTATCAACTAAATGTAGTGTAGGTAAGCATAAAAAGACTTCTTTCAAAAACATTTAAAAAAATCTTACCAACCCCAAACTTTTGATCAGTAGTGTATGTGAACATTGACCAATTGTGTCTGTCCGAATGTATAATTTTTTGACAGAAATCCTTTTCCCCCCTCAGATATGTGTTGTATCCGTTGGACCTTTATAATGACAGTGGTTATTATGCCCTCACCAAATTCAAGAAGCAGTTCCTCTATGATGAGATAGAGGCCGAGGTAGAGTGTCACAGATTTATCTACCATTTATTAATATATCTTCCATTCAAAAATGTATCTTATTAAGAAACAACTAAAGTAATCTCTTTTCTTTTTAGGTCAACCTGTGTTTTGATCAGTTTGTATACAAGTTAGCTGACCAGATATTTGCCTACTACAAAGCAATGGCTGGAAGGTAAAAATATTCCTTTCTTATTTTAAATGTTAGTGCTGTTTCTTATGCTAGTTAAGGTCAAAGTGAGGACATTAGTCTGCTAGATGGGTTTTTTGATCTTTGAATGGATTGTATGGTTCTTTCTCTTCCTCACAGTGTCCTCCTAGACAAACGCTTCCGTGCGGAGTGTAAGAACTATGGTGTGATCATTCCATACCCGCCCTCAAACCGCTACGAGACACTGCTCAAACAGAGACATGTGCAGGTGTCACACAATTCTACCATTTGAATGGGCAACTCAAAATTGTTTTTCTATTTAGTGAATTAATAATTGATAATAAATGCATTTAATATCTCCTAGCTGTTATGATCTGTAAGTATGTGTGTTGCAGTTTTAATAAATAACAAATTAACTTTCACTCTGGCTCCTTTATAAAGATTAATTTGCATAACATATTTGTGATTGTGTTTTATAGCTACTGGGTCGCTCCATTGACCTGAACAGGTTGATAACTCAGAGGATCTCAGCGGCCATGTACAAATCTCTGGATCAGGCCATCAGCCGCTTTGAGAGCGAGGACCTCACCTCCATAGTGGTATAATATAATCTCCATAATCTCTGTTTATTCTGTGACAAACTTGCAGAAAGGGGTTTTTTTTCTTTTTTCTTCATACTTTGATAGTAAATAGGTACCATCAACTGTTTGGTTAACCATATTCTTTTGTGAAAAATATCTTCTTTTCTGTTCAGAAGAAGAAAGAAAATTCATACGGGGTTGGAACAACTTGAGAATGATTAAATGATGACAGAATTTTCATTTTTGGGTGAACTATCCCTTTAACCCTATAAAGCCTGACATATGAAATAATAGTTAAAGGAATATTAATAAATATAGTTTTTTTAAATGAAATGGTTTGTTGAAAAAAAGTAGTAGTATCATATTTTATACATCAGGCTTTTATGGCTCATATAGTATGATATATGAAAATATGGAGCTCGAGAAGTGGAAAGAAATGCCCAAACTGATTAATAATATGCAATTTGGTGCAGTTGCTGATATTTATATGACCAAAAAGATGAAATTCTGATGTAAATCAATGAGATCTTTATAACAGTGTAGCAGACTACTCACATAACATATAAATATCAGTTGTCTCTCTATATTTCACAATAAAGTTTTAGTAAGGTGAAATTTAAATGCTGAGTTTTATAATCAGAGCTCTGTAGTTTTTATTTGGGGGGCAAAACATATATAAATCAATGCAGCTGAGAGATATACAAATAGACAAAAGCCTGATGTATCATGTTTGATACTCACATTTTTAACATATTTCTAAAAATGCTTGAATTTGCCTAATTCCAGCAAGTGTTCATCTTGAAATATTGCTAACAAAATAAAAGCTATTCTTACATTTACTTTATAAAAACAGTAAAGATTTCATAGCAAAAAGACATGAACCCCAAACTGAAGAGGGATGTTTTTAGAATTATATTTATAAAGGCCTTTTACTAAATGTATAAACTATCAGTCAGACAAGAGAAGTTTTTTCAGCAAAGTTTTTGATCATGTTGACAATTTAGAGGCCTTAGAAATTTGCGTATCAGCGATGATACAGTAGGCTTTGTAGGGTTAATATTAGAATGACAAAAGTGTTATGATTTCGAAATGAAAAGACTCTAAGGACATGTGAAATTATGTTTGGTCATGTGTGTTTCAGGAGCTTGAATGGCTGATGGAAATCAACAGGTTGACTCATCGTCTGCTATCTAAGCACATGACCCTGGACAGTTTTGACGCCATGTTCCGAGAGGCCAACCACAACGTGTCTGCACCGTACGGGCGCATCACGCTGCACGTCTTCTGGGAACTCAACTTTGACTTCTTACCAAACTACTGTTACAATGGCTCCACCAACAGGTCAGTGACCATAAGTTGTAGATACACATCCCTACTAATGTGGCTCATTATAGATGACAGTGTTGAAAAATGTGTTGAATTTCATGGAACAGGTTTGTGCGGACAGCCATTCCATTCACCCAGGAGCCTCAAAGGGACAAGCCTGCCAATGTCCAGCCTTACTACTTGTATGGTTCCAAGGTCTGTAAGCAGCATGATTAGTTCATGTGATATTGAACCAAAGACTTGAATGTGTTTCATACATTGTACTAGAGAACACTGATGTCTATTAATAAACATCTTGCTCTGTTTTTCAGCCTCTGAACATTGCTTACTCCCACATCTACAGTTCCTACAGGAACTTTGTGGGTCCTCCACACTTCAAAACAATCTGCCGTCTTCTTGGTTACCAGGGCATTGCCGTGGTGATGGAGGAGCTGCTCAAGATAGTCAAGAGCTTGGTATTTTATCTTTCTGCTTAGTGTACATGAATTTTCTCTTTCTCTTAGCCATTGTACTCCCATAAAATACTTGCCACAATTTAGAGAACATTTCTTTTTTTCACTCGTTCTCACTGGTCCGTCTGTCTTTTCAAGTTGCAAGGCACAATCCTGCAGTATGTGAAGACCCTCATAGAGGTGATGCCCAAGATCTGCCGTCTACCTCGTCACGAGTACGGCTCTCCAGGTGAGATCAGCGCTAATACTAAAAATCTGTTATGTTATGTTATGTTATGTTAGGCCTGTCAATTTAATGTGTTCATTTAGTACAATGAATTAATGAAAACACTTTATAAAACATATTGTATAGCTTGTTAAGATTAATGTCTGATCTATCCTGGAATGTTTTTGATGTTATATAATATGGAACATTTGTCAGGAATCCTGGAATTCTTCCACCATCAGCTGAAGGACATCATTGAATACGCTGAGCTCAAGACAGATGTGTTTCAGAGTCTGAGAGAGGTGGGCAACGCCATCCTCTTCTGTCTGCTCATCGAGCAAGCCCTGGTGAGACCCCCTCTGACTTCCTCTTCCTCTTTGCATGACATAGTGTAGTTGTTTAGTTTATCTTTTATCACTTACTCCTGATCAATTGATCTAAAACCTCATCATCTCAAAGCAGATTTCTATTTTAGCATTAGCCATTCAGACCTGCCAACCTGTATGTATTTTGTGTAAACTATGCAAAAAGCTGGTGACACCTTGTGTTCAATTGTGCACATGCAGTACTTGAGTCCAGCAAGAGGCAGCAGGATCTAGCCTGCTGAAAAACCAACAGAAGAGTTTTACTGATCATAAGTCTGGTGTCATTCCCCCAGATATCAAGCATGGAAATAAATATTATAAATTATAGTATTGTAATTTTACTGTTTTTACTGTAAAAAAAAAAAAAAAAAAAAAAAAAAATATATATATATATATATATATAATATAAAATATTTATTATTATTATTATTTATTTTTTATTTATTTTATTTAATTTATTTATTTTATTTTTTAATTGTGCATATGGATTGGGTCACAAAAAACAACAGTGTGAAGAAATAAATTGATTTATTTATTTTTTTGACTCAGAAAAATAAAAAAAAACTAGAGTGTAAGGTGAGTTTGCCTCTATATCCTCATGCTAAAATTGACTGGAAATCCACATTTTAAAGCAGATATTTAAAAAAAAAAATTAATAAATGTCTTCCCAGTGTGCATCCCTGGCTTAACAATATACGATTGCATTGTTTGTTTTTTTCATAGCCGATTTATATGTTATTAACTTGATGAAATGTTGT
Source organism: Megalobrama amblycephala (assembly GCF_018812025.1). Taxonomy (NCBI): domain Eukaryota; kingdom Metazoa; phylum Chordata; class Actinopteri; order Cypriniformes; family Xenocyprididae; genus Megalobrama; species Megalobrama amblycephala. Next base: position 10,693,413 of record NC_063066.1, on the reverse strand, counting down.
TGAGTGGGGGAAATGACTGGTGCGAAAGCATGTGAACAAAGCATTACACTATTGTGGTACTCAAAATACTTTGCCAAGGTTGGCAGGTCTGGTCTTTCATAAAATGCTTTGTTTTCTTATGAATTTTTATAATAATCTTATTGGAAATGATGATTATCATGAGAGCATCCTATTGACGCACCAAAATTCTTTCAATGTGAGTCAGCCTGGCTTTGCTAATCAGCTGCATAAAGAGGCAGATTTGAATTTGTAGAAAGTATGTGGTGTGTGTGTGTGTGTGTGTGTGTGTGTGTCTGAATGTGAATATTAATGAATTACTCTGTGTACGTTAATGAGTGTGTGGGTGGATGACACTGCTGCCATCTGCCCCTAAAAAGCAACTTTATTTCTCATTACACGCTGGCAACAACTACAGGTGGTAAGGAATTAGGCCTCATTCATGTAATCAAACCACAAACTGACTGAACGCACACTCTTCCTGATTTCTATACTTTTTCTTTAGTCACTTTTGTGCCGTGCTCTGCCATGGATTCAAGGATGTTAGTGTCACCGAGACGAGAGAATTAAACTCGAAATGTAATACGGAGCTGTGAGCGTCTGGCCCTGTTGTGATGTTTAGACTCGTGCCCACTGGGTTAATATTAAGAGGCTTCTTTAGGATCATTTCCTCCAAAGGAAGTCTTCCTTGCTTTCATGGCAGTCACGACTCCTCTCTGGCTGCCTGTGACGTCCCGTGCTGGTGCACATCTGCTTCCATACACTTCTCTTCACTTCTTCTGACTGTAACTCTTCTGATGCCTGTTTCTCTTGTGTTTCTGTTTGGGTCACTCTCTGAAGCATAGTGAATGTGTCGGATGATCATTGCACGCTGATCTCTCATTAACATCGTTTCTGTCAGGGTGCTCTTCTGGTCGTCTCTCTCTTCTTGTTTGGGTGTTGTTCGGTGCTTGTTTTATTATTGTGAATTAAGTGATTTTTGCTCAAATTTCTGTACCTCATTGATTTGAAGGTCATTGCCATGAGACCTATAAACTTTCACGTTGCATTTAATTTAGGTTTCCACCAATTGCTACAATAATATTTTATTTGGCTCATATTTTTTTTATCTTTCTGGTGTGGAAGCTTGTTTCCACCATGAGAGAACTTTTTATCTCACAATTCGGACTATTTTCTCGCAATTGCAAGTTTGTATCTCACAAAAAAGTCAGAATTGCGATATATTAAATTGTGAGGAAACTCACAGTTGCGATTTATGAAATCTGAATTGTGAGATATAAAGTCGTTTTTTTTTTTTTTTTATTCCATGGCAGAAACAAATTTCCATATTCTGGGACCAATTATTTATTTTAATTAATGTTTTAGTAATAAGGTTTAATTTGTTAACTAATGTAGTTAACTAATGTTAACTTGAAATAACAGTGAACAATACTTCTACAGCATTTATTAATTTTAGCTAATGTAAGTCTTAACATTTACTAATACATTAAGAACAAAAATTGTATCTGTTAACATGAATTAATGCACTGTGAACTAACATGAATATGAGCATTTTTGTTAACTAACTTTAACGACATGAACTAACAATGAGCAATATTTTCTTACAGCATTTATTTAACTTTATTAATGTATTAACTAACAAATGAGACCTTATTGTAAAGTGTTACCAGTCTTTTTGATGTAGAGGTATAATGAAACTGAATTCACAATACATATTAATAGTTAGGGATGTGCAAAACTTTGTTTTGTAATCTACACTGCGTTCCAAATTATTATGCAATTGACATATCAGTAAGATTTCAGTACAATAAACATTCAGATTTTAGTTTTTCTAAGAAAATGTTTGTTTGTTTATTTATCCATGTCTTTTTAGATAACTGGTATCAATCTCAGACAAAATAATTTGCCAGATCTATAGAAACCCTACTTAGAGGTTGTTCCACATTATTAAGCAAGTCACAGTTCTCATGAAATATGGGGAGGAAGAAAGATCTTTCTGAAGATGAAAAGCATGAAATGGTGCAATGATGAAAAAAGGCATGAAAACAACTAATATTGTGTGAAGCTGAATGGAGATTATCGAATTATCATAAGATTTGTGAGTGATTTAGAGCACAGCAGAACTCGGTCAGATAAAGGCTTATTAATGAAAGTTCCTGTCAAAAAAATTAATTGTATTAAAAGGGCAGCTATAAAAAAAAGCCAGTGTTGAGCAGCAAACAGGTATTTGAAGCTGCTGGTGTCTCTGGAGTCTTGAGAACCTCACCATGCAGGCTTGTGCGTAAAGATGCATTTTAGACACCACTAACCAAACCTAACAAAGAGAAACATTTACAGTGGGTGTAGAAATACATTTTCAAACAGTTTTATTGCTGTGGTGTTTTTTTGCAGCATGGGATAGTGCATAGTGCATTGTACAATAGTGCATTGTACTATACACTGTCCTCCTTTTTATACCATAGCTGAAAATGGCCAGTTATGAACTCCACATATCTTGCAAAAGTCATTTTAATACCCTCCATCTCACTTCCCAGTATTCCAGCCCAAATCATCACCCACCAGCTCCTTGCTGACATCGCAGTCTTGTTGGAACGTGGTGGCCATTCACCAACCATCCAGAAATCCATCCATTTAGACCATCCATCGTAGTACGGCATTAGTCAGTGAATAAAACTATTAAAAAATGAGTCTTCATGTATTTCTAAACCCACTGTAAATGTTTCTCTTTGTGAGGTTTGGTTTGGAGTGGCTGAAATGCATCTTTACGCACAACTGCCAGCCTGCATGGAGAGCTTCTCGAGACTCCAGAGACACCAGCAGCTTCAAATACCTGTTTGCTGCTCAACACTTGCTTTTTTATGGCTGCCCTTTTAATACAATTAATTTTTTTGACAGGAACTTTCCTCAATAAGCCTTTATCTGACCGAGTTCTGCTGTGCTCTAACTGACTCGCAAATCTTATGATAATTCGATAATCTCCATTCTGTTTCACACAATATTAGTTGTTTTCATGCCTTTTGCACAACATTGCACCATTTCATGCTTTTCATCTTCAGAAAGATCTTTCTTCCTCCCCATATTTCATGAGAACTGTGACTTGCTTAATAATGTGGAACAACCTCTAAGTAGGGTTTCCATAGATCTGGCAAATTATTTGGTCTGAGATTGATACCAGTTATCTAAAAAGACATGGATAAATAAACAAACAAACATTTTCTTAGAAAAACTAAAATCTGTATGTTTATTGTACAGAAATCTTACTGATTTGTCTCTTGCATAATAATTTGGAACGCAGTGTATAAGTTAGTGGATTGTGCATTGGGCAATCACTTGATCCATTCTTGTATTCAGAAACGGCTAGATCAGGGATCGGCAACCTGTGGCATGATAATCACTGGAACAACAGCTAAAGAGGTGTATGTATTTAATTTAAATTCCCTCAAACTTTCATACGAACATACACTTTGAGGTAATCATTCCTCATAGTCACACAACCTATTTTATTAAGTTAGGTTCTATAAATACTATTAAAGTGTGGGATTTTAACCTGCTCTAGCGCACAGATCCATCAATCCATTCACACGACCGAAGGTGCGCGCTTCTGTGAGTTTATCCCTCCGCATGCCATAAGGTTGCCGAACACTGAGCTAGATGGAGTACAACAGACTGGAATGTAGAACACACAAGTCTCGAGAATTTTTTTTTTTTTTTTTTTTTTTTTAAGTTAGTTAACTCTTTAAATTGTGCTGCTCAATGCTTAAAATGCTGATGGAAAAAGTGCGGCATGACCAAGGACAAAATGGCAATAACATGCTACCCTTTAATAGGGTAACCAGAAGATATATAACCTTTCTGTGCACAAAACTATCATAGTCCTCACAAAAATATGGAGACAGACTATGCATAATAATAATGGGAACATTGCTCACATCAGGTGATTTAAAGTCCCCCGGGAAATGTTTTGAAATTGTTGAATAAAGTGAATTTATTATACAAGCCTTATTTTGATGGCTGTAGTGAGTATACTTCAAATGTTTGCGTTCTGCTACGGTCCTCGCACTGCTCATCCGTTTATGTTAAAGGTGATAGAGAGGATTTTTTCGTCGACTGAGAATCCAAAGACTGTTAGTGAGTTTTTTTAAATGAGCGCATGCGTAAGAACAGCCCCCCTCCTTCACAGCTCACTTCAAAGGAACGCCTCCCAAAACGCGTGCACGAGTATTTGAACACGAGTGTTTACCACCGGCATTCGCTGTGTCGTGTTAGTGGATTCATTATGTCGGACTCACCGCAGGTAACTCATAATCTGCAGTTGTTACTCCTGTCTCCTGACAAAAACATTGCATGCAGCGACTGTGGAGTGTGGAAATTTACTGGAGAGCGCAGCCGCGCTCGTCTCTCACAAGGAACGTCACGGCAGTGATTGACAAGCCAGAGAGCCAATCGTTTACGCGATGATCGCGTAAACGATTGGCTGATGTTTTTAAGGCCCTACCTCGTGCACAGATGATGTATATTAATATTATTCCTTTCAGTGCACCTAATAAATAGTCTTTTATCAGTTAGTAAAGACAGTTTCAAGTAATATTGCAAAAATGTATAAAACAAAACATCCTCTTTAGCACCTTTAAGCCTTCAAGTTCTGCATAATTAAGGGCGTGGCTACTTGAGTGACAGGTGGATTGCCACTGCTGTCACCACTAGCCGTTTGTCTGCTGCCGTCACGTCATCTCAGCTCCACTCAGGTCCCACCTCTTTGCCCATTTTCTGTTATCCGGGAGTGACGCGCGGTGACGCACTGCCAAGATGGCAACGGCCGGCTTTAGGTTTCAGAAACCTACGGGTGACGTCACGGACACTACGTCCATATTTATACAGTCTATGTACAAAACACGCTGTTCTAAGAACAGTAAACAAAGCCGCATATTATTTTTATTTTGGTTCTTGTTATAAACTTTGCACACAATAACGGATCCGATACTTTTCTATCCTTCCGAGCGAATTTCCTGTAAATGACACAACTCAGTGCTGGCCTCTGACATCTTGTAGAAAATAGAAAAGCAATTGTACTGCGCATGTTGAACTCGTCCATCCACGCTCATCCGCGGTTGAGTATACTGTTGAGTAAGCTGAGCAGACACAATTGTGTGCGAGACGGAGCGGAACGCGGAAAATGAAGTATACCTGAGCCTTTAGGTGGGATCCTTTATCAGTACTATATTTGGTATAATCAGTTAACATTATTCAGACTGAGCTTCTCATTCAACATAAATTCTACATAAATATCATATTTAGGGTCAAAATGTTACATTTTCACATTTTCATACATATTATGACTAACCCATTTTCACACTGACGTGTGTGTGTGATGTTTGTGTTAAGTAAAGCTTGATTCAGATTTCATTTTACAGTGTGATAAAGAATAATTTCTCATTTGTTCCTCATCATGTTTCTGTGCTGTATGTTTGAACTCAGTCACAGGAAGAAGTTTGTGACTTACTTCATGCTGCACCATTCCAGAACATCCTCCCGAGGGTCTACATCAAAGGTGAGAAATGATATTCAAAACCTCACCTTCATCTTCAGTGCTTTCTAATTAAGACATTTGATATATATTTATATCTGCCGAAATCTTGCTTTAATGTTGAACACTACAGAGGGAGAGCGACTAGAGGTGAGGATGAAGAGGCTGGAGGCAAAGTACGCTCCTCTTCACCTGGTGCCCCTCATTGAGAGACTTGGGACCCCACAGGTGAGGCAACTTGCTCATCTTTAGTATTCTGATTATTTATGCCAGATATTCCCAAACTGTGATGCACTCAGTGTCTCCAAGTGGGACACCACATGAATGTAAAATACTAATAATTTAAATAATCATTTTATTTTCCCATGTTTTGTTGCTAATTTTGATTTGTTTACTTTTTAAAAAATAAACACTACTGTTCAAAAATTTGGGGTCAGTTAGACTTTTTTTTTTTATATTTTTGAAAGAAGTCTCTTATGTGCACCAAGGCTGATCATAAATGCAGTAAATACAGTAGTATAGTGAAATATTATTCCAATTTAAACCAGTTCTGTTTTAATATATTTATGAATGTAATTTATTCCTGTGATGTCAAAGCTGAATTGTCAGCATCATTACTCCAGTCTTCAGTGTCACATGATCCTTCAGAAATCATTCTAATATGCTGATTTGCTGCTCAAGAAACATTTCTTCCTATTATCAGTGTTGAAAACGGCTGTTCTCAATGTTTTTGTGGAAATAGAAAGTTCATAAAGAGCAACATTTATTTTTAAATGGAAAAAATAAACATTTATACTGTCACTTTTGATCTATTTAATGCATCTTTGCTGAATAAAAGTATTTATTTCTTTCAAAAACAAAGTCTTACTGACCCTAAACTTTTGACTGTTAGTGTAGGTTTGTGCATCTGTTTATTAGACTTTTTATTTCTTCAGTGCAGTATGTGAATTGCTTGATTTGGTTTTCATTTAAACATTTTCTTTTGTTTTTAATAACTTTTCTCAGCAAATTGCAATAGCGCGGGAAGGAGACCTGCTGACGAAGGAGCGCCTGTGCTGTGGGCTGTCCATGTTTGAAGTCATCCTGACACGCATTCGCAGCTTCCTGCAGGACAGCGTGTGGCGAGGCCCTCCCCCCACCAACGGCGTCATGCATGTGGACGAGTGCATGGAGTTCCACCGCCTCTGGAGTGCCATGCAGTTTGTGTACTGCATCCCTGTGGGCACACACGAGTTCACTGCAGAGTATGCCAACATCATGCGTATAGTTTGTCATTTACAAATAAATGTAGAAAGCAAGCACTTGATTTAGGTTTACATCATAAAAGTGAAATGTTTGGGGTATTTTTGTGTTTAGGCAGTGTTTCGGTGATGGTCTGAACTGGGCTGGCTGTGCCATCATTGTGCTATTAGGACAGCAACGTCGCTTTGACCTCTTCGATTTCTGCTACCACTTGCTGAAGGTCCAGAGGCAGGACGGCAAAGACGAGATCATTAAGAATGTGGTGGGTGTCTGAAGTCTTAAACATGAACTATTAAAATTACATAACTCATTTAAAGAAACTATGAACATACTGTAGCTAGAAATGCTAAATACACCACCATTCAAAAGTTTGGCGTCAATAAGGGTGCTTTCACACTTGGCATGTTTGGTTCGATTAAAACGAACCCTGGTGCGATTGCTCTGTTAGTGCGCTTCATTTGAATATATGTAAGTTCTGTCTTAAAATAGGCAGTACATCATAAAATCCGACCAATCAGGTTCAGTATCTTTTGGTTCGGTGATAAAATTGCCAATCTGAACGCTAATTGGACCAGGACTAAATGTTTTTTTTTTTTCCTTTTTTAGTTTGGACCAAATGAACCAAACGAACCGAACTACAAGTGTGAACGCACCCTAAGATTAAAAAGAAAAAATAATACTTTTAGTCAGTCAGGATGCATTACATTAACCAAAACTAACAGCAAAAACATTTATGATGTTACTAAAGATTTTTATTTCAAATAAATGCTGTTTTTTCCATACATCAAAGAATCCTAAAAAAACAAAAAAACATCACGGTTTCCAGAAAAATAAGCAGCACTGTATGGAAGCCCGTTTCCGCCACTAAAAAAAAAAAAAGATTAATTGCGACTTTTTTCTCAGAATTCTGACTTTTTAACTCGCAATTGCGAGTTTATATCTCACAATTGCGAGTTATAAAGTCAGAATTCTGAGATATAAAGTCGCAATTGCGTGATATAAAGTCAGAATTCTGAGATATAAAGTCGCAATTGCGTGATATAAAGTCAGAATTCTGAGATATAAAGTCGCAATTGCTTGATATAAAGTCAGAATTCTGAGAAATAGTCGCAATTGCGTGATAAAGTCAGAATTCTGAGATAAAAAGTCGCAATTGCGTGATATAAAGTCAGAATTCTGAGAAAAAAAGTTGCAATTGCGTGATATAAAGTCAGAATTCTGAAATATAAAGTCGCAATTGCGTGATAAAAAGTCAGAATTCTGAAATATAAAGTCGCAATTGCGTGATAAAAAGTCAGAATTCTGAGATATAAAGTCGCAATTGCGTGATATAAAGTCAGAATTCTGAAATATAAAGTCGCAATTGCGTGATAAAAAGTCAGAATTCTGAGATATAAAGTCGCAATTGCGTGATAAAAAGTCAGAATTCTGAGAAATAGTCGCAATTGCGTGATAAAGTCAGAATTCTGAGATATAAAGTCGCAATTGCGTGATATAAAGTCAGAATTCTGAGAAATAGTCGCAATTGCGTGATAAAGTCAGAATTCTGAGATAAAAAGTCGCAATTGCGTGATATAAAGTCAGAATTCTGAGAAAAAAAGTTGCAATTGCGTGATATAAAGTCAGAATTCTGAAATATAAAGTCGCAATTGCGTGATAAAAAGTCAGAATTCTGAAATATAAAGTCGCAATTGCGTGATAAAAAGTCAGAATTCTGAGATATAAAGTCGCAATTGCGTGATAAAAAGTCAGAATTCTGAGAAATAGTCGCAATTGCGTGATAAAGTCAGAATTCTGAGATATAAAGTCGCAATTGCGTGATATAAAGTCAGAATTCTGAAATATAAAGTCGCAATTGCGTGATAAAAAGTCAGAATTCTGAGAAATAGTCGCAATTGCGTGATAAAGTCAGAATTCTGAGATATAAAGTCGCAATTGCGTGATATAAAGTCAGAATTCTGAGATATAAAGTCGCAATTGCGTGATAAAGTCAGAATTCTGAGATATAAAGTTGCAATTGCGTGATAAAAAGTCAGAATTCTGAGATATAAAGTCGCAATTGCGTGATAAAGTCAGAATTCTGAGATATAAAGTCGCAATTGCGTGATATAAAGTCAGAATTCTGAAATATAAAGTCGCAATTGCGTGATAAAAAGTCAGAATTCTGAAATATAAAGTCGCAATTGCGTGATAAAAAGTCAGAATTCTGAAATATAAAGTCGCAATTGCGTGATAAAAAGTCAGAATTCTGAGATATAAAGTCGCAATTGCGTGATATAAAGTCAGAATTCTGAGAAAAAAAGTCGCAATTGCGTGATATAAAGTCAGAATTCTGAGAAATAGTCGCAATTGCATGATAAAGTCAGAATTCTGAGATATAAAGTCGCAATTGCGTGATAAAGTCAGAATTCTGAGATATAAAGTTGCAATTGCGTGATAAAGTCAAAATTCTGAGATATAAAGTCGCAATTGCGTGATATAAAGTCAGAATTCTGAGATATAAAGTCGCAATTGCGTGATATAAAGTCAGAATTCTGAGATATAAAGTTGCAATTGCGTGATATAAAGTCAGAATTCTGAGAAATAGTCGCAATTGCGTGATAAAGTCAGAATTCTGAGATATAAAGTCGCAATTGCGTGATAAAAAGTCAGAATTCTGAGATATAAAGTCGCAATTGCGTGATATAAAGTCAGAATTCTGAGAAATAGTCGCAATTGCATGATAAAGTCAGAATTCTGAGATATAAAGTCGCAATTGCGTGATAAAGTCAGAATTCTGAGATATAAAGTTGCAATTGCGTGATAAAGTCAAAATTCTGAGATATAAAGTCGCAATTGCGTGATATAAAGTCAGAATTCTGAGATATAAAGTCGCAATTGCGTGATATAAAGTCAGAATTCTGAGATATAAAGTTGCAATTGCGTGATATAAAGTCAGAATTCTGAGAAATAGTCGCAATTGCGTGATAAAGTCAGAATTCTGAGATATAAAGTCGCAATTGCGTGATATAAAGTCAGAATTCTGGGATATAAAGTCGCAATTGCGTGATATAAAGTCAGAATTCTGAGAAAAACAGTCACAATTGCGTGATAAAGTCAGAATTCTGAGAAATAAAGTCGCAATTGCGTGATAAAAAGTCAGAATTCTGAGAAATAGTCGCAATTGCGTGATAAAGTCAGAATTCTGAGAAATAGTCGCAATTGCATGATAAAGTCAGAATTCTGAGATATAAAGTCGCAATTGCGTGATATAAAGTCAGAATTCTGAGAAATAGTCGCAATTGCGTGATAAAAAGTCAGAATTCTGAGAAATAGTCGCAATTGCATGATAAAGTCAGAATTCTGAGATATAAAGTCGCAATTGCGTGATATAAAGTCAGAATTCTGAGATATAAAGTCGCAATTGCGTGATATAAAGTCAGAATTCTGAGATATAAAGTCGCAATTGCGTGATATAAAGTCAGAATTCTGAGAAATAGTCGCAATTGCGTGATAAAAAGTCAGAATTCTGAGAAATAGTCACAATTGCGTGATAAAGTCAGAATTCTGAGATATAAAGTCGCAATTGCGTGATATAAAGTCAGAATTCTGAGATATAAAGTCGCAATTGCGTGATATAAAGTCAGAATTCTGAGATATAAAGTCGCAATTGCGTGATATAAAGTCAGAATTCTGGGATATAAAGTCGCAATTGCGTGATAAAGTCAGAATTCTGAGAAAAAAAAGTCACAATTGCGTGATAAAGTCAGAATTCTGAGAAATAAAGTCGCAATTGCGTGATAAAAAGTCAGAATTCTGAGATATAAAGTCGCAATTGCGTGATATAAAGTCAGAATTCTGAGATATAAAGTCGCAATTGCGTGATATAAAGTCAGAATTCTGAGAAATAGTCGCAATTGCGTGATATAAAGTCAGAATTCTGAGAAATAGTCGCAATTGCGTGATAAAAAGTCAGAATTCTGAGAAATAAAGTCACAATTAATCTTTTTTTTTTTTTTTTTTTTTTTTTTGTGGCTTTTTTTTTTTAGTGGCGGAAACGGGCTTCCATAGCACTGTTTTCAGCATTGATAAGAAGAAATGTTTCTTGAGCACCAAATCAGAGAAATAAATTACATTAAATATATTAATATATTAAAATCTAAAACTGTTGTTTTAAATTGTAAAAAAATTGCACAAAATCACGGTTTTTATCATTCTTGATCTAATAAATGCAGTTTTAGTGAAAAAAATCATATAGACCCCAAACTTTTGAACGGTAGCGTAAATGCGCCAACTTCTGTATTTAATGTTATTTGTCGTGTAACTTTCAGCCACTGAAGAAGATGGCAGACCGCATCAGAAAGTATCAGATTCTCAACAACGAGATCTTTGCCATCCTCAACAAGTACATGAAGGCTGTGGAGACAGACAGTTCTACTGTGGAGCATGTTCGCTGTTTCCAGCCTCCTATACATCAGTCTCTGGCCACCACATGTTAAACAAACTTTGACTTCCAGCTGTCCTATTCTTCCTCTGGTGTGACATTGGTCTCAAACGTAGTGTACAGGGCCTTTGAGCTTTGAAGATTGCCTCAGTTTTATTTAAATAAGAGACAAACCTCCAGTCTCGCCACACAGTAGATTTCTCAGTCTGTCCCAGATGTTATCTAACCCTTATGAATATCAACATCCGGCATCCGTGTAACATTTGGAGGAGATTTGAAGTAAACCGGTTTGAGAGATTTAGGATTGCTAAAAATATTTCCAGGTCACCAGAGGAAGTTTTAACAAATGTTGTTTAAGTTCTAGTAAAAAAAAAAAAAGAAGTAAATCTAAATGACTTTTTGATCATAAATAACTATTAAGAGAAAACATGATTGATGTCAGTTTAGTTTTTTTAATCATGCCCATACAGATATGATTTCATTTCTAATAGTATTTGCATGTACCTCACAAATCCCATATATCCAAATATTGTTTGTATTGTAACATACAGACCAAAAAGCAAGAGTACATTGACATCTATGGACACGAATGTCCAATAATTTCTCCCCTTTCAAATATTTTTATGGCCAGAATTGTTTACAGAATTCTGTTCTCTTTATTGTATTACAGCACTGGTTTACAGGTCTTTGCATTTGTAACATCCATCATTGTAAATGCTGTCGAGATTTGCGTGTAGTACTTGTTCTAATTTTATTGGTACTTCACTGGCATCAGTATTTGCCTCAACTATTGAAAAGTAACCTCACTTATCTTTCTGTCAGTTTAATCTCAGTCTTCAGACTGTTAATTTGGGCTATTTTATACACGATAACCATGTGTAAACTAGTGAAGCAGTTCACCATTCTAAAGTACTAATAACTGGATTTGTGCTGTGATGACATCTCTTTAATTACCTCTTAGTTGTTACGGACTGCAGTAGCACTACTGCATTACCTTGACCAATAACGGACAAAAAGGGAAAATGTTGGACATCCATTGTTTCAATATCAAAGTTACTAAAACTTCCAGAGATATTTCAGTATTTACCTTCACAGGCCCTTTGCTTCAGCAGTGTTAGACAGATTGGCAAGCGTTCTGTTCAATTTTGTAATTTATGTGGCTATTGTAAATGTAACCTCATGAATGCTCATCATATTCTGTTATTTCCTTTTTTCAGTTTCAGAGTTTTCAGATTGATTTTAATCTGTTTTTAAATAACTGTTGAATTAAATGGGTATTTTCCGGTAATCTATTTATGCATAAAAGTTGATTTTTCTTGCTCTTGGAAGGGTTACTATGTGAGCGATGATGGAAAAATGTTTTGACATTTAAGGAAGTGCTGTTTTAAAAACTCAAAGCATGACAGGTGTAATTTATTGTCATCATGGATCTATTTGTGACATGAGATTTTTGTTCATATTGTTGTACAAGTGATCATGTTTTGAAATACAAAAAAAAAGAGGAGAAAATACGATGTACAACAAATGGTTCTGAACAGGAATTATAATAATGTTGTATTTCCATGAAATAAAAAAAGATCTAACTGAAATGGGCTGATTTATTAGAATTATTTGTATGTATTTATTATTATTATTATTATTATTATTTGCCTTAAAGGGATAGTTTACCCAAAAATGAAAATACTGTCATCATTTATTCCCCCTCTAGTTGTTCCAAACCTGTATAAATGTCTTTGTTCTGCAGAACACAAAGGAAGATATTTGGAAGAATGTTTGTATCCAAGCAGATCTCACCCCCCCCATTGACTACCATGGTAGGAAAAAAAAAAAAAAAAAAAAAAAAACATCTAGCCAGAATTTTCATTTTTTGGGTGAACTATCCCTTTACTACGGAAGAGGATTAGGGCCAAGCAATAATAAAAAAAAATAAAACCATCTCGAGATTAAAGTTGTTAAATTTCGAGAAAAAAACTTGTTAAATTTCGAGAAAAAAGTCAAAATAAAATGTTGAGAATAAACTCGTTAAATTACTAGAAAAAACTCGTTAAATTTCGAGAAAAAAAGTAGAGATAAAATGTTGAGAATAAAGTCATTAAATTACGAGAAAAAAATTGTTAAATTACGAGAACAAATTCGTTAAATTATGAGAAAAATGTCGTTAAATTTCGAGAAAAAAGTCGAGATAAAATGTTGAGAATAAAGTCATTAAATTACGAGAAAAAAACTCGTTAAATTTCAAGAAAAAAGTCGAGATTAAATGTTGAGAATAAACTCATTAAATTACGAGAAAAAAATTGTTAAATTACGAGAACAAATTCGTTAAATTATGAGAAAAATGTTAAATTTCGAGAAAAAAGTCAAGATAAAATGTTGAGAATAAAGTCATTAAATTACGAGAAAAAAACTCGTTAAATTTCAAGAAAAAAGTCGAGATAAAATGTTGAGAATAAACTCATTAAATTACGAGAAAAAACTTGTTAAATTTCAAGAAAAAAGTCGAGATAAAATGTTGAGAATAAAGTCATTAAATTACGAGAAAAAGTCGTTAAATTACGAGCACAAACTCGTTAAATTTCGAGAAAAAAGTCGAGATAAAATGTTGAGAATAAAGTCATTAAATTATGAGAAAAAAGTTGTTAAATTACGAGAACAAATTCGTTAAATTACGAGAATAAATTCGTTAATTTAATGACTTTATTCTCAACATTTTATCTCAACTTTTTTCTCGCAATTTAACGACATTTTTCTCATAATTTAACGAATTTGTTCTCGTAATTTAACGACTTTTTTCTCGTAATTTAATGACTTTATTCTCAACATTTTATCTCGACTTTTTTCTCGAAATTTAACTACGTTTTTCTCATAATTTAATGAATTTGTTCTCGTAATTTAACGACTTTTTTCTCGTAATTTAATGACTTTTCTCAACATTTTATCTTGACTTTTTTCTCGAAATTTAACGAGTTTTTTCTCGAAATTTAACAACTTTAATCTCGAGATGGTTTTATTTTTTTATTATTGCTTGGCCCTAATCATCTTCCGTACCTTTAAGCTTCAATTAATTAGCATTTAGTGTAAATTATTCAATTGCAGCAGTGTTTAATCTAGGCTGGAGCTTACCACAATCTTCCAGTTTAATTATAAAAAGTTCAATTATAAAATATTTTCTTTTTATCTAAATCTTCAGGTACTTTTAGCTAATCTTTTTGGTGTTTTCTGAGGTGGAATAACAGCACTTTGCTATTTTTGGTATCAATATGCATCAAAGTATAGAACAGTAAAATGCCTTTAAACTTTATTTCATCTTTATTTAAGAAAGCTTTACTTATTTGAGTAGGAGTCTTCAGATATTACCATGTTAATGCCTAATTGGTGATTTAATCAGTAAGTTCCTGTGATTTTTCACACCTTGGGTAGGTCTGAATAGGATGTAATTAATTGCCTTGTTTTTAAGAACATTTCATCTAAAGCAGGAGGCACTTAGCACTAGATAAACATTTCCTCCACATGGGGATGATGATGGCACAGCTGGAAATGTGAAGAATCCACAACGTTTTTCTCTTTCAAAAACTTAATTTGTAGAAGTTTCAAGGATGTTATGAATATTTTGCTCACTTTTGACAATATGAATAGCCTACACGACTCATAAAGTCTGTTTTGTGAGAGCAGGAGTGTTTCTTGAGGCCTCTGATTGGCTGAGCTGAACGGGCAGGCAGAGGAGGGTGGTGCTTTTAAATGGCACACAGAGTAAATGTTTGCTTTCCATCAATAAAAATGACACCCAACACCCCCAATCCGCCAAACAGCTGTCTCTCACAATGGAGAGGACGGGAGAGGGCTGAGCTGTGACCACTGAATGAGACACAATGCCAACCTTACAGACCGAAAAATAGATGCACATGAATATTATATATCGGTCTATATACATATATACGTCTTTATAGCAGTGATGATCAGAGTCAGGAGATAATTAAGAGTCAATATTTGCCTGCTGAACTTCAGGAAGAGTTTTCACCTTTTAAGGGCCATTTCTTTTCTATAACTATCATCTTTTTTTTTTTTTCAAATTACATTCATAGATTTGACAATTTATTACCTATTAAACATAAAGCAACTATTAAACACAAAACAGCTTATTTAGGTGATAATATATATAATTAAACCTAGAATAGAACATTAAAATTATTAGTATAATAATAGTGGTAATATAATATTAATAGTATAATAAAATAATATTTTTAATACTTAGCCTATATGTAGATACACTTTCTTTCTTTCTTTTTGTGAAACCAAAAAGACAGTTTTTGTCAATTTTAGTGTTTTTTGCCCCAAGCTCCTTTACTATTATTCTGTTTTCTCATATAATTCCACAATTGTTAGTCCTTATAAAGCTGAAAGAAAGAAAGAAAGAAAGAAAGAAAGAAAGAAAGAAAGAAAGAAAGAAAGAAAGAAAGGGAAATTTCAAGCCCTTTGAACAATGTAACTACATTATCAAGAGATAATCTGACCATTGTTGAATCTTGAACGTTTACTTTAAGTCGTTTGAACACAATGTTTTGGGCTAGGCCTAAAACTGTCAGGCCATTTTGAGACAATAAAATTTCAGATGATCTTTTTATTGAAGGCGTGTAATTGCTGAATAAAATAAAGTCAATAGAGCAGTGTTGTAGGCCAGTGTGTGTATGGTACAGAGGGCAGGAGGTGGGCAGGACGCTGGTCAGAGGGCGGGAGATCAGCACTCATATATGTGACTCAGTCTGTGAGGAGCAACACACTTCCAAACTTTCCTGACTGGACTCCTACTGCAGTTTACACACATAGTGTGGGATTTCCAAATGCTCTGTGATCCAAATTGAGATTTAAATATAATTTATTTCAAATTCACTCTGGAATTTTGCATTATTTGGCAATTAGTTATTTAGTTGAATAACTGAAGACATGATTGACGAAGTAAAACGTGAGAGAGGCGATCAATGGATGTCATATTACTCCAGCGAGGTATGTTTCCCATGGGAGAAAACATTTCATTCAATTTACCTGTCATTTCTCATTTATAATAACTGATATTTCGTAATTACTGTTAACTTCAGTTGTTTTGCGAGGAAATAGCCTATTTATTCTCCAAAATAGCTAAATAGAGCAACTAATAATCATTATTTTTTTATTTTATAACTTGCTAACTTTTATTTTTTTTCATTTTAATGACGTGTTTATATGTCATATTTGACGCATAAAACACCTCTAGTTTAAAACTAATCTTAAATTAAGGCCTATAGCTTGTTGTTTTATTCTAATTCATTCAAACATATTTTTTTCAGTCAAAACAACAGAATCCTTTTAAAATAATAGTTTAGAACAGGTGACTTGAATCCGTTTGAAGGTTTTATCTGCATGACGCGGTCACGTTAATGTTCCCATGGTTATACGTGTGTTTTCATCTTGTCTGCGTCAGTGTGTGTGTGTGTGTGTGGTCTAGCAGCAGTTAATTGATTGACTCTGTGATTGTGTTGAATGTCTCGCGCTTTGACACTCATGTATGACTTACAATCGGCCCAGCACGGGCTCATAACCAGAGGGGCGTTTCGGAATCCGAAACACGAAAGCGGGGTTCCGACTTGAAAGGGCCGAATTATTACGAACGGTGTCCATTTGGGGAAAAAAGAACAACTGAGAACAGCAGTCGCGCCCCCAAACACCCCTCTGTCATGAGATAGAAAAAGGCGGACGGTGAGTGACTTAAAAAGAGACAAAACAAGGGTGAGAAGAAAAGCCGGACTAGCCGGATAATGGGGTTATCGTCCGGGTGGGTGGTCAGAATACATTTACATGGCGTTACCAAAGGCGCCAAGGTTTGGTTATGAAATAAAGGTTAGGCAGGAATCTATGGACGTAGATATCAGCAATACAAGTCCAAATGATGCACACTCAATGTCCAATATTAATGAGTTAATATATTTATGACCCAAATCATGCATTACCAAAATGCTCAAAGAGCAAGCAAATGTGTGACCCTGGACCACAAAACCAGTCATAAGGGTCAATTTTTTGAAATTGAGATTTATACATCATCTGAAAGCTGAATAAATAAGCTTTCCATTGATGTATGGTTTGTTAGGATTTGGCCGAGATACAACTATTTGAAAATCATAACACTATAAACAGCAAACTATAAAGTCTTTTAAATTATATAGCTCATTCAGTTTTAGATTTAATCAGATTTAATAGGTTTTTTTTGTTTGGTCAAAGAAAAAGCCATAATTTTAGTGACAAATTCAACAACAACTGCCATTGAATAATATGTTTAATATAAATATATACCAATTTTATGTTTTAAAAAATTATCCTATTCATTGTTAACATGTATTAATTACTTTAATGAGCTCATTGTTTCTACGATTGAGTTAATACTAATATTTATGACCTAAATAATGCATTACCAAAATGGTCAAAGAGCAAGCAAATTTGTGACCCTGGACCACAAAACCAGTCATAATGGTCAATTTTTTGAAATTGAGATTTATACATCATCTGAAAGCTGAATAAATAAGCTTTCCATTGATGTATGGTTTGTTAGGATTTGCCCGAGATACAACTATTTGAAAATTTGGAATCTGAGGGTGCAAAAAAATCAAAATATTGAGAAAATCGCCTTTAAAGTTGTCCAAATGAAGTCCTTAGCAATGCATATTACTTAGAAAAACTAAATTTTTTATACATTCATGGCAAAATATCTTCATGGAACATGATCTTTACTTAATATCCTAATAATTTTTGGCATAAAAGAAAAATCAATAATTCTGACCCATACAATGTATTGTTGGCTATTGCTACAAATATACCCGTGACTTATGACTGGTTTTGTGGTCACTCAATCCTATAAGGCAGAACATCAAACTGTATATTAGCCTTTTTGTTTGTTTGTTTTTATTTGCCCTTTTTAAAGGGGGGGTATTTCTCTTTATGTAAAGTAGGTTTTTTTACCCATATAAACCATACTTCCATTTATGTAGCCTATCATACTTTATTTGAAAATGAACTACAGTAAATTTGATGGCTGTTAATTATAAAATCAAAATAATGCACACAATCATAACTCTATGAACAGCAAACTATAAAGTTTTTTTTTTTTAATTATATAGCTCATTCAGTTTTAGATTTAATCAGTTTAATATTTTTTTTTGTTTTTTTGTCAAAGAAAAAGCCATAATTTTAGTGACAACAACAATTGCCTTTGATTTATATATTTATAAACATAAAATTATCCTAATTTTATGTTTTAAAAAATTATCCTAATCATTGTTAGCATGTATTAATTACTTTAATGAGCCCATTGTTTCTACCTTAAATTAATACATTGTTTAAATTAATACATGATAACAGATCACTCTAAATT
Organism: Megalobrama amblycephala; assembly: GCF_018812025.1. NCBI lineage: Eukaryota > Metazoa > Chordata > Actinopteri > Cypriniformes > Xenocyprididae > Megalobrama > Megalobrama amblycephala. Next base: position 10,674,834 of record NC_063066.1, on the reverse strand, counting down.
ATAATGTTGACATATGCATTTCCTGTAAAGCTGCTTTGAAACGATATGTATCGTGAAAAGCGCTATACAAATAAATGTGAATTGAATTGAATAAAATATAAGATAACAGAATTATTTTTATGGGACATTTTTTCACCTTTGATTTTTGCCACAAGGCCTTGGTATATTTCTGACTCTGTCCCTCACATTACAATAATAATGTTCTTTTCAATTATAATGATCATTTCTCGTTTTTGCAGGTGTATTATGGAGCAGACAGTCTGCCGCTGGGCCCTAGAGGATATTCCCCCCCAGAGCATCACTACCTGAGTTACGGCCCGTCGTGTGATTCAGCAGCTGCGGGAAACACCGGGAGGCTTGAAAGCCCAGTGGGGATACTGCCTCCACCAAATCCCAAAGGATACGTTGAAAGCAGCTCCAATGAACCTGAGTTTCCGGCACTGAAATCAGTTTACAGACGGACCTTAAGCCATGCCAAACCGCCGTATTCCTACATTTCTCTAATCTGCATGGCAATCCAGCAGTCACCAACCAAAAGACTGACTCTGAACGAGATCTACGACTGGATCCGCCAACTCTTCCCGTATTACAGACAGAATCAACAGCGATGGCAAAACTCCATCCGCCATTCCCTGTCGTTCAACGACTGCTTCGTGCGCGTACCGAGATCGCCGGACTCGCCAGGGAAAGGCTCGTACTGGGCCCTGCACCCCGACTCCGGTAACATGTTCGAAAACGGCTGCTACATGCGTCGCCAGAAGCGCTTCAAGTGCCAAAAGGCGACGTCGCCATCAGCAACGAAAAATTCGGATGGGGAAGCTGTGAAAGTTGAAGGGAAGAAAAAAAAGGTGGAGGTCAAGACAGTCATCTCTTCTTGCAAATCACCTGTACCTCCTTCGAGTGACACCACAACACAGCATTCAACCATATTACCAGCGCCCTATCCAACCAACAAAGCACCTTCTGCTTCCCATCTTCCTCAGCATCTTACTCACTCACACGCTTTGTTTCCTACCCAGACTCCAGATATCTCAACACACTCCCTGAGTGTCCCATTCCCAACAATGTCCAGCCCAAACCTGCAGTCTGCCCCGTCAGCCTCTATGGAAACCAGCTTGCACTGTGAACCAACGTCCCAAAACCCCATTTCTGTCCCGCGACTTATGGACTTCCAGTACTGCGAGACCCCTGTGAGCTACCCGGTTTACTGTCAGACAAATTCCCATCCCAACTTCACCTCGTATGCTGGAGACTCCGTTTACTATCCTGGATTTAGCATGTGTTCTGCTCCTCTTCTGAGCTCCTCCTGATCATCCTTCTGTAGCGTATTAAAAATGAATCTGTTTCTTTTTAGATACTTATAATTGCTGTATATATTAGTTAATGGACGCCCCATAGCTGGAGAAGTATCTGTTATCTGATGCTAAAGGATTTCTGTGATTCTCTGTGTGAATGTTTCAGATAAATTCAATTGAATTGAAGGTGTTTGAAGATACATATCAACATGAATTCCTTGCTGTAAATCTCAAGTAAAATTTTAAACATTTCAAAAGGTGTTAATTCTGTTATTTGCGTGTCTGGTGTAAGGTGCAAGTATAATCACATTTTCAGGCTTTCACATTATTCTGCTGCATTTTTTAAATTCCTCAAGAGAGTGTTTGGGGAAGAATCAACTCAACTGAGGCATTGTCCTGCTGTCATTGTAAAAGATAAACATCATTTCCTGCCCTAACATTCCTCACACTAACCAAGACAGCCACACTGAAAACTAGTAGCCACCTTTAGAAACCAATAAAAATGAATAAAATGGACAAGACACATAAACAGCAGATTCTGAACAATAAATAATCATGAAAATAATGAATAAATTATAAGTTATGACAATTAATTAGATGATATAAATTTAGGAATATTATGCATATTAATGTAAAGTAAATAAGAATGTATAATACTAACATGTCTCTAAACAGGCAGAAAAACTATAAGAATATAAAATAAATAATATAAGAATATGATGCATATTTACTAAATGAGTTTGAAATAAAAGTATAATCATGGTGCTAGCATGTCTCTTAACAGGAAGGAAAATTATAATATAAATAAAAATAAATTACATATGATAAAAAAAATAATGCCTATTAATTTACAAGTAAATGAGTTTAAAATAAAAATGCATATTTATGGCACTAACAGGTAGAAAAACCTGCTCACTGCACAAACTACTGATTTACTGATGATATAAGATGGGTAGTGTCCAGACATGGCTTGCGATTTTGACTGTGTGATGGGCCGAATACTGGCAATAGAAAGGTTGCGACCCCCTCCATCCCCTCCTAGTCTAACCTTTGATTCCTGGGTAAGCAGGATTGTGTTTGAGTGTATGAGAACAAAAGGAAGACACTGGTCTTAATGGTGGACCTCCCCAAAGCAGTGTCTTCTCAACAATGGGACACAGGGACACCCACAGCGATCTGAGCAGAAGCCACAGACCCCTCAGTGTGTGTCCGTGATTCAGAGAGAGGGCGAGACGTGAGGAGTTCATGAGATTTCAGGACTGATCTGTTCCTGTGATGGTAATTGTCTTCTTTAGAAGTCGGCCCGTCTTCAGATCCTGCTGTATGCTGATATGATGGATGACCGTGCTGTTGCTTTCAAAATATAGTCTGGCTGTGTGTGTATTCAGTTCTAAGCAATACAGGGGTGTGAATTGTGATTTCTAGAGTGTGAAGATGCTGTCTGTAGGTCATCAGTAGGCCAGCTGTGGATGCAGACTGTGAGGGGGGTGGGACGGGAGGAAGGGGTCTGCTGCCAGGTGACTGTTTGTCAAACTTGCTTCAGCTCATCTGTATAGTCTTATTAAACTTAAAATAGCTTAAAGTTGAATTTATGGTATCAAAAACATCATTATGACTACTATAAGTCACTTCTTTGGATGATATCATCTGCCAAATGCAATGTAATTTATTGAAATTATATGAATGTAAACTACTAGTTTTGATAGAAATAAAACTTTTTATTCAGCAAGTATGTATTAAATTGATAATTTTTATAATGTTACAAAAAATATATATTTCAAATGCTGTTCTTTTGAACTTTATTTTCATCAAAGGAAAAATATATATCACTGTTTCCACCAAAAAAAAAAAAATTAAGCAGCATATTTGTTTTCAACAAAAATAATAAGAAATGTATTATATTAGCATATTAAAATGATTTCTAAAGGATCATGTGACGTGGAAAATTCAGCTTTGCCATCACAGGAACAAATGACAGTAAACAGTTTGTTTTTTGTTTTTTTTTCAATTGTAATAATATTTCACAATATTACTGTTTTACTGTATTTTTTTATTTTTGTGAGCATATGAGACTTCTTTAAAAACATAAAAATATCTTACAGAACCCAAACTTTTGAATGGTAGCTACTGTATAAGAGAAAGACAAATTAAATATTTTTTAAATAATAATTTCATAAAATATTGTATAAATAAAAAGGAATAAATGTAATTAAATTACTTCAAAAGTGTATATTTAAGCTTTACATCATTCATGATCAGCTTTTTGCTTTCACATTATAAATGATCCTGTGTTGTGCCAGTTTTAAAGTACAAAATTCATAGGTCATAAAAAAGCTGCATGCACAATAATTATAAAAGAATTACAAAATGCTGTTTAAAAACGGTACAGCATGTCACATCGCATCAACTACCCAAAACTATCAACTATTTTATTAACATTTCGTCAATGGCTGCTTAAAACATCTGATGGGGGTTTTGTTCCACTTGTCAAAAAGCTGGTATGTGATTGGCTGAAAAGTGGAAGCTACCCTGTTGGCATGGCAGCGGTCGAACAGACTAGGCCATGTTGTTTACACAGTGGCCAGCTTTTTATTGCCTGTCTGTGCCTGCGCGTCTCCGTTAGTGCCCCTCCGTCTCCTTTCACAAGGGCTCGGGTAAATATGCCTGTTCAAATAGCCATCACTCAGAGGCAGTGACAGGCCTGTACTCCTTCCCTTAGCACCCCCTCTTCGTCCGAACCCCCACTCATCCCCCTCGCTTCAGGCCACGCTCCCTATCTGAATGAGAAAGCGCTCAAACTGTGGCTACATTTAAATTAATGCCGAAGAATTCAGGGCAAACACTTTGATTCCCAATAGGACATAAATAAAACAGATTAAAGAAATTAAACTTTTCGGTTTTATAAAAGTGACACCATTTGCTCAGAATAAAATCTATAACTTGGCCTATTTCATTTAATGTCATCCACTATTCATCTCCTCTATTATTCTCTCTTCATCTCTGGATCCACCTGTGTTTGCAGAGTGACAGTGGTGTGGTGCTTTCAGGACAGTCAGATAAGCTACCAGCAAATAACAAAAAAAAAAAAGATGAGGGACACCCAGCATCTATTTATCCCTTTCTTCCTCTTTCATCCCTTTGTAATCTGATTCCTCTATTCATTGCTCGGCCTTGTGGCTCTCTGGTCGGTCTGAGGCTGCTGTTTAGGGTGTGCACCTTGCTCATTTTCTGAAAGCATCGAGTTATTGCAGCTTCTGTCCAATGTATTCATCCATTGTTGTTTCCTCTTTCCATTATTTCCCACCTTTATGTTCTACTTTCTGGTTTAATCATAGAAGTGGTCAAACTCATCATCAGATTCCACTGACTCATCTGTGGCTGCAGGATGGTTCTTCTGTGGTTGATTTTCCTCTTTTGAACAAGAGTGTTGATCTGGATTAAAAAGATAAGATTTAAAAAAATATGAAATGCAAATAATAACATTCCATTAGTCAAATTTCACTGTTACAATGGATGGATGGATGGATGGATGGATGGATGATAGATAGATAGATAGATAGATAGATAGATAGATAGATAGATAGATAGATAGATAGATAGATAGATAGATAGATAGATAGATAGATAGATAGATAGATAGATGCAGTGGGTACAGAAAGTATTCAGACCCCCTTAAATTTTTCACTCTTTGTTATATTGCAGCCATTTGCTAAAATCATTTAAGTTCATTTTTTTCCTCATTAATGTACACACAGCACCCCATATTGACAGAAAAACACAGAATTGTTGACATTTTTGCAGATTTATTAAAAAAGAAAAACTGAAATTTCACATGGTCCTAAGTATTCAGACCCTTTGCTGTGACACTCATATATTTAACTCAGGTGCTGTCCATTTCTTCTGATCATCCTTGAGATGGTTCTACACCTTCATTTGAGTCCAGCTGTGTTTGATTATACTGATTGGACTTGATTAGGAAAGCCTCACACTTGTCTATATAAGACCTTACAGCTCACAGTGCATGTCAGAGCAAATGAGAATCATGAGGTCAAAGGAACTGCCTGAAGAGCTCAGAGACAGAATTGTGGCAAGGCACAGATCTGGCCAAGGTTACAAAAAAATGTCTGCTGCACTTAAGGTTCCTAAGAGCACAGTGGCCTCCATAATCCTTAAATGGAAGATGTATGGGATGACCAGAATCCTTCCTAGAGCTGGCTGTCCGGCCAAACTGAGCTATCGGGGGAGAAGAGCCTTGGTGAGAGAGGTAAAGAAGAACCCAAAGATCACTGTGGCTGAGCTCCAGAGATGCAGTCGGGAGATGGGAGAAAGTTGTAGAAAGTCAACCATCAATGCAGCCCTCCACCAATCGGGGCTTTATGGCAGAGTGGCCCGACGGAAGCCTCTCCTCAGTGCAAGACACATGAAAGCCCGCCTGAAGGATTCCAAGATGGTGAGAAATAAGATTCTCTGGTCTGATGAGACCAAGATAGAATTAAGGCCAAAAAGTTCTAAGCGGTATGTGTGGAGAAAACCAGGCACTTCTCATCACCTGTCCAATACAGTCCCAACAGTGAAGCATGGTGGTGGCAGCATCATGCTGTGGGGGTGTTTTCAGCTGCAGGGACAGGACGACTGGTTGCAATCGAGGGAAAGATGAATGCGGCCAAGTACAGGGATATCCTGGACGAAAACCTTCTCCAGAGTGCTCAGGACCTCAGACTGGGCCGAAGGTTTACCTTCCAACAAGACAATGTTGTAAGAACACAGCTAAAATAACGAAGGAGTGGCTTCACAACAACTCTGTGACTGTTCTTGAATGGCCCAGCCAGAGCCCTGACTTAAACCCAATTGAGCATCTCTGGAGAGACCTAAAAATGGCTGTCCTCCAACGTTTACCATCCAACCTGACAGAACTGGAGAGGATCTGCAAGGAGGAATGGCAGAGGATCCCCAAATCCAGGTGTGAAAAACTTGTTGCATCTTTCCCAAAAAGACTCATGGCTGTATTAGATCAAAAGGGTGCTTTTACTAAATACTGAGCAAAGGGTCTGAATACTTAGGACCATGTGATATTTCAGTTTTTCTCTTTTAATAAATCTGCAAAAATGTCAACAATTCTGTGTTTTTCTGTCAATATGGGGTGCTGTGTGTACATTAATGAAGAAAAAAATGAACTTAAATGATTTTAGCAACTGGCTGCAATATAACAAAGAGTGAAAAATTTAAGGGGGTCTGAATACTTTCTGTACCCACTGTAGATAGATAGATGGGTGTCTCAGAACAAGCCGTGTCTCAGCAGTGTCTCAGTAAAAGCTGTTTGCAGATTCTGTACGAAGTGATGTCACTTTGTACAGGCCCCACCCAGAACTGCCGTATTAGCATAGACCCCGCCCTGACCGAGTTGTACAAAGTCTGCTTTTGTCTCTAAAGCCCAAAGTGTATTTTGTACGCGCAGGTCACACAGTGTTTTTGCAGTAATTAGTTTATCCACAAGGTGGCAACCATGCCCTGGGGCCGTCGATTCACAAGGTAATCAAAGAAAACCTGCATAAACAGAACAGCCCGGAACACATGCAAGCTACAGCGAAAATGGAGGCCTATAAAGAAAACAGAGTTTAGAAAGTACCCTCATTTGTACAACTCTAGCATGAAAGAATACAAATATATTTACATGGGTTGTAACTCATGGCGAGAGATTGCTCAAAACTCTGCATGTGTCAAACGCCTGTGTATGCGTATGAGTCAAGTGAAGTATACTTCGCAAGGCTGTGCGTTTGACTGTGCGCGTACGCTAAAAAATATCGACCGACCAAAGTATACCCAGGGCTTAAGCTGGAGCTGCTGTAGCGACAAGAATATCTGGTAGGCAATTGCAGTGTTTTGTTGTTGGATGTAAGAGTGAACATAACAGTCTTCATTAACTCACGACATCTGAGCCATTGAAGATGCAGTGGATTAGTTTTGTTTTTGAAGGAAATGCGCCACAGATCTAATATACACATGCGATTTCTGTTTACATTTACAGACATAACCGACTGTTTATGTGAACTTTGTGTGTTTTTGACAACCTTGTATGTATTTGACAGTTTAAGCACAATAAAATGTGAAAGAGAAGTTAGTTTAATACAAGACGTGCTGTCTGACATCCAGCTTTCTGTGCGTGTGCTTCAGATGTGTGTGCTCAGAAAACTATTAATTATAAGTTTAAACTGATAAAGCTTTAAAACGCACGCAGATAATAAACTTTCATGATGAATAATGCAGGCAGGAGCTGTGAATGAAAGAAGCGCTATTCTGGATAGGGGGCAGGGAGCAGCAGCTCATTTGCATTTAAAGACACATGCACGAAAACAGCATGTTTTTGGTAGCACTCAAAAATGGGTGTTTACAACATGGTATAATAAATGATCTGTGAGGTATTTTGAGCTGAAACTTCACAGACACATTCTGGGGACACCTGAGACTTAAATTACATCTAAAAAGGGGCATAATAGGTCCCCTTTAACAAGTCCTGAGTTTTTAGTTTTTAAGTAGGGTAAACTTGGGTCAATCTCAAAATGACAAATCCTGAAATCACCTTATAGTTTGCAGGTTTGTACTGCAAACCAGCTAGCTTTAATGTGCAAAATTAAACATACCATCTGACTGGTCTGTCTCCTCCACGTCATCCTCCCTATGGGAATAAATAAAGGTTAGAAAGAGTCCTGATGAGCAAAACCTATACAATACGGTACAGAATACAACAAAACTCACTTCTGTGTTTGGGAGTTGACAGGGTTGAGAAGGCCTTCAATATCATCATCTTCATCATCAGGGCATTTTGTGTGATCATCAAAAGGGTCTCTTGACCAGGGGTATGCTTTCTCAACCACAACCTCATCTTCATCATCTTCTGTTTCTTGATTGCAAACCTCTTCATCTTCGGTCTCATCTGCATACAACTCTTCAAGACTATGCAGAAAGTCAGTATTAGTCCAATGAGGAGAAGATTCATTTTAAAAATAAATAAGAAGTGATGAATATTCATGAACAGTGTTATTTGCACAAATTGAAATATACACCTTTTGTGAATGTCTCTGTCTGAAGTATTAAGTTTTTTGTCATCCTCTACACTTCCTTGAGTTTTTCTGGCCTCCTTTCCATCTTGAAAACTGTTCTCTCTCTCCTCTTCCTCCGTTGTCTCTCCTCCATCTTTGCTATCTGGAATATCCTCTGGAACATCTCCTCCCCCTTCTGGCTCTTCTCCATCACTGAGTTCAATCCCATCTCTCTTTCCCATCACTTTCTCACTCCCTTCTTCATCATCACCCTGTGCTTCATCATCCAATTCTGCTTCCTCTTCTCCACCTGTGCCTTCCTCGTCCTCTTCTTCATCTTCAACTTCTCCATCACATATTTTCTCTTCTGCAACATGACTGTCATCATTTCCTTCAAAATCTTCTTCCTCTCTAATGTTGAGTCCTTCAGATCCAGCTTTCTTTTCTGAGCTTACACTACTTGGAAGTATTTCTTGGCTCCTGCTTTCTTCCTGTTCGTCTTCCTCTTCATCTTGCATCACTGCATCAACATTTTTCTTAGTGACAATAGGTTCTTTGCTGCTATACTTCTTAGATGTTTTTTTATGTATTTTGCTGATTTTTGTGTCCGAGTGGCTATCCGAAGCATCTTGGGACATAGTGGAAGAGCTACAACAGATAATTGTGGAAAGATGTTACAAAGAGATATGAATGCTTTGATAGTTTCCAAAATCTTACAGAAGATCTAGGGCTGTCACTAATGATTATTTTGGTAATCGAGTGATCTGTCAATTATTTTGATGATTAATCGAGTAATCTGATTGTTTTTAGTGATAACAAAAACAGACCTAAGTGAACAATGCCCTTTAAAATGATTTCAAATACATATATAATAACAAAGAGGCAATAATAATAGGTTCAAATAAAGTATCAAACGCAAGTAATCATATGGTTTATTTAAACAAACAACAGTGTAAATATACGTATGCCCGGTTTCACAGACAAGGCCAAGCCCCTGACTAAAATGCATATTTGAGCTGTCTTAACTGAAAGTCACTTGTACTGACATATCTTAAAATATCTTGAGACTTAAAGTCTCAAGATGCACACAAGGTTTTTTTTTTTTCAAAGACATGTTTATAAAAGCTACTTAAAGGGATAGTTCACCCAAAAATGTTTATCTGCTTACCCCTAGGGCATCCAAGATGAAGGTGACTTTGTTTCTTCAGTAGAACACAAATGATGATTTTTAACTCCAACCGTCAAAAAAACATGCACAGACAAATTCAAATTAAACCCTGCGGCTCGTGACGACACATTGATGTCCTAAGACATGAAACAATCAGTTTGTGCGAGAAACCGAACAGTATTTATATCATTTTTTTTTCTTTAACTGCCCTGCACATCCTGTTAGTGAGGTCATAAAACGCATTCTGATGACGGAAGTGATCTCTCGCGCTTTGCTTCAATGAGTGCAAGACATCAATTCTGTTGTCAGAGCGCGATCAGACCTTACTAAGCGAATGCTGAACGCAATTGGACATAGTGGTGTTTTAGAGGTAAAAAATTATACAAATACTGTTCGGTTTCTCGCACAAACCGATCGTTTCGTGTCTTAGGACATCAATGTGTCGCCACGAGCCGCAGGGTTTAATTTGGATTTGTCTGTGCATGTTTTTTGACTCTTAAGAGACGAAGTTCCCACTTCATTATACGACTGACAGACCGCAACGGTTGGACTTAAAAATCATCATTTGTGTTCTACTGAAGAAACAAAGTCACCTACATCTTGGAATCCCTAAGGGTAATGGATTGATAAAAATGTGAGAATTATTGTTAATTTGGCTTACCCTTGAGAATTGTTATCATATTCTGTGGAGTGTGATTTGGTCCCATCTCTTTTTTTCTTTCCCCTTTTTTGCATCCCAGAAACCATGACTTCACTACTTTCTTCATGGTCAGTTGATAGACGCACTTTAAGCATACAAAATATACACAGACTTATAAGGACAGTTTGTTAACATTAAACTAATATCATGTAATATTTTTCCAAATGAGTTGCATCGATGTAAAGTTACGAAATTTCACAAAACTAACCTGGCCTACAGTCTAGCTCAGACCGATCACTCTCTTTCCCATTCCTCCTATGTTTTAGTCTCTGGCAACTCTCCTCATTTGGGTTCAGTGTTTCTTTTGCAACCTTCTCATTGCCTGTCTCACTGCGTTGGATTCTTTCCTCACTGGGGTCTGGTACATCCATCATACCCCACATCATGGGGCTCAGCACAGGAAGTCGTGGCCAAGAAGCACCAGCAGGAGTGAAGTGAGCTGTAGGCATAAACCCTTGCCTTATACCGGCCCATAGATGGTCCATTGATGGTGGCTTCTGCTGGACTGGAGAATGTGATTGATGGAGTGAATCGCCAGGTAAAGAATGGTAAGGATGATTTAAGGCTTGAATGTTCTGAAGGTTTTTGTAATCCTTTGGAATATTGTTTTGGGGGAGTCTGGAAATAAAAGGCTCTGAGCCAGTTAACCAAGAGGGTGGATAGTAAGGATGATGGCCATTTGGGTTGCATCTGTCAGCATTTTGCTTGATGTCTTAAGAAAGAGGACAGTGTTAACAGTTTCCTCAAAAACGCTGATGATATAACAGAAATTTGCTAAGCACATTACCTTTTGCTGTCTGAGTGTTTTTCATGGTGTGAGAAGTTTGAGATAGATTTGGAGAATTGGAGGATAGAGGGCCTCTAAAGTCAGACCTATGAGCAGTCTTCATACCTTCATCCTCCTCCATCTGCTGAATATAGTTCTTTAAGTGCTGATGTACCTGCTTGATACACACATCACAATCAATACAAGTTTACACCTTTTAAAAGACATCACTTTCCCTTTAAAAAAGCACCTTGGACTTTTCAGAAGCTCTTATGTCTTTCAGTCTTTTCTGCCATTGTGGGAAGCTCTCTTCCAGATACTGTTCATACTGAACCTTTTAAAGAGCAAATGTGTAGGTTAGTTCAAAAACAAAAAAATAATCATGTACATGCAATACCAAATTGCAATTAATCATTTTGTCTTTAAGAAGACAAAAGCAGGTCATGTGATGGATTTGCTTTTCTATGCATTATGATACAGAGCACACTCCGAAAATAAAATACAAAAATTGTACATTTAGTGATACACAGCATGTCACTATATTGTTAAAGGGACATCTTTATACATTATTTATCCTTAAAAGTTGCATAGTAGAACATTAAAGTAAACATAAAATGGAAATTGCAATAGTCTTTCTTTGTTGTGACGTATCCGAGTGAAATTTCAAATGAGAAAAAATGTAGAGGAGGACTTATTTTTGTCCTTTGTGAATTAATTGGATTGTGGTCATTTGCTAATTGTGTTTTCATGTGATTAGCAGGTTGCTGGAGTGGAGGGATTGTTGGCCCACTCTCGCACACTTCATCAGAGAGATGACATTACGAGGACATTTTTCTGTCAATACAGGTGTATTCTGTCAATACAGGGGGCAAGGAAGTCCTGCATGGTTGCTTACCCGTATACTGTTCATGGCTTCGGTGCGGGCCAACATGTCATTGAGTGTGTCTTGTGCCCTCTGAAAGTCCTGCAGTAGCTTTTGGTTATGGATCTGAGCCCTACGCTCCTGCTCACTGATCTCCAACCAGCGACCCTGCAGCCAGGCAGCCCTGTTGCTATATCACAACAAAAAAACATGATTAAATCATTCATAAGCGATAAACACAAAACTAATGCTGGCATCTTCTAAAATCAAGATGAAAAATGAAGTCAAATTCTCCTTGATAACCTGAAAAATCTTGCTTATCCAGTAGAAACTTATTGATTCACATATAGAATTCTTGTTTGATTCCATTGGTTCCAAAATGATAGGCTTTAGGATTTTTGACAGCAAAGATAGTGCCAGACATGTAAATATTCCATTTCATAGCAGCACAATGCCATAGACAACACATTCCATTTATTCTAAAATTCTGAATTCGATAAATAATTATGTTAGGATGTTCAGTGAATGGATAGGTTTCTTACAGGCGATGATTTCGCTGTTGTGATTGAAAATCACTCTGGAGCTGCATCCTTCTTCGCTGACTACAGAGATTGGATATTAGAGATACAGATAAACATTCAGAAAAAGTTAGTAAAGTTAAACAGACTACAGAATGATTTATAACCAAATAACCATATAAACAAAAGGAGATGTGATAAGCAGTTTCAGTTTCATTGCATCTTTTTACCATAAAACGAATCTACATAACATCCTACAGGTAATGTTATTTGTTTCATAGTTTTAAAGTAAATGACTGATGACAGAATAGTCAGTTTTGAGTGAACTATCTCTCTAGTATTTAGATTTTTTACTACACAATAGCGCCCTCTCCTGGGTTTTAACGATTCGGCAGACCACAACACAATGAAATCAGAATTCACTTAGAATTTAACTCACAATATCATAGCAATGTGTGCCACACAACACTTCCACATCACAAACTAAACTATTCTATATAGAGAACTTGAGTAAATATAACTCCGAGACAGGTAGAAACAGATCTAGGGCAGGGACGAAACGAACAAAATAAAGTCACACGAACACACGAGGGGTCACTCACTTGTGTTGTATATTCTCGTACACTTTCCTCAGATAATTGTCATGGCGCTCCTCCTCAGCCTTTGTAAATGATGTCATGTTAAACTCGCTCTGAATGGCAATCTGCTCTCAACAACCAGCAGTGCGGATTATGAGATTAGGGATTATTTGTTGCGAAAGGGGGTCAGAAAGGAAAGGGGTGGTCAAAGGAAAATCGTGTCTGTCTATATATTAAACGTGATTTAAATGTGATTTTTATTGTGTTAAAAATGTAACAGTGAATGTAAAATTAATAACTTAAAACTTTAATTTATTTTATTGTGTGTGTGTGTGTGTGTGTGTGTGTGTGTGTGTCATATTTTGGGGACAAATTTCGTACCTAGAAGTGAGCAAAACCCATACAAAACCTGACAAAATCTCCAAAAACCTCCCGTTGGTGAAGTCCTCATTTCTAAACCTGGTATATAAAATAAAGGCCTTATTTCAATTAGGGTAGGCTACTTAAGTAGCTTTTATAAACATACCCTAGAAAAAAACATTACTGATGTGTATCTTTAGACAAAACAATGGCACTGACATGTCAGTGCGAGTTGCTTTCAGTTAAAACAGCTCAAACATGCATTTCATTCTAGGACTAGTTTAAGCCTTGTCTGTGAAACCGGGGGTTTGTAATTAAAGGTTTTTTTCAGCGTGTCGAATCAGCGGTTCAAAGCGCCAAAGTCACGTGATTTCAGCAGTTTTGCGATTTGACAAGTAATCCGAATCATGATTCGACACGCTGATTCATAAAGCTCCGAAGCTTCCTGAAGCAGTGTTTTCATCACTGTCGTTATTTTGTTTTTTTGGCTCACCAAAAATATTCTCGTCGCTTTATAATATTAATATTGAACCACTGTACTCACATGAACTGATTCAAATATGTTTTTAGTACCTTATGGATCTTGATAGAGGAAATGTCATTGCTGGCTATGCAGGCCTCACTGAGCCATCGGATTTCAACAAAAATATCTAAATTTGTGTTCCGAAGATTAACGAAGGTCTTACGGGTGTGGAACGGCATGAGGGTGAGTAATTAATGACAGAATTTTCATTTTTGGGTAAACTAACCCTTTAAGCTATGGTGTGTGTGTGTGTGTGTGTGTGTGTGTGTGTGTGTGAGATTTATGAGGACACACATTTATATAACATGGGTATTACACTGGTATTATGACGTAAACATGAAATATGAGAATATTTAATGAGTCCTCATATTTAAAATAGCTTTAAAAACATACTAAACAATGTTTTATTAAAAATGTAAAAATGCAGCATGTTTTCTGTGATGGGTAGGTTTAGGGGTAGGGGTAGTGTAGGGGATAGAATGTACAGTTTGTACAGTATAAAAACCATTACGCGCGCGCGCGTGTGTGTGTGTGTATGTATATGTGTATGTGTGTGTGAGAGAGTGTGAGTGAGTTGTACAACCCCCTTATTTCCACGTGGAACTGTTGTAGAGTGCCGTTTACGTTAGAGGGACCGTTTCAGCTGTAACACAGCCCTGTCATGTGCCGAATGTTGTTAGCCTGCAGCAGCAGTTCATTGTGCGAGAGACAGCAACCAGCAGAGAGAGTATTTCTTGGCGAAACGATATTCTGAATGGAATGACAGGTCGGTATCAATTTATATATGTATATAAAGTCGTATGAGTATTTTATAGTTTCTAGCTTCGATATCTGTTGACAATGTTACTGGAGCATTCAAAGTAAAGTGTTAGAGTTAGCAGTGTCCTATTCATAACTAACGTACTTTACAAAACTTCCTGTTTGTTGCAGCTTCTACAATGTCCTTTAGCCAAAAGACTTTTTAAGGATTTTAATGTCTCTCTCAATTGGCCATTTTTCTGTTTTTGTGATCAGATTCGAGCAAACGAGAATCGAGTGGCTTTACAGGTAGAAAAAAACAGGTTAAGCAGGTAGTGTCTCACGCAGCGGATGATTTAAAGCTGAAAACATGGCTAGGTTCATGAGTAGAGTTTGGTGTAAGGTGGAGTCAACCAGTCGCCATCTGCCTATCGTTCTGAACGCTTTTCTGGTGTTCTCCATCACTGCTGAGGTCAGCTATCTGGTGCTGGTGGAGGCTCCTTTTGAGCCAGCAGAGAAGAAGACGGAGTGGTCCACCATATGGAAGGCCATGCATCTCTTCGCTCAGTACTTCATGCTGGGAAATATAACCTGGAATGCTTCGCTGTTCGTGAAAACTAACCCAAGTATCCGTGGAGTGTTTCTTGGAGGAGATGTATTGGGTCAAGGGTGGAGGTAATTGGTTTGTTTTTAGTTTTATTTAATACTTTTGTGGTATTCGCCAATTCAATCAAAAGTCTGTAAACATTTAAGTGATATTTTCCTCTTCTATGACAGGTACTGCTACAGCTGCGAGACACACACTCCTCCACGATGCTCACACTGCCACGATTGCAATGTGTGTGTGCTGCGCCGTGATCACCACTGTGTGTTTTTTGGCCAGTGTGTCGGTTTCCGTAATTACCGGTATTTCCTGACCTGTTTGTTCTTCATGTGGGCAGGGCTGCTCTATGCAGTAGTCATGAATGCCGAGGTCTTCATTGTCATCCTAAAGGAGGGTGTTACTTTTCACAGTGTCATGCTTTTGCTCATGCCCTGGATAATGCTCGTCTCTGGTGAGTATGAGGTTTCTAATGAGTGTCTGCTACTGCTATGAGAAATCCATAATGCCACAAGAAATCAATTTTTTCCTCTGTCTTTTGAAACTAGAGTTGAGTGTGCTGTGGAAATGTTTATCCATCCAATGTTTATCCAATATTATGCATGTTAATCTTGTCGGATGATATTGGCAGTCCTCATTTGTAAGTTGCTTTGGATAAAAGAATCTGCTAAATGAATATAACATAGATTAGGACATCTTAAAAATGCAAAAATTAGGCCTACTTAATAGTCTTGGAAAGCATTAGTTACACCACCATTCAGAAGTTTGGGATCTGTAGGATTTTTATTTTTTATGTTTGAAAGAAATTAATATTTTTATTCAGCAATGATGCGACAAGTTGATCAAGGCCTTAAAGACATTTATAAAGTTATAAAATAATTTATGTTCTTTTTTATTCATTAAAGTATCCTGATAATGTAATATATCATTGTTTCCACAAAAATATTAAGCAGCACAACTGAATTCAGCATTGAAAATGATAATATGAAATGTTTCTTGAGCACCAAATCCACACATTAGAATGATTTCTGAAGGATCATGTGACACTGGAGACTGCAGTAATGATGCTGAAAATTCAACTTTGCCATCACAGGAATAAATTACATTTTAAAATGTATTAAATGGAGAAATGTATTTTAAATGTTTCACAATAATACTGATTTTACTGATTTTTGATTAAATAAATGCAGCTTTGGTGAGCATAAAATACTTAAAAACTCAGCTTTAAAAAAAAACTTAAAAAAAAAAATGTATGTTAGTATATGTAGAGCAAAAAAAGGGGGGGGGGTCATAATATGTTTGTGCATAAAATTATGCATTAAATAATGTATTAAATGACACCTTTTAAATTGTCACAAAAATACCATAAACATTGTTTTTCTCCAATCACAGGACAGGTGACAGCGCGGGCATTTGCTTTTGCATTCATTGCTGACACTTGTGTAGTGGGCTTCCTACTGGTTGCTGCTTTTCTCTTCTTTCACGTGGTTCTGATGCTGAGGGGACAGACCACACGTGAGTGGTACTCCACACGGAAACCTTACAGCCTGGGGGTGCTGGCCAACATCAGGGAATGCCTGGGCAAGTACTGGTACATCTGCTGGCTCTGTCCATTGATACCTTCCCCGCTGCCGGGAGACGGCATAAACTTCAAGGTGACTGGTCCACTAGAGCCCAAGAAGTAGGGTGTGCACTGATAGGTATTTTCTCATTGCAATTTCAATACACTGGCCCAGCTGATCCAGAATGGCATGTTGTTGAACCTGCAGCAGCGGTTGCATGCTGTGCTCACACCAAACAATTAGCAGCTCTCTTTTTATCTGAAGAACCAGCAAGAAATGCAGATTTTTAATTTCACTTTACAATTGTTTTTCTACATTGCAGCAGTCTTATTGGTTTTAATTGGTGTTAATTTGGTGGATGTCAAGCATGTCATTTTAAATATTTTATAATGCGTTTTGTTTTTTGGTCTATTGTGCAATCGTTGCTTTTGTAAAGCAAACTTTTTTTGAAAAGGGAATTATTTGAATAATATCTGAATGGTTTGCTCTTTTATTTTATTTGCTCTTTTTTTTTTTTTTTTTACAGTCATTGTCGTGCCAAATAATCTGTCCAAACAAATGTGAATTAGTTTTGTCAAAAATACCAACCACGACACCTGGATTACTGAATACCGGTCAGTACTGACATTTTAAAAAATATGACGCTTTGAGCACTGTTGAGCGGATTCGTAAACACCTCTGATTGTGTTCATGCGCTCATCAGATATGTCTGTGATTGGCTACAATGATCAACGCTTCAAAAACATGTTGTAAATAGACATCAATGGCGCTCTTCACTGAGCGCTTACACAGATGCCCACAGGAGTGTCTATCAGCAGTTCCTGCTTTCATATTCGAAGTGTGCTTTCAAACACTCCCGTGCGTTGATCATTGTAGCCAATCACAGACATATCTGATGAGTGTGTGAACACAAAGGCCAATCAGAGGTGTTTACAAATCTGCTCAACAGTGCTCAAAGCATCATATTTTTTAAAATGTCAGTACCGACTTGGTATCGCGGTTGGTACTTTTGACAGCACTAATGTGAATGTGCTGTATGCCAAGCTGTCCTCTATTTTTTTTGTCTGGAATTATACAACAAATGTAATTTTGTTTGTATGGCACTGAATATTTTTTACCTAAAGTTTAATGTTTATATTTGTTTGTTTGTTTTTTAATCAATACCAAGGCTTGTGTTATCTTTCCATAAAATAAATACCTTTTTGGGTTTTTTATTTATTAATTTATTGTATTAATTATTCGTAGATATATCTTAAGTGTCCAAGGCTACCCTGCTTCAACCTTGTTACCAACATTATTGTTAGAAAACAAATATTTTACATTATTATATATATATATATATATATATATATATATATATATATATATATATATATATATATATATATATATATATATATATATATTTCCTATAAATGAATTAAATACAAACCATTTCATCCCAAACTAGTGGTGACAAGGTGCCAAATTTAGCCTCAACTGTTTTAAAAGTGTGTTGTTTTTTTATGTCCATTTAATTTTGATTTAATATAATGTTGAAAATGGTAAAACCACTCAAATAAGAGATGCTTGTTCATTTCCTACTACTCCTACTAAATATAGTTGGACCCCCTGAGGTTAAAAAAGAAAAAATTACAACCAAGTTATTTTTTCCTTTTTAACCACAGGGGACCAAACATATCAGTTTCTGGCCCTATTTTGTACTCTATTCGTGGAAAGTAGCCCAAATCCTTTTTGAGGACAGTATATCTAGTCTCAAAACACTCAGTAGAGTTGATATACCTTAGCTGGGTAACGGTGTTGTTCTTAGTGAACCGTGCATGAGAGCGCAGAGTCTGGGAAACACCCTCGGTGACGGAGTCGAGCTCTGTGTGGAGGGAGGAGAGAGCGAGAAAGAGGGACACAGATGGAGATGGAGGTGGATGTGATAAGAATGCTTATAAGCTGAGACAATATGTGAAAACATCTGAATATTTTTTTTTCTTGCTTAACGACAGTTTAAAATCTTTTCGTTGTTCCGTTACATTACTAAAGATCCGAAAGAGGGCAAATATCGGTAAGTGAAAGATGACCGTGTGTCTTTATTGAAGCTGTAGGATGCTAAGGCGACAGACGTATGGCTGAATTTAAGCAAGCTAGCCCGCCGTATGTTGAAAAGAAAGGCTAATATTGGTGGTGTGAATGAAAGAAGAGGGCTTCTCTCTTGGGTGGACATGTTTTGAGAGGTGTGGTGGAGGGATGAAGGCGGTGTTGATACCGAGACGGCGGCGGCTCTTCTACCGGCTCTTCATATGTGCTGTCGGGCTCCTCGCCATCACCTGCTTCGCTCAAATTCTTCATGTAACAGGTGCGTTTATTCATGAAGCACAAATCTTTCCGCTGCTAATATTTACATATTTTTTGTTCAATGTTTTACGTATATGTCGTGGTGCATGGTGTATGTATGTACAATTGAGTATTTTTCATTGTCGTGGAGATGTGAAACATTCATGACTAGTTTCTGTCATAATGTATTTCTGTGATGCAATGTGGCTTTGAAACAACCATATGTGCAGCTATAATGGTCAAATCCAATAATTAGACCCACTGGGAATGAAGAACAGGGTGAGAATTGTGGGACTGCCGTAATCCACCCTAAATTAAAAACAAAATGAGGTTCTCAAATTTGTAGAC
This sequence comes from Megalobrama amblycephala, assembly GCF_018812025.1. Classification (NCBI taxonomy): domain Eukaryota; kingdom Metazoa; phylum Chordata; class Actinopteri; order Cypriniformes; family Xenocyprididae; genus Megalobrama; species Megalobrama amblycephala. Next base: position 10,655,453 of record NC_063066.1, on the reverse strand, counting down.
CTATTATATTTGACAAGTAGGCCTAGTTCCAAATACAAAAAGTTAATCAGATGCCTGCTATCAGAAGTCTAAAAAGTCACAACTCATTAAATAGTTTACACACTTAAGAACAGAATAAGGATTACTCAATTTCTTCATCCAGTTCATTTCGAAGCATCAAGAGTTGTCACATTAAAACCCCAAAAGGAGTTGCGGAGGAGGAGAGCAGCAGGGACTAACTGAACTGCAGGGGTGGTGGACCATGGCAGGCACATAATTGCCTTTTTCTAAAGGGCATCACTGTGACAGCTGCTTCAGCCTGACATATTTCCCAATGACCTGTCCGGAATCTTTTGAGCATTGTTACCTGGACATCACACCTGTGTATTGGGTCTTCACTATATATTACTCATCTTCAGAAGGGCTGAATCAGCAGGGGTTTAGAAGTTCTTCAGACATCAGAGAAGATCAATCCAGTTTAGAGGTGCCAACTTTCCATTGTAATTTAGGTTCTTAAATAAAGTATAGCAATTAAATGAATATGACTTAATATAATGGTATAAGAACCATATGTTTACATATGTATTAAATGAATAATCCACTCCCAAATGAAAATTGTCATCATTTACTCACCCTCTTGTTGTTTCGAACCTGGAACACAAATGAATTTATTTTTAAATGAACTCATTTATTTCATTTTATTTTATTTATTTATTTATGTATTTTTTATTATTCACACAAGGACAGTAAGTGGGGTCCAACATTATTTTCTATTGGGTACCATAGAATAAAGTAAGTCATACATGTTTGAAATGACACAAGGGTGAGTAAATGTTGACAGAATTTTTGTTTTTGGGTGATTGATGCATAACATGTCCACGTGCTTTAGCTGGTCATAATTTCCTTTTATTTTTGACTATTTTTAATCGCCTTTTTGCCTTAATTGGTTACTATGGTCTGACAAAAGTGGTTCAAAATATTTTGATGATAAAAGCTGGATATAAAGTACTGTGCTAAAGTTTTAGGCCATCTTTAGATGTTGTTTTAGCAATGGTATAATGACCATATACAATTTTTTTTCTCAGTCTCTTTATTAGAATATAACCAGAATATACAGGCAATTTGTATGCAGAATTAAACAGAAAAAATCTGAAAAAAAAGAAAAGAAAAAAAAGACTTCTATATGCTAAAGTGGCAAGTATTTGGTGACCTCCTCTTACACTCAAGCAATAGCAGGAACCAGCTCTCTTAAACCTAAATGGAAAGGAAAAGAACTAGAAGGCCAAGAAAACTTTCAAGATCTGATGAGAAGTTTCTCAGATTTTCTTCTTTGAGAAACTAGAAGAAGTCCAGGAGGTCACACTGAATACTGATTTTTGCTTAAAGAAGCCATTTTGTTCTGATTTTTATTTTTTTATTTTTCACATTGTGTGTTCACACAACTGTATCATAATAAAGACAAAAAAAATAAATATGGATGGTCATTAAAACATTACTAAAACAACAAATCTGGTTGTGGCCTAAGACTTTGCACAGTACTGAATATCATAAAAGTTTGAGAGAAAATGGTCTATTATTGAGAATAGCATGTTACACCTCAGGATATGTCAGCTTCCTAATGAGTTCTGCCAGAGGTGACATTTTGACACCCTGTCGAAAAGCACAAACTGATGCTGACATAGATGGGATGGGGGGTGGGGGGGGTGGATGTATAATATGACCTGCTTCTGTGTCGTCATTCTTCCGTGTTGCTTATAATTTGATCTTTTCATAGTGCCTTTAACTTTTCCAGCTTTGTCTGTGTGAGTAATGAGTTCCTCTGGGAGGCTGAGTCTGAATGTTAAGCAGCTCCGAAAAAGTGCCATTGGAATCTACAGCTGAATAAAAGAGTGTGAATTTTTTTTTAGTAACTGAAACTTCACTTTAATAATAGACTGTGACATTACCATGTCAAGCACAATGCATGTTTAGACGTGGATCTATAGACATGTCAAAAAAAACAAGAGAGAAACCATATAGCCTGTTATAGATAAATTAGATGTTAACATCTTAGCAATTGACAATTGATCATTCTATAATTGGTGATGACCTTAAAATAAGTTAAACTCCAGTCATCCAGTATACTCATCATTGGAAAAAAAAAAAAAAAAAAAAAAAATATATATATATATATATATATATATATATATATATATATATATATATATATAATTATAAAAAAGTAATTTTTAAATATACCAGTTGCTGTTATGTGTAAATCATGCTCTTTTGAATTTTATTCATCACTACTGTGCCATTGTGTTAATATTGTCTACATATTCTAATATACAGGCATTCAGCCTATTGCAGTTATATTTGGAACTGATTAGTTTGCATATGCAAATGAGAACTATCTTTGTCATTTGGTTCTTGGGTAAACCACACCCTCTCTGGGCTTAAATCCAGTTCCACACCACTCATTAATCACTGCTTTTGGATCAGGTTTCCATGGAAACTTGAGAGGACGGGAGGAAGCATTCTGATTGCCTCAATCTTTTGCCTATTTTTAAATAAGTTGAAGTTTGATACAGCGTGTCCAAAAGCCTGAAGAAGAAAAAAAGTATTAAATTAGAAAAGAATGCAAAATAGAAGCATTTTACTTGACTTTTGCACTCTGCAGTGCATCGTTAGTGTAACTAAAGAACTGTGGTTTTATATATATATGTATTGTCTTGAGAAGCTACATTTGTGTCATTGCAATGGCTTTTATTTAAAAAAAAAAAAAAAAAAGGTATACATACATACTATGCATTTTTACAGCCCCTTCCAAAGAGGATTCAGACCTGACCTGGGCCCGGCGTAAACTAACCCAGCAAATCATCGAGGAGAACCAGACATCAAGCACACCCAGAGCTGGTGAGTGAAAGCTCGCCCCCTCTCTCTCTCTCTCTCTCTCTCTCTCTCTCTCTCTCTTTATCGCCTGTCTTTCTGTATCACATCCTTCCATATCTCACTATCTTTTCCCCTGCCTCCTCATTCTGTGAAATGATGCAGACAGGTGCCCTCTTCATAGTCAAGCCCCCTTTGAGGCTTGTGTTACTAAGCAACGGAATCCCTAATTTCAGAACAGAGGATAGTCTGTTTTAAGCATTCAGAGTGTGCCACTTTAGATAGATTAGTCATATGCCCTTTTTTCTTCAATCAACTCCTCATATTACTCATCGACCGAGGTTTCTCTTTTTTCATTTCTTTAATTTTTTTCATGTCCCATTCTCCAAATCATTCACTTTTTGATATGTTGATCTCACCTTTGGAAACGAAAGATTGTGAGTGTTTTTTTCACCAAATAAATGTTCAGTGCCTCAGATATTAAAGGTGCCGTAGAACGTCTTTTTAAAAGATGTAATATAAGTCTAAGGTGTCCCATGAATGTGTCTGTGAAGTTTTAGCTCGAAACACCCCATAGATTTTTTTTATAAAATTTTTTTTAACTGCCTATTTTGGGGCATCATTAAATATGAGCCGATTTAGGCTGCGGCCCCTTTAAATGCTCACGCTCCCCGCCCACGGAGCTCGCGCTTGCCTTTAACAGCATAAACAAAGTTCACACAGCTAATTTAACCCTCAAAATGGATCTTTACAAAGTGTTCGTCATGCAACATGTCTAATCTCGTAAGTATGGTATTTATTTGGATGTTTATATTTGATTCTGAATGAGTTTGATAGTGCTCCGTGGCTTAAGTTAACATTACACGCTGTTGGAGAGATTTATAAAGAATGAAGTTGTATTTATGAATTATACAGACTGCAAGTGTTTAGAAATGAAAATAACGACAGTCTTGTCTCCGTGAATACAGTAAGAAACGACGGTAAATTTAACCACATTTAACAGTACATTAGCAACATGCTAACGAAACATTTAGAAAGACAATTTACAAATATCACTAAAAATATCATGTAATCATGGATCATGTTAGTTATTATTGCTCCATCTGCCATTTTTCGCTGTTGTCCTTGTTTGCTTACCTAGTCTGATGATTCAGCTGTGCACATCCAGACGTTAATACTGGCTGCCCTTGTCTAATGCTTGAATATGGGCTGGCATATGCAAATATTTTGGTCATCATATTAATGATCCCAACTGTTACGTAACAGTCGGTGTTGTGTTGAGATTTGCCTGTTCTTCGGAGGTCTTTTAAACAAATGAGATTTATATAAGAAGCAGGAAACAATGGTGTTTGAGACTCACTGTATGTCATTTCCATGTACTGAACTCTTGTTATTTAACTATGCCAAGATAAATTCAATTTTTAATTCTAGGGCACCTTTAAAGCTTGTGACAGTTCTGATGTCCCACAATCCTTAATGGATGCAAGCACTGGGTTCCACCTTGCAGACTTTTGTACTTGCTACTGTAGTCAGTGTCATGAATTAAATTTCAGTCATTTACAGGGTTAGTTTAAAATGAAAATTAAGTCATCAGAACAACACCACCTTACCCTGGTGTTGTTCTGATGCAGTATGCCGTTCGTTCTTTTTTGGGCCACAAAAACAGAAATTAAAAGAAAAAAAATGTACCACTCATGCTCATCATATAATGGCAGTGAATATTGACCAGCATCAAGCTGTAAAACCAAAAGCAAAAAACATGCAGAAGTATCACAGAATGGTCCCATGCAGCACATGTCATATATTCCAAGTGTTCTGGGGGAATATGATAAGGTTTGGTGAAAAACCAACCAAAATTGTATGTATTAATGTATTATTTAAAGAAAACCCCGACCTTGACCGTTGGTCTTCTGTACACGGTGTGCATTCAAAGTTCACTCTGAGTAAATAAAATTAATAAAAACGCAACATGAAATAGTTTCTTCTCTGAGGTGAATGTATCCTGTGTGTTTGTCGTAACAAGAAGTTATCGCATTTACACCTGTCAAAAGTCATTCTTACTGTCATCTGACAACTAAGATATTTAACTCTGTGAAGAAAGTACATGGATACTTTTTTGGGGGATTTGCATTACATTTAGCAATACATATAATATATAACATGTCACATTCTGTGATACTTATACGTTTTTTTTTAAACGCTTGATGCTGGTGGATATTTATTGCTATTATATGGATGATCACTTAAAGTAAATGTAAAGTAAATTAAGTAAATTATCACTTAAAGGTGCAATATGTAAGAATTTTGCAGTAAAATATCCAAAAACCACTAGGCCTGTGTTATATATTTTGTTCACTTAAGTACTTACAATATCCCAAATGTTTCCAACTACTTTGCTGTTTTAACCAAGGCTCTGGGATGTGTGAAGAGTCGCCTGTCAATTGCGTCATACCCACGTTTCCCTCCATTTCCAGTTTTATATTTTACATGTTTTAATAGACAAGGGAACAACTGTTTGGTTACATTTATAGACAGAAAACTAATTGTTGTTATATAGCTTAACACTGTTAGTTTAACAATAAACACTTATAGTTTAAAGGTGCCACAGAATTAAAAATTAATTTATCTTGGCATAGTTAAATAACAAGAGTTCAGTACATGGAAATGACATACAGTGAGTCTCAAACTCCATTGTTTCCTCCTTCTTATATAAATCTCATTTGTTTAAAAGACCTCCGAAGAACAGGCGAATCTCAACATAACACCGACTGTTACGTAACAGTCGGCTCATTAATATGTACGCTCCTAATATTTGCATATGCCAGCTCATGTTCAAGCATTAGACAAGGGCAGGACGTCTGGATGTGCACAGCTGAATCATCAGACTAGGTAAGCAAGCAAGGACAACAGCGGAAAATGGCAGATGGAGCAATAATAACTGACATGATCCATGATTACATGATATTTTTAGTGATATTTGTAAATTGTCTTTCTAAATGTTTCGTTAGCATGTTACTAATGTACTGTTAAATGTGGTTAAAGTTACCATCGTTTCTTACTGTATTCAGAGACAAGACTGTCATTATTTTCATTTTTAAACACTTGCAGTCTGTATAATGCATAAACAGAACTTCATTCTTTATAAATCTCTCCAACAGTGTATATTGTTATCTTTAGCCACGGAGCAAAACCTCAAACTCATTCAGGATCAAATGTAAACATCCAAATAAATACCATACTTACGCGATTAGACATGCTGCATGACGAACACTTCGTAAAGAACAATTTTGAGGGTTAAATTAGCTGTGTGAACTTTGTTTATGCTGTTAAAGGCAAGCGCGAGCTCCGTGGGCGGGGAGCTCGAGCATTTAAAGGGGCCGCAGCCTAAATCGGCTCATATTTAATGATGCCCCAAAATAGGCAGTTAAAAATTCATTTAAAAAAAATCTATGGGGTATTTTGAGCTGAAACTTCACAGACACATTCAGGGGACACCTTAGACTTATAGTACATCTTTTAAAAAGACGTTCTACGGCACCTTTAAATCAAATTTTCTTGATTTTTTGCGAGTACCATGCTTTACCATGCCTCAGAACAAAACACTATTTTGTCAAGTAGCTAACATAGCATAATCAGATGCAGCTTTATTTTTAGTGACAGTAATACAGAATTTTCTCCATCATACAATACGTTTTAAAATTGATTGCATGCCATTTATCAACACAAGCCATCCAGCATTTAATATGATATTCTAAAATCGATCTAGCTTACTGCAGTGTGCAACAAGTGTCTTACAGCAGCCACCGAGCGAATGCACAGAGTAACATCATTTTCTAACATAATTTTTAACACACTCAAATGTATATAATATGATAAACAGAGCTGCGTTACCTCATACTCATGACCGGAAAAGCGGAAGCGGCGCCGGCGACTGTGTCATAATAAACGTTCCGCTACTCGTGAGGCGTGTGTTGCGCAATTCGCTCCAGCGGCCTCGTTCAGCTCCCACAACACTCGGTCCTGCTATGCTTCATACTACAGTAACGTTAATAATCGCATCCATGAACATGATTTCTTCCCGAGTCCTATCCCGATTATCGGCTGTGTTGTGAAGACCACATGTCCTAAGATTCAGCTCTCAAACTTGGCATCATCAAGCTACACCTTTGTTTTGAATAGGCCTCTAGTGGACAGAAAATCTTACATATTGCATCTTTAATTTTCATTTTAGGGTGAACTATTCCTTTAAAGGTGTTACATTCACTGCATATAATTAAATTTAAGATTGCAGTCTGTTCACACATCACATATGAATTATATAAAGTGATTACATTTTTGATGATATTTAATACTTCATCTGTATATTATTACTATATATTATTATTCTTGCTGATATATTGTTACTATTTGGTAAAAGTTGCTTGCAAGGCTTATAAATATTTAAAAACAGCTAACTAAATTATCAGCAGAAGTGTAGGCAGAGCAGATTGCTTTTGGAGGACAAATGTAATAAAATGTAATGCTCTAAAAGGCCTTAAAATCATTACACCCCTTTAATGATTTATAATTCCTTCTGATTTATGAAATTCAATAAGGGAGTCCTTGGTAAATTTAATCTTAAATGTAACTGAGCAGCTGTTAGTTCCAGCTGCAGCATGCAATGCAATAACAGATTCGATAGCATTGCTCAGGATAATCAAGACATATTTCCCATTACATTTGGCATATTATCTAGTGAAATGGCACTTTCAATAATTGATAAATGTAGAAAAGTTTAAAAACCGAAAAGCTGTGATTGTTATTATTCTGTGCATTTAAAGGGGTGTCATTTCCTCCCTCGTCTCTTTATTTCATGGCTGTTTATTAGACAGCTGGCCTCTTTAAGGCAGTCAGAGCAAGAACAGTCTTCACGCTGATTGCATCTCAAGAAGCTGTGGGCTAAAGTATTACCAGTCCTCTGATTTAACTCGGCCCACTCTTCCTGGCCTCTCTGCACTATTACAGATTAGCTAAGAGGCTGGTCAATTCAATTGCCACTTAGTTACAATAGACAAAAGCTTCTTAACAACCTTAAGTTAAATGGAACGCATTCTCTTGATTCTCTACTACAGTACATCAATGAAGTGCGAAAGCACAAAACTAGACAGGTTAGTGTTTTCACAGATTAAATCAGATTTTCTTGGCCTTCTTTTGTTTTGGTTTTCCCCCCATCCAAAATATATACATCTGAATATGCGTGGTTAGATATTCTCTTATCATTCACACTTTTTAGGGTCAAAAGAAACTCTTAGTAACCCAGAATAAGGTTTCATAGCCACTGTGGGCTGTCAGATGCAAAACCTTTAAGATGTGACCTTTAACGCAAACGTTAATGTGCTAAATGCGATTAGCACCCGTTTCAGTTCAGACCAGAGCTGTCAAGATTGTTTCATAGTGATTGAAGGGATTTCAGAATATTGTTAGCTTTGCTTTATGGATTGCATAGTTTCTCTGTGCTTTTCCACCCAGCTATCCATGAATTTCCCGAGGACATTTTCACTAAGGGACAGAGGAGGCATGGAGCAATTCTACTGCATGTGTTTTGTGTAAGTATGCCACAGTCCATGGTTATTATGTCATACTGTTAAGGGTCAGTAAGATTTTTTTTAAAAGACATTAATACTTTTATTCAGCAAGGATGCATTACATTTATCAAATTTGACTGTAAAGACATTTATAATGTTACAAAATATTTCTTTTTTCAAATAAATACTGTTCTTTTGAATATTCTATTCATCAAAGAATCCTGAAAAATATAACCAACCCCAAACTTTTGAATATTTGTGTTAATTTCCTATTTTATTTCCATTTTTTTTTTACTTGTTTTTAATACAAGTTCTAAATTTTACTTGAATTCTAGTTTGACTTGTAGAATTATAGTTTGTAATTTGATTTGATAAACATAATTGTTTACATATTTTGATAAACATATTTTTTGGACTATAATGATGCATAGTAAAATTGAAAATAATGAAATAACGGTAACACTTTACAATAAAGTTCATTAGTTAAACATTAGTTAATGTATTAACTAACATGAACTAACAATGAACAATACATTTATTACTGTATTTGTTAATCTTTGTCAATGTTGTTTAATAAAAATTCAGCATTTCATTGTTTGTTCATGTTAGTTCACAGTGAATTTAATACAACTCTTGATTTTGATAATGTGTTAGTAAATGTTGAAATTAACAAAGATTAATAAATGCTGTAGAAGTGCAGTTCATTGTTAGTCCATATTAACTAATGTAGTTAACTAATTAACCTTATTGTAAAGTGTTACCAAAATAACTAAAAATGAAAGACTTCATGCAGTATGATCTTTGATAGAGTGTTTGTGAAGGTTAAGTTATGGATCTCCGCTGACCTGTCTTGTTGTGACCACAGGCAGTTTACATGTTCTATGCCCTTGCTATTGTCTGCGATGTCTACTTTGTCCCTTCTTTGGAAAAAATCTGTGAGGTGAGTGTGGTTTTTTGCTACTGGCAGGAATCTCAATGTTATTGGGAAATAGCAGACCGTATTCTGAGCTGGAGTTTATACTTTCAGAATCTGCACCTCAGTGAGGATGTTGCAGGTGCCACCTTCATGGCAGCAGGCAGCTCCGCACCTGAGCTTTTCACATCTTTGATTGGTCAGTATCAGTGACCTCTAGCCATGTTTTTTGTAATACGTTGTTACTGTCAATAAGTAGTTGTCTCTTCATATCAGGTGTGTTCATCACAAAGGGAGACCTGGGGGTGGGAACTATTGTGGGATCAGCTGTCTTCAACATCCTGGTCATCATCGGAGTTTGTGGAATATTTTCTGGACAGGTAGTTTATGGTTATTTTATTATATTAAATATAAAACTTTACAGATTCACTCTTTTTGTTTCTTGGGACTTTTCAACATTCCTGCTTTACAGACCATCACTCTGACCTGGTGGCCGCTCTTCCGTGACTCTATCTTCTACATCCTCTCTGTGTTGGCCTTGATTCTGGTAAGCAGCACCATATTTGCCTGTTTGTGTTTTGTAGTCACACTTAATTAAATACATTTTTGTATCTATTTTTGTGTATTTCAGATCATATATGATGAAAAAGTAATCTGGTAAGTGTGCCAAAGTCATTATAAATAAGATGTAATAATCTTCATTGACATTTAATCTTCACTGAAACTGGGAGTATAGCCTTATCATATAACATCACTGTTACAGGTGGGAGACTATAATACTTATATCCATGTATGGAGTTTATATCCTTATCATGAAGTGAGTATTTCATATCATATACAGTACCAGTCCTATATATATATATATATATTAGGGGTGTAACGATACGCTCAGGTCACGATACGATACGTATCTCGATACGGAGTTCACGATACGATACGTATCACGATATTTTGAACAAAATGAAACTGAAATTCAAACAAGATTTATTAAAAAAACATGAACAAATTTCAATAATTTTCCTTGTTGTACATACAAGATCACATTTCAATAAAATAAATAAATATAACATTTTAATAAAAACCTTCTGTATTCAAATTAACAGCTGAATAGGGCTGTCTGTCACTGAAAAAAAATGTTAAATTTAACATGAACTTAGAATTATGAATAGGGGCCGTTCACATATCGCGTCTAAAAACGCGTGGAAGGCGCGGCCGCACCGCTTCTCCTTCTTTCCAAAGCGCTTGCGCTCCCGTGGCGTCGGTCGTTGCTATGCAACCATGAACTGAGCTCTCCAAGAGGATCAGGATGTTTCTGCTAAGGATAAATGATTTCTAGCCCTTGCATTAGTTTTACTACGAGATATATTGATGGAGATAAGATATAAAAACCACCATGTACAGCTATGATCAGCTGTTCAGCTGAGCTTTTGATGTTTTGTTACGGAAAGGCCATAGCTGATCGGTTGATTCTTGTCACACGACCTGCGGTGCGCTTGCGGCATTCTGAGAAGTTGAGAATTGCATGCGCGTCGCGACCGCGTTGATCCCATTATGAGCGCGCTTGCCGCGCGGCTACATTTGAAAATAATAACTGACTTGCACGCGGAAAAGACGCAATATGTGAACGGCCCCACAGAACTTCTTAAAGCAAAGCATCGCAAGCGTCTTTTGCTTTTCTGTGAGCACAGCTGTTCCTGTGCACTGCGGTGAAAGAAAGCCACGACTTTTCTCACGCGACCATGCAAGAGACTGACATGAGAAACGTTTAAACCTGCTTGCAAGATTCAATGTGTGCCCGAAACACTTACTGAACTAGAGAGCTGATTGAGACACACCATCTACGATAAATCGTTACACCCCTAATACTTATAGTAATTTAAAAATGTGGTAGCATTGGATCTGGACAGGAAGGATAACTCTGGGAGTTGGAAGGGGTGTGTCGCGATTCTGCCTTCTCACATCGCGATACAGGTTCGTGGACCTGCGTATCGCGATTTCGGTTTCATATCGCATATCGTTACAGCCCTAATATATATATATATATATATATATATATATATATATATATATATATATATATATATATATATATATTCAATAAAAATAAAATATATATTTATTTATTTATTTACATACTAAGTTAGTAAAAATAAATAAATATTATATACTTTATTTTTATTTAATATACAATATACAATACTATATTAAATAAAAAATAAAATATATAATATTTATATATTATATATATAATATTAATATATTATATATATAATATTATATATTTTATAGTATTATATATATATATAATACTAAAATTATATATATATATATATATATATATGATAAAATATATTAATATTTATTTATTTATTTTCACTAACTTAGTAAAGTTAGTAAGTTAGTAAAAATAAATACATTATTTTATTTAATATAGTATTTTATATATATATATATATATATATATATATATAAGATAGAATATATAATATTTATTTATTTATTTTTACTAACTTATTTACATACTAAGTTAGTAAAAATAAATAAATTATTTTTATTTAATATAGTATATTATATATATATATATATATATATATATATATATATATATATACTATATTAAATAAAAATAAAATATATAATATTATATATTTTATAGTATTTATATATATATAATACTAAAATTATATATATATATTTTTTTTTATATATACATATATATATATAAGATAAAATATATATATAATATTTATTTATTTATTTTTACTAACTTATTTACATACTAAGTTAGTAAAAATAAATAAATTATTTTTATTTAATATAGTATTTTATATATATATATATATATATATATACTATATTAAATACAAATAAAATATATAATATTTATTATATATATATATATATATATATAATATTATATATTTTATAGTATTTATATATATAATACTAAATATATATATATATATATATATATATATATATATATGATAAAATGTATAATATTTATTTATTTATAACTTATTTACATACTAAGTTAGTAAAAATAAATTATTTTTATTTAATATAGTATTATTTATATATATATATATATATATATATATATATATATATATATATATATATATATAAAAATATTATATATTTTATAGTATTTATATATATAATACTAATATATTATATAAAATATATATATATAAAATGTTATAATTTTACTAACTTATTTACATACTATAATCCAATGGAGTTTACATATAACAAGTATTTAACATTTCTACTTATCATATACAGTACCAGCCAAAATATAATTGATGATAATAAAATAAAATAAAATATAATCTATTATATTATAGTAAATAAGAAAATATTTATTTATTTATTTGATTAATTAACATATTTACATACACTTATATTTTTGGTCAGTGCATAATTTCCCCAATATGTTATTTGAGTTTGTGTGTGTCCATTTCAAGGTTTAACAGTCAGATTTGGGGCTGGGTGGAGCAGAGGTTTGGTATCCCAGGTCAGCCGTGTTTGGTTAGCAGTCTGCGCAGAGATGTGTCGGTAGGAGAGGCAAGCCCCCACTGTGACACCTCCATGATCCTCTTGAAGAAAGGTGTGTGTGTGTGTGGGTGGAGGGTGGAGCTGTGTGGATCATACTGAGTGGTTGTGCATTATAAAGTACCACGTCTCTCTCTCTGTCAGGTCAGAATGCGGGTGGCCAGGACTCCCCGGTGGTGATGGTGGATGAGTTGATGAGTCTACACCCTCACCAGTTCTCTTTTTCAGAGGCAAGCCTCCGTGTCATGATCACGCCCCACTTCTCCCCCCGCACTCGCCTCAGCATGGCCGGACGCATGCTCATCACTGAGGTATTGGCTGGATGCTTGCTCGCTTTTTGCACGTCTGGATGGGACAACAGCACCTCAGTTTCGCAAACGAGAATATAAACTATCAGGCTTATTTCATGTGTGGATTAAAAGAAGCAATTAATGGAGTTCTTACTTTTCCAGTAAAGAGCCAAAGATCCATTTTTCAGTTTTCCAGTAAAGATACTGCTGTAAAAAACAACATTTTATAAGATATTAAGACTTGTTTTAAGAATATACTACTGTTCAAAAGTTACGTGATAGAGTTATGTTGTCCATTTACTGTTTTCAATCAAAAATATAGTAAAACAGTATCATTACGAAATATTATTTCAGTTTAAAATAACTGTTAATGTATTCCTGTGATGGCAAAGCTGAATTTTCAGCATCATTACTCCAGTCTTCAGTGTCACATGATTCTTCAGAAATCATTCTAGTATGCTGATTTGGTGCTCATGTATCATTATTATCAGTGTTGAAATCAGTAAAAAAAATTTCCGGATTCTTTGATGAATAGAAATTTCAAAAGAACAACATTTATTTGAAACAGATACAAATAGATGAAATCTTTTGTAACATTATTTTCAACTTTTTATGCATCTTTGCTGAAATAAAAGAATTTCTTTTTTTTTTTAAATGAATATTTGTCTCAATCCATTAGCAAATAATTTTAAATCAAAAGGTTCGAGCAAAAAAAAAAAAAAAGTTTAAGGAAAAAAAAGTTTGAGGTTTATGATTAAAATCAGAAAATATTGCATTTGAGATAAGAAAAAACTAAATTCAATACATATTCTTATAAAGTCTTATTATCTTACACAATGTTTAATCTCAAATAAATGTATTGTTTAAATTATATGGCTTATGTTTTATTGGAAAACAAAATTGATTAAAAAAAAGATTCCTTAGGAGAGTTTTAAAATATTAAAGGGATCTCATTTATGTTTTCTTTTTCCTATGGGTCGTTTAATATGACCCACCTGCTGTAATATCTGCATCAGGTAGGATGGTGACTGATCCAGTCCTCAGAACGTCTGCTGTCATTTCCTGTATACTCTTCAAATGTCAGCAATATTATTTCTTCCTATAGGTTCAAGCATCCTTAGACACTACTCCTGATTTTCATATTCGTTTAAACCCCTGGAGATCTTCTGTAACAACCATTTTGTTGTTTGTTTGGGCAAATGCTTTATTCCATCTTCAATTGTTGACATGACTTGCTTGTTGGCTTGACTCTCGCAGCTCTTGCATGTCATCTTTAAGAGGCCCTGACAGGCTGTGCTTTACCTTGGTCTTGCGGTGTGTTCAACTCTGTCCTCACCATTTCTCATCTAACTGAATCTCATTCGGTTGAAGGAGTTCACATTGGGTCTCCCCTGCACAGTGTCCGACTGTACATCTCTCACATTTTCTGCCTGTCTTCCACAGAGGCAGAGACTAATTAGAAACAGGAGCCCTGGAGACAGCAGTGGCAGTGGAGCAGGCGACACTGCTGGCCAAGATGGTCCAGGCATGGAGGGGGTTCCTTGGGGTCTGGAGAATGGAGGGGCCCTTGAGAGTGAAACGCCAAGGGGCCAAGGAGAAGAGTTAGAACGAGTAGTAGATATAGAGGACTCACAGCCTAAAGAAGAGGAAGAAGAGGAAGAAGAAGAGGCAGATGAAGAACAACCCTTCAGACCTCTTACTGTGCCAGGTGAGTGAATATTAAGGATGAATTACGGATTATTATAACAATTTTCAATCAATCCACAATTTAAAAAAGTAACATAAATATCAAATTAAAGAGTTAGTTCACCCAAAAATGGAAATTACCCCATGATTTACTCACCCTCAAGCCATCCTAGGTGTATATGACTATCTTCTTTCAGACGAATACAATCAGTGTTATATTAAATAATGTCCTGGTTCTTCCAAGCTTTATAATGGCAGTGAATTTTTCGATATAGAGAAGAGGAGCTTGAGTTTGTTGCCCAACACTATTTGTTTGAACAGCGAGAGGCTGAGGCTCGACTTTTGGCGTAAGTCGACGTGCGTATGGTCTGCCGGAAGCTAGTTATTTTACTTTTTAAAGTTTTAAATATGGATATTTTTCTTACACAAATGCATCACTTCGCTTCAGAAGGCCTTTATTAATTATCTATAAATATATTTATTTATTATCTTTTATGACGGATGGATGCACTTTTTTTGGGCTTCAAAATCTCATCCTCTATTTACTACCATTATAAAGCCTTGAAGAGCCAGGACATTTTTTAATATAAATCCAATTGTATTAGTCTGAAAGAAGATAGTCAGGTACTCCTAGGATGGCTTGAGAGTGAGTAAAACATGGGGTTATTTTCATTTTTGGGTGAACTATCCCTTTAACAACCAATTATTTGTATTATGAATATTTTTAATATTTGAAATAAGTAGGCTTTTTTGTGGAATCCTTATGGTACTCTGTGCTGTTGCTGAAAAATTAGATTCATCCAGAATCATTTTAGAATTTGATTATGACTCCCTGAATCAAAAACAAATTGAATCACGAAGTGCATAAACACTCCCACCTCTAGTGGATATGTTTATAAATGATACCAAAACGTTATATTAAACCATTATTCAGAATATTCAAAATAACAGGACAACACATTGAGTTTATTGTGGTTCATGTGTCTCCAATTTTTTCCCCCCACATCCTTATTAGGAGAATGGTCCTCATTTTTAACCCATTAAAGACTATTATCCATTAGTCTAAGAGCCATTTCTAGATAATGGGGCCATGCGTTTTAGATTTGTGCACTAGTGTTATGATTATAGAAAAGTAATGAGAGCTCTCAAATCTCTCGGGGCTGCTGCGGCTTGCAATCAAATGAACTCCATCACTGCTGAACATGTTACTGAAGATGACAGGAAGAGTGAAAATTGCAATTTAAAGAGCTCAAAAGGGATCCCTTTGAAACGTTTCAGTAAAAGAAAGGCAAATCAGGAAAGATCATTAATGTTTCATTCAAGTATCATCCAGTGTTGCCAAGTCCGCGGTTTTCCTGTGGAATTGAGCTACTTTGCCACGGGGCACAAACGAACAGGTTGCAACGAACCCAAATAACATGATATTTAGCCCCTGAATAGCGAATTTTACCAGGGGAAACCCACAAAAAACGCGGATTTTACCCTCTGGAACTTGATTTTTACCGGGGGACCCCCCTGAAATGTCATTGGGCTAGTTTTGAGTAGCAATTGGGCGGGTTTTGTTGTGAAAACCTGGCAACCCTAGTATCATTGTCTATAGCCGCGTTTCTACCGCAGGCCTTTCCCCAGGAACTAGGTACTTTGGGGTTCTGGGTAAAAAATTCCCCCTCAGAAAGTCCCTGCTCACTAGGTAGAACTTTATTTCAAAGTTCAGGAACTTTCAGGGGTGGGACTTGGGCACTGAACATGCTGATTGGTTGACTCCACACAGCATTTTATTTCAGCCGCCATTTTTAAAAGTCTGTTGCTTTGTGTGCAGTAAGAGTTGTTTGCTATTCGAATCAACAATGGAGTTTAAAAATTATGGCCGATGGACGACGACAAGTTTCAGGCTTATATGCCGAGGATGAAATCCAGCTGGAACTGGTACTTTAGACCGTGATGGAAACTCAGACAGCAACAGGTCTGGGGGAAAAAAGTTCCTGGGACAAATTTCTCCGGGTAATTTCGGTGGAAAAGTGGCTTATATAGACCGGGGGTGTCCAAACTCGTTCCTGGAGGGCCACTGTCCTGCCATGTTTAGCTCAACTTGCCTCAACACACCTGCCTGGAAGTTTCTATTATGCCTAGTAAGACCTTGATGAGCTGGTTCAGGTGTGTTTAATTGGGGTTGGAGCTTAAGTGTGCAGGACAGTGACCGTCCAGGATTGGACACCCCTGATATAGGCAGTCTTTGTCCTGCTGGTGACATTTGAAATTATGTGATACTCTCTTTGTCCTGTAGGTGGCATTAAGGAGCCTAGTATGAAATGGTAATGATTTGAAGTACTTTTATCCACAGAGGGGCGCTGGGAGCAAGTGAAGTGGGCGTTTTCATGGCCCTTAGGCTGCCTGCTGTACTACACTGTCCCCAACTGTGTTTTGCCACGCTGGGAGCGCTGGTTCATGGTTACCTTTGTGGCCTCAACACTCTGGATTGCCGTGTTCTCCTACCTCATGGTGTGGATGGTGAGATCAGTCCTTCAGTGTTCATTATCACTGCAAAAAATATGTAGGATGGCCTGTTAGGATTTCTGTTTAACACACAATATCTTTGTTGCAGGTCACCATTATCAGTTTTACACTGGACATTCCAGATGTTATCATGGGTATTACGTTTCTAGCAGCAGGCACCAGTGTCCCAGACTGCATGGCTAGTCTCATAGTTGCCCGTCAAGGTGCCAAGATAACTCTTTTTTTTTTTTTCAATTTCAGTTTTATTGAAGATTGAATGAATTAATGTGTCTGGTGCTGCAGGTATGGGAGATATGGCGGTGTCCAACTCTATCGGCAGCAACATCTTTGACATTCTGCTGGGTCTTGGTTTCCCATGGGCTTTGCGCACTCTAGTGGTTGATTATGGGTCAATGGTGAGTTTGTATTTATTTTCAATTAGAGATGGAACTCGATGGTCTACTAGGCTGTGATGCATTATGATTCTTTCTCAAACAATTGTGGATGGATCCACAAAAATTTAATTAATTGAATGTAAAAAAATATACATATATATTATAAATAATAATAATTGTACTTTAATGATGAAATAAAATTAATATATTTAAAGCAAATATTTTCAGAACATTTAAAGGGTTAGTTCACCCAAAAATGAAAGTAATGTCATTTATTACTCACCCTCATGTTGTTCTACACCCGTAAGGCCTTCATTCATCTTCGGAACACAAATTTAGATATTTTTGATGAAATCCGATGGCTCAGTGAGGCCTCTATAGGCAGCAATGCCACTGAACTTCTCAAGATCCAGACAGATACTCAAAACATATTTAAATCAGTTCATGTGAGTACAGTGGTTCAATCTTAATAGTATAAAGCGACGAGAAAACGTTTTGTGCACCAAAAAACAAAATAACGACTTTTCAACAATTTCTAGTGATGGCCGATTTCAAAACACTGCTTCAAATCAGTGATTCGGATTGCATGTCAAAATACCAAACTGCTGAAATCACATTTCGATATCGTTGAAAAGTCATTATTTTGGTTTTTTGCTGCACAAAGTTTTCTTGTCGCTTTATACTATTAAGATTGAACCACTGAACTCACATGAACTGTTTTAAATATGTCTTTAGTACCTTTCTGGATCTTGAGAAGTTCAGTGGCATTGCTGTCTATTATAGAGGCCTCACTGAGCCATCAGATTTCATCAAAAATATCTTAATTTGTGTTCCGAAGATGAACGAAGGCCTTACGGGTGTGGAACGACATGAGGGTGAGTAATAAATGACATTATTTTCATTTTTGGGTGAACTAACCCTTTAAAAATCCTTCTGTTCCATCCCTAATTTTAACTCATTTTCTACTTTTCGTTAAGTTTACGTTTGTGTCATTGTTTTTCTTTTTTAATTAACAATCTTTTAATAGTTTCAGTTAACAATAATAACCCTGGTTCTGTGTGCTGATTATGAGTGGCACCAAAAGTGTACAATATTTCGATTCTTACAGCATTCTCTCTTGGTCTTCCTCAAGGTCTTCATTAACAGTAAGGGGCTGGTGTACTCAGTGATTCTCCTTCTTGCTTCTGTTTTTCTTACTGTAAGTTCATCATTGAGAATTTGAGAACTCTCTTCTCATATTTCTCATATTATTTTTACTTATGCCATGTACACGGCCTATATTCTGTCCGTCTGCACAGGTACTAAGCGTGCACCTGAACCACTGGAGGCTGGACCGGCGGTTAGGCCTTGGGCTTATGTTCCTGTATGCCATCTTCCTGCTCTGCTCCATCTGCTTTGAGAAACTCTAGATCATGTTTTGCTTAGCTGTAGGGTAGATCTAGTCATAGATAACCATATTTTAGCCCCAGTCACTGCCTTATTAGTAGCGGTTATTTCAGCCATGGTTTGGAACTTGAACCGTGACTCTGCTCTGGTAGGTTAAGAACAGGCCAGTTCTACACACTGCTTTAAGCCAATCACCCACTAGACAGTGCGGCCGAACTCAAGGAGACTGTACTGCATACTGTACCTCTGAAACATTTCTACTTAACATACAGAGCTTCTTTAAGAGAACAAAAATCAATTACAAGATGTGAAGAATTTATATAAAGCGGTGTTAAATGTTTACAGCACACAGAACACTTCCTCTAGCCTCACCTTTTGCATATTTCTATTCTGAAATCTTTCATCACAATCAAGCATGGTACGAAGAACAAATCTGACATCGCAAAAGTGTTATTACTAAAAAGAGTTCTATTAACTCTTGTAACAGAGATACACTCAATTTATTGCATTACTTTGCCTTATTTATTTTTGACGTTAGCTCTGTAAAAATGTGGTTTAGGATTTGAAGATTTTCCTGTTTAGGTATATTTAAGAGCAGTCTGTCTTTTTTGTGTTGTTCCTTAAAAAAAGAGAATATTCTGGTATTTTGGAAGACACCTGTTTTAGTATTACTGATTAACCAAAAACATCCCCTGTCTTTGGTAAGTGTTTACATACCAAACATGCTTAGATTTCTATAAAGGGTCACTTAGAGGTGTCCTGCACATTTTGATATGTTGTAATGAAATAGTTACTTTTGTGCCCCACTGCAACACTATGAACTATGAACATGAGAAAGTAACAATCAATTTAATCTTCAGCAATGTGTATCCATTATTCACAAACAACTGCTTTATACACAGGCCTTTATAAATTAATTCATATATTTTCACACTATGTATGACACCTCATTTAACAACAGACCTTAATTGGTTTTTGCACCAAATGAAAATGTTTGGAATTTAATATATTTATAACTTATAATAATAGTATAATATAATGTTATAAACAATGTAATCTCTTTTTTTATGATCCTACATTGCATACTGTCTATGGGACAGATAATGAATTATAATATATATTAATAACCAAAGGCTCCCTCTGTTTAAGCTGAAAATGATTTGGTTAATTCTGGTACAGCAGTGTTTTAATTGTTAACTTTAAAGTTATTTTCAATATTTGACGTTTTATCCTGATTAAACGTGCTTATGTTTCAGTTCTGTTGTATATTTAATTTTTAAAGACATGGATTGCTTAAAAAGTCCCGCACCAATCGTCAAAATTTTCTTGCTTGTGGTTTGCAGTTCTCTTAGTACTGAGCAAAATTGTAAATTATTTAATTTCTCTTCTGAAATGTCCAGAAGATTTTCATCTTACCACTCACACTAAAAAAATATGTGTTAATTAAATTGCTGTGAAAAATAAATAGTAAATGACAAGTTACATACAGCCTGACCTAGTAAACATCTTATTATTATGCCACAGTTTAAGGTTCAGTTGAACATCTTCCCTGTTTATTTTCATTTTAAAAGTCACATAATGAGGATATGGCTCATTATTACTATCTCACCATTTGTTACAGTCCTGTCTATATTCTTAAAGATATTTGTATGTTGTTGAGTGCAATAAAACAAGGTCTGTGCAATACCCAAGATCATCACATAATGACTCATTGCATTCTTCCCCTTATACTTATGGAAGTGTTACAAATAAAGTTACATTTTGTGAAAACATTATTCTAGAGATGCTGAGTTCTTAAGAGTGTTTTTATAAGCATTATGGGAACTACGTTTTAGGGAAGAATGGTGCATGGTCTCAGAAACAGTTTTAACAAAATTGGTTTGGGATTTATGGTAAGAACATTTATATCTTCCATCAGTGATGTGGCAGTTTGTTAATTCAACTAAACCAAACCCTAACCATATAGTAAGTACATGTAGTTACTTAATATTACTCAGGACTTAAATGTATAATTACATTGTAACAAAGACAACTTAAAATAAAGTGTAACCCTCTTATTCCATAAAACTTTTATTTCATGGCTTCCACAAAAAATATTAAGGAGCACAGCTGTTTTCAACATTGATAATGATCACACTTGTTTCTTGAGCATCAATTCAGCATATTAGAATGATTTCTGACAGATCATGTGACACTAATACGGAAGAGGATTAGGGCCAAGCAATAATAAAAAAATAAAACCATCTCGAGATTAAAGTTGTTAAATTTTGAGAAAAAACTCGTTAAATTTTGAGAAAAAAGTCGAAATAAAATGTTGAGAATAAACTCGTTAAATTACGAGAAAACATTTTGTTAAATTTCAAGAAAAAGGTCGAGATAAAATGTTGACAAAGTCATTAAATTTCGAGAAAAAAGTCGATAAAATGTTGAGAATAAACTCATTAAATTACGAGAAAAAAAACTTGTTAAATTTCGAGAAAAAAGT
This sequence comes from Megalobrama amblycephala, assembly GCF_018812025.1. Taxonomy (NCBI): domain Eukaryota; kingdom Metazoa; phylum Chordata; class Actinopteri; order Cypriniformes; family Xenocyprididae; genus Megalobrama; species Megalobrama amblycephala. The sequence goes on along the minus strand of NC_063066.1, from coordinate 10,633,836 downwards.
TGAGATAAAATGTTGAGAATAAAGTCATTAAATTATGAGAAAAAAGTTGTTAATTTTTTTTCTCGTAATTTAATGAGTTTATTCTCAACATTTTATCTCAACTTTTTTTCTCAAAATTTAACGACTTTTTTTCTCATAATTTAACAAATTTTTTCTCGTAATTTAACGACTTTTTTCTCGTAATTTAATGACTTTATTCTCAACATTTTATCTCGACTTTTTTTCTCGAAATTTAACGAGTTTTTTTCTCGTAAATTAACACGTTTATTCTCAACATTTTATCTCGACTTTTTTCTCGAAATTTAACGAGTTTTTTTTCTCGTAATTTAATTACTTTATTCTCAACATTTTATCTCGACTTTTTTCTCGAAATTTAACGAGTTTTTTCTCGTAAATTAACAAGTTTATTCTCAACACTTTATCTCGACTTTTTTTTCGAAATTTAACGACTTTTTTCTCATAATTTAACAAATTTGTTCTCATAATTTAACCAATTTTTTTCTCGTAATTTAATGACTTTATTCTCAACATTTTAGCTCGACTTTTTTCTCGAAATTTTACGAGTTTTTTCTCGTAAATTAACAAGTTTATTCTCAACATTTTATCTCGACTTTTTTTTTCGAAATTTAACGACTTTTTTCTCATAATTTAACAAATTTGTTCTCATAATTTAACCAATTTTTTTCTCGTAATTTAATGACTTTATTCTCAACATTTTATCTCGACTTTTTTTCTTGAAATTAATGACTTTTTTTCTCATAATTTAACGAATTTGTTCTCATAATCTAACGACTTTTTTCTCGTAATTTAATGACTTTATTCTCAACATTTTATCTCGACTTTTTTCTTGAAATTTAATGAGTTTTTTCTCGTAATTTAATGAGTTTATTCTCAACATTTTATTTCGACTTTTTTCTCAAAATTTAAAAAGTTTTTTCTCGAAATGTAACAACTTTAATCTCGAGATGGTTTTATTTTTTTATTATTGCTTGGCCCTAATCCTCTTCTGTACACTGAAGACTGGAGTAATGATGCTGAAAATTCAGCTTTGCCATCACAGGAATAGATTACAGTTTAAAATATATTACAATAGAAAACTGTTATTTTAAATTATAATAATATTTCACAATATTTCTGTTTTTACTGTATTTTTGATCATAAATTCAGCCTTAGTGAGCATGAGACTTTTTCAAGAACGTTACCAAATATTTCGACTCCAAACTTTTGACCAGTACTAGTGTATATTTCTTGACATTTCTTAACATAACTAATGAGCAAATACCAGAAGTACACTCTGATATATAAAATAATTAATAAATATATATACACACACTGTAAAAAATTATTTTCATGATTTGGTATCACAACATTTCTTTTGTCAAATATAAAACGCTTTGAGTACCCATAAAAAGTGCTATATAAATGTAAGGAATTATAAATCAACTTCAAAAATGAATGTGGTTCAGATAACAATATTTTAAGTTTCTGTTGATTAAACCAATCGCCTTCATTGCATTAATTCAAAATTTTAATTTCAATGAACTAAAAATTTTAAGGCAACTTACTTTTTTTAAGTTAAACCAGCAATTCTTTTTTACACTGTACATAAATACATACATACATGTCAAATATTGCTTTTCTCTAAAGTACACACACGCACACAAAAAGATGTTCTTTTATTATGTTCTTGTTGTTTTGTTTCTTTCTGTTTTTGGACACAAAGATGGTTGAAGATGAGAGATGTTATAGGGTCTAATACTTCCACCTGCAATTTCCGAAACTCAGAGACGACACAATCCATCACCGCACTACGCTGTTTGTTTATTTGGCACCAATCCTTTGTGTTGTATTATATACCCTTCACTTTGATAAATACAGCAAAAGAGAAACCAATAGCAATGTCCCAGGACACACGTCATCTGGTGCGTAAAAGGGCTTCTTGAATATTCAAGGATTGCTTTGAATGTGTAACAAGGATTGAATGTGACAGTATTTAACTTTGATGTCATGAATCATCCCAAAAATAAACAAATGCTTCGGTCCTACTTCAGTGTTCTAACATTTAAATTGATAATTTGATACAGTGCACTTTTTGCGTACATACATGTTTTTACATTGTATTTATATTATTAAAAATCCCTGCATGTAATTACTGTTGAGCCTTCCCTTACACCATAACCCACCCTTAACCTAACTATACCACCAAACCTACCCTAACCTTACCCATATCCCAACTCAATAGCAGCAAAAGTGTTTTGCAATACATGAACACAATAAGTGCATTGTACCTAACAATGATTTTTTTATGTAAGTACATTGTAATTAAAGACACCTAATATAAAGTGTGACCAATGAAACATCAGAGCAAATTTGAGATTAAAAATGATTAGAAATTTGTGCGTCATGCAGTGTAAGGTATCAGACATAAAGAATCTGAGGTGGAGGAGCAGTCATGATGGGTGAAGAGTAAACATTTGTTAGGGCTCTCTGTGCAAGCAGAGATAGGCTCTGTCTGAATTGACAGCACCCCCTTAATTGTGTCTATGACGAGAGAACATCACGTCAAAACCATTAACACTGGGATGGGGTGACATGAGCAGTATTGATCCCTTCAGGATAGATGGCCTCGGAAGATATAAAACTGAAGATGCCGGCTGGGGCAAGGGCACTGAAGACTGAAGTCACCCGCGATCCTCTCAACATGTTGTCACTGGCATTGCTCTACATTCTGGCCGTGGTTTGCTCTGTGCGGAGAACTCACGCACTGCCTCTATATTCAGACACGGCACTGCCACAGCAGGAAGGTAAGATCAACTCTGTGCTTTTGATAAGTTGGCAAGCTCACGATGTTTGTTAGGGCTGAACGTCAAGCTAAATGTATGATGAAACCTTGACTGTACATTTATTAGATGCTAGGTTGATCGCTGAGTGCTTAACGTCTCTTCTGCTTTCAATGTAAATGTTAAAAAGAAAGTGGTGAAATGCAGTATAGGGATAAATCTGACAAAGACCCACCGACATGGAAACAGAGGAGATATCTGTTTTTGGACAATAGTAGAAATTCAAACTAGAGTTTTTTTTTTATTTTTATTTCTTTTTTAAATGATTAACAAAATCAAAATATGACATTTGGTTTTGCAGAACTGATTCAGAAACTGGTGGCAGAGGTTGAGGAAGGACAAAGTAATGATTTAACAGAGCAAAGGGACATCAAAACTGTGCTCCCTGTCCTGCTCCAGAGAGGTGAGATAGGGACTCCTGGGTACTTGACACATTTACTGTGTCGTTAGAATAGGTGCACATTTTTCCTGCAGCCAAGTCATGTTTTTCTGTCTTTCTAGGTACAAAAGAAACTTTGCAGCAAGAGAAAATGAATAACATGGTATGATTGTACTCTTTGTAATGAATTTACAGTTCTTTCTTTCTTCCTTTCTTGTTTGATAATAAATAATTATGTCTGTGTCTTTAGGTGGATGACTTAAAAGCAGTTGTCTTAAAACTAGCAGCAGCTGATAACCTGCGTTCTCAAGGCTATGTACGATCTGAGCAAAACTTGCCCAAAAACAATAAGAGAGGTGAGTCGTCAAAGAAATGATATGACAAGTATATGAAATATCTCCAGTTGGCCAGTAATGTTTTTATGAATTTTAACAATGGAATGTTGTGAGAGCATGAACGCAAACAAATGTGAACGAAGCTTCGGGACAGTTGACAGGATAGTGCAGCATTGTCACAAGAGATGAAGCATTGGCAATTTAAATGTTCAAGCGCAAGAAGATGCAAAAGGAAACTCAATTCTTTACTCACACGCTGTGTGTAAAATTTTGTGCGTACACATCTGAAACACACACCCAGAAAGCTGCGTCTCAGACAGCACCCAAATACTGAACTGAGTTCTCTTTCATGTCTTCTGGTGCTTAAAATGACAAATTAATAAAAAAATAATCTGTCTCAGCGAGTATCCTAGTAAACATAGTCGGTTTTGGCTTAAGTGAACATAAATAGTAGAGAAAGATGTCTACCAGTATCAGTGTATTGGATACATGCATTAGGTCTTAAAGTGACAGCAGCCTAATATTTCTGCTGTCAAGTGTTATTTTACATTTGATTATTCAATGTCTCTACCTGAAAACTACTGCTACTTGTCTTTAATAATGTTGACATAAATTTATATTATTTAGGCTAGTACTTTTAGCTGTGGTATCCAAATTGGTATAGAGAATTGTGAATTTTCACTGGTATCTAAAATTTGTGTTTATGTATACTTGTATAATTTTAGAAAATTTTAAAACAATTACGCAATACAGATTTTATTCATATAAAGAATATGTCAAGGATGACATAATGTCTTTATATCCTTATTATATTACTAATCAAAGTTTTTTACCTTCCCTTTACAGCCTGTTTTTGGAAATATTGTGTTACAAACTAGAAATTAATCGGCTGAGATGGACGAAGGACCAGCCTAACATCACTTCATGTACAAACACCTAAAATGTATGCCTTTGATTTTCCCCATGAAATATCCATTCAGCTGCCTTTTGACATTGTGAATATTGTTTTATATTTATATATAGTAATCTAACAGGAATATGAATGTATTTTTATCATAAATGAAAACGGACCTAGAACTGCAAATGTAAAATAAATATAGTCTGGGTAAAACAGATCAGTTGTAATATTTGTGTATTTTTTGTTTTTCAATCCAGTCATCACAATCTTCCATCAAAGCTCTGGATATGCTTCACATTCACATAAAAAGAGAAAGGCAAACTGATGATATGCATGATATTAATTTTATTTTATGTAACATATGAAAGAAAGCAGTTTAATTTTTTTTTATGTCTAACAATGGTGTTTGTGCAGTTCATTCGTCACAATAACCCTTAATACTAAACAACCATTACTCATTGACTTATGTACTGCACATGATTTGTGTTTTCAACTCATTCTTACAGATGATTAAAAGATATACATTACATATAACCGAATATACCCTAATGAATGTAAAATACATATATACATTATGCACAAAAACAATACATGCCGTTAGAAGCACAAGAAGCTTTATTCGGGAGGTTTTAGATGTTATAGGATATTTTGCGAATGATCTTGAGCACAATAGGTGATTGTGCTCAAGATTGTTTGCAAAAGATCCTATAACATCTAAAACGACCAGAATAAAGCCTCTTTGACATTAGCAGTCACTCAAAAGTATTCTAGTAATCTAAGGGCTCTGAGATCACAGGCACAAAGAAAGTGCATCAGCAAACTGTGTGCGCCTTTTGTGTTTGCTGTAATTTAAAACTGTGAACTTCAACTAGAAACTGCAATGTTAAACTATTTACACTATTTAAACATTTATTCCCTCATTAATCTGAAGTTCAGTTCCTCTTGACCACACTCAGATAGGTTTTCTCAATTTCGATGTCAGCTGGACAGGTCTGGCTGAACTCTTCTCTCTCATATGCATTCTGCAGGTAACGCCACACCCCAGTGAACTGAGCAGGAATGTCAAAACTACAGTACTTCCTGGCAGCAACCTACAAAACCAAGAAGAGAATGAACACATCATAATTATGTTTAAAATTAAATAGCTTTATAGGCCTATGTATGTGTGTGTCTGTTGACCTTGATGACGTGTAGCTTTGGTAGCAAGTTGCAGTCTGCCAGTGTCAAGCGGTTGCCATCAAGGAACTTTCTTGTGGATATGCTGATGTTTTGATCTAGCTCATCCTGAAGTGGAGTGTTCAGATAGTCATCCAGACGCTTGAACTCCCTCAATAAGGCTTTTTCATGGACTGAGGAATCAAATAATAGAGAAAACATATTTAAGAGCTCATATAGTGATATAGTACATTACAATACTGATGCACAGTTTCTATATGAGTATTCGGATATAAATCAGAAAATGGTCATATTCTGTGATTATTATGTAAGTGTTAGAAATGCATTGTTAAGTAAATGGTTACTGATCATGACAGTGAAAATCTTAATAAAATTGCTTGTATCACTCCGCTTGTAGATAATGCATAGTTCCAGTCTGTGGTGTGTATTTTTTATGGACTCTTTCTGCAGGTTACATCGTTACACCAGTAGGTGGCGACAAATTACGGTCTTTATGAGTGACCGTTCATTCAACCGATTTGTTCCAAAAAAGCTGATTCATTTAGAAACGACACAAGCGACTTATTATGAATGAGTCATTGCAACGGTTCTGCTTTTTGGCAGTATTTTCGCAATATTGTGTCTAAAATGTAAGTTCCTCAATATTAATTTCTTTATGAATCAAACTGTTGTATAAAAGCAGTATCACACACTCATGATGCTTCCATGATAATATATTAAATTTAATATATAGGTCTTGTAACTCACAAGCATTGTTTGGGCTGTTCTTGATAAATGCAGAAAACTTGGCAAAAATGTCAGCACCAACATCAAAAGACTCCTTGTAGCGGGGGCTGAGATGAGGATAGCTGATAGGATAAAACAGAGGGAAATATTTAAAGCGTCACACACCTAAAAGATAGACTTCCAACATTCACATAATAATGCTGACGCTCAAAAAACACTTATGCTTAACCATGGTACATAATGCATGTTAAACAGTCCGTATGTCTTTCCTTTTTAAAAATGTCACCAATATTTTGTCATATACACTGCTGTTTGGGGTCAGTCTTAACAAGCTTACCAAGGCTGCATTTATTTGATAAAAAATAAAGGATAGTCTTTGATATTGATGATTCACACAGCAATGTCAGTGTGTCAGATATTACTTAAATGGATAGATCACCCAAATATGAAAATTATTGCATAGTAAATCCTAATGTGTATATGACTATCTTCTATCAGACCAACACAATATATAATCTCGCCCCTCATGCACTACCGTTATAAAGCTTGGAAGAGCCAGGATATTTTTAAATTTATATATATATATATATTAATATTTTATGTACTCAAATTGAATTATGTCTCATGTTTAACCACTATAAGTGCCAGCGGTAAATCCCTGAAGCACTGGCCGAGATGAAGCAGTTCTCGGCGCGTACACAAGCACTGAACGGCCGCTGATGCCCTGGATCTCGCATCTCCGAAAACGTCAAAACAAATTGTAAAATAGGCGCTATTATTAAATATGAATCACATATTTCAGGTCTAAACAACTACATTCTCGCCTAAAAAACTATTAAAACTACAGTTCGGGGTACAACAAGTAGTATTCTCAAAAATTACGGTGGATTTGCTCGTCCGCCATGACGGTCACTTCAAGCGGAGTGATACAAACGGTGAAAAGGTAGGAGGAGTGCTGTTATCAGTGAAATATCGCACGGCTATCAGCCAATCAGCAGGGACGTGCACAGGGGGGTTGCTTAGGTTGCCCGGGCAACTGCCCATATGCCCTTCTCGACTCACGTTGCCCTTCCGAGGTGGAAAAAAAATAATAAAAAAAATCGTACAATGGATGCAGAATTTCACGTAGGCCTAGATAAAAAAAATAAAAAAATCGCAAAGCCTCATTCACTTCCATATTCGCGCACCCGTCCGAAAGTGAAAGTCAGTAGGGGAAGGGCAAACTCTGTTTACTTGGCTGCAGCGCTGCACGCGACCGGCACCTGAGCTGAGCCTGCATGAGCGGCACTAGAAGGAGATTGTCGCGGTTGTCGAGTGAGACGACTTAACGTTGTCGGAAAGTAAGGTTATAATCGTTAACGAAAACGAACGAAAAAACGAAAACTAGGTGGGAAAAAACCTCGTCGTTAACTGAAATAAAAATAAAAAGGAGGCATTACAAAAAAACGATAACTAACCAAAACTGTCCTTAGTTTTCGTCTTTGTCAATGTCTTTCATTTCCCTGTGTCTCTCACTCACGAGTCTCTCTCACATACTCGCGCGCACACCGCGCCTCCATGAGAACGAGTGTTGGAAGCAAGTTCGCGAAACGTTGGTATCTCGTGAAAACCTTTACACAATCACACATTAAAAAGTGGTATAAAAATATTTTTAATTCTGAATATAATTTTGTCAGTGTGTTAATGTCGACCTGAGAAGCGATTGTTACTTTAAGTTAACTAGACGCAAGTTTGAGGTAAAATGCACTTGGGTTGTCGATGTCAAAACACTATTTAAGCTGTGATTCAAGTAAGGAATAATTGACGACGGGCCGTTGAATTATTAGAAAAATAATGCACACCTGAGGTGGTGATTCGGTCAGGACTCGAAGCGGAGTCAATTATTCCGCTTATACCACGGTTATTCTCAGTCCTTCATATAGCCCGTGAGTTGAGATGTGTTGGTAGGGGAGTGCCCTTTTTTTAGGTCAGAGCAACTGCCCCTCAAAATTCCTGTGCACGTCCCTGCCAATCAGATTCGAGAACCAGACAGAACTGTTGTATATATATATATATATATATATATATATATATATATATATATATATATATATATATATATAAACGGTAGAGCATGAGGGGCGAGATTTTGAAGCCCAAAAAAATGTATCCATCCATCATAAAAATAATCCATACGGCTCCAGGGGGTTAATAAAGGCCTTCTGAAGTGAAGCGATGGGTTTTTGTAAGAAAAATATCCATATTTAAAACTTTATTAACTATAATAACTAGCTTCTTTTGGGTGAACTATCTCTTTAAATGAGTGCAGCCATGTGACTTATGACAGAATAAATAACATTAGAATGCCTCATTGTGAAAGTTTTTTGTCAATGTGAAGCCAGTATGTTTGATATAGCATGAGCTCATAGGCATGCACAATACCGAGGAGGGGCGAGTGTGGTCTCCAGGAACTCTTCGATCTTAATGAAGTCGGTCTTCAGCGTGCCATTGTACAGGAGGAAAGGAGGGTTGGTACCTGGAGCTAAATCCTTTAGCTCTTCTGGCTTCCTATAAACAACACAGGGTGGAGCAGAGCAGAGGGAGTGTAAACCACAGGGTGCGGACATGGTCAACATGAAGTCATTTATTCTGTACTGAGAGTCTTTGAATGAGACCTAAAGTGATTAATGCTGCTTTAAAACAGTATTAAACTCATTTAGCACTCAAAGAACACGGATATGGGAGTGTCCAGCTGCTAAATAGATTTAGAGGAATTAGATGGGAACAGGGCAATGGGAAAGTTTACACTGCCTTCATCCTGTTTGCAGTACACCTGCTGTACTTTGAACGCCCCCGGTGTTATCAAATACAGTCCTTGCTGGTCCAGAATTCCTCAGATTTCACTCTGTCTACTGAATTCCATTCTATGTGATAGCCTTATCTAGGGCCAGATTTACCTCATATTGTGACATTGGCAAATACGCCCGGCTCAAATATGCCTATGTCACCGCTGTCGGTCGGAAACCTTGTAAGACCATACTGCTACTTTTCAGGAAATGTCACTGTTTTTCTTATTTTAATAATTAAACAATGTGTTGTTAAAGTTGATATTGTGGTTTTATATATGATCATATAGCCTATTGCATATAACATTATATTATTTTTTGCAGTTTTTGACCAGCGAATGTCCTGTTTTTTTGTTGTTTTCAATACAAGGCTGTGCAATGTTAGAGCTTTAATGTAAACAGGTCGCATGCTGTGTTCATCCAATCAATGACACCGACACGGCAAATATGCAAATAAGAATGTTAACCCAGGGTTTAGCAATGTACAGTGTGAAATGTCATCTTACCAATATCCAGGTTTAATTGTTAACCCTCAATAAATTATGATCTGTGTGAAATGTGATGCAAGATAACCCAGGATTTGGGGTTTAGAATAACCCAGGGTTAACTAATTAAAATGTGACAAGCCCTACTGAATTTCTACTGAATTCCATTCCATTTCATAACCTTTTCATCATGGGGGCTGTACATTTCAGTTTCAGTGAAATGAAAGCTTAAAGTGATGCTTACTTCCTCATGTCAACGGTGGTTACTGTGAACTTGACTCCTTTCAGCCAAAGAACCATGAAGAGTCTCTGGCAGAAGGGACAGTTCCCCACATTCTCTCCGTCATGACCCGCCTTGAGACAAAAAAGAGAAATTCATGGTCAGTGTCAAAGTTTCACAGACCAGACACTAGGTTATTATAGATTATAGATAGATTTCCTTAAAGGGTTAGTTCACCCAAAAATGAAAATTCTGTCATTAATTACTCACGCTCATGTCGTTCCAAACCCACAAGACTTTAGTTTATCTTTTGAACACAAAAATCTTTTTGATGAAATCTGAGAGCTTTCTGTCCCTCCATAGACAGCTACGGATGTACCACTTTGATGCTTTAAAAGGTTCATAAAGAACCTGCTTCCCTGCTTCCCAGGTTAAAAACAAACCTCTTCCAGAAGCTCAAACATGCTGCGTAACACATGAGAATGAATCTTGTTGGTTCTTGTACTCGTCGAGCAAACATGTTTGAGCTTCTGTTTACCGCAACTGATGTGTGAACTGATGAATGTTTATATGTGAATATTAAAAGCTTAAATCCAATCTGTTCATCATATAAAGCAAGGGGCAGAAAGCTCTCAGATTTCATCAGATTTCTTTGGAACGACATGAGGGTGAGTTATTAATAAAATAATTTTCACTTTTGAGTGAACTAACCCTTTAACCCTCATGTTCTGTTAAAACTGTTCTATATGTTCTTTGTTTGGTGTCCCAGAGACACTGTATTTAAAAAACATTAATAATACATTTGAAATCAACCTTTATTTCCTCTTTCAATTCTTTTCATGTGTTTTTCTGACTTAAAGGGATAGTTCACCCAAAAATGAAGTCTGTTGTTATTTGCTCAATCTCATGTTCCAAACCTGTATGACCTTCTATCTTCTGTGGAACATAAAAGAAGATATTTTAAGACTGTATCAGTATTTTTTGACAATAAACTGATAGTCATTGGACCCCAGCATTCTCCAAAATATCTTCTTTTGTGTTCTGCAGAAGAAAAAAAGTCTGGAACAATATGAGGATGAGTAAATGATGACAGAATTTTAATTTTTGGGTGAACTCGTCTTTTAATAAAAACCCGGTAGAGGCAGAAATTACTTTAAGGTTTAAACGATCTGTTAGAGAAAAATAAAGAGTGAAGTTTCAGGAACCTGATATTTGAATCACTATGTTTACATGCATATCTAAGAAAGCTGCTTAGGACACAAATGGCACTTGTGTTTATATGCACTGGTATTACTCTGTCATATAGTGTACACTACCGTTTAAAAATGTGGGGTTGCTAAGATGTTTTTGTAAAAAGTCTCTTATACTCACCAAGATTGCATCTATTTGATAAAAAATATAGTAAAAGAAGAAACCGTTCTAATATGATGACTTCAAGTTTAAAAGAAAATATCTTCACTGCCACTTCAAATTTGACAGAAATGCAGGTTTATTAAACCGTTTTTTCTTAATTCTGCTTTTCTTCCAGTAGAAAAGCAGAAATGGTACTGATAATTTTCTGCCAGGATCCGTTAAGTAACAGACATTTCCTTTAACCCTAAATCACAACATGTCATTCGAAATACTGAAAAGTACTGAAAATTGTTTCTTATTAACAAAATTGATAACTTATTAACAACAGTATATATTTTTGGACCATGACAGTATAGCATAAAGAGACAATGTTTGTGTTTACATGATGTTTCAGAATGTTTCTGCAAAAACCTGAATAAACATAAGATATTTAAACATGTTTGGGGTCTCTCAGACCCACATCGGTCTATTATTATTATTATTAATATTGATGGATAGCTTTTATTTTTTAATAAATGTGTCCCTCCCTTCAAAAAGAATAGGGCATAAATAGTCCATGTTTGTATGGTTGTGGGAGGGACGATTCAAGAGCTTGATCCAAGGAAAGGAAAAGCAGGAATTGTCTAGAAGAGGGAGATAACAAATCTGAACAATGCCTCTACCGCCCATAACGCAAATCTTTTTAAATAAGAGCACAAACAGTTGCACTATAAATAACTTCTGTAATAAATGGTGACCATCCACAAAGCTTTGATGATCTTTGGATCTAAAGGTCACCGCAACATCCATATCCTCCTCATTTACTTCATGAACTGTAGCTCAGCTGACAGTTATGGGATCTATAACATAAGCGTGTTTATGGGTGTGACGACAGCGATCCAAGAGCTGTCAGTCTTTCACTGTGTGTGCATGTGTGGTGATAAGATGATCCCAGTGTGTGTCTGTTCTGATAAAGAGAAGCGTAAAGGCGAACAGTCAGTCTACGGTACACTGTATTAAACTGTATTCGCCCCAAATCAACCTCTGATTCATGGTGCACAAATGGAGACCGTCCCTGATGAAAAGCAATGACAGAGCACTGGAAGATCTTGGTGTCTAGAGTACTATTCAACAAAACAACTTGGCAACCAGCTCATGTATAGTCCTTTTATGATTTTTTCAGTCTATAAGAATGTGAAGTAGAATATAGTCTCCTTTCCTGTCTATCAGAAAAAGAAAAAATTGGCATAATATGTGGAAAATAAGAGGCAAATGGTACTTAAACTATATTATTAACTACAACAATTTGATCAAAAGTTAAAATAATTGAGTTTAACATCACTATTCCAACAGTAATGATTACATAATGTTGGACTTGATCAATATTCAGATTAGTGGTTTAGTAGTTTATTTGAATTGTTGTTATAATTATTATTATTATCATAAATAAATGATATTTTTATATTTAATATTATTTGATCCTACAATTCTGAAAATGTACTTACTTTATCGGAATTTAAAAATCTGACCAACTCAAACTTGTAAACTTGAACAACTGACCTTTATGAAGAGCTCGATTCGTGGTTCTTTATCCGAGTCTTGTCTGAGTGCCATTTTTTTCCAGCAGGAAAAAGAAAAGTCCAAACCTTCGTGAAAAATATTCCACAAATTAACCAGAAAGCAGAAGATCCCCAAAAGTTTTGTAAACAGCTGTAATGTGTGCAAGTGTTCAGAGATGAAAGTTAGTCAGACTCTCGCTGTCTGCTTTCTCCCTCCGGCAACACACTTTAAAAGTCAGGAGGGAGGGAGGCTAGAGAGGATGGGCGTGACCCTAACTATATAACTGTGCTGCCAGGCTGTGAAAGAGAGCTCAAAAATAGCTCTTCATTTTATCCAGCACGCACTTAAACTCAGGAGAAACGTCACAGTGTTATCTCAGATGTAAAGCAGGGGCCACATTCCATTCATGCAGACTATTAACACTTCTACCTCTTACAAACATTCCCCTCGCCCATATGTTCAATCACAATGTGCCCCTTTCAGCTGCGTAATAGAGAGCCTGTTCACTATACATGAACTAATCCACTAACTTTAAAGAAAATATTTGATTGCTTTCACATGTCAGACAACAGAGTAAAGGTACTTTCTCTTCTCTGTTTCGATCTTCTTTCTAGTGGCCATTTGGATTTCTGACTCATTATGTGCTTTCAGATCTCTTCTCTGGAATTTTTCTAACTTCCAGTAACCCCTGTTAAAACCTTCCAAAAACAACAGTCACTTTTGATATCAGTTGAGGCAGAGCAGAAAGCAAATCCCTAATGGTTTTTGTGTTTTTCAACCCTAAAAGTGAGCTAAATCCCTTTGGGGACATTTGGGGACGTCCTCAATTGGAATAATGATTCATAAATCATTTTATCTAAATTGCAGTTTTCTGGTACGAGTAGGGGTAGGGTGTGCGTTAGGGTTAGTCTATAGTATTTATAGTGTATAGAAGTCTATTGCTAAGATACACAGTTGTGTGTGTGAGTGGACAAATGAGGGTGTGGGTATGTGATCATTCTCAAGGGATAGGTTCTCCTTAAACAAATAGGTAGTTCCCCTCATTCCATATGCAGACATGTTGAGTAAGAGGAAACAATTCCGTCATCACATGGCTTCCTCTTATAGTAACCTGGAAAGACTCTTAGAACAACTTACTCCATAAAATTCATCTCTTACACCAACTTAGACTATAAAAGTCATGTTGTACGACGCCAGCGCTATAAAACAGAAATTGTAGTGAAGGAATGTCATTCTTGAAAAAAAAAGGTTACATAATTGTTTTCAACCCCTTTAGAGTTTCATTTCCCCATCCAGCACACAGATGTTGTATTGAGGAGGTTTATTGCATCATTCAGGGGAATTCAGGCTAATTTGAAACAATATTACCGTAAAAAGCAGACACATCACTTCTATATAAAAAAAAAAAAGCAAGGAGTCGCTTTGTTCTTTCCTCACAGACGGTTTTAAAGGGATAGTTCACCAAAAAATAAAAATTCCTTCATCATTTACTCACCCTCATGTTTGTCTGAAACCCGTATAACTTACTTTCTCAGCAGAATGTCCAAGCTGTGAAAGTGAATGACCATGTCTGTCGAGCTAGATTTTAGTCATATATATTATATAGTGTACAAATAAGGACTATTTTAATGGTGGAGCTTGTCAGTGGTGATTGTTTGGAGGAGAGCAGCTCAGATATTTAATTTACTTCAGTAAATATCTGCTTTGGTGTTCCATAAAAGAAAGAAAAGGCTGCTGATTATACTGTGTATATACAAAGCAAGAGCCTGACATGGAAACTAACAAATCCTGGAAATTATGCGAGTTCCACTCCGGCTAGCACAGGAAATGAGCCATCCGCCATGCCATTTTACCCAGTGTACTCCCTTCTCCTGGAGCCAACAGGATACTATGAGTAACAGATCTGAGCTCTGCTTCTCTTTCCAGTTAACACACTGCACCGCAGAACAGAATATACCACCAAACAAGAAATCACCATGGAGATGATGAGCTGTAACGATGCAACAGTGTAAGCCTCTAATCTGACTCCACTGCTGCAATCACTAAACAAACATGCCAAAGGTCAGCGCATTATTGTACAGCATTTGTCTCCATACATCAACACTGCTCCAATTTAATTTTCCAAACATTCCTTTCAGGCACTAGACCAATCTCATATGTGGGGGTGGAATGTTCTTTAACTTGGGGAGGGTGATACTATGGACAAAGTGCTGAGAATGCTAAATGCACTATAGTGCATCCTGCATGTTTTCTGGCCTCTGCTCAATTGTCAGCACATGCACTTTTTTACCAGCTAGGCATTTAGTTGCTATAAGAGTTTCTTCTCTCACTGTAAAAAATGTGATTTTAACAGTAAAGTCTATACAGAAAAAAAAAAAAACATAAATTGACATTCCCAGAAGTGACACCTTCACATTTGATGTATTTTGTCGAAATAACTGTTTCTTAATACTTTTTCTTTGTTTTTTTTTCTAATCAGGTATACACATTAGGGTTTTATGTTACATCTAATGTTGTTAAATAAATGTTTAATGCCTTTTTAATGTCATGTGTGTTACCATGTTTAGTGTTCGTGTGAATGACACCTTCTATATATTAGTTTTACCTTCTCAGCTTGTGGAAAAGCTGCCTGTGATGAGCTTTGATTCATCATGTGACTTTCTCACCACCACCTGTTTTTGGTGGTTGTCAGTGTATTGCAAAGGTACTAAACAGTACTTCAATATGTTGGTAAATTAACATTTATATCAGTTAATGAAATACAATTAACGATTTACTGTAAATTTAAGTTAAAGGTGCTAAAGAAGATCTTTTCGTCGACTGAGAAACCAAAGACCGTAAGTGAGTTTTTCAAAGGAACGCCTCCCAAAACTCGTGCACGAGTATTGGAACACGAGTGTTTACCACCGGCATTCGCTGTGTCGTGTTAGTGGATTCATTATGTCGGACTCACCGCAGGTAACTCATAATCTGCAGTTGTTACTCCTGTCTCCTGACAAAAACATTGCATGCGGCGCCTGTGGAGTGTGGAAAGTTACTGGAGCGCGCAGCCGCGCACGTCTCTCACAAGGAACGTCACGGCAGTGATTGACAAGCCAGAGGGCCAATCGTTTACGCGATGATCGCGTAAACGATTGGCTGATGTTTTTAAGGCCCTACCTCGTGCACAGATGATGTATATTAATATTATTTCTTTCAGTGCACCTAATAAATAGTCTTTTATCAGTTAGTAAAGACAGTTTCAAGTAATATTGCAAAAATGTGTAAAACAAAACATCCTCTTTAGCATTTTTTAAATCTGTAAAACCTAAAATCTTGCCACTGTATTTTTACGGTACATTTCTGGCAACCACAGCTGCCAGTTTTATTACCGTAAATTGAACGGAATTTTTTTTTACAGTGTATAGTATTTCTGGAATAGAGAGAAATGTGATGCGCTCACTAACCACTGACCTCTCTTTTTCTAAGGCTGAGAGAGGAAGCACTTATCCTGAGATGATAGGCTATCTACAGGACATCCAGCAGCTGGGAACACACAGCTTGGAAAATCCTTGCTTTATCTCCCTAAACAGGACCTCAATTATTGATCATGAGGGTCCACTTCTGTGATTATACATCAACACAAGCAAAGGAAACAAAACCATCGAGCTCAGAAAAGATTTATTTTTTCTTGTTTTGAGTTTTTTTTCCCAGTAAAAATATCTAAACTTTCTTAAAACATGATCAACTCAAGAAAACAAAAATTGTACAGCCATTACTTAATTCTTCAGTGTCACATGATCCCTCAGAAATCAATGTTGTTTTCAGGATTCTAGTTCAAAAGAACAGCATTTATTCAAAATACAAAACTTTTGTAAGATAGATGTATATGAACAATATATATGAAAACTATCAGGTTAATTTAACTTGTTTTAATCAACAAGACTAAAATACTGATAAAGAAAGTGATTTTTGCTGTATATTTGCCTGGAAACTACATTTATTATCATCAGGGTGGCTACTTATTAAACAGACATGTGAACCTTGTCACCTCAAAAAGCCCTTTTGATAAATAAATTGAAAACAAACATGAAAACTATTTAAATAGTGCAATGACACAAGTGTGTGTCAGTGTCAGTGCTGTTGAAAGAGCGTTTGTTCTCAGCTCAGCACAATGCCACCATTGACCCTTTTCTCCTGGTCAGAAGTCAGAGGGCAGTAAACAGCCAAACAACTTCTCCTAGTTAAAAATCACAGTGCTTCGTAATGTGCGTTGTGCACTATGTCTCTATGGAGCTCTTGTTGGTCCTGGTGTTTCCTCTCCTTCGCCCTAGCTGTCAACA
The DNA here is from genome assembly GCF_018812025.1 of Megalobrama amblycephala. Lineage (NCBI taxonomy): Eukaryota > Metazoa > Chordata > Actinopteri > Cypriniformes > Xenocyprididae > Megalobrama > Megalobrama amblycephala. Next base: position 10,616,738 of record NC_063066.1, on the reverse strand, counting down.
CAAGGCAAACCTCATCTGCTCCAGATTTCTCTGGTAAGTGTTTTTCTCTGATTTTGTGGCTGTGAGAGAGGAAATTCGGCATGCTGTCTTGAAACATATGTCCAAAAGGAAAGAGAACATTCTGTATTTTGTCTTTTACACAGTCCTTGTCAACAATCTGTAGAGCGTCAGCTTAAGAGAGACGGGTGTTAAGGTCACAGAACGGTCCCATCCTCCTCCATTGTTTGAGCACAATCCAAGGCAGTTATCTACATTAACCCATTCTGAATCAAAAACAAACATTTTGTGTTGAAGCTAGGTTAATATGTATACAGTATAATATGTTATACTGTGGGCAAAGTACACTAGAAAATACACTAGAATCCACAAATATATGGCCAACAGCAGTGTTTAGTTCTGTAAAAAGTCAGAAAAATGTATTCGCGCATTTCATATTTTTTTAAACTACAGGCATTTAAGTGACACAAGTTGGCTTCTTGATTCAATTGTTTCTAATTGTTTTGGTATCTCCCCCCTACAAAACATAATGGCTTCAAGAGTGATAATAAGCCAAGAATAGCTCATTGTGTTTATTTGTGAGTGTGTCTGTGCCTGGCACTGCAGAACAGAGGGCTCTACAGATGCAGAATGGCCTAAGCCAAGAGAGATGGAGAGAGGTACAGGCTAGACATACTCATGGATATGGTCCAATGAAGGAACCTAGCACATGTTAAAAACATAACTGAGCTGTGTGGAAAAGTGGAGGATAAGAAAGAGAAAAATGCATCTAGAGAGGGAAATGTACTAAATGTTCTCCACTTCTTAAGATTTAAATCTCAAATCTGCAGTACTGTGAACAGGAAGACCTCTTTGAAATCCAGTCCCTGACCTCTGCCTCTCTTCCTCCTTTTATAGCAATTTTTTGATAAAGAGAGTTGAGTATTTGAAAGATAAAAAAAAAATCCTAAGACAATTTTCAAAAGAAACCTTGTGCAGTAAATCAATAGCAGCTTAACTTGACATTTAAACAATTGACTTTTTATTAACTTTTGATAAAGCTTATTTATGATTGTCTAGATCTTTTTTAGGATCACCAAAAGAGTTTTATTTTTATTTTATAACGAACATGTTCTTAAAACACAGAAATGTATTAACAATTCAAAGATATTTGGCCTATCAATTAATTATTTTATTTATCATTTCACCTCCTAAATCATTAACATTTATTATTAATAAACTTAACAATAACTGCATGGGCTCACCCAAGGGACAAGTGATTAACATTTACAGTCAACCCAAAATTTATTCAGACACCTTGAACATTTCATTCATTATTATAGTTTATTCACTATAGTTTAAAAAAAATGGTAATAAAATATGACAAGATCTCAGAGTCAGAAAAAAGTAATCTTAATTATGTCAGATTAAGAAAAACAAGGTCAGGTTAAAGTGTCTGAATAATTTTTGGTCCCAATTTTTTTTATCAATTTTACTGTATGAAGAATTTTTGGGTATAATATGTCACAGTTTACTTTATTTTGCTATCCTCACTTACATAAATGAACTATAGTGTCCTGCATCCACTAGTAAAAAAAAAATAATATAAAAAATTATATTTAGTGTCTGAATAATTTTTGGTTTGACTGTATATTATATTATATTATATTATATTATATTATATTATATTGTTTTATTTTATTTTATTTTATTTTATTTTATTTTCCTAGGTTTTGACCCGCCAGTTGGAAATCTCTGTTATTGATTTACTGTATTTGTAAGATAAAACAGCACTTTTGGTAGAAACCTGAGAAGCTTTCTACATCATAATGTCAACCACACCTTGCAATTGCAAGATTAGATAAGTGAGGGAGTTGGTTTGTCCATTGTCATTTTGCTAGATTTACACTACAATAGGCTTGTAGAATAAGTGTACAGTTGTGGTCTACAATGGTATTGTGTAGTGGGTTTTCTAAATGCATTTACAAATGCATGTCTTGTTTGTATACTTGTCAGCGGTGATGCTCTACTGATGGTTTTGGCCCACTTTGAAAGCTGTCATATGTCAGACTATTTCCCCCCTTAGATTACCTCCACAGGATCCTGAAGAACCACACAGCCCATGCCTGTGATGGAGAGACGCTGTCCATCATATGCCCTTCGAGAACATCCGTGTCTGTCCTCTCAGCATTTTATGGACGCCGTATCCCGAGTCCATACCTATGCCCTCACTCAAACCCAAACATAACAGAGGAAAACACAGACTGTATATCAACCACAGCCATTCAGGTATCATTAATCAGCATATACTCATTCTTTAATTCTAGACACAAAAATCTCCAATGATAAATGATTAATGAATTTCAGTCAGAATGTGTTTTTATGGTCAGAAAGTGATGTCTGAGTGCCAGGATCGACAGGAGTGTCAGATTTCTGTGGTGAGTCCTGTGTTTGGTCAAGATCCCTGCCCTGAAACCAGCAAATACATCATTGTCTCCTACAAGTGCAAGCCTGGTGAGACACCTACTGTATATTGTGCTTCACTCTAATGATATTGCAACCGAGCAGCACAAATAAATACGTTTTTCTTCTCCACAGAGCATCACCGCTCGAGAACGGTGTGTGAGAATGAGCGGCTGAAGCTGGCCTGTAAGAACGACACGGTTCTGGCCATTTATTCAGCCACGTTTGGCCACATGGAGCACGACAGTCTTGAGTGCCCTCAAGAGGCTAAAACAAAAACTGACATAGGTTTGAGAACAAAATAACACTCTTCTCCCATCTAGTGGGAAGGTTTTGTTACAACAGCAGAGGCCGTAAAATATGTGTTGGGATTATGCTTAAAAGTTTGTTTCCTTTTAGAGTGCTTGTCTCCATCAGCCTTGAGGAGGGTGTCGAGGAAGTGTCATGGCAGGACGAATTGCTCTGTGCTAGCTGATGCTCAGGGGTTTGGAGACCCCTGTTTCCCTGGTACCAGAAAGCACTTGCGAGTTTCCTTCACCTGTGGTGAGTTTTAAAAAACGACGATCAACCTTACTCACTACAGTTGAAGCAGTCATAAAATGACTTTGTTGTTGTGCATTTAGTACCACGGTATCTACTGGAAGATGTTGGACGTGGAAACACAGATCCTTTCTTGCTCTCTGACTATACGCATGGTAAGAAAAATGAGTTTATGGTGTAAATTATCTTAATTGCTAAGCTAAATTTCATTTTAATAAGCTGGCTTGTATTAAAAAGTTTATTTTAACATAATAACTGCGACTCATTCCATGTGTAAGTACTGCATATGAAAATGTGACTGGAAAGATAGACAAGTGTGGTTAAAACCGCTGGCAGAATCTGCAAAATGTTTGTGATTTTAACAAAATATGAGCGATCATAAAAATTGCAAGTTTTTTTTTTTAAATCATGATTTATTCTTAAAGGTGCTAAAGAGGATGTTTTGTTTTATACATTTTTGCAATATTACTTGAAACTGTCTTTACTAACTGATAAAAGACTATTTATTAGGTGCACTGAAAGGAATAATATTAATATACATCATCTGTGCACGAGGTAGGGCCTTAAAAACATCAGCCAATCGTTTACACGATCATCGCGTAAACGATTGGCCCTCTGGCTTGTCAATCACTGCCGTGACGTTCCTTGTGAGAGACGAGCGTGGCTGCGCTCTCCAGTAACTTTCCACACTCTACAGGCGCCGCATGCAATGTTTTAGTCAGGAGACAGGAGTAACAACTGCAGATTATGAGTTACCTGCGGTTAGTCCGACATAATGAATCCACTAACACGACACAGCGAATGCCGGTGGTAAACACTCGTCTTCCAATACTCGTGCACGAGTTTTGGGAGGCGTTCCCTCGAAATGAGCTGTGAAGGAGGGGGGTTGTTCTTACGCATGCGCTCATTTCAAAAACTCAGTAACTGTCTTTGGTTTCTCAGTCAATACTGTGTGTCGTTACCTGGATGATCCATGACTGTATTTTTGTTTTGTGATGGCTGTTCATGAGTCCCTTTTTCATCCTTTCCAGTGACTGTAGATCCATCTTTTTGATGACTGACTCATAAACAACTATTGCAAAAGGTGAAACCTGAAAACACTAATGCTAAAGAAGACAACAAGATGCAAAACAATAGTGGATTTAACATCCAAATTTATCATCTAATGTATGTTTTTAATGTAACCTTCTCCGTTTAAATACTTTAAATACTATTTAAATAATCTCCCTATAAATACTCAGTTCAAGAATAATTCATGCAAGTTTATATTATTAATTTGAATTAATTAAAAGAGTAGTTTCATGACTATCCTTGTATTGTTCAACTGGTCGAGGTTGATATGTGATTTAGCAAGTAATTAATAAGTAATGCAATACTTTTTAGAAAGAGTAATTGGTACAGTAATCTAATTACACTGTTGAAGATGTAATTAGTAGCTAGTAATTAATTACTTTTTTAGAGTAACTTATCCAACACTGAAATTCAACCTTTATTTTGTCTTGTGGGCTATATCAAAACATCTGTTATGTGAAAGAGCATATTCAGGGCAAAATATTTCTTTTTTACCCTTATTTTGTTAAAATTATAAAGATTTAGCAGATTTTTTCAAGGTGTATGTTAAATTTTTGACCACAACTGTACATGACTCAGCCATATAATATAACTGACAGTCATTGGTTGTTGACGGTCCTGCTGACTGCGGGATCCAATCCCCTGTTCCCCCTTCACAGGAGGGTGGTATACTGGCCCCGGTGTGTCCAGACCACAAAACATTTTCACCAACTCTCTGGAAATCTTTTCCCAGATCCAGGGTATGTTAGATGTGTGGCCTGATCCCAGAATGTTCAAATGATTTGATGCCATTTTTACTTACTATTATTCACTTTTCTTTTTTGTGATTTTTTTTTTTTTTAATTCATTTTTTAAATGCAAACATAAATTTTGTTATATACTAAACATACACATGTAACAGTGACATGAATATAATACAAAAAAACAAAATCAATGCAAAAACAATTCATTTTTCTTTGTGGTTTTGCTAACATCAGCAGTCAGCAATGGCCTTCTCATTTACTAAGTGTGGTAGTATTTTACTAATTAATTTAATCTCTTGTCTTCATGGTTGAACGTATTGTTTATTCAATTTTAAATGTTTTCTTCATCTTGGCCTCTTTTCCATTTCCCAAGGTCTTCCGGAGACGGTGGCTTTATACTTTGTCTCTGGTATATGTGCTGGTCTGTTCTTCTTGCTGTGTTTGTTCGGTCTCAAATCCACCCTGATTAGAGACCTGAAAGACTTGGCATCTGAGCTAGGAGATGAGCTAAAATCCTCCCACAGGTCACAGGGAGGACTAATAGATGATTTTGATGAGGATGAGGCCTCCTTGCGCTCTTCTTTTCGCCACCTCATGCGCCCTTATCGCATGCCAGAGACGATCAACCAAGAGATGATAATGACAGTGGTGATGGAGGAGAGGAGGGATGAGGACAAACCTGAGGTGCCCAATGGAGACATCTGGCCACATATCAACTCCAGCCCTTATGCCATGCACAAAATCAAAACTTCCTCTGCCTGATCTCGATGTTCTATGCATATCTGATTGTTGACTGTTTTCTTTAATAAAACAAACACTAATTACACTATTTAACATGAATGATATCCAAGATTAGATTGTCTGTAAATGTGTAACAGGAATGACAGCCATGACATCCTTATCAAGCCCACCTGCTTGTGTTTTATGAATAAACTGTATTTATGTATACATTTTCATATTTATGTATAATTCAAATTGTGGTTTATTAAATGAGTGGGAATGGAAGTCAGTCATCTGATTTCTTTGGAGGCCCAGCAAGCAATTTTTTGTCTAAAAAATGTCTAATAGCCGTCAAAACACAGCCCTGACGTCTAGGCTAAAACGAGGCAAAATTTGGACAGTCAGTGAAAATCTAATGGCATCTAACTATAACCCAAGAGTAGACTAGTCATCTATTAGACCGCTGTTGAACGACTACATATATACATGTTATAGACAACAAAATAATGTCTAAAGGATTCTTTTCACTTAAATATAACAGGTTCTCATAAATGACAATCCATTCAAACAAATTAAATATAAAGGTTTTATTTAGAAAAAGAACTCAAGATAATTCAAAATGAAAAAGAAATAATAAATAAAATTTTACAAATACAATTATATATATATATATATATATATATATATATATATTTATTTAATGTGAGACATTTTACAACTTTACAAAAAATGTCCAAAAAAGTTAAATAAAAAAGAACAATGTTTTTTGGTTTATAAAACAATCTGATTAATTGTTGGTTTTATTTCCATAGCATTCTTTAACTCAAACTCTGTTGCCGCTGGAAAGTTAATCTGCCAAATAAGAAAAAGAAAATGCATGAGAAAAGCATTGTTGACATAAAGGAGTCATTCTCTTTTGTTTGGATGCACACTAGGGCTGGGCAATATTGTTTTTAGGAATATATGGATATATTTTTCAAAGCAATATATATTGAGACTATATAATGTTATATAATGTAGCCTGATGTAACATTAAAAGAGTTTATTTAACCAATTCTTAAAAAAGAAAAGAAAAAAAAGAAGATAAACATTGTGTATCACCATTCAGCCTAAAAAGATAAGAGAGTCAAAACTATGGTGAAGCAGCATTCATTCTTTATGTACCATATATCTGGAACAAACTCCCAGAAAACTCTGTTGATGTTGAAAAAAACCCCCATCAAATTGACATAAATTTTTTGACGTCAATTTGACGTCCACACACTGATGTCCAATTGATGTCAAAAAAACCATCAAATTGACGTCAATTTTTTTACATCAATTTGACGTCCACACACTGATGTCCAAGTGATGTCGAAAAAAACCATCAGATTGACACCAATTGATGTAGAAAAAACCCCATCAAATTGGCGTAAACTTTTTGACATCAATTTGACGTCCAACACACTGATGTCCAATTGATGTCGAAAAAAACATCAAATTGACGTAAATTTTTTACGTCAGTTTGACGTCCACACACTGATGTCCAAGTGATGTCGAAAAAAACATCAAATTGACGTACATTTTTTACGTCAATTTGACGTCCAACACACTGATGTCCAATTGATGTCGAAAAAAACATCAAATTGACGTCAATTTTTTACGTCAGTTTGACGTCCACACACTGATGTCCAGTTGATGTCGAAAAAACATCAAATTGACGTCAATTTTTTACGTCAGTTTGACGTCCACACACTGATGTCCAGTTGATGTTGAAAAAACATCAAATTGACGTACATTTTTTACGTCAGTTTGACGTCCAACACACTGATGTCCAATTGATGTCGAAAAAAACATCAAATTGACGTCAATTTTTTACGTCAGTTTGACGTCCACACACTGATGTCCAAGTGATGTCGAAAAAAACATCAGATTGACACCAATTGATGTAGAAAAAACCCCATCAAAATTGGCGTAAATTTTTTGACATCAATTTGACGTCCGCACACTGATGTCCAATTGATATCGGAAAAAAAACATCAAATTGACGTACATTTTTTACGTCAATTTGACGCCCAACACACTGATGTCCAATTGATGTCGAAAAAAACATCAAATTGACGTACATTTTTTACGTCAGTTTGACGTCCACACACTGATGTCCAAGTGATGTCGAAAAAAACATCAAATTGACGTACATTTTTTACGTCAATTTGCCGTCCAACACACTGATGTCCAATTGATGTCGAAAAAAACATCAAATTGACGTCAATTTTTTACGTCAGATTGACGTCCACACACTGATCTCCAGTTGATGTCGAAAAAACATCAAATTGACGTCAATTTTTTACGTCAGTTTGACGTCCACACACTGATGTCCAGTTGATGTAGAAAAAACATCAAATTGACGTACATTTTTTACGTCAGTTTGACGTCCAACACACTGATGTCCAATTGATGTCGAAAAAAACATCAAATTGACGTCAATTTTTTACGTCAATTTGATGTCCAACACACTGATGTCCAACTTGCAGATGTGAATTCTTTTAAATCAAGACTTTACTGTTTGCCATTGCCTTTTATTAATTGGAATAATTATTAATTTATTACACTGCACTGTAACTTTTACTCTCCTGTTTTTATTTTCTGTTTAGCTCTTTTAAAGCATTTTCAAATGTCTTCTTATATTGTCTTTTTATATTGACCTATGTTGCTGTTATGTTTTATGTAAAGCACTTTGAATTGCCTTGTTGCTGAAATGTGCTAAACAAAATAAACTTGCCTTGCCAAACCCAAAACTCATATTTTCATATCATAATGATCTAAAGATTAAAAATATATGTGGCTTTCATAACAACTAATAATAGGTTGAACAGGTTTCATGTTTAATCCCTTCTATTTAGATAATTAGAGAGTTTAAGGGCACAAGGAAAGTGCACATTAAAAATAAAATATATTAGCGTACTTATCAAACACAGTCAACCAGGGGAATTTGCTTTGAATTTAAGTTATCTAAAACCTGGGGTGCGTTTCCCGAAAGCATCGTTGGTGAACCATGGTCGTAAGTCCCATTGAACTCTAATGGTAACGACGGAACTTGCGACCATAGTTCGCTTCGGGAAACGCGCCCCTGGTTGTGTTGAAATAATAATACACTTGCAACACATTGTTTCTCCTTCTAAAGAAAACATTATGCAACCAAAAGGGCAGGCAACAGCCCTTATATCCGTTTAACAGGCTATTTGAGATTTACGATTAATGAAGCAACCCTCCGATTAAAATGAGGGCGTTTGACGAAGGCTCTGCAAATATTTAAACAATGCAGTGAACATGCGAAAAAGTTGCGTATCTTTGACGTCCCTGAACAGCGCATAACACACCCAGTGATGTTGCTGCGGCCGGGAGAGCGCGGCGATGATGACCTCGAAACTCATTCATGACCGGTGATGTCTTACTACATATTTTGGTCAACGTAAACCCGAACATCACTTGAGATGTTATTGGTTTATTAACGCGACAACGCAGCCGTTATCAACCGTAACTCTGTTTCAGCCAAAATTTGATACACTTGTAACGTTATTCGATTGGTGTTTTCTCCGGAGCTTGCGACGGAGTTCAATGACTCCTCACCGGCTCTTAAGCTAATTCGCACTCTTTTATTTCTCGTCTACGTTTCTTCATTTTGAAGGAGCGAGTGAACATTGATTCAACAGTGTTTGTGGTAAACCAGTTGTTACAGGGTAAATTCTTCCCTGAGCGAGCGGTCTGTGTCGCGGTTACCCCGGAAGGCCAGCGCTGCGCGAGCGGTGAGGGGCGGAGCCTGACATGAGAAAACACTCGCGCTGAGTTTAGCCTGTTAGCTAGCCGCTTGACGGCTTTAATGTAACACACTTAACTAACTGTTACATTCACGATGGAGCATTCATTCGGGATTCCAGACAGCCAATGTTTGGCCGTATCCTTTATTTGGGAGCTCAGTTGTTCATTTTCATTTTGTTAAGAGCAATAGCAGTCTCTTTAGAAGTCATTTAGCCATGTCTTGTTAGCCTAGCTGTAATGGTAAAAATAACATTTATTTTCGTTTTGTCAGTGTAATAAAGAGGCTCAACAGAATACAAATGCTGTCATTTTTGTTGCTGTTTTCTCTGTGCTTGTAGACAGAAGTGTCTCGTAGTAAGCGTGTTGTTTATCCAAACATACTCTGCCCCTGTTCTTACATTCCTTTGAATAACTTGAACAGCATAATGTGACATTGTCATGTAACTTGATATGATGTCTGTAAGGTGTGACACGTTGAAGCTGAAGGCTATAAAGAGAATACCGCTTTTGATTGTTTTTATGCATCTTGGAAATGTGTTCGGGATTTCCCTTATTGTTTTATTACTTAACAAATGAAGTTGTATAAAGTCCTACAAGTTCTTTGATTTTGGGAGGGAGGGAGAGAGAGCCATGAGGCGTCACGCTTTTCCACCCTTTTTCTCTGCCTCTTGCTATTCAATTGAACCCTTGACAGTGATTTTTTCAGACGGTTAGAGGACACGAGCTCAGAGGCGGACAGAAAGAACCAAGACTCCTGTCCCTGTTAGAGTGTTCTGGACAGTTCAAGTGAGTAGACTTCGACCTCAGTTTTCCATTCCACTTTATTAACAGGGCTTTGCTGTTATACTAAACTTGGCTTTTATGTGTTAAACTGGATTAGTTGCAAAAGAAAATGTTAAAGCCTCAGAAAGTTGAACAGCCGTTCAATCTCTGTTGGACTGAACTGCTCATTCTGTCAGGTGGTTCATTGCTGCTGGCTGTCTGTGTTATTACTGATGATTGTGTGGTCGTTTTTAGCCTTTTTGACATTAGCAACCAAACCCACCAACGCAGAAAGTGTAATTGCTAGTTATCTATCCAGCATCTCTATCTTGAGAATGCAGCTGGCTTTTAACAGGCTGCTATTTGTTTTTTAACAAGACATGGCAAAATTCATGATTATTGACCATTTTTACTTACTGTGACGAAGCATTCCCACAGTTATTATATTATTATGTAAGTTCTTTTTGTTTTTGTTTTTTCATTTAAAGAAAAATGTAATGTAATGCACTATATTTTGTGATATTACCTTGCCATTAAGTAACAAAGATAACTAAATAAATAAAAATAGTATTTTAATACTTAAAATACTGAACAGTTTCTGTTACAATGGCTGTCATGAATGCCATGAATGGCAGCCAATGGCTGTAAATGACTGTCATATTTAAATTCTGTATTTTTTCCTCTTTTGCAAAGACATGGAAACACTATCATCATGGTTCTTTATTTTGCTATTGGAGCAAATGCGAATGCAAAAATAATTTTTGCTGCAGTCTATCATTCACCATAGAAGTAAGAACCCCAGAAAAGTGAAAATTATCCATTTTATTTGAACTGCCGGTTACTATAGATGTGAGAATACTCCGTGAAAGATTGTTCAGTGAGATGGTGTTTAGTCAGTGTGGCTTTCGTTGTGTGTGTTAGAGCAGTGGTGGTGGATGCCAGCATGCTGCCCATTATGCTGCATTCCACCTCAGTGTCCTAGAGCCTAATAAGCCTCACATGAGCACACAGACTCTTTAACTGCATTAAAAGTGTACACACTCAGCTTTACTCAAAGCTCGGGAACTGACTGGGTAAAAAAAGGTCACAAATGTTATTTGTTGAATCCCTTTGTAATGAAAAGGATCCTTACAATAAGAACATGCAATACTATTGATAGTTTGATAGATAATTGATAGATAATTTTGCCTTTTATTCACATATAAACATTGATCAACACACATGCATAGAGCACATCAAATATGGTCAATGACCGCTCAATCGTACTTTTGTAACATGCAAGAACATTCCTCATTGGTTCTCGCTTGTCAAGCAAGCACGTTTGAGCTCCCATTTACCATATTTAATGAGCTCTATGTCTGTGCATTGATCAGTGTTTATATGTGAATAAATCTATTAATCTTAGAAAGTGATTGTGTCTCTTTAGAATAATTAACTGCTCTATTAATATGGCTTTATTTTACGATCTCTATATGAAAATTTTTAAGAGTTTTGGTGGAATGGACTCAAAAATCTAAAATATCTTAAATTGTGTTTTAAAGATGAAATCCTACAGTTTTAGAATGCCAAGATCGTGAGTAGATGATGGCAGATAAAGTGCCCTCCACTATTATTGGTACCCTTAGTAAATATGAGCAAAGGTGGCTGTGAAAATAAATCTGCATTGTTTATCATTTTGATCTTTCATTAAAAAAAATTTCACAAAATTATAACCTTTCATTTAAGTAAAACAATTGAAAATGGGGGGGGGAGCTCATTATGAAATAAATGTTTTTCTCTAGTTCACGTTGGCCACAATTATTGGCACCCAATTATTGCAACGTCCTTTTCCCAAGATAACAGCTCTGAGTCTTCTTCTAAAATGCCTGATGAGTTTGGAGAACACCTGACAAGAGATCAGAGACCATTCCTCTCCAGATCCTTCAGTATTAACTTCTTAATTATTGCCCTGATGGTGGAAATGGGGATTTTCAATGTGTTAGTTTTTGTCTTATAGCCATTTTCTATTTTGTGAAGCTCAACAATCTTTTGCTGCACATCAGAACTACATTCTTTGGTTTTTCTCATTGTGATGAATGATTAAGTAAATTTGACCTTTGTGTTTGTTTACACATATTTGTACTCCTGTCGACAAGGAAGTCATGGCTGGACAATTTCCTGCTCCTAGTCACCCTGGTGTGCTAAAAAATGTAAATATGCGTGGGAATATACTTCAGAGATATTTTACTCATAAGAATTTCTAGGGGTGCCAATAATTGTGGCCAACATGTATTGGAGAAAAAAATGTATTTCATAATGTGAGTTTCCCCCCACTTTCAAATGTTTTACTTTGATGAAAGGTTAGAATTTTGTGAATTTTTTTGAATGAAAGATCAAAAGGATAAACAATTCAGATTTATTTTCACAGCCGCCTTTGCTCATATTTACTAAGGGTGCCAATAATTGTGGAGGGCAAATAATAAAAGTATATTAAAGTATGTTTCATTTAGCCTGCCTGGATTTTTGAGCTACATTGTCAATTGAACTTTAATGCATCAACGAGTGCCATGGTTTAACCTCAGAAAAGAAGGAGATATTTTTGGCATGAGCAGAGTATAACCATCATCACTACATTGGGCTATTATTTGTATTGATTGAATGTGGGATTGCTTAGTAAGTCTAGGCCAAATTTCCCTTGTTCACGAGTGCTGTGTTTCCTGGCAACAACATCCATTACAGCAATTATCATTTTCTGAGACTGAGAGAGAGGGGGCTCACTGGCAGCACAGAGGGGTTCTAGTCTTGCCTCCATGTGTTTGCATGGCACACTCAGGCAGGGAAATCTGAAGGTTTTTCCAATAATCCACTGTAATTGAATTTCCCATGGAGTGAAATGGGAGGTAAGACCATGTTGAGAGGAACCTGATGCCCTGGAGTTGGCACTGTTATTGTCAGAGAGTGAAATATAGTCTGCAATTAGCCCTCCGATATGCATTTAGCCTGCTGCATTTCTATAAGCTTCCCTCCACCCTCTGTATTCTGAAGCTATATTTTTGATGAGATTATGGTGCACCATAGTGGAAAATGAGAGTTTAAAAGTTTGAGGTCAGTAAAATTTTTCATGTTTTTGACAGAATTCTCTTTTTCTCGCCAAGGCTGCATTTATTTAACAACAACAAACATAAATATTGTGTAATATTATTGAAATTTAAAAAACTGTTTTCTATATTTTGAAATGTAACGGCAAAGCTGAATTTTCAGCGTAATTACTCTAGTCTTCAGTGTCTCAAAATCTTTCAGAAATCATTTTAATATGCTGATTTGCTGCTCAAGAAACATTTCATTACTTTATTATTATCAATGTTGACAACATTGTCAATGTTAATGTTCTTGTGGAAACTGTAATACAGTTTATTTCAGAATTTCACAAGAACAGCATTTATTTGAAGTGGAAATCTTTTGTAACATTATGTTTTTACTGTCACTTTTGATCAATTTAATGCATCCTTTAAAAAAATATTTCTTTAAAAAAAGAAATCTTACTGACCACAAACAACTGTGCTGTATGCTAAACTTAATCTGTTAATCTGTACAGAATTACTTTAGAGAGAAAGTAAAACTTAAAACTTTTAGAGAAGGCTTATACTATGTGAGTCGTTCTGAGCTTGTTTTCTCTGTATTTAGTATGTCTTTGTATGTTATTTTATTGTTTTGATTGGTGTTTTTTATATTGTTTATTTTTTTATAATGTTTGTACAGCACAATGGCCAGCGACTTATTTTATTGTGCTATATAAATAAACTAACTAACTGAACAGAAAAGGTGTTATCACCCTGTTTTGAGTTTGTTTCTTTCAAAAATGAAATATATGAGCCGACTATGTTAAATATCCTGGAACAATAAGTGGAATTCCTAAAGGAAATCTTATGAGATGGGTTATGTGCTCTTGTATGACTTTTCATGAATGAGTCTCTTGTTGTTAGGTTGGATATTTTGGCAAACCCTGAAGCAATTGTGTTAAGCCCTGTGCCCCAGCTGTCCATCCCCATCAATAACCATTTTCAGATAGTTCGAGGTAAGTTTCTAATGACTATTTATAGTTTACAGAAGGGCTTTGTGACAGTGTAAATACATTTGCTCTCTTCTCACTAAAATTGTTTTCTCCCTGTGCAAACTCACCTTTGGTCTCTGAAAGTGAGGCTTAGAAAATTATCACTGTGGTTGCATAAGAAAATCTCTCTCCCCTGATCAAATATTTGAAAAACATTTGTCACCATAGACAGCAGGCTATGTTTTATATTTCCTGGTACAGTCCCCTGAAAACCTGTCTGATGTGCTGTACCTCTCTCTGATTTTCTTTAATTTTCCCTTTTAGAGGCTGAAGAAGCACTTCTCATTGACCTCTCGATTAACGGTAAGTTTTTTTTTTTTTTAATTAGCCAGCTTTTAAATTATTTATTTGTTTTATATGATTCTTAGTTCACATTTTCTTCTCCTTGGCCATTTTGCCAAGAGAGGGATAGGATACAATTTTAGTGCATCATTTTTCAAATAATTGTCATATAATTTTTGGTTGAATCATATCTATCTGGCCATAAGCAGCTTATTGTAGCAACATTCAGGATAAGCAGCTTTTTGCTACTTTTATCCATTTAATTTTCTTTTTATAAATTGTATGAAATTGCAGTAGATTATATGCACTGATTTTTATTTCTTAATGCATACTGCCCTAATTAATAAATAAATAAGGATTCACTTAAGAAAAATGCTTTTGATAGTGAATAAAATGTATAGCTGTGATGTTTGGATGTGAGAATGTGACTCTGTTCCTCAACAGCGACGATACGGATTCGTCTTCGAGGCGAGCAAATGCCAGAGCTTCTGCTGGAGCTGCAGGATGACGTACACACTCAGGCTTTCTTACAGCATGTGACGAAGGCCCAACAGCAAGGTGATATACCTCATTTCCCCTGCGCAGGATGCATCCAAGCCACATCAAACATCAAGCCACATATCTTATTTATTAACTACTCTAATCATTTATTTACCAGGGTAACCAACACCCAGTTTTATAGGTTTGTCAGTAAGGAATGCTTCCTGGAAGAATTTGACCTCAATGTCAGGCAGAAAGTTTGACAGATTTAATTCTTTGGTGTTGGTTTATTTTAGTTTGCATTGTTACAGCCACAATCGTGTCAAACGTTAGACCACCTGCTGCATGATTTCTCTAATTTGTTTGAACCTTTTTCAGCTTGTATCAAATTACCATTGCTAAAAATGTTTTGAAAGCCATTCTCAATTTTATTTAAAGCACTAATTCATAAATACATGAAACATCACTGTTAAATGGTCCACCTTTAGCTGAGAAGAGGAGTTCACTGCCCAGGAAGATGGAGCCTGTTGTACCTATTCCAGTCAAAGACTGCATTCCTGTTCCACCTCAAAGAGGAACCTCCAAATCCACCTCAAACAACATCATGAAAAGTACTTTAGCAAAGCCCTCAAATACAGGTATGGAATAAAAAATGCCAGAACATAATGATTTCCTAATTGGGTTACATGGCCAGATACACCAAAGACCGTGAACGTTCTGTCACTTACAATCCTTCTGCTCTGTTCCTCTCTGTGCTTATAGACCCCGTCCTCTCACTTGCAACAGATTTTGGTTTTGAAGAAAATTTTAACCATTCTATGAAAGTGGAAGAGAAGAAGAACAAACAAAACCGTATAGTTGCACAACGAGAGCCGCCGCCACCACCAGTGCCCCCTCTGCCCCCTCGGAAAGGCACATACACACCATCGACTAACCACACGGCAGGCCTGACTACTAAAGAAAGGCCACCATCTGCACTGAATGCCACACCTGTCAGAAATGAGTGAGTGCTACTGGTTTTAAATGCAGAAACCTGTACATTTTCAGTTTTGTTGAACACAGTGTTGTTTTTTCGTGGCAGATTTCAGTCTGTAGACCGCTCCGTTTCCTGGTCTGACAGCCCGTCAAACTACACCATGAGACAGGCCATGATGAGCAGCCACTCGGGGTCAAGGGAAGGCCTGCTTAAGTATCGCCTCAGCAAGAAAGAGAAAGAATATGTGGACATTAAGAACTTCCGGTGAGTGTCACATGCCTGGAAACGTAATGTAAGTGATTTTGTTTTAGCTGATTGCAAGTGTTTAAGGAGAGTACACTGTATTTTACAGGTTCTTCATAGGCACTTGGAATGTGAACGGTCAGTCCCCTGACAGCAGTCTTGAGCCCTGGCTGTGCAGTGACCCAGACCCTCCAGATGTCTACGCACTGGGGTGAGTGGCAGAACAAGAGCCCCTCGCTATAAAATAATGAATCTGAAACATTGTTAGATCAGGAAACGCAAGTGTAACATGCAAATGGGGAAATGTTTGGGAAATTGTTTGAAAACAGTCATTATATTTGAAGTTTTGTGACTAACCTTAATAGATCATTGTACATTATACATTGTCCAATAATAGGTTTGATTGATTAAGATCATAGTGCTTTGTCTGATTTATTCCGTTATTTGTCAGATTTCAGGAGCTGGACCTGAGCACAGAGGCATTTCTCTATATGGACTCATCCAAGGAACAGTTATGGGTTAATGCAGTAGAGAGAAGCCTCCACCCTAAAGCCAGATACACATGTGTGAGTGAACAACAGCTGATTTTTGCTATTTGACATTTAAAATGCAAAGAACAGTCTTTTCATTTCTGTGGCACCCTGAAAGTAGCATTTGTGCTGCATGCTTTCATTTTGTGCGGACTTTTCGTGAAGCTGTGTATGGTGTCTGTCTTCAGGTCCGTATCATTCGCCTAGTGGGAATGATGTTGGTGGTGTATGTCAGCAAGGAGCACATGGATCACATTAGAGAGGTGGCTTCTGAGTCTGTGGGAACTGGTCTCATGAATAAAATGGTATGTTTGCATTTGTTGAAATAGGAAGTGGTTTGTTAAAACAGGAAGTCTTTTTAGCCTATCTTTTAGCATAAAATGTATATCTTTTGTTGTATTTGTATTAGATATGGTGTAATCTTAGAGTGGTATTGATTACCACAATGATATTTTCCTTTTATCAGTAAATCAGTGTAGGTAAACTGATAAGATTAACCTGCCTTTATTCCTCCATTACTATAGGGGAATAAAGGAGGAGTGGCTGTGCGTTTTGTGTTTCACAATACCAGCTTCTGCTTCGTAAACTCTCATTTGGCGGCTCATGTGGAGGACTTTGAGCGGCGGAACCAGGACTACAAAGACATCTGTGCCCGCATGAGTTTCCACCTGCTGGATTACCCCCCTCTCAGTATAGTCAAACATGAGTGAGTGTCACTGACGTTCAGTCATCCAGTGTGGCCTTTTTTTGAAACTGATATTCCATGATTAGATAACTATATTTTTAAGCTAATATTGTACCTATATTTAAATGCTTATGATTTCTCCCCTAAGTGTGGTGATTTGGCTTGGAGATCTTAACTACAGGCTATGTTTGCATGATACCGGGGAGGTAAAAAAACTTATTGCTGGGAATGAATTACGGAAGCTTCAGGAGTATGATCAGGTGAGACCTGGGGACGATGCCTCCTTATTATAATATTTTATCCTTATATATATATATATATATATATATATATATATATATACTCGCCAGCCACTTTATTAGGTACGCTCATTCAACTGCTTGTTAACGCAAATATCTAATCAGCCAATCACATGGCAGCAACTCAATGCTTTTATGCATGTAGACATAGTCAAGATATTATGCTGAAGTTCAAACTGAGCATCACATTGGGAAACAAAGGTGATTTAAGTGACTTTAATGGCTACTTCAAGCAGGATAACATGCCATGTCACAAAGTTCAGTTCATCCCAAACTGCTATCTTGAACATGACAGCTGACAAATCTGCATCAACTGCGTGATGCTATTATGTTAATATGGACCAAAATTTCTGAGGAATGCACCTTGTTGAATCTATGCCCCAAAGAATTAAGGCAGTTCTGAATGAAAAAAGTCCAACCCAGTACTAGCAAGGTGTACCTAATAAAGTGGCAGACAATGATAAATAATATTATTAGCATAACAATTTGAGTGGAAAGTTCTGAATAGAAAAAGCATTTTAAACATGTAATTTATATACATATTTAAATTATAAATATGTAATGTTTATATGTATATAAATTACTTGTATACAATTCTGAAATTGAGGTTCATTTTTAAATCCAGAACTTTTCAATCACATTACGTTATTAATATTATTTAATATGTTTAATTAAAAAACACAAAAGTATTTTCATTGTTCTTTTTTTACTTATGCACCCCACTGTATTTTTACCCCAGCTGGTTTTATGTTATTCTTTGTTGCTTCCTCTTTTCTTTTTCCTGTGTGTATATGGCAGTTCTTTAAGTGGTAGCCAAATATAGACTTCCATTTTTGCTCTGAAAGCACACTTAATTGCATCTTCTGTTTCACGTTGCCAGCTGAACATTCAGAGAAAGACTAAATGTGCCTTCACTGATTTCATGGAAGGGGAGATTAATTTCATCCCAACTTACAAATATGATGCTAAATCAGATCGATGGGACTCAAGGTAAAGTCTTTGGACATCAGGACCTCTTCCTTTATACATCATTGCTTGAAGATCACTTGCTGTTAAAATGCTGTTAAAGTAAAAAAAAAATGAAGTTGACACATCATGATTTGGTTTTGTCCTCTGGGGTGCTTTGATAGTGGGAAGTGTCGAGTCCCTGCCTGGTGCGACCGTATCCTCTGGAGGGGGAGCAGCGTAAAGCAACTTCACTACCGCAGTCACATGGAGCTAAAGACCAGTGACCACAAACCCGTCAGCTCTCTCTTCAGTATAGGGGTGAGATTAACTCCTTTCATCATGCTCCAATGAAGGAGTTGAGAACATCACATTGATTTTATGTGTGTGCTGCAGGTAAAGATGGTGATTGAGCAGCGCTACAAGAAGGTGTTTGAAGAGATCGTGCGGGACATGGACAGGATGGAAAATGACTTTCTGCCCTCTTTGTCCCTAACCCGACGGGAGGTGAGTAATGACAGGGAGACAGACAGCTCAGTTTATCCTCTGACAAACTCACTCTGCATCGATCCTCTTGCCTGCCTCCGTTCTTTCTGAGATCCCACTGTATATCAGTGGAGTGTCGATAATGTTTGCACAATCTTAGCACTTCTCTGCACTGTGAGTGGATTATGAGCTAATCACATGTGCCATAATTGCTTTTAGACTGAATGCACTGGGGCAGTGTCTTTAAAATAGAAAAGACTATAAAAATAAACTGATCAGCATCACCTGGAGCACACTAAGGGTAGTTAAATACCTATACCATTGCAAAAGTTGGGGTCTGATTATTATAGATTTTTGAAAGGATGCATTTTGATGCATGCAGATTGATCAAAAGTGACTGTAAAAACATTTGTGTTTACAGCCTCATGCACTATCATTCAAATACATTTTCATGTTATCCCTGTTCTTAATTCCATAGTTCTCCTTTGAGAATGTGAAGTTCCGTCAGCTGCAGCGTGAGAGCTTTCTTATCACTAATGATGGACAGGTTGCTTGCACCTTTGCCTTCATTCCCAAACTCAATGACTCTCAATACTGTAAAACCTGGCTACGTGCTGAGCCCAATGAAGGCGTACTAGACCCTAGTGAGTATCTCATAATGGCATTTTAACCCTGTATTTTTGTCATAAAAAAGAATTATATGTTTTTTTTAATGTTTGATAACGTTTTGCTTTACTTCCTGATTAGCAAGATATAATTAGACTTTATAGTTTGGCAGTATGTAATTTCATGACAGACATTTATTTTTATTTTTTAAATAGAACCCATTTTGATGATAAATATAGCTAATTTGTATCCACATTGTTCATTTCAAAGGACCACAGAATTTACTGGGAAATATTTGGCTAAAATAGTTTTGGAGGGAAAAAATTACACTCTTCTCTAGTGACACGCTTCGACTATGTCGGTGTTTATTTGACTTTGTCAGTGTATTTTAAAACTTTACATTTAGTTTTGGACAAAAAATAAATTCAGTTCATCACTAATTTAAGCAATTTGAATTGATCATTTTGCCAAATGATGAAAATATAAGAGAAGAAATGAAAGGCCATTTTCTGTGAAGAAGGTGAAATGTTATGTCAACTGCTCATATCAGGTTGAGAAGACACAAATATGTGTCATCTGAATTTGTTGATTTATGTGCAGACTGCACCTATCTTCCAGACTGTCTCAAACATTTTTTTTTTTTTTACAAGATGAGACAATGGAGATCTTCCTGGAGGTGTATGTCAGTAAAGATTCGGTAACACTGCTAAACTCTGGTGAGGATAAAATCGAGGACATCCTGGTGCTTCATCTGGACCGGGGGAAAGACTACTTCATCACTGTCTCTGGAAACTATCTGCCCAGCTGTTTTGGCACATCTCTGGAGACTCTGTGCCGTATGAAGAAGCCCATCCGTGAGATCCCCGTCACCAAACTCATCGATCTGGTGAGGCACAGGCCACAGCTGCAGTTGGTTAGATATATTATTATCACAGGATACATGGCTAAGTAAAGATAAGTGGCTGCCATTACAAAACAAAAGTCGTCTTTCCAGTTTCTTGGCCGTGGAGGGTAATGACAGACTGTGACAAGTAATTTTTCCCCCAGATTTTACATAAGGGAAGACTTTCAGGTTTGACACAATTCTGCGTTGAGGCTACAATGAGGAAGTCATGTACAAAGAGAATGTTTTGATAAGATACAGCTTGTTCAGTAACACTCGGTCATCATGCAAACTCTCTATGTTGTTCATCACTGTTCCATTCTCCACTTTATTCTTAAAATATATTTCGTTTTTCATTTAGAGAATAGTCAATCATATTTAGTAATTTTCTGTTTCTATCTCTCTGTTGTTCACTGATCCCCATTGGAAGCTGAAAGCTGCTTATTTGTAATTATGCAATACCGTCTCTTGTCTTCTCACTGATTACGCAATGTTTCTCTATTGTCTCATCTCTCCTCCCTCCTTTACTCCTTTCTGCTCTGACTACTCCTTTCCGACCAATCATTCTGGGTCTGCATGATGCTCAGGGAGAGGATAGCTGCATGGAAAAGGTAAAGTCCCTCTTCATGCACAGAAAAAGACTGCAAATCATGCAATAGGACAGCTGCTATTATCGGGCCTACATGTATGATTGAGGATGACTTTGTCCTGTTTTTATATGTTTGTCCTAGTGTTTCAGTTTCTCAAAGTGCTTGCCTGTTCACTCAGGTCAGCTTGCTGCAGTCACTCTGCTGGTTCAGGCTAATGAAAACCACTGAGGCTTGAATCTCTCAGCTTGTACCCTGCCCCTCCCATCCTTTCCCCACCCAGCTCACTGTGATATTAGATTAGTAGAGAGAGGAAGCAGCTCACAGCATGGTGAAACCAGCCTCACAAATCCGTGTTTGTAATTTTGAAGTCAACTGTTCTTCAGAGTTGTTTTTGATTCTGATCTTGCCTCTGTGGCTCAGCATGAGTTGCATTCCTACTAATTGCATGAGTCCCCTTATATCGTTTAACGGTCTTGGGGCTGTCACTGTTCTCCATGTAACATGTTTCTGTGTGTGTATGAGAGAGAGGAATGTTATTTGTGGCCCTTTTTCAAAGATCACGTACCTGTTATACAGTGCCCCTATAATGATTTTAAAAGTTACAAATTTTGTTTTGGAAGCCTCATACAATAGATTTACATGCATCCAAGCACAAAAAACCCACAAATTTTCTCATAATATAAATTGCAGCATCACCTGTTTTCTTATAGTGTCTGAAACGGTTTGATAAAAGATTCGGTCTCTTTAAACCCATCCTTTCTGAGACCCTACTGTGCTCTGATTGGTCAGATGGCCCAGTCTGTGATTGGTCTACCGCTTCCAGCGCATGTTAGAAACCAAACGCTCATTACCATATCTGAATTTCAGCTCCAGAGGCTTCCTCAGCGCTTGATAAACGGTAACGATGGCGTTTGTTTTAGGCCCTGTTTAGGCTCTGTTCCATCCATAAGCCAGGGGTGCCCAGTCCTGTTCCTGGAGATCTGTCTTCCTGCAAAGTTCAGCTCCAACCCTGCTCAAACATAACTGAAGCAGCTCATTAAGATTTTCAGGAGCACTTGATAATTACAGGACAGGTATGTTAGGATCTGAACTTTGCTGGTAGGTACATCTCCAGGAACAGGATTGGCCACCCCTGCCACCTCTTGTTATCTTCCTCCAAATCCACACTTTCCTGACATAATGCCACATTGACTGTCTGCTAGATGTCTGCTGCAGAGCTCATGGGCTTGCTGGCTCGACAAAAGTTTGCATCGAGGGTGCATTTTGTCCACAAAGGGGGCACTAGCAAGCACTATTCTGAAATCAGAATAGTTTTTTTTTTTTTTTTTTTTTTTTTTAATTCGACGAATATTCTACATTTTTATTTTAATTTAACAGCCCTAGCAGCCAATGAAGACCATAGGCTGGCATTATGCTAATTCAGGAAGTAAGACTGGAATTACTGACTACTTGTTTCAGGCAGTTCAGAATCGGTTCTTTCTTTTGGGAAACAATAACTCCACTTTATCATGCTTTGATCTTTGAAACTTTGCAGATTTTTTCCATTCACAAACAGCTATATTACGCATTTCATGAAATTATAGTATCTTAAAATTTGTTTGTTTTATTACAAATGATGTTACTACTTTGCTGTGAGAATTTTAAGAAATGTTTTTGTTGTAGTTCTTTTGATGAAAAATCGTAATATATCTTTTAAATATATAATTATAACTGTTTCGGCAGACCAAAATCATCATTTTAGGGGCATACAGATCTTTGTGTTTAAAACAGCTTTTCATACTGTGTTAATTGTTACATAAATGTTTATCAGAAATATATAGTAGTTTACAACAAAAAAAAAGCATAGCATCTATTGCATTAAAAAAATGTAATGGGACACCAAAGTGTACTTTGTGTAAAGTACTACAAGATATTTTATGGCTCTCTTCTTAAATTTAATACCGGATTAAATATAGCTTTTAAGACAATTCTCAATTTTATCAGGAGAAATCCCGGATGTATTCCTTGTTGGACAGTTCTGGAACAGAGGATAAACCTCTGAAGATTCCCAAAGAGGTCTGGTTGCTTGTTAATCACCTCTACACCAAGGCCTGCCAGCAGGTAAACAAAATAAAATATGAATGTACTAATGATTGACCATAACATCTCAAATTACTAATTAAATTATTTTCTTTTTCTTTATTACAGGAGGACCTTTTCCAGACCCCTGGCCTGCAAGATGAACTACAAAGTATTATTGACTGCTTGGACACCAGCATTCCTGAATCCATCCGTATCCTTTCCCACCAAAATTAGAAATATGTTTCTATATAGAAAGGGCAAGAGATTTTCCCAGCAGATGGATTACACTGATAGTCTGGACCAGGGGTTTTCAAAGTGTGGGGCATGCCTCCCCAAGGGGCATGAGAGCATGTCAGGGGAGGCGCGGAGTAGGGCTGAGCGATATGACGAAATCAATCGATAGAGATTTTTCTATATATTTTCTATATATATATCAGCGCAGGAATGCTTAAACATGATATAGCAGCAACAAAACATGAATTAATGAGAAGAAAGTGTGGGACTTGCTTGATGATGAGTTATTAAAAGCACAATACAGTTCATTGTTTGTTCATGTTAGTTTACAGTGCATTAACTAATTTTAAAAAATACAACTTTTGATTTTAATAATGTATGTGTAAAGGTTGCAATTAACATTAACTAAAATTATAAATGCTATAGAAGTTGTAGTTAACTAAAGTAGTTAACTAACATTAATTATTGAAATCTTATTGTAAAGTGTTACCAAAAAAATGGGGATGTCATCATGTATGTTGTGTTAGAAGAGAGGCCCACTGTCTTTGACTTTGAAAACCCCTGGTCTTGACAAACCTCTCAGAGTTCCTTAGCATAGAAATGCTAATGCCTGTCACTTCAGTGAATGTGACCGAGTGGCTCCCTTTAAAAATGCTCTGACTGGCTGGACTCTCCCACACAATTCTTCCCTATGCTACTGAGTGACTGAGAATGTTCCCTCTGTCCTACTGTAATAGTGCTTGAGACATCCCTAGAGACGCCGTGTTCTCTTTTTTTTTTTTTTTTTTTTTTTTCTCTCCCTGTCTTTTCCTTTTTCTCACTGCCATATTTTCTCTTCCTTTGGCTAAAATGTGCATTCTCACTGTTCACTGTGGTTCTCCTTGACTGCTGGTCAGCTGGCTGTAATCACTCAGTTGCTGAAGCACTATTGATCTTCTTGGAAGCTCTTCCTGAACCTGTGCTGTGTTATGAACTCTATCAGCGCTGTCTTGATTGCTCTCATGACAGCCGCCTCTGCAAACAGGTACATATTATATTGGTAGTGTCATGACAGTGTATTTCATATGCTGTTTGTGGTAGGGCTTGGTATCTATACATATTCTTGATTCAGTTCGTATTCACAAGAGTTCGATCTGATTCTGTGTTCAATGTGATTTGATTCCAATTCATTTGGGTATATTTCAGTTACAGTGTCCATTTTACTTGTATGAAAGGATTTGTCTCTCAGCTATTGCTGTAAATTAGACAGAACCTTCCAACTTAGTACATTCAAAAACATTATTTCTAAAAATTAAAGGGATAGTTCACCCAAAAATGAAAATTTGATGTTTATCTGCTTACCCCCAACGTATCCAAGATGTAGGTGTCTTTGTTTCTTCAGTAGAACACAAATGATGATTTTTAACTGCAACCGCTGCCATCTGTCAGTGGTATAATGCAAGTCAGCGGGAACTTGGACTATGAGAGTAAATAAAACAAGACAGACAAATCCAAATTAAACCCTGCGGCTCGTGACGACACATTGAAAGAAACCGAACAGTATTTATATCATTTTTTACCTTTAATACACCACTATGTCCAACGGCATTCATCACTCGATTCGTTTGGTCTGATCGCGCTCTGACAACGGCAGTGATGTCTCGCGCTCATTGAAGTATATGCGCGAGACATCACTGCTGCTGTCAGAGCGCGATCAGACCAAACGAATCGAGTGATGAATGCCGTTGGACATAGTGGTGTATTAGAGGTAAAAAATGATATAAATACTGTTCGGTTTCTCACACAAACCGATCGTTTCTTGTCTTAGGACATCAATGTGTCGTCACGAGCCACAGGGTTTAATTTGGACTTGTCTAAGCAAGTTTTATTTACTCTTATTGTAGAAGTTCCCATCCACTAGCATTATTTGACTGACAGACCGCAGCGGTTGGAGTTAAAAATCATCATTTGTGTTCTACTGAAGAAACAAAGTCACCTACATCTTGGATGCGCTGGGGGTAAGCAGATAAACATCAAATTTTCATTTTTGGGTGAACTATCCCTTTAACAACAGGATCTAAACTGTGCAGTTCAATTGCATTATTTATAATAATCAACAAAAGATGCGAAAATCAAAAAGTAAACTTTTAAATTGCGTTTATTTTATAAAACTGTTAGTATAATAATGTGCAAATTTATTATAATGTTATAAACTCATGAGGATATAAATCCCCATGAAAAAAAAACTCTGAATGGGTCTATATATACACTGCCATTCACAAGTTTGGGGTCAGTAAAAAAAATTACATTTTAAAATATATATTAAAATAGAAAACAGTTATTTTAAATTGTAATAATATTTTATATTTAATATTTTTACTGTATTTTTTCAAAAACATTAAAAACACTTTTAAACAGTAGTGTAGGGCGGTGTTTATTTTTATATATATATATATAACCAAACCAACCATCTAACCATATTTATACATAATACACATGATCGTTCAGATTATCAAAATTATTTTTTACATTGGTCATGGAATTGTATCTAAAATGCTCTTATGAAAAGCATCCAAAATACAGTGGATTCCAAAAGTCTGAGACCACATTGAAAAGTTTAAGATTCAAAATGTATTGTAAGCCTAGAAATAAACAAATTTTAAGAATTAATTGTCTGTTTTCCTCCAAAAAACAGCTAATATCTCAGCTCCCACGAGCCCATCGCAATGTGTTCCGCTACCTGATGGCCTTCTTGAGAGAATTACTCAAACACTCTATTGACAACAACCTGAACGCCAATCTCCTAGGTGAGTCTGACTTACGGTCCTTTCACACGGGAATGTGATGCAATGGGAGACATACGGAAAGTGGCAAAATGCTTTCAAAATGCCTCTTCCACAAGCATGGCTCTTTGTGTTTTAACTTTTTGCAAGCAGCAGCGGCAGCAATGTCAACCAATTATTGAACAGATTTATTAACAACTAATCATGGAACATTTCATTGAGCTCATATCAGAATATTGAAAATATGATGGAGAAGATCGTTTTAAATGTAGTGGAATTCCCAGAGTTGTATGACCAATCAAAAATCTCATACAGAGATATAAATTTAAAAACAAAAAAACGTGAGCACACAAGTTGGTTTGCCAGGTAAAAAGCTAACTGTGTCAGACATGAAAACTATGCTAGTCATATTCCCATGAAATAATAAATAAAGCAATAACACAAACACAACATTTCCAATATGTTTTATTTATATGGTTTTTAGAAAATACAAATGTTACCTTGTCGATTGTAAATATAGCAACGTTCGCCCTGAGACCGCGTCGTGAGCACCGCCACTGCTCAAAACACTTTCACTATGAGAGAAAGCAACAGCCATGTGGCGATTCCACAATTTGCCATGTCCCGTGTGAAACAGTCTTTCTATTGGCTGCAAATAGAAAACATTTGGGTTGAATCTTTCTTGTACCTCTTGTCTAGCTACTCTCTTCGCAAGCCTCCTCATTCGACCGCCTCCCAACCTTGCTGGCAAACAGACACCACATGATCGTCAGAAAGCCAATGACTTCATAATGGGGTTCCTGATGGGAGGCGATGAAGACTGAGGAAGAGGACTGCAGAATGAGGTGTCAAGCCAAAAAGACACTTGAGGTGTGTTTGTGGCTGGGTTTTTTTTCTGGGAGATATATGAGCCACCATACACAAAGATGGCTAACTGCCTCCGTGATGAAAGTTTGGCACTGTTGGATAGTTCTGTTTTGCACAGACATTTCCCATTGGTTACGTTACGCTGTTCTTCTGTTCCTGCTTCAGAGGAATAGGTGTCAGTTTATATCTGCTCCCTGGCTCTGGGAGTATTAATTACTACACTTTAACCCTTACAAACCTCATCTTTTTGACTGTAGCATCCATAATCCCACTTTCTCTCGTTTTAACCTCTGGATCAGAGTGCTGTAATGCCAAATCCGATATTCCCAACCATATTTGCCTGAATGTGAGTGAAAGTGACTCGTGGGCACTTATAAGAATGACTTTGTTACACTAAAAGAAAGCCATGTAATGGAGATTGTATTGACTGCTGCTGCCAGTTTAAACGCTCCCTCGGAGCCCAGAGCACATTTTTCCCCTCCTGTCTCCCGCTTCCTTTTCTCCTTCGAAAATGACCTTCACAAAGAAGTGTTCCTACAAGGTGGCTTAGACAATCGACTACCTTTCAGAGCGGAGGAGAAGTCTGGACTATGATCTTTACTCACAGTTCTATCTGAATCACGATGAATCAGCCGACATTGTCCGTTGTGGTGTGCACATGTTATTTATGTTTTCCAGTCTCAGCTTTGGGCATTTGGATGTCCTCCACAGATGCATCTGTTATGCTTTAGAAACACAGACTCCACATCAGTCTGTTGTGATTGCACACCCACACCCATAATCCTTATTCATCTTCAGTAATGGCAACGAGCGTCGGATGTGGTATCTTTATTCGATCTAGACTCTGGGGCTGATACTTTTATTCTTTCGAGGTCTTATTCTTTTACAGATCTGCTCTGGATCCTGTTGTGCTACAGAGACATTAACGTTTTAACTGATGTGCTCACTGGGTCTTTTATTGTTCTGTCATGTCCTGTAATGAAGATTCAAACGTGGTCCTTCTATTTATATGTATGCTGTGTGTTATACTAACCCAGACTGGGATAACTTTGTGTACGTTTACAGTCTTTGTGTCCTTTGTTGGTGTTGTTTCATGTTACATTTACACTTTATATTTCCATGTAGTGACAAACTGGCATATGTTTGTCTCTCTTGAACTCATAGTACATATTGGGATTCTGTTGAACTTATTTGTGAGTGCCGGCTGAAATTCTGCTGGATTTTAATCCTTGCACCAGTCAGTCTGGTTTTGTTGAACAGTGTGTGAAGAGGAAGTCTCTTCTGTTATATCAGCGTTAATCATCACACCAATGCTAAAATATTATTGTAACACAAACCACCAAAGCTGCTTCTCCATGTAATGTGTGTGACATGTTGCCCCTGTGCATTAGTAATATTTCCTTAATAGAATCTCAAAGGAAATGTTTTTTTGTGAGTCTTGCAACTCGGAAAAAGAGTTGTAATCAGTTTCTGACCAACTCTGTGTCCTGCCTTCCTTTGCATTTAGACATAAATGTGCAAAAATAGTTTCCTTAGGGGCACAACAGCTTGTCACTGGTATAGTGCCTTTAAAGAGGCAAATTTGTATCTTATCTACCCCTAAAAGGTGCATATTAGTACCTTAGAGTAGTAATATGCATCTTTAAGGTACTGCAGTGAACCTTTTAGGGGTAAATAAGGTACAAAAATGTCCTTTTGGCGCTGCCCCAGTAACAAGCTGGTACAATTTTTGCACTTTTTTTTCTGAGAGTGTTGAAAACTCTAAGTAGTGATGTTCTGTGAATGATATTGGCTGTGGCTCAATGTCCTCCAGTGATCCACTCTCAAATCTCAGTCTAAATCACTTCACATCCTCTGCCATGTTTAAAAGCTCCTGTCTGTGTCTGAGCTTTCTGTTGGGTTTATTTTTTTCTCATTTCTGCTTTGGAAAGGGAGCTCGGCTGAAATCACTTTTTTCAATGCCAATAGATGATGTTTCTGGGAGGACCTCATTGCAGGAGACTGAATCAGAGGAACAGAAATTCAGATGGCCATTGTACAGATTTCTGGTGTTCTGTGATCACCACCCCATCTGTTTACTGTTTATTGTCGTGTCCTGTCTTTCTTTCCATTCAGTTTTTGTAATGATCCTGGTACTTTGCAGCTGGGTACTTGCACATTCTTTGTTTTATTTGTGGGGAGGGGCCGGGACATCTAATTTATTCAATGAAATAAAGACATTATGAACATATTATTGGGATTTCTGGCTTTTTCTCATAGCAGTGC